>NC_048597.1:182233403-183433403 GCF_003668045.3 Cricetulus griseus
TTCTAAGTGCATGTTACATAGCCATTTTCATGAAGCAAAGTTGTAGTCTAGTGAAACAGCCTTTAAATTGCTGTTTGTCCACAGTGTTATAGAAATAGCTTCATTATGTGACGCTAAATGTCATGATGAGTTTTGTTAAATTGAATGTTCTTGTAGTACATTAGAGAGTACCCCCTTCAAGTAACACAGTATTTTATCAGAATTCCAATGGACAGTAATAAGAATTAGGTGTTTTAATCTGGAACCATTTGGCTGCCAGCCTTGGAGGTATATAGTCATTTGTACTTACAAATTGGTTTGGAAATTAGTTAATTGTACTTACAAATTTTAACTTTATTTTGGTCAAAGTGTTTAATTTCCCTGGTGACCTATAAATCTGATTTTTCCCATACAGTAGTATCTCTTTAATCCAAGAGTTTTTATCCTTCATGTATAGAGTAAACTATAGAATAGTAATTACCAGCCAGGTGTGACATGGGTGGAAGATGAGGCAATGGGTTTGGGTTTAGAGTGAAATCCAAGAGAGATGCATAGCAACAATAGAAATGGTGGCTGGAACTTCTTGTGTCTGTGTGGGAGAATAATGTATGTAGGTTGAAAACTACAGTCTTTATGTAGATTACCATCTGTACTGGTGATATTTATTTAAAAGTATGTGAAAAATTTCAGATATAAGCATAAAAATCTAAATGATATATGTAGTTCCATTTTAGAACTTTAAAACTTTATTTCTTAAGTGGATGGTAGGAATAATCATTCAGGTTCTGTGCCTTGTGTGATTGATCTAATTTGTCATTTGTGAAAGTGTTACTTAGTTTCACTTCTGATCCAGCTGGCTTTATTATTTTATATATAGAGTTTAGCTTATTTAAAAATAAGTGTTGAATTATGTTTTTTAATATAGATGTACCCTATTATCTTGAACTTTCACTTATAACTGTGAGGTGTAGATAGTTGATTCTAGTGAAGAAATAGATACCACTTTCAATTTGAAGTCATAGTGTAGAGATGGTTTGTCCAAGTACATTAAAATGCTTTGTTATATTGTTGAAATATAGAATGTAGTTCCTAGAACGCTACTTTTGTTATACAAGAGAGCAGTTTTGTGAGTGCTGTGTAGTATTTCAGGATCAGAGTGAATATATATCAGCGTAAAGGTCAAGGATGTTCCTTGAGGTACAGTTGATGGTTTGAAAAGAAAGAAAACCTGCTTTTATGTTGGAAAATGTTCTTGAAATCACATTGTTAACCTTAATTGTCAACTTGACTGAATTTGGAATCATTTGGGACACACAACTCGGGGGTGTCTGTGAGGGTGTTTTCAGAGAGGTTTAGCTGAGGGGGGAAGATGGCACACCCTGAGTGTGGGTGGTGCCATCCTATGGATTGGGGTCCTGGGCTGATAGTAAAGGAAACAAAATAAAACAACAGAAAAGAGGCTGAGCACCAGGCTATGGACATTATGTGACCAACTGAGCTTCCTGCCCCACATCTTCCCCTCTTTGGTGGGCTGACTGCCAGGCCACAGTAGTGAGAATGTAACTTAATAAATGCAGTATCAAAATTTGAAATTAATGTAAGTGAAAAGTGTTGGAAACAACTTGATTCAGGTAATTCTTTTCAGGCATTAGAGATGTGCCAGTTTTAGTTTGTCCTTTTATCTACCTTTTCATGTGTTGTAATTGAGTTTTCTATGTAGTAGGAAGATTTATCATAACATTTTTGTAAATTTTCTCTGTCTCTCTCTCTTTTTGAGACAGGGTTTCTCTGTTTAGCCTTGGCTGTTATGGAACTCATTCTGTAGACTAAGCTGGCCTCAAACTCTTAGAGATCCCTCTGCCTCTGAGTGCTGGGATTAAAGACTCAGCTATTGTATAAGATTGTATAATCACTTTTTTTTTTAAATTATAGATAGGAAGAAAAGTTTGTTAAGTAATGTTGCCTTTTGGTTCAAGAGTGATGCTATTAACCTACCATCTGTATGCTAATATAACTGGGATTATAGGTATGCACAATCACTCTTGGTTTACTTGCTTATTTCTATGTTTTTCAGTGCTTTGGTTGAACCCAGGACCTCCACATATTCTAGGCAAGTGCTCCACTGTTGAACCACATCTCCAGGCCCTAGCATACTCATTTTTAAAAGGTTGAGCAGAGAATGAATCCCTTGGCTGTGAGAGACAGTTTCCATGTTTTACACAGTATACTTCTGTAATTGGTGTAGAGAGAGAGTGTTTATTTTTTATTTGTGTGCATGCCATGGCAGTTGTGTGGAGTACAGAGGATGACTTGCAAAGTAAATGGTTCTCTCCTTGCAACCTGTGAGGCTCAGTGGTTGAACTCAGTTCTTCAGTAGTGGTGGCAAGTGCCATCTCATCATCCTGTGTGTGTGTGTGTGTGTGTGTGTGTGTGTGTGTGTGTGTGTGTGTTCGTGTTAAATGCAGGAATATTCAAAATTTCCACTGGGCCTGTAAAGTGTTAGGCACTGCGTACATTTTGTTGTGTATTTTGTACAAGGTCAGATTTCTGAAGTCTACAACAAAGGACAAGAAGGCAAACTGTTGCTGGTATGCTTTTTTTGTGTAGGTGAAATAAAGTAGCAGAAGAAAAAGATAACTTTCCTGGCAACCAAAGTGCAGAGTAGAGTGATTCAATGTTGACACAGTGCTGCAGTAAAATAGTCCTAAGATCATTACATCATGTGCCCCCCCACATGAAGATGTTGATATGAATGAACCTGATCAAGATGTTAAAACATGGAGAGAAATTAGTAATAGTTCAAATGGAAAGATATATGGCAAATGGAAAAACTTCAGTTGTCTACAAACGTTCCTTCACTGGAAGCTGTTATTTTCCGCTAACCTCAAGTAAGGAACATTTCACTCTGTACTCTAGGTTAAATGTGTGTTATTTTTTGTCATTGTCAGGAAACATCATTATTACATAGGAACACCTTTAGTTGTATTCTCTATGTTTGGAGATAAAAGGAGTTTGGGTTAGCAACTTTTTTCTTTTTATTTACTTTTTCAATGTTGGGTCTTAACCCCCAGGCTCTGTGGATGTTAGACAAGATTTCTGTCATTGAGCTACACCCCTGGCCTCTCGTTGGTGTCTTCTAAGCCCTTCCTGCTAACTTCCCTGTTCATTGGTCCCTGTGTGGTAATTCATCAGTAATGAAAAGAGGTACTCTGGCTCTGTGCTTTTTGGTTTTACTCCTAGTCTTTAGGAGATTGTTAATTTTGTACACATCTGCTCGATGTATGTAAAGAGTTTAAGGCAGGGGAAGATTTTCGTTGTGAACTCCAAATCCCGTGTTAAAATAGAAGAAAGCTTTTGGAAGACATAATTTCTTTGTTGGCACTTAGTAGTTACTTTCTCTGTAGCCCAGACAAGTTTTGTACTTGTATTCCTGAGTAGTTGATTTCAGTCACCAGTTCACCATTACTGCCCTCCTGATTGAGGTTAAAGTCATCTTTCTTCAGTTTCAGTCGTATGTGTCCACTGTTCTCTCTGCATCTGTCCCACTCAGTCTCTGTGAAGTTTAGCAGTCATGTACCATCCAAAGCATGGTCAGAGCCATCCAATAACACACTGTTTACTTCACAGTGGCTAAAGTCAAGACTTTATTGTGTGATTTTTATTTCAATTAAGAATATCTTAGTTGAATAAAAAAAACCTATCAATTAATTCACCATTGTAAGTAAAAGTCAAGTATGTATGAATGCCTTTGCATCTCTTGTCCATTTCTGTTCAGCCAAATTTGCTCCTGTATGAGGGCCTTTTGTACTTTCTGTTTCTTTGCATGTAAACATATTTCTATATATGGCTCTATTATTGAGCTCTGTTTTATTTTGGAAACTTAAAAAAGCAATAAAATCTTAATGATTTCAAAGTATGTAGTTCAGTAGTGGTATAGACATTCACATTATTGTGGTTTGTTCTCTATTGAGTCTTTTTTATATGTTAATCATCCAGATTATCTCATAAAAATATCAGTTCCTTCCTTGGGCTTCTCTAGCCACCATTTTCCTATACCTTTCTTCCAGTAATAACATTTATAGCTTTGTTTATTGTTCATCATCTGAGACTAAAGCTCCACGAGATCAGCAGTAGCTATTTATTGTAACTTTAATGTTTGTATTCTCAGCACCTAAAGTAAAGCCCAGCAATACACTATTAAGTGTACCCAGTATGTATGTATTGAATGAATAGATGAACCATGAAGTCAATAATTTCTTCATTTTACAAATTATGTAAGTCCCCAAATTCTGAAAGTGTGGATTGGGGGAAAAAAACCTCTGAAGATTCACATTTGTCCTTTTTCTTTCATTGACCCCTTAACATTTTGAGTGTTGCTCAGGATCAAGACTTCAGTATGCTAGCTAAGCACTTTACTACAGAGCTGTGCTTCAGCTTTAAAATAGAACAAGATTGCTGTTTTTGCTAGTGTATTCATTTTGTTCATTAAGTACCTTTACATGCTCTTTTAATTAAAGAGGTAGGGTGAGTTAGAATTGTTTCTGTAAGAACTAAGTTGCTTTTTAAAAACAACTGTGTCTTCCCATCTGAAAGGATTATTTTATGAGTATAGGTGTTTTACTGGCATGTATGTCTGTGCACTCCTAGTATGTCTGATGCTTGTGGAGACCACAAGGTGTCAGATCTCTTGGAACTGGAGTTACAGACACTTGTAAGTTGCTTTGTAGGTGCTTGGAATCTAACCTGGGTCCTCTGAAAAAGCAGCCAGTGCTCTTATAACTGTTGAGCATCTCTCCAGTCCCTGAAAATATTTTAAAGCATGTATTATTATTTCACTGCAAAAGTAGCCTAAACAAATAAATACGTTGTTATTTTGAAACAGGATTATCTTATCTTCCTTCCTTAGCCTTCTTAATGCTGGGATTATGGGTATCTGTCACCATGACCAGCAGTAGTTTTTAACAATAACTTATTACATTCTTAGGCAGTGTGTGCTGTACACCATTCTAAACACTTTATACACATATAATGTCACTTTTAGGTATCGGTACTGGTATCTTACACTTTTTTCAAATGGGAAAACTGAGGCATACTGAAGTAAGTACTTCATACATTTGTGAAAGCTGCATGGATATTTTGCATGGAAATTTTCTGAAGCACATTCATGGCAGCAGTAAGATAATCTCTCCCTTATCTTGCAAATAGATATAGAAGCTTTTATAAGAACAAGCCTGGCAGTGGAATAAAACTTATTAGGAATTCTGATACTTAATTTCATAGGATCACATGTTTTCCAGTGATTAGTTTATGGCTCTTAATTGTAAGTAGAATTAACTGTCTCAACTGCCTAGTCCCAAATAACCACTCTGAGGCTTATATTAGTTGTAAATGCTTGGCCAACAGTTCAGGCTTATTAATAACTAGCCGTTACATTTTAAGTTAATCCATATTCCTTATTTACACTCTGCCATGGGGCAGTTCCTTTATTAACATGGCATATTCATCTCCTGTTCCCTCTGTGTCTGACTGGTGATTCCAGACTCTGCCAGTCTTCCCATCATATGTAGTTTGGTTTCCCTGCCTATATTTCCTTCCTGGAAGTGTTTTGTTAAACCAATTCGAGTGACAAATCTTTACTGTGTACAAGAGGATTATTCCACAGCACTTAATCTCTAAAATATAGTTTCCCTTTCCATGGAACATTTGAATAGATTCATTTATTATTTATATTGGTGTTTATTGATCAACTTTTCCTTTTTTGGAGACTCTTATTATAGATCCCTGAATGGCCAACATTCACAGTAGACCAGGCTGACTTCAGACTCACAGAGTTCCTCCTTTCTCCACCCCCAAGTGCTGGGATTAAAGGTCTACACCACCATGCCTATACCTGATCGTTGTTCAGGTGCTGAGGATCTATGAGTGAATAAAGTGCTTATTTAACTTGTGACTCTGAATTCTAATGGTGGTGGTGGGTGGTACATGTTCTTTAGAACTCATAAAGTAGGACATTAGAGTATGAGTGATGGGGATGTACACTTAAGGTCAGAACTCAAGGTGGTGGATAGAAATATTGTATAAAGAAGGGAATGTGGAGGAGATTAAGATGAGAATAGATAGGAATTGGGTGGGAGGGGAATGTAGCCTCTTACAAGGATCACACTCAGCTTTGTAAGTTGTAGTTTAGACTTTTGAGTCTGGAAGGCTAATATGCTTACACTTTTCTTGAATAACATTACTCTGTTGTGTAAAGAATAGATGGTAGGAGGGAGGAATAGAACCAAAAAGGAGGTCAGTTATTTGTCATGGTTTTGACTGTTGAGATACTTTTGAACCTTGCTGGGTTTGGCACATTTTCAACTTTTGGAGTTCTAAATTCCTTTATTCTTTCTAGGCATGTAAAGAAAGCTACTATTATGGTAGCTATAGGCACCTGTAATTAGAATTATTCCTGGAGACTTAGGTGCTGAACTGGGCAGATATGCTTTACTTGATGAAGTTTTGACATTAATGTACATTTTTTGGAAAGTTTTCTCCTAATTGCTTTTAGGTTAGTTTCTGGCACTAGAAGGGCTGAGGGTGCAGCTCAGTGCTTGCTCCAGCACACATGAGGTCCCTATGTTAAAAGTGCCCAGCACCACAAACAAAGATGTCACTAGAAAGGCAGCACTTTTAATATTTTCACGTATTTTGATGGTAATTATGGTGCATGCTTCTTGCTTCTGGGAGTTACCTGAGAATAAAGGTGGAGAGGTTTGTGACTAGCTTTGTTTGTTTGTTTTTTTCCAAGACAAGATTTCTCTGTGTAGCTCAGGCTGTCTTGGAATTCTGTCTGTCACTAGATTGGCTTGGAACTCAGATATGCCTGCCTCTGCCTCCTGAGAGCTGGGCTTAAAGGTGTGCGCCACCATTGCCTGGCTGGGGTTTGTTACTGTTTGTTTTTTTTTCCGAGACAGGGTTTCTCTGTATTGCTTTGGAGGTTGTCCTGGAACTTGCTCTGTAGAACAGGCTGGCCTCGAACTCACAGAGATCCGACTGCCTCTGACTCCCGAGTGCTGGGATTAAAGGCGTGTGCCACCAACACCTGGCTTTGTTACTGTTTTAAAGTGTGGAATTTTACTCTAAGTAGATAATATTGTATAAAGATTTTAGAGATTGAATAAAATGACATTGGAAAATACTTGAGTATTTATGGGAACAGTTTTCCTGGGGATTTACAAAATGATTTGTAAGAAATACAAAATGTTGGATTTCTATTTGAGTGTGCTATTGCTTTGCCTGATTTATGATTTCTCTTGATTAGATTGATATTATAGGAAGGATAATATTGTTAGTCCCAGGGAATCTATTGACTGATAGAACCCAAACTGGAAGAAGAGCAGGTGATAATAATCAGGACTAGGTGATAGGAATCAGGCAAGGAATTGGAGTAGACAGTTGGCACATTGGCATTGGGGAAATCAAGAGACATATGCCAAGGAGGGCTGGGTGCAAAAGGCTGTGCTTTGTGTAGAGACAGATGAGTATTTAGCATGTATCTGTGAGACCTGTTGGCAACCTGTCTTTACCTTTTGAGTTCCTGACCAGTTGCTAAAGTATAAGATCAAAGCTCATTTGAGTCAGTTCACACTCTGCATGTGGAAGCAGGCAATTCTGTGGTGTCTGACTGAGGTAAGTAGTGCAAAGGTTGGAGATTGGTCCAGGTTCCTGTGGAGTAAACCGTGCCAATTTCAGTTACTAGCTGTGGAAATCAAGGGTATACACATATTTTTGATCTATAAAAAGCACATTCCATTCCTCTTTAGTATTTTATTATATCTGGGTTTTAAAATATATCTTAAAGGTAGATGTTAGTTTTGAAGGCCATGTCACTGATGTTTTTTTATTTTTTTTGTAGTCACATCAGCATCATGAATGTTGCCTGACTTTATGAAGATAATAAAACTGTTATATGTAATCTTGAGCTCATTGATGCCTTACTTACCTCCCTCATATTGCTCCTATTTGCTCCATATCTCCTAAACCACCAGTTTCTTTAACAGTGCCTAATAGTTTTTTAATTAATAGATCCATTTGGTGGATCAAATAGCAAAGTTCAGAGCAGTGCATAGCCTGGTAAATAGCAAGTGCTCAATTTTAATTATCATTAACATTCAATTTATAAGTACAATTATTGTGATGGTTAACCTTAATTATCATCTTGATGCCTAGATTAGTAGTCTGGAGAGGATTAACTGGATGTATGGGGTGGTAATCCCTGCTCTGAGTATGGGAGGTACTACTATTCAGTGGGTTGGGGCCTGGGTGAAATAAAAGATAAATAAGAAGGAAATATTCTCTCTGCTGTAACAAGTCATTTGTCTGGCCAGGCATCTCCCAAATAATAACATGGAGAGACTTCTTATTAATTATGAAAGCTTGGCCTATAGCTTAGGCTTCTTCTAACTAGCTCTTATAACTTAAATTCACCCATTTATATTAATCTACATTCTATCACATGGTGTTATGTTTCTTCCATCTTGCACCTCCTGTTTCCTCTCCTTGTTTCCTAGTGTCTCCTGCTCCTCGATTCCTCCTCCTCTTCCTTTCTCTCCCCAGAAATCCTGCCAATGCCTGCTGCCTAGATATTGACCATTCAGCTCTTTATTAAACCAATCACAGCAATATATCTTCACATAGTGCACAAATATCCCATAGCATTCTGTTTCCTGGCTGTTGATATGAGCTGCTTTGTTTTGCCACACTGTCTCTGCCATTGTAGGCCAAAACTTCTGAAATTGTTTTAGAATAAGTGTTTTCTCCTTCAAGTTGTCTCAAGTTTTGTTTGTTTTGTGACCATGATATAAAGTTAACAAGCTTGCTTTAGCATTTATTTTACTTACCTATTTTTAAATCAAGTGCTACTTTATAAATTTATTTTAAATTACATTTATTTTTTTGGTGGGGGTGGGATGGGTGCATGAGCCTGCCATGGTGTGCATAGGGGTCAGAGGATAACATTTGAGAGTTGTTTTCCTTTTTCTATGTCATGGGTTCTAGGGATTGAACTAAGATCACCAGGTTTGGTAGCAAGCAGCTTTACACACTAAGTCATTTTTCCTGTCACAATTAAGCATTTAATTAAACAAAAAACTTTACCTAATAAGGATTATTCCCCCTACCCCCCAGAGCAAGCTGTCAGTATTCATTAAAAACAAAACAAAACAAAAATCCTACAATTAAAATACTTAAATAAAATGGCCCTTTGTAGTTTTGGGATTTTAATTTTCCTATATAAAATGTGAAGCTCTAAATTTTTTTTTTGTGTGTGTCTTCTAGCCAGATTTTCATGTGAATTTTAAAATACGAGACTTTTTAAAAATAGAAATGGGAGGAAAGCATTAGCATGATTTTATGAATATGTGATGAACTAAAGGTATTCTTACTAAAGTTGAAGGAAAAGTAAAAATGCCCTTGTTTCTTGTTTGGTGAATGGTTTGGGGTAATCTTAATTAGTATAGTATATTAAGTTAAAAACAGATAAGGTTATAGTAGATGAGGGAAAGATTTAAACATGAGAGACAGAAACAATGCCAAGAAAGAAAATAAATATTTTCAGAAGTTTTCGTGTATAATCATGGAGTTTACAAGTTCTCTCCAAAGGGTCTCAAGACAGATAAAACCAGTAAGAGACAGATAAATGGAGAATCTGGATGATCTAGATATATTAGGGGAGAGTTCTATATTGGAGGAATTGGCTTGTGGTTATGGAGGCTGAGAAGTCTCATGTTAGGCTATCACAGAGAGAAAAGGAGAAAATGA
Organism: Cricetulus griseus; assembly: GCF_003668045.3. NCBI lineage: Eukaryota > Metazoa > Chordata > Mammalia > Rodentia > Cricetidae > Cricetulus > Cricetulus griseus. The sequence goes on from NC_048597.1 coordinate 182,243,184, forward strand.
TTATGAACAATTGGTGATTTGGTGATGTTCACCCACATTGATTGGGTCATTTTTTATCTTCCACACTCTCATCCCTGAGTCACATGGCAGTCTCTTAGACACGCCCACAAATGGCACTTTGGCTGCTCTCTAGGTTATTTTTTTTTTATTAAATTAAAAGAAAAAAAAGCTTATCTTCTGTGTATATGAGTGTTTACATGCATGTTTGTCTTTGTACCACATGGGTGCCTGGAAACAAGGAAAGCTAATAATAGGAGGTTGTAGGGCCAAGATAACTAGGTGTTTTAAAGGCATGTCCCTGGTGACTGACTTCTTTGAAATAGGGCCCACCTTGATAGCTCCATCTCCTTCCCATAGTCTCCTCAACATTTCAGATCTGTCAGTGGCTGAGAGCATTGATTATGTCTGAGTCCTGATGATCTAATAGTATCTGGAGATTGCCACAAACACAGTATAGGTTCTTCACTGATCTTTTGGATGTTTCTCAATCCATTCAAGGCAACATTCAAAATTATCTACCACACTGGGTTATTTGGAGTGTCCATAGATGTGGGGTGCTGCAGAATCTGCCCTGTTAACAATTCCCAGGGTGTACCCATGCTCTAGTCCTTGAAACAGTTTAGATAATGAGGTCTCTTGTGATAGGGAAGTGCAAAATCCTATATATGGAAAAATATTGTCGTAGGATTAAGGCATCCATAGAAATGTATTTCTAGACTCAGTGCTGACTTACTGAGTTTATGCTGCTAGGTGTTTGGTGCATGCCTCTCTGAGTTCAAGGCCAGCCTGATCTACAAAATGAGTTCCAGGTCTGGCAGGGCCACACAGTTAGACCCTGTCACAAACAAACACCCCCCCCCCCAGCAAAAATCAAACAAAAACAAAACAGTAAAAAAAAGTTAATGTATTTATTTGATCATATGGTAAATAGGTTTTCCAGATTTTTGTTTTTAGCTGTTGGTCTTGAATGCAGAGCCAGATTTAGCAGTGTTCTAAGAAGTCCTTGGTTGTGACCAGAGGATCATTGAGTTGTTCTTTTGTTGAAAATGACCTGGTTATGTTCTTAACTGATCCTTTTCTTGAAGTTGTTTTCATACCAGTGTTCTCTTCATACATGGAATTGATTGTTACTTAGTCTTTTATTTTTGCCTATTTCTTGCTCTGTCTTTTTCAAAATGGAGATATTTAGGAACAACAGATTATTAAAAGGTGGACTAATAATTTATTGGAGATGATTAGAATGATGATATTTATTTAAATTTCTGAGAGAACAAATTAGAATACTTTGAGTCATCTCTGATTTGTGTTTGTTTTTTATTCTGTACTTTTTATTTTTTTTGCCTGTATGTATGTCTGTGTATCATGTGCATGTCTGGTGCCCTTGGAGGTCAGAAGATGGTATTGAATTCCTTGGAACTGGAGTTACAGATTTAGCTGCTATGTGGGTGCTGAGAACTTAAGTCCTCTGAAAGAGCAGTAAACCCTCTTAATGGTTGAGCCATCTCCCTAGCCCCCTGTTATTGTTTTTCTTCCTGAAAAATTTCTTCTAATGTTTTTAGTAGTACGATTCTGGTATTAAGGTAGAAGCTTTGATATCCAAACAAGTCTTGGTTTTGACCTCCAAGACCCTTCATTTAATTGGTTATAGGATCTTGGGTTGAAAGTCTGGTAGAACTTTAAACATAGACACCTTTATGATTGTATACAAAGTTGTGCCTTCATTCTAACCTGTGTATCTCTGTGTGGCACATGTCTTTTTCTCTGTTTTTTTATTTTTTATTATTTTTTTTATTTTAACATTTTGACTTCTAGTTTTCAACCATTAGCCTATGATTTGCCTTTATCCAGTTTTCTTTTACATGTATTCTTTTTGACTTAGTGTTGACTTAGAGTTATAGATACATTTTTTTTATCCCCCTCCAGATATTTGTTTTCCTGTTTAACTAGTGTGTGTTAGTGTGTGTGGGGTTGTGGGGGTGTGTGGTGTTCGAGACAGGGTTTTTCTCTGTAACCCTGGCTATCTTGGAACTCACTCTGCAGGCTAGTTGGCCTCTCAGAGATTTGACTGCCACTGTTTGCCCAGTATAGGGATCAAAGGTGTTGGCCACCACTGCAAAGCTTAGTGGGGCTTATTTTTAATAACTGCTTTTACAGGCTCATCTGCAGTCTTCATCATCTCTAATATTCTGTTACTAAGAACTGATTTTTGTTTTAGTTATGGGAGAACACACTCACATATGCATATTATATGCATGGTAATTGTTGGATAAAGAACATTCTGATTTTTATATTTGGAGGTGTTTGATTGTATCTTTAAACACATTCAGACTTTTCTGGCAGTTAAGCTACTTGGAATCAGTTAAATCCAATTTGTTATTTAAATTTGGAAGACTGTGTTTATTTAAGCTTAGTTGAGATAGATCTAGAACAGCTGTTAGTCTATGACTACTTGTACCCCACTACTAAGGAGTTACTAACCTGATGGTTATACCCCGTGCTTCACATACTTTTAGGACTTCCTTCTCTTGGTGATAAAAATGAATACTTACCAGACCTGTGTTAGATATGCTTTGTCTGTGCATAGTAGTATATACCTTTAATCTCAGCCTTCAGGAGACAGAGGCAGACAGATCTCTGTGAATTCGAGGCTAGCCTAGTCTATATATAAGTTCCTGGACAGGTAAGGCTAAAGAGAAATAGCCTATCTCAAAACAAAACAAAACACCAAAAAAGAATTATTCTTCTTTCAGGTGGTTCTTATTTTCTGTGGTGGGATAATTTGTTCTTCATATTCAGGTCATTACTTGTCAAACACTCCAGATATTATAGCTGTCTTCCTCCTGACAACTTTGTCCCACAGGTCTTAAATGCTTGACCTCACTGAACTCAGCTGTCTAGGTTGCCTCTTGGAAGTTGTTGGTGTTTGGAATAGAATTCACCTCATTTGTTGCTTTGTCCAGCTTCTCATTATTAGGGTAGTTTGTTAAATTTACTTTGTTTTTATTTTGTCCTAGCCAGAACTGGATATTGACTTTGCAAGTTGCATCCTTTTTCTCCTTCCCTTCCTTCCTTCCTTCCTTCCTTCCTTCCTTCCTTCCTTCCTTTTTTCTTTCTTTGGAATTAGTGTATATTATGGATATCATGCCATTTAACCCCCAAAATACTTCAAAAAACCTGTCTTTGAAAAGTCAAGACCTTCTGTTATATAACCACAGTATTATACTAAAGAGAAGTAGCAAGAATCCCTCAATGTCATCAAAGACTGATTCTGATTTATTCCAAATTATTTTTATACATTTGTTTCTATCTTAGTTGGGTTGATTTTTCCTCTTAATTTTGTTTCTTTGGAGGTTTTGCTGTAATGTGATTATGCAAGGTTATATTTAAGTGTACATGTAACATTTGTCAGGAGAAATTTTATTCTGGGTTATAAAAGAAATTTCAGTATTTGAAAGGATGCCATACAACCCATATTCTTTTGCTATATAAGAATTAAGCTGTATAAGAAGTCAGTAACAAAAATAGGTCCTGGGATGTACTGACTGGTAGGTACTGCTTGCCTAGTATGTATGAAGTTCTGAACTTGATCCCCAGCACCACAAAAACAACAAATCAAATGATCAAAATATAGTTGAAAAATCTTCACTATATAGAAACTAAATAATAGTATTTAAAATAGCATACGGATCAAAGAATAAATTAGAAAGAATGAGGAGTGAAAATAGAAGTGGTATATAACAGAATTTGTGAGTTACCTGCGAGGCAGTACTGAGAGGACATTTATAGTACTTAATGCCTATAACATTCACCCAGGACTAGCTGCTGCTTCTTTTTCTTCCTTCTCCTCTTCTTTTTTAAATCTACTAGCTGTTGTTGTTTGAGACAGGGCCTCACTATGTAGTTCTGGCTGGCCTGGTGCTTGTTTTGTAGACCAGGCTGGCTTTTAACTCATAGAGATCCACCTGTCTCTTCCTCATGAGTGCTCGGATTAAAGTTCTGTACTACCATATACTGTAAAATGAAATTGTAGTTAAAATGTTTCCTCAAAACAGTTTTAGGCCAAGATGATTTCATTGGTTAATTTTGACAAAACTTGAAGGGGGAAATGATACTGATTTTCTTTTAGTTATCTAGAAAATTGAAGACATATTGTTTTCCCACTCATCTTTTACTCTCATAATCATAATAGATACTGAGTGGAACAGGTGACAAAATTGGCTTCTATGGTGATAATTTTTACCAGCAAAAACTTGATAATGTGAATTTGTTCAACCTAGTAAAGTATATCCAAGACAAACCTACATCAAAGTCAAAAGCTTTTTTGTGTGATTAATGCCACCCTTAAAATAAGTTGTTTTTTGTTTTGTTTTTTGCTTTTTTGTTGTTTATTTTTGAGACAGGGTTTTCTCTTCATAGTCCTGGCTGTCTTGGAACTCAGTTTGTACACCAGACTGACCTCAAACTCACAAAGATCCATCTATCTCTGTCCCCCAAGTGCTGGGATTGAAAGTATGTGCTACAAGGTCTGGCAAATGTCACCCTTATGATAATTTTAAAAGTTTATGAGAAAAATGTTAGTGGGAGATTGATTCATCATAGTGGTTAGGACTAGTGAGACAATTTATTTACTCATTCATAGATATTTGAAAATAATGGATTGTTTAGGACTAATTAGTTAGAATTAGAAGGGCCTTCAAGATGATACTAATTCAGTCTGTTACCTGTTTGCTTGTCTTTATAGGTCAGTATGGAAATCCTCTAAATAAATATATTAGACATTATGAAGGATTATCTTATAATGTGGATTCATTACACCAAAAACACCAGCGTGCCAAACGAGCAGTCTCACATGAGGACCAGTTTTTACTTCTAGATTTCCATGCCCATGGAAGGTGAGTAAATTTATTGCTGACAGTGTCTGAAGGAACTTTTTTTTTTCCTAATGGAAAGCTTCCCATTTGAAAATTCATCCTCCACTGGAATTTTGTATGTACATTTAAAAATGTTGTCTTTTAAAATGGATTGCCCTATTATATATTAAGTATTTTTGAATTGTAAATGTGAGGCTCAGTCTTAGATGCTTGTAAAGGATAGCGGGTAACAGGAAGTTAGGAGTCTGCAGAAAATGTGAGGAGACATAGACAGGTAAGACATACTTTATTCACTAGCATTCAGTTGGCTAGGTATTGAGATGCTGGCAAGTACTTAGGCAGTCGTTGGTTCATAGGGGACGCACACACAGGCATACACTCTGTCGTGCTACATAGGCCACATAGAAGTAGGGACAAGTGGCAGACACACACAGGCAGGCTGATAAAAGAGAAGGCTCTTGCCTGTGATCTTAAGGCCATATATCACACAAAAGTGACACTCTGCTAGAAATAGTTATATAACAGATGACATCAGTGTTTACTTTTGGGGTTCTTGGATATCTGGTGCCAGCCATTTTGTGCCAACTCTTAGCCCCTCAGATGCTGGATGTCAGTTATGCTTTAGCTAACTCATACCTATCCATATCAGCACCATGTTATCTAAACATAAGCTAGCCCTTATGGCTCCCTGTTCCCCTCAAATCAAATGAGTCTGATTTGATAATAGAATGATGTATCTTTTTAAAAAGATCTTGTGATTGTCTTTCCACTTTTTGTATGCTTTGTGTTTAATTTATCTTTTCTAGTACCAGTAAAGTAGCTAATTGTTTGCTATTGAATAAGTCACTTAATCTTTTATTAACTCAATTTTATTAGTTCTGTAATAAGAGAAAATTAATTATTAAATGACTGTTCTGTTCTCAGTGTTTTACTGGCAATTTCTTGAAAATTATTATTGTTGTTGTTGTTGTTGTGTGTATGTGGGTGTATACATGACATGGTGCACATGCAGTGGTTAGAAGACAACTTTGTAGCATAGTTTCCTTCTACCTTTATGTGGCGTTCAGGCATCAGGCTGTCAGGGTTCCACAGAAATTGCCTTTATCTTCTGAGTTATTCAAATACCCTTCACATGTATTTTATTATTAGTCTTCTGTGCGTGCGTGCGTGCGTGCGTGCGTGCGTGCGTGCGTGCGTGCGTGCGTGCATACACGTGCTTGAGCAAGTGTGTCCGTGGTAAAATACTCTGACAAAAAGCAACTTAAGGGAGGAAAGGGTTGTTTTAGCTTACATCTTCAGGTCACAGTCTGTCACTGAGGGAAGTCAGGGCAGGGAGGCCTGCTTGGTATTCTACCCACCCTAACCTCCAGCCAGGGAACTCACTTCATATCCTAAGAAGTACGGCTGGAACCATGGAGGATGCTGCTTGGTCGGTGGCTTGTAGGCTGGCTTACACTCAGCTGCCTTTCTTAGATAGTTCAGGAACACCTACCTAGGAGTGGTATCACCACAGTGGGGTGGGTCTCTTCTATCAATTAATAATCTAGATAGTTCCCTACAGACATGCCCACAGACCAATTTAATTTAGCCATTTCCTTAATTGAGTCTTTCCTCTGAGGTGTTTTCAGTTGTGGCAAGTTGATACTTAAAAATAATCAACACACACACTCAGGCAAAGGTAACTATGTTTCTAAGATATAAGCAAACATAGGCTCAGGGAAGTTAAATAACTTCCACAGCATAGATTTTAACCAGACCTGGATAATGAAAAACTTCACTCCCCTTCCCTCTTTGTGCTCTTGTCAGGCACTCTATATGGCTTGCTGTAATTGTACTTTGAACTTACTGTACTGGTGTTACCTTGACTGAAACTTGTATTTAATTCCTAGTAGATTTCTAACCTTCCAATCTGTTCTCATTAATATTATTATGTATATGGCTACAATGTAGCTCTTCCCTAAATGCCACCATATCCTCTTTTGTGGTCCTGGGTATAGGACCAAGAGACTTGTAGCTGCTGACAAACACTCTAAAAGACCCTAAATGTTTCATTTTTCCTGTCGGCTTACAGCTTACATGCTTTGAAAGCTTTCCATTAACAAGTTTTAGCCATATTTTAAAATTTGCCTTTGAATTTTTTCTGTAAATTAGGCATTGCTTATTAGTCTAAACTAGCCTCAAGTGTCTTTTTCAGCCAGAATGGTCTTCTGAATACCTGAGGTGCATATACAGCTTGTTCTTTGTGGCACTTATTTTACATTCTGATCATCTTTTAATGTGTAATTCAATTTCTGCCTCTTTTAGACATCCTTCCCATTGTTTTTTCCATATATATATATGTATATATATATATATATATTTTTTTAGAAGCACTCTTATGTACATATCAATCCCCCCATTCCCTCACCTTCCCATCCTCCCATGCTTCCCACCGAACCCCCCAACCCAACCCCCCTACCCACTCCCCAGGGATAGTGATGCCATCTATGTGGGTCCATCAAAATCTGTCACATCATTTGGGGGAGGGTCCAGGCCCTCCTTCCCGTCCTTCCCCATTCTTTTGAACTTTTAAATTCTTCACTGTTTCATTGACATTTGATTTGTACTCTCATCCTTTCCGTGTATTGTATTTCTTGCCTGTTTTTCTTTTTTAAAATTTGGTTTGTTTGTATGTTTGTGCACCATGTATGTGCCTGGTACCCATGGAGGCCAGACCTGGGCATTAAATCCCCTGGAACTAGAGTTGCAGGTGTTTATGAACTGCTGTGTGGGTACTAGGAATTGATCTGGGTTCTGTGTAAGAGCAGCCATTGCTCTTAACTACTGACCTGTTTTTTCAGCTTATTTTCTATATATGTGTTGTTTTTTTCTTCACAACCAAGCACCTTGTTATTTAGTAGTATTCAGTGTATTACACATATTATCTAAGTGATTTGAAAAGATGTTAATAGATTAATCAAAAGATTAATTTGAAGATGTTTCTTTACATGAAAAGATTTAGGGCTAGCAGTTTACCACACTAAATAAATTTTTATGACTCTTAGTTTTAGATATTACTAAAATTATCCATTCTTTATTAGCATCATCAAATAATACTATCATTAGCCTTTTTTACTTTAGTAACCTCTCAAAATAAACTTACTGCTGTGTTCTCAAATATACTTACTGTTGTATTCCTTATTAGCAAAAGATTTCAGTTAGCTGCTTTTGGTTTGGATGTCACATTGTTGTATAGGTAGATTTTTAGTGTATAAATTACGTATTTTATTTTTGACAAATCAAATACCTAGTTCTTTTGTGTATGTGAGTGAGAAAGAGTTATGCATGAGTACCATGCAGGTATGTAGTAATCCAAAAAATAATTTGATTGCTGGTTAAAGGCAACCTCATTTAAGCACTGGATTATAGAAACATAAACATAGATTAATAGGAACAGTAAGGTGTGCAGAAGTCATTGTGAAGAAGGAAAATAATATGGTGTTTTAGAGATTCAACACTGTAGAAACTTACAGTGTGAGAACTTCCTGTTGAGGTGATAGTTTGATGTTACTTCTTCCTTTCTTTGAAGTAGGAAATACAAAGTGATGAAGTTGTGTAAGAAATTATATATTTCTTACTAGATATATTTTCTCTGTCTTGTAAGAAATATTAAAATCAGGTGTGATGATTGCATGACTGTACTCCATCCCCAGTGCTTGATAGGTTCAAGCAGGAGGATCTCATGTTCTAGAACAGTGTATTCTATCTAAAAAAGATCTTGTCTCAAAAAACCAAAAAAAACAAATTGGATATGTATCTATGTACAGATTTTGGGGATAAAAAGTAACTTGTGTTTAATTTTTAGAAATGATCTCTTGTATATTTGTCAGTGAGTACATGATATTGAAGACTTTGGGTTACAGTTAGCTGTAGTCACATCTGTAAAATGTGCCAGTCTTAGTCATTGTGGCTAGATTACTTACCTATTTTTTCAACCTTTTAAAAATATCAGTAAGAAGCTGGGTGTTGGTGGCGCACACTTTTAATCCCAGCACTCGGAAGGCAGAGGCAGGTGGATCTCTGTGAGTTCGAGGCCAGCCTAGTCTACAGAGCGAGTTCCAGGACAGACTCCAAAGCAATACAGAGAAACCCTGTCTCAAAATACAAAACAAAACAAGTATCAGTAGGAGTTTATCTTATTCACAAAATAGGGCCTAGTCCCTCAGTACTAGATATGTTTACTTAAGTAAATTATGGAACATGTTGAATATAGCACAGTTAGCTCAGACACATAAAGAATATGCTTGTATAGCATTATGATTAAACAATTATTACTTAAATTTTGAAAAATATCCTATTCCCTATGTGTTTAAGTATTAAAGTCCTTTTTGTATTTCTTTTATAACTAAGCATATGAACAAACTTTCAGCTTTGCTTAATATTAAGGGTTTTTATTTTTATTTTTGTTTTTGTTTTTTTTCTGGGCCAGGCATAGGCATGGTGGTGTACTCCTTTAATCCCAGAGGCCAGTCTAGTCTACATAATGACTTCCAGGGCAGCCATGGCTGTGCAGAGAGACCTATCTCAAAAAAACCAAACCAAAATAAAACTCTGTGTGTGTGTGTGTGTGTGTGTGTGTGTGTGTGTGTGTGTGTGTGTGTGTGTGTTTTCAAGCCTAAGGGTATTTTTCCCCCATTTTCTTTTAAGGCATGGTCTCATATATGTTAGGCTGGTCTTGGCTGAACTTGCTATGTAGCTAAAGATGACCTCAAACTTTCAGTTCTCTTGCCTGCATCTCTCCATTGTTGGAATTATAGGAGTACACCACCACACTGGCTTGAATCCAGGCCTTTGTGCATTCTAGGCAAGTACTCCACCAACTGAGGTATATACCCAACCCACATCTTTGTTTTTTTGAGACAGGGTCTCACTTTGCATCTCAGAGGGGCCTAGAATTGATATAGATTGTGCTGGTCTTGCACTTGTGGCAGTTCTCCTTCCTTAGCCTCCAGAGTTCAAGAATTATAGGCATTAGCTACCCTGCCTGGCTTCCAACCTCAAAGTTAAAAATTCTACAAAAAGCTATTTCTCTTGAAATAAAGTTAAAAATTTGTAGAAAGTTTTATTTGTGCCACTACTACAGTTGTTGAAGAAAGGTATCTAAAAAGAATATATCAAATAGGTACTAAGATAAAATACATCAAAAGGTAATTTGCTTAGAAATAATAAATTTTCTGGATTTCTGAAATGGCTTCATTTGGACAAATGGAATTACTTACTTAGTGCTGTATTTATGTCAGTTATTCCTTTTTCCTTATTTGATTACCTTTTAAAAATTGTGTTCACATGTGTATGTCTCCCCTTGCGAACTTGAGGTACAGAGCCCGAGTCTTAGGTTTTTACATAGATAATGGTTGTAGTGAGAGAAAAAAGGAAGGAGGGAATACAGAAATATTCAGAATATACAGAAAGGGCAGATGTATCATATTATAAGACATAGAGTTTTTAATAATAATTTCAGATAATACGTGCTTCTCAATTCTTGTCTTCATGTAATAGTGTGTAATGTACCAGGAACTGTTTTTCTGTATTCCTTTTAAATACTAGCCATTGACATGTTGCATCCTGCTATAACTATTATACATTCCTGCCTTAATTATCATGTATCCATGGCTTGACTACCATGCATTTTAGGCTTCTAGAATACCAATGTGCTATAATCTCCTAAGGAATTTAGTTGATGTAGTCTTTGTAAAATGCAAGTTTAATCTCGTTTAGGTTTTGGTCCTGCAGTTCTGTATTCTGTGATGTAATATTTCTGTAGGTTAGTTTGGGCTTTGATTCTGTCATACCTTCCTCCAGCAAGGCCACACCACCAATAATGCTGCTCCCTATATGTGCATTTTGGAGATCAAACTCAGTTTTTTTTTTTTTTTTTTTTTTTTTTTTAGTAAGACTTGTGTTTTAAGACCCCTTACCTGTTGAACTATCTTGCCTTTTTTTTTTTTTTTTTTTTGAAACAAGGTCTGTAGCACAGCTGGCCTTGAATTAATGGTAGTCCCCCTACCTTTGCCTCCTGAGTGCTGTTTTGTTTAAGTTTCACTTATGTAGCTCAGACTAGCCTGGAACTCACTATGTAAGCAGCTTGTCAACAAGTGCAATCTTCTTACTTCAGTCTTGTAAGGGCTATGCTTCTTTTGTGTCTGTGTGCACATAGGTGCGGTGTACATCCATGTGTATGACCATGAATATGGAAGTGAGAAGACAACCTTGGATGTTGTTCCTCAGGTTCCACTTACCTCTTTTGAGGCATGTTACTCATTGGTCTAGAACTTGCCAAGTAGGCTAAGCTGGTTGACCAAGGAGCCCAAGGGATCCTCTTGTCTCTGCTTCTTAGTGCTGGGATCACAAGTATGTACCATCAGTCCCAGCCTTTTCTTTTTACATGCATTCTGGGGATTGAACTCAAGAGTTTGGTTGTGCAAGCCTAATGGGCCACCTTTGGAGGAACTATTTTTATTAGTTCTGTGGTGATTGTAGGAACCCAGTTACTTTTGGTTTGGATAATTACTTCCTTACAGTGTGATATACAAACATATTTTGCTTGTCCCTACTAAAAGACAGATGCCTACATATTTGACTCCTACCTTTTTTTGTTTGTTTTTAAAGTTTCACAAATAGCTTAACCTCATCTGTCAGTCTGAGTGACTCTTTCATTTTCTTTCTCTTGAAGCCTTGGTTGATATTGGATCCCAGATTGAGACATAGAGTATACAACTGCTTTACTTCTTTTAGGTTCCCACTATTGACTTATTCTTTTCAAATTTCCCACCATTGGTTATGCTCTTTTAGTCAGTCCTTTAGTTTTGGCTTTTACCAGATGGCCTATATTTTGCCAGTTAGGGCTCCCCCATGTATCCAAAGCAGGGGAACTATAACTTGATATGGTGCTAAGGTCATTGGCTGGCTAAAGATAGCTGGTTCAGATTCATAATCTGGTTTTATTTGAGTGATATTCATGTTACTCTTTTCTTTGATTTATGAAATTATTAAACTTAGGTTTTCTGCTTAATTTGTGGTAATTTTTGTCTTTGTTTTCAGTCTGTAGAGCCCTAGAATTCCTGTGGATGATGCCTGGGGTGCACAGAGCTGATTCTGTCTTCTGCTTCTGCAAAACTGTTCTGCTTATTATTTATGTATGTGTATGTGATGCATATTGAGCTTCTAAAAGGTGATTTGAAGAAGGATTTTCCTGTTTCAAAAAAAAAAAATGCTATTGGACTAGTGAGATGCCTCAGTAAAGACACTTGCTGCCAAGCCTAATGGCCTAAATTCAATCCCTGGGATTGAAAGCAAGGAGAGAACAGACTCTCAAAAATGTCTTCTGACACCCACATATGTACTGTTGCACATGTGTGCTCATATATACACACATACACTCACAAAAATAAATGATATAAAATGTAATAAAAAAGTATACTAGTGAAAGTAAACTTAATAATCAACTCATAATATTTCATGTTCATATTGACAGCTTGTCTTTTTTATTTTTAAATTAGCATATAAAACAATGGCTTTGTTAAAACCTTTGCATATACACTTCATGTGCATTGCTTATATTCACTCCCATAATAGTAATGGAAAGAAAACATAGATGGAGAGATTATCTCAAACATCTTTATAAAGAGAGAGAGGAAAAGGAACATCTGGAGACATCAGGCATGTCTCTTGAATACGTTGTGATTTGAGTGAGAAATGTTTTTCATAAGTTTATAATATTTGAATACTTGGTCCCAGTTGGTGGCTCTGTTTGGAGAGGAATTGTTTTGCTGGTCTAGGTCCTTTGCATTCCCATCAGTGTTAGAGCTGCCTTGTCAGTGTCTACAGCAAAACTTCTATTTTGGTGGAGACTGCTGTATCTCTAGATAATTTGGAAAGTTGATAGCTTTTTGAAAGGAGTGCTAAGTCTTCAACTCAGGACCTCACGGCCTAAGCCCACTGTGCTTAGGACAGTTAAAACTAAGCACACATTCTACCATGCTGTATTTTCAGTCCAACAACACTATTTAGTCTTCAAATTCCGAACCTGATACCTCCATTTATTTAAGTCAAGTTTCTTTCAACAATTTTTTTTCTAAATACCTTTCAATGTGGAGACATAATGTATCTTTTATTAAAGTTCCTCCCAAGTACTTTAAAAAATATTGTTGTATAGAGAGTGGACCATCTGTCTTTGGGTCATAGCATTTGTGGTGTTGACCAGCTGAGAGAGAATTAAAACTGCACAATGTTGAGAAAGGCAAGAAGATTTTTGTTCAAAAGTGTGCCCAGTACTACACTGTGGAAAAGAGAGGCAAGCATAAGACTGGACCAAATCTCCATGGTTTTGTTTGGGAGGAAGGCAGATCAGGCCACTGGCTTCTTTTACACAGATACCAACAAGATCAAAGATGTCACCTGGGGAGAGGATCCCCTGAGGAAGTATTTGGAGAATCCCAAAAAGTACATCCCTTAAACAAAAGAGAGGATCTTCACTGGAATTAAGAAGGGAGAAAGCTGGGCGGTGATGGTACCCGCATTTAATCCCAGCACTCAGGAGGCAGAGGCAGGTGGATCTCTGTGAGTTCAAGGCCAGCCTGGTCTACAGAGGGAGTGCCAGAACAGTCTCCAAAGCTACAGAGAAACCCTGTCTTGAAAAACCAATAAATAAATAAATAAATGAAATGAAATGAAATAAAAAATAGAAGAGAGAAAGGCAGATCTGACAAATGGGGAACTAGACTCCCTTAAAATAGGTGACAATGGTGTATCTGGGACAATATATGAGGCCACTGGCAGTGGGTCCAAGATCTAACACTAATGCAAAAACTGACTTAGTGGAGCTCATTCTATATGGAGAGATAACTTGCCCAGCCTAGACACAGGGGTGTGGGGGTGAAGAGGTGCCTTGGTCCTGCCTCAACTAGATGATGGGACAGACTTAGTAGATTTCCTAGGGGAGGCCTTACCCTCTCCATGGAGAAGATGGGAGGAGGGGGGAGTATAAAGAATGGGAGGAAAGGAGGGAGGGGGAACTGGGATTAGAATGTAAAAAGTGGATTAATAAAAAAAATGAACAAAAAAAAGGGAGAAAGGGCAGACCTAATAGCTTATATTAAAAAGGCAATACCACTCTGCCTTATTTAATGTGTATTATAATTTAATGCATACACCAAAATTCAAATTATAAATGCCTAACAATGTTTATGTTAGATAGTTCTGATTTAAGTACAATTGACTTGTATGTAGTAAAGTGGATATGATCATTTTTTAAAATAACAATTCCAGTTACATAAATACTATCACTACTCTCCCTTTCTCATGTTAAGGTTGTACTTAATTAGTAATGTTCTACTTTCCACAAAGATAGGGATTGTCACTTCAAACCTGTTAAATGGTTTTATACTCTTTGATTTATATAACTGAGCATTTGAATATGTTTAAACACTGGAAAAATTCTATCACTGTCTCAGAAACAAGACTCACCTGTGTTTCAGTTTGTGTTCATTGCCTGTTACAGGCAATAGTTAAACATCAGAAAGCAACTGTCTGTGCCCACATCTCTCCTTTCTCTGTTTCCAGTGGTCGACCACTAACTCTTCTGTTCTTATCTCCTCTTCACTCTTTGCTCTCTCTTTCCCCCTCTTCCTCTTCTGCATCTCTCTCATCACTCCCGCTCTCCCTCTCCCACCTGTAATAAACTATGTATCTCTTGTTCTCACTTCTAGTCTTATGCCTTCTAAAAAATATTTTTAAACTTAAAATAACAACAGCCAGGGCTATATAGTGAGACCCCCATTAAAAAAAACAAAACCCCCATTAAAAAAAAAAAAAACAAAGCAAAGCAAAACAAACAAAAAAAAAAACAGACAAACTCTCTTTTTCTCCTCTCTCTCAATGGGATTTCATTGAATTTTATTTTTCATGTATTTGGTGCTAGATACAAAAACAGGCTGGTGGGGTTTGTTTTGGTCTTGGTATGCTAGTCCTGTGTCCTCTAACTCTGTTAAGTTCACTATTTCTGTTAGTGTCCAATAGATTCCTTAGGATTGTCTACATAGCTGATTTTTATGTCATCTACACCTGAAGGCATGCTTATTTCTTTGTTTATACATTTGAGTTTATTGTGCTAACTGGGACCTTTGTTCAGTTTTGAAGAGAGCAGATGAATGCAAGTGTGTTTTTATTCCTACCATAGGAATGGAATGATTGGTCTTTAAAACTAAAATATATTGGAAATATTTTGTTACGTTAAGGAAGTTCTGGCTTGACCTTGTTGTTAAAAATTTCTATCTAGAGTGAGTGCTGAAAGTTTCAGTGCTTTTTCTGCATGTAATGAAATGATTGTGTGGTTTTCTTCCCTTCAAACACAGTGGATTACATTGCTTTTAAATGTAAAACTACCATATTCATGAATAAACTAAATTGATCATGTAATACAAGAAATAGCTTAAGGGTTGAAGAATTTCTCTGGGTTATGGTGTGATGGCAAAATCCATCATGACAGGGAAGACACAACAACAGGAGTAGCTCATGACAAGTGATGGCAAGACCACCAGGCTGCTTGCTTGCACTTCTACAGACCGGGAAGCTGAGAGGTGGCCAGAACCTGGGCTGGGCCTCAAACCTTAAGGCCGGGCCCTCAATGACTAAACCCTACAACACAAAGATTCCATAACCTCCTAAAACAGTAGCCCCACCAGAGAAGCTGTGGGTGT
This sequence comes from Cricetulus griseus, assembly GCF_003668045.3. NCBI lineage: Eukaryota > Metazoa > Chordata > Mammalia > Rodentia > Cricetidae > Cricetulus > Cricetulus griseus. The sequence goes on from NC_048597.1 coordinate 182,258,791, forward strand.
GAGGCACATTTTTCATTCAAACCACATGATTGGTTTTTTATATTGCCATTTCCTTCTTGTCCTTTCTCTTGTAGTGTGTTTTATCCTAGTTATGCTAATGTGTTCCATCTAATTCAGAGGTTCTCACTGTGGGTCTCAACCCCTTTGGGAGAATAAATGACCCTTTCACAGGGGGTCATATATTCGATCCTGCATATCAGATATTTACATTATGGTCCATAACAGTAGCAAATTTAAAGTTATAAAGTAGAAATGAAATAACTTTATGGTTGTGGGTCACCACAACATGAAGGACTGTATTGAAGGGTTACAGCATTAGGAAGGTTGAGAACCACTGCTCTAATTCTTGAACATGGTTATAATACATATACAGGAAAATTCTCATCTTCTAGTTTTATCTCTTTCTCCCTCCTTTTCTTTTTCTTTCTCTCTTTGTTCTTTTTCTCTTTCTTCCTCCCTCAGTCCTCCTCCCTGCCCCTCTTTTGTCTTCTTATATAGTTTATGATTTTTACAGTTTGGAGGCAGGGGCATAGGTGTGATGGCATTTCTCTATGTAGCCTAAGCCTGGATGTTATACAGCCACCATGTGTTATTATTTCTTCTTCTCATTCACTACCCTCACCCCCATGCCTACTTCCTTCCTCTGCCTCTTCTCCTTCCCCCCCAAAAAAAAACAAAACAACAACAAAAAAACAGGGTTTCTCTGTATAGCTTTGGAGTCTGTCCTGGAACTTGCTCTGTAGACCATGCTGGCCTTCAACTCACAAAGTTCTGCCTGTCTGCCTTCCAAGTGCTGGGATTAAAGGTGTGCACCATCACTGCCCAGCTCTTCCTCCTCTTATTCCTATTCTTCTTCTTATATTATTTTCTGCTTTGGGGTGTTTTGTTTGTATACGATATTCATGCAGTGCCCTCAGGCCTGAAGAGGAGGACCCCTTGGGATTGGAGTTACAGATGGTTGTGAGCTGCCATGTGGGTGCTAGGGATTGAAACTAGGTTTTCAGGAAGAGCATCCAGTGCTCATAATCATTAAGCCATTACTTTTCAATTTTTATATCTTTCAGGACATTTGACATATAATCCTACACTATGTCTCTCACATAAAAATTTTCTCTGTGAAATGTACGGGGTGTGTGTGTGTGTGTGTATAATATATATATATATATATATATATATATATATATATATATATATATCCATCCATCCATCCATCCATCCATCCATCCATTCATATTCTTTATTTTTCAAAAATATAATATTGGCTGGAAAGTTAGCTCAGGGTAAGAGCACTTGTTCTTGTTCTTGCAGAGGGCCCAGGTTTGATTCCCAGAACCAACATGGTAGTTCACAACCATCTGTAATTCCAATTCTAGGGGATCCAGTGCCCTCTCTGACTTTTGCAGGTACCAGGCACACACATGGTGCACAGACATACATGCAGGCAAAACATTCACATATATCTCACAGGGTCTCTTTACATTGCTCTGGCTGTCATGGAACTCACTATATGGACCAGTCTTGCTTCAAACTCACAGAGATACTGCCTCTGCCTCTTGAGTGCTGGGATTAGTGCCCCACCACACCCAGCTTCTTGGGGATATTTTCTTGTATTAGCAGTTTTCTTATTTTTTAGACACCAAGTGAATATTCAACAATTTAGTTAATTCAGGTTTGATGGTAACAATGTGGAGTTAATGTAGACTTCATAGCTTAAGGACTCAAACCCACAAAAAGGTCCTTCCTCTAACCCTTCAGACACAGTGGTAAATTCTGAACAATTTTTAGATCTGACCAACCTGTTATAAATAAGGAGTGCTTACAACTTCTTCCTAAAGTTAATTTTTAAAGAATGGATCACAGAATTTAGGAAAACAGTTTCCTTATTTTTTTATTGAAAAATATTTCATACAGTGTATTTTTCTCTTCCCTCAATTCCTTCCTGATCCTTCCCATTTCCCTAACCCACCCAACTTTATGTTCTTTTTCTCTCTCTTTCAAAAAACAAAACAAAACAAAAAACCCAAAGAAACAAAAACTCGTCAAAATGACAAAAACAAAAATCCAAACAAGCAAAAGTCTTAATTAGACACAAAAATGCCATAAATAATGCAAAATAAAACAAAACATTTTGTGCTAGCCAACTGCTCCTGGGTTTTGGGCCTACCTTGAAGTGTGATTAATATATACCCAGTGCGATAGATTTTTCTCTTTGACTATGGGTATCAATTGCAGATAACTTCTTGGTTAGGGGTAGGACCCTGTGTCCACTTCTCCCTCTCAATCCTGGGACCCTTCTTTGGCTTGAACCTGTGCTTGTCTTGTGCATGCTACCATAGTTGCTGTGAGTTCATATGTATATCAGTCCTGTTGTGTATGGAAGATATTTCACTGGACTCTTCCATAACTTCTGGCTCTTAAATCTTTCCACATCCTCTTCTGCATAGATCCCTGAGTCCTGGGGGAATGGGTTTGATGAAAACACCTTGTTTAGGACTGAGTGCTCCAAAGTCTCTCTGCACATTATCTATTTGTGGGTCTATGTTAACTCTCATCTACTGAAAGTTGATGTTTCTCTGGAGATTAAGCAAAGCTCTGATCTATGGATATAGCAGTAGGTCATCAGGAGCCATTTTATTGCTATGTTCCTTTATCAAAATGATACTGGTAGGTCTTCCCCTAGGCCTGTGACCTATCTAGTCTCAGATTTTTGGCCCATACTGCCAGGTATGGGTTACATCTCATGGACTGGGTTTTAAATCCAATCAGAAAGTGGTTGATTACTCCAATAATATATGTGCCAATTTTGCACCACTCTGTCTTGCAGGCAGGTCACTGTTGTAGGTCACAGGGTTTGTAACTGGGTGATATTGATGATTATCTTTCTCCTTTGATAACCTGCAGTGTACCTTCCAGTACCATGAATACTAGTCACTAGAGGTGAAGCTTCTAGTTAGGCACCAGCTTCTCATCTCTTTGTTCATTAATATAAGTTAAGTGTTGTCTTTAGCAATAAGGCCTTACCATCAGGCTGCCAATAGCTTTGGCAATGGTTTATGAGGTTTGGGGGTTCCTGTGAGGCCCCTGTGGCCAATGACTCATTAAGAGGCAACCCATTTCTGGCATTGGAGGTTTTACTGATGGCATAAGATGTCTAGTTGGGGCATTGTCTCCCTTATCTGGTGACTCATATATGCATCTATTTTAAGAAGCTTTTATAGTTTTAGCCATGCTATTGTGAACATACTGTATTCTGTATCATAATTGTGCATGACTTTTTTTATGAACTAAATAAATGAATGAAAATAAAGAAGCTTTTATAGTAATAGGATTCCATATGGTTTTTCAGTGGCGTTTAGTGTTAGTTGTCCTTACCAATTTCCCTTTACTCTTCTCTCCCATCCCCTTCCCTATTTAATCTTCCTGTTCTGTTTTCCCCCTTGTCTCTCCATAACATTATATTCTATTTCCTCTTCTTTGAGATCATCTTCTCCCCATTAGTCCCTTACTGGTCCCTTACTAGGTGGGGTTTTTGGGGTTGTAGCACACATATTGAAAGCTTAAAAGTTAATATATACGTGTAAAAGAAAATATATAATATTTGTCTTTTTGGGTCTGGGTTATCTCACTCAGGATGATTTTTTTCTAGCTCCACCTGTTTACTTGCAGATTTCACAATTAAGATTTTCTTAATTAGCGAATAATATTCCATTGTATAAATATACTACATTTTTATTATTCATCCATCAGTTGATGGACATCTAAGCTATTTCCACATTCTGGCTATTATGAATAGAGCAATAATGCACATGGATGAGCAAGTATCTTTGTACTGAGATGTAGGGGTCTTTGATATAGCTGGATTTTGAGGCAGATTGATTCCCAGCTTCCTGAGGAGCTGCCACACTGATTTCCATAGTGGCTATACCAGTTTGTAGTTGCACTAGCAGTGAATAAGTGTTTCTTTTCCCCACATCCATACAAATTCTTGCTTATTTGCATTGGTGCAGGGAACAAACCCATATAGCCCTTCAGCATGATAAGCAAGCACTTAACCTTTTAGCCACACCCTACAATTTACTTACTAATACTGGTTTAAAGGATACAACTTAGGAACAGCTAGATGGAAGAGTGCAAAGGACAGATAGGCACACCAAGCTTCTATGGCCTTTATGTATCACCTTTGTACCACTTACATGTGCTAACCACCTGTGGATGCTCACTAAATTTCACTGTCTATGATAATGAAATGACTGAACATGGAACCCCTAAAACAGCCTCAAGTTGGGCTGATCATTAGAAAGACCAAGTGACTTGAGGGCTGGAATTCTAGCCTCAGAGATCAGGGATTGCAGAATGGACATTGAAATATAAAAAAAGTTAAACAGTCCCTGATCAACCCATCCTGAGTCTGTGTTCAGTCCCATGTTCAGTCATCTCTTTATAGACTTTGGTGTGATTGGAAATGGACTCTTTAATAGGGATGAGGACACTCCTATCATTCAGGAGATCCCAGAGTTTTAAGGGCTTTGTCACAGGAAATGGAGACAAAGGCCAGTTTGTTGTAGTCTGTTGTACTAGAGGTCATTTCATTATGGGCAAGCATGCGTAAGAATTCTAGAAGAGGAATTCCTGTTCTAGAAGCCACTGCCACTGCCAATGATTCTTTTGATCAGTTTCTGAAGCAGCTATCATACCAATTTATTTGTGTCACAGATGAGTATAATGACTGTGGTGCAAATTTGTAATGTGTTTTAAACAACAAGGTTCCTTCCTGTTCTACTATTCAGAACATGCTTGAGAAGATAAGCTATAACAGCACACTTTTTGCTGTATTTGTCATAAAGATCACAGAGTAGAAATTCTGTTGTGTGCAGACTTTAGTTAAGTTGTTGTCATTTAGCCACTTTTTCTGCAGGCCAAGTGCTGTGCTCTTATCCTTAAAACAATTACACACACACACACACACACACACACACACACACACACACACACACACACACAAACAATTTCACAAGATATCTCACAGAATTTATAATTTAGTTTTGTTTTGAGACATTTTATAGTACACACACATACACAATACATACTTTCCAAATAGATAAACGGTATAACACAGTCCTTGTTTTGTGTACTTTTTTTTTTAATAGTAAAAGAAATCATTTAAGATTTGGATCCTTTTAATTTCTTTTCCTGTCCCATTTTGCAGACAATTCAACCTACGAATGAAGAGGGACACGTCCCTTTTTAGTGATGAATTTAAAGTAGAAACATCAAATAAAGTACTTGATTATGATACCTCTCATATTTACACTGGACATATTTATGGTAAGTTGAACTTTTATCTGACATTTTCTTTGATTTTTTTTCTACAAAAGGGAGTATATATTATAAATACAGGCAGATATTTCAGAAAAGGCTGAGTAAATCCTGAGGATAGGGAAGAAAGTAGCAGAGAAAGAATGTTGTGTCATTTGACTATCCAGAGTGTCAAGAATTCTAGAAGAATTTCAGATCCTTAAGAATCAAGGCTGCTAATCTGTTGTCCAGAGACCTTTTCCCTAGAGATCCAGAAAAGACTGAGAAAGCAACCCACTGGCTCTCTGGTCCCTTGTTCAACTTTGAATTGTACCTGGGGATGAATTCTGGCCAGGAGTCATGCACCCATGAGAAAGGGAAGAAGAGACTGTCATTTGATCCCACATGGCTGTCACTACAATACTTATCACAAGATAGTCTAGAGGACTTTGTCTCTTGAGAAGCCCATATCCATACTTGGGTTTATACTGTCCTTTCCCTAATGCCTCTTGCTTAGATAAACTCTGTAAAACTTACCTGAATGGATTTTCAACTTTATTAAAACAAAAATAAAAGAAACCAAGATGACCTTGGCTATTGGTGCATATCCTTTCTGTTCAGCCTCCCATAGGTTGAACTACCACGTGCAGCAGAGGTACAAGCCCTAGAAGAGATGGAAGCTCTATTTATAGTCACCTGTCTTGCCTGCCTTAGAGCCTGATATTCCCATTCCCAAGGCATGTAGGGAATTTTGTGGTTTTTTAAAATTTAATTAATTAGTTAATTGTTGTTGTCAAAACAAAACCTAAGGAGTTAGAGAAAATTATCTAGGCCAATAGTCTTTGAAAATGAAGTCATCTATGATCTACTTTACATGATGCTTAATAGTGAATTATATGGTATGCCACTTCTGAAATGTAAATACTTTTTGGTGCTTCTAGGTATTAAGAATTCCCAATTGTTTTATTTTAGCCTCTTATTTGTTTGTTTTTGAGACAATATCTTGCTATGTAGTCTCGGCTGGCCAGGAACTAGCAATCCTCGTACTTTTTGTTTCCTAAGGGATAGAATTGCAGGCATGTACCCCCACATTCAAAGTTTTCAAAAAATTTTCAATGAATTTTATAACATTCTAATTTTCCAGGGAAGAAATTAGCAGTGATTTCCTGTAAAGGAATTATAAACAGGATTGTAGGGAGAAGTTCTACGTACCTGTAGCGCTACAGGCATGTAGAATTTCTCTCTACAATTTCCAGGTTTTATTAAAAAAAAAAAAAGAAAGAAAGAAAGAAAGAAAGAAAGAAAGAAAGAAAGAAAGAAATTAGGAAAACCTGAAAGGAAACTGATAGTAGAGATCATTTTAGCCCAAAACAATGTAACTGAGTCACCTAAGAAAATTTCCCAGGCCAATCCTTTCTAAAATCCACATGTTTTTCTTGACGATTTTAACAAATAGCTCTTACCAGTTTAAAAAGTTGCTGGGAGGCATAGGCCCATACTTAGCCCAACAGGAAGTTCATTTGACAGCAAAGTGGGACAGATAGACAGGGAAGTCAGAAAGAGGCTAATGTAATTCAGTCTTCTAGTCTATTATAACTCTACATTAATATTTACTAAAGACAGTTATTAAGTCAAAGCAGTCAAAAATTTCCTTAAGTAAATGAGTCTTTTTTTGTTGTTGTTGTTGTTGCTCAAAGTCGTAACATTTTGAAAAATTAAATGCTTAAAGAAGAGCTTTTAATTTTTTTGTTATACTAGTTGAGACTATTTTTTTAAACTTAATTTACCTGTAAACTAACCCATTACTAAATTTTAGGTTTTTTTCTTTTTTTCATTCTGTTAATAGCAGCCAAAGGAAAGTATTTTTCTGGCTGTTTTTAGTGTTCTCTTACTTTATCACTTGTCTTGCTGGGCAATCTACCTCGTTTGGTAGGTAATAGTTATAAAAAATAAAAATATAAGTGAGTTTGTATAGGAAGACAATGTCATTTAAAATGTCTTGGGGGTTAGATTTGATGGCACACACCTGTAATTCTGGTACTCTGGAGGCATAGGCAGGAGGAACATGAGTTCAGGACCAGCAAGACAGTCTCAAACAAAAAACAACAAAACCAAAGAAAAACAGAGAAAAAAAAATAAAAATCTTATTTTCAGTTTGTGGTTAATTGAAAATCAACTAATGTTAATCTGTAACTTAGAAATTGTGAGAGAATGGGTTTTGGGGTATTTCACATAGGTGGAGTATGTACTTAGTATGCACCAAGGCCAGATACTGTCAAAATTACAGAAAATCCTGTGAGTTGAGTCCAATCTTGTCTTTCCCTTTCCTTCCATTTTTTTTTTCTTTTTTCATTTCTCTTTACATTCTCCACTGGCTCCCTCTCTTCCTCTTCCTTCCCTCTCCTTTCTTTCCTACCCTACCCCGACTCTCTTCCCCTCTCTTCCTCTCCTCTCCCTTCCCTTTTCTTCCCATCCCTCTACTTTACTCTCCTCTTTCCTTTCATCTCACTTTCTCTTTTCTATCTCTCCTCTCTCTTTCCTTTCATCTCACCTTCTCTTTTCTATCTCTCTTTCCCTCCCCCTCTTTGTAATGCTTGGGGTTGAGCCCAGGAAAATTTGTTTTTAGTGAAAGATGAATTTATAAAAATCAGAATTTTGGGTTTATTGTTGTAGAAGACAAAAAGCCTTGTTAATAGTGTTCAGGCTGATTTCAAGTCCTATCCCAGTCTCATGCCCAGCTTTGATAAATTTAACTTTAAATCCCCTCCTTAAAGGCACATGCCTGTAGCCTCAGGTACTTGGGAGGTTGAGGTAGGGGGAGTATGAGGCCAAGGTGAGCAACATAGCCAACATGCTATCTCTAAACAAAACCAGAATGGCTGGTGGTGCTATGGACATGGCTCACAGGACAATGCTTGCATATTTGCCTAACATGTGGGAGGTCATGGATTCAGAACCAGAGCAAACGAAGTGAAGCAAAACAAAACTCTATGCCTCTGTGTCATTTAATTTTGGTGCTTAGGGGCTGGAGAGATGGCTCAGGGGTTAAGAGTACTGACTGCTCTTCCAGAGGTCCTGAGTTCAATTCCCAGCAACCACATGGTGGCTCAAAACCATCCCTAAATAGGATCTGATGCCTTCTTCTGGCCTACAAGCATATGTGCACACAGAACACTATACACAAAATAAATAAAAAAATCTTTAAAAAATTTTTTTGGTGCTTAGATTCTGTGACTATATTTAAATAGAGCCAAAACTACCCCCCTTTTTGCTGCTATTTCTCTCATTAGAGAATAGTGAGATATTACAAATCTGTCCAATACCTTTTTTTAAAGACAAAATGTCACTCATCTCCCAGGCTGGCTTAATTCTCAGTATGCGGTTCATTTTTACCTTGAAATTGCAGATTCCTCTTCCCTCAGGTTTCTGAGCACTGGGACTATAGGCATGAGACACTACATCTGGCTTCTTTGTCCAGCATTTTAAACAAGATTGTAGAAATTCTTTTGTTTAAATTACTTCTGAATTACTTGGCTCTTTTCTATTTAAAAATACATTTTGTAAGATCTATAGGTGACAATGAGGCCAAGAAACTAGTGTCAAGTTAAAAAGGACCTTTTCACTTGTGGTAAATTAGGAAAAGTTTCAAAATGTACTTTGGCTATTTTTTTTCTGGAAATACATAGTTTACTAGAGGATCTGTTTGCTTTTTAAAAGTTTAAGTTAGGCCAGGGGTGGTGGTTCATGCCTTTAATCCCAGCATTTGGAGGGCAGAAGCAGGCAGGTCTCTCTGAGTTTGAGGCCAGCCTGATCTACAGAGCTACACAGAGAAACGCTATCTTGAAAAACCAAAAGAAAAAAAAAAAAGAAAGGAAAAAGAAAAAAAGAAGTTTAAGTTAATGTAACAATTATTGAATTACTGCTACCTGCATGTCCTACCTGTGCTAGGTGGTAGGCCTATGACTGTATGACAGATGTTCCATTTTCATTGTTATGTAATTGTCTATCTGTTTCAACTAAATACTGATTGCTATCCATATCTCAAATTAACTTGATGTATTTTATGTGAAAATTAATTTCCCAGTACATTTGTACTAAGGATATTTGTAAAAAAAATTATGCAAGAATGGCTTTTTTTTTTTTTAAAGGAGAATGTGCAAGTTAAAATTTCAAGAATTTGTTGCTTTCATCAATAGGTGAAGAAGGAAGCTTTAGTCATGGGTCTGTCATTGATGGAAGATTTGAAGGTTTCATTCAGACTCGTGGTGGCACATTTTATATTGAGCCAGCAGAGAGATATATTAAAGACCGAATCCTGCCGTTTCATTCTGTCATTTATCATGAAGATGATATTAGTAAGTACTCACGTTTTATATCAGGTGGTCTTTGCAAAGGCATAGGAGTCCTTCTAACTATGTGGAAACAGGTGTAGCCTGGGCTGTTTTCTTTCCTAAGCTTATTCAGGTTAAACAAACAGAGTTTAATAAGCAAAGTCTCCATTTAGTAAATAATGGGATGTATATGGTACAGCAGTTGTCAACACAGGCCAGTCATATTCTGTTGTAAAACAATTCTGTTTGAACTGTGAGTCAACCAAATCCACTTGCATTAGAAATCTAACTTCTGGAATCAACCAGTCTGCTTAATTACAATGTCTTATGTCTGTGGTTAGTTGAAGGACCAACAATGCCATAACTTTTTTTTTTTTTTTTTTTTTTTTTTGAGACAGGGTTTCTCTGTGGCTTTGGAGGCTGTCCTGGAACTAGCTCTTGCAGACCAGGCTGGTCTTGAACTCACAGAGATCCGCCTGTCTCTGCCTTCCGAGTGCTGGGATTAAAGGCATGCGCCACCACCATACGGCACCATATCTTTTTATATCAGTTTCTGAATATTTGTATAATATAGGATTCTTCTAATTTCTAAATCCACTGAGTACTTCTTTTTCGAATCTTGAAACAATGACTTGACCACAGCTTACTAAGACTCCAGGCTTACCATGGATTTGTTGGGATAATTCTTTTTCTGTGTTTAAGGATACAAAATTCAGCTAGACATTATATTTAATTCTGCCATTGTCTATGTTTTCATGGTTATTCAATCGTGAGAATGTGTCATTAAAATAAGACAGAAACACATTCTTGTAATTTTTATGCATCTTGAATCCTTTCTTTTTAATTCAGCTAGGCTAGTTTCTCCAGTTTTGCCTGTTTTCCTGACTTGGCAGCTTCCTCCTGGTTTCATTTTCTTTCCTACAGATAGGGATTTATTATCTGTGTTTTATTCTCATGCTTAGTAATATACTGGCAAATGTGAACTATGTTGCTTTTTTGCTCCATTAGCTCTGACAGTTTCTGTATTTCCATCGACCCAACTGCTTGCTAATTCTGATGGTGAACTACTGTGGGAAAACAGCCCAAGTTTACTTAGGGATATGTTTATAACTGTTGTTGCTCGCTGTCTCTTGGACTTATTAATGCTGCTTGCTTGTGTTTTTAGTCATCCTTATTTGATACCTTTCTCACTTCACCTCCTGGTATTTCAAGCCCTTATTATTATTTTTCTTTTGGCCATCAAACTACAGTCCTCCGTCATAAATAGGAATGTGGATTCCTTTGCTTTCCTTTCTGCTGATAGAATTTTCCTTCACTGATCTTGTGCTTGTCCTTGTAATTTTCTAATTAATGTGGTCTTTTTGCAGTTTTGTCTCCACTATCACAATGTACCCATTGTACAAATACAGGTTCTGTGGTTTTTTGCTGCTTTAACATTCAAGTAACACTTATCAGTGAGGCAGAGATTAATAAATTTGTAATAAAATGTTGAAATCTGTTCTCTAACAAGTGTTTTTGGACTTAAACTGGGCCTTTCTGGATAAGCAGTGGAGAAGAGTGATTGGACAGGTTGCTTTTCCTCCCTGTGTTACAAGACTGTCCTGCTGCATGTGCTTCATTCTTGCCATCAGTGTCTTTGCTATGCTTTTGTGCTGCTTATGACTCCTGAGATGTCTTCTCCTTCCTGTTTTCTTCCTCTTATGGATCTCTGTGGTGTACATATGTTCTGTGTTTTTATTTACATTTACTCCCTTATGTTTCATCATAACTTCCAAATATCTTAAATTTATATCAACATTACTTATGACATCGGTAGTGGTATTAAGATGCAAAGGTAGTTAACGTTTAAGATGATTTTGCTTGTAACTTCTCTATTAAGTAGAAATGTACTGATGTCAGGATGAGCATATAGGAAGCAAAAGTTTACAAAAATGTTATCATAACTTTGTTAGAATAAAATGAATAGGTTTTGTTATAACAGTTTCATACAATGTATTTTAAACTTTATTCATAGAAAAACAGAGTTAGGGCAAGAGAGATGGTTTAGTGGATAAAAGTGATTGCAGCACAAGTGTGTAAGCTATCCCATTACCCACGTAAAAGTCAGGCAGGTGTAACAGCAGATTTGGAAGGTAGAGATGGGGTCCCTAGAACAAGCTGGCTAGCTAGCCTATCCAGAATTGGTGAACCTGCGGCTTTGACTTATAAATAAAGTGGAGAGCAATCAGGAAGACAGTATCCAGTTTTGGCTATGACAGAATGCCTGCACACATGTGCAAAACCCTCCCCCCCATGTATATCACACACAATATAAAAACCACCTCTACCAAGCATGCCAGACAAAAATAGGGAGTTGGACTTACTTGTCTTGCAAACTGTAAACTTACTTTTAATTGACCGTTTAAACTCTGGGTGTTGGTGATCCTAAAAGAACCAGCATTATTAAGAAGGATAGTTGTTATTTAATGTTGCTTGGCACTGAATAAAATTAATTTCATCCTCAGTGGCTTTGTGAGGTATAGGCAAAAATACTAGTCTTACTTTATAGGTAAGGAAAGGAAGACTTGGAATCTTTATTTGCGGGGGGGGGGGTTGCGAGGGGGTTCTAGACAATGTTTCTCTGTATTGTTTTGGAGCCTGTCCTGGAACTCGCTCTGTAGACCAAGCTGGCCTTGAACTTACAGAGATCCACCTGCTTCTGCCACCAGTGCCCAGCAAGACTTGGAATCTTATGTGATTTGTGGACACCACCTTCTGTGCCATGTGCCAATGGGAAGAAACTGTAAATCCTCATTACCCTTTACTTCTAGGATTTCTGGGTCTTTTCTGAAATCTGCATACCTTCCCAAAATTACACATTTGCATGCATTGCTGTGTTAGACCAATTTCTATCCTTGGTTTTTTTTTTTTTTCTTTCCTTTGCTTTTTAACTATTGAAAAGAAGGGGTATTTTTTAAAATTATTTCACACAATTAGCTTAGTGCCAGTAATTTATTTTCACAACTGAAGTGTTATATGATTGTTTATATGTTGTGGATATGTATAAGTGAACTTACATAAATGTTCTGATCAGAGTTTAGCTATGCTTTCTGAATACTGTTTTAGGACCTCTTGGCATAAATGTATAAATCCCTGTGGAAAATGATGATTTTTGGAGAACATTAGGTGATGCTTTTTCAGCAGAAACACTGAGCAGCCTTCCCAGGTGCTTTGATACACACCTGGATGTCATGTTGCTCACTACATACAGGTACCAACTTAGAAGTCATATAAACCTAATTCTTTATTGCAGCAGTAAAAAACCACTCTCTCCTAGTATTACAATTATGACAACGTCCAAATGTCACTTAGTTCTTTGCCCGCTAGCACAGTTTATTTTGAAGAAACAGCAAAACTACTGTATGGTAAACTCTAATATTAATTTTGTTATGTGTAGATCTTAGGAATGCCTCAATATTTCCTGTTGGAGCCTACCATGTACTCTGAGGCAAAGATCTAAGTCATTTTTTTCCTGCTATACTTTCATAAAAAATATTTAAACTCTGAATTTTTTTTAAAAGAAACCCTTTTAATTAAACATATAAAGCTACGTAGAATGTGTTTGGTTTATTCTTTTCATTTACATTTATTGTTTATTACTTATTTTCCTGTGAATGAAAGTTTATCTGTGTCTCCTAGGAATGTGGGTGCCCTTGTTCTTAGTGTGTATTAGCTTTAGCTATGTGTGTCTCTCCTTTTTGTTGTGTTTCGGTGAAAAGGCTCATAATTTCATGAACTTAAAAATTAAGATCCTTAAAACTTTTGTTTTGCCATTTAAAAATGGAGACTTCATTCATGTAGAAACCTTATTTGTAGAGGCTTCAGTATGTTGCTTTTAATACCTTTAAAATATTAGAAGCTGGGGGTGATGACAATGACATACCATCCTTGTTGTCTCAGTAAATGCTAGATGCTAGATGGAGGCAGGAGAATCAGAATTCAGTCATCTTCAGCTATGTAGCAAGTTCAAGAGCAGCCCAGGCTACATGAAAACATGTCTCAAACAACAAGCAGACATTCTGGAAAGCAAGTAAACAAAAATTAGTTAATTCCACATATACTTTTGAAATTGTTGGCATAACTGAGTTTTGTTGGTTACTAAGCTTCCCAGCTCTTTTATGTCACCTTGAGATGGTGGTATCAGTGGGAGAAAGAATTGAATTGGGGATTACTAGCACTGTTGATATTTTATGATGTCAGATTGTAACATAACATTCTAGCCACACTTAGGGCTAGTGTGAAGTTTGGAAATCTACTTGCACATATTGAGTTGTGATATGCTGAGATAGACAAGTAATGGGAAATCATGATATCTTTTGTATTGATTTTAAATATTGAATGTAGGCACAAAAATATTTGGAGCAAATGTAAAAATTTAGAGTTTTTAAAAAACTTTCCAAATATTTTATGCTTTGCAATAAATACATGTAATCCTAGGCAGGTGTAATGCTTAGTGTTGTCGTTAGATAGGTAGAGGTGCTATTTTGTTGTGTGTGTCCCCCTCCCCCAGTTTACCTCTGGGAAATATAAATTTCTCCAACTGTTTTACAGGTGGAAAAGTAGAGAAAGCCAGGAAAAATGGCAGTTATTTTAAAAAGGATAGTTAATTAGAAGTCTAATTTGCTTAAAAGTTAGATCAAAAGAAGCCAGGTGTATGAGGAACATCTCCAATACCAACACATGGGTGATTTGAGTTTAAAGACTCCAAGTGTGAAATCCAGTCTGTATTTCATAGGGAGTTCTGGCCACCCCGTGCAACAGAACTGCACCCTGTCTCAAAAAACAATAAACAATAAAAACAACAAACAGATTACAACATAAAAGCAAAAATTAGATGAAAAAAGACTTATTCAGTCACAAACTATACAATTAGGACTTGTTGAGAAAATTTTAGATCATTATCGTTTCTGATTTGTTACCGTATATATCTGTCTGCACATATTTTTACCTTTAATTATAAAATAAATTAATTATAATGCATCATTTCAGAAGCATAAGATGATTTAAAAACATCAAAGATCTGTCATAAAACAACTCTAGGAAGTGACATTGAAATTTTTTTCTTCTGAGAGCTGTCTCACTATTATGTTTTACAGTATTTATTTTACAAAAAGATTAAGTTAGTGGACATAGTGGTTCATGTCCATAGTCTAGCATTCAGGAGGCTGAGGTAGGAAGATTGTGATTTTGAGGCCAGACTGGACTACATAGTGAGTTCCAGAACAGCCTAGGCTATATAATGAGACCCTGTATTGAATAAATAAACAGTATCAACAAAAAGAGCAGAAATTAATTTATTGTACAATCTAGATATTACAGTTGGGTGTAATTTCAAGTGTAGTTTTCAGTACAATGTGATGAAATGTTTGTGAACATTTGATTTGTTAGTAAGAAGACTGAATTCAAAAGATCTTAGAATTTTGCAAGTGTTTGTTCATTCTAAAAAATCAATATTTTCTTTTGGAATGTTGGTAGGTAAATTAATACAACTCTGGAAAATATTGACACATTGGTTAAAGCATTCTGGCCTTTTGCTTCTCCCTCCCTCCCTCCCTCCCTCCCTCCCTCCCTCCCCTCCCTCCCCTCCCCTCCCTCCCCTCCCTCCCCTCCCTCCCTCCCCTCCCTCCCTCCCCTCCCTCCCCTCCCTCCCCTCCCCTCCCCTCCCCTCCCCTCCCTCTCCCTCCCTCCTCCCACCCTCCCTCCCTCCCTCCCTTCCTTTCTTTTAGGAGCAGGTTATGTATTCTAGGCAAGTTCTACTGGATAACATTGCCAGCCCAGTCTTAACTTTGAATGTGCCTTTTGCAATAGTCTGTAAAACAGTTAGAAAATTTAAAAACACTTTTTGGAGAAGCAATTTAGAAATGGTAGATAATTCCTAGTCATTGTTGGTAGGATGAAAGCCAGAAGGAGGCTACTGAAGCAATGTATATGTCTGCATGATGGATACCTTTGAGAAAGAGCCATAGAAACCAGCTGCTGGCTGGAAAATTAAATTCAACTATATTGGTTTATGAATGTATGGGAAATATTAAGTCTTAAAAAATGGTCTACTGGAGGGTGGATGGGGTGGGGGCAGGTGGGGAGGTTGGGGGGAGAGGAGGGAGTGGGAGAAGGGATTCACATGTGAAGCAAGCTTGTTCCTAATTTGAAATAATAAAATAAGAAAAAAAATGGTCTACAAGAGCTAGTTCCAGGGCAGCCTCCAAAGCCACAGAGAAACCCTGTCTTGAACTCGCCCCCCCCAAAAAAAATGCACCTTGAAGGGGAATTCTCACAGAAAAAGAATGTACACCAGGTATGGTGGTGCAAACCTTGAATCCCAGCATTTGGGAGGCAGAAGTAGGTGGATCTCACGAGTTGGTGGCCAGCTTGGTCTGCAAAGTGAGTTCCAGGCCAGCCAGGGCTGTTACAGAGAAACCTTGTCTCAAAAACAAACAAAACAAAACAAAAAATTAAATGCTGTTACTTAAACAATGAGAGTGGAACAAACCCAGGAATCCTTAGTTGATTATAGGAGGGCATCCTGGGTATTGTGATAATGGATTTGAACCTTAAGAAAAGAGGTCTCTAGACTGCCAGAGAGAGAGTCTATGATTACAGAAAACTGTTGCCTGGTAGCAACAGTATTTCTTTTTACTTGTTACAGCTTGGGAACTTAAGAAAAGAAAAAACAAAACAAAACAAAACAAAAAAACAAAACAAAAAAGAAAAGCAAAAAGCCAAAGCAAAACAAACAAACAAACAAAAAACCGATGAACCAAACTTTGGCTTTGTCTTGGAGGCATCCACTTACCACTGTGGACAGGTGTGCCATCCCAAGTAGTATAGATGGACATAATGTGTTGAAGTATTTTAGTTATAAGTTTTGCAACTCACAAGTTCTATGTTTTGGCGGCTACTTCAGATTCTTTTTTAAACCAAACTTTTAGAGGAAGGGGTTTTAGTTTGTCTTATATTTTGGGGTTTTAGTCAATGGTTTGTTTGCCCTATTGCCTTGGGACCCTGATAGCAACAGTGAATGTATCATGGTGGGGAGTATAGTGAATTTACCTTTTATCCTCTGGGAATCCAGAGAAAGTGACAGGAAAGAGTGTAGATCCTGGTTATCTTCTTTAGTGTTTGCTTCTAGTGACCTAATTCCTGCTAGGTTTGTTTTACTGCCTTTGAGAACAGTAGGTGGCCTGGCCTTCAGCTAGTATTCCATTAACAGGTTTAATGATTACTTTCTTTCTTAATTGACATTACTTGAGTGTGCTGCTATTGACATTACTGATCTCTTTAGGTTCTGGTATACAGTGGTGAATATGCAAAGTTCCATCCTCTTGGACTTCAGAATCTAGTGATTCTATTTATAATTTGGTCATAATCCAGCAACATTTCCCCCGTTGTTCTTACTGCCATGAGTCCCTGCTTGCTGGCACTAACCCTTTGTTCCAAAAGTCGGGGTAAGGAAGAACATACTTGAGTCAGCTCTCTCACCTCTTTCCTGGAAGATGAATGTGATGTGTATGCTACTGTTTCTGCCTTCTGCCATATCTCCTAAACTGGGTTTGGGTTTGGGAATAGGTCGCAGGAGAAAAGGGGCCCTATCCATTGGAATTGAAGAGAAGCGTTGGGAGTCCTTCCCTACCTTCACATTCTTTATCCTTTCTTCTCTTGGTCCTTGTTTTTGGGGCAACTTAGGAATAAATGGAAATTTTCTTAAAGAACACATCCCATGATATGACAACAGTTTTCATATAATTATCTGTCTGTGGAGTTACTGTATTTTAAATTTAATTCATCTTAAGGGTTGTATTATTTGATTGGATTTGTTGATCAGTAGCTCATTACTGGGGTTTAGAACTGCTTTTGTCTATTAGAGAGCCATGGTGAAGACTCTAGACTTTAACTGCATAGAGGTGCTGCCCTGATGGTGGTGAAGCTGCCAGAAGTGGGTGTTTTGTGGCTGGTGGTGCTGGGCAGATAATTTAAACTGTAAATATTTCTTTAGGAGAGTGGATAATTGAGAATCAACTACTTACTCCCTGTCTGAGGTGGTGCTGTGGTGTATGTGTGTATGTGTTATTTATATTTGTGTTTCCTACAGCAAAACAAAAGCAAGAGGTTTGTATGCAGAGGAACTGGAGGAAAGGCAGGAGCTCTAAAGCCCATCTTTGTTTTAAACTGGCTAATGTTCGCCACTCATTGCCCATTCTTTTGAAAGAATCACTGTTTGGCCTTTTCAGGGAACCGCAGTGCATCCTATGATTTTGCATCTCAATGAGGGCTTATTCATAAGTTGAACAAAGGCTTTTTCTAGAAATGAGGATTATATTGTCAGTAATTTTAGAGAGAAAATGTCATTGTCCAATCTTGTAGTTAATGTGGTGGCCAGGGAGAATAGTCTCTTAGAAATTATAGAAGTATACAGAAAAATTTTTATACTTGGCCTCTGTCCTTTTTCTGTCATGAGAATTTTTTTTGCTGACAAAATTTGAAACATACAATAGTTGTTTGTTGCTTTGGAATTTTACTTTTACCCTAAAAGGATTTTAGAATAATTTATGTCTTTATCTTATATAAAATATAATTTACAAAGAGGTAAAACACTAAATGTTTGAGCACTAATCTTTATTTTAAAATTATAGTTTATTAGATATACCTTTATTTTTCCTTTTTGTATGTATTGATAACAGAAAATTTTAGTCTTTTGATAAAAGTCTTTAAACATTGGAACAGTTTCAGTTTTTTCCATTGATGATTGAGGTCATTTTGCAGAGTTTGAGAAGTTTGCAGGATCAGTTTTATGGCCTGTACAAAATGAGGTCTGCCTGTTGCTAACTATTTATTTGCACGTGAAACTGAAAATGTACTTTAGAATAGGATGGAGGTTCCAGGCTGTGTTGGGAAGTTAAAGCTATGGCTAAGATCATGATTTTTAAATGGGGATAGTCCTGGTTACCAGGGGTATAGTAAAGAGTTGAATTTAAAAGGGATTTGGTTGGGAGTCAGGGAGTGGGATAGGGGACAAGGAATTAAAGGTGAATGCAGTGAGGTGAATTATGATCCTTGCTGGCATATAGAATGAATAAGTAGGAGGAAAATGTCCTATGAGAGTACATAGGATGGTAGGCATTGGTGAGTTAAAAGATTTTTATTGTTTTTGAATGGCTATTGGGTCTAGAGGAATTGTTAAGACAGGTAATGGTGGACAGAAGATAGGATGCTGAAGTTTGAGGTTATAAACAGGTTATTAGTAATGAGAAATTCAAAAGTAGAAATGTAGACTTGAGAAAACATGTAATATACTGGAGAGATCATCAACATGAATGTTGTAGTTTCAAAGAATTATGATGGGCGATGTGAGATTGATTCAAGATCTAAAAATAAGAAATAATGGGAAGTGACTTTGAGGGGCTGCAGATTCCTGTGGTAGATGGAGTAGTTCATGGTATAATCTAATATATATCTAATATATTAGATATATTATTTATGTATATGTAATTAATATATATTTACCACTTTCTTCTATATATGCACATATATATGTATATATTTTAATAATTCAATGCAGAAAGTGGTAGATGGCCCTGAGTACTTACTGAAATGTGGGTGCAGATGATTATCTTTTAAATCTCATATTAAAGGTGAAGATTCTCTTGCTGTTTGCCAGATGATGGACTTTAAAGGAGCTGATTTTATAAAAACATACTTTTTAAATTATTAATGGTTGTAATCTTTTCACAGTGAGGTAGGGGCAAGGCAGTTTTATACTAATTCTAGGCTGCTTTGATATTCAGGAGAGACAACATGTTGAATATAAGTTCTGTTAAATTTCTACTGGCACCAGGTAGTGATGGGGCACGCCTTTAACCCCAGCACTCAGGAGGCAGAGGCAGGCTGATCTCTGTGAGTTCGAGACCAGCCTGGTCTACAAGAGCTAGTTCCAGGACAGCCTCCAAAGCACAGAAAAACCCTGTCTCAAACCCCACCCCCCCAAAAAACCCAACAACAATAACAACAACAGCAAAAAACCAAGTTTCTACTGACTTCCCCTCAGTTCCTGCTGATGGTAGCTAATATAGGCAATATGATATACTCTGAACATTGGCACATATTTGACTACTATATGAAGACTAGAAATCTACTCTAATATTAAGTATATGTAATTGTACTCAGTGTTGCAAATAGATATGTTTATTTATATAACTGTATTAACTCATTATCTTTTATAAGTAGAGAAGAAGGCAAAATACCCAGTAGATATTATTTGTTAGATTATTTTAGGGTTAATGATGGAATATCTAGCTTGCATCCATAGCAATGTATTGATGAAAACCAATGCTGATCATAATCTCAGATGACACAGTCCCAGACATTGGAAAATCCCCAAAGATCAAAATCCTTAAAGTCTAAAATAGCAAAAATTATATAAATGAGGCATAATAATGTGTAACAGATAGTCCTAGGGAGGCTGAGGTAGGGGAGTCCAGTTCAAATGTTTGCAGCCCCCTGTACAATATGGCCAGGCCATTCACTTCACCACTCCAAAATTTCACCACTCCAAAAGATTAAAATCCCAAATGCTGATGTTCCCAAAGATAAAATCTCTAAAACAAAAATTCTCTTCTCTCTCTCTCTCTCTCTTTCTCTCTCTCTCTCTCTCTCTCTCTCTCTCTCTCTCTCTGTGTGTGTGTGTGTGTGAGTGTGTGTGTGTGTGTGTGTGTGTGTTTTGTACAGGAGCTATGTGTGATTAGAAAGGCAAGTTTTAGGGAAGTGATATCTTGCCATATGGCAGTTCCAAAGGTTTCATTTTAAAATTGTTTCCCAGGTGTGATGGCACCATGCTTGTAATCCTGGCACTCAACAGGGTGAGGCAAGGAAGAGGAGGATCATGAGTTTGAGACCAGCTTGGACTACATAGTGAGTTTTAAATCAGTCTTAACTACATAGGGAGACTCTGCTTAAAACAAAAACAAAACAAAACAAAACAAAAGGTTTTTTTTTTTTTTTTTGGTCTGCATTTACATTCCTTTTAGCTGATGAAATCACTAGAGTTTTAAATCAATTAATGTCAGTGTTGTTACTGGACTGGTTTGAAAATAATTATGTGCAGTGTAGGATAAGAAGACATTTGTTCTACAATGTTGCATTTTGAATTACCAGTACATGTGCCAATTTTGAGATCTCTATAGGAGTATGTGTGGAATGGATCCACATTTGAGTGGATCCCAGCATGCATGCTGTGGTAGTTTGAATGTAATTGGCCCCCATAAGCTCATAGGGAGTGGCACTATTAGGAGGTGTGGCTTTGTTTGAGGAAGTGTGTCACTGTGGGAGCAGGCTTTGAGGTCTCCTGTGCTCAAGTTATGCCTAGTTCAGACCACTTCCTGTTGCTTGTGGGTCAAGATATAAGATCTCTCAGCTCCTTCTCAAGCACCATGTCTGCTTGTGTGCTGCCTTGCTTCCCACAATGATGATATTGACTAAACCTCTGAAACTGCAATTGAGACACCCCAGTTACACATTTTCCTTTATTAGAGTTGTGGTCATTCTATCTCTTCACAGCAATAGAAACCTTAACTAAGACATACCTAATAAACTAGAACAGACAACTTATATCTGTAATTCCAGCACTGGGGAGGTGAAACACAAGGATCTCTGGAGTTTGCTGGATAAGCAGTATAACTGAATCAGTGAGTTCCAGGTTCATCAAGAGACCATATCTCAAAAAAACAAAACAAAACAAAACCAAAACAACCCCCCAAACAAAAATCAAGGTGTGTGTGGTGTGTGTGTGGGGAGGTTAAGAGAGTTGGCTCAGTGATTAAGAACGATGGCTGCATTTCCAGAGGATCCAGTCTCTATTCCAGTACCTATACGACAGCTCAAAACTGCCTGTGACACCTGCTTCAGAAGAGCCAGTACTGTTTTCTGGCGTCAGCAGGCAGTAGGCACACAAGTGACGCTAGACATATATGCAGGCAAAATATCCATACACATAGAAGAGGGAGGGAGAGAGAGGGAAAGAGATAGAGAACAAAAGGAAGGAAGGAAGGGAGGAAGGAAGGAAAGAGGGAAGGAAGAAAGGAAGGGTGGGTGGAAAGTGATTGAAGAAGACCCCCAATGTCATCCTTATCGCCACATGCAAGCATACAACATATATCACATACACACATACCATCACTCACTACTACCATGAAATAACACAGAATCATGGGACAACAGTAGGTAAAAAAAATCTAGTGGCAAATGCTCCTGTCTACATATATTGACTTTAAAGG
The DNA here is from genome assembly GCF_003668045.3 of Cricetulus griseus. Classification (NCBI taxonomy): domain Eukaryota; kingdom Metazoa; phylum Chordata; class Mammalia; order Rodentia; family Cricetidae; genus Cricetulus; species Cricetulus griseus. The sequence continues at coordinate 182,280,722 of NC_048597.1, forward strand.
AATTTCAAAAGGAGTGGTACCATATGACTGAAAAAAACAACAAACTGGCAACTATTCATCTCTATGTAATACTTCAATATAAAGCTAATGCTGTGAAAGTCAGCTAGCTCTCAGATGCTTCCTCTGTACAGCTGATAGTCTTTCTCTGTAGTGTTCTTTTTCATGTGTTGAACTTGGAGTATTTCTCATTTTTGTTTTTTCCACTGTTTAAAATTTAACATTATTTTCTGTAATTTAGCATACTATTTAATTTAGCATCCTTGTATTATAATACTGAAAGTATAACAGTTTTAGACTAAGTCCAGTTTTGTTTCATGGAGTTTTGCAAGTTTGACTCCATGAAAATATAATCTGGGCATGGTGGTGTCTTTAATCCCAGTACTTGAGAGGCAGAGGCAGGCAAATCTCTGTTGAGTTCTAGGCCAGCCTTCTCTATCCAGCAAGTTCTAGGCCATCCAGAGTCACATTTTGAGATCTTGTCTCAAAACTAACAAAACCCCATAGCTTTGACTTATTATATGTAAACATTGTGTGTCTGTATATACACACCATCAGACTATCCTCATTTTAGTGAAGAATTGATGCATTGTGAACAGTAAATTTCTTTTGAGAATGTGACTGTTTGAGTAACTGCATACATAATGTTGTTCTTTTGTGGTTTTTGACTGATACAATAAAAAACAAAAACCTCAGGTAATTTGTTACTGTGTATTGGATACTTTGGATTCTGAAGCTGTATACATACAGTTGCTAAGCATAGATATGAGTTTTTATATATTCTGTCTTTTGACACACTTCTCTATAAATATAATTCATCTGCTTAACATTCTTGGGCTAGTGATTGTTGTTAGTAAGCCAGAATACACTGAGTACTGTAGTTAGTATTTGCAGATTTGTGTATTTTATTGCCTTGTTATTGTGCAAAGTGGCTTGTTTAATGTTCTTTCATGTTTTTATATGTTTCTCTTTTAAAAGTGTAAATAAATGCCTTAAGGAAATTTTAAAGGTTTTTTTTTAGTGGTGTGTGTGTGTGTGTGTACATGCACATGCATGCAGTATACATATGTATGTATGCATATGTTATTCATTCATTTATTCATTTATATTTATTTATTTTTTGAGACAGAGTCCAGAGTCTTTTGTGGGTATGGAACTTACCAAGTAGGTCAGGCTGGGCTGGTTAGCATGTAAAGAACTCTTCTTATTTAAACCATACCATTATTCTGCTGTTACCAGGTTGGAGTCTATTGGCCATTCAGGAAAAAAGACTGGGGAGGGTCATGGCTAGTAACTTCAACTAGAACTTGATTGTGTGTGATACTTTACTTGAAAGGAAGCTACAAAGTACAGTCTGGAGACATTAGCTCAGGATATCAAGGAATAGTTTGGTCAATGACTTTCAAATTGCTTTTTTCCAAAAATAATATTTTAGTAATTTATTAATTTTAGTGTTATTTTATAAAGCAATTAATTATAATTTCTTTTTTCAAAAATAATATTTACTTTTAATAATAGTTTAAAAAGTTTGACTAAATGATTGATAGGATAATAAGAAAAGGGTCTTTGAGAAGTATATATTTTGTTGGTCAGATCATTCTTACCTAACTCTGATATATACTTTTTTAGTGGTAGGTGCTGTTGAGGTATAAAGGAAAGGAATAGGTATGGGAAACATTTAGGGAATATTATTGTGAAACTTGCTACAGTGATTTAATCACAGGGCAAGTTGTCTTTTGAAACTCTTAATTTCAATAGTCATTTATTTGGGAATAATGCTATCTATGTGCTTTTTGTGTCTGTCCTCTAGTCTGTTTTGAGTGTGAGAGAAAAAAGGTTTTTTTTTTTTGTTTTTTGTTTTTTTGTTTTTTGTTTTTTGTTTTTTGTTTTTCTGACAGGGTTTCTCTGTGTAGCTTTGGAGCCTATCCTGGCACTCGCTCTGGAGACCAGGCTGGCCTCGAACTCACAGAGATCTGCCTACCTCTGCTTCCCAAGTGCTGGGATTAAAGGTGTGTGCCACCAATGCTCGGAGAGAAAAAAGTTTTGAATGTGGCTGAGGGTGGGGGGTGGAGATGTAACAGTTTTAGAAAGTTCATAATAAATGAAAACTGTAAGCATAGCTCTTTGGAGGAGAGTGTCTAATTTAGTTTAGTAATAAGAATGGCATCAAATGTTGAATTTTTTTCCTCATTTAACTTATATTTATATAGAAGCACCCATGTGCTGTTTGACAAAGGAAAAATAAAAACATGACATACTAATTGAATAATAATTGCCCACCATAGTGGAACAGGAATTAACCTTTTCTTTTTAGTCAGTGTTCTCAGAGCTTTTATTTTTCAATTGCTTCTGTATTTACTGACTGTCATAGTTACTTTCCTATTGCTGTGAAGATACCATGACCAAGACAAATTATGGAAGAAAGAGGTTACTGGGGCTTAGAATTTGAGGGTGAGTCCATGACCATGGTGGCAGGGAGCATGTCAGCAGACAGGCAGGTATGTCTGGAGCAGTAGTTGACTGCTTACATGTTGAGACAACAACCACAAGGCAGAGAGAGCTAATTAGGGATGGTATGGGCTTTTGAAACCTCAAAGCCCAGGTCAATTCCAGTTCAGGGGTCTTTGGACCTTGTTTCTGAAGTTCATGGTATCTTTCAGCAACAGACACTGGGAGCAACCAAGGGCAATAGCTATAGGCTGTATGTTTTGGGAGACTTTTGGACAGTATTGACCAACAATTCAAGAGGGCTTCTCCTGTTTGGGTAGTGGGGGTTTTGTTCAGTGGTCTTTGGCTCTTGATGCGGCAATGTCAGCCAGATGAGAAAAGTTCATTGAAACTATTTAAATATATTTATACACAGAATTACATGTATTATAGGTTTTTTTGATAAGGTACAAAGTTAATAGTATGATTCCTTATGGTATTTTCAGAAATCCTTATTGTTATTTTACCTTCCTTCTTCCTGTATTTTCCTTCTTCCCCACTTCCTAAAGAGCCCACCTTTTCCCATTTCCCCTATCAGATCTTTTGTATCCTGCCCTTCCCCTTTACCCTTTTCCCACCTTCCTAAGGAGCTCCCCTTTTCCCATTTCCTTGATCAGATCACTATACCCTACAACCTCCCCATTCCCCCGCCCCAATCTTGGCAATGGTTGCATTTTGCTTTCCTGGTTTCTGCAGTTACTGCTAAGGCACTTTCCAGTACATTCTGTCCTACCTGTATCCTGTATCCTGCATCTTATTTTTTTTCCGTTCATTTATTTAGTTCATAAATAAAGTCATGCACAATTATGATACACAATACAATATGTTCACAATGGCATGGCTAAATTAAACCAATTAACATGTTATATCACACATATTCATCATTTTTGTTTTGTGAACACTTAAAGTATACTATCTCACAACTTTTAAAATATGGCATATTGTTATCAACCATATTTATCATGCTCTCAGTAGGCCTCAAGACTTCACAAAGTCTATGCCTCTTGTCCAACTGCAGTTTTATATCCTTAAACCAATCCTTTCCCCATTGTTAAAAGACCCACATTGAAGCCTAATAGCCATAATTCTGTTCTCTGTTCCCATAAGTTCATCATTTCTAGGTTACACATAAAATTGAAATTGTGTGACATTTGTCTTCCAGTGTGTCACTTATTTTTTTGGGGCAAGCATATAACTTTACTACTTACTAAAGATGAAATCAAATTTGCATGCACAGGTGAGCACTAACTGAAGCACCTTGGATTCATCACATATTTGAGTTTCAATTAGCATATATATATATATATATGTATATATTTATATTTATATAAAAAGAGAAATAATGGCAATATGTTATACATCAATAGCAGCAACAGCTTTTCCAGGTTCTGTAGTCCTTTGAACAAAATTGTAGAGACATCCAGCACACTCCATTTAAAAAAAACAAAAACAAAAAACAAACAAACAACAACAACAAAAAAGTAAAAAACAAAATCCCAGAAGACAGCACAGTTCTGTTACTCTTGTGGTACGTGGCACCATTTTTTTTTTAAATTAGTTTCTCAGTCATTATCTAGGAGGAAACCATTCTGAGCAACATCATTAAAAACAGCTCTGATAAAGTATGGTCACTACTGTGTATCATAAAGTAGGTCCACATATGAGTGAGTACATATCATGTTTGTCTTTTTGTGATTGGGTTACCTCGCTCAGAATGGTTTCTTCGAGTTCCATCCATTTTCCTGAAAATTTCAAGATTCCATTGTTTTTTTTTGTCTGCTGAGTAGTACTCGATTGTGTAAATGTACCACAATTTCTCTATCCATTCTTCGGTTGAGTGGCATCTAGGCTGCTTCCAGTTTCTGGCTATTACAAATAATGCTGCTATGAACATGGTTGAACATATGTCCTTGTTATATGAATGTGCTTCTTTTGGGTATATGCCTAGGAGTGGAATTGCTGGATCTTGTGGTAGACTCATTCCCATTTTCTTGAGGAGTCGCCATACTGATTTCCACAGTGGCTGTACAAGTTGGCACTCCCACCAGCAGTGGAGGAGTGTTCCTCTTTCTCCGCATCCTCTCCAGCATAAACTGTCATTGGTATTTTTGATTTTAGCCATTCTGACAGGAGTAAGATAGTGTTTCAAAGTTGTTTTGATTTGCATTTCCCTGATACTAAGGATGTTGAACACTTTCTTATGTGTCTTTCAGCCATTTTAGATTCCTCTATTGAGAACTGTCTATTTAGTTCTGTACCCCACTTTTTAATTGAATTATTTGGTGCTTTGGAGACTAGCTTCTTGAGTTCTTTGTATATTTTGAAGATCAGCCCTCTGTCAGATGTGGGGTTGGTGAATATCTTTTCCCAGTCTGTGGGCTGCCGTTTTGTGTTGCTGACTGTGTCCTTTGCCTTACAGAAGCTTCTCAGTTTCAGGAGGTCCCATTTATCAATTGTTGATCTCAGTGTCTGTGCTACTGGTGTAATGTTCAGGAAGCAGTTTCCTGTACCGATTAATTCAAGGGTATTTCCCACTTTGTCTTCTAATAGTTTCAGTGTAGCTGGATTTATGTTGAGATCTTTGATCCATTTTGACTTAAGTTTTGTGCAAGGTGATAGGCTTGGGTCTAACTGCAGTCTTCTACATGTCTGCACCCAGTTATACCAGCACCATTTGTTGAAGATGCTCTCTTTGTTCCATCTTATAAATTTGGATTGTTTGTCAAAAATCTGGTGTTCATAGGTGTGTGGGGTAATATCAGGGTTTTCAGTTCTATTCCATTGGTCTACCAGTCTATTTTTGTGCCAATACCAAGCTGTTTTCAGGGCTATAGCTCTGTAATAGAGCTTGAAGTCAGGGATGGTGATGCCTCCAGAAGTTCCTTTATTGTATAGGGATGATTTGGCTATTCTGGGTCTTTTGTTTCTCCATATAAAGTTGAGAATTGTTCTTTCAGGGTCTGTGAAGAATTGTGTTGGGATTTTGATGGGGGTTGCATTGAATCTGTAGATTGCTTTTGGCAAGATTGCCATTTTTACTATGTTGATCCTACCTCTCCAAGAGCATGGGAGATCTTTTCATTTTCTGGTATCTTCTTTAATTTCTTTCTTTAGAGAGTCAAAATTCTTATGGTACAGGTCTTTCACTTTTTTGGTTAGTGTTACCCCAAGGTATTTTATGTTGTTTGTGGCTATTGTAAAGGGTGATGTTTCTCTGATTTCTTTCTCCACCAATGTGTCATCTGTATATAGTAGGGCTACAGATTTTTTTGAGTTAATCTTGTATCCTGCCACTTTGCTGAAGGTGTTTATCAGCTGTAGGAGTTCCCTGGTTGAGTTTTTTGGGTCACTTATGTAGACTATCATATCATCTGCAAATAGTGAGAGTTTGACTTCTTCCTTTCTGATTTGTATTCCCTTGATCTCCTTTTGTTGTCTTATTGCTCACTTCAAGGACAATATTGAAGAGGTATGGAGAGAGTGGATAGCCTTGTCTTGCCCCTGATTTTAGAGGAATTGCATTGAGTTTCTCTCCATTTAATTTGATGTTGGCTGTTGGCTTGCTGTATATTGCTTTTATTATATTAAGGTATGTTCCTGTTATCCCTGATTTCTCCAGGACCTTTATCATGAAGGGATGTTGGATTTTGTCAAAGGCTTTTTGGCATGTAGTGAAATGAGCATGTGGGTTTTTTTTTTTTCCTCAGTCTGTTTATATGGTGGATTACATTAATGGATTTTCATATGTTGAACTATCCTTGCATTCCTGGGATGAAGCCTAATTGATCATGGTGGATGATTTCTCTGATGTGTTCTTGGATTCGATTTGCCAGTATTTTATTGAGAAATTTTGAATCAATGTTCATGAGGGATATTGGTCTGTAGTTATCTTTCTTAGTTGTGTCTTTGTGTGACTTGGTTATCAAGGTTATTGTGGCCTCATAGAAAGAGTTTGGTAATGACCCTTCTGTTTCTATTGTGTGGAATACTTTGAGGAGAATTGGTATTAGCTGTACTTTGAATTTCTGGTAGAATTCTGTACTGAAGCCATCTGGTCCTGGGCTTTTTTTGGTTGGGAGACTTCTAATGTCTGTTTCAATTTCATTAGAGGTTATAGGTCTATTTGTGTTGCTTATTTGTTCTTGATTTAATTTTGGAAAGTGAAATCTGGCCAGAAAATTGTCCATTTCCTTTAGATTTTCAAATTTTGAGGAATATAGGTTTTCAAAGTATGACCTGATGATTCTCTGGATTTCCACTGTGTCTGTTTTTATGACCCCCTTTTCATTCCTGATTTTATTAATTTGCATGTTCACTCTTTGTTGTTTGGTAAGTTTGGATAAAGGTTTGTCTGTCTTGTTGATTTTCTCGAAGAACCAACTTTTTGTTATATTGATTCTTTGTATTGTTCTCTTACTTTCCATTTTATTGATTTCAGCCCTCAATTTGATTATTTCCGGGTGTCTGCTCCTCCAGAGTGTATTGGCTTCTTTGTTTTCTAAAGCTTTCAGTTGTGCTGTTAATTCTCTAGTGTGATTATTCTCCTGTTTTTTCATATGGGCATTTAGCGCTATGAACTTTCCTCTTAGCACTGCTTTCAGAGTATCCCATAGGTTTGGATATGTTGTGTCCTCATTATCATTGAATTCTAGGAAATCTTTAATTTCTTTTTTATTTCTTCCTCGACCCAGGAATTGTGCAATTGGGTGTTACTTAATTTCCAGAGATTGTAGGTTTTCTGTAGTTCTTGTTGTTGTTGAATTCTAATTTTAAAGCATGGTGGTCTGATAAGACACAGGGGGTTATTTCAGTTTTCTTGTACTTGTTGAGGTTTGCTATGTTGCCAAGTATGTGGTCGATTTTAGAGAAAGTTCCATGTGGCACTGAGAAGAAGGTAAATTGTTTTGTATTTGGGTGGAATGTTCTATAGATATCTGTTAAGTCCAATTGGGCCATAACTTCTATTAGTTCTTTTGTTTCTTTGTTAAGTTTCTGTCTGGTGTTCCTGTCCAGTGGTGAGAGTGGGGTGTTGAAATCTCCCACTATAAGTATGTGCAGTTTTATGTGTGATTTGAGTTTTAGTAATGTTTCTTTTACAAACGTGGATGCGTTTGTATTTGGGGCATAAATGTTCAGAATTGAGACTTCGTCCTGATGGATTTCTCCTGTGATGAGTAGGAAATGACCTTCTTCATCTCTTTTGACTGATTTTAGTTTAAAGTCCAATTTGTTGGATATTAGGATTGCTATCCCTGCTTGTTTCTTGGGTCCATTTGATTGGAAGATCTTTCCCCAACCTTTAATTCTTAGGTACCGTCTGTCTTTGAGGTTGAGGTGAGTTTCTTGTAAGCAGCACAAGGAAGGATTCTTTCTTCTTATCCATTCTGCTAATCTGTGTCTTTTTATAGGGGAGTTAAGACCATCAACATTGATGGATATTAATGACCATTGATTATTGTTCATTCTTGTTTGTTTTTGATTTGGTGATGGTGGCAAGATTATGTGTGGGATCCTATCCCTTTTTTCTTTTGACTGTTGGAAAATTGGGATTATCTATTGCCTATGTTTTTCTGGTTGTAGTTAACTCCCCTGGGTTGCAGTTTACCTTCCAGTACTTTCTGTAGGGCTGGATTGGTGGATATGTATTGTTTGAATCCGGTTTTAGCATGGAATATCTTGTTTTTTCTGTCTTTAATGATTGAAAGCTTTGCTGCGTATAGTAGTCTGGGCTGGCATCCATGGTCTTTTAGTGTAGGTAGAATATCAATTCAGGACCTTCTGGCTTTCAGAGTTTCCAAGGAAAAGTCAGTGGGGATTTTGATAGGTTTGCCTTTATAGGTTACTTGACCTTTTTCCTTTGCTGTGTATGCTTGGTGTTTTGATTATTATGTGGCGAGGTGACCTTTTTATTTTGGTCCAGTCTATTTGGTGTTCTGTAGGCTTCTTGTATTTTCATTGGCATGTCTTTCTTTAGGTTGGGAAAATTTTCTTCTATGATTTTGTTGAATATGTTTTCTGCACCTTTGAGTTGGATTTCTTCACCTTCTTCTATACTATTATTCTTAGGTTTGGTCTTTTCACAGTATCCCATATTTCCTAGATATTTTGTTAGGGATTTGTTGGACTTAAGATTTTCTTTGGTTGATGAATCTATTTCCACTAGTGTGTCTTCAACTCCTGAGATTCTCTCTTCCATCTCTTGTATTCTGTTGGTTATGCTTACATCTGTAGTTCCTGATCGTTTACCCAGCTTTTCTATTTCCAGCATTGCCTCAGATTGTGCTTTCTTTATTGTTTCTATTTCAATTTTTAGGTCTTGAACTGTTTCTTGTATTTTTTGGTTTGTTTTGTCTTCAATTTCTTTAAGTGATTTTTTCATGTCCTCGGGAGTTTCTCTATCATTTTCCTGAGCATGTTTTTAAGGTCATTCTCTTCTGGTTCATCTGCATCATGATGTTGAGGTCTTACTGGTTCCTAGTCTCTGGTGGTGTCATATTGGGTTTTCTGTTGTTGGATGTGCTTTTACCTTGCCCTCTTCTCATCCTTTCTTCTGGTGGGTGTAGCAAGTGTTTCTTGTTCTCCCGATGGGTGTGGGACCACGTTTCCCTTCTGGTAGATGCAAACAGATCCACTACTCTGATGTTGGTTCTCTTCTCGTGGATGGAGGTGTCACTGTTACCCGGGTGTCGGCAATGTCTGGGCGTGCCGGGTCCCGCCGGGAGGGCAGTTGGAGGCAGAGCTGTCACTGGGCCTCGGGGTGTAGGATCCTGCTGCTGAACTCCATATGGACACTTGTGTCAGATGACTCTGAGCAGCGCAGGCGGATGGAGGCCGGGCTGCCTCTGGGTGATCGGTGTTCGGGACCCACCGAACTGGGTCCAGCAGGTAGGTCGCTTGCCTCAGATGACTCTGAGCAGCGATGACGAACCAGAACTGGAAACAGTTCCTGGGCCGGCAGATGTAGGCCGGGCTGCCTTTAGATGTTCAGTGTTCGTAACCCGCCACCGCCGATCTGGGTTTGGCAGGCAGGTCGCTTGTCTCAGATGACTCTCAACAGCGATGATGAACCCCCTGGCATCTTATTTTGTCAGTTTTCTTAATTGTGGTTATTGGAGTGGATTGGATTGTAATATGTGTTCATGAACTAAGGAGAATCTTAATATAAGAAAGCAGTTTGTAGATTGTTGAGAGAGTAGAATAAACATTTAAATGACTCACTTCAATTATGTAGTTTATTTGAAAACAAAACCAGCTTAGCTAAGGATAAATTAATACATGAAGGGAGAACAAATGATAAAATATTTATTAGTTTATATAGCATGCATTTGAATTACACATTGGATAAATTTAAAATCAATCTACTTTTTTCATGCCATGACATGTTATTGGAGGACACTTTATCTGAGGCCAGTTAGTATTCATAGAAGGACTTCAAGCCAAAGATAATCTTATATTAGCCTTACTGTGCTTAAATTGTACATTTGTAGTATAGGAAATTTGATGTACTGAAGGGAAAGTTATAAATAACAAAACAAGGTAAATTACAGTTTTAATAAACTCTGTTTATCTAAAGTGGGAAAGTTAAATCCAAAATAAATAATGATTATTATTCTGTTTTTAAATTCAGAAGTTGTTCCAAGATAAAACACTAGGACCAGGATCAAGTCCCTACATAGTACCTTTCTCATGAATGTTCACTAAACATTTATGGCCTTTATTAATTATGATATTTAATTTTTAACATTTATTTCTATTTGGTGTGTGTGTTGCCTGCATGTGTGTCTATGCACCACATCTGTGCCTGTTATCTACAGAGGCCAGAAGGCAGAAATGGATCTCCTGGAACTGGAAGTACAGCCAGTTGTGAGCTACCATGTGGGTACTGGGAACTGAACCAAGGTCTTCTGGAAGAGCAGTAAGTGCTCTTAACCACTGCACCTTCTCTCCAGTCCCAAATTAGGATAGTTAAGTTTTCATTGATAAGATGCTGGCTCTATCTAAACATGTTAGCAATGATGTTTCTTCTCTGCTTTAGATTATCCCCATAAATATGGCCCACAGGGGGGCTGTGCAGATCACTCCGTCTTTGAAAGGATGAGGAAATACCAAATGACTGGAGTAGAGGAGAGAGCACAGGTAAGGATTTCAGTACCTGTTAAACTTAAGACATGGAAATGTACTTGGGCAAGTGTTTCTTCTTTTTCACACCTATGTTGTAGGAGCTATGAAACATTTATACCGTTGTGAAATATGTATACTCATTTAATACTCAAAGAGGCCATGCACGTAACTTAGCAGTAGTAAAGAGGTGGTGCTGATCACCCATTTTAAAGCTGACAGACCAAGATGATTATTCACCCTGAATAAAAGCTCAGTGTTGTTGACATTTTAATTATACGTTGATCTTTTCTTTTTTCTCATTTGATTTTTTAGTCATAAACAGTCTATGCTGTAAGCATGAGTTTTCTGGCCTGGCAGGTCTCATGGCCGTTGAGCCCCAAGTGAATACACAGACGCTATATTAAGTATGAAACTATTGGCCGATGACTAGGGCTTCTTATTGGCTAGCTCTGTCTTGATTATTAACCCATTTCTATCAATCTATGTATTGCAACGAGGCTGTGGCTTACCTGGTAGTGCCTGGCATGGTGTTATTCCTCCTGCAGCATCTCGACTCTGTCTGGCAGGCTCATTCTGCCTACCTTTCCCAGAATCATCCTCCTACTCTCCTAGCCATGCCCGTTTTCTTGCCTGGCCAATCAGTGTTTTATTCATCAACCAATAAGAGAAACATATACAGAAGAACATCTCCCATCACTATGCTATGTTACCATGCCCCTAAATTTTTATGCTGTTTGAGTGTCTTAAGTAAATGCTAGATAAATACTTCAGGAGAATAACATACTTTAAGAATATGTGAAGCCAGCTGGGCACACATGCCTTTAATCCCAGCACTGGGGAGGCAGAGGCATATGTATCTCAGTGAGTTTGAGGTCAGCTTGGTCTACAAGTGAGTTCCAGGACAGCCAGGGCTGTTACAGGGAGAAACTCTATCTTGAAAAAAAAAAATGGTGAAACTGCCCATGGTAGTAAACACCATGCTGGAATTCCAGTATTTGGAAGGCTGAGGCAGGATGAAAATGTAATGGATGTGTTTTCAAGTTCTTAAATTTTCTGTGAATAGTTAAAGTATATTTGATTTTCTTAAGTTAAGGATTATATAGTTACCTGTAACCTAACTTCTTCCTCTAAAATATAAGAATCTAGGAAGCCTGAAGGGAAAAATATACAATAGATAAAAATTTCCAACTCCGATCAGTATTATATATACTTTGTTAATATTGAACTAGACATCAGGCAAGAAAGCATTAGTAAAATAAGTATATTTTTAAGATTCAGTTCTCTTGTGTTGTAACATTGTACTATAACTTCAAAATATATAAAGCAGGGCCTGGGGTTGTAGCTCACTTGGTAGATACCTGTATTCCTAGTATTTGGGAGTACAGGAAATTTATGAACTTCAAGGTTGTTCTCAGCTGCATTTTGAGTTTAAGGCTGGTCTTTCTACATCAGACCTTGTTTCTAAACAGAATAATACAGCTAAAATTGACTAAACTAGAAGGAGCAGTAGGAAGACCATATGACAGAGATGTCCACTTCTTAGGGAATAGTTGAACAAAGAATAAAACCCAATAAAGATATGGAAATTCTGAATTATGTGATTAATAAACTTGACCATTTAATTTATGTTAATTTCACTATTTGGAAAGCTCCTTCACATTTAAGACTAAATTACTTTAAATTCCCCCCCCCAAATATTTTCATGTTGGAGCATTGTTTTTCTCCCAGAGGTTTTTTTAAAAAAAGCTGTATGTGCAACTTTAAATGTAGCTAAGATTAACATACATACCTTTTATGTATGAAGTAACATGGTTATAAATATGAACTGTATAACACAAACTTGTGCATATGAAGTACTTTTTTAGTCATTTTCAAGCCAAACAGACTGGAACCACCTAGAAACCACCTAAATGAAAATCCTGAGGAAAATATTATTAAAGGCATGCTTCCTCCAAATGTACTATTTAGGATTGTAATTTTTTAATAGTATTGATTTCTTCCTCCCCAATGACTGGGAATTGAATTTAGGGCTCGTTCATACTAGGCAAGCACTCTAACACTGAGCTAATTCATTAGCCCAGTAGAATTCATTTTTACCTATAATATCACGTCTTTTTAAAAATTGTGTATCTTTATGATATAGTCTATAATCTAGATATATATAGGGAGAATAAAATGATTATTATAGTAAAGCAAATTAACATTCACTATCTCACTGTTTTACTCCTTTCTTGTGGAATGTAATACATCATTTAAAGTTTGTATAAATTAACAGGGAATTGTGAAGGGAGAAAGTCTAATGTGAACGTAAATTTGGGATTGTGGCTTAAAATTTAATTCAACAGTAGTGTTAACTCATTAAAGAAATGCTTTCTGATAAATCTTTTAAGTGATAACAATGTAGTGAAGAGCAAACACAATGAGGTTCATTTTCAAAAACTTACATTCTAGTGGTTGACGTGCTAGTGATGAGTTGAGGACAGAAATTAAACAAATAATAAATGTAAGGTTGCTCTGCATAAGGAAGCTATGTGAATGGTTCTGTGAAGTGATATAATGGTGAACTGACAGTGTCTATATCTGAGGGAAGATACTAACTAACCAGATCGAGAGAGACAGCGTAAGCATGTGCAAAGAATGGCAGGAGATAGGCAGGCTGTGTTCTGAAGAATCATAGAAGGCTTCTGTGGTTAGACTTTAGAGAATAGGCTTTGGTCATATAGGGGTCTTCTCTGTAAACAACATAGAAAAAGAAAGTGATAAAGAGAGGCTGTGTGATGATCTTATGGAACATATGAAGAATTGAGAGCTTATCCTTGGAGTAATAGAAACTGAAATTGTAATAGTAATAGAAATTGAAATACAGTATGCAGGTGAATAAATACAGTATGAAAACTAGTTAAAAGTCCAGAGATGGTAGGTAGCTTTAGCTGGAGTGTCAGAACCATAAAAAATGCCTAGACTCCATAGTTATTTAGGAGTTTGATAGGACTAGGTTGTAGATGGGAACTGAAGAAGATATTAAATTACTATGCATGACTATTGACTTACTTCACAGTGAAATGAATATATATTAAAATAAACTTTGAAAATGTTTAAAAATGAAGGAATTTCTTGAATAGTAAGTTGTATATGTGGAGAATATTATGGATACAAGTGTTTATGCATAATTTCTAAATATTACAAAATATGACACGTTTGTACGTATTTATTGGGTTGGGGTGTGTGTATGTGATGATCGGACTCCTCAATGTTTCCATCTCCTCTGGTTTTACTACTTTTTGAATGTGTTAGGAATTCTCTTTTGTTTGGGAGTTTGTCATTAACTGCAGTAGAGCATAGTTGCCCCACTTAGCCACACAACACCAAAGCATGGCAATCCTTTCCTAGGTTTTGGTGTCCATTAGCTACCCCTCACATTCCTACCTTTCTTTCTAACTTCTGGTGGGGCCCTATTTATACTAGTGAATTTAGAAATACTTGCAATATTACATAGTCACATGATAAGAAATTGCCCAATATATGTGTTCTAAACTATAAAACTATAATTGTAAAACAGGCTAATTATCAGAAATGACTTTGACATACAGGCACATCACGAGGAGCATGCTGCTAGTATTGGTCCCGAGCTCCTGAGGAAGAAACGCACAACTCTGGCTGAAAGAAATACTTGTCAGCTGTATATCCAGACAGATCACCTGTTCTTTAAATACTATGGAACACGAGAAGCTGTAATTGCCCAGGTACTTAAAGTTACTCAGTGTGTTATGAGTTCTCTTCATGTTTAATTAAATAAAAGCTAAAGAAAGGATAGTATCAGTTGTGCCATGGAGAAGTCTATAAACTAAGCGTAGATGAAATGGAACAATCAGTTTAGATTTTGGATTGCCAATCAGAAAAGAGATAAAGGAAACAATTTCCTGAAGTTGCTGATTACACTGAAACTTAGGCTTTTGTACTTGTTTGCTTTGTTTTGATAAAAGTGTTTTGGACTTGGGACTGGCCTCATGCATGGTAGACAAGTATGAAACTTACCTTTGAAAACAATTCCATTTTCATTTTGAATTTGAAAGAGAATAGGAATTTTTCCAATGAGAATTATATAATTTGTTTTATATTTCATTTTTCCAAGAAAAATTATCTATATTTGTCCCCCACCTTTCCCCCTGAGAACAAGGTCTTACTTTGTGTCCCTGGATAGCTTAAGTTCACTTTGTGCTGAGGCTGTCCTTGAAGTCATGGTAATCCTTCTGTTTCAGCCTTCAAAGTGTGCTGGGATTACAGGTTTACTCTACCACAACTATGGTGATGTCTGTTAATCCTTATGAAAATAGAAATGTTTTGAGGGTTCCATTTAAAATGTCTTTTTATGTTGAAGATACCTAGAGAAAGTTTGTTCAATGTATTTTTGACTCAAAGGGTTTGAGACTGAGAAGATGGAGGTACTGTGGTATAAATGATGATTGCATTTTGATGGTGGGAATAGACAGGGTTTTAAGAAATGTGAAAAATAGAAAGATAAGCTATAGTTTGGGGATAATAGAAAAATGGGGAACAATGAGAACATTCAAAGGGCAGGAAACAACTCTGTAAAGAAACAGTGTAAGTTGAGAGGGACATGGGTGTCCTTAAATATTCACATTATCTTTTGACGAGAAAGTGCTCTTGAACATTCACTAAGGATTGGGGTCATGAAGAATAGTTACCCTTTAAGGAGGAGTCACTATTTGAGGAAAGTAAAGATGGTTAGAGACAGGAAACTCAAAGATAAAGAGGGAGGATCTCCTTGTAAAGCAGGCAATATAATCATATCTCTAGAACTATCTGAATCGCTGTAGATGAGAGTGGAGCAGAAACAGTGATAAAACTGGATTAGGCATTGGTAGCCAATGAGATCAGGTACGAGAGTTTAAGATGGACCCTTCAGCCCTGCCTTCCTGTTCCTTAGAGTTTTTATCATTATAGACTGTTTTTGAGATATTCTCATTAATGTTACTTCTTGACCATCTTTGTGCCTTCCCAGCGTATTTCCATTTAAGTGGTAGCCAGGGTGCTGATGTTTTGTAGATAAGTTGAAAGGTTGTATGCAGACTGGTCAGAGCCAGTGCTTAGGTGGAAAGTCAGCTAAGTAAAGAAATACTTCTTGATATCGTTCATTAAATTTATTTCCTTTTAGAATTTAAATAGATGTAATACCCTTTTTATATTCAGATTATCTCCCTCCTATATATCTCATTATAGTAAACCTTTGTTGATTTATAGGGACCATCTCTATTTCATTTGCCAGTTTATTCCCAGTCCCTTTTGGAATTTGTGCCAGTGCAGCAACAGAAGGATTATTGTCAAGAAAGGAATGCATGCCTGATACTGTTAGATTCTTGTACGAAGTGTTTGAGTCTTAAGGACAAATAAAGACATTCCAGGCATTAAATGTAATGTTAAATTAATGTGTAAAAAGGAGGGACATAGGACTCTACAAGTTGGATTGATGAGGCAGTTTTTAATAGGAATGAAGTAGGGGAGCATTTACTGATTGATTCATTGGTTGGTTGAATGGCTGGAGCCTGGGAAAAATAAGAGTATCCACTTTCTGCCCTAACTCCCTCATCTTTTTCATTCTGTTCAACATACAACATAAACATTTTAAAATTTAAGTGTATAGCATAGTTCTTGATGTTACAAGGGGAAATTAATAATCTTTTTTATTTTTCATCATTGTCCCTAAAATGTTTTGTTTCCTTTTTTAATTACTAGATATCCAGTCATGTTAAAGCGATTGATACAATTTACCAGACTACAGACTTTTCCGGAATTCGTAACATCAGTTTCATGGTGAAACGCATAAGAGTAAGCAACTCCAGTAAAGACGTTTTAAAAAGTAATAGGGGGCTGGAAAGATGGGTTCAACAGTTAAAAGCACCCATGCTCTTTCAGAGGCCCTGGGTTTGCTTCCCAGCACCCGCATGGCAGCTTGAAAACCGTAACTCCTGTCCCAGAGGATCCAATGCCCTTTTCTGGCCTCCATGACTACTTGCGTGCATGTGATGTATTTACATACATGAAGGCAAAACACATGTAAAACAAAAATAAATCTTAAAAAAATTAGTAAGGACCAAGTTTACAAAGAAAGTAAATACTTACTTTTTACTTCAACTTTATATATGTAATAACATAGTTTAAATCATATCTACTCTTGCTGCTGCTCTTCACTTTTGGTGCATGTGTGCTTGCATTCAGATGCATGTGCACACACTTGTGAGCGCATGTATACATATACACACACAAATTTGAGTTTATGATTTAAGAAGCAAATCTAGGGGGCTGGGGAGTGTTCAGTTGGTAAAGTGCCTGCTGTGCAAGTTTGAGAACCTGAGTTTGGATCCTCAGAACCCATGAAAAAGACAGTTGTGGCCTCATGTAATCCATAACTCCAGTATTGGGAGAGCAGAGATAGGCTGATCCCTGAAGCTCAGTGACTAGGCTGGCTAGTCAATTTGATGAGCCCCAGGTTCAGGGAGCAGCCTTGTCTCAAAATGAAGTGGAGAGCACTAGAGGAATGACACCCACTGTCAACCTCTGACCTCCACATGAGCATGTACACACACCAATACAAAAACCAAATCTGCAATGCATTAATCTATACTATGATATAGGTAAAACAGTACTGCTTTTTTGTTTGATAAACATTGCTTGACTTTCCCCCTTTTTTTGTTACTAGTTTTTTAAGGTTTGCCATATGTATGTTGTTTTGAGTGTGTCCCTTTTGTTATTCTAGGGCAGAGGAAAAATAGATACTGTGTTTAAATAAAATTAGAAGTTGGAGAAACGCTTATTATAATCTTGAAAATTCACAGCTTACAATGTCATATATCAGGTTTTGAGAAGTTCTCTAAGAAATAAAACTATTTCTCTAAATTTGGCTATGGATTCCTCTTCTGTAGTAGCATCATTTGTAACTTTCAAAACCTGTTGAACAGAACCACAGGGTACTAATTGTAATTTCTTGACATTTCTGTTACTCGGGCTATAACTAAAAATTGAACCTAAATTTTAGATATATTAAAATGGGTAGTTAGTATTTAAGTATTACTGATTTAAACTAAAATCATAATATCAGTTACAGTCCTTTTAACTGTATTTATTCTTCACTGATACATGCATGTCTTCAGAGTACCAATAATTTTACTAAACTTTACCTTTCTCCAAAAGTTATTAGATGTTCACTATTTTCTATTGTTGTATTTTATTGCTTTGGAAAATTACTGTTCCAATTTATATGCAAATAAATATTGAATCACTGATAAATTAGTCTAAAGAATTTTCTGAATTTCTTAAATATATGTGCATATCTTTTAAGATTCTAAATTTTTAACGGGATGTACCTGAGTTTTAAAAAATATACCCTCTTACAAAAATTTTTACCATAAGGTCTCCTTATATTTTCACATTTTTTTTTAAAATGACTTGATAAGAACTTTATATACTAGACATTTTTAGTACATATATAGTATATCTAAAAACATCAAAGGTGTTCCTTACTTTCAAAGGTAGTATAATTAGATATTGCATTGGCTTATCTCAAGGTACAATATGATTTGCATTATAAGTCACTCATAATCAATAGAAATACTTAAATGTGCAAGTAAATGTGAAAAGGGGTATGAGTATTGGGTTTACTGACAAAGCAATAAAATGTAACATAATAAAAAGTAGTGAATTTCTGACAACTTTGTGGGAAAGGTAGTTTAGTAAAATGATTGGTACTCAAGACGTGTGTATGTTAGTAAGAATATGGCAGCTTGGAAGATCATAACTAAGATTATCATTTTATTTTAAATCTGTAGTACTTAAATATTAACTACTCATTTTTAATATAGCTGGCTAAAATTTAGATGCAGTTTTTAGTTATAGTTAGTATAACGGAAATGTTAGAAAATTATTTTCATATGAAGTAGATAAAGTACTTTTATGCCTTCATGCATGGGTTTTTATATACTTTCCTGATTTGGGATAGTTTTTTATTAAATGACTATAACCAAATGTGTGCAGTTAATTGATATTTAAACTGGAAGTTCTAAAGTGTGTCCTGAGATCAGTGTTCACAGTGTTTAATCCAACCTCTAAGCCTCTTGGTTTGTGGAGTTTGTGGATCCTAGGAATCTATAATTCTCACTGTATCAGTTATATCTGGCCTTTCAGATTGACTAAGTTTGCCTCTTAGAAAAACATTTACTTTCACATCTATCTTTTATCAGATCTGTTACCCAGTTTGGGGTGTGATTTCCTAGGAAAGCAAACTGTTCCAGGGCTTGAGAGGATAGGTGAGCATTTGTGGAAGAAGCAAGGTTGATTGATACTTGAAAGTATTGTTTAGTAAAGTTCTGGTGTTGATTGTTCTACAGATTAGGAAGAAGGGACTGTGGAGGAGAGCAGTAGCTAAGTATCAGATAAAAGATCTGCAGGACTAGTTTAAAACAGTAAGAGGAATGGAAAGAATTCAAAATTCTTGTGTACATCTAAGAAAACAATGAATTCAAAAGTTAGTTTAACTCATGTGCAAGAAGAACCAGGAAAATCTGGTAAACTCAGGCTAGGATTCTATACTTATTTCATGTTCTACTTATTAGCTAATGATAAGGATTTGTATCTTTATAATTGTCCCCATTTGTAGAGCTCCCATAAAGAGACCTGCTTAGACAGTTGAGTTTGAGAAATCAACTTGGAGAGATACAGTGTCTTTTCCCCATGGCTTTTGTTCAGGAATTTGGCAGATCCTTATTGAGAAATTTAATGTCTTTAATTTCATTTTCCCTCTGCTTTCCTTTTGTTCTTTTTGTTTGTGTGTTTATGATTTCTGTGACCAGTTCAGGATTGTGAGGAGTTCTCTAGAACCCACAAGAATGTTGTCCAGGCCCATGTGGGAAGAGGTAGGTAGAAAACAGCTGGCAGTAATACTTACTTAAATTATTGTTTTTATTTTAGATCAATACAACCTCTGATGAAAAGGACCCTACAAATCCTTTTCGTTTCCCAAATATTGGTGTGGAGAAGTTTCTGGAGTTGAATTCTGAACAGAATCATGATGACTACTGCTTGGCCTATGTCTTCACAGACCGGGATTTTGATGATGGAGTTCTTGGTCTGGCATGGGTCGGAGCACCCTCAGGTAGATTGTGTAATAATGTCTTAATACTTGGAAGAAAAAGCAACTTTGGGGGAAGATTAAGTTTTAGTAAGTATAGGAGAAAATAGTGCCTGTACAAAAATTTTAATTCACATATCCTGAGTTAAGACCAGATGCACAAAAATGCAAATGTCAAAATAGATGAAGCAGTTTTTTATTTTGAAAAGAATATAGGAGTTGACCTTTTGGTTTACACATCTGTAATCTCAGTTCTCAGGCTGAGTCAGAGGCTTGGGAAGGTAATTCAAAGCCATCCTGGACTACATAGGGAGACCCTGTCTTAACTAACTAAATAAGAAAAAATTTAAAAAGAAAAGAGAAATATGGGAAGCACCCTGATTTTCGAATTTCTAGAAGCTGACACAATTTTGTGGGAAGAAGTAGTACTTGCATTACTTTAAAAAGGAAACCTACAGTTTCCCACAAAAGCTAAATGCTACTAAATTCCCCTGCTTCTTGGAATAGGGCCTGAAAGTCAAAAGGGAAAAACTATGATTTTGCTTTGTCAAAAGGAAAAAAGGCAAAACAAAACTTAGTCTTTTCTGTTCTGCAGTGAGAGAAAGAACAGAGAAACTCAGGTCAGAAGCAGCAGGTAGAAAGAAAGAAAACATATTTTCATTTTCTCTGGTCTTTATTTTAACAGCAGAGATGTGCTGCGTGAAAGGCAATCTAGGTAGTAGGCCACATGCCACATAGAGCTCTGTTAGTAAAGTCCATGGTCACTATGGAGATGGGGGTCCTTCATTGATAAGGTTGAGATGGGTAGTCCCCGTCCCATTACAGTGGGTTTGAGGGAGCTGTTGACAAATTCAGATGTACTCACTGGAAGATGAGTAGAAAGGACCTCAGATTTTTTGGATATGAAGCCATAAACCAGTGATTCCTTCCTTCCTTCCTTCCTTCCTTCCTTCCTTCCTTCCTTCCTTCCTTCCTTCCTTCCTTCCTTCCTTCCTCCTTTCCTTTCTTTTCCTTTCCTTTCCTTTCCTTTCCTTTCCTTTCCTTTCCTTTCCTTTCCTTTCCTTTCCTTTTCTCATTTCTCCCTTTCTCTTTCCCCTTCCCCTTTCTTTTTTATGGTTTTTCAAGACAGGGTTTCACTGTATAGCCCTGGATGTCCTGGAACTCACTCTGTAGGCCAGGCTAGCCTTAAACTCACAAAGATGGGCCTGCCTCCTGAGTGGGATTAAAGGCTTGCGCCACTACCACCCAGCTAATTTCTCTTTCTGATGCCTCATTTCTATTTAAAAATTGACCTTTCTTTACCTGGTATAAGGCACATTTTTCTCATTCTTTAGTTTAATCTACGATTTATTTTGTATATTTTATATTCTTAGGTAGTGTGTTTTATTTTATATTTCTTGTTCTTTTTAAAGAAGCCAAAAATAATACCCTTATTTGTATTTTTAGTGCTTTTTTTCATGTTGTAAAATATAATCGATTCATGTATTACTAAGGGACAAATTTTATTATGGACTGCTTATTGCACTGTAGTATTGCTTTAGTCTTTGTCCATTGGTAGTCCCCTTCATGTACCTTGCATTGTGATAAGTTGTTCAGCTTTCTCTTTCCCAGAATGTTTCAGGTTTTATAAATCCTATTCTCTTTTCTCCTCAAAGAGGTGGAACATTTTTTTTTTTTACAAAATTAATGATTCCTTTTTTCCCTATCAATTAGTAAGTATTGTAAAAACTTGGGTATTTATTTGGATTTTCTTTGTATATTTTCTGGGTAGTTCTCATCCTGTGAACCAAAGCTAGCTGTGCTTGCCTCACCCTGTGAGAAATGTTATGGTTCATAAGCTCCTCCTGTGGTCCTTTGAATCAGGAACTCTTAGTATTAGTTTCAGCAGTGTTTGTTTGAACAAGCTTCCAGATAACACTGCTGCACACTAAAGTATGAGAGTGAGAACCACCAAACCATTTTGTCTCTAAAGCTCATTCACCAAATAACTTCCAGAGCAAACAAGATGGGATGTTTCAGACTGGGATCCATTTTGCATTTTTATTTACAGACTGTTACTCATTAAGAATGCCTGTAATCCTGACAGACTCATGAGTTCACTATCTAGTAAGACCTTGTCTCCAAAAGAAAGGAATGGGGGGGTAGGTGGATACAACAGGAACTTGGCCAATTTTCTTGAAATCTTTAGATATGTATCTTTTACATACATAACTGCTTAATTTCCTTTTAAAGCTTTATTGTTTCTTTACAACAGTTTTTAGAGTTACAGAAAAATGAAGCAGATGTTATGGGGAGCCTTCCATCCTCACCCTGAAACTGGTTTTGAAGAGAGCTGTTTGGCAGGGTTATAGGATGTCCTATACTGATGTCAGACGATTTTCTTATGATTAGATGAGGTGTGGGCCTAGAGATGCTTAGTATTTATGTCTGTATTTCTGGATATTTGGACCATCACTTTGTGATACTACTCATTTTGCTAACATGACACTAGGTAGAGTGTTTTTATTGCTAGATTTTTTGTGTGGGTGAAGTACGACTCTTATCTTTGCCTATTGTGAATAACCATAAAAGATTGAGTAGTCAGAATGGAAAATATGACTTTTCTCCCCAACCTTTATTCTCATTTTTTTCTCCCTTCTCTATCCTTTTTCTTTCTGTACTAATAACCTTTCCCCTTTATTTCAGGTGTGAGATGCCTTCTAACTTGACTATTAAGTCCCCAACTCTGGCTCTTAGGAGGCTTTTTGCAAAAGTGCTTAAAGAAAGGATAGGTAGAAAGATTAGAGGTCAGAGTAAGAGAAGGAAGGAGTCTTTCCTTTCTTGACTCAGTTGCCTTAATACAGGTTTCCTGCCTTGAAATAATACCATGCGGTTTTGTCCTCAGTAACTAAACTGATTTTGAGTTTGATATATACTTTATTTTGCAGGGAATGTTGCATATATAGTCTACTTGATTATCCCAGAATAATGGTTCTTGCTTCCCAGTAGAGGTTACGTTTTACTGACTCCATTTCCTTCTTTTTTAAGAGAGGAAGATGGAAAAGGAACTTTGCTATACTTCAGCATTATCATGTGGAGTAATTGTTAAGGCTCCGTGGGAAAAGCAGTAGCACTAAGGGCCCTGGGCTCTTGCCTGCTTTTTTTTTTTTTCCCCTTTATACATTCTAGTAAATTACTTTGCATAAGATTAATTTATATTATAATTTGTTTTCTCTTTAGACTCCATCTTTTTGCTTATGTCTTAATTGTGCTTCTGTTATTATTTTTAGATAATGTTCCATAGCTGACTTACTGAGTTTTTATAGTCTGTATTTCTTATTCTTTCATTTTTATTTGGTCTAATTAGTCTTTGTTAATAATTATCTTATTTATTATGCCCTAAATTTAATTCATTAAATTCTGAAGTTATTTCACTATTCAAAAACATGGACGATACAGCCTTACAGATTACAAAAACAAGGACATGGCCAGGTTTCTGTGTTTTATCATGATCCCCATAGTATGGATATCACCCCCAACCAGCAGGAAGCAGTTTGGAATGAGCGATGACCAAATACCCAAATATTGTTTATAAATGTTTGTTTTCATTTAAATGGGGTTGGTTATAAATGGTAATGATTTCAGTCAATCTCTTTTTAAAGGAAAAAGGGGGAGTAAGATATAGAAATATCCTATATTGGTATGGATTTTCATTTATTGATACAACTTTAAAGTCAATTTTGTTATATGTAAAATTCTCCTCTTGTTTGGTATTGTGTTTATACAGATCTTTGTAAATGTAATTCATAATTAAATACAGATTGTATATAGTCAGGTATAATAGTCAAAACTTACAGTTGGGTTAGTTAGGTTTTCTAGATATACAGAGATGTATTTGAGATGGATAGATATTCTTCAAACCTTTCAAAGACCTACAGAATATATGGCATTTAAATGGTTTAGGGCTTTTCATGACAATGAGACACAACTGCTCCTGGCACACCAATTACATCAGAAAGGAGGATGGGCATCGAAGAAACTCAATATGGAGTATGCTTTCAACATAGCAAGATTAGCCATTTGGGCAAGAAACTGCTCTTGCCTAGACTGTTTGTTGCTGTATAAACTGGACATGCAGGACCCACAAGAAAGTGACTGCTGAACTTACAAAACAAGATGAATAGTCCTGAAGGATTCCTGCTTCACTGAGAAGTCTGCCAGACACACTGTGGCCTATAGACTGTAGATGGATGCCCCAGTTTTGAACTTCCAGTCTCTTGCTCCAGTTTCTTGAATGCTAATATTACAGGTGTTCTACTATGCCTGGCTCTAATCATGCCATTCTTGCACTTGTGTTTCCAGTTGCCTTCTATTAAAGGTTTTTTTTTTTTTTTTAACAGGAACTTAAACATTAGACTTTTAAAATGGTTTAGTAAAATGGTTGTGTCTTAGTATTTTGAAACTAAAATGAAATAATTTGATTATCAGAATATCTTTTTTTTGGGGGGGGCGAGTTCTGTGGCTTTGGAGCTTGTCTTGGAACTCACTCTGTAGACCAGGGTAGTCTCACGGAGATCTACCTGCCTCTGCCTCCCGAGTGCTGGGATTAAAGGCGTGCACCACCACTGCCCGGCAGTTAACAGAATATCTTAATCCACTTGATTTTTGTCTTTTAAAATGACAGAGAGTGAGAGAGGGAAGAAGGGAGAGAGAGAGAGGAGAGAGAGAGGAGAGAAGAGATGGCTCAGTTGGTTAAGAATGCTTACTATTCTTGAACAGAACTTGAGTTCAGTTCCCAGTGCCCACATAAGGTGGCTTAACAATTACTTTTTAAGTCCTAACTCTAGGGGATCTGGCACCCTTTTTTGGCTTCAGTGAGTACCCACATATGTGCACATACCCACCCACATATATAAAATTAAAAATAAACCTTTAAAAATAATACTAAATAGGAAAAGCTGTTTATTTAAGTAGTAAATTTATGTGATGCTAAGGACCAAATCCAAGATCTTGGCATTTGAGGCAAGTCCTCTGCCACTGAGCTATATTCTTTTAAATGTAAACATAGACTAAAATTTCTTCTTAAAATATTTATAAAATTAATAAAAGAAAGAATAAGCATGGTGACATATGTCTGTAACTGCATTTAGGAATCTAAGATGAAAAGGATGGCAAATGACTAGCTAGATTGATTTTTCTCATTTATTTTCTCTTTATTGTAACTGCCCTGGGCTGTGAAAGCATTGTCATTTTGATCTTGAACTCCAAAGTTCTTGTTAAAGAAAAGACAAACTACAAAACAGGTTACTATGCTTACTGTAAGTATTTTCTTTTAAAATTTGAAAATGAATTCAAGGCACATTGCAAAATCATAATTCAGTTTATTTGAAAAAAGTTTCACAGCTGCTGAAGAGTTGGGTGGCTAGTACAGTAAACTAGCAAACCAGATACACATATTCTTCCATATTTACTTCCTTTCTTCCCACCTTCTCTCCACCCGTCTTCCTTCCTTCCTTCCTCCCTCCCTTCCTTCCTTCCTTCCTTCCTTCCTTCCTTCCTTCCTTCCTTCCTTCCTTCCTTCCTTCTTTTCGTTTTTTGAGACAGGGTTTCTCTGTGTAGCTTTGGAGCCTATCCTGCCACTTGCTCTGGAGACCAGGCTGGCCTGGAACTCACAGAGATCCACTTGCCTCTGCCTCCTGAGTGCTGGGATTAAAGGTGTGTGCCACCATTAATTTCTTTATTTCTTAAATCCATGTCACTTAGTTGGTGTTTCACCAACAGAATACATGACAGATGCATTGCATCAAAGGACTGCCACCACATGCTGAATGCTCATCACTGTTTGTAGAAGAGGTTTTTGCAGAATGTACTAAAGGATATTTTAACTTTTATTTAATTTATAAATTTTCCCTTTAAAAGATAAAGGGAGGTATGAGCTTTGATTCAGTATAAATGTGGACTTACTCCAATTTAAAGGAAGTAGAAATGTTTTGCTATGTTACTGGCAGCAAAAAAATTGAGGACTTTTTGATGCTGAAAAACATGTAAGGATTGTGTACTCAATCCTGGGGTTTCTTTGCAGGTACCATTATCATTTTATTTTAAATGATATTTTTAAATCTTCGACTACAGGAATTTTGGAGTATTTGAGTCACTTGGGTACCACTTGTATTATAAATTGAAAAATATAAATGTTTTAACTCCATGTAATGATTTCATTTACTATTTGCCTATTTTTTGGAGGGAGATAACTAATTTAGTTTTTTATTTTATTTTCTTATTTTTTAAAAATCTGAATCAGGAAGCTCTGGAGGAATATGTGAGAAAAGCAAGTTGTATTCAGATGGCAAGAAGAAGTCTTTGAATACTGGCATTATTACTGTTCAGAACTATGGCTCTCATGTGCCTCCCAAAGTCTCTCATATTACTTTTGCTCATGAAGTTGGACATAACTTTGGATCTCCAGTAAGTACTGCCTAATTATTAAAAAATTTAAAAAGTGATTAGTTTGACTTTTATCTCCAGTGATATTTTCTGTACAAGTAATGTACAAATGAATGTTTAATGTTACTATGCCAGAGCAGAGTGGTGTAATTAACTATACTGAAAATAAGAATTCTGTGAAAGCACAGAATTTTTTCTGACTTCTTTGTGGGAGGGGAGCTTTGAGATAGGATCTCATGTAGTTTAGACAGTCTTGAATTCCTGATCCTCCTATTCCTGCTTCCCAAGTTCTGTGAATATAAGCATGTTCCAACCATGACTGGCTCAGTCTGGTTTATTCAGACAGAAGGTTATCTATCTATATTTGCTGGTTCTGAAACAGTCACCAACATGTAATACACTCAAATTTCTTTGGAATGAGTCTCCTTTTAGTAATCTAATAAATTGCATGATGGCCTTTAACTTTGTTTCTGTTAAAGTAATATTGTGATTTACTTGAGTATATTTTTCTATTGTGGAAATAGATTGATACTTTACATTTTCTTATGATAAATTTCTGATAAACAGAGCTTTCCTTTTTAGCTAGTCTGACTGGTTAGCCTGTAAACCCCTGGGATTTGTCTGCCAGCATATTGCCTTGTTCAACTTTGATGTGGGTTCTGGGGATCTAAACTCATGCATGCATACTTGGGTGTCACTTTGCTTGCTGAGGCACATCTCCCCAGTCCCCTCACTTCTAATCTTAATCTTTATCTGATTGCCAGTGAGTTGCTTTTAGTAAATTAGCATTATTGTATATTTTATGAATTGTTTAAAAGATAATTTGGTTCTCGTTCCTTGTCTGCTTTGTTAACCTTTTCCTATCTTACTTGACTATTTTAATGACCTTACCATGCTTAACCACACCCTTTCCTTGTGCATGTTGTTAATTCTACCTATATATACATGATAGATGCTTACTAAGTATTTGTTGAGTGATTTATAGATGAGCTCGAACCATAAACTCTCAAGCCTGTCCATCTTGACATCTCTCTCTGAAATCTTTCTGCCTACTTCCTTACTACTATGTCTTTGCGCCACATAATGTTACTTTCTCCAGGTGGTTTACATTATTCTTTATGTTCACTTTTCTTATCTCAAATATTTATTGTGCACTTGTAAACTGCTTTGTAAGCTTTGTTGTGGAAAGTTGTAATGAGAAAGGTCCCTTATGAAAAGTCTGATATATTTCTGCTTTTACCAGAGTGGTCTTTGTGCAAATCTAGCTTTAATTAATTCACTCTGACTTTACTCCTGTTGTGTGAAGATATTGCTGATAAGGTTTCCTCATCCTGTATCTATTAGGCCTTAACATAATTCAATTCAAAGTATATATTCTGTGTCATCTCATCTCACCTTTCAAATTTGATGAATCTCCTGCTTCAGCCCACCTTACCTTGAAATCTTTTTTAAAAAAATATTTTTATATGTGTGTTTTGTCTGCAATATGTCAGTGTACCACAAAAGTGTCAGAACCCTTGGAACTGGAGTTTACGTATGATTGTAAACTACCATGTGGGTACTGAGAACTGAACCCAGGTCTTCTACAAAGTGCAGCAAGTGCTTTTAACTGCTACCATGACATGCTCTGCAGCCATTTAAAAACTTAGACTCTTTAGTGCTTATCTGTCAATGATACGATAGGACATAGATAATCATTATACACACGGCGGAATGCAAAGTCATAGGAATAGACCAAAATGTCAATAGTTGTGGGCAGTAGATTATGATTGATTTCCTATATATTCTTAAATCTTTTTCTGAATTTTCTATGAATATTTCCTCCTTTCTTTCTCTCTTTGTTGCCACCCTCTTCCTCTGTTTCTTCTTCTATTTTAATAGGTTCTCACTGGATAGCCTAGGCTGACCTCAAACTTATGATCTCTCTGCCTCAGCCTATTGAATGCTGGGATTACAATCTATTCCACAAAATGTATCTTATGTACTGAGGAAGTAGTTTTTTGTTGTTTTCTTTTCTAACTAATGTTGTAGTATACTTGTGAAATTTTACTCTTACTTTTAACTCTTAATCTTTTTGGCTTCCAGTCAAGGTAGTCTTTTGTGTATATGTGTGTGTGTCAGGGGAGTGGGAAGGTCATTTTTACTTCTTTGTTTGCTAGTTTTGTTCCTGTATCTGAAATGGCAAACAGTAAGCATCCTTGTTTACAATCTGTTTCTCCTTCTATAGCCATTGGTGAGATAAGACTGGGTGGGTAGGTCACAATCTGCTGTTTTAAGAATGTAACTCATCCCTGGGCAGTGGTGGCACACACCTTTAATCCAGCACTTGGGAGGCAGAGGCAGGTGGATCTCAGTGAATTCGAGACTAGCCTTGTCTACAAGAACTAGTTCCAGGACAGGCTCAAAAGCTACACAGAGAAACCCTGTCTTGAAAAACAAAACAAAGCAAAAACAACAACAAAAAAGAATGTAACTCTCTTGCAAAGTTTCATCTGTATAGGTTTAAATATTTTAATACTTTGATGTAGAATTGGGTTCTCTAATATTTACTGCCTTGAAAGGTAGCAAGTGATCTATAATCACATTAAGAGCTATTCAGTTCTGGAATTTTTTTTCTGTTTCTAAATTTGAATGATGAAGCTCTTGCTAGTACCATCCTTAATCAGAAACCAAATTGAATTGTAAGGAGCAGAAACATAAAGCAAGGTAGTACTGTGTACAGAGCAAGTAGTTGCTAGAGGCTGAATCTGGGCTTAGGAGAAAAGCAGGACAGTATCAGGAAGAGTAAGATGTGAATAGAGGTCTCTGACGAGGAAATATAAAATCAAAGTGACTTGGTGTTTATTATTTGTCTGTAGAGAGTGGGGTTGTTGGGTATTCAAACCAAGATTCAGTTAAATACAACTGCCATTTTAGTACCTAACATTTTTGCCCCTTGCAATGATGAGTACCTTAATTACCTGAGGGTATTGTGTGTGTGTTGTACATGCACCTGAATATGCACATTTGTGTGTACATGCAGAAATCAGAGGAAGATGGTGATTGTCTTCCTCAGTCACTCTTTGCTTTAGTGACTTGAGAGGCTCTCTGAACTAGAAGCTTGCCATCTGGGCTAGCCTGGTTATCTAGTGAATTCCTGGTATCTGTTTCTGTATTCCAGCAATGGGATTGTTACAGATAAACATGGCCATGTCTGGGTTTTAATTATTTTCTTAAAATTATTATTACATTTTATCTATTTGTGTGTGTGTGTGTGTGTGTGTGTGTGTGTGTGTGTGTGTGCGTGCGTGTTCACTTGTGTGCCACAGCATGTTAGTAGAGTTCAGAGGACAGCTACTTGCATCTGGGTCCTGAGGATCAAATTTAAGTTGCCAAGCTTGATGATAAGCACCTTTGTCCCCTGAGCCATCTCCCTGGTCCTGTGCCTGGCTTTTATATGTGGGTTCTGAGATTTGTACAGAGTTCCTCTTGCACTCACAGCAAGTGCTCTTTCCCATCAAAGCATCTACCAAATCCTGGGCTTGTTGTTTTAGTGCATATGTACCAGGAAAGCAGGTGCTGCTGGGGTCTGCTGCTTCATTCAGGCAGCTCTTCTGATGCCTCTGATACCTAGGTAAATTACTGGAATCAAAATCACTTCTGTGCTTGTGCTCATATACAAAACTGTCAACTCTTTATTCTATAAAGTGGTGTTTTGATCTCATGCCTTGAATTTTCTTAATTTCATTTAAAAGTAAAACTTGTGTTTCTGTCTCTAGTCAGCATTTTACTCAGCTGTCTTTTGCAATAACTCATAAAGAAGCTGCCACTGCCCTAAGTCTTACTCCCTGTCTTCACCAGCACTAGTCTTGGGTTTCAATTTCATCTCTGCCTTACTGAACCAGTTTTAGCACATAATTTACCATGTATTTTAGTGAATGCTAAGCAATCCGTATTATTACTGCCAGCCTTAAAAGTGTCTTTTCAATCGTCTTTATGATGGTGTATGCTCAGTTCTAGTCCCTAATGACAAAGCTCTGAGATAGTTTATGTTTAGACCTTCAGTTTCCCTTCTGTGCTGCCAACTGTGGCTCCTGACAGAGCAAATAGTTTTCCTAACTCACCATCCTAGGCAATTGTTAGATCCTTCCTCAAGGAAAGTATATGACTTCCACTGTTCTGATGAGAAAATTCCACTTAAGCAGATGACCTGGAAACCCTGTTTTTACTTCCTATTAATGTAACATCATATTCTATTTGGCAGCATGATTCTGGAACAGAGTGCACACCAGGAGAGTCTAAGAACTTAGGACAAAAAGAAAATGGCAATTACATCATGTATGCAAGAGCAACGTCTGGGGACAAACTTAACAACAACAAATTTTCACTCTGCAGTATTAGAAACATAAGCCAAGTACTTGAGAAGAAGAGAAACAACTGTTTTGTTGGTATGTATGTTTCTTAATATTTTAATTGTTAACTTTTTCTTCACACTTCATGGCATGTATGTGGAGGTCAGAAGACAACTTGCTGGAGTCAGTTCTTTGCTTTCACCATGTGGGTTCTGAGGGTTGAATCTAGAATGTCAAACTTGGTGGTAAATGTCTTTCCCCCCTGATGAGTCATCTTCCCAGCCCAAGATATTTAAACATTCAGAAAACTAGAAAGAATCTACTCTTAAGAACATTTCCCACCTATGTTTTCCAATTAAGACCTTGTTGTATTTGCTTTATCAAATACTTAGGAATTTGTTTGCCCCTTTGGAACTGAGTTATAGATGGCAGAGTACTTTACTTCTAAAAACTTCAGTTTGAATATTGTTTGAGGTGCTCCCCCCCACCACCAATTCCTTCATAGATGAATTGTACATTCTGAGTTTTTGTTTGTGTGTATATGTGTTTAACTATACATTGAGCATATTTACTACATACCTCTTATCCTCCTTTTCTCAACCTGTCTCCTAGGTAGTTTTGCACCTGCTTTCTTATCATATCTATGTACATGGTTTTATGGATTTTGTATAAAACCTAGGAACCAGAAATGAGAAGACAGCATGATACTTGTTTTTGTGACATTGGCATAATTCACTTAATATGATTATATCCAGTTGCATCTGTTTTTCTGCAAACAACAAAAAATTGTACTCCTCATATCTGAAACCAACTCAATTGTGTATGTGCTATATGGGTGTGATGGTGCACACCTTTAATCCTAGCACTTGGGAGGCAGAAGCAGGTGGAAGGTTGTGAGTTCAAAGCCAGCCTGGTCTACATAGCAGGCCTCACACCAACCAGACCTACACAGCAAGACCCTGTCTCAAATCAAACAACAATAACAACAACAAAAAAAACCCAAAATCTAAAGTATGTATATGTGAACTTTCTTCATCTGTTCCTCTTGTTGGATACCCAGGTTAGTTCCACAGCTTAGCTGTTGTGGATAGTGCTGCAGTAAACAGGGATGTATAAAGTGCACACGTTTTTTTTTTTTAATTTTTAATTTTTAAATTTATTTTACATACCAACCACACTTTCCTCCCCCTCCTCTCCTTCCATTCCATCCCCCACCCCATCCACTCCTCAGAAATAGTGGAAATTCCTCCCATGGGAATCAACAAAACATGACACATTCAGTTGAGGCAAGACCAAGCCCCTCCCCCTGCATCAAGGTTGAGCAAGGGATCCACCATAGGGAAATGGGTTCCAAAAAGCCTACTCATGCACCAGGAACAAGTGCTGGCCCCACTGCTAGGGGCCCCACAGACAGACCAAGCTATACAACTTGTCACCCACATGCAGAGGGCCTAAGGGCATGTGCCTAAGTCAGCCCTCTGCAATCTCCCTAACTGTTGATTTGGAGTCTGAGCTCCCAAGAACTTGGGTCAGGCGTCTCTGTGGTTTCCCCCATCATGATCTTGGACAACGACCCCCCTTGCTCATATAATCCCTCCTCTCTCTCTTAAACTGGACTCCCCTTGCTCATATAATTGCTTCCCCCTCTCTTTGACTGGATTCCCCGAGCTCAGCCCAGTGCTTGGCTGTGGATCTCTGCATCTGCTTCCCTCAGTTACTGGCTCAAGTCTGATGACAATTGGGTAGTTATCAATCTAAATACTGGGGAAGGCCAGTACAGGCATCCTCTCCACTATTTCTAGGAGTCTTAGTTGGGGTCCTTCTAGTGGATTCCTGGGAATTTCCCTGGCACCAGGTTTCTCCCTAACCCCATAATGACCCCTTCTATCAAGATATCTCTTCATTGCTCTCCCTCCCCCTCCCTTCCCCAACTCAACCATCCCCAATCCTTAAGTTCCCATTCCCCATCCCCTCTCCCAACCCCCACTTTACCTAGGAGATCTCATCTATTTCCCCTCTCCAGGTTGATCCATTCATCCCTCTTAGGGTCCTCCTTGTTACCTAGCTTCTCTGTGTGGATTGTATCCTGGTTATCCTTTACTTTGCATCTAATATCCACTTTTGAGTGAGTACATACCAAGTTTGTCTTTCTGGGTCTGGGTTACCTCACTCAGGATAATGTTTTTCTAACTCTATCTATTTGCCTGCAGATTTCATGATGTCATTGCTTTTTTTTTTTTTTAACCATTGAGTAAATACTCCATTGTGTAAGTGTACCATATTTTCTTTATCTGTTCTTTGGTTGAAGGGCATCTAGGTTGTTTCCAGGTTTAGCTATTATAAGTAATGCTGTTATGAACATAGCTGAGCAAGTGTCCTTGTGGTGTGATTGAACATCCTTTGGGTATATGCCCAAGAGTTGTATCGCTGGGTCTTGGGGTAGATTGACTCCCAATTTTCTGAGAAACTGCCAAACTGATTTCCAGAGTGGCTGTACAAGTTTGTACTCCCACCAGCAGTGGTAGAGTGTTCCCCTTGCTCTAATTCTCTCCAACATAAGCTGTCATCAGTGTTTTTGATCTTAGCCATTCTGACAGGTGTAAGATGGTATCTCAGAGTCATTTTGGTTTGCATTTCCCTGATGGCTGAGGATGTTGAACAGTTCCTTAAATGTCTTTTGGCCATTTGTTGAGAGTTCTCTGTTTAGATCTGTACACCATTTTTTAATTGGATTATTTGGTATTTTGATGTCTAGTTTCTTAAGTTCTATATATATTTTGGAGGTCAGCCCTCTCCAGGTAAAGTGTACAAGTCTTAATCGCACCATTTGGTGAATTTGGCAAATGGCAGTTACCTATGTAAAACAAGCACCTGTGAAGATACAGAACATTTTTGTCAGTTGAGAAATTCTTTTTTTCACTTTGCAATCAGTCTCCCAGAAGCAACTGCTAACTGATTATTTAACCAGAGATTGGTTTGCCAGCTTTAAGATTTCATACAAATGGAATTCATAGCTTTTTCCCTTTGTGGAATTTCACTTTTAACTCCACATAATATTTCAAGGTTCATCACAATATTCTGTTCCTGTTGCTGAATAACAGTGTTAGAGGACTGAATCTAGTTTACTCATTGTTTCTGTCAGTGGGCACAGGGGACTCATACAGTGTATGTTCTTTTGTGTTCAGCCTGTTTTCCTTAGCATAAGCTTTTCAGGGTTTGCCCCTATGATAACATGTACCAAAACTCCACTCCTTTTAAAGGGTAAACAATATTCCACTGTGTGAACATACCAGATTTTGGTCTTACATTCAGCTCTTGTGGCATTTATCAGATTCCAAATATTCTGCCTACTCTTAAAGTTGTTTTGTATATCCTCCTTTTCCATAAAATTATAAATCCTTGAATGCAAATATTGAGTCGTGGTCATTTTTGTATATAAAGAACATTCAAAGAAGGGTTGATGAATCAAGGAAAACTTCCAGATAAGTTGTCCTTTTGTTTTCAATACAGTTTTTATTGGGATAATTATAGATTCACATACAGTTACAATAAGCAGTAGGTCCTCAGCACCTTCCTCTAGTGTCTCCATTGGTAATGCCTTGCAGGTTGACAGTATCATCAGTGTGATGTCATCAATGCATACTCCACACTCCTTCTATCTTCTCAGGGTGTATGCTTCTTTTTATTAATTTGATTACATGTGTAGTTTTATAGCCCACCATCACAGACAAGATCCAGAACAGTCCATCAGGACAAGGATACTCAGTATTATCTGTTCATAACCATACCTGTCTGCTCATAACCGGATCCAACTGACTCTTGTTCCCTGCCCACCCCACTAATCTCATTTCCATTTCTAAAATACTGCCCTTTTGGAAATGTATAGATGGAATTGTACAGTATATAACCTTTAGGGAATGCCCTTGTTTACCTAGAAGAATTTGCTAAAGATTCATCCAAATTTTATTAGTAGTTTGTCCATTCTGTTGCCAAGAAGTTATTCCTTGATATATAATAGTTTGTTTAGTCAGTCACCTGCTAAAAACAGCTGGGCTGGCTATTTGCAGGGTTTTGCTTTTGTCAATTAAATATCTATAAAATTCATGTGTAGGTTTTTCATGTGAACATATGTTTTTTATTCTTTTGATAAACACCTTAAGTCTAGTTAATAGACCATATAGTGATTACTTGTTTTGTTTTCTACACAACTCCTAAACCGCTTTCCAGGGTGGCTGTACTACTTTACACTCTCATGATCTGGTTATGATTAGTCTCAGTCTTGTCATTGTCATCCTCATCATCAGAATCCGAATCTAGCATATTCACTGTTTTTGGATCAAACCGTTCTGGTAGGAGTGAGGCAATAGTTCCTTGTTTTATTTTATATTCCTCTGGTGATGGTGATGAACTCTTTCATAGCTTATTAGCTATGAGATGTCTACTTATGTTTCTAGATGTTTTCAAAGTATGTTTGTTTTTGTATTTTGTTTTCTTCATTGAGTTTTGAGATTGCTTCATATAATGACTGGTGATTTGTCAGATAACTTGGGGAATTTTTGGTTGTTGTTCTTGTAGTACCCAATCTTCCTTATTTTTATGTTCTGAGTGATGGATTATAGTTGTGCGCTACTATGCTGGACTCAGAAAATGTTTTACAGATGCTTTCTCCCAGTCTGTAGTGTATTTCTTTATCTTTGTCACAGAGTCTCTGGCTTTTTCTTTTAAGGCTTTCCACACATAGTGTAGATTGACATTACATTGATGCTATTATTTGTTACTGTCATCAGTGGTTGTTTTTCTGTCACTTCTGTCAGTTCTTCATGTAGAAATGTCTTGAAGTTGATTATAAAAATGAATGTATCAATTGGTAGCTATTAGGAAGAACATTGTCAGATACTGTACATGTATTTTCTGACCTTTTCTCTTGAATTGCATGTCACATGAATTATAAAGTTATTACTAGCCTTTTAAAAGTCATTGTTTTTACTTAGTATGGATATTCTAGTTGTAGAGTTCAAAGACATCATATAAGATCAGATAGTGGGCTGGAGTTTCAGTGACTGCTTAGATTTTTCATTAATGAATTAAGAAAGAACTTTATAAATGTAAAACCTATCTTCCTGGAGTGGTTTTCATTCATCTATGCTGTAAGTAAAGTTCCTATGCTGGGTGTGGATTCCCTTCTATTTATTTAATTCCTTTTTTTTTTTTTTGGTTTTTTGAGACAGGGTTTCTCTGTGTAGCTTTGGAGCCTATCCTGGCACTGGCTCTGGAGACCAGGCTGGCCTCGAACTCACAGAGATCCACCTGCCTCTGCCTCCTGAGTGCTGAGATTAAAAGCGTGTGCCACCACCGTCTGGTTTAGAACCTAAGATTTAAGATCCGAGAACCCCAGGCTTCATCTCTTTCATCATATTGGAGTATATGGCCTCTATCAAGTGATGAGCTCCTTGGAAGTTAGTTTTGTTTACTATAAAATGAAGGCATTTGATATTTGTCATTCCCAATAAATGATAATGTCCTTAGGTAGTTTTGTATTCTCACAAAGAGTAGCATTCCTAGTCTGATTTTTTCCCCCCATCATTTGCTTTAGTGGTACTAGGGATTGAACCCACTATTCTAATTTTAAGCTTCAGTGAGAATTTTAGAAGTTGTAGACCAGACTTTCTAACTCTAATTATCTAAGATCTGTCCTCATACTTTTAGGCTGCTTGGGATTACAGAGAGTGTATTAATAAGTAATACATATTCCTTCTTTTAAGGAGCTTGGTCTAGCAAGAACAAGAATAATGTACATTTAAAAGTTCTTATTGGCAATATTATGATCATTTCTTAAAAGTGAGTTATTCTATAGGATAAAATTATCCAACTACCTGGGGCTGGAGAAATGGCTCAGAGGCTAAGAGCACTGGCTGCTCTTTCAGATGTTCTGAGTTCAATTCCCAGCACCCACATGGTGGTTTACAACCATCTATAATGAGATCTGGTGCCCTCTTCTGGTGTGCAAGCATACATGCAGCATACACTGTATATATAATAAATAAATAAATCTTTAAAAAATTATCCAATTTCCTTAGCAAATAAATGATGTAAAAATAAAAAGACAGGATGAACCTATTCTATAGTAAAATAACTTAAGATATATAGTTAGGTTTATAAAAGGTTTATCCTTTAGACATGCAGCCTGAAGAATTTACAAAACAATATATTGGCTGTGGTGATTTCAAAATGCTACAGAATAAAAATGGTTTGAAATAAGTAAGACAAGAGAAGAATACATGGGAGGTCATTGTGTTTATTTTTCTACTACTTTTATGTATGTTTGAAGTTTTCTGTAACTGACAGGTTTTCTTCTTTTCTCTTGGTTGAGAAACACTAACTTTATTTGCATATGTATGGCATACATGTGTAGTCAGCCATGCTCAATTGAAATGTGGTCTAAATAGCAAGTTACTAGTTCTGTAAAGAATATAAAAAGAACCCATGAAGTTAGTCTTCTCAATGTGCAGAAACAGAGGCCCCCACAGGGAGTGACATGCTGAGGTTGTGTTGTTGGTTAGTAGCACTGCTCTTACTAAAAAACAGGTCTCCCGATTTTCAGATTCTGTTTTTTTGCCTTACTTACCCATCAAAATTTTCTTTTTCTTTTTGGCAAAGCTCTAAAGAGTTTGTGAATTTTACTTTACTTTTTGTGCTTATGGTGTTTTGCCTGCATGTATGTCTGCATCATGTGTGAGCTTGATTCCCTTGGAGTCCAGAAGATGGTGTCAGATCCCCTGAATCTTAAGTTATAGACAGTTGTGAGTGCCATGTGGATGCTGGAAACTGCAAGCAGGCCTTCAGGAAGGGCAGCAAGTCTTCATAAATAAACAGTTAAGCCATCTCTCCAGCCCTGAGTTTGTAAATTTTGAAGAAAATTAATGTGTATATATTGTGCTCATCTTGTCCTGTTACTTCAGAATCTGGCCAGCCTATATGTGGAAATGGGATGGTGGAGCAAGGTGAGGAATGTGACTGTGGCTACAGTGACCAGTGTAAAGATGAGTGCTGCTTTGATGCAAACCAGCCAGAGGGGAAGAAATGCAAGCTGAAGCCTGGGAAGCAGTGCAGGTACCTGTCTTGCCAACCCCATTGATGTGTACATGCCTGCAGAGTAACCCACAGTAGTTAGGACAAAATTAATGCTGATGTCAAGAATTCCATATGGCTATGGAAATTTGCCCTGCTTTGTTCTATTGTTATTTTTCTGTTGTTGACAAATGGAACAATTCATAATTTAGTGATTTGGGTATTGAAAAAGAAGATTGTGAAAATGCTGCTCCTTAAAATACATATCATTTAGTTCCTAACTTTGAAAACTTGGCTATCTTCTGTCCAAATAGAATCTTAACTTTAAGATATTTAGGGAAAGTGGGGCATGTAGGCTTAGTGTCATATAGTTATTTTACTTGTCAAATGCAGTTGTGATTACAGGTTATAGTGAATAAATTTTTTAGATGGTTAGTCTATGTGTCATAGTTTTAGTACAGAAACATGTAAATTGACTAATGTTATGTAGTTGTGGAAAAAAACACTGAAAAGTTTCCTAATCCTGAATTCACTTCACAAAAGGCTGAATAAGAATGCTGAGTGTAGTGTTTTTGACTGTGGAAACCAGATACTTAATTATCTTCTATCTTCTTACACATGCTAGAATGTTCAAATAGAGTAGTTTGTTACTAGTAATATTTGAAGCTGTGTTCCAATAATGTACTTACCATTTAAGGTGATATAAAAATCAGGCCCTTAACCAAGTGATTTACTTTATATGATCATTTAACACTTCTAGTCCAAGTCAAGGACCCTGCTGTACAGCGCAGTGTGCATTCAAGTCAAAATCTGAGAAGTGTCGGGATGATTCTGACTGTGCAAAGGAAGGGATTTGCAATGGCTTCACAGCTCTCTGTCCAGCATCTGATCCCAAGCCCAACTTTACAGATTGTAACAGGCATACACAAGTGTGCATTAACGGGGTAAGCATTTGGTTTAAGATGTTTTAAATTTTATAGAGCATCCTTTTTCAGAATAATGGTTGACACTGAAAGCTCCATAAAGTAACTACTCTGGGGCTCCTGTTCAGTAGTACTATCCCTATCTGTTTCCCCCAAAGCTGCGAATGTGTAATGTGACATAATTGCCTTGTGGCATACAGTTAGCTCCTGACTCACCTTTCATCTTTGCAACCATATGTCTTTGGTATTCACAAGAGTACCACTAAGCATGTGGTCTTATCTGCGCTGCTTTTAAGTCGTATGAATTAGTATTTCAGGAGCCTGAATAAAAGAACTCATCTGGTCATTTTCTCTGAGTGTGAAATCTTTTGAGCTTCCATGGCTAAATGTCACTTTGTTTTGCATGAAGAAAACTAACTTTTTCTCTGCTATTTATAGAAGAGCCACAGTAACCAACACAAATGTGAAACTGCTTCTTTCTCTGCTTTTGTTTAGTTCCCCCCCCCCTTTAATTGCTTTAAAGATTGTATAACTTACTTTCATTCAGTCTCAGGTATATTTATGTGATACTGTTGGCTCTGATATTCATCTGTGTTTTTGTTTTCTGGTGCTTGGGATCAGACCCAGGGCCTAGCATGTGCTAGGCAGTTGTTTATTACATTAAATACACCCACTTTATTATTTGACATTGGAAGCTTATACCTGCCTGTTACCATGGACAGTAGTCTTGACTGCACAGATACTAAATAAA
The DNA here is from genome assembly GCF_003668045.3 of Cricetulus griseus. Lineage (NCBI taxonomy): Eukaryota > Metazoa > Chordata > Mammalia > Rodentia > Cricetidae > Cricetulus > Cricetulus griseus. The sequence goes on from NC_048597.1 coordinate 182,319,965, forward strand.
ATTTGCCTTTCCCCCAGCAATGTGCAGGTTCTATCTGTGAGAAGTATGACTTGGAGGAGTGCACCTGTGCTAGCTCTGATGGCAAAGATGATAAGGAGTTATGCCATGTTTGCTGCATGAAGAAAAGTAAGGCTTTTCAATACCTTAGCTTAAAGTCTACTTCCAAAATCTATTATTTGCCATTAATATATTTTGTTTCATCTTTTGGGAATGAGGTTTATTAGGAAAAAGGACCTCAAGACCGTGGTTGAGCATGTAGGTGGGAGAGCATGAGAAAGGAACAGCGGTATCAGAAATAGTTTAGCAGGGCCTTAAAAGGAAAGAGGCTTCCTTTAAAACCTGCAAAGGAGTCTTTTATAGCTCAAAGAGAGAGAGTGACAGAGACAGACAGACATAGCTGCCGTGAGAGTGGTGACAGGGGTGGGTTGGGGGCAGAGAAGATCCCTGTCTGTAAGCTTCCCTTGATAAACTGACAGTTTGGACAGATATTTTCCAGCTAAATTGGTTCTCTTGAGAAAAATTTAAATGTAGCATTGTATTATGGTCCTTACAATGTTGTTAAATGATGCATTACACCAAATGTTGCCAGTTTTGGCAATAATTTATGTAAGCATAGCTCAGTGGTTACAAAACCACTGAGGCATTAAGTCAAGATTTAATGCTTGTTTGTATTTTAACATTTAAGGTAAATGATTAATGATGTTATTCTGACTAACTAGTATAGGTCTGTGTAATATGGGAACAAGTTTAGGTAGTTCTATCTTTCTTTTTGCTTTCCATGACTGTCCTGCCAGGTATTCTGACCTCCATGTTTGGAACTTTTTTTTCCAGTGGCCCCTTCAACTTGTGCCAGTACAGGGTCTTCGCAGTGGAACAAGCAGTTTGGTGGTCGGACTATCACTCTGCAGCCGGGCTCTCCATGTAATGACTTCAGAGGCTACTGTGATGTTTTCATGCGGTGCAGATTAGTAGATGCTGATGGTCCTCTAGCTAGGCTGAAAAAAGCAATTTTTAGTCCGCAACTCTATGAAAACATTGCTGAGTGGATTGTTGTAAGTATAGTCTTCATTCATAAAAACCTTAATTTAAAATGTTTGATCTTAGTTTTACTTGGACAGTGGTCACCAATGTTGGAGACCTGTTTATACTAGAATTACTGTATATATAGCTTTTTAATGTTTAAGTATCCATGGTTCTTATTTCCTTCTGAAGTGATTGGGATCACCATCTGTGTGTCTCATTCAAAGCCCCATTATAGATGGTAGGAGTCATTCTGCTTCCTTGCCAGTGACTACTTCTGGTGATATATCTATTAGTGTTTTCACTGGGCTTTTTGGGAAAGTGCTACTTGGCTTATGTATTTCTCTCTTGTTTCAGTATAACAGGTACACCCATTTGCATAAATTTATTTATTTATATATATATTTGTGTGTGTGTGTGTGTGTGTGTTTTGTCTGCATGTACATTTGCACATCAGAACCCATGGGACTACAGTTACAGATGGTTGTGAACCACCATGTGGCTACTGGGAATTGAACTTGCGACCTCTAAAAGAGCAGCCATCACTCTAGTGCCAACTGTGATTTTCTTAAAGGATTTCTGAGATTAACCTAATTGGTTTCCAATTGATTTGTGTAGGAGACTTAACCTGCAAGTGGTATGTTTAATAATGTCCTACCGCCTTTAATCCCAGCACTCGGGAGGCAGAGGCAGGTGGATCTCTGTGAGTTTGAGGCCAGCCTGGTGTCCAGAGCGAGTGCCCGGATAGGCTCCAAAGCTACACAGAGAAACCCTGTCTTGAAAAACAAAAAAACAAACAAACAACAAAAAAAGTGCTATACCAGGGCTGGAGAGATGACTCAGAGGTTAAGAGCACCGACTGCTCTTCCAAAGGTCCTGAGTTCAATTCCCAGCAACCACACGGTGGCTCACAACCATCTGTTATGAGATCTGGTGCCCTCTTCTGGTGTGCAGATATACATGGAAGCAGAATGCTGTATACATAATAAATAAATAAAATCTTTTAAAAAAAATGTGCTATACCTAAAATGGAACAGTTTGCTTTGCAAATTGACTTAGAACTCAGACTCTCCCTTTTCCAAGGCATTACTTTTTTTTTTTTAAAGTAGATTTAATGAAAGATCCCTTTCTGTGAATTAGCAATATGAATGCTTAACTTATGTTCTGGAATGGGTTAATAAGGCACTTCTGAATTTATACAGGTTTGCTGTGCATGAGTGAGGGTAACAGGTATCTTTTATTTTATAATGTCAGCGTTGATATAACATCCTCAGTTAGCACCACCCACAATGCCTGGAGAGCAGGCTTTGGATGCTTTAGTGAACATTGGCCAGGTCAAGCAATAAGACAGTAAATGCTGAGTTTGTTTTATATTGTTTATCTCATTTGATTTTGTGCAGTTTCTTTGCATAACAAGGTTTGTTTTGTAGTAATGATAGTTTGTGTCTTGACTTCTTACCAGTTAGGGCAATATTTTTCTGTTTGGTAATATATGCTGTTAGGGTGTTCTGCTGTAAGAGGCTGTGCAAGAAGTGAAGGGCTACCTTCACTGTGTCTTTTCAAGTGCTGCCTGCTGTCCTTTTGTCTCCTTGATGTGCTTTATGGCCCCCTTTCTCCTCATGCAGTTCTATAAAGTAGGAAGAACTTTAACACTTCATTATTTTATGGCTACTGTTGCCATGGAAATATTTTTGTCATTGTTGTTTTTATTTGTGGAGAGTTATTTTGACAGCCATCTTTAGGTTTTTCCAGAATATGCTCCATATCTTTGCTGGGTTTGTATTAGCTGGGAGGCATTGATAAACACACTGTATAGCTTCACCAGGCATCATGTAGTTCTTGAGAATCAGACTGAGGGCACTCACCATTAAATATGTTGAGATCCTGGGCAGTTATCGCCTGTTCTTTAAATGGGAGTTAAGGACATTAGTAATTCTTTTCCAGTTTCTCCTATAGTTGATATGGTTGTGTTTCCCTTTTCATCTTTTGGCTAGGTTTGATATTGTGGAGAACCACTTTTTACCTTTTTTTCAAATTTATCATTATGTGCCTCCTTCCTTTCATTACCCACTATGTTGTGACTTTTTATTTAAGTTTGCCAGAAGTTTGTTTTAGTTATTATTTTGATAAGAGTTAACATTCCTTATGCCCCTTCTTACTATAGTGTTCAGGTCTTTAAACCCTGGGCTTCAAGGGTCCCTCTACCCTTAGCTTCTGAGTAGCTGGGCTCAAAGTACACACCCCTCAATTTTTTGAGGCAAGTTTTGTTTTATGGCCCTAAACCTGGTACTTGCTATGTAGCCCAAGTTGAGCTCCAACCAGCAGCAAAACTACTTCAACCTCCAAAATGCATTTTCTCATTTTTTAATCAGTTACTACCCTTGTATTTTGCTCTAACTTTATGACTTTAAATACTAAGTATCTGGTATTCTTTTTGAGTAGAAGATTTAGGGCAGTGGTTCCAAGTGCTCTCTGAGAAAATTAGAGGCTGGTGAGATTGGGAGAAGTCCTGGAATGCATACACTTTTTTAGCTTTGTTTTGGAAACAACCATAGTAGCATTTACTCATGGAAGGATTACAAACCTAGGATATCCTTAGACATTACTTGGTGAACATTGTCCAAGAGCACCACAGGGCCTAGACCAAGTAAGTCAGAGCTCTTGAAATTGGCCTGAATATCTATCTGCATGTCCATGGAGGCTAGAAGAATACATTGGATCTCTTGGTACTGGAGTTTCAGACAGTTGTGAACTGCCCTGGAGAATTGAACCTGGGTCCTCTGGAAAAAACAGCCAGTGCTCTTTTTTGCTTTCTTGAGACAGGGTTTCTCTGTGTGGCTTTGGAGCCTTTCTTGGAACTCACTCTGTAGACCAAGCTGACCTTGAACTCACAGAGATCCGCCTGCCTCTGCCTCCTGAGTGCTAAGGATTAAAGGCGTGCGCCACCACTGCCCAGCCAGACAGTGCTCTTAATCACTGAGCCATTTTTCTAGTCCTTAAGCCAACTTTCAACCACAGTTATATCCAGGATTTACTTTTCCAGTGTTATGGCTATTGGTGTTGTTCTATTGTAGCATGTGTAGGTCTGAAAAAGGAGTATTAATAGCACCAAAGTATCTGTATGTTGTATCTCTGTTAATAGGATAGAATGATGAGTCATTGTAGTAACTATCCCAACAAGTGGTTTCGTTTTATTTTTTTATAAATATATATAATACATATATTATTTCATTTTATTTATATTAAATTTAAAATTGCATACCAATCCCAGTCCCCTCTCCCTTCTACTCCCCCTCCACTGCTCACAGAGGACGAGGTCTCCCATGGGGAATCACCAAAGTCTGTCACATCATTTGGAGCAGGACCCAGGCCCTCCCCCCTGCATCTAGGCTGAGCAAGGAATCCCTCCATAGGGAATGGGTTCCAAAAAGGCAGTTCATGCACTGGGGATAAATAGTGGTCCAACTGCCAGTGATCCCACAAATTGCCCAAGCCCCCCAACTGTTACTCGCATTCAAGAAACCTAGTTCAGTCCTATGCAGGTTCCCCAACTGTCAGTCTGGAGCCAGTGAGCTCCCACTTACTCAGGTCAGCTGTCTCTGTAGGTTTTCCCATCATGGTCTTGACCTCTTTGCTCCTATTATCATTCCTCCCTCTCTTCATCTATACTCCAGGAGTTTTGCCCAGTGCTTAGCTGTGGATCTCTGCATTTGCTTCCATCAGATACTGGATGATGGCAATTAAGGTAGTTCTCAATCTCATTATAGGGAAAGGCAGTTAAGATACCCTCTCACTATTGCTCAGATTCTTTGTTGGGGTCATCCTTGAGTCAGGAACAAGACAAGACTGTCCTCTCTTTCCATATCTACTTAATATAGTACTTGACGTTCTACCTAGAGCAATAAGACAACAACAGGAGATTAAGGGAATACAAATTGGAAAAGAAGAAACCAAACTTTCACTATTTGCTGATGATCTGATAGTTTACATAAGTGACCCGAAAGATTCTACCAGGGAACTCCTACAGCTTATAAACACCTTCATTAATGTGAAGAGATACAAGATTGGCCTTTAAAAGAAAATCAGTAGCTCTCCTATATACAGATGATTAATGGGCTGAGAAAGATATCAGAGTAACATCACCCTTCTCAATAGCCACAAACAACATAAAATATCTTGGGGTAACTCTAACTAAACAAGTATGACAAGAACTGTTCCTGTCTGACAAGAACTTTAAGTCTTTAAAGAAAGAAATTAGAGAAGATACCAACCAGAAAATGGAAAAATCTCCCATGTTCTTGGGTAGGTAGGATCAAAATAGTAAAAATGGCAGTCCTACCAAAAGCAGTCTACAAATTCAATGCAATCCTCATCAAAATCCCAGCACAATTCTTCACAGACCTTGAAAGAACAATACTCAACTTCATATGGAAAAACAAAAAAATCCAGGATAGCCAAAACAATCCTGTATATTAAAGGAACTTTTGGAGGCATCACCATCCCTGACTTCAAGCTCTACTCTAGAGCTATAGTAATGAAAACAGCTTGGTATTGGCATAAAAACAGGTGGACCAATGGAATCAAAGACCCTGATATTAATCCACACACCTATGAACACCTGATTTTTGACAAGCTAAAATTATATAATGGAAAAAAGAAAGCATCTTCAACAAATGGTGCTGGCATACCTGGATACTTAAAGCATCTCCAACAAATGGTGCTGGCATACTTGGATACTGACATGTAGGAGAATACAGATAGATCCATATCTTTCTTCGTGCACAAAACTTAAGTCCAAATGGATCAAAGACCTCAACATAAAACCAGCCACACTGAACCTCTTAGAAGAGAAAGTGGGAAGTACCCTTGAACTCACTGGCACAGGAGTCTACTTCCTGAATATAACACCAGTAGCACAGACACTAGATCAATAATTAACAAATGGAACCTCCTGAAACTGAGAAGCTTCTATAAGGCAAAGAACACAGTTGAAAAGATAAAATGGCAGCCTACAGAATGGGAAAAGATCTTCACCCCACATCTGACAGAGGACTGATCTTCAAAATATACAAGGAACTCAAGAAACTAGACACCAAAAAGCCAAATAATCCAATTAAAAAATGGTGTTTGGAACACAGGAGACTAGAGGCTAGGTATTAAGAAGAATATGAGGAACAGTAAAGGTGGAAGTCACTGCTTGGCAGTACTAAGGCTCAACTTGAGTGGTGTAGGACTGCCATTGCCCTCTAAGCTTAAGAATTGGTCACATTACAGGAGACACTGATCCCAGTAGGAACTCAGAAATGTGCAGTAGCTATTAAAATAACTAGAGTTCTACTGGTATTTACTAACTATACCCCAGGAATACTGAGCTTCCAACGTTGCTCAAAATTGGCTCTGGACTCTTTGAACAAACTGACAGGAGTCCTGTACTCTGCCTCTTGATAACAGCAAGTCTGTTACTTGACAGTGAATAAAAATAGAAAAGTAATAGGAATCCATAGAAAACTTCTGTTAACAAGGATGTTATCTTCCTGAGAACAAAGAAGAAAGGGACTCTGAAAATTGTTTCTATAGCAAACAAAAGAACATTTTAGAAAACTGACAGTCTAGGATAGGATAGAAGAAGTAGATTAAAGAGTAGACTGTAGGCTCCAGGTCTCTGAGTGCTCATTCAGCAGAACAGAAAAGTACACCAAGCACACCTCGAACAGTTGGAAAACATAATAAAAACTGATGTTTTGTCTTTTTAGACTTCTTTTACCCATACATAGATCATTAATCAATACAATAAATGCCTTACATGATGAGAGAAAAAAATAGATTGCAATCCCATGTTTTCTAAGCCAGATTTAGCCCCATCAACATGTTTTGTGTGGCCTACTCATTGTTTTTTAGAAACTCTGATCCAGTTTGCCAGCATTTAACAATATATTTCTCATAAAAATTCCAATTTTTAACTTCTCCTGAAAAACAGATCATTGAGCAAAAAAATCTTTGAGCAGGAAGGCTAAATTGCATTGCACCTTCCTGCCATGTGGGCACTTAAGTTTGCAATTCTTGCAACAGTGAGCATAAGAGTAACAAACTGGAAACTCCTCTCACAGACTGTAGAATAAAATGAAAATAGAGCCAGGTAATGGTGGCACACATCTTTAATCCCAGCACTGGGGAGGCAGAGGCAGGTAGATCTTTGTGAGTTTGAGGCCAGTATGGTCTACCAGTCTACAGAGCAGTTCCAGGACAGCCAGGACTACACAGAGAAACCCTGCTCATAAATAAATAAATAAACAAGTAAATAAATAAGAGACCAGAAGGAAGGAAGGTCGCTGTGGGACCCTCCAAAAAGACCTAAAACCTGAGGATTGTAGGAGACTGATGACAAGCCACATGTAATAATGTCATTCTAAGTTCATTTTTAAATTAAAAGCAGAACCGTCCTCTTTCCGTTTTCTTTCATATTTTTTTGGGTGGAGGTGGAGAAAGCATTGAGACAGGATCTCATTTGGCCCAGGCTAGACTCAGCATTAGCTGAGGCTAACCCTGAATGAACTTCTGATCCTCCTGCCTTCATTTCCCAGTTGCTAGGATCATAGACATGTGCCACCACATCTGGCCTTCCTCTCCTTTCATTACTTTTTACTTTCATCTTACGTGTTTGAGTGTTCTCCTGCTTGTATACGTGTGTACCATGTGTGTGCCTGGTACCTGCAGGAGCCAGAAGACATTGTTAGATCCACTGGCACTGGAGTTACAGATAGTTGTGAACTGCCATGTGTTGGTGCTAGGAATTGAACCTAGATCCATGGAAGAACCAGTGCTCTTAACCACTGAGCCATCTCTCTATCACCTTTACATTAAAAAACAAAACAAAAACAAAGACGTGTGTATAAGTGAAGGTCAGAGGACAACTTTCTGGAACCCATTTTTCCTTCCATCATGTAGGTTCTTTTCTTGAATAGTTTGTTGAGCCTAAGCAAGGTAGGAATCCATTTCAGGTATGGAGAGCTGCAGTACCACAGAGATGGCTAGCTAACAGCCTTACCTGGTTAGGAGGATATGAAGATTTAGAGCATGGTGTGGGGTGACATAGCTCAAATATTGTGAACATCCTCTGCCCTGTGTGGAAGGTGAGTGCTGTGTTAGTGTTCAAGTGGAGTGAGTAAGGTCTACAGAGTAGGAAACCCCCTGAAAGTACAGTAAGAAGCCTCTGTCCTATATAGAAGGCAAGTGTCATGTCAGGGTGCAAGTGGAGTCTTCTTAGGAGGAAAACCAGGGTTCAACAGAAACAAGAGTGATCCAGGACTCAGGTATTTTGTTTTGTGAGAAAGTAAGTGCTTAATAGTATTGGGTTATAATCTATTGTATAGGATAGGAAACCCCAACAGAACAAGTAGCTAAATTAATAATAGTTGGTGAAGAATGAAATGTTTACATAGTTCCAAATTACATCTCTACAAGGGAAAAATGTCTCATTGGATAATACCTGGTGGGTAGTATTTTAATCAAGTAATCAAGGTTAGGTAGCATCATAGAAATGAAATCAGAGTCATGTCCAGCCTGACAGAATGTGATAAAAGAATAAAACATCCCTTCCGTGACACTCCTAACAGATGCATGACCCAAATCTAATCATAAGAAACACTGGGGAATTCAAAATTGGTCACTAACGTCCTGTACTTAACAACTGCCCTGAAAATTTCAAAATTGTCTATTTTATGTGTGTGGCTATTTTTGCCTGCATGTATGTATGTGCATCACATGCATGTTTTTTTCCCTGTGGAGGTTGGAAGAGAGTATAGGATCCCCTGTTGCTGGAATTACAGATTATTGTGAACTGCCATTTGGTGCTGGGAATCAAACCCAGATCCTCTCTAAGTGCAGCAAGTTCTCTTACCCACTGAGCTATCTCTCCAGCCCCCAAAGTGTCAAAGTCTTAAAGGTCAGAAGGGATCTGTGGGATCCTTCCAGACTGACTGAAGGGCAGCAGAGGGGAACAGGTGGCAAAACTTGCATGACCATGGTCTGACTATCTAGGAAAATAGTCTTATAGGAATTTGTGTATGTGTGTCTACCTATGTCTGCCTGTCTATGTCTTTCTGTCTCTGTTCATCGGTCAGTGGTCTGCTTTGGGGATTGTATGTGCACGTGTGAGACAGAGTTTGATGTTGCTTTCCACCTTTTTTGTTGTTGTTGACAAGGGTCTATCATGAACCTGTAGCTTTCTGATTGGCTAAACTGGCTGTTCAGCAAGCCCCAGAGATCCACGTGTCTCTGCTCTCCAGTACTGGGATTATAGGTATTTGCTTTCACACCTGGCTTTTTCATGAGTTCTGAGGAACTGAACTTAGGTGCTCATCTTGGTGGCAAGGCAAACACATTGAGTACCAATTGAGTTCCTTGTTACGGGATTTTCATGCTAACGTGCTCAGGGGAGTGATTTGGTGCATGCCACTAACTCTGGGTGAGATTTTTGAAAGGTCTTTGCACTGTGCTTGCAACTTTTCATTTAAGTTAGAGAGATTCTTTCAAAGTGAAACAAGAGTTGTTTTAATATGAGAGAGATTATGTATGCATAAAAAGTGGCTGGGGTGTTTTGGCACAGCATGTATTTTTATTTTAAGATCTGAGTAAACAGTACAGAGGTAATAAGTTGTGTAAAGCCTCAGATGATAGAGGTATTTTGAAGGTTTATTTTGCTAGAAATAATTAGTAGTAATTGTATAAGTGTTACAATCTATATTAAAGCCAATGTGAATATTCAGAATTTGGAAGTTGTAAACAGTACATATGATGGTTATTAGTATTTGCTGTCTTAAAACAGTTGATTTCTGTTCCTGTCCAGGCTAACTGGTGGGCAGTACTGCTTATGGGAATTGCCCTGATCATGTTAATGGCTGGATTTATCAAGATTTGCAGTGTTCACACTCCAAGTAGTAATCCAAAGTTGCCTCCTCCTAAACCACTTCCAGGTAAGGTGCTGAGCAATGGGTGCTGCTGTGAGCAGAGCCAGAGCTCCCAGGCAGAGAGGATGTAGCACCCACAAGGTTTTAGTAACTGAGTTTATGGGGCTTTGTTCTTGACAAATGATTCAATGGCTGTATATTTCTTTGTCAGTACAATCTAGTTACTGACTACCAGTGTAATGCTGATGTATCCTAGTGTTGGACTCCCCCACCCCTTGTTTTTGTCTCAGTCTATTACCGTATTTATTTTGTTTTGGTAGTTAAGCTGCTTTTAAGTTACTGGTCTTTCCATCTGAATAGCTAATGGCGCTGTTACAATTTGTACTGTCTGTGTTCTTGAAATAGTTTCTGGCACAGAAACACATTTTCTTCCTAGATGAGGCTTACTGAGAAGTACAAATCTGTATGTAAGGGAGTCTTGGTGTACAGCTTCAGATGTTAAGAACCTGTCACATAAGCTCCACCCTTTCCCTCAGGAGGATACCACCCCTAGGATAAATCAAGTCTGGGCATTTGAAGAAGACAAGAGAGGAAGCAGCTTCTCTGTGTTACACATTTGTTACACATTAGTCATTCCTGACAGTCCTTCCATTCCCCTCTCCAAAGTATAATGTGGCTAGTCATTACAGGTGCAGGGAAGACATTGCCTAAGACAGTGGCAAGAAAGCCAGGGTTGGGTGCTGGCATCTCCCCCTTCTTAGGACAGCCTTGTCGGGTCAACTATAAATCTACACAAAGTAGTTTCCTCTACTTTGTATTTTCCCTCTGTTCCTGTGTTGGAACAAGAGAGCCCAGAAATCATGGTGAGAGAGGATGTTTGACTTGATAAACTTGTTTTCTTAAGTTTCCCGAGTCAGAACTCAGGTACTTGTGTTTGTTTTAACACATTTCCAAAAGCTACAGGACTCTTTTTAGGCACAGTTACCATGACATCCTCCTTCAGTGGAATAGATACTTGATTTGGATATTGACACATCTGAACACTGATTGTCATTTGTTAAACCTTCATAAAAGTGCTAAGCACTTGTCTTAAAGTCTTTATAACATGCTGGATAAGTTAGTTGCAATTCTGCTGTGCAGACAGGCCTCAATTGTCTGTCAAAGCTCAACTTGTAGATTCTGCTCTCAAACCTGTATTAATTTAGACTAATCAGTCTAGTTCTTAAGGTTGTCAAGTACTTGAAATTTGGCTCATCTCCACTAAGATGTAGTGTTAAACATTAAATATGAATTGAATCAGACTTAAAGACAACATAAAATGATGAAACATTTTAGTAATTTTTTATATTGAGTACATGTTAAAGTTGTTTTTAACTTGAATTGGCCTAAATGAAATAAGTATTTATTATCATTATTATTATTACGGCCACCAAAAAATTGAAAACTGTGTTACATGACACATAATTCTGCTGATCAGTCACAAAGAATAACTTTTCTTGGTCAAAGAGTGCTTTGCTTTTGAAGATGAGGAAGTGATACACAGTAAGCTGTTTTGTTTTTGTTACAGGCACTTTAAAGAGGAGGAGACCGCCGCAACCTATTCAGCAGCCCCCGCGTCAGAGGCCCCGGGAGAGTTATCAAATGGGACACATGCGACGCTAACTGCAGCTTTTGCCTTGGTTCTTCCTAGTGCCTACAGTGGGAAAACTTCACTCCAAAGAGAAACCTGTTAAGTCATCATCTCCAGACGAAACCCTCACAGTTCATAGTTGAAGAAAAAATGGCAAGAGATCATGTCCTCAGACCAGGTGGAATTACTTAAAATTTAAAGCCTGAAAATTCCAATTTTGGCGGGGGGTGGATGGAAAAGGAACCCAATTTTCTTATGGACAGATATTTTTAACATAATGGCACAAAGTCTTAGAATATTATTATGTGCCCCATGTTCCCTGTTCTTCGTTTCTGCATTTTCTTCACTTGCAGACAGACTTGGCTCTCGATGAACTTTTATCACAAATTGAAATATATTTTTTTCAACTGCCAGTCAAGGCTGAGAGGCTCAACCACCTCAACATTGGATACATCACTTGCCAATGTACATACCTTGTTATATGCAGACATGTATTTCTTACGTACACTGTACTTCTCTGTGCAATTGTAAACAGAAATTGCAATATGGATGTTTCTTTGTATTATAAATTTTTCCCGCTCTTAATGAAAAATTACTGTTTAATTGACATACTCAGGATAACAGAGAATGGTGGTGTTCAGTGGTCCAGGATTCTGTAATGCTTCACACAGGCAGTTTTGAAATGAGAATCATTTTCCCTTTTCTTATGATGGAGTTGGTTCTTCCATACATCTTTTTCCTTGTCACATGGCTGCTGTAAGCAGGAGAGGCTGCGCTGAAGAATGCAGTCGTTTGGGGTGCAAACTGGACAGCAACAGCATTTGGCTTCAGAGTCAGTTCTTTATGTAAATGTCTGATTTCTGCTTAGTATTTTACACTTCCTAATTCAATTCCCTTTTTAAATTGCTAGGTGAAATTTTATTCATCCCTTGGTAGGAATTATGTCAGAAATGATTTTTTTTGTGTGTGTATGTGTGTGTAGCCTGCTTATTCCTTTGTGTATTCCATATGCTTAAAGTCTGTTAATTCTGTTTTTATCTGATATGGAAAAGAAAACCCGTGTCTTCATTGAAATATTTGGACAGGTCTTCAGTACACCATCACTGATCATTGGTAACCACTAGAGATGAGTAATTTGCTCCGCAGGTAGTTGAAATTGTAGATAGGCCTTCTGACATTGTTTTTCCAACCCTTAAGCCATTTTAACAACAATGAAGGTAGATAGCACAGTGTCCCATTACAAACTTCTTTTTTAAGCTGATATAAATAATTGGCATTTTTAAAGAAAGAGAAAGCAAAAGCATGTAATGTATTAACAGGCTTATCGCTATGCAGAAAATGGAGGGGGCATTAAAAAAAATGTAAGCTTGTGACATATTCATTGCTTCTGTTTTCCAGCTACATCACTTAAATTAGAAGTCAACAGCAGTGATTTTCCTGGCTTTACATAGGAGGCAAATTTAGGGAAGGTTGACAATATTACTGTGTTTGGCTTTCTTTCTTTCCTTTTCTTTCTCTTTTTTTCTTAAGAGTCTAAGGTTTACACAATCACTCATAATGTGACGTGAGCCAGCAAGGCCAAAAACGCTAGAGAAACAATGGGATCTCTCCTTGTAAACTTGTACAGTACGTGGTGACTTTTTTCAAAACAGCTTTTTGTACATGATTTAGAGACAAATTTTGTACATGAAACCCCAGATAGACTATAAATAATTAATTCTAACCCAACAAGTAGGTAGCTGTGTATGACACTGCTTTAAATCATTCAAATGCCTTTGTTTTTGGACTGTGCAAAGGTTGGAAGTGGGTTTGCATTTCTAAAATGGTAACTTTTATTCTGCAAGAGTTCTTAGTAACTTCTTGAGTGTGGTAGACTTTGGAACATGTACATTTTTTGCTTGTAATGTTATCCTGTGGTAGGGTTTTGGCGGTTATACACTGCCCTGTTTTATTTTGAGTCTAAGTTAAATGTTTTCTGAAGAGATACATGCACTGAACTGTTTCCACTGCAAATCAAGATGTGGTAAAAATGAAAGGATCAGGACCAGTGAGATCTAATACTACTGTCAGTTTAATGTCCACTGTGTTTTATACAGTATCTTTTTTTTTGTTGTTGTTCACTTTGGAAATTTTTACTAAAACCTGCAAAAAATATTGTGCAAAGATGTAAGGTTTTTTGAAACTTGAAATGCATTAATAAATAGACTTGATGAAATCAATTTGATGGGTCTGTGCTCTTTCAACTCTGAGAACTGTTAGAGGCAGCTGTCCTACTGAATGAAAGACTACTCAGCAGAATGTTGTCTCCCCTTGCAAGTGCAGCCATCCATCCTTGCTCAGTGTAGACCCACAATCAACAGCCTGATTGGGTATCATTATCATATACACAATTAAAAAGTCACTCAGCAGTGCTGCTTTTCACTGTTTGTAGTCAATGTCCAGGACTTGTCCTACTAAAGAGCTGAGTCTAACTGGAAATTTCTTTCTATTTCCAAAGTTCTGAATGCTAAGTGCCTTATTAATGTCTGTGGGGAGGGGTAGTGCATATCCATAATCTCAGCACTGCAGAGTCTAAGTAAGGTAGGATTCAGGGAGTTAAAGGCCAACCTGGGCTATATGCAAGATTCTATTTCTAAACAAGCTTGGTAGACTAATTGCCTAGTGTGCACATGGACTCGGTCTTCAATTCATAGCTCTCTCTCCCCTAGCCCCCACATAAAAGAAGAACTGGTTTGATGGATGGAGATACATTTGAAGTTTTGACCTAACATTTTCCTATCTTGTCAGATTTATTGCAGAGAATTGGCATTGTAGTGTTACCTACAAAAGAAATTATTTTGTACATAGAATAGTGTCCTTCATAGAATAATATGTCCCAAATTCCTTTTTTAAAATTAAGACTAGCTATAAATTATTGGTATCTATTACATAAATAAATATATAATACTTGGGTTTTGAAGTAGAGGTCTCATTTTATAGCTGGCCTTGAATGCATCATCCCTTGCCTCTGCCTTCCAAATGTTGGAATCAGGGCACTTGTACTTGTATCTGTGCTCATCTAATAATACTTTCACAGTAGAATTACTTAATAATTAAGGGGGAAAGTGTTTTGTTTTTTCCATGAAACATAATTTTCACCAAATCGGATAATTACAAATTTGGTACTTTATTTACTGCTGCTTAAATTTTGTTTCAAATTTATTTTGGTGTAGTTTTCTAAATTTTGAAACCAGTTAACAAATCATTACAGTTTCGGGGTTTAGTGATTTCCATAGCACTGGCAATATGCAGGTTAGGATGGATTTATCTAAGGAAAAGATAGCTTTTAAAGAACAGTCTTTGCTTTTCAGTATCTTCAGTACTTTGTTCTCTGGGTACTTGAATTTTGTTGGATGTGAAAGAAAAGATTTGTCCAAACTAAGCAAAGTTTTTTTATTCCTAAGTCCCATCTTGGGAAGCTATTGTATTTTAATACAATTGTTGTTCTCAACCTGGTAATTTTGGTAGTTGTGAGGTATGTGTACTTGTCCTTGGAAAAGCCTTTAAGTTCTCATAGAGTATTTCTAATCAAGATCTCAGAGCATAGATGTAGCTAATGCATTGTGAACATAGGCTGCCTGTCCTCTCTGGCACAAGGGAGAGAGTCATCTTCCATTCTTAAAGGGTCAGGGAGCAAAGCCAGGGAGCAAGGAGGATGCTAGTTAAAAGCAGCTAGTGAGAATAGTTCATCGTTAGAGGAGTCACTAATGCTCTAAGAATTATTGGGGGAAATTTTTTTTTTTTCTATCTCAGAAGCAAAAGATCATCACTCTGCCCAGAGGGCCGCTTTGACTTTAGCATTTTAGATTCTCAACTAGAAACTTCTAAGCCAGGTACAGCACATTTGCCGGTAGTCCCAACTTAGGAGACTGAGGCAGAATTGCTTGTTTCCTGGAGATAGAAGCCAGCCTGGGCAACAGAGCAGACAAGTTTCAAAACAGGAAAGCCACAACAGCAACAACAAAAATAAAAGACTTCCACTTGGTTCTCTTTCCCCATTTATTACCAGCTTAACATTTTCAGTATTGTTTCTGGAACCGACTCTTTCTTAAGACATAGATTAAACCTTTTTACTCTATATTCCTGTATACTTTGTGTTTTAAGATATATACATATGTGCTGTTTTCATTAGAAATGTGTTTATTTTACAGTTGATACGCTTTTCAGAATGTGTTTTCTATTAAAAAGCAACTGGACACTAGATGAAATATAAGAGGGTTGAATGCAATGTTTATTACCTTCTCTCTGTCCTGAAATCACCATGAAAATGACGGGGCTAATCCAACAAAGAGCAGTTGAAATGAAGAGGATGGTAACAAGAAAATATTTTTGGCTACTGGGAAGCAGGCAGAGGAGTCCTTTCTGGCTTGACCAATCCTGAAACACCAAATTCTAAACATGAAGTGTAAATGGGTGGCTGGGAGTGGGCTAGGGGACGATCTGGTTTGTACTGACAAGATTTGAGGGCACAGTATATGAGTAGATGCATATGACTAAAAACATAATTTGTAATCTGCCTTTATTTAACAAAATTATGATGCTGTATTAACCGTTCTGATGACTGTAATGATTGCACCCTATAGAGGTATGTATGCATTTTTACCTTAACCACTTCCCCATCATTTAGATATTTAAGTTCCAGATCGTTCATTGTTTTAAACAATCCTTTGTGGAAATCCTAAACCTAATAATACAGTCTTAAAACTGGAGTTTTGGGTTAAAGATGTTTGAAAGGTCATTGATTTAAAAAGATGTTAGTGTAATACCTTTTTTTAATTTTGTTATTTTTTTATTAGTTCAAATTAGGAACAAGCTTGCTTCACATGTCAATCCCTTCTCTCTCTTCATCCCCACCCTCCAAACCCTCCACCCATCCATCCCCCCTCCCATCCCCAGGGAGGGTAGGGCCCTCCATGGGGGCTCCCCCAAATTCACCACATCATCATTCTGGGCCGGGCCTAGGCCCTCCCCCATGTGTCCAGGCCGAGAGAGCATCCCTCCATGTGGGATGGGCTCTCCAAGTCCCTTCTTACACCAGGGAAAAATACTGATCCACTACCAGGGGCCCCATAGAGTGCCAAGGCCTCCTCACTGACATCCACATTCAGGGGTCTGGATCAGTCCCGTGCTGGCCTCCCAGACAGCAGTCTGGGGTCCATATGCTCCCCCTTGTTCAAGCCAGCTGTTTCTGTGGGTTTCACCAGCCTGATCCTGACCCCTTTGATCTTTATTCCTCCCTCTCTGCAACTGGGTTCCAGAGATCAGTGTATAGCTGTGGTGTCTGCCTCTGCTTCCATCAGCCACTGGATGAGGGCTCTAGGATGGCATATAAAGTAGTCATCAGTCTCATTATAGGGGAAGGGCATTTAGGGTAGCCTCTCCACCATTGCCTAGATTGTCAGTTGGTGTCGTCTTTGTAGATCTCCGGAAATCTCCCAGTGCCAGATCTCTCCTCGGACCTATAATGGCTCCCTCTGTTATGGTATCTCTCATCCTGCTCTCCTCTATTCTTCCCCAACTCAACCTTTCTGCTCCTCCGTTTCCTCCTCTCCCCTCCTCTTCTCCTCCTCTCATTCTGCCAGCTCCCTCTCCCCTACCCTTATGCTCCCAATTAGCTCAGGAGATCCTGCCCCTTTCCTTCTCCGGCAGAATACCTTTTTTAATGTAAGGACTTCTTTTTAAAGAAATATGAGGGATTCATGCTTGAAAATCTGTATAAATGCAGCCATATAAACTTTCTAGAAACAGCAGTGAAAGACTTCTGAGTAATCAATTTCATAAAGATAAAAATTTGGTACCCCAGCTATGGTCTTCATATACTGTTTTGTTTTGTTTTTTGTTTTTTGTTTTCCCAAAGGAATCAGACTTCCTTGGATAAATAGTCAATTCTGGGTATAGAGAAAGGTATGTTTAAAAACAAAAACAAAAAAACGGAAAATTCTATCACACCATAGGTCTATACAATTATTCAGGAAGCACTTTGAAGATAATTTTAACAACAGTAAAAATATCTTCAAGAGATTGAAACCCTGGTTTTACAAATTCATAATATTCACCTTTAGAATATGCAATTTTTAAAGCCTTCCTGGCCAACAAACTGAAGAAAAGTACAGTTAGGATGTCACCACTTACCCTCTGGTGGTTAGTGGGTGAAGCTACTTGCCCCCAGTCACTGCCAGCCTTAGGAGGAGATAGCGGGTGGACTGCACCTCTCAATGGAAGAAGCAGGCCCACCAAGTAAGACAAAACCTGACCAAGCTTTCAGACCTGACACCACTTTCTAGAAACAGGCAGTAAAAGAGCAGTTGATAGCATAGGGGAAGTTCACACAATCCAGACTTTGGAAAACTACAGAGCAAATGACCCCAAAGAAAGGAAAATGTTAACTAAAAGGGACTTAGCTTTTCAAGACAATTGATGAGCTTGTTTGTATTCTGCAGTGGACAAACCTAAAGATCATTAGAGGTATGTGAAAATTTGATAGTTGGTGATAGTAAAGGATTACAATTATTTTTAGTGTTTATATTTTAATTTTCTTTGGGTAGGTGCCAGAGGTTGAACCCAGGGCTTCATTCATGCTAGACAAGCATCCTACTGTCTGAGCTGCATTCCCCATTCCACCTACATTTTGTTTTTGTATTACAGTGCCATGTGATTGCAATCTTAAAAGGAGTCCATATCACTTGTGGATATGTACTGAAATATTATAAAAGTGATGTTTAGTGTCTTAAGGTTACATTAAAAATAACTGAGGGATTAGAGTTAGCCAGTGTGTAGAAGATAAATTGAAAAAAAGATTGGATATGGGAAGGCCTCATCCTCCCTGGGGAGCAGAAAGGGTATAGGTAGGGTGTTAGTTGGGGGGGGGGTAGGAGAGGAGGGGAGGCCAAGAGAACTAGGATTGACATGTAAAATAATATTGTTTCTAATTTAAATCAAAAATGGAGAGAAAGAAAAAAGGATTGGATATAAGTTGGTAATTATTGAAGCTTGGCAATGGGTACTTAGCAACTCATTATACTATTTTATCTACCTATATTTAAATGTTTTCATTAAAAGTGTTTTAGATATGGATTGAGTTCATATAGAGGTTTACTCAAGACTGTATTTGTAACCTATATTCATGATGATTTTCATAATGATTTTTTACTGGAATTAAGCATGAACCAATCAAGTTAACAATTAATTATATTCTGTTCCAGTTCCAATGAATGATTAGTTGATTTTGTAAGTGAGGGTAAATTTTGAAACTATCAGTCACTTGGGACTCTTAGTAAGCAGCTGTTTGATCCCTCCTTGCTTTCTCCTTTTTGTGTGGCTTGCTAACTACTTAAGGAAAAGAATTCTTTTCTGTTAAATATCTGGGGTGATGGTCAGGTTACCCACAGTAAGCTTAGAAATCCCACTTTGGAATAAATGTTAAGTAGCACAGTGTAGTAAAGTGGAGACTTTGTCATCTTTCTTGTTCAAGTGTTAATGGTCCCTGGTGGTGCAAATGTATCTTTAAAAAGCTATCTTGGAACTTTCTTCATTTTTTTTTTTTTTTACTATCAGGGGATTAGAATAATTTGTTATAATGTGGGTTGTCTTGTATGAAAAGAGAATTTTGGGAGGCTGAATAATTAAAGTAATGCTGATAATTAAAGTTACAGTAATTGTCATAGTATGTTTTACTATAATTTTCTCCCACCGACTTGGGCATAGGAGTTAACCTTGTGTGTTTCTGAATTTATAAAAACCTTTGGTGTCATATGTGATTTATTTTTCCTAATTTAGTTCTGTGATGGTCCTTAGTTTTCATTTTCCACAGGTACCTATATTAGCATCTTTGTTAACCCTTTCTTCCCCTGTCACCTCATCCAAGCAGGGTTGGAATTCTGTGTCCTATACTATGCATACATGCTAAAATGTGTACACTGGTTATTCATCTGTCATTCACTGAACTGTTTGGAAAAATATTTATGTTACAGCTGGAGAGATGACTCAGGAGTTCAGCTCTTTCAGAGGATCTGGATTTGATTCCCAGAACCCACATGGTGTCTCACACCTAACCATAACTCCAGTCCCAGGGGATCCAATGTCCTCTTCTGCCTCTGCTAGCACCAGCCATACAAGCATACATGCAGGCAAAATACTTATACACATAAAATAGAAAGAGTAAGTTCTTTTAAATCCAGACATCAAAAAATATTTATGTTAAATACTTTGTATTTGTCCTTTGACAGTTTTGCACATACATTTTTATATTCACTTCCAACTTGTCCCTGCCAGGCCTTACCATCAGCACGTGCCCCCTCCAGCTGCATGTTCATTTTCTTTTTTCATAACCCACTGTGTTCACTTAGTGCTGCCTGCAAGAGCTCAGGTAACCTACCAGTGGCCATGCCCCAAATACACACAAAGAAAAATGACCCTCTCTCCTGTCACCCATCAATTGTCAGTAGTTCCTATCCATGATGGAGCTATTGCCTGGCTTGATCTTATAAAGGTCACCCCAGCTGTTGTGAGTTTATGATCATAATGGCCACGCATGTGCAGAAGATAGCATTTCACAACACTCCCCACCCCCATCTTCTGTGATGTTCTCTGAGCCTTTTGGAGGTTGAGTTCTCAAGTCACTCACTCTGTATTTTGACCAGTTATGGGTCTCTGCATCAACTGCAGTCCATTGAAGAATGAGCCAGCAATATTCTAGGGATATAAACATAAATATGTTTAATATATTTAATATATAAACATAAATATGTAGATGGCAGCTTGATAACATGTCCATTATCAAAATAACAGTAGTAGGTTCCCCCATTGGGGCCTTTGTCCTCCCCACCTGTGAGCCTTTGTCCAGGTTCTCACACACACACACACACACAGGCACACACGTACAGGTACATAGACTGTGGCATGCTTGTAAGTCAGGACCACTTATTGTTGTTCTTGCCTTCCACTTTGTTGAGGCAGGGTCTTTCTTGTTTCTGCAGCTGTGCTGAGTCTTCCAAGCTGGCCCATGAGCTTCTGGGCAATCTCATCTTTGCTTCCCATCTTGCCATGGTACTGGGATTATATATGGCCCACATACCTGGCTTTTTTATGGACTCTAGGAATCAAACTTGAGGATAGCCAGCTTGGAGGGTAATCTCTTTATTTGCTGAGCCAGCTCCCCTAGCCCTGGACATTCCTTAAGGGCTTGGTTGTGCAAGGCCACTGCTACACAAAAATAGTCAACCTAACCATGTCCTTGTTCTAGTGGAGTTTGTGGTCCAGTGGGTTAAACAGATGCTAATCAAGCACTCATATAGTTAAATTTGCCATTCCTGCTGTGGTAAGGGCTGAGGGAGAGGCCCTCAGTAATCCCAGAGTTGAGAGTGAGAATGAGTCTGTGGAAGGAGGCAGGATCTAGTTAGAAAGGGGAAAGAATGTGTGAAAACAGTGCTTGAACCAGGGGGCTGAAGTGAGGGTTAAATAGTGTGTATAGTGATTTTAATTACACCAGATTGGCTGTATGCTGGCCATTAATAACTAACTTTTTTTCTGGAGAAAGGTAAGTTTTGCTGTTGGTGTTATTAGATGTAACCCTAGTCATTTGGATTCCTCTATTTTTTAAAAATGGTTTTTGTTTGTACTTGACACTATTCATTTGTGAATGGCCGGTGAGTAAATTAGCAGATGTCATGCTTGGTTGTTCTCTTTAGGATGTTGGCCCAATAATCTGGGAGTTGTGAAAGGCTCTTGGACTTTTAAACCATGACCTCAATATCATGAATGCCATAGACCTGGGATCAGAACATGGAGCCTCCTGCCAGGCTAAGGGGTATACCTCTCCCCTGCTGTACACCCCCACATCCACTCTCCCCCAAGTCCTACCGATTTCAGGCCATACTCCAGCATTAGGTCAAGCTCTTGAAAGAATGCTTTACACTCAGAAGAGGCCTTGGCAACACCTATTCACTCATTAACTGGATGACTGAAGTTTGTCCCTATAGCCCTCCAAGGATGGCATATGAAGGTCAGAGGACAACTTAGGGAAGTGGGCTTGGCAGCGAGTGTTGTTGACTGGGCCATCTCAACAGCTCCTATAAAAGAATTCAAAGCAGAGGTGAAAACCCCAAGACACAGCTGAGGAGGATGGGGGCTGGAACACAGTGGCTTTCTAACATGAAAATACTGAATCTGCTATCAAGGATGCTTCCAACAGGGGGTCCAGTGGTTGAAGTGTGAAGAATGGTTTCAGTTGCTGATTGCAGTAGTAGCTACATTTAGAGATGACAGAATCTGTAAGGAAGGAGCTGATGGTTCATTATCCACATGACTTTGTAAAGGCCAGTAAAGCTCTTGCTTGGTGTCTCATCTGAGAAGGAAGTACAGCAATATTGACCACCTCAGGGAAGCGTGCCGAAGACAGATAATGTTCATGAGGCACTTTGCTTGTAGGAGGGTACCCAAATACCAACCTGTTTTTGTGTGGGAAAGTGCTTATTGAGCTAAGAACATTTAATTTCCTGGCTTTAAGTCTCCTCTCAAATAGCCATGTGTTGTGAAATATTAATTGAAGATCTATTACATTCATTTATGCTGGGGAATATTTGTTGAATGATGCAAAGGTGTGTTGCATTCTTTCATGTTGCATTTGTTCAACTCTGCAAAGCTGTGTTACTTTGCCTGTCTAAAACACCTGATTGTTCTAATAAAGAGCTGAACAGCCGGCCAATAGTGAGGCAGGAGAGAGAAATGGACTGGGCTGGCAGGCAGAGAGAATAAATAGAAGAAGGTAAGAGAGAGAGACTGCAAAAAAAAAAAGAGCAAGAAAAGGAGGAGAGGGGGGTGTGAGGGGCCAACCACAAAACCAGCTATGGAGTAGGTAGTAAAGAAATATACACAAATATAGAAAAGGTATAAGCCGAGAGGTAGATGGGATAATTTAAGAAAAGCTAGCTAGAAATAAGCCAAGGTAAGTCCAGGCATTTATAAGTAATAAAAAGGCTATTTATTTGGGAGCTGGGTGGTAGGCACCCAAAGAGCTAAGAGTAAAAACAAACAAACAAACAAAAAACAACTATACCCATGTGCTTAAAGAATGGTGGGTCTACAAAATCCAACATCCCTTTCATGATAAAGGTCTTGGAGAAATCAGAGATAACAGGAACATACATCAACATAGTAAAAGCAATATACAGCAAGCCGACAGCCAACATCAAATTAAATGGAGAGAAACTCAATGCAATTCCTCTAAAATCAGGGGAAAGGCAAGGTTATCCACTCTCTCCATACCTCTTCAATATTGTCCTTGAAGTTCTAGATAGAGCAATAAGACAACAAAAGGAGATCAAGGGAATACAAATCAGAAAGGAAGAAGTCAAGCTCTCACTATCTGCAGATGATATGATAGTCTACATAAGTGACCCAAAAAACTCTACCAGGGAACTCCTACAGCTGATAAACACCTTCAGCAAAGTGGCAGGATACAAGATTAACTCAAAAAAAAAATCTGTAGCCCTACTATATACGGATGACACATTGGTGGAGAAAGAAATCAGAGAAACATCACCCTTTACAATAGCCACAAACAACATAAAATACCTTGGGGTAACACTAACCAAAAAAGTGAAAGACCTGTACCATAAGAATTTTGACTCTCTAAAGAAAGAAATTAAAGAAGATACCAGAAAATGAAAAGATCTCCCATGCTCTTGGAGAGGTAGGATCAACATAGTAAAAATGGCAATCTTGCCAAAAGCAATCTACAGATTCAATGCAATCCCATTCAAAATCCCAACACAATTCTTCACAGACCTTGAAAGAACAATTCTCAATTTTATATGGAGAAACAAAAGACTCAGGATAGCCAAAACAACCCTGTACAATAGGGAACTTCTGGAGGCATCACCATCCTGACTTCAAGCTCTATTACAGAGCTATAGTCCTGAAAACAGCTTGGTATTAGCACAAAAATAGACAGGTAGACCAATGGAATAGAGTTGAAAACCCTGATATTAACCCACACACCTATGAACACCTGATTTATACGACGGAACAAAGAGAACATCTTCAACAAATGGTGTTGGCATAACTGGATGAGGACATGTAGAAGACTACAGATAGACCCATGCCTATCGCCAAGCACAAAACTTAACTCAAAATGGATCAAAGACCGCAACATAAACCCAGCCACACTAACCCCATTAGAAGACAAAGTGGGAAATACCCTTGAATTAATTGGTACAGGAGACTGCTTTCTGAACATTACACCAGTAGCACAGACACTGAGATCAACAATTGATAAATGGGACCTCCTGAAACTGAGAAGCTTCTGTAAGGCAAAGGACACAGTCAGCAAGACAAAACGACAGCCCACAGACTGGGAAAAGATGTTCACCAACCCCACATCTGACAGAGGGCTGATCTTCAAAATATACAAAGAACTCAAGAAGCTAGTCTCCAAAGCACCAAATAATTCAATTAAAAAGTGGGGTACAGAACTAAATAGACAGTTCTCAATAGAAGAATCTAAAATGGCTGAAAGACACATAAGAAAGTGTTCAATGTCCTTAGCCACCAGGGAAATGCAAATCAAAACAACTCTGAGATACCATCTTACACCTGTCAGAATGGCTAAAATCAAAAACACCAATGACAGTTTATGCTGGAGAGGATGTGGAGAAAGGGAACATCCAACTTGTTGGGAGTGCCAACTTGTACAGCCACTTTGGAAATCAGTATGGTGACTCCTCAAGAAAATGGGAATGAGTCTACCACAAGATCCAGCAATTCCACTCTTAGGCATATACCCAAAAGAACATCTGTTCAATGATGTTCATAGCAGCACTATTTGTAGTAGCCAGAAACTGGAAGCTACCTAGATGCCCCTCAACCGAAGAATGGATAGAGAAAATGTGGTACATTTACACAATGAAATACTACTCAGAGGAAAAAAAAATGGAATCTTGAAATTGGCAGGAAAATGGATGGAACTAGAAGAAACCATTCTGAGCGAGGTAACCCAATCACAAAAAGACAAACATGATATGTACTCACTCATATGCGGATATTCGACATAAAGGATTACCAGCCTACAATCCACACTGCCAGAGAAGCTAGTAAACAAGGAGGACCCTAAGAGAGACATACATGGTCCCCTGGAGAAGGGGAAAGGGTCAAGATCCCCTGAGCAAATTGAGAGCACAGGATGAGGAGGGAGGGAGCTAGGAGAATGAGAAGGGAAGAAGAGGAGGGATGCCGAGGACATGAGGGAGCAGAAAGTTTGAGTCAGGGGAAGAATAGAAGATAACAAGAATGGAGATACCATAATAGAGGGAGACATTTTAGGTCTACAGAGAAATCAGGCACTAGGGAAATGTCTGGAGATCTACAAAGATGACACCAGCTAACAATCTAAGCAACAGAGGAGAGGCCACCTTAAATGCCCTTTCCGATAATGAGATTGATGACTGACTTATATGCCACCTGATAACTTTCATCCAGCAGCTGGTGGAAGTAGAAGCACAGCTAATCACTGAACTGAACTGGAATCCAGATGCAGAGAAGGACGAGTGAAGGGGTCCAGACCAGGCTGGTGAAACTCACAGAAACAACTGGGGAACTCTTGCTCCCCAGACTGATAGCTGGGATACCAGACCCCAGGAACATGGATTTCATTGAGGAAACCTCGGAAATCTACAGGACCTCCTGTAGTAGTTCAGTACTTACCCCTAGCATAGGTGTGGACTTTGGGAGCCCATTCCACATAGAGAAATACTCCCTGAGGCAAGATCCAGGGTTGTGGGCCTAGGCTCTATCCCAAAGGATATGATAGACTCTGATGAAACCCTATGGAAGGCCTCACCATCCAGGGGGAGCAGAAAGGATATGTGATAGGTAGGGTTTTAGTTGGGGGAGGGGAGGACAGGAGGGAGAAGGGGAGGGAGAAGGGAATTGGGATTGTCATGTAAAACAATCTTGTTTCTAATTCAAATAAAAAATCTGAAAGAAAGAAAAAAAAAGAACAATGGGTCTGATGCTGGGCGGTGGTGGCACATGCCTTTAATCCCAGCACTCAGGAGGCAGAGGCAGGCCGATCTCTGTGAGTTCGAGGCCAGCCTGGTCTACAAGATAGCCTCCAAAGCCATAGAGAAAACCTGTCTTGAAAAACCAAAAAAAAAAAAAAAGAATAGTGGGTCTGTGCTTAGTCCTATTATTACCCTTGCCAAGTCTAGGAATAGTTATGTGTGTTAGGTAAGTGTCTTGATTTCTTTTCCTGTTGTTGTAATGAGATGGCCTGACCAGAACAGCTTAAGTGAAAAGGGTTTTACTCTGGCTTACCACTGAGGGGCTTAGTACATTATGGAAGAAAGTCAAAACAACAACTAACCACACTGCATTCACAGTCACCAAGCAGCTGCCCAATTCCCTTTCTCCATCTTATATAGTCCAGGATCCCCTGCCCAGGGAAGAGTTCCTTCCACAATCAAGATGGGGCTTCTCACATCAATTAATACAAGAAATATAATCTCCCTCGGAGATGTCCAGAAGTCCAACTCCCAAAAGTGATTCTAGATGTTGGTCAGTGGACAACAGGAACCATCACACCAACTTCCGTTTACCATAACAAAAGTACTGGAGACAATCCACTTACAATGAGGAAAGATTTATTTTAACTCACAGGGTTTTTTTGCTTGTTTGTTTGCTTGCTTTTCCGGGCCAAAAGTGTAACTTTGGGCTCTAAATTGTCAAGAGATGAATTGAAGAACGCAGTCGCTTGTTGATATCTCAATATGTGTTTGAGAAAAGTAGAGCTAGAAAGCAGGAAATAACAGAACTCCAAACAGGTGTGTGTGAGAGAGAAGAGACAATGGAAGGTAAGGTGTGCCTGTGATGGAACTTGCACCTGGAGTTCTAGGAGTGAGAGGGGCACACTCCAAGGCACTATCTGTCTCCAAACTACAAGCACGACTCAAAGCATACAAGTTTCCTCAGAGAAGAACAAGCTCTAGTAAGGAGAAAGAACTGTCTTGGTATTAGTCTGCTATCTAATTACACTAGAACTACAACATGGAAAACCATCAAGCAGGGAGAGAAAAGAACAGTGTGGTAATGGACCAGGGCAGACCTGTTGCTTGGCCCTTCTCTATCTTTCCCTTATTGGGACATTTTGTTGTTGTTGTTTGGTGGTTTTTGGTTTGTTTGTTTGTTTGTTTGTTTTGAGACAAGGTCTCACCATGTAATCTTGACTAGCCTGGAACCCACTATGTAGGCCAGGCTGCCCTTGAACTCAGAGATCTGCCTGCTGCCCAAGTGGTAGGATTACCACCATGCCTGGTTCTTACTTGTTTTCTGAGTCAGCACAGTGCTGACCTCAAACTTATTATGAAACTGACAATGTTTTTGAGCTTCTACTCCTTATGCCTTTACCTCTCAAGTGCTGGGATTACAAGTACCACCACAGTAGGTATGTAGTTCTGGGGATGGAACCAGGCTTTGTGCTTGCTTGGCAAGCTCTCTATCAACCAAGCTCCTCCCACAGCCTCTGGCTCACTAAGTTTTACAGAAAATGTCTAAGAATGTGTTCCCATTTCCTTTTACTTGGTAGTGATAAATAAATTCAATGTTTACAGAAGACTGGGAGGATCTAAGAGAATATGAGATCTCCCAAGGACAGTAAAACAAAAACTGAGCCCTAATCAAGATGTATTCCAATACCTGCTGTTCAAAGATGAGAAAAACTTGTCCTTCTGTCTGTGAAAGGCCTTTGGCCCACAACTCTACAAAAGTCTCTTCTCTTCTTGAGTGGATCACATCACCATCTGCCTCGACAAGTCTTCTATAGTCTGGTACTAAAGATAGCAAGCAAATCTCAGCAGATCTGGGCATGGGGGTGGGTGGGAAGGAAAGAAATATTCCAGTGTTCTCCCATGGAGAGTGGCTATGCAGCTGGAGGGGAAGTGAAAGCAGTCTTGAAGTTTGGTGTGAGGAATGAAGCAGGGGAGGAACAGAATATTTGGGTGGGAGGAAATATGTGTCTAGTTTTCATAGCTTGGTAAAGGAATATTTGGTTGTGAGCAACAGAGAATGGACAGTAGCCAAAAATCTGTAAAAGAAGCCAAATTAAGGAAATGGAAGAAGAAATTTTATCAACACATAAAAATAAAGATAAATGAAAAGAAGAAACAATTAGTAAAGGAAACCAATAAGATCATGAGGTCTAGTTATTACACTAAGTATGAGTGGCCTACATTCCCCCATTAAAGTCAGAGACAATTAGTTGAGCTAAAATTTTAAATTGGTTATCGATAATTTATCTAGAACAAAAATATTTTTAAAGGTTTAACTATTTTAAATTGTTTTATTTGTGTGTGTGTGTGTGTGTGTGTGTGTGTGTGTGTGTGTGTGTGTGTGTGTGTGTATGTGTGTTATGTATGCATATGCACATTCATATCATGGCAAAAGTGAATTTGACGGCAACTTGCTGAAGTCATTCTCCTCCTGCCATGGGAATCCCAGGGATCAAACTCAGATCTGCAGCTTGGCAGCCAGTACCCTTACCTATTGAGCCATCTTGCTCACCCCAAAGCAAAATTGTAAAGACTGTAAGACATAATGAGTGGGGATGATGCAGTTGTAGAGTAGAGTATTTATTTGCCTTGCAAGTGTGAGGACCCTTAGGAGCTTAGGATTAAAAAGCACTGTAAAATGCATAATAAGGAACACTTTATGAATTAAAACCAATATTAGTAAGCTTATGAGAATCAGAATAACTGCAAATACAATTTAATGAAAATGGAGATTTAAATATCGTTTTCAGGGTTGGTTCTAATATATAATCAACAAAATCATTTTTATTTTTTCAGATTTTTTTATTTGAATTAGAAACAAGATTGTTTCCCATGACAATCCCAATTCCCTTCTCCCTCCCCTTCTCCCTCCTGTCCTCCCCTCCCCCAACTAAAACCCTACCTATCACATATCCTTTCTGCTCCCCCTGGATGGTGAGGCCTTCCATAGGGTTTCATCAGAGTCTATCGTATCCTTTGGGATAGAGCCTAGGCCCACAACCCTGGATCTTGCCTCAGGGAGTATTCCTCTATGTGGAATGGGCTCCCAAAGTCCACACCTATGCTAGGGGTAAGTACTGAACTACTACAGGAGGTCCTGTAGATTTCCGAGGTTTCCTCAATGAAATCCATGTTCCTGGGGTCTGGATCAGTCCCATGCTGGTATCCCAGCTATCAGTCTGGGGAGCAAGAGTTCCCCAGTTATTTCTGTGAGTTTCACCAGCCTGGTCTGGACCCCTTCACTCGTCCTTCTCTGCATCTGGATTCCAGTTCAGTTCAGTGATTAGCTGTGGGTGTCTGCTTCTACTTCCACCAGCTGCTGGATGAAAGTTATCAGGTGGCATATGAGTCAGTTATCAATCTCATTATCGGAAAGGGCATTTAAGGTGGCCTCTCCTCTGTTGCTTAGATTGTTAGCTGGTGTCATCTTTGTAGATCTCCAGACATTTCCCTAGTGCCTGATTTCTCTGTAGACCTAAAATGTCTCCCTCTATTATGGTATCTCCATTCTTGTTATCTTCTATTCTTCCCCTGACTCGAACTTTCTGCTCCATCATGTCCTCTGCATCCCTCCTCTTCTTCCCTTCTCATTCTCCTAGCTCCCTCCCTCCTCATCCTGTGCTCTCAATTTGCTCAGGGGATCTTGACCCTTTCCCCTTCTCCAGGGGACCATGTATGTCTCTCTTAGGGTCCTCCTTGTTTACTAGCTTCTCTGGCAGTGTGGATTGTAGGCTGGTAATCCTTTATGTCGAAAATCCGCATATGAGTGAGTACATATCATGTTTGTCTTTTTGTGATTGGGTTACCTCGCTCAGAATGGTTTCTTCTAGTTCCATCCATTTTCCTGCCAATTTCAAGATTCCATTGTTTTTTTTTCCTCTGAGTAGTATTTCATTGTGTAAATGTACCACATTTTCTCTATCCATTCTTCGGTTGAGGGGCATCTAGGTAGCTTCCAGTTTCTGGCTACTACAAATAGTGCTGCTATGAACATCATTGAACAGATGTTCTTTTGGGTATATGCCTAAGAGTGGAATTGCTAGATCTTGTGGTAGACTCATTCCCATTTTCTTGAGGAGTCACCATACTGATTTCCAAAGTGGTTGTACAAGTTGGCACTCCCAACAAATTGGATGTTCCCCTTTCTCCACATCCTCTCCAGCATAAACTGTCATTGGTGTTTTTGATTTTAGCCATTCTGACAGGTGTAAGATGGTATCTCAGAGTTGTTTTGATTTGCATTTCCCTGGTGGCTAAGGACGTTGAACACTTTCTTATGTGTCTTTCAGCCATTTTAGATTCTTCTATTGAGAACTGTCTATTTAGTTCTGTACCCCACTTTTTAATTGAATTATTTGGTGCTTTGGAGACTAGCTTCTTGAGTTCTTTGTATATTTTGAAGATCAGCCCTCTGTCAGATGTGGGGTTGGTGAACATCTTTTCCCAGTCTGTGGGCTGTCATTTTGTCTTGCTGACTGTGTCCTTTGCCTTACAGAAGCTTCTCAGTTTCAGGAGGTCCCATTTATCAATTGTTGATCTCAGTGTCTGTGCTACTGGTGTAATGTTCAGAAAGCAGTCTCCTGTACCAATTAATTCAAGGGTATTTCCCACTTTGTCTTCTAATGGGGTTAGTGTGGCTGGGTTTATGTTGCGGTCTTTGATCCATTTTGAGTTAAGTTTTGTGCTTGGCGATAGGCATGGGTCTATCTGTAGTCTTCTACATGTCCTCATCCAGTTATGCCAACACCATTTGTTGAAGATGTTCTCTTTGTTCCGTCGTATAAATCAGGTGTTCATAGGTGTGTGGGTTAATATCAGGGTTTTCAACTCTATTCCATTGGTCTACCTGTCTATTTTTGTGCTAATACCAAGCTGTTTTCAGGACTATAGCTCTGTAATAGAGCTTGAAGTCAGGATGGTGATGCCTCCAGAAGTTCCCTATTGTACAGGGTTGTTTTGGCTATCCTGAGTCTTTTGTTTCTCCATATAAAATTGAGAATTGTTCTTTCAAGGTCTGTGAAGAATTGTGTTGGGATTTTGAATGGGATTGCATTGAATCTGTAGATTGCTTTTGGCAAGATTGCCATTTTTACTATGTTGATCCTACCTCTCCAAGAGCATGGGAGATCTTTTCATTTTCTGGTATCTTCTTTAATTTCTTTCTTTAGAGAGTCAAAATTCTTATGGTACAGGTCTTTCACTTTTTTGGTTAGTGTTACCCCAAGGTATTTTATGTTGTTTGTGGCTATTGTAAAGGGTGATGTTTCTCTGATTTCTTTCTCCACCAATGTGTCATCCGTATATAGTAGGGCTACAGATTTTTTTTTGAGTTAATCTTGTATCCTGCCACTTTGCTGAAGGTGTTTATCAGCTGTAGGAGTTCCCTGGTAGAGTTTTTTGGGTCACTTATGTAGACTATCATATCATCTGCAGATAGTGAGAGCTTGACTTCTTCCTTTCTGATTTGTATTCCCTTGATCTCCTTTGTTGTCTTATTGCTCTATCTAGAACTTCAAGGACAATATTGAAGAGGTATGGAGAGAGTGGATAACCTTGCCTTTCCCCTGATTTTAGAGGAATTGCATTGAGTTTCTCTCCATTTAATTTGATGTTGGCTGTCCGCTTACTGTATATTGCTTTTATTATGTTGATGTATGTTCCTGTTATCTCTGATTTCTCCAAGACCTTTATCATGAAGGGATGTTGGATTTTGTCAAAGGCTTTTTGGCATCTAGTGAAATGAGCATGTGGGTTTTTTTTTTTCCTCAGTCTGTTTATATGGTGGATTACATTAATGGATTTTTGTATGTTGAATTATCCTTGCATTCCTGGGATGAAGCCTACTTGATCATGGTGGATAATTTCTCTGATGTGTTCTTGGATTCGATTTGCCAGTATTTTATTGAGAATTTTTGAATCAATGTTCATGAGGGATATTGATCTGTAGCTATCTTTCTTAGTTGTGTCTTTGTGTGGCTTAGGAATAGCCACACCAGAGAGTTGACATCACAGCTGAAAGCTCTAGAGCAAATGGAAGCTAATTCACCCTGGAGGAGCAGGCGCCAGGAAATAATCAAACTGAGGGGCGAAATCAATAAACTCGAAACAAAGAAAACAATTCAAAGAGTCAATATAACAAAGAGTTGGTTCTTTGATAAAATCAACAAGATAGATAAACCGTTATCCAAACTAACCAAAAGGCAAAGAGAGAGCATGCAAATTAACAAAATCAGAAATGAAAAGGGAAAGATAACAATGGACACTGAGGAAATCCTGAGAATCTTCAGGTCATACTTTGAAAACCTGTACTCCACAAAATTTGAAAATTCAAAGGAAATGGACAATTTTCTGGACAGATATCACTTACCAAAATTGAATCAAGAACAGATAAGCAACTTAAACAGACCTATAACCTCTAAGGAAATAGAAGCAGTCATCAAAAGTCTCCCAACCAAAAAAAGCCCGGGGCCAGATGGATTCACTGCATAACTCTACCAGAAATTCAAAGAAGAGGAAGAGCTAATACCAATAATCCTCAAATTGTACCACACAATAGAAGCAGAAGGGACATTGCCAAACTCTTTTTACAAGGCTACAATAACCTTTATACCCAAGCCACACAAAGACACAACTAAGAAAGAGAACTACAGATCAATATCCCTCATGAACATTGATGCAAAAATTCTCAATAAAATACTGGCAAATCGAATCCAAGAACACATCAGAGAAATCATCCACCATGATCAAGTAAGTTTCATCCCAGGGATGCAAGGATGGTTCAACATACGAAAATCCATTAATGTAATCCACCATATAAACAGACTGAGAATAAAAAAAAACACATGATCATCTGACTAGATGTAGTTTTCTTTCTTAGTTGTATCTTTGAATGGCTTGGGTACCAAGGTTATTGAAGCCTCATAAAAAGAGTTTGGCAATGACCCTTCTGCTTCTATTGTGTGGAATACTTTGAGGAGAATTGGTATTAGCTGTTCCTTGAATTTCTGGTAGAATTTTGCACTGAAGCCATCTGGCCCTGGGCTATTTTTGGTTGGGAGACTTCTGATGACTGCTTCTATTTCATTAGGGGTTATAGGTCTATTTAAGTTGCTTATCTGTTCTTGATTTAATTTTGGTAAGTTAAATCTGTCCAGAAAATTGTCCATTTCCTTTAGAGTTTTGAATTTTGAGGGATATAGGTTTCCGAAGTATGACCTGATGATTCTCTGGATTTCCTCGGTGTCTGTTGTTATGTCCCCCTTTTCATTTCTGATTTTATTAATTTGCATGTTCACTCTCTGCTGTTTGGTAAGTTTGGATAAAGGTTTGTCTGTCTTGTTGATTTTCTCGAAGAACCAACTCTTTGTTATATTGATTCTTTGTATTGTTCTCCTATTTTCCATTTTATTGATTTCAGCCCTCAATTTGATTATTTCCGGGTGTCTGCTCCTCCAGGGTGTATTGGCTTCTTTGTGTTCTAAAGCTTTCAGTTGTGCTGTTAATTCTCTAGGGTGATTATTCTCCTGTTTCTTCATGTGGGCACTTAGTGCTATGAACTTTCATCTTAACCCTGCTTTAAAAGTGTCCCATATGTTTGGGTATGTTGTGTCTGCAATCTCATTGAATTCTAGGAAATCTTTAATTTCTTCTTTTATTTCTCCCTCAACCCAGGAATTGTGTAATTGGGTGTTACTTAATTTCCATGAGTTTGTAGGTTTTCTGTTATTATTGAATTGTTGAATTATAACTTTAAAGCATGGTGATCTGGTAAGACACAGGGGGTTATTTCAATCTTTTGTACCTTTTGAGGTTTGCTATGTTGCCAAGTATGTTGTCGATTTTAGAGAAGGTTCCATGTGGCGCTGAGAAGTTAAATTGTTTTGCATTTGGATGGAGTGTTCTATAGGTATCTGTTAAGTTCAATTGGGCCATAACTTCTACTAGTTCCTTTGTTTCTTTGTTAAGTTTCTGTCTGGTTTTCCTGTCCAGTGGTGAGAGTGGGGTGTTGAAATCTCCTACTATAAGTATGTGCGGTTTTATGTGTGATTTGAGTTTTAGTAATGTTTCTTTTACAAACGTGGATGCCTTTGTATTTGGGGCATAAATGTTCAGAATTGAAACTTCATCCTGATGGATTTCTACTGTGATGAGTAGGAAGTGACCTTCATCTCTTTTGATTGATTTTAGTTTAAAGTTCATTTTGTTGGATATTAGGATTGCTACCCCCGCTTGTTTCTTGGGTCCATTTGATTGGAAAATCTTTCCCCAATGTTTAATTATTAGGTACCATCTGTCTTTGAAGTTGAGGTGTGTTTCTTGTATGCAGCAGAAGGAAGGATTCTGTCTTCTTATCCATTCTGCTAATCTGTGTCTTTTTATTGGTGAGTTAAGACCATTAATGTTGATGAATATTAATGACCATTAATTGTTCATTCTTGTTGGTTTTTGATTTGGTGATGGTGGCAAAATTATCTGTGGGATTCTATCCCTTTTTCCTTTTGGCTGTTGGTAAATTGGGATTATCTATTGCCTATATTTTTCAGGTTGTAGTTCACTTCCTTGGGTTGTAGTTTTCTTTCCAGAACTTTCTGTAGGGCTGGATTGGTGGATATGTATTGTTTGAATCTGGTTTTGTCATAGAATATCTTATTTTCTCCATCTATATTTATTGAAAGCTTTGCTGGGTATAGTAGTCTGGCATCCATGGTCTCTTAGTGTAGGTAGAATATCTATCCAGGACCTTCTGGCTTTCAGAGTTTCCATGGAAAAGTCAGGTGTAATTCTGATAGGTTTGCCTTTTTAATTTACTTGACCTTTTTCCTTTGTTGCTCTTAATATTTTCTCTTTATTCTGTATGTTTAGTGTTTTGATTATTATGTGGCGAGGAGACCTTTTTTTGTTCAGTCTATTTGGTGTTCTGTAGGCTACTTGTATTTTTGTTGGCATGTCTTTCTGTAGGTTGGGAAAGTTTTCTTCTATAATTTTGTTGAATATGTTTTCTGGGCCTTTGAGTTGGGTTTCTTCACCTTCTTCTATACCTATTATTCTTAAGTTTGGTCTTTTCACAGTATCCCATATTTCCTGGATATTTTGTGTTAGGGATTTGTTGGACTTAAGATTTTCTTTGATTGATGAGTGTTACGATAAATCTTTCTGCCAAAAGCTGCCCGATCCCTACCGCCACATTGGCGGTCTCAGCCACCCGCCTAAGTTCTGCCAGAGTTAGGGCCCAAATTAATGCACAGAGACTTGTATTGTGTACAAATGCTGCTTGGCCAATGACTAGGATTCTCATCTGTTAGCTCATGTTAGCTCAGTCTTAATTATCATAAATCTATATGTTTTATAAGACTTATCAGACGTCCTCCATTGGTGTCCTCCCTTGTTGGTGGCTCACAAGGCACCACTGGAGAAAGAGCGAAGGGGAAAAAGGGACCATTTCCTGCTTGTCCTTCCTTAAATCTGAGTCTCCTTGCTATGTCACTTCCTGCCTGGATCACCACTTTTCTACTACATTTCCCAGAATCCTCTTTGACTCCTAGTCCCATCTTACTTGCTGCCTCATTGGCCAAACAGTACTTTATTCAACAATCAATAAGATGAACATACGCAGAAGTACATTTCCCATCAGATGAGTCTATTTCCACTAGTGTGTCTTCAACTCCTGAGACTCTCTCTTCCATCTTTTGTATTCTGTTGGTTAGGCTTATGTCTGTAGTTCCTGATCATTTCTATTTCCAGTATTCCCTTAGATTGTGCCTTCTTTATTGTCTCTATTTCAGTTTTTAGGTCTTGAACTGTTTCCTTGAGAGATTTGTTGATATCTTGTATTTTTTTGTTTTTTTTTTCCATTTCTTTAAGGGATTGTCTCATGTCCTCTTTGAGGTCCTCTATCATTTTCATGAAGATATTTTTAAGGTCATTCTCTTCTGCTTCATCTGCATTGTGATGTTCAGGTCTTACTGGTGTATGGTTCCTAGTCTCGGGTGGTTTCATATTGGGTTTTCTGTTGTTGAATGTGCTTTTACATTGTCCTCTTCTCATCCTTTCTTCTGGTGGGTATAGCAGGAGTCTCTTCCTCTCCTGGTGGGTATGGGACCAAGGTTCTCTTCTGGTAGATGCAAACAGATCCAATACTCTGATGTCTGTCCTCTTCTCATAGATGGAGGTGGCACTGCTACCTGGGCCAGTGTCCAGGTGTGTTGGTTTCCACTGCCAAGTTCGGATCCGGTGAGCAGACCCCTGGCATCAGATGTCTCTGAGCAGGACCACCAAACTGGAACCGGAAATAGCCCCTGGCCTACCTGGGGCGGTGGATGGAGGTGGAACTGTTCTAATTTTATTTTTTAAAAGCTTTTGAAAAAAAATTTTTTAAAGAAAAACTGGAACCTCATGATCCTCAGTTCCCAAATGCTGGAATTATAGATGTAGACCACTACATCCATCTAGTAAACTCAGTTTATTTCATATATATATATATATATATATATATATATATATATTAAGAAAAAAAAGAATCTTTTTTCATATACCCAGCAGAACATTGTAAGGACTTGCAATCTATTTGATTACAAAGAAGTCTTAAGAAATTTAGAAATGGCATGCCTTTATAGCAACAGTCAATAAAATGAGAAATGATTCTAGAGTGAGCAAAATAACCTAACTGTGAATTGAAGAATGCATCCCAGATAACCTTTAGTGTAATGAAAATAAAGCAAACCCTGAAGATTATCTACAAAGCAGTGAAGGAAAAAAAAAAAAACAGTTTCCATAAAAACCCTTGCAGAAGAACATGGGCAGGCTTAGATAAAACCTCTGTCATCATAGAAGAATGACTAGGGCCTGAGGAGATGGCTCTGTAAGAGTCCTTGCATCACCAGTATAAAGACCAGTTTAAATCTCCCCCAGTACCCATGTAAAAAACCAGGCAGTACCTGTGTGCCTGTAACCCCAACATTGTTGGGTAGACAGAGGTGGACCCCAGAATCTCATTGGTGAGCCAACCTAGCAGAAAAGTTTCAGGTTCACTGACAGAGCCTGTCTCAGACAATGGAGCAATGGAGAAAACCATCAACCATCTGGCTCTGGCTTCCTCCATGAGCATACACGGCATACCCATTCACATACTCGTTCTGGCACCATATACCCACACACACCACCACCACACATTTACAGTGCTGGGGTTGAACCAGTCTTTGTGTATGCTAGGCAAGTGCTTTGAGCCACTCCAGTCAATATATATATATATATATATATATATATATATATATATATATATATATATTTAAGAGTATCTCTAGGAATTCAGAGGAATGACACTATCCATCATAGTTTTTTTTTTCTTGACCACTAACTGAGCTATTTAACTTTAAATCCTACACAATTTGTGGATTGACTGTAAACTTAATGTTAAACAGAGCATGGCTTTTCCTGTCCACAGTCAGTACTTATGGCCATTTCAACTATCTCAGACTTGTTGGAACTACAGAGTTCTTGGTTCCTTCTGCTTTTATGGTAAGCCCTTCTTTTATTCATTATTATGGTCACATGTCTCTGGATCTCTCTTGCCTGAAGGGGCTTCAGAACATTTTAAAAATGAGTATGATATGTAATATAAAAGCTGAGGCTCTGAGAATGTTACATGCAAAAGCACAAAATACATGGTTTTATAGCTTACTTTTTTTTTTTTAAATTAAAAGTGATTAAGGGTCAGCAAGATTGCTCAGTGCTTAAAGGAACTACTAAGTCTGCTGACCTGAGGACACACTAGTGTGACCCAGGACACACTAGGTGGAGGAGAGAATCAATTCTAAAATCTCTCTGACCTCTGCATGTGCCCACCTGTTGTGGAATATTATTTTAAGATGTATTACATTTGTTTATGCTGTGGAACATCTGTTTAATGACGTAAAGATGTGTTGCATTCTTTTATGTTGCATTTGCTTAATTCTGTGACGCTGTGTTACTTTGCCTGTCTAAAACACCTGATGGTCTAATAAAGAACTGAATAGCCAAGGCAGGAAAAGGATTCGAAGGGCTGGCAGGCAGAGACAGTAAGTAGTAGAAATCTGGGAGAAAGGGATGGAGCAAGATAGGAGGACCTCGGGGCCAGCCGCCCAGCAACACAGCCAGCCATGGAGTAAGACTGAAAATAAGATATACAGAAGTAAGAAAAGGAAAAGTCCCAGAGGCAAAAGGTAGTCAGAGATAATTAAGTTAAGAAAAACTGGCTAGAAAGAAGCCAAGCTAAGGCTGGACATTTATAAGTAATAATAAGACTCTGTATTTATTTGCAAGCTGGGTGGTGGTCCCCCCAAAAGAGTAAACAGTAAAAAGAACAACTAAGGTCCCCCCAAAAGAGTAAACAGTAAAAAGAACGACACCCACCTCCTCCCACAAACAAATAAATACAATTTCTTAAAGTTATGTTGGGTGTGGTGGATCACGACTGAAATTCCAAAACTCAAGAGGCTGAGTCAGGGCAATTACCTTGAATTCCCGGCTACCCAGTGAGACCCCGTATCAGAAAAACAAAAACAAAACAAAACTCATTATGAAAGAAGGTCATTAAATTGAAAGGGGAGCTAATAGGACAAGAGAAAGAGGAAGAGAAGGAAGAAGAGGGATAGAAAAAATGAATAGGATGAGAATATGTTATATACAAGTAATGAAAATGTTGCAGGGAAATCCCTTGGTGCAATTAATATATGCTAATCACAAATGTAAATATCAACATATACCTAGACAAAAGTCTCAGGTCATTGCTGTAGAATCAAAATATAAAAATACCTCCCTAAAAATGTGGGCCAATATCATTTATGAAAATAAGGGGTTTGGCAAGATGGCTCAGTGGGCAAAGGTACTTGCTACCAAGCCCGATGACCTGAATCCCATCCCTGGAACCTATATGGTAGTAGGAGAGAAGCCACTCCTGAAAGTTGTCCTCTGATCTGACACATGAGCTGTGGCATGGACACACACACCCATGTACACAATGTAAATAATTCACAATATAAGCAATTCATAAAAAGAAAATAAGTACAGATGTTAAGATCTTAGCAAATACTGTCCAGTAATGTAAGTAGATAGTGCACTGCAGCTGTGCTAGAATTTATTCCAGGAATGTAAGTGTGGGCTAACACTAGGAAATACAGGAATGCAACTTATATCATTTTAAAAATATTTATTTGTATTATTATTTGTGTGGGTGTTTTGCCTGCAAGAGTCTCTGCATACTACATGCATGCCCTGTGTCCACAGGGGCCAGAAGAAGGCATCATATTCCCTGGGACTGGAG
Organism: Cricetulus griseus; assembly: GCF_003668045.3. Lineage (NCBI taxonomy): Eukaryota > Metazoa > Chordata > Mammalia > Rodentia > Cricetidae > Cricetulus > Cricetulus griseus. Next base: position 182,358,896 of record NC_048597.1, read on the forward strand.
TTACAGATGATTGTGAACTACCATGTAGATACCAGAAAGCAAACCTGGGTCCTCTGGGTCCACTAGGCCATCTCTATCCAGCCTTATTTTGGGTTTAATCATTTTGAAGTGTGTGTGTGTGTGTGTGTGTGTGTGTGTGTGTGTGTGTGTGTGTGTGTGTGTGTGTGTTCAAGGTGAGTGCCAGTGCCCATGGGGTCTGGAAAAGGGTATAGTATCCTCTGAAGCAAGAGTTACAGGTTGTTCTGAGCCATCCAACATGGTTTCTGGGAACCGAACTCAGATCTTCTGCAGAAACAGTGTGTGCTCCTAACTCCTGAGCCACCCTCTAGCCCTTAAAAAATTAGCAAAGGAGGAAAACACACTATCAAGGCATTTCCCAAGTCTTAGCAGCAACAGCTAATAAGAATAGAAACTCCCTGAAATACAATAAGGTTCATTTGCCAAACCCCAACAAAGCCCTAAACAAAAAGTATATTAAGAGGCATATCATTAAAATTGTGGTGACTCAAGACAGAAGCAGTAGTGCCCACCATGAGTGTTGCTAGTTAGTGTCATCTGTGAGATTCTGACAAACCCGGGAAGGTGAAGAAATGGAATCAGCAAAACAGGTGGTTTTGGTAAGCAGATGGTTATCCACCATGACATCCTATGGGAAAAAGCAAATGCAATAGGCACATATGTCACATGATTGGATAAGGTGGATAGACACAGAACAAACAAACTCAAAAGGCATTCCATGCACGAACAATAAGCCCTATGAAAAAGAAAAAGTAACTTTGCTCATAATAATGATCAATACTTTAAAAACATTGAAAGATATAGAAAAGAACATACGACGTCTTGTTGAATATCAAGCGATGTCTGGACAGATATGTAACACAATGTTCCTGAACAAGAACTCAGGTAAGAAAACGATAGTTCTGTGTTACCTCTATGCTTATCTGATGCCCAGTTAGAAAATTGACAGGGGTTATAGACAAATTAGGTAGCTAACATCCCACATGAAGGGCTGTGAGTATACCAGTGTCTGTGTGCCAGTGAGAGCTTTGAATCCAACTTGCCCTGTGTCTAGTGCCTGTAATCTCAGCCCTGGGGAAGCTAAAGTCAGGAGGATTGCTGTGAATTTGAGATCTACCGACCTGCACAGTGAGCTCCAGATCAGCCTGGGCTACTTTGTAAGACTCTGTGTCACAAAAACAAACCCAACCAAAACAAAAAGATTCAAAAATCACTTGTGTGGGACTAGAACAGCAACACCAATGCTGCAAAGTAAATAATCCCAATGTATATTTTTGGTTTATGATAAAAGTGAGATCATAGCTCTGTATTGAAAAGCAGATTCACTTTAACACACGTTGGCTTCGTTTTTTTACCCAGATAGAAGAAAATAAAAGTTTGGCACTCTATCCTCGTACCAAATGCAAAAATAAATTTCAGATGGATTAACTTCTGTAGGAGATGAAATAAAAAATTTCAGAAGAAAAATCCTTATTTGGTATAATTTGTAATTCAGTGGAAATAGAAGTTTTAAACAAACCAGTCATCTATATAATACACATTTTCTGGAGTTCAAAAAACAAAAAAGTCAACTACTGTTTAGCAAATAATATAATTAAAACCAACAGTGCAGGGCCTGGAGAGATGGCTCGGCTGCTAAAGAGCACTTGCATTCTTGCAGAGGGTTAGAGTTTGGTTCCCAGAACCCACACTGTGCAGCTTACAAATGCCTATAATTCCAACTCCAGGGCTCTCATTGTGGAGGGGAGCAGAGACAGACAGAGAAAGAGAGAGAGACATAAAGTAAAATAGGAGTACATTTGGGAAAATATTTACAAGGAAGCTAAACTATAAACATTTCATAAAATGTGTAGTTCTTGCAAACTAACAAGAAGGCAGGTTTTGTGGAAGATTAGAATTGGACAAGTAACTCATACTAATAAATGCAGGACATTTCTCAAACTCAGAAGTAGGTAAGGACATACACCAGCAAGGTCCTTGTTCATGTTTACCAGATTGTAAAAATTCACGTGAACCATATTCTTAGTTTTGCTTGGGAAGGAGGTAGTAAGCAGAAATGAGTTCTTAGACACATGGCTGGTGTGACTGTCAAGTGTTGAGGTATTTGGGAATGTGGTATGGAAACAGCTACCAGTGTGTGTGTGTGTGTGTGTGTGTGTGTGTGTGTGTGTGTGTGTGTGTCTGTGTCTGTGTCTGTGTCTGTGTCTGTGTCTGTGTATGTGTTTCTCTGTGTGTGTAGAGGTCATTGGATCTCCAAGCTAGAGTTATAAACAGCTCTGAGTTTCTGGTCGTGGATGCTGGGAACCTAACTCTGGAAGAGCAGCCAATGCTCTTAAAGACTTCCCCTCCCTTCCCCCTCCCTCTCCCTTCCTCTCCCCTCTTTTTCCAGCGCCCTCTTTCCTAAATCCTCCATATCCCAGACTGGCCTTAAATTCACAGTAATCCTCCTGCCTCAGCCTCTCAAATGCTGGGATTACAGGTGTGTGCCCCCATACCCAGCAATGACCATGCTCCATATGTAGGTGTATAAGACTTCAGAAACATCTCAGAGCTTACACTTCTCCTGTTGATGTAAAGAGCAGGGCAGCAGTCAAGGAAAGAAAGAATACAAAGGAAACTGCACTTGCATCTCCAACATGTGAAATGTGTTTGTATTGAAAATATTCTATTTACATGCAAATAGAAATTAGAAAATGATCCATAAGTCTTGACTTGTAGAAATACTAATGACATATCATCAGTTTAAAGAGAAAAAGCAAGTGACAGACATTTGTGTACCCAGCATCAAGCTCCGGGAGGGGCCAAAGCCTTGGCTCATGTAAATGTCTGCTGGCCTTTGAAGTGTCAATAGCAGCAGGCTGTTACTTCTGCTTGGGTGAGGGATAGGTGGCAGCGGGGGAGGTGAGGTGGTTAATTTCTTTATACATGCCCTTGCCTTATTTCACAAATTTTTCCTGTACTGTTGTAAAACACTTGAAAAGGAGAAATTTCAAAGACCCACACAAACAAACATGAGCTAGATTAGTGTTGTCCCAAATCTGATGTGATGACTTCCCTGAACACCTGTTAGGACTCCAGGGTCTGGCATGGTAGAGCGTTTGCCTACCTGTATGACACCCTGGGTTCCATTCTTAGCACCGAATAAGCTGGGCATGGTGGCACATACCTGTGATCTCAGCACACGGGAAGAGGCAGAAGGATCAGGGGTTCAAGGTTATCCTTGGCTACATAACAAGTTTCAGGATCTCCTGGGCTCTATGAACAAAACAGACAGCAGAGGGAAGGAATGAGGTATCCTGGGGGCTGTAAATCTTAAGCAGACCATTGGGATTCGAGGAGAAGTATGTGCGGTGGGAAAAGGTTGTCTAGCAGATGGCGACTTTAGGCGTTGACTTCCCTTAGTCTTCCCCTGGCCTGCCTGTTTATGCCTGCTCCTGCTTTGTGGAAGAATGAGCTTGGTGCCGGACACCCTGCTTTGCTACCCTGCAGATGAGCAAGACCAACGAAGCTTTTATGCTATTTGCAACCAACCCGCCTCTAGTGCACACCAACTGTGGGAAGCGGTGTTGCCCTGCCTCTCCTTACAGGCCTCAGAGCCCAGCTACCGTACCCCCAGGACACTCTCCATCTCTTTTTCTCACAAGGAGAAGCACAGGCAAGCTTTTGTCGGAATGGTAATAGGCCAGTGTGTCTCCTGAGTGGGCTCGTAAATCAGTGCAGTCTCTGGAGAGCGGCACGTGTAATCACTGCTTGAGCCAGTGCGCCGCATGTGCAATGAACAGATGTGGCTGCATTATGCAGTCTCCTTCTTTGACTTCCCTGCTCGAATGTTCTTTTAAAACTGTGATGTTGATGAACGCACCTCCCCCAGGGAACATCATCCACCACCAACAGAATTGGCACCCAAATTTGGACACACCAAGGAGTTTCAAATGCTTAGGTTAACCACTTGCCATGTTGGATTCCTGTGGAGTTCTCGACCCAAAATGTTATGACGTATGTGTCATTTCAAAATTTTCTTGCTAAGGATGAAATAATTGCTAATTATATCACCCGTGAAATTTACATAAATGTCAGAAGACATGGTGCTTGTAGCAGAAATATGTTTGTTTAATTCTGCTCTTTATTTCCTTTTTTTTTTTACCCATCGTGTGAAATGTGGTATTTATACACAAAGTGCCCAGAGTGCCTATGCATGGTTTGTTGAAGGGCTGTCACTATGAACATCTGCATCACCACAACCCAGAGATGAAGCAGAATACTGCTGGCTCCTGAGGCATTGTGTTGTCCTTCTTCCTTCCTGGAGGGGCTATAGCCTCACAGTCATGGCAGTGGTTTGCTGCTTTTCCTTAGAGTGTATCTAGTCCTGACAGTGTGTGGTGGTTTGAATAAGAATGGTCCTCATAGACTCATATTTGAATGATGCTTAGGGAGTGGCATTAGGAGGAGTGGCCTTGTTAGAGGAAGTATGACACTGGAGGGTGGGCTTTGAGGTTTCAAGTGCTCAAGCCAGGCCCAGTGTCTTTCTCTTTCTTCCCGTTCCTTGTGGAGATATAAAACTCTCAGCTACCTCTCCGGCACCATGTCTGTCTGCATGTATCCATGCTTCCTCTCATGACTACCAAATCTAGGCCTTCATGCATGCTTGGTAAGCACGCTACACATTGAGTGACATCCCCAGCCTTGATATGAATTCTCCTGTACATGCTTCTTGGGCTTCATGTGCACAGACCCTCAGACTATATAGCACAGTGTTTTCTAAAAAGGGATGTTTTAACTTTGTTCCAGAAAACTAGTGACCAAATATGTGATTCAGTGTGAAGTAATTTTATTGTGAGCCTTAGCATTTCAGACACACTGCAAAAAATTGCTTATTTTAATATGTCGAGCCAAATTCACAAATTTTATCTAAAGGTAGGATGAAGGCTAGGAAGATGGATCACTGGGTAAACGCTTGCCTTGCAAGTATGAAAACCTGAGTTCAAGTCCCAAGCACCCATGTAAAACTGAGTGATCAGGAGAATGTACCCACATACACACATGTGAATGAATGAAGGGTTGAAATACTTTGCAGGGTCTGATGGCTTCATCTGGATACACTGAAACATTTGCTCTTCCTCTCTCCTCCCTGCCCTATCCCCTGTAGTTTTATGTGTCTTTCAAAGGGAAACAAAAGTAAATCATTAAGGTAACTGATGAGTCAGAAACAGGCATCATTTGGGGATTTTTTTTTTCTTGAGCTCTGGTCTGGAGAGCAGGTGAGCTATGAGCCATGTGGAATTAAGAATCTATACATCCCAGGCTCCTTGTCTAGGGCACATAGCACACTCCTCTCTGAATTATTTCAGACACTAGTCCAACAGATAATCATGCCTAGCGCCTACTTCCATCATGTGCTTTGTGATAGAATTTGCTGTTTAAAGCACAATACATTTATCAGACAGTTTGAAATTTGATGTCTGACAGACTCTGTTCTGGCTCCTATGGAAAATGGTCACAGCTTAAACATTCATCTCTCAATTCTTGAAACCAGCTCTGAGACCAAGCAGCCTGCATATCTGTGGTCTGGCAAGTGACAGTTTTGCACTCTCAAATAGTGGGGAGCTGAGAGCTCACATCTCTTTAAACCCCTTCTAGGGCACTAACCCTACCGAGGAGAGCTGAGTTCTCATCACTGATAACTTCCCAAATATCACAGCAAAAAAGAAAATGCAGGTTTGGTTGCTTTGTGGAGAAGGATGCTGAGACCACCTTTCAGAATCAGTTTTATTAGGGTAAAGAGTCTGGTGTCCAGGGAAGCCATAATTAGGCCCTGAGAGGAGAACATTAAGAGGGATGGTACATTGTACCAGAGGCAGCATAATGGTTCCTTGGGCAGAGGTGGGGGGCACTCTAGGCATTATGGGAAAGATCAGGAGAGACAGCTTAAAGTAAAAGTGATAGGTACCAAACCCCTTTTATTTCAAATTTTTAAAAAGATTTATTTTTAATTTATTTGTATGGATGTCTGTGCTTGTGTATATGTGCACAGAGTACAGGGCCCATAGAGGCTAGGAGAAGACATCAGAGTTACAAGTTGCAATTACAAGTGGGTGTGATCTGTCCATCATGTGTGCTGGGAACCAAACTCAGGTCCTCTGCAGTATGGGCCATTAACCAGAATCTGCTAGATTCCTTTAATAACATTTCCCCAGGGGCTGGAGAGCTGCGCATAACTCAAGAGGCATCAGAATTGTTCGCTCAGAGCAGCAGAGGCAAGAAAGAACCCTTGTTTACAAGTCCTTGCTACATACACAGGAGGTAGAGAGTAGAGGGAAAGAAAAAGGCAGCCAGGGTGGGCCAGGTGTGTGTGTGTGTGTGTGTGGGTGCCTGTGAACAACTACAAATTTCAGCTTCCATCACATCACTACCTTAAGTTTTAACACATGAGCTTTGGGGAACACACACATATTCAGTCCATGAGAAACTCCTGGAGATAGTTCCAGTTTTCCATTCACATTTGATGTATTAGTGAAAGAAAATAATTGCTTTCATCAGTGCATTATTTAAAACAGTTTTCACTGTTCTTGATAGTAGGGTAGTAGATTTGTTCTGTATTTGACCCAGTGAGATAGCTGTGTGATGTGTATGGTGTAACTTCTATGATGTAAACTTTTTTCTCTTAGGGAGCTGTACTGTCTTGGCAAGTGCACTGCTAACATAAGTAAGGGTTAGTTAGGATTTCGTTTCATCAAATGTCAATAATGTACTAAAGAAGTCTTTTTCCTGCATGGTTAAAAAATTGATCAGAAAAAAACTGTAAGGAAATATGGGGAAATTGACTTAACTGTAAAAGACATTGTCTATTAGAATAACAAGTCTAAAATGGCTCGAACATTTGAACTGATTTGCATAAATTAACAGCTAATCAGAGACAAATCTTGGAAATTGGGAAATTTTTAGTGTACTAATACTTGAAGATAGCTGTACAGTGTTTAAGATCAGTTTTTATGTTTCCTTTAGTACATTTTTCATTTCTCTCTCTCTTTCTCTTCTCTCTCTCTCTCTCTCTCTCTCTCTCTCTCTCTGTGTGTGTGTGTGTGTGTGTGTGTGTGAGAGAGAGAGAGAGAGAGAGAGAGAGAGAGAACATGAGGTCAGAGGACAACTTACTAGAGTCTAGAGTCTATTCCCTCTTTCTGCAGTGTGGTTCCCAGGGATAGAACCCAGGTCATCAGGTTTGGTGGCAAGCACTTTTACCGGCTGAGCCATCCCACTGGTCCCCTTATAATATACCTTTAAAGCTCAGTTTATAGCAGCCAAACACACCCTACTTTATATATAAGCTTTATTTAAATTTATGCATGATTCTTTGTGTAATTTTAGCTTCCAAATAAAGCAACCATTGTAGAGAAAGAATAAGGTTTATTTATTTTTTGCACGTGTCTCTTTGACTCATCTGCTCTTTCGCTTCAGTCTTATTGAGTTCACTTCGCATCTCACAAAGACTTTCTCCTGGGTGGGGTGAAGCTGGAGATCATCCACATTTTCAGGGCAAAATGTCATTCTGAATAGAAAAACAAAAACAAAAACCCACAGTGTGGTATTTCAGATGGGGTGTATTGAAGTGTTTAACTTTTTATCAAATATTAATCCAATTGTATAATGCATGTGGCATGGTTTTTTTTACATTATATTCTTAGGTTTGAATATATTTTTATAACTTAGAGAAAAATAAAACTTAAGTTGGTGAAAGCAATCCTCAGTGGGCTCTACACTCAGTGGCTGCTTCCTTTGTTTTTCCTAGAAACAGCTCCTAGAAAACTTGAGGGTAAGGGCTGTTAGTCTTCTTACATTTCTCCTACTCCAGAACAGACAAGATAACCACAGCTCCTCAGCTTCTTGATCAGGCTCAGTACCCCAGCATTTAACTAATTCAGCTCTGCAGCCCTTCTACCTATTAGTGCTGACACTAACCTCTTAGAGTGTGTCTTTAGGAAATCAAACATCTGGGGTGCTGTTTTATACTAACTTCAAATCTATCTACCCTATCATTCCCTCCTTTCTTCCTTCCTATCTATCTATCTATCTGTCTGTCTGTCTGTCTATCTCATCACAGAGAATTTTAGTTTATGGTTTATTTTTTCTTTTGATTGTACCTAAGGTAGAATCTTTACTAAATCAATAAGAAAATGATGCAATTTAAAAATCCTTTTCCCTTTTTATTTAAATTCTTTAATTACTACTCATATTTACATTTCCATCTCCCCCAACCCATCGTCCTCTCATCCTCCCATGTTCCCCCCCAACCCCCCAACCCATCCCCCAACTCCTCCCCAGGGATAGTGAGGCTCTCCACCAGGGACCTTCAAAATCTGTCATATCGTTTGGGGGGAGGGTCTAGGCCCTCCTTGCTATATCTGGGCTGCAATAGTATCCCTCCATAGGGAATGGGCTCCCAAGAATCTTTTTTAAAGACCAGGACCTCATATAGCTCAGTTTCAAACTCACTATGTGCCAAGGATGACCTTGAACTCTTGATCCTCCTATAGCCTCCTCCAGATCCCTGGGATCACAAGCATGTGCCACCACACTGGTTTTTTTTTTTTTTTTTTTTTTTTTGTGGCACTGGGGGTCAAACTCAGGGCTTCATGCATACAAGGCAAGCGCTTTGCCCACGGAGCCACATCCCCAGCCCCATTTATTCTTTTTGAGAATGCCACTTCTCTATATTTTATCAACTATCTCTATTACTCCTATTTTTCTTTTCTTTCTCTTCATCTCTCTATACAACCTCACTGTGATAGTTTTGTTTTGTCAACTTGACACAAACCTAGACATATCTGGGAGGAGCGATTCTTAAAGGAGAAAATGCCTCCATCAGTTTGATCTGTAGGCAAGTCTGTGGGACATTTTCATGATGGGTGATTGGTGTGTGAGGACACTGTTCATTTGGGGTGGAACTGCCCCTGAGCAGTTGGTTGTGAATTGTACAGGGAAGCAGGGTGAGTAAACCAGTAAGCAGTACTCCGCTATGGCTTCAGCTTCTGTTACAGTTCCTGCCTATAGATTTCTGCCTTGAGTTCCTCCTGCCTTGACTTCCCTAGTAGTGGACTGTTCCCTGAAGTGTAAGATGAAGTACAACCTTTCCTCCACCGGTTGCTTTTGGTCATGGTCTTTGTCTCAGTAGTAGAGATCTATCTGAGAGACCTCCCCTGCAGGCACGGGGTGAGCAACTTAACCTACTTTTTCTTTTATTCCTTGTATTTACAAGAGTGGTTGAGAGTATAGGATTTTGTGTTTGTATCTTGACTCTGGCCTTTGGTTTGCCAGAGATAGTGAACATTGGTCCCTTGTCTTTAGTCTTTTTGGACTGTACAACACTGGGATCTTAGTATTTAAAGTCCACAGCCCACAGCAGTAGCACCAGGGAGCTTTGCAGAAAAGAGGAATCTCCGGTCCCACCCAGGCCTGCTGAGGTAGGACTTGCATTCTGAAAAATCTGTAGGTTCTTTAAAATTGGAGAAGCCTTTGGCTGGAGTACACCATTAGCAAAATCAATTTATCTTGCTTTCCTAATGGTGCTCTGGAGTCTATGCTGAAAGCCACAGCTCAAGAGTTTGGGGGTACCCCTCCAGTGGCATGTGGTACTGCGCAGACATATAGGAATATTTGTAACTTGAAATATTGCAGAGCCTGTATCTCCTGGGTTCCTACCTCCGTTTTTCCTTTTACGTGTGTATTGTGTGCTAGTGGGGGTGTGTTCACGTGGGGGTGTGTACATGTGTGGAGGCCACTGGATAATCTCAGGCATCATTCTTCAGACACTATCTATCTCGTATTTTTCAGACAGTCTCTTGGTCTCGAACTTACCAAGTAGAGTGACTGTCTGACCGAGGAGCCCCAGGAAGACTGTCTCACCTTGCTAACACTGAGATTACAAGTTTATGCCACAGCACCCAACTTTTCTTATGTGGGTCCTTGTGCTTGTAAGACAAGCACGTCATTGCCTAGCCTCTCTCCTGAGCCTCCTCCATCCCTTTCAAGCGTGTATATCCCACAAACCAGAGGAAGGGACTGATACACCTGCATATTAATACCCAGTGCTGCAATTCTGCTAAATTGGGCCAGAGAAAGTCAGATTAGTGGCGCCAAGACTAATGGAGGAAGGCACCACTTAAAACAGCATACCAGCAAGTAAAGGGCAATGCATCTATCTGTCCCAAGCAAGACTCTCATTAGTTATGGAACTTGTGTGAACCCCAGGCTCCTGATTCACACTCCAAGCTACTTCTATCAGGTCATGTGACATTAATGTTAAGATCACTCTGTCCCATGGCCTCTGTACGCTGGGAGCCCGCTAAGCCTTTTCCCTCTTCTCTTTCCTTTTTTAGTACTATGAGGTGTGCATCAGTGTAGACAGCGGTGTGGTGTTTTATATCACCTTGTAGGGCAAGGCACACCGACTGCCACAGTGAACAGGAGCAATTATCTCTAGCTAAGAGAATGTTGAGAGGGACAGTGCTCAGAAGGACTGCTGACCTAAAGGGCCTTCAGAGTCTTCTTGCAAGAATAGCTGAGGGTATGAGGAGAGAAGCAGTTTAATTTCCCCAGACTGATCCTGGGGAGGTCATTTGATAGCTGTGGAGTAAGCTTTCAGCAATTGCCATGATTTTGTATTCCAGGGAGATAAAATCCAGAGAGCAGTTGCATAAGGGACTGAGGCATAAATCTGCCATGGGCAGGCTCCAGGCAGTGAAAACTGAGGCTGAGAAAGCATGGGGTTCTGAGGTGAGCAGCCTACTGTTTGCCCTCTCTGCTAAGCCCAAAAGGGAAATGGGCTTCTGATAAGGAAGGTGGGTGACAAGAGATGGATTTCTTTAACAAAGAGGGCAGAGCCAGGAAAGGGCCTTCAGAAGCATGGAAGTGTCCTGCCATGGAGAATACAAAGCTGCAGGAAAGCATGGTTGCCATGGCAAAGTGAGTAGAGCATCCCTCTGCCTTGCTAAGTCTGTAATCACCACTGGACCATACTTCCTTCTCCTATCCCCATCCCCACCCTTTCTTGTCCCCAGAAACTTTGGGGCCAGGGAGATGACACACCACAAAAAGTGGCATTTCTTAGGGGCGGGGTCACATTGTTCCTATCAAGCTTCCTTGGGGTTCTCCTAGGTCTTTTCTAAGACTGTGTTAGAAGCTCTGCACGTGAAGCTCTCCAGTGACTCTTTGGCAGACTTGGGGGAGGGGACAGAGAGATAGAGAGACAGAGAAACAGAAAAAGAGAACCAAACAATACACACAGAGAAAAACACACACACACTAAGACAGAGACAGTGAGAGAGAGGTAGGGGGATTTGGGGATTGCTGTCTCCCAGGCCTTTCTCTGAATCAATAACAAAGTAGAATGTAACAGCTCTCAGTAGTCCTTCCCCAGTGACCATCTGCACCCTGGGCTTCATGAAGCCTCAGACTCCAGAGGAGTGGCTGACAGACACAGATGGGAAGAAGCTGGCCAAGGCATCAGAAGACCTTTGTGTTCATCTTTGTCTTCCACTCTGGGCCGGGTAAACAAGGGAGGGCCCATGTCTTTCCTGGGCCCTATCACTAGGGCATCATGGTACCCACTTCCTGTGACTGATGGGAAGCTGCTTGGAACCTGTAAGTGCAGCATAAGGAGATGTTAGTGTTACCTTTGCTGTGTCTCTCCAGCTTTGACACAGATGGTCTTCAGAACGAGACCTGAGTAGTGAGGTGTCACGCCCCATGGCATGATGGTCTGCACTGTGTTCCAGACATTGGCCCACACCGCTCTGTTCTCCCACTTGAACTTGATCATGACCAACTCGCCAACATCTTTGTCCAGTGTGATAAGGAGGGAATAGGTTTTATTGCTGGTAATTCCTTCGCCCCTTGAAAATATGCAAAGGAAACCAGTTAACTGAGTTTAGCTGTAGCAGCCAAGTGACACTGAGGCACACTCAGGATACCGAAGTGACTGGGGTGTTTTTGTTGCATTTCCAAAACCAGTGTTCAACAGACAATATTGGCAATAGGTATGACAGATTAAAAAGGGTTTCCCTGACAATAAAATCAGGAAACTATGCTGTTTTCCATATTAATCACATCAAAAAGGGTCTGAGATATTTTGCTGTCATGAATAGAGTTAACATCTTTTGGCTTGGTGGACTTGGGTGATGGATCTGGACAGTCTCTGAGGCTGACAAACAGACACCCCATACGACAGTTTTTCCTCCTCTCTCAGTATAAAAAGAGCTCTCTCAGAATAATCAGAACCATCCATTACAGCAACACAGCTTAACTGGACAGAAAAGAACACATAAGAAAGGATTCATTGACTCACAGTAAGATTGAAGCACTACTGCAAGGCATGGTTACTGCTTTCACTTACTGGTCTCCAAGACCATACAGCCCCTAACGCTGACACAGAGAAACGTGTCAGGAAAAAGCTCTATGCCCTTTCTGTGATCTGGAACAACCCTTCAGGAGAAGATACTGACAATATAAGGGTAACACTGGGCCTAGGTGAAACAATCCGAATGGAGAGTGCCCTGGTATGGGCTCAGCTCAGCTCCTTCTGCCATGCATTGAAAAGATGGTGGGTATCCACCCAACCACTGGGCGTGTGAGCATCCACCCTAAGGGCAAACTCCTCAGCATCCTTTCCCAGCAGAGCACTGCAATGGTATTTGGTGAATGTCTGAATCAGTGTCATGATCAGGGACCCAATGCTGCGGACACTTTAGGAAGCTAAAAGCTGTCCTTGAAAGGAATGCTCAGCTCATGTCACTCCCTGAGGGACTCTATGGGGAGGGCTGAGATGCCAGAAAAGGTTGAGGTCATTTTCTGCCTGGGAAAGCTGGGGAGTCTCTGAGTGAGGCTTTGTGAGGCTGCTGGTATGAGCAGGTGTGTCATGGGGGATGGGGGTTGGGCTGGCTCTCCCTGATGACTGAGCTTGCACACATATGACAAAGGGAATGATTCCAGTTTTGTTTCCAGACGTTTTCCTGAACTCACTGGAAAGGTGTTTGGGAGTCTTTGTGAGCATACCCCACCATCTTCTCCCCTGTCTGGATCTTGTCTGCATTGCACACCTGAGTGGAGCCACCTCTGGTTCCCTCTGCTCACAGGGCACAGCCCCATCACTTTCACAGATGTGCTCAGAGATCCTTCCCTGATCTGGGTGGGTCTGAGATTCAATGTGAGAGACAGGATTGGCTAGGTGTCCCACCGACCCACATGTTTGGGGCAGCCACAGTGGGAAGTTCCCATTGAAAAGTGGAGTCTGTCTGGAGCCTGTGAGAGAAACAAGTATCATTACTGCAGATGGGGCCACACTGGTACTTACAGTGTGATAGGGATTTTCTTCGTGTCTCCTTTTGTTCCCAGCAGTGACATGGTAAAAGTGGGCTCTACTGGCTTCTCAGTTTGATTGATGAACTGGATCTTGAACTGGTAATGAAAAACTAGAGGTGGTGGAGTGATGAGAGGGGCAGAGATGGGGGCGAGAAAAAAATAAGTAGGACTTTTTTTTTTTTGCCAAGGATGACCTTGAATTTCTTTTTTATAAAATTGTTTTTATTTATTTATATTTTATGTATGAGTGCTCTACATGTGCACCTTTATGCCAGAAGAAAGGCTCCAGATCCAGATGGTTGTGAGCCACCATATGGTTGCTGGGAATTGAAGTCATGATCTCTGGAAGAACATCCAGTGCTCTTAACCACCAAGCCATCTTTCCTGCCTTGACCTTGGACTTACTCTTCTGCTTCACTTCCTTGAGTGCCAGGATCACAGACATGTTCCACCACGCCTGGTTTATTCACTGCTGTATATGCTAGGCAAACTCTCTACAAACCAAGTACATGTTTTAAATGAAGCAGGACCTTGTGTAGCCCAGGCTGGACAATCTTCCTGCCTCTGCCTCCACAGTACTGGGATTATAGGCATACCTTCCCTTGCCCAACTATCTATATAGCACAAATTTAAACTCTACCTGTTTAAAATTTAAAATGCAGAGGAAAAGTTTAAATGGATAGGTACGAAAATGTTACCAATGTTTGTTCGTTTTCCACCCTGAGCAGTGGGACTATGAATGCTATTAGTTTTCTTCCTACTCCTCTCTATGTATCCTCAGTATGACATGGGCTCATTCTATTTTTATAATAGTAATGATGGCGGCTGGAGATGTAGCTCTGTAGGAGACCTAGCATGTGAGAGGCCTTGGGTGCCATCCCTAGCACCAAAAAGCAAAGGAGATAGTGTTGTCTGTTGAAAGACAGTGGGACTGGGGACTGGGAAGATGGATCAGTCAGTGAAGAGCTTGCCTCACAAGTGTTAGCACCTGAGTTGAATCTCCACCTAAAAAGCCAAGTGTGGCATACTTGCTTGTAATCCCAGCTGTTGGGAGACTGGAGGCAGGTACAGAGGATCCCTGGAACTTGCTAGCCAGCTGGCCTGACAACTTGGTAAAATTCTAGGACAATAAGAGACCTTGTCTCAAAAAGGTAGACAGTCCCTGAGGACTGACACCCAAGGTTGTCTTCTGACCTTGGGACTCAGGGTCATTTCCCACTATTGTTCTCCTAACCCTAATGACCACATATCCATGTTCTAGGCAGTTCCTAGCATCAAGCTTCTGCAACTCACACAAACTCACTTTCCTGTGGGAAGAGGGTGACTGATTCTGGTTCTAGATCTCTCAACACTGTTGTAGCAGCCATATAGTGTGCTCTTCTGCAGGCTTCTGGGAAGAAGTCTTTTCTCTTGTCTACCTTAACACAGTATCTATGCTCAGATGCTCTGGCTGGACACCCTGACAACAATACAAAAAGCTGTGGATGAAAAATAAGACAAGAGCTACGGGGCCAAGACCAAGTCCTGAACCCTTGGGTGGAATGCAGCTGTGGAAGGAAGGACCCTGGCTTCTCATCCCAGAAGCTTCTGGGGAGGTCTTACACTATTTGGTGGTTGCCAGGGAAACCCTGTCATGAGTGGGAGGTGCTATAAGTTGAACCAAGGCAGAAAGGAAAGGCACTAGGGTAGGAGCCCTGGGTATTCGGACAAAAGCAAGGGGTGGTGGGGGGTGGGGCAGGCCTCTTGTGCTGCTCCAAGCAGGAGGTATGTGGGTGTATTCCTAAGCACTTATAGAATAGCCATAGCTATGGATTTTCAATCTAGCCTTCCATTATAGGACATACTTGGTGTTGGCCGCATGTTTAGTCCCATGGTATTGGAGATGAGTGACTAGAACGGTGGAGATTTCACCAGGTGCCTTGCAGATATTATCTCATTTAACGCCCACAACAATTGATACTATCATCATTTCCTTTTACAAAGGAATGTGCAGCACACAGAGGTGACTTTCTGAGGATCACACAGCTAGTGGCAAGTAGCATTGTAGAGATGTAAGCCCAGAAAGCCTAACTCCAGAAGCTGAACTTTAAAATATTTATTCCCTGGGACAAATAGCTCCCATATCAATAGCTCCTGCATAGCACAAGAAAAATGTTGAGATGTAAAAAGAGATTTAAATTGAAAGAGAAGAATTAAAATAATTATTTAACTAATAATAAATCAGGCACATGCATGGTGGTACATGCCTTTGGTCCCAGTACTTGGGAGGCAGATGCAGGAGGATCTCTGTGAGTATGAGGTCAGCCTGGTTTACATAGCAGGGTCCTGGACAGAGACCATTTCTTAAAAATTCAAATAATTAAGTAAATAAATAAATAAACAGAAACCAGGAATACCTTAAGTAGTTAATACTGGTAGAATGATGGCTTGTTTCTAAGACGGGATTTTGTTATGTTAGCCAGGCTAGTTTTGGATTCTTGGACTCAAGTAACCATTCTGCCTCAGCCTAGTAAGTAGCTAGGAAGATAGGTACCAGCTTCTGGGCCCAGCTAGTAGTTAGAGTCTTGGTAACTGCCCTGTCCTGAATCACAGAGGCTGAGCTTCTCATGCAACGGCCTTAAATTTCTTCACATGGTTTCTAGTGCCAGCTTTATCTTCCTTGTGATGGCATCTTCTGAAGGAAAAAACTGAGGCTTCTAAGAAGTGAAATGCATTACTCACCTTCTTGTGACTAATGACTAAAGTTGAACAGTTGACTCTGAGATCATGTGCCCAGGCGTGTGATTTACTCTTAGATGCCATTAAAGCTATGTTTTTTTTTTTTTTTAAGAGCCAGAGAGATGGCTGGAGAGATGGCTCGGTAGTTAAGAGCATATACCGCTCTTGCAGAGGCCCTGTTTGATTCTCAGTACTCACAGATCCTGCACCTGCTTCTGACTTCCATGGGCACCTGAACTCACATGCAATTACTTCCCCCCAGCCCCCCCACATAATTTAAAAATAAAATAAACAATTTAAAGATATTTTTCTAAGTAATTTCACTTGATGAAAGAAACACAAAAGGAAAGAATGAAAAGAAAAACAAAAATTAGAATGAAGATGCATGAAATTATCTATGGCATATAAGAACAAACTCTATAAACAGGATGAATGGAACTCCATGTATCCCCATGAGGTCACAGGAGTTTGGATATTGCCAGAACTTGTAACCACTTCCCTTCAGGATCTCCCAAGGTCTATTCTTTCCTCTTCTCACCCCCTTCTGATGTCATGTTCAGGTGTTGCTACAGTCCTCCCCAACTTCCTTTCTATCACCCACCTCTACAGGGAGTTCCACTTGCCTTCTTCCACAGTCCCAGGCCAGACTGTGGGATCCTGTTTCTTAGCTGAACTCCACACTGACAGATCCTGATGATCCTGATGAATTTCAGACGCTGGCACCAGAGGTTAGAGTTCTACATAGTGAGAAGTGAGATAGCCCTCCAAACCACATGTCTAGTTGCAAAAGACCCTTCTCATGTCACCTAATGTTGGTGTCCTACAAATGGTGTGTGTCCTTTGAAATCGGTGGCAAATGCTTGACCCCGAAGTAGCCCAGGGCAAAGCATTTGGCCCACCTGGTAACATCCATCATGGGCTGATCCTACAGCAGAGGCCTCCTTCCTATCTCCTGAAGGTCCAGCCGTGACTGGGGCAGAGGGAGCTTCTTTCCCTAAACTGTATATGTGCTTTTTCTCTCCTCTTTTCCTAAGTACTCTATGGAAGGAGACAGATTTCCATATCTGGGAGGCTGCAGTTTTGGGATTTTGGGATGTTAGACCTGATCATCAAGGCCCCTTGAGCTCACACAACCTATGAGGGAGAGCTGCCTTGATGCCGGGAGGCAGCTGCGTGTTCAGGAGGCAGGTGTGCAAAGGAAGAAAGCCAGGTGTGGTGGAATTACACAGCTGTAATTCCAGAGCTGGAAAGGCTGAGGCAGAAGGACCACCACAAGTTTGAGATCAACTTGGGCTACATAGTGAGGTCCTTTCTCAAAAATCTAAAACAGTTAAAATAAAACAATACAATGAAATGATAACAAAAGGCATGTATGAAATGTGACTGAGTGAGCTTTTCCCCTGGGGAGTTCACGGCAGACCATGCTGGGGGGGATCTCCTCCATGATGTTAGGGCCACCAATATTCAGAGAGCATTCCTATAGACCCTGTGTCTACACTGGGACTCTGCATTGTCACTGCATGTATGAGGCCACCCTTTTGGGGAAATCTTGAAGTAAAATGAATTCAATATGAAAAAAGCCTTTTAGGTGTGGATATGGCTCAGCAGGGAGAGGGCTCATCTAGCATGTGCAGGACTCTGGGTTCAGTTCCTAGTCAAAACCTGATTATTGGTTCTTATTTGAATGTAGTCAAACTTTTTTTCCTTAGATGTGCATAGAATTGCAAAGATAAAGGGGCAAAGCATGACTGCTTTGCTTGCTTATCCTATAATGTGTTTAATTGGGTTGCTAATAAATGATTTGGCCAAAAGAAAAATTACCCTGTGACTTCAAAGAGTCCAGATAAGCCTGTGTTCTGACACAGAAATGATTTATGTTTTGTAGATAAAAGGCCTGAAGGAGTCTGCTGACCTGGAATGAGATGAGGTGGCTCCCCCAGAGCAGAAACCTGGGTGAGTCCAAACTATGGAAAATCCTGGGTTCTCATTCACTGTGGACTCTACTAGTGCTATTTATTAAAACAAACAAAACCCCCAATTTTTCTCCTCATGGTGGCCATGGTGAACAGAAAGTATAGAATTTGCGAAAAGAAAATGTTTTGTTTCCTGTCCTTTTCTCTGCGAACTATTACTGGGTCCGGAGGTCTTATGACCCTCTCTGCAAACATCACAGAAGACTTTTGCTCCCCTGTGAATGGATTTTATCTCACTGTAATATAGCAATGAACTCTCAAGTGCTTTCCTGAAGTGCTAAGGGAAGGTGACAGTCACGAGACCGAGGGCCCAAGGATGGTATGGTCCTGGTGCTGAGGCAGGGGGACAGCCCAGAGGGCTGGGATTCATTGACCCAGAGCAGGGCAAGAGAAGGAAGAAGGGGCAAGGGACTTTGTAAGTGTGTGTATGTGGGGTATGTGTTTATTCTAACAGTCATATCTGGGTTCAACACTTAGGGCTCCACTGCCTGATGCGCAGATGCCATGAGATTGGATGCCTACCTCTTCTGTGGGGAGCTTTTTAGTGTGTTGTTGACTGCCTAAGAATGGAGCTAGGGAAATACATGAGAATGCTTGTGTGTCTGTGTGTATGTGAATGCATTTGTGTTTGGTGCATCGGAGTATATATGTATATGTATGCATGTCTTTGTGTGTCTGTGTGTATGTGTTCATGTATGTATACATGTATCTGAATGTATGTAAGCAAATGTATATATGCATGTGTATATGTGTGCATATGGATATGTATGCATGCATGTATGCACTTGTATATATATGTATATGGTGTATTTGTGTATGTGCTTATGCATGCATGTGTTTGAATGTCTCTCTTCATCTTGTGTACATATGTATATTTGTGTGTGCATGTATATTTGTGCACATGTATAATGTGTCAATTGTGTATATATAAGCATACGGATGGCCACATTTGTGTGTGTATATGTATATGTGCATATTTATTCATGTATATATGCACATATGCGTATGTGTGTATGTAAATCTGTGTATGTAGGTAATGTATGCAATTACATACATTGTATATGTAAAATATGTATGTAAATAAGTTTGTGCATGTGTATGTATGTTTACATATACATGGGTATGTATATATGTATAAGTATGTATAAACGTGTATGTGTTTGTGTGTATGCTTATGAATAAGTATGTACATACATGTGTGTGCATGCATGCATTCATGTGTGTGTGTGTGTGTGTACATGCAGAATATAATACTGGATGGCTTGTTTTCAACTCCTTGTGCTATATGGTGGTAATAATAGTCCTCACCGGGGAGTCAAAGCCCAGAGTTTGGGTTCTCTTTGCAACCACACCCTGTGTCCTCTTTGTAACTCAACTGCCCTCCCTGCCTTTGACATGGAGCACTCCTCAAGGCTCCTGGAAGTGATGGAGGTCCTTGCCTTCTAGAAGATGCCACTGCATGATGCCTTCTCCGCTCCCTCTCTGCAGGACTGGCCAGGCAGGTGAGGCCCAACAGAAAGACCCATTTTCAGTGGCTCATAGCCACACTTGTTGACACTCCTTACTTTGTGGCTAAAAGTCAATATTCCTTACGCTGATCTCAAGTTTCTCACTGTTTCTTCTGGAACTCTCCCTGGAATACAATAGAACCTCCCAAAGAATTAGCTGAGAAGAGCCAAAGATCTGTCTAGATCCCTCAAGTGGCAGTTTGTCTGCTCACATAGAGGAGGTCTGGGGAGAAAGAGGTTAGTGGAACAATTAAGGACTGTGAGGTCACTCTGGCTATGAGATTTGAATCCAGGCTAGTGGTGACTAGATACAGTACTTACCACTCACAAACAGTGTGACCTCTCTGATCTTAAAGTGTTTATAGGAAATTGAATTAAACACATCCTATAACCTACAGCATTCTCCAGCCTACCTCAGTCTCCTCTCCCCACTTTCTGTTACTATGACAATAAACTCAGCATGATGCCAGGCTGAGTACATGCTTAGTTACCCCATCTGACTGCTCAGAGGATGACACTAACCCAGTACTAGCTAAGCAGGACTTAATACAGATTCCTTTCTATCCTTTAAAAACAGTCTCCTGACTGGGAACACTTCCTTCTGGCTGAGTGAGGCCAGGGATGGCTGAGAAATTGCCTGGATATACTGGGTAGCCATTTCCAGATTATCTTCTGCCAAAGCTGCATCTACCCAAGTTCTGTCAGGGAGGGTTGTAGAGACACAGATCCTTTGATGGAGCCAGGGAAATGTGGGCCATGATAGTGAAGCTACAATCAGGAGGTGATATTTATCTTGACACACCAGGCCCTGACTAAAAATATACAGCACATGTCCAAGGAAAATATGAACAGTGGCTTCACTGTACACCAGGGTTGGGCAAATGTGTTCTTTTTAAGGTTCCACATGTAGCTGGGAGCCCACATCAGAGATGACCATAGCCATGGCCGTTTGAGAAGGGGTAGTTATGTGGCTTGCATTACAGGGGTTGTACCAGCACCATCAATAGAATGTTGCAAGACTGAAATGTTTCATTTATGTGCTGTCTGATTTAGCAGCCATGTATTTGAGCTCTTGAGTGGAGGCTGGTATGAGGGGAATGGAATTCTGTTGTGTTTTTTTTTTCCCTGAAGTATTTTAAATCAGGGTTTAGAAGGTGACTCAGGAGGTAAAGGCTTTTGCCAACAAGCCCAGCAACCTGAATTCAATCCCCAGACCCACATGGTGGAAAGAGAGAGCTGCCTTTTGTGAATTATTCTCTGATGTCCATAAGTGCACCATGGTACATTCCTCCTCCCTCCTCATATATTATATAATAAATACAAGTAATAAAAAATGTAAAAAGTGTTTAAAGAGCCACATAGGGTTAGTGGATGGCTACCTTTACTGGACAGTGATATATTGACGACAGAGTTGACCAGGTAAGTCTCACAGGGTGTCATCTACAGCTTTCCCAGGGCAGTCTGATGTGGCTGCTGACACTCTGACCCCATGGTGAGGGACATTAGCTTGGACCCATGAAACCTTGCTCATTGGAAGGAGTAAAGAGGAACTGGGAGACTAAGGACTCAGTCCCAAGCTTTATGCCTGGTTGGTTTCAGGTGGTCCTGGTGAGTTACCTCCACATGATAGGCAAGGATGCCCCAAGAACAAGATAATTTATTGAAATAAAGAGAAACAATTATTTCCAAGGGACTTGCTGCCTGCTGGGCTGCAAGGAGCCCCTGAGATGGCTTCTGTCAGTGGACAAGAGTGCTGGTGAGACAATGCAGAAAGATTGAATTCTCAGAGCATCAAGTGTTGATTGGGCCCTACAACTCTGCGTATGCATATAGCGCTTTTCTTGACACTGTAGCCCAGAAGGAGCTCCTGAACCTCTCAGGTAGGACACTCACCTCTGAAGGGGGCCTGGGCTCGAGTGATGAGGAAAAGCTTCTTGCTCTTGCCTGACCAATCCATGCGGGTGTCATAGCCCAGAGTGTTGCAACGGCCTTTCTTGCAGCTCAGACATAGGCCCTGGCTGAAACTGTCCATGTCGCTGCACTGGAAGCCTATGCTCTGCTGGTTACTGTGTTGCAAGGAATCAATAAAGAGGTGCACCGAGCGCTCATGGGCACATTTGATGGTCTGGGTTATGGCTGAGATTCGAAACAAAAAGATAATTAGCACTCTGAGCCCCAAGTGACCCCAACAAAAGACTCATGGTTTCAGTCCTAGGGGTGTGTGTGTGTGTGTGTGTGTGTGTGTGTGTGTGTGTGTGTGTGTGTAGCAGGATTGCTGAGTTCTCCCAGACAACAGGGTTCTTTACAGAAAGTTAAAGAAAATAGCGCTCCCTGGGTGCCACACTGAGATCACCCTGCTGTGGTAACATGGATTAGGAGGATTTTTTTTTTTTTTTTTTTATAGGCACCTGATGTTCCTAGAAAAAGCAAGATAGCACGGCTCACTTCTGAGATATCATCACATGGTTAGCAAAGGCCTAGTGCTAGGTCTGGACAGGAAGTTACTTGGATAGGGCTGTGAACTTCTTTTCTTACCACAGCCAGATCATCCAGGTCTAGGGCCTAATCCCCAAAGCAAAATTTTTATGTGTTTAATTTTCTGGGGTAGTGGTGGGTTGGGGGTACAGCAAGATGACTTATTGAGGAGAGGGGCTCACTGCCAAACTTGAAGACCCAAATGTGATCTCTGTGACTAACATAAAAATCCTGTAAGTTGCCTCGACACATACACATACCCCCAACACACACAAAATAAATGTAATAAAAATAAAAATTAAATTGTGTGTGTGGGTGTGGGTGTGTGTGCGCGCGCGCACGTGCCGCGTGCACACGCACGTGTTTGAGTGAGTGTGTTCATGTATTCGAGCATGCACGTGTCACCATGCAAGTCAGAAAACACCTTTTAGGAGTCAATGTTCTCCTTCCTCCTTTACACGGTTCTGGGAATCCAACTGCGATCATCAAGTTTGCATGGCAAAGGCCCAAACCCACTGAGCCATCTTCCATCAACCCTTTTCTTTTAAGATAAAGTCTCATGTTGCCCAGACTGGCCTTGAACTCCTGCATCTCGAGTGCTAAGATCACTCCATGCCTGGTTTTATGCAGAGCAGGTGTTGGAATCCAGGTTTTCCTGCACGCTGTGCAGGCACTCTGCCTTTGAAGCTACACACCCATCCTCCCATCAAGAAATTTGACCTTTTAAAAGGAAACCTTTCAGTTTCTAATCTAATCTGTAACAAATTATTCTACAGTGATGTTAGGGAACAACCAGAAGACAGAAATACCTAAGCCAGGTCAGGCACAGGTCATCATGCCTGGAGCCACTCCCTTAGTGTTTTAAAACTAAATGCAACATTGGTCATCTCGGTCACCATCAGCTCCTCTGTTGGTGTCAGTTAGGAGGGCGGCACTCCTGCTTACTGTCCACCCAACCACTCCCCAAATCTCCCCAGTTGTGCCTGGAGGCAGCTGTTATAACAAATCAGAAAATAGCCCCAAAGACATTCATGGGACCCTGGGGTGGGGAGGGTGGGAAGCTGTCATCAAGTTGCCTTCTGCACAGGTGTGGTTGGGGGAATGCTCCAGAATGGAAGCTCTTTAAACAGGGGGTAGAGGACTGGGAGTTAGTCAAGCAGGGTACATACAATCAGTTAAGTCAAGTCATTTTAAGTTTAGCATGGAAGAGAAAATGGCAGCGACTGGTCAAAATGTGTTTACCAGGCAAGTGGCAACCAAACGCTATCCTAGCTAGGGTCTGTGTTGAGTTTTGCAAGGTGGGTGCGATAGCTCTGAGAAATGAGTGGGTGAATCAGCTGGGACCTGCTGCTGACTGGAGGAGTGGTGACACTGGGGAGATGTAAAGACAGACAAGGGGAAATTCCCAGAAGGCTCTGGGGTGTAGCGGAAAGCTGGGAGTGCAGCCAACTGGAGTTGGTGAGGCAGTGAGGTATGTGAAGGTCTTTCTGATACTGAGAGGTAAGGGTGGTGATGGAATTCCCCAGGGAGTGCTCAGCCTGGATTTGGATGATAAGGGTGGGAAGCTAGTATGCAGAATTGGGGTCTCCAGCTGTCACAGAGTGACCTGGTGCGCTCTCATCTGGGTGCTGTAACAATGAGAAGTCTGGAATGCCAGCAGTTTCCACGTGCCTGGAAGGTGTGGTTGGTGATGGCTTGCATGTTCTTTAATCCTTTTTATCCCATGTATGTTGACATTGTGCATGTCAATGGATCTGTTGCTGAAAGCTGTGTGGGGGAACCAGGGCGTGGGGAAGAGTGAGAACAGCAGTCAGGAAGCCAGGGCCTAGGCTGGGGAGACAGGGCAGTCAGTAGAGCGATCGCAATGCAAGCACAAGAACCTGAGTTCAATCCCCAGAATTCAGGTACAAGAGCCAAGTATGGTGGTGTGCTTGCAATCTCCATGCTGGGGAGGCAGAGATTGGAAAAGTTCCAGAAAGGAGAGGAGAACAGGTAGGGCCAGGACTCAGTCCCCACAAGGGTGAATGCCCCTGAAACAGCTTCCTGTGTTGCTCTGGAAAGCCGTGGAAAGTGATGGCTCTGGACTGTGCCCCTCTACTTTGCCTCCAAGGCCTTCTGAACTGTCACAGGGAGCAGTTGCCTGTGGGCCACCAGACCCCCCAAGAGGCCTTTGAGATCCTACATGGGGATCTCTAGTCTTGCTGAGGTGGTCCTGGAGGCCTCAGGAGAGTATGAGAAACAGGCTAAGGCTCTATTTGACTTTCCGTTCTTACCATTTAGGCCATGCTCTGCAATGTGTTTGTAGAGGTCTAAGAAGTAGCAGCCAGGCTGGAAGGTGCCCCCATTGGGGTAGAAGTCATAGTGGGCAATGGGCTGTTTGATACCCACACTCAGGCCCATGTGCTCCCGGGTAAAGGTATGAATGGCATCCACAAAATTGGCATCATCTGGAGAAAGACGGTCACTGGGGGAAGTTCCCTCAAACATAGGGCCTGCAGGGTCCAGCCCTGGTAAGAAAATGAAAGTCAGGATAGATGAGTGTGAGGAGGGCAGCAGAAGGCTCTCCTCTCAACTCTGCTATCATTGCACTTTTCTGAGCTAGCAGGAAGAGGAAAACAAGGGCTTGGTGCTTCTCTAGAACCTTTCACTCTAACATTTTTGCTGTAAAGTCATAATAATTCAC
Organism: Cricetulus griseus; assembly: GCF_003668045.3. Lineage (NCBI taxonomy): Eukaryota > Metazoa > Chordata > Mammalia > Rodentia > Cricetidae > Cricetulus > Cricetulus griseus. The sequence continues at coordinate 182,383,621 of NC_048597.1, forward strand.
GGTGCTGAAAATCACCCAGGCCAGGCATTATTCTAAGGGGAAAGAGGTTTGCAGATCAGGAGGTAACAATCAGGTTATGAGTGAATGCTTGATTTATTTAAGCAAATCAATTTTAAGTGCCTCCCCTGGTAGCTTCTACAGCATCTGTTTGCATAAAAATGCAGCAGCCCACGGTGCTCATTATATGCAGTTCTGACTTCTTGGGCAAAGGAAGAATTTGTTTGCCTGTGTGTTGTCAGCAGTCTCCTCCAAAAGGCTGGCTTCCTACACTCAGGTCATCTTATTGGAGGTTCCAGAACAACCTTAGGAAGGGGTGAAAATGTCAACATGTAGGGGCTCAGTAAGCCCCAGGCTCCAAGTGATAGAAGTGCTTGCAGGAGCAATAATGGCTCCTGGCTGACTGCTTGGGGGGAGAGTATGTGTGCACCATGGACTTTCCTCCTCTTATTCATCTGAAGGACAAGGCAGGCCTTGGCCCTGAGTGCCATTCTTGCTGCAGCCAAGGGAGGAATTGACAGTGAGCTGTTAGGTCACCAGCTCTCCAGCCCCACCTGCGGCTTTGGTGTGATCCATATTTCTTCCTTTAGGCTGACAGCAAGATGACTACAGGGTAAAGAGCCCTCCTGCTGTCTCCTATGTGGGTGGCCTGGTTATAATGCCAGGATGTGACAATGCCAGCTGGAATGGGGAGGCTGAGGGCACAGGTCTGATAACATCTCACTTTGTGAAATTCTTTTTATTCTCCGTTGTGTGTGTGTGTGTGTGTGTGTGTGTGTGTGTGTGTGTGTGTGTGTGTGTGTGTGTGGTATGTGCATGTTTGTATGTGTGTGGGCACCTCTGCAGGTGGATGGGTGTACACGTGACACCTGAGATTGATGTCAGGAGTCATCCTTGATTGTTCTTTCACCATATTCAATGAGGCAGGGTCTCTCAATCAAACCCTGACCTCACAGAGCTACACAGCCTGCCATGGAGCTCCCTCCTTTGTCTTTGCCTTTGGAGGCAGGAATTACAGGGGTATGTCACACCCATTTGGCATTTATGCATATTCTGGGGATCCGAACAAATTCCGAGTTTGCTTGCAACATTCCTGCCCACACTTTGTGGAATTCTGACTCCTCTGGCAATGCTTCTAGCAAGGCAAGGTATTTATGTACATTGGAGTAGGAGTGTCAGGATAGAGATAGAGTTAGAGGCTGGCCTGGGCTACATGAGACAGGTCTCAAAAACAAAAACACAAACAACAAAACCAGTAGAAGCTTCCTGTTACAAAATGTAACTGGAATCCTCTTTTGTACCTATTTGGAACACCTATGAGAGCTGTTCACAGCAAGAAAGGTCATAGGAAACAGCTGTGCTTTATTCTGTGTTCTCACAGGACAGCAGCAATTCCTGATAGAAGACATGTTGGGGAGTGTTTGGTGTCATCTCCTGATGAGTACAGGGAAGCAGGTGTGTGCTCCATGCACCCAGCAGTCTCCATCTTATGTGGGGTTATCCATCAGGGTTACCTGTGATTCTTCCAATCTTGTGCTTTCCACTCATGGAGCTGCCTGCAAATCCTGAGACATGCGCTCCCAGGCTGTAGCCGATTAGGTGGACGTCACTCAGAGAAAATTTCACAGATTCCTGCAAGACAGGGCAAGAGGGTTGTAAGAAGGAGTGGTATGAGGCCAAGAGCCTTCCATAGGACCTGCTTCTGCGGGCATCCATCCATGCTTGGTGCTGCTTTATATTGGGAAACTGACTTGTCACCTCACTGTCCTCTTGGGTGATAGAGGATGGGTGGCCTTTCTTTGGGATATCTTGGGGACTGCTGCCTCCTGCCTGGCTTCAGCTGGACATTGGTGCCCTGGGATCCCCTTGTCTTTATCTTTTAAGGCTGTAATTACAGCGGGGATGCCACACTTGTGTGGGATTGATGACTTCTAAGTGTGTTTAGATTCCTTAGGATTAATATATCCAAACTCTTGGCTTCTCTGAGCCATACTGGGTGAAGTATAGTTGTAGGCCACATTGAGGCATCCAAACTGTGATCCACAGGTTTCAAGAGCATATATACATTTAATTTGTGTGATGTTGTGACAGGACATTATCATTTACAAAGTTCATAATGGATAACTGTACACTTGAACTTTAAATATTGCAAGAAAAATCTCATAGCTTTGTTTTCCCAATGTTTTAAAATTTTTATGACATTTTAGGTATGTGTGTGTGTGGTCTTAGGGATTGAACTCAGTTCCTCAGGCTTTGCAGCAAGGGCCTTAACCCTTGGAGCCAGCTCATTGGTCTCTAATAATGTCTTATGATTTTGTAATGGACTGAATTCATAGCTATCCATCTGTCCTACTCTGCTTTCTGTTGCTGTGATAAAACACTGACTAAAAGCAACTTGGGGAGGAAAGGGTTTAATTTAGCTTACAGATTACAGGCCATCATGAGGGGAACTCAGGGAAGGGACCTGGATGCAGGAACCAAATCAGAAACCATGGAGGAACTCTACTTTCTGACTTGCTCTCCATGCTCTGCTCAGTGTGCTTTCTTGTACAACTCTGGACCACTTGGCCAGGATTGGCACTGCCCACAGTGGGTTAGGCCTTCCCACTCCAATCATTAATAATGATAATGATGAATAAAATGCCCCATGGACTCATCTACTGGCCACTCTGGCACAGGCATTTTCTCAGTTGAGTTCACTCTTCCTAGTGTGCGTTAAGTTGACAATACACTAACCAACATACCATGGATGCATGGGATAGCCTAGGAAGGGAGGGATACTGCTACTCCAGGGTTACTGAGGGGTGTCCAAACAGGAGTGGTGGTTGGGGAGAAGATGGCTCAAGGGAGGTCTCAGACCTGCAGGCTGCACACTGAAGTCTCCTGGGGAAGCAGGGAGATCTCTTGGAGAGCCACTTACCTCCCTTACTGTCAGAGGAGCAGGTGAATCAACTTACCTCCAGCCATAGGAGAAGAGCAGCCACGTCCTGGCCTACAACACGGGTGTTGCGGACAGCAACAGAGTAGTGTTGGTATGCAAGGGAGATCCAATCCACCAACCCCACGTTCACGGGTCGGGACTTCAGTGCACCCACTAGCTTCCAGATCCAATTTTCTAGCAAGCCATCCACCTGAGAGTGGGTCACAGGCTGTCAGCCTAGTTGGGAGGGGAGAGGGAGCCCTGTGCTTGTTCCTGGGGTCACTGAGTACACAGCCCTGTTTCTCAGTCTCAAGGACATCGCTAGATCTTTCTCCCCAACAAAAAGGCCGTGGCCTGGGATTCCTCAGCCCAAAGCTTTGGGCTTGAAGAGCTCTTGCCTAGCTGTCAGCCCATCTCTGGCTCCACCCATGTGGTGTCAACCCCATCTCCAGCCCCAGATTTTGAAAGCACAGTGTGCCCAGACCTTGCCACATTCTCCCCACCTGAGAATCATTGTCTGAATTTTTCCCCACGGTAGCACTTTCTGAACCCTAAAACAATGGAAACCTGTGTGAAAATGAGGTCCAAGAGTAGACTTCAGAAGGTCAGCTCCACTGTCCCACAGGGTCTGTTCTGTCACGCCCTCTTTGCCCTTCAATGGGATGACCCTGAAACTGGAGCCCTGATCTGTGTGTCCCCTGCTTGGGGTAATGTGTGGGCACGCCCACTGTGTTCCCAGAGCTGTTTGTTTTGTGTCTTGGAGACTAAGCAGAGGGCAAGAAAGTGGTCACAGCTGGGCCTAGGGCATTCCAGGCAGTCTTGTGGAGGCAAGAAGGGGGCAGTGTGGTGTGTCTGAGGAGAAATTTGGAGCGTTTAAGGTCAAACCCCAGAAGGGGAAATGGTAGCGCTCCATCCCCATGCCCCATCCCCACCCCACCCCCATTAGCCCACCCTCTTTCCAGGGGAGCTGAGCTGTGTTTATTGAGGAAATGTTTATTGAGAGCCAAATAGCCCAGCTGAGCTACTTTACATGTATGTTATTTAACCCCTGTGCCTCCATTTCAGCAGCATGGGAATGTTGCCTTCCTTCCAGGAGGGCTGTTAAGACCAAAGGGGTGTGTGTGTGTGTGTGTGTGTGTGTGTGTGTGTGTGTGTGTGTGTGTGTGTGTGTTTAGTACAGAGTTTTTAGAACAATACAGGGAGCCCAGCCAGGGTGCAGAAACCCAAAGTCCTCAAAGCTCTTGTTGCTATCAGCATTAGTATTTCTAGTGTAAACATTAGGTGGTAATGGTGGTGGTGGTGATGTTAGAGTCTGCAGAGGTTGCATACTCTGGCCCAACAAGATTTTGAGACCAAAGAGCACATTTTGTTACAGCAACCTGCAACTTTGTGTTGCATTTTTAAAACCAAACTGTTTCACGTTTGATCATTATCAGTTAACAAACATTTTGGAGCACCTAGAGTGTGGTGGATAATGACCTGCAATGCTGGACGAGAACAGGGCAGAACCTTTCCAGGGAGGAACCTACAGCCTAGTGGGTCAGAGAAACTGAATGAGAAAGCCCAGGAGAAAGAGAAGCCAGAGGGTGCTGGGGCCTGGGAACTCAGGGACCAATTGTGGTAGGGATTACCTGCAGGAGGCCCTGATCCAGACTGTGCCTTCAGGGAAGGGGGAGCTCACTCAGAAAGGAATGAGAAAGGGGGCAGCTAGTAAGTGGACAGAGGATAGGAGGTGACAAAAGAAGGTGACAGGGTAGGTGGGTGAGCCAGTTTATTCTCCAGAGCAGGTGAGGTGGGGGTTTCAAGAATATTTTTCATATCTGGGGATACACTTAGCAGAATGATTACCTAATGTTTATGAAGCTTAGGCCCTATCCCTAGCATTGCATAAACCAGACAGAGTGACATACAGCTATTGTCCCAGCCCTTGGAGGTGGAGCCAGGAGGAACAGGAGCTCAAGATCATCCTTGACTACATAATGAGTTTGAGGCCAGCCCTTCAAAGAATAATTTTCAAATAGATGACAAAAAATGAATTCCAATTCATTTATTGTAGGAGGGTGGCTTCATTGGCAAAGCACCTGCCTTACCCAGAACCCAAGTTTAATCCTTAGAACCCACATAAAACTTTTTGATGTGGTGCTGGAGATGGGTCAAGGTTAAGGTTCTGCCTTTGCAGAACCTCAGAGGAGGACCTGAGTTCTGCTCCCAGCACCCGTGCCTGGCAGCACCCAATTACCTTCCAGGGGATCCAGCGCCTCTTCTGACCTTGGCGGGCACCTGCACACTCATGCACACACACAGAGACACACACATATGAATAACATTTTCACTACCCTGCTTACTCCTGGAACTGAGTAACTGGGAGGTGCTTTGCCAATGCCGTGTGTGAAGTTATCATCGGCATTATTGAAATCCAATGCACTAGGAAGAAAGACAGCGAACAGGAACACACAGAGAATACAGCGTGTCAGCACTTCCTACCGACCACCCGTGGATGATCATGACCAGTGGCTGAGAGGTGTTGAAGCCACACTCTTGTAGTGTTTCTGGGCGCTGGAGTCGGAGCTCACAGCCTAGGCGATCACTTTCGTTTTTGAAGAGCAGGAATCTGGTCTCTGCCTCCTGGACTGATTTTCTTGCTTCAGTAGCTCCATAGCTTCTCCCAAATGGCTCTGGAATACAAAGTCTGGATTACGTGTTAAGCCTAGCATGTGTTCCATCAACACTGGCCCTGGGACTACCCACACGTGATTCTGAGTTCCAGCTGTTGGTTACTGGGAACCAGTATGAACTCCATCTTTGAGGAGCTTAAGGATATTCATGGTGGGATGGCCAGATGGAAGTAGGGAACTTGAGAAGACCCCACACAAGCTGAGTGACTTGACCTTCCACCCGGTAAGTAGCCAACAAAGCACTATCTGCCTGATGCCCAGGCTTGAAGAATTTAGGTAAGGCCACAGGGACTGAGGCTGGCAGACAGTGAGCCTCACACCAGGTCGCACTGCTGGGAAGAGGTAGAGTTAGCATTTGAACCTAGGTCTGTCTCCAGGGCTAGAGAGCCAGAAGAGAGAGAGAGAGAGAGAGAGAGAGAGAGAGAGAGAGAGAGAGGATGTCACTAAATGCCAACATTCCAAGCTCATCCTCTCCTCACTGTAGGCATAATCCACAGCATAAACTTTGAAGAGACCTATCGTGGAGGAATAGGGGAGAATCTCAAAAAGGGTAATGGATTGTCCTTGAATGCTAAGCCTGGCCTGAAAAGGTTTCCGGGGCTGTGTGTGTTTGGAATGGGGAATGGGCCTTCCAGCTGAGGGAACAGCATGAGAAGCATGAGACCTCATGACCAAAGGACACAAGAGAGGCTGGGCAGGATAGAACATTGATGCTGAAGACCTTGGACTTTATGTAATGGGGGCTGAGAGACAGACAGCTCAGTTGGTAATGTGCTTGCTTTGGAAGCCTAAGGACCTGAGTTCAATCCTCAGCACCCACACATTGAACCAGGCCCTGTAATGTGAGCTCGGAATCCCAGTTTGTTCTGGCTTCATTTTTGCCGCTGTGATGAAATGTCTCGACTAAAGGAACTTAGGGCAGAAAGGGTTATTTGGTTTACAATTCCAGGTTACAGTTAGTGGTTTGGGGAAGTCAAGGCAGAAACTTGAAGCAACTGGTCACACAACCAAAAGAAGGGGGTGCATGCATCCATGCTTAGCACTCACTAGCATCCTCTAATCCAGTCCAGGGCTCCAAACTGTCCACTCTGAGGCTCGATCTTCTCACACCAATTAAGGTAATCAAGACAGTCCCTCACAGAAATGCCACAGGCCTCTCTGACCCATCTAGAGAATCCCTCACTGAAACCCTCTTCCCTGGTTATTGTAGGTTGTGTCAAGTTGACAATTAAAATTAACCATTACACAGATTGTCCTCTGACCTCCACACATATGCTGTGGGCTGTGCTCATGCTCACTAACACACAAATGTCCCTCCTACACACACACACACACACACACACACACACACACACACACACACACCATTACGTATACATGAAAAAGAAAAGAAAATGAGGATGAAAATAGTAGGCGTCTCCTGGGGCCATTAGAAGATTCAGGCGCTTTGTTAGGTACCAGGAACAATGCTTACCACAGACTCAGCACCTAGGAAAGGGTGGATTGTGGAACTGAGCTCAGACCCAGTCGGGGCATCTGGCACTTCTCATCTATGAATCTTGTCTTTCTGTGAAAATGTACCCTTACTGGCCTCCCAGGGCCAGTTCCTTCTTGTGTATATTGACTCTGGATTTACAACTGAGAACAGAACATGTTTTACTCCAGGTGCCCAGGGCCTGCCAGCTGGGCAGGATGGAAACAAGTTTTCAGATAGGAAGCCAATGGAGAACCAAGCAAATGGCCCTCCCCTTCTGCCTTTGGATTCCTCTCCCCTGTATGCAAGGAGGGAGATATGTTGATCATCCCTTCATCTTCTCCTCTCTACATGCTGCTCACCTCTGATGCTCCAGGCCTGGCTGGGTCTAAGCTGGAGGTAGGTGGGAAAGCAGGCTTTGCATGTGGCTGCCCTAGAGCTACAGTGAGGATGCCATGGGGAGGGCTGGGGAGGTGCCCAGAGAAGATGAAGCTGCAGTGGAGTCTAGGTTAGAGATTTTTCAGACTCATGTCCAAGGGAAATGATGGAAGAAAAGGGACTCCGATGCCTAAAATAGTGCTATTCTGTGGAGGATGTACAAGTTGGAGGGATGCTGTAGAGAGGAGCCTAGTGCTACTTTGAACATCTCTAGGAGTTAGACACAGGACCCATTGGAGGGCATGATACAGAGAGTTTAGTTGAAGAGACTGTCACAGAGACATAATAAGGGAAATAAACCAACTGAGATAGGTTAAGTAATTTTGTATTATATTTTATTTATTTGTGTGTGTGCATATGAATGTATGTGTGTACCTTGGTACATGTGTGGAGTTCAGAGGACAACTTTTGGGAGTTGGTTCTCTTCTTCCACCATGTGGGTCCCGAGAATTGACCGGGTTACCAGGCTTGTTTGTAAGGGCCTTCATACACTGAACCATCTCACAGGCCACAAGACAGACTGTTAATACTAACTCCCTAAAACATACACTGCTGGGAGAGGCCTCAAATCATGTTCCAAGGAACATTTGGAGCATTTCCTTTCAGTCTTTTTTCCCCCAAGAGACATTTGTCCAACAGATTAAAAAAAGATTTGTTTTATTTTTATTTATGTGTATGTGTGTGAGTCTGTCTATGGCTATGTGCACATGTGGGAGGCATCCATATAACCCAGGGGCATCAGATTCCCTGGAGCTAGAGTTATAAACAGTTGTGAACCACCCAGCATGGATTTGGGGGAACTGAATTCAAGTCCTTTTTGAGAGCCATTTCTCCAGTCTCTCTAGGTATCTATGTGGCCTTTCTCTGGGATCAGATACGAATGGTTTTATATGTGTCTTCACTTGCCATGGTTCTTCACAAACATGTTTTTGAAAGATGATATGGTTTATCTGTTTCATTTATATTTAGTTTGTTGCCAGGTTTTTTTTTCCTGTATTGATGGCAACTTTATGTTTAAATCTTTGCCAAAATCTATGTGATCTCTAGTAGATATTCCTAAGAGCAGACTTGTTGGTTCCCAGAGATTAGCCCATTTATATCTCTGTATAACTTTATACACACTCACATTGTTTTCCCAGGACTAGGGATCAAACCTGGGGCCTCACACATGTCCGCAAGCACTCTGCTGCTGAGCTACATTCACAGCCCATGTTTTCAGCACTTTTTTCTTGTGTGGGGCATTCGTGTGTGTGTGTGTGTGTGTGTGTGTGTGTGTGTGTGTGTGTGTGTGTGGTGTCAGAAAAGGGCAAAGGGCATTGGATTCCATGGAGCTTGATTTACAGGTAGTTGTGAATAACCTGTTGCAGGTGCTAGGAACCAAATGCAGGCCTTCTGCAAGAGCAACAAATGCTCTTAATTGCTGAACCTTTTCTTCAGCTTCTCACGTCTTCTTAAGAGACAAAGACTCTGGTGATACGAAGCCAGATGGTACTGTGATTTTGAGAGGCAATGTCTACTGAAATAAATGGTCAACTACTTCAGAAGAATCTGCTCCTCTATCCTGAAAAAGGATTTGTTGGGGGCTTAGGAGACCCAGGGTTGTCTTCTGTGTAGCAGCAAGTTCCCGAGGATGCCTTTAGTCTCCATCTCCTTTAGTCAAAAGGATTTTAGATATTATTCCTTGCAGTGATTTCTGTATTCTCAAGCCAGCTCCTGGTTTGAAGATCCTTAGAAATTCATACAAGAACAAATTACTTCCTCTTATCTTGGGCAAAGACATCATCAGGTGGGTGACTTTGGGCAACTGAGCTAGGCCATCTGGCCCAGGAGAAAGCCAGTTGAAGTCTCTGCTTGGCCTTACTTCCTTTGCCTGCAATGCCTATGCAGGATGCTTCTGCTCGGTTGAGCACATGCTAGGTGCTTTCCAGGTACTCGATGAAGTTAATGAAGCAAGTGCATGAGATGGAGGCCTCCGGTGCTAATGTGCCCCTGCAGAGCTGTTTGCAAAACATCTCTGCAAATTCATTACTTAATTGTGCTCAAGTGTTTGTGTGTGTGTGTGTGTGTGTGTGTGTGTGTGTGTGTGTGTGTGTGTGTGTGTCCTCGCGCATGCTCACCACACTCTTGCTCTGTAAACATGTATTGTTGAAAATATTCCCAGATCTGGTAGGAGTCCTCTGGAAGACCATAATTTCCCTGAAAAATCTCCAACCACATCCTCTGCCAGGGATGGAACATTCCCATGAAATAATGGTAGCTGCCACTCTGTGGCTGCTGGCATCAAGTCAATGATTTAGAGTTGAGCTATATTGACTTTGGAATTTCTTGTATGGGTCTAGGCATTATAGCTCAGTTGGTAGAGTGTCTGCCTTGCATGCATGAAGTCCTTGGTTCATTCCTAGCACTGCATAAACCCAATGTGGCAGCACAAACTGTAATTCCAGCCATTGGAGGCCAGAGGCAGGAGGATGAGAAGTTCAAGGTCATCCTCAGCTACACAGGGAGTTTGAGGGCTACATGGGACCCTGTCTCAAAAAAAGGGGGAGATGGCTGAAGAGATAGTTCAGGGGTTAAGATTGCAAATTGCTCTTACAGAAGATCTGAATTGGGTTCCTAGCATCCATTTCAGGTGACTCACAACTACCTATAACTCCAGCTTCAGGAGATCTGATGCCTCTGGCCTCCTTGGGCAACTATACTCAGGTGCAATATGCCCACACAGAGATACACCTGTACACATAATTAAAATAATAAAAATAAATATTTTTTAAAAGCACATAAGTTGGGAATCCTATTCTCAGACTTCCGGCTTCTTTTCCTATCTGGCCCTGTAGGGGTCCATTAGAGCTCCTCCTCTGCATGTGGCTTGTTGATGTACTGTGGGGCGCGGTGCTGGAGAATGTCAGGGACCTGTGCTCTGTAGCCAGATTGCCTGGCTTGAGTCCCAGCTCTGCTGCCAAGGCTTTGTGGCCTTAACCTCTCAGTCTCCTCTGTAACAACAGACTAACAGAAATACCCCCACTAGGATTGTTGTAAGTCAGAAGTGAGAACACACTGTTTTTTCCACGGATGTCCAACCTCTTGGCTTCTCTGGGACACACCGGATGAAAAAGAATCTTGGGCCACACCACAGTATTCAACCCTTGGGTTTAGAGAGAGAGTATATATCTTTATCTATTTATCTATTTTCATCCTGAAGTTCATGTGGGAGACCTTACAGTTGAGTTACAAAACCACAAGACACAGACCCCCTCCTCCAACACACACAATCTCATAATGGTTTAAGTAAGTTTACAGTCTTGTGTTGGGTGGCATCCGTAGATCTGCTGAGATGTACCTGCTTGAAACTACGCAGAGGGAAAGGGTTAAGTCTCCTCTTCAAACACCTGAAATCCTGGTCCTCCAGCTTTCACCTCTGCAATATCTAGGATTACAGGCTTGTGTGTGTGTGTGCCCGTGTGTGTGTGTGTATATGTGTACTGGTGTGTGAGTGCACATGTGTCTGCCTCTATGTGTGCCTGTGTGTGTGTTGTATGCCTCTGTGTGTGTGTATATATACATGTGTGTGCCTGTGTGTGTGTTGTATGCCTCTGTGTGTGTGTATATATACACGTGTGTGCCTGTGTGTGTGTGTATGTGTACTTGAGTGAGAGTGCCTGTGCATGTGTGTGAGCCTGGGTGTGTGTCTCCACCACCCTATTTTAGGCAGTGGGGGGCGGGGTGAATCACAAGTCACCGAAAGAGAGACTGGATTTAATCAGGGACATTTATATAGACTGACAAGGGACCCGCTTACTTTTGAGGAGGGGATAGCCTCTCTAACCACCCCACTTGCCAAGCAGCTAACAGGAGACATAAAAATGGCTTTGACTATTAAGAGTTAGCCACAAGTCAGCTTCCTGGAGTCCTAGTCCCAGGCAAGATCTCTGGGAACTTCTAGACAGAATCCGGTGGGAGTCTGTGTGTTGGGTGGGTGCTGGGTCACCCTACTCAGCCACTCTTTTCCACTCTCCGTATTCTACATTGCAACCTCAGTACTTTGGTTTCTATTTTTTTTTATATTTTTAAGCTTTATTTGTTGCATATGTGTGTATTAGTTGCATGTATAGTATGTGCGCCACATGAGTGCAGTGTCTGAGGATGTCAGACAAAGGTGTTGGTTAGCCTGAAACTGGGGTTATAGGCGATTGTAAAACACCATGCGGGTGCTGGGAATTGGACCCAGGTCCTCTGCAAGAGAAGCAAGTTCTCTTAACCACTGAGCCATATCTCCAGCCCTGCCATGGTACTTTGAAACTGGCCACAGGTGAGTATTCACACTTTAGAAATTGGCTGAGTCTAAAACTCAGATTTGAATGCAATTTCTTTTTACAATTTACTTAATGTGTAGGTGTAGATGGTCAGAGGACAACCTATGGGAATCGGTTCTCTCCTTCTGCTCTGTGGGTTTGATGGTTGGAGTTCGGGTCCAACAAGCATCTTTACCACTTAAACCATCTGGCAGGCCCTAGACCATTGTTTTTATGAGTTTAGGCTTGCTCAAAAGTTAGAGAAATATGGATTCAGATGGATTCTGCTTCCAACCCTGAAAACCCCTCAGAGGGAAGGAATAGTGGGCATGAGGAGATGAATTCTAAGTGTAGTATCTCAACAAATGGTTGTTTTATGTGAGGGTACAGGGTCAGATCCACCTGCTGTAGCTCGCACAGCTGGTTACCCACGAGGACACCAAGCTTCTGCCCCAAGTGCAGCCTCCTTCTCCGTGGTTATGGGGGTAGTTGACCTTTGGTCAAGGGTTTGTCACACATGGACATCTACTGAGTGGTGGATGGGCTGGATTTTCCTCTGTGCCTGAAGTGGCCCCGTGTGGTGGGCGGTTCCTGTTTATTTTTTCATTGGCTCACTTCCTCATTCATTCTTCCCTCCATGTACACTTTCGTGTGCTCCCCACTTTCCAACAGCAGAAATCTGCCTTCTGGCTAAAGAGTTTTGGAAGCAAGCTTAGTGCTTAGGTGTTTTGTTTTGGTTTGGTTTTGCTGTTCTTTTTCTCATTTAAAATTGTATCTGTTGCATAAAACAGAGTTAACCATAGAAAATAGAATTTTAAAAATACCTTACAAGCATATCCCCCTAATGGATAGACTTGTTTTTCTGTGTTCCTATTCTGCACACAGAAGTAAATCCACATTTTTACACAACTGTGCAGATGACCTTTTTCTTTTCCCATTTCACAGAACACAATAAACATTCCTCCATGTTTTTATGGTATTCATGTTCACTTTTAAAGGCTGAGTAATATTCCACTCAAGGAGTGTTTGCTAATGCATGCATCCTCTTCCCTGTCCCAGGATAAGCAATATGTTCCTGACTGTTCACTTTTATAAACTCAACTTCACAGAGAACATTTCTTAGAGAATTACTCCCACCAGAATGGTTGGCTGGTGTGAGAGTACTTGATTAACTGACATTGCCCTTTTTTTGAGATGATGGTAAAGCATCTTATAGCTAAAACCCTCCCTGGGTGTCAGCTGTACTCCAGATTAAGGAACCCATGCAGGCTAGTATTATGTCAATTTGACATGCAAACTAGAGTTATCAGAAAGGAGGGAAACTCAATTGAGAAAATGCTTCCCTAAGATCCAGCTGTAGGGAATTTCAATTAGTGGTTGATGGGAGAAGGCCCAGACCACTGTGGGTAGAGCCATCCCTGGCCTGGTGGTCCTGGGTTCTATAAGAAAGCAGGCTGAGCAAGCCAGGGGGAGCAAGCCGGTAAGCATTCTCCCTCCATGGCCTTTGCATCAGCTCCTGCCTCCAGGTTCCTACTCTGTTTGAGTTCCTGTCCTGATCTCCTTCAATGATGAAGAGTGCTGTGGAAGTGTAAGCCAAATCAACTCTTTCCTCCCCAGCTTGCTTTTTGGTCATGGTGTTTCATCACAGCAACAGAAAGCCTAATTAAGACAGAACCCATGCAGAAACCAAGAGATCTTATTAAAGGTGATGATGTGGGCTGAAGACATCCTCAGCTATTGAAGTACTTGCCATGCAGACATGAGGACCTGATGTTGCATCTCTAGCACATGAATAAAAAGCTAGGCATGGCAGCACAGGCCTATGATCCCACTGCTCGAGAGGCAGACATGGGAGGATACCTGTGGCTTGCTGGCCAGCTAGTCTAGCTGACTCTGTGGGTTCCAGGTTTAGTGAGAGACCTTGTGTTCTAGTTTGTTTTCTGTTGTAATAAACACCATGGTCAAGAGCGGCTTGGGGAGAAATGGGTTCATCTCATCTTACATTTCTAGGCCATAGTCCATCGTCAAGGGTAGCCAGGGCAGGAACTCAGGGAGGAATGCTTCTTGATGCTTCCCTCATTGGCTCTCTGACTTGCTCAGCTAGCTTTCTTGTACATCCCCGTCCTACCTGCCTAGGGATGCTGCAGCCCCATTGTAGGCTGGGTCCTCTCATGTCAATCATCAGTCAAGATGATTTTTTCACGGACAAGCCTCAGGTCAATTGAATGGAGGCAATTTTTTTTCTGTTGAGGTTCCCTCTTCCTAGGTGAGTTCAGTTGTGTCAATCGTGACTGACCATAAAAACTTACAAGCACACCCTGTCTCAGAAAATAAGGTGTAGAATAATATAGGAAGATATATGACCTCTGACCCCCACAGCATCGCACACCAGTGTACATGCACCCCCATATATGTATACATACAAGCATACACACACACACACACACACACACACACACACACACACACACACACGTACAGTAAATAAAAGTGGTATGGGATGAGTAAGATGGAGGATACAGGGCTCAATATAAAATAATAAAAATATTTTAAGTCAGTATTCATAAAAGTATGTTTGTGGGACTGTCATGTCCTCTTCACTTGATATCCAAGCCTCATGACATCCCTATGAAAAAGGAGCTATCCAAACTCAGAGAGGTTAAGAGTATGGGCAAAGATCACACAGGAAGTAGATGTGCTGGACCTCAAGCTTGGCCAGTCTGACTTAGATCTAGTTCTTTATGAAATTTTATTTTTATTATTCATTATCTGTGTGTGGGGAGCCTGTGTGTGCGTGCCATGGTGTGTATGTGGGGGTCAGAGGACAACTTTCAGGGGAAGTGGGTGGGGTCTGGTCTCTCCACTGTGAGTTCCTGGCATTGAAGTCGGGTTGTCAGGCTTACACAGTAAGTACTTTTGCCCACTGAGCTATGTTGTCAGCCCAGATCTCCTCCAACCTGTTGCTCTGCGGCACAACCAGCCATTTCAACCACACACTACGGACGTACAGGCTGTCATGGTCTCTGTCTTACACTGATCCTTAGGGAGGTTTAATAGCCGGATGTGGAGCTCAGAAGCAGGTTAAAAAACAAGAGATCAAGTTTCTGTGTGTGCTCCATTGGGACCTGAAGGTAGCTCCTTCAGAGTTCTGGAAGTAAAGTCACCCCTGGGGCAGACCCATATACCTGCTTGGCCAGGCCTGCAGGAAGCACTCTGAACATGAAGTCCATATCAGTGTTGGTAACTGTGCTCCAGTGGTAGGAAATATGACCCCTGCATGGCAGGTGTAGTGACCTCATAGAGGACCAGTCCCAGGAGAAGGCATTTTTTCCAACAATGCAAATGATGAGCCCTTTAATTACCTACCTTTAAAGTGTGTCTGTGTGTGTGTGGTGTGTGTGTGTGTCTGTGTGTGTGTATGTGTGTGTCTGTGTGTGTGTCTGTGTGTGTCTGTGTGTGTCTGTGTCTGTGATGAACAACTTTGTGGGATCACTTTTCCCCTTCCACCTCTAAGTGGATTCCAGGGATTGAACTGGGGCCATCAGGGTTGTTTGGCAGCCACTTTACTCACTGAGCCATCTCATGAACACCTCCCCCGCACCCAACCCCACTAAGGTAGTGCATAGCCTGGGCTGAGCTCAAACTCACTATATACCCAAGAAAGGTCTTGAACTTCTCATCCTTCTGCTTCCGGTTCCCCTGTTCAGGGACTGCAGTTGTGTCCCCACACTGAGTTTATGCAATGCTGGGGGTAAAACCCAAGGCCTTATGCAGACTTGGCAAGCACTCAACCAAGACATATCCTCAACCTGAGCGGGTTCCTTTTTGAGTCCTGTACATCTCCTTTTATAGACAGCCTGACTTGGGCATTCTAGAACTTTCTCTTCCTATAGACCCACAGGAGATCAATGTTCCTATGCCTTCCTTGCGTAGGAAGATTCCTCCTGCATGTGTCTCCAAGAGGCCTTTGACCTTGAGCAAGTTCTTTCACTTCTCACTTGGACAATACAGGCTTTGAATCACCCACTTTGTGAACTGCTGGATCACCCTGAGTCTCCTAGGTGACATAGTGAGGCATGCTAAGCTTCTTGACTCAGCCAGAGCAGGGTTCTAACCCCGAAAACCAGCTGGGTCCCGATTTCAATCCCTGATAACTAAAAAGCTTGGAGAAGCTCCCAGGGCCATTTTGGTTCTAGATATGTGAATGCTAAGGCCACTGCAGGTTTTCAGGATGTGAAAAATCCAGGGGGAAGGTTTCTTCGAGGTCAGAGTTAACAAAGCAAAAAGGGAAGTGGGAGCCGGGGCATTGGTACCCAGGGACTGCTTCTCTGGTCTGCAGGTGTGCCCTCTTAGAGCTGCAGCTGGCTGTGGTGTGCAGGTGCACCCTCACCCCCAGAGTTGCAGCTGCCTTCCGTTCCAAAGATGACTGCTTGTACCATCAGAACAGCATTAGGTATTAACTTGGCTAAATTCCCCCAAGATTACACTTTAAAGCAGAAGTCACCCAATTAAGGAAAGTGTGTGCTAAAGCATGAGGGATGTGCTCTTTGGAGTGGGGGCCTGGCTGGAACTGGGCCAGATCCATCCCTGACCTCCCTAGGGCTTTCCTGTAGAAAAGCCTGGACTGAGATTACCAACTATGGTATGCTTTTAGACACAGAGGGTCCAATTCCATTGCATTCTTGTTTTTTTTTTTTTTTCTTTTTAAAAACAGTCACATGTAACCCAGGCTGGGCTCAAACTCCCTATGTAGTTAAGGATGATCTGAAACTCCCCATCCTCCTGCCTCCACCTCCCTCGTGCTGGGATTACAGGAATGTAATGTAGCACTGGGGATTGAACCTATTGCTAAGAAAGCACTCCACCAACAGACCTACGCTTATATGTCCACCCCCCTCCCAACCCCATCCTCCATTCAGTCTCCTGAGTGCTGGGATCACAGGCATGAGCCACTGCACTCAGCTGGAGTTTGGCATTAAATATATCTGCTTGTCCATTTCTTTCAGAGCTCATGTCAGATCTCTTCTCCGTTGTAGCCCACTGTTCCTCCCAGATAGTTGTCTGCTTTTATTCACCTGGGTCTTCGGCATCCTTTTTAGCACCTTTCTGTCAGTTTTGTGAATTCTGTGTTCCTTAGGTAGCCTTGTGCCTCAGATGACTGGCTTGGCGGGGTTCTTCTGTGCCAGGAAAAGCAGGCCCCTGTTTGGAGGGGGGATTCCTGCTTTTTAGTTCCCATTTGGATGGTTCTTTGGGTGATGGGTGATGGAGTCTGCAGTCAGTTTGAAGTCTACTGAGCTGAGCCCCTTTACGATTGGCCTCAGGGTGCCCTGTCCAAAGGAGGAAATCCAGCAGCCAGACCAGACTTTCAGTCTCCTTCCTAACAGGGAAGTGATACACACCCAGCCAGCTTGCTGCCCTGCTACCCCCACTGAGAGAACACTGCCCTTCTAGTCTTTGTAGTCTTTATCCAATTTGCCTCCATGGGCTTAGCATTCGGACTCCTTGGCATCCTGCCCAGGGCAGCTGACTTGGGAGTTCTTGGGAAGCCTGGAATCCTGCATTATCATAGAATGGCAGGTCTTTTGCGCTTAAGAACAGGAACCTGGACTAATGAGATGGCTCAGTGGGTAAGGGCACTTATTGCCACACCTGCCAACCCGAGTTTAGTCTGAGAACTCACAGGGTAGAAGTTGAGAACTCTTGACTTTTGAAAGTTGTCCTCTGGCAGAAGTGGTGGTGGTGCATACCTTTAATCCTAACACTGAGGTGGCAGAGGCAGGGGGATTTCTGTGAGTTCAAGGGCAGCCTGGCCTCAGATTGAGATCCAGGACAGCCAGAGATACACATAGAAATCCTGTCTCACCCTCTCCAGAAGTGCGGGAGTGGGAAGTTGTTCTCTGATTTCCACATGCATGCTGTGGCAAGTTTACAGGTAGTACTCTATAGCATGATACAGCACTGCATTGTAGCACTGCAGGACACTGCATAGCACTGCATAGCACTGCAGGGCACTGTGTAGCACTCTAAGTGAAGGAGAGAGATGTGTAAAGCACCACCTGCAGTTGCTGGTGTAGCAGGTGCTTGGTCCATAGGACAGAGATATTTCACAGAAAAAGGAATGCAGATAGTCTTTAACACATGGGAAAATCCAAACCTCAATCCACAGAAGAAAAACACAAATTGAAGGTATGCTGATACAATCTCACAGTCAGAGGGGTAAGCATTTATACATGGCCACATACCTTCCAGACAGGCTGGCAGAGTGAAAAACTGTGCAACTCCCAAGGAGAGGGGTGTCAAGTCACAAAGCTACCAAAGCATTTGTTCTCCACTTCCTTTTCCAGAGCTTTGGGTCGAACCCAAGGTCTTATGCATGCCACACAAGTGCTCTACTATTGAGCTGTATCTCCAGCTCTTAAACACACTGATTTTGAAAAAAAAATCATTTGTTTATTTGGATGTTGAAGAATGTTCTAGCACTCCTGTACAGGGCAGAAGACAATTTCTTTCTTTTCATCGTGTGTGTCCTGGGGATTGAACTCAGGTCCTCAGGCTTGGCAGCAAGCACTTTTACCAGCTGAGTCATCTTAGAGATCCCTAAATGTATTTATTCAGTATTCACTTGCTGGGAACTTACCCTGTGGGTCTGTCTGTACATTTATGAAATAAAACGAATATGAAATCATTCTCTATTGTATCATCTATATTTATAAAATACTGAAAATGTTTATAGTGTCCATGTAGAGTCCAGGTCACTAATCAGAGACAAATCCCTTGGTAGCAGTCTGGAAAGATGTCTAGAATGTATGCTATGTGATAAACGTGAGTTCCCAATGCTGGCCAGCCTGTAATGTCTTTTATGGGAGGGGGAACAGTAAATACATTCAGATTTGCTTTTATCTGTGTGAAGAGACACTGAAAAGATACAGAAATCCGGAACTGAGTGAGGGACTTGTGGGGCTGGGAGAGGGAAGATAAGACTGCAAATCTGTTCTGTTTTGTATTCGTTAAACTCATAAACTGTGGGGATAGTTACCTCTTCTTTTATTTGTTTGTAACAGTCTGGTTGTATCTGTGGCTGGCATCAACCTGGTCATTCTCCTGCTTCATCTTCCCAAGTGCTGAGATTACAGGCATGAACTACCATACCTTCTGGAATAGTCATTTTAAAATTTAATGTTCAGTAACTTAAGTAAAAGCTGCTGATTTGTTGCTTCTTGCTTCAGTTTTCCATAATGGCTGAATACTGCTCAGTTGCTCATGAAGCGCCTTCCTTTGCCCCAAAAGACTCTGGGAACTGACCTCTCTCTGCCTGCCTGTGAGATCCAAGAGTCTTCTTAAATTCCCATCCATATAGATGCCTGGATATTGTGTCTGATATCCAGGCACCCAGAAACCATGATATAACATACATCATGGTTGATGAATGGTTGTCTAAGAGACCACCCTCTCTGAGACAGGCATGAGACAGCAGGGTGAGCCAAGAGGGTAAAAATGGCCCCCAAAGGAACTTCCCACGTGGGTAACATACTCCCTGGGCAGAACTGGTCCTGGAAAATGGACAAGTGCTTAGAGCTAAGGAGCAGAGTACACCATGTCAAGGGCTGGCCTGGGGCTCTGAGTTGCCTGCACTGTTGGTTTAACTTTGGAAGGGATGCAGGAAGACAGGCCTGCTGAAAACACCTTCTCTCTGCCCAGGACCTTGCCTACTTTGTTCTGAGACCGTTGAGATACAGACACTTGGCTAGCAGTCAGTCCATCTGGGCTGGTACTCATAGAGTCCTGGCAGCAAGCATTTCTTAGAGGTGTCAAATGTGATGAATGTTTCAAAGTAGCAACAGCATCTCTAGGAACTTGTGTAGTTCACACTGGCATCAGAGATAAGCCAGGATGTTTGGAAGAAATAGATCTCAGGTAGGACACAAGAGTCTTTAATACAGGCAGCTGCTAACCATATACCCCAGATATGATCAGCAATGATGGGGACTCTGGGAGGGAAAAGGAACCATGGGATCAGTGAAGGTGGAGACACCCCCCACCCCCTGCAGGAATGCCTGAGGTCTTCACAGAAAGAGGTGGGCTACAGAGAGATCAGGCAAGCAGTAAGGTGCAGGTGTATCAGAATAGAAGCAGGTGAGCAGGAGCCTGAGGCTGAAGTCAGAAGGCTTGGGCCCGTAGAGTGCTGTCCTCTAGGGCACATCGTGGGGCAGCCAGAGAAGCCAGTGCAAGGCTGGGGAGAGCCTGGGGCCTTGGCCCACACTAAGATACAAAGCTCCTATATATCTGGACTTGAAGACACACTAGGGAACATATTACCACAGCTTGGTCTCTTCCCTGAAGGTAATGTGTCTTCAGGGGAACCCAACCTGGAACTCAGCTCCAGCTCAGCCTCATTCTGCCTGGAGCATTCCTGATTCTTTGCCTCTGCAGGGAGATGGCTCAGCCCAGGCTATTTAGAGAAGACAAATAGGGTAGGCCATGTGGGCTCAGGTAGGTCACTGGGAGTGAGGAGTGTCAAGGACCCTGCATATGGACCATAGAAGTTCTAGGGGTGTGGCACTACAGGACCCAGTGAGGCCAGTGCAGCCAGTCTTAAAGGAATTACCAGTGTGGGTGTCAGAGATGAATGGAGTGAGAAGCATGCTAGGAGCCTACTGCAGAAAGTCTGGTAACTTCTAGTCATTGTCTCACACCCTTCTCACCCACCACAGGGAGAGAAAGAGAGTACGGGAGAAAGTTCCAGTCCTCTTCATCACTATAATGATCCCAGTGATTGTCTCCTATGCCTGGGTTTCCTAGATAACATGCTGCAGGGGGAAGGGCTGATTTTGCCATGCCAACCCCACCCCCACCCCCCAAGCAGAATTCGCTGACTTCTGCTTTCTGCTCTCAGAACCTTCTTCAGGCACCCAGGTTCCCCCACTCAGCCATCTCCCCACTCGTCCTTCCTCTTCCTTCCCCTCCCAGACCAGTCAACCACAACTCACTGTGGCAGGGACAGTGTGCTCTGTTCCCACACCCTCCGTCCCCCAACACCAGCTTGTCCCACTGTCTGAGCTTCCTGTCCAGAGGCCTTTTGCCTAGCGCAGAAGCTCTCTCTCACCTTCTTGTACCTCAGCCCTCAACCTTGAGGAGCCACAGGCAGCTCGTTTTGGCAACTGATGGTGGAGGAGTCCCTCTTCCCCTCGGATGCCTTATGCAGACCTCCAAAGAAGACTTGGCCCTTTGTAAGGTGTGGGCCTCACAACCAGGCTCTGAGCTGTATATGTGTTATGAATTCACCGGTCCTGGCACCCAGCATAAGGCCTGAAGATTGGTGGGCTAACTAGCTGCACTAAGTTAACATGATAATTCCATTTTTCTGCCCTTTTAGGGAAAGACTTGTCGCAATGAGACAATACCAGGAGGATGCAAAGTCCAGAGGCAGCGACCTACCTGCCTTCAAATACCCAACCCCTTTCCTGGAGTTAGGTGCATTACCACAGCCATCTTGTTCCCTGTGTACCTTCTAATAGGCTGGGGAGAAGGCACCGCAAGTAAGAAGAAAGTTCTGGACATTCTCTGAAATCATGGGTAGCCCTTGTTTTGTTTTGTTTACTTCTTAAAGCCCTCCAGACACCACCCCATTTTTCTTCCCCCTTCCTTCCTTCTTTGATTCTTCCTTTGTTTTAAGGTATTAAATTAATTAATCACAGAATTAATTAATTTTTGAGACAGAATCTCTCTCTGTGGAGTCTTGGCTGTCCTGGAGCTTGCTATGTAGACCAGGATGGTCTCAAACTCACAGAGACCAGCCCACCTCTGCTTCCCAAGTGCTGGGGCTAACAGTGTCCATTATCACACCTGGTTTTGTTTTAAGCTTTTCATTTATATTTTTAAAAATTGTCTTTATGAAGTCGTTTCTGATTCTGAACTATTTCTGGAGATAGCAATATGGGTTATATGGAGTGAGGAGCTTTGTGGCCATGTGACTTTGGATTGTGTTAAGTGACTTTAATGGGGGCTTCCTGATGGCCAGAGAGAAACTTTAGGAAGCTGCTTTAAGAGTAATCTTTCCTGGGGACCAATGACAGGCAGCGGCTCTCAGACACAATGTCTTTGGTGTCAACTGCCCCAGTCTCTGCATTCCTTTTGTTTGACTGGGTATTTCTGGACTCTTGGGGGAAGTTCTGTCTGTGAGCAGCTTCCTCTGTGCCCTTGTCTCACGGAGCCTCGTGAAATCTTTGGTGTTAATGTGTCCTTCCAGGATGACAAGAGCTACATAGTCTGCTGCCCTGAACCCCAGCACCCCACTTCCCACTGCTGCTTTGTCCTCTTCGCCTTGATGTGATAGCTCTTGACTTTTTGTGTTATTTCCTTTCCGCATGTCTTGCAAATATATGTTAGCTATAGCTGGTCTTTTGATTAAAATCTGTGGAATAGATGGGAACAGCATACTTGGAAGCAGTGCTTTGGGTGGCTGGGAAATAATTGGTTAAGTGGTCAAATGCAGTGGTTTACAATCATTGGACTTAGTGCCCACACCTGGGAGCCTATGGAGGTGGTTTAGGGCCCGCTGTGGGAATGAGGAAGGGGTGAGGGGGTGTGAGGGCAGGTTCCCAAACTGCCTACTTCCATTGCTTCAACCCAAGTATCATTGTCTTTGGATTCTAGCATTTTCTGATGGAGAGTCTGCTTGTAGAAAGCCCTCCGTGGCTGATACAGGTTCAAAATCACAAATAAATAAATAAATAAATAAATAAATAGGGTGGAGTAAGATAGCTCAGAGGGTAAAGGTACTTGCTATCAAGCCTGAATCTGAGTTTGATTCCCCAGGTCCTACATGGTGGAAGGAGAAAACCAACTCTTGCAAACTGTACTCTAACTCCACATATGTACTGTGTGGTACACACAGGCTCCATCTTGAGAAAAAAATAAATGAAACAAACAAAGCCCAAAGCCTGCCCCAAACTGAGATGTGGAAAGGTGAAACACAAGTGAAACATCAACCCTGTTCCTGGATACTGGATCTAGAATACACACTCTTGCATCTGCTTGTTTGTTTCAGAACCAGCCAGTTTCCAAAGAGAAGAATAGAAGAGAGCAAGGGACAAGTGGTGGCGAAGACAACATAACCAGTCCATCCAAAGGCAGTGTTGGGGAAAGGTACAGAGAAAACCTGCTCTTATTTGCTCTGTGTCATTGAAGTTCTCGAATGAGGCTTTTAGATGTAAAAGAAATGCATGCTGGGAGCAAGGGCTGCTGTGCCAAGAATAACTCTGGAGGAGACAGTACAATCCCCCATTCTCCAGTAAAATGAAGTATGTAATCAACTCCACTGTACTTTGTAAATATTCCATCTGCCGATAAAGAGCTCGGCAAACAGAGGCAGCGCCTAAGCGCAGCTCCCAAAGCAGGAGAAACTAGAGGAGAGAGAGATTAATGATTGACATGCCTGTCTCAGTGGCTGGGGTGATGGAGGAGCCTCTGTTGAGACCCTATGTACCTTACAAAGACTCAGAACTCAGTGTAGTGGCAGGTGAGCTCAAGGAGGCAACAGAGAAGGCTGCCAAGCTCTTCTCCATCGTTCCTGTGTCTCTCAGGACGGCTCCTTTAACAAGCAAGCTATTTGTACTACCTGTGCACTTCCTGTCTGGCCTGCCCTGGTCATTAGCCTCTCATAAAAATGCTCTGACTTTGCCAGAATCACCTGCAGGACTAGAACTCACACCCACTTGGTTCCAGAGTCAACTCTCATTTCCAAGGAGATAGAGCTTATTTGTAAGAAGTTTACAGGAAATCATGAGCACCTTAAATGTATAGCACTGTATGTTTTTACCTGTTTACAAGCAGGATAGTCACCCTCAGATCACAACAGAGGTGTCCATGACCAGAAGACCCCCTCAGTGGGCTCTAGCAATACCATCACCAGATATACCCACCACTGCCTTCTATCACTGGAATGCATTTCTCCCGTTCTTCAACTTTATGTCAATAGGTTCCCACAGTAGGTCCTCTTTTGTGCCTGGCTGCTTTACCCAACACGTGGGAGGTGTTGTGTGTATAGAACCTGAATCTTGCCATACTGGCACGCCCCATGCTGCCTTCCAGCAGCGACCCCTTCAAAGTGGCTCAGAATAGCTGTGGGCTGAGCTTTTGTAGGCAGAGTGGGAACAGCAGGCTGATTTCAGAGGTGGGCTGTGAAGAGAGGACTTTTTAGATCAGGTCCTGAGCAGGACAATTCTTTCTCCCTCACCCTGAGTTTCCCAGACCTGGACTCTTAGCAAGAATACGAGTTCCTCTTCTGATTTTGTTTCTCTGTGCACAGAACCAACTTCTTCACTGCTGCTTGCTCAGATGTGTGGATACATTCTCCGGAATCAACTTTTCCTGTGCCTGGCAGGGAGGTTCCTTGAATTACACACTTCCTGTCTGCCGTGTCCAGGTCATTCACCTCTCACCAAATGCTCTGACAAAGCTAGAATCACCTCTAGGGCTAGAGTTCAGACATGAAGACAGTTTCAACCAGACTGGATGCTGGGAAGGTGGTTGTTTTTTCCTTACTACCCTGGAGACTTTTGGTTTCATGGTATTATGTAAAGATTTAAATTTTTATTATCATTATTATTTTGGATTCAGGATTTTAAGTATCCCAGGCTGGTTTTGAACTTGTTATGCCGCTGAGGGTGACCATGAACTTCTGATCCTCCTGCCTTTTGAGAGCGCTGGATTACAGGTTACAACAGCATACCCTGTTTACGCAGTGCTTGGGCTAGACCCCAGGGCTTTGTGCATGCTAGACAAGAACTCTACCTATTGAGCTACATCTCCAGCCACATCTGGAAGTATTTTTAGTTGTTAAACGTTGGGAGCAAATGGAGGGCTGTTTGGGGGCATCTAGTGGGTACAGGTCTGGGGTCCCGCTAAGGACAGGCCTTGCCTTCCAGTAAGGAATTATGCATCCTTTCAGCTCAGTCACATTGCCGTTGAGAAACCCTGCACAATCAACATCAAGCAGTTGGAGTCTTGTTTCCTTATCTGATACCAAAAGAGAAGAAGTGGTCACCGTGAAGGAGCTCTCATCCTGGAGTTAGAAGACCCGGGTTCTGGATGCCCTGGCCTTATTCAAGTCACCCAACCTCTGCAGGCCCGTTTCCTCCTCTGTTGTTGGGAGCTGTGATGCTTGCCTCTTTGCCTGCGGGCTTCCTGTCTAGATCTCTTGGGGTACATCTTCGTTGTTATTTCATGTGATAGCAACAGTAAACAGTTCCCCCAGGGGTTTTTGTGTGCAATGGCAGTGGAAGGATACCTTCAGTAGCCTTACTCTTCCATCTGTGTGAGAAAGGAGCTTACGCACAAAGGGTGTTTCCTGAACTGTAGGCGGGACTTCAAATACCCACAATTCCCATGGGCGGCGGTTCTGGACACAAGAACTTTGGACCTTAAAATTAAAATCTTTCTTAATCCCAGCACTCGGGAGGCAGAGGCAGGCCTGTGCATCATGGAATGCATCTGTGTCCCCAGTACTGGGAGAGCAGAAACAGATTCCCGAAGCTTGCTGGCTAGCCAGTCTAGCAGCACCAATGAACTCCAGGTCCAATGAGAGACCTTGCTTCAAAAAACAAAGTGGAGCGGGAATGAGGAAGATGCCTGATATTGACCTCCAGCCTCCACACAATGTGAGGGCACACCTGTACACACATGTGTACACACACACATACAATACAGTTGTTGAAGGGACAATTAGCGATAGGTAATGTTGGACTCTGATAGTTGGCTGTCATATTGCATTCATTAGCAAATAACTTAAATACTGTTGTTTGGAATCTGGGGGCAAACTAGACTTAGATGGAAGGCTGTTCCAGACCCCTGTAACAACATTTTCATGGAAGTCTCAAAAGGACCAACTTGTTCTCAAGCGATTTAGTAGGTTTGGGGGATGGTATTAATCTTTTTCAGTTGGATGTCCCCGGATTCTATAATTTAAAACTGTCTCATAGATGGAGGGATGACATCCAAATTTATTTTCTAGCATAGTGTAATAGTACAATGTCTCAATCAAAATGCATCTGTGGGATTCTTTTCTGGGTTCCCTGTAATGTGACTTTTTACACTGGTTTACTTTAAGATTTATTGTGTGTGTGTGTGCCTGTATGTGTATGTGTGCATGAGTTTATGTCATGTGTGTGTGACTCGTGTGTGTATGTGTGTATAGGTAAGTGTGTGTGTGTGTGTGTGTGTGTGTGTGTGTGTGTGTGTGAGAGAGAGAGAGAGAGAGAGAGAGAGAGAGAGATTTTTGTCAGGCAATTTTTTCTTGATAATTTCATGCTTGGGAATCAATCAGGTTCATGGATTTCTGTAGCTTTTTATTATACTTAGACATTTTTTGGCCACCTTTTCTTCAAACATATTTTGGTGCCTGCCTTTTCTTTTCTAGTTAATACACATGATGTTTCTTAAAACTGCCCTTAGCACACCATGTTGCTATTGATTTATTTCTGGGCTTTTCTTCTCTGTGCTTCACTGGGTATTTTCTGCTCTGATGGCACTAGGTCCACTAATCTTTTCTTCTACAGCATCTGATCCGACACTAATCCGTCCAATATATTGTTCTCCTCAGTCTCTGACTTTGCAATCTCTAGAGCACTACTTAGGTTTTGAAATCGCTCCCACATTTCTGCTTAGTGTGTGTACCCCTTTTCTTATGTTCTTGTTGCTGAACATACGGAATATACTTATTGGAACTCTTAGCCCGGGACTGCAGCTCATTTGGTAGATAACTTGCCTAATATAAGTGAGGCCCTAAATTCTATCTGCAGCACTACATAAAGCTAGGCATAGTGGCACACGCCTGTAATCCCAGAACCTGGGAGGCAGAGGCAGGGGAATCAGAAGTTCAAGGCCATCCTTAGCTACATAGCAAGTTTGAGGCTAGCCAGTGCTTCCTGAGATCCTGTCTCATAACAACAACACACATAAAACCTCTTTGTGTTTTTCTTCACTAATTCTGTCATTACTTTCATTTCTAGCTTTGTTCAAGTTGATCAGTTTTTCTTTTAATTGTGGGGTTTTGCCTTCTTTTCATGTAATTTCTAATTAGATACCACACTCTGAATTTTATCTTCTTGGCGTTGGATGTTGTTGAATGTTCTAAACATTATTTAGCTGTGTGCTAGGTAAATTTATTTTACTTGGAAATGGTTTGAACCTTTTGAGGCTTTCAAACTTTCTTAGGTTGGACCAGAATGGCTTTAGCTTGGGGCTAATTGTCCCTAGTCCTGAGGTGACAACCCTGTGAATAGTCAAGTCTATCTGTTCTCTTTGCAATGCTTCCTCAATGATCTCTACTGGACTGAAGACTCCATGGCCACTAAGCATCTCTCTGGATCTCCTTCCTCCATCAGCTCTGGTTGCCTCCTGTCTGAACTCTAAACTCTGCCTCTCTTTCCAAAGGGAGAGGCTGGTGGTCTGGGAAGGCTCTCCAGGAAGCAAATTAAAAAATCCTAGGGCTTTTTATCTTTATTTCTTGTCTCTCAAGATGGCTGTCCTGTGCTGCTTGTTGCTCAGGGCTTGAAAACATTTCCCCAGAAACAATAACAGCGGGAAGAAACCCCGGGGATGTTTTTAAAGTTCAGACAAAAAGATGCACGGCAAACTCCGTTGCCATGGGGTCAGGTGCAGGTTGGTGGGTGCTGAGATTCATTTATTCTTAAAGCCTCAATTGGTGTCAGTAAGAATCACCTCCTCCTGCTATCTGCAGGTCACTGACTGACACCTGAAGTCATGAACTTCAGGTATCCTTGACCCTATCCTTCCTTACCCAACTTTGATTCAGTTTTCAAAGTCCACTAATTTTTGACTCCAAAATGTCTCCCAGTTTAGCTGTGCCTCCCAAATCTAATTCATACCTCAGACACTCCCATAAACTCACTATTTGACACTAGCTCTAAATTTCCCTTTTATAGACTATCTATATAGTATGTATAGATCACTTTTACTTCACACTAATGAAGTTTGATTCTGATGACCTCTACCCAGAGAGGTGTACATTAAAAGTGTGAGTGTGTCCTGAAATGATAGTATGTGTACAATGTAGTGCTTATTGGGTAAATGAGAGAGTTTAAAGACAAGGGGCCAGAGAGATGGCTCTGTGGTTAAGAGCACTTGGTTCTCTTTCAGGGGACCTGGGCTTGATTTCCAGCACCCACATGGTGGCTCACAGCTAGCCATAACTCCAGTTCCGGAGAATCAACTACCCTCTTCTGCTTTCCGCAGACACATAAAATGAATACATCTAATAAAAAATTTAGATAGAAAAACAGGAAGTAATAAGAACCCCATTTCTCAATAGTTATGCCCTACAAAACAAAGTGCATCTCAGCTCAAAGTGTTACTTTCAGTTTTAATTTGCATTTTGTTACAGAGACATGAATACACAGCCTCTGTTCCCCCACTAATTTCTTTAAAACTTTTTAAAAATTAATTTATGTTTTATATTCCAATACCAGTTCCCCCACCTTCTTTTCCTCCTACTTCCTCGTCTCCCCCCTCCTCGCATCTGCTCCATAGAGAGGGTAAGGTCTCCCCTAGGAAGTCAGCTAAGTCTGTCCCATCATCTAGTTGTGGTAGGACCAAGGCACCTCTCCACCCCCACACCTCTGTGTCTAGGCTGGGTGCCCCACTAATTTCTTATGTTTACTGAGTCAGTTAGTTGCTCTTCCAGATCTGTTTTACTCTCTTGTACAGGCAGAAACACTTTTTGAAACAGAGAAAATTCTACTTACAGAGCTGGGGACAAAGTTCGGGTGGTAGAGAGCTTGCCTCCCATGCATGACACCCTGGCTTCCTTTCCCAGCACCACATAAAACTGGGCATGGTGGTGAAAGCACTCAGGAGGTGGAGGCAGGGGAATCAGAAGTTCAAGGTCATTCTTGATTACATAATGAGTTTAAGGCCAGTCTGGGCTACAGAAGACCTGGTCTCAGAAAAACCTAAACTAAAAACAACCAACCAACAAATGGACAAGTGACCCAAATAACCAACCAATTAAACAAAACATGAAAACACTACTTAGAGCACCAATGCTATTTCTACTTCTACAAGTAATGTTCTTAGTGTTGGGGAAGGTCCTCATATTTGTTTTATTTTATTTATTTTTTTGTTTGTTTGTTTTTTTCTTTTGAGACAGGGTCTCACTATGTAGCTCAGACTGACCTTGAACTCACAGCAATCCCACCTGCCTCGGCCTCTGAGGTACTGAGACTAAAAGGTGTGCTTCATCACACTCCACCTCTTATTTGTTTTATTGAAAGCTGTAAATAATACAAGGAAATGGAGACCATCAAGGTTCAACGGCTACATAGCAGAGGCTCAGGAGGTCAAGCGCTTGCTCCAACAGCAAACAGGTGCCAAGCTCCTCCTGTTCCCCTGGCAGTCAGGGCTGCAGGGAAACCAGTATTGCTAAGCCCCTCTGTTATTATTCTCTCCTCCTGCCTCTTTCCCATAACAACATCTGATTGCTTCAGTCATCCTCTCCCAGCCTGTCACCAGCTTGTCACAGGCTTGATTAAAACACTACTAATTTAGCTTGATGACTTTCTGGCTGGTTGAGGTTGGCAAAGCCAGAGGAGATGTTTGTTTACCCAAGAGAAAATGACTCGGAGGTTTGGAAACGGAAAGCCCCACCTGCCACACCCGACAGCCATGCAGTTTTGCATATGGTAGGGAGGATTCTGGTACATGCAGCCACTTGTGAGTGGAGCCAAGATTCAGGCTCCTGTTGCCTTAGGGGTCTTTCTGATTTCTGGACTGCACAAGAATGAATTAAGGGGGTTTCCCTCAAGGGGCTGTGCCACTGGAGAGCCTCATCCTTTTTTTGTTTTCAGACTAGGCCCATGCTAATTGCAGTTACTTTGTCAGTCCTTGTTTCTCTTTTCCATTTTCCTGCTTCCTTTTCCTTTTTCTTTCTTCACCTTTGATTTTTTAGCACTTCCCTCCATTGTTCTGAGGGTTGTTTGTTTTTTCAGGGGATTGGCTTGTCTAATAGAAGTCAGGGCCAGAAGGATCAGTGACTCCTGGGGAGCACGGAGGAGGAGTCTGCTTTGAAGGTGGTTGAGACTATTTGGATTAATAGCATTTGTTCTAGTATTGTTCCTCGTTTCTGATCATCAAAGAGATCAGAAAGGTCGAGCCAGTGCAGTCTCTCCCAGCTCGTCCTTGGGAGCAAGCATCTGGAACAGGGTTGATCTAAAATTGTTTCCTCAGTGAAGTGGGCGGGCTGTAGATTCAGATCAAGGCAGTGTCAGCTTTCAAAGCAGCTCCTTGGCAGAAGGGCTGTGTGATTTCAGAGGAACTGGGATCTATTCAGTGCCCATTAAACCAGCCCCTTGATTCCAGAGTGTGATGTGTGGAGTCTGGGCCTATGCCCAGTAAACAATTGTGCTCCTTGGTAGCAGGGTGCCTCAGAAAGCAAACCAGACTTTGGGATGAGACAGGCATCCATTCAGAGGAGAGTTTTTCTCTTCCCATGCTCTGCTGTGTCTCCTTTCTCGGTACTTTTATTATCTATCTATCTATCTATCTATCTATCTATCTATCTATCTATCTATCTGTGTTCTGCTTAGCTGGGGGGGGGGGGGCGTAGCTGAAAGGTGGAGCTCTGTGCCCTGGGCAGTCTGGAGAATATTTGTGGAGTGACCCTCATTGTGGCAGGTTGTCTTGTCAAGACTGTCTAGCTGCTTTACACTGACTGTGAGGACAGGGACTAGGATCTTGTCTCCCTTCCCCTTGCCAGTGGCCTCCAGTGTATAACCGGAGGCACAGGGCAGAGTGCTAACCCTGCAACTGGGTCTCTAGCACCATGAAGAGGCCACTTTAACACAGGGGCCACAAGTCTGAGATTCCATCTGTCACCTTAAATTATGGGGATCTAGAGATGTCATTTCCTGGGCTTTGACCCTGGTGAGTTTTCTAAACAGATCGGCAGACGCACTCTGCCCCAGTCAGTCCTCCCTAGAAGCTTGCTTTTCACATACACCCCTGCTTCTTCCTTGAGCGGACTTTTCTCTTAAAAAGCAAATGAAACAAATAAAAACCTGAGAACACCCCCCCCCATTAAGACTTGAATTTAAAAAGGATGAAAGATTTATTGTCAAAAAAAAAACTTTTTAAAGGGGGGGCTTCCTCACAATATAAGGAAAAACAACTAAAATCATGTACAGTCTCACAGACAGAGAAAATCATTATTAATGATTTCTTTGTAGTTTAAAAAGGTTCTGGGTGTGATGGACACATCTTTAATCCCAACACTTGGAGAGACTCTGGGTTCCCAGCAGCTACCTCAGGTGGCTCACACCTGCCTATGATTCCAATTCCAGAAGATTTGACACCCTTTGGCCTACTCAGTCACCTATACACAACACAGACAGATGCATGCATACATACATACATATATGCAAGTATCTGCAGGTGTTTCTATGACCTTAAGTATACATACATAAAGACACGTGTATTTAGATTAGAATTCTGATTTTGACACATACTGGCTTGGACACTTCCTCTTGACATTCATCATTTTTTGATGGCCACAGGGAATTTCCATGTAACTATTGCAGTAACCTAAACTACAGGAACTGTGACCAAATGTAAACATCGCTCTGATGCAATCTTATCTCTCGAACCTCTCTTCTTGTTTTGTTTTACTATGCACCCATACTGGGCTTAAACTCATGATCCTCCTGCCTCAGCCACCTGAATACAGTGTACACTGGATCATAAACCTTTCTCTACACTCTAGAAAAATATGTTTCTGAAGGCCTTCCTAGAAGTGGGATTTCTAGATAACATGGGTTTTTAAATCACTCTCAGTACATGATGTCATTTGATTCCACTAAAACAATGATGCCCTTGTCCTTCTGGATATATGGATTCTGCCAGCTAGAACTCTATCTCCCTTACCTACCCTGCCTGGGACCCAATCCCTGGGGCCATAGTGCTTATCATTCATAACTGGGGGCATCTGCCCTGATGTCTGAAGTGCTCCCATGATAGACCCACTGGGATGAATCATTGTTCCCATCTCTTTGAATCAGAGTGTAGGCTTAGCAAAGAAGCAAGCTATTCTCCTTTCCCAGTAGAGGTGAAGGGACCAGCTCCCCTTTCCGCAGCCATACCAGCCGAACACGTGCTTGCCATAACCTTGCCTTGGTCACTTAAAGGTCAGATGCCTGCCTCATGACAAGGAACCACAGAGGAAGGGAATGGAGGAGGAGAACTGAGAATAGAGAAGAAATAGAGAAGACTGAGGATACCTCATGATTGTGCAAGACTACTTAACTTGCATCATTTCCTATAAAGCAGGGGGGAATTTGTGGGCTCTGGGTTCTAGTGTTAACTTTCTTAGTCACTGACTCAGTGACCTTGGGGAGCCTCCAAGGCTATCTGTGCCTTAGTTGAATTCAGTGATAATGCCTCCCAGGTGTAGCTGTTGAGAAGAAGAAATGAGGTGTGGCCTGCCAGTGCCAGTACACTGAAGTACAGCTCATGTGTTGCTTAGCGACAAGGATGTGAACAGAGATACTGCATCATTAGGTGATTCTTCAGTGTAGACAGAACTCCCAAATACATAGATACAGCCTACTGGTATACAGCCTAGGCTACATGGTGTGTGTGTGTGTGTGTGTGTGTGTGTGTGTGTGTGTGTGTGTGTGTGGTGTTTGTTCCCAAAGCCAAGATGCACAAAACAAGGTAAGATTAAATCCTACACAAGAGACGATGATGCAATCAAGAGGCGTGGTAAACAGGAAATGTGAGAGGCTGCTGTCTGCACAATGTGGCATTGTTTCACAGTACTTTTTTTTCATAAAGAGAAGTATACTAGGAACAATAAAAATACAGCTCAGCAAAACAAACAAAACAGTCATACGGCCATTTATCATCGTTTTTGAGTGTGTGTGAGTCTATGTTCTATGACTGCCAGTGCAGCAGGTCTGTTTACTCCAGCAGCACCGCAGACGGTGAGTAATGCGTAAGATGACGTCATTAGGCTCCAGTGCAATCTCCATTTCCGCTGTAATGTGAGGTCTGCTGTTGGCTGAAATGTCCTTATGCCATGCATGTCAGAAGGAAGTGAGGTCATCCTCTCCCACACCTCCTACAGTGACGTGGGTCCTTTATTTGGCAATATGTCTTTCTTGCTGAGTTTCAGAACAACACCTCTGGGCCTTTTGGCCTCTGTGTTTGCATTCACTGATTGCAGGTCATCAGAAACAGGATACAGGGTAAAATGGCTGGATGCAATGTTGTATGCGCTAGCACTCAGGAAGTTGAGGCAGGAGAATCTCCTAAGTCAAAGAGATTGAGGCTTATCTGGGCAACATAGTGAGACCCTTGCTTAAAAATGAAAAGCAAATCAACAATGATAGAAATCAAACCTGGAGAGGTTAAGGTCCTCACCCAGTAAGCATGAGGAGCAAGATTTGGATCCCCAGAACTAAAATAAATGCCCAGTGAGCATGGTGGCCCACCTATAATTCCTGCCTGGGAAGTAGAGGCAGGCGATTCCCCAGAGCAAAATGGCTGGTGACACAAGGCATACAGGCATGCTCTGGGTTTGGTTAAGAGACCCTGTTTCAATGAACAAGGCAGAAGAGCAATTGAGGATTATCCTCAACATCAAACTTGGGCAGCCACATATAGGTGCAAACACATGCATGCATACCCACTTGCACACATGTACCCACCATATGACATACATTCACACCACAGGAAATGAGAAAAGAAAAAACAACAATAGGCACTGGAGTAAAGGGCAGATAATCAATACACAATCATCTCTGTAGACTTTGAAGTGTCTGGGAAGGCAGATGTGGTTTTAAACAGTCACCTGGTAGACTTGTGGCATCAGCCAGGTAGCCTTGGTACCTCAGCCAAATCATTTACCTAGATGATTGACTCAGCCCCAACTTCCTCCCTTGTGAAGGAAGAGTGTGAGCAGAGTCTCTACATTCTAGAGGGTGTGGCCAGGTGTCCTGCAAAAGCAGACTTTAGAAATCCAAGAAACAGTATCAGTTACTTTTCAGTTGCTGTGATAAAACACCATGATCCAGGCAATTTACAGAAGGAGGCAATTAGTTGGCTTAAGTTTACAGAGGGGTGAGAACCAGTCACTGCAGGGAGGCATGGCAACGGGAGCAGGATGCTGGGAGATCACTTCTTTAGCTGCAAGCATCAAGCACAGAGCACAAGCTAGGGCACAGGGCAAGGCCTTAAATTCTCAAATCCCACCTCCAGTGACAAACTTCCTCCAGCAAGGCCACACCCCCTAAACCTTCTGAACACTTTCTCCAGCTGGGGACTAGGTGTATAAATAATAGAGTCTATGGGGGACACTTCTCATTCAGACCTCCACACAAATCAACAGGAAAAACTACTTATCATGTGCCAACTGTGTGCTTAGAATCCTAAAAAGCATGCTCAGTTCATTCACTGAATAAATTCTAATATATCTGCATGTGTACCCATGTATTTGTTTTTCTTTTTAAAAACTTACTGTGTTCTAAGCTAATTGTTAGGAATAGGATGGGAGCTTAGGCAAGGCTAGTGTTTATGGCAATATAGCAATGTTCTCTGTTAAGTAAAATCACAGGAAATCTGTTTTTGAAGTGTGTGGTGTAAGGAGGGTTCTTGTTTCTACCATGTTGTACACTGTGGGCTAAGAAGCTGATGTTAGATTTCCTCTGGGTGGGACAGTGAGGGTTATGGTCTAGGGAAAGCTGTGGGTGGTGTTTATTTGTCTCCCTGAGATGAGAATGTGGCCAGAGGAGATGTGAGCTTTCTAAGGAAAGGGGTTTGCTGGGCTATTGAAAAGTCTATAGGACTGTAGAGAAGACTAGAGATGGATCATAGCTGGACAGTGAAGACTCTGGGATTACTCAAAGGGAGAGTCTTGTTCTGTTCTTCAAATGTCCATCTCAGGCTGGGTTTGTGTGCGCAGCCAGAGGAACATCTTTGTGGCTCTTGGCTGTTGCTGATTTGGCTGGGGGAAATTTGGAGAGCCAGCAAAAGCTCTGGCTGGGAAGCTACAGAAGGTTGTGAGCCAAGGGGAGTGGCCCCTGTCCTCCATACAGCAGGATGGTGTTGTTGATGGAGGCAAGGCAAGACTGGAAGGCAGAGAGATAATCAAGTACCCATTCGATGATAGCTGCTGAGTGCCAGGCATGCTTCAGGGTAATTTCACTCAATTCCCCAGCAACCTCACAGGAAACACACTGATGCTTCATGAAAATAGCTGAATGGAGAACTGGTTGAGTTCGGCATTCCATAGCTAGCCAGGTGGATAATGGGAATTCAGACTAAGGCCTGTCAGGTTCTAATAGATCCTGCAGGTGGAATCCTCCATAGTGTGATGCTCTTAGGTCTGGGCAGGCAGGTGCTCTTCCCCTGAGTGTGGCTGAGACAGTCTGGGGTTGATAGCGCAGTTGGTGAACCAGCCAGGAATCTTCTAGCTCCTTATTTTCCTCCTCTTTTTCCAAACTGGCCATTGCACTCCTTATTACCAACAGCTGAGATGGGGTTCTCTCAGGTCTTTGGGCAAATACGCTACTAAGAATGTGTAGCTGGTAGATAACATGTTGTAGCGAGGACTGGTGTATTTAGGGTCTCCTTCGGCTACAGGGGGCCACCTCAATAATCTAGTTGGGGTCAAAGGTCTGGCCACCTCAGCTCAGTGAGCAACAATTCTTCAGGCCCTATCAGGTCTGCATCTTGTAGTGCAGTCTTTGGAGGCTGCTGGTTGGCTCATCCCTCTGTCCTTGACTTCTAATGGTTCATCTCTACTGAATAAACGTTCTCCCCTACTTTCTGTCTTCTTATCTTGGAGAACATGAACTGCAACACACATTAAAGAAAACATATGGGTTGGAGTGATAGCTCAGTTGGTAAAGTGTTTGCCTTGAAAGCATGAGGATTCAGAATCAGATCTCCATCACTCACTGTGGTTTAAAAGAAAATGGCCCCCAAAGGGAGTGACACTATTAGGAGGTGTGACCTTGTTGGGAAAAGTGTATCATAGTGGGGGTGGGTTTTGAGGTCTCTTTTGCTCACGCTTTCTTCAGCATGACATTCAGTTGACTTCTTGTTGCCTGTAAGATGTAGGACTCCCAGTTATTCCTCCAGCACCACATCTGCCTGCATGCCCCCATGCTCCCCCCATGATGATAATGGACTGAAACTCCGAAACTGTAAGCAAGCTGCCCCAATTAAATGTTTTCTTTATAAGAGTTGCCATGGTCAAGGTGTCTCTTCACAGCAACAAAAACCCTAAGACATTCACAAAACTGGGTTTGGTGGTTTGTGCCTGCTATCCTAGCTCTGTGGAGATAGAGACAAGTGGATCCCCAAAGATCATTGGCCAGCCAGCCTATCTGAATTGAAGAGCTTCAGGATCCAGGAGAGATTTTGTCACAAAAAAATAAGTTGAGAGGTATTGAGTGAATACCTGACTCCAACCTCTGGCCTCGACATACATGTGCACACATCCACACACACACACACACACACACACACACACACCAAAAAACAAAAAAGCAGAGTAGCTACTAATAACTACATTAATTTTGAAGTAGTGTGAATACAAATGATATTTTGAAGCATCTATAACAACTTTATTGGCACTTACTGCCCTGTGTTGTCCATGTTCATGATGTAAAGAAATGCTAATTGAAAGTTAAAGGTTAAAGGAAAAATTTAAAGGTTAGGGGAGAGCTGTTTTTTTCCCATTTACTTCCATGAACTTCTCTGAGTTCTACACATAGACATTCAAATAGGTTTATGACTGAATCTAATGTCAAGAATTCCTAATTTAAAGGAAGTTTGGAAGATAAAAGAAAGGTAACTATAGAGATTGGTCCAAAGACCAGGAGAGATTTTGGTGCCTAGGCAGCATCTGCAGATGTGATGGGGTGGCCAGCTCTAGTAAATTAAAGGAGGGGCCCAAGTTAGACCTGAATTTCTGATAAGTAGAGGCTTTTAAGAAAGAGAAACAAAAGAAGAGTAGAAGCATGTCCCATGAAATATTAGGGAATACTTGTGCAAAAACTCATTTGCTATTTTACTCTAACTGGGCAGCAAGGGATTGAGGATAGGACAGACAAACAGACACATGGATCCAGAAAAGCTAGGGTCAGGTGGGTTGTGTGCACTCTGATGGAGTTGTGACAACCAGGAACACTGGCATACAGGCCAGTGGTGAGGAGTTGGCTGGTGCTGATGAGGGGTCTAGGCAGCAACTTCAGGCTGTAAGCATTTGGCAAGAGGAAACTGCAGCTGCTAATGTTTGTACATATTGGTCAATCATTGGTAAACACTCACATTTGAACCAGTATCAAGGAGGCTTTGCCATCGTCCCATGGGTCTGAGGCCTTGATCCCTGACATCACCAGCTCAGGTCAAACAACATACATTCAGGATCTTACTCACACCCTACAATTATTCAGCAAAATTATTCATAGGTTTGAAGGACTTAACCACACTTTGACTCAGTGTGTGTTGTAAAGGACATGAGAATGGGGACACATGACAACTTCACAGAACAACAACAACAACATCCACCAAACAAACCCCTTGAGCTAAAGAGAGGGAAGCATGGGATTTGCTGCTTTCCTCTCCATAGATTTTTAAGTGGGTGGTACCCTAGTTTCATTTCTGTTGCTCTGATAAAAAACAAAAAATCAAAAAACAAAACAAAACAAAACAAAAAAACAACAGCAACAGCAACAAAAAGCCCTGAAAAGGGCAACTAAGGGAAGAAAGGGTTTATTTTAGCCCACAGACCCAGATTCCAGTCCATTTCAGGAGAGTCAGGGCAGGAACTTAAATCCGTCAGTCACATGGCAGTCAAGAGCAGACAGAATGAACACATGCATACTCATACTTAGACTACCTTCTCTACTCTTACACAGTCCAATGCCCCAAACTAGGGAATGGTGTCACCCATGCTGGGCAGGGATTACCCACATAAATTAAGTAATCATAACAATTGTCCCAATGACCAACTTCATCTACACAATCCCTCACTGATAGTCTCTTCACAGGTTGAAACTAGGTTACTTCGAGTTGACAACCATCACAGCTGGTCATCCCAATTGAGCTTGCATTCACCAGAGTAATTAGAATGTTTTTGAGTTCACGTATTTGTCCAGAATGAGGCATATGAAATATATTATTACATGTAAATTTTTCTTGTAACATTTCCCATGTGCTGAATTGAATTAGCTCTGGCCAGAATTAGCATGCACCTCATGGTATGTCATCTGCACTTCTCAGCCAGCTAGGGCTTTATTACCAGTGAGAAAATCCTTCCAGAAGAATCTTAACTATCTCAGGTCCCTTGCAGTAGTGGTTTTTGTTGCCAGCTTGGAATGTTCCACTCACTCATTGCAAATCTGGCTTCTCCTTGACTTTACCTTCTTAGGGAGACTTATCCTGACACCTCTGTATTCATTAGTTCCCTCCCCCTTCCTCTCCTTCTTTATCCCCCCCACCCAATGTGCGTGTGCATGTGTGTACATAAGAGAGAGAGAGAGAGAAAGAGAGAGAGAGAGAGAGAGAGAGAGAGAGAGAGAGAGTTAACATTGGATGGCTTCCTGTCTGCTATTATTCTCAAATCTATCTATCTATCTATCTATCTATCTATCTATCTATCTATCTATCTATGGTAGGGTCTCTTCCTGAACCTTACACATTAGGTAGTCTGTGAGTTCTGGAAATCTACTTGTTCTGCACAGCCCTAGCATCGGGGTCTCAGAGAGGTGTCACCACACCCAGGTTGTTTTTTTAAACTTTAGCATGGGTGCTAGGGGTTCAAAGGGAAGTCCTCATGCTTGCACTGCAGGCATTTTATTGACTTAGCCTCCCCTCCTATCCAGATCAGGTTCTTTGTTTTTATTCATTTTCATGGTATCTTGTTTGATGCATTTTTCCCCTTTCTGTTTTTGTTTTGCTTTATGATACTTCCAGGACCTACAATGATTTCATGCTCTGCCTCCTTGCTTATTACAGTATTTCTCAGAATCTAATATACCCTGGGTAGTACACTGCACCACTGCTATCTAGTCTACTGAAAAAGAAAAAGAAAGCCACAAATTAAAGAGTGACATGATGCCTTAATGATAGCTTGGCACCATGCGTGGGTGGATTGCAGTGACCCATTGCTGACTGGAGAATTTGTTCATTTCCTGTAAGTGTTTCTCCACCATTGGGAGCTTTGCTCAGAGCATGATGGACAATTCTTTTTACACACGCACCAATAAGCTCAGCCTATATGGTGATTATCTTTCCATAACACACTTGTTTATTACTTATAGGAAAATACTAGATGATGGGTCATTCCTCCAAGATTAGATTTATGGCTTCCCTTCATCTCTGGCTTTTTGTGTGCAAATCATAGGTGGTCTTTGTAGAAACATTTAATCTGGCAATTAATCTTAACTTGTTGGGTCAGCAAGATGGCTCAGCCAGTAAAGGGCACTTACTGTCAATCAAGCCAGACAACCTGAGTTCAGTCCCTACAACCTACATGCTGGAAGGACAGAACTGACTTGTGCCATACTATTGAAAAATGAATAACTCGATTGAAATGACAGCCAATGAGCACGTTTGATTGATTTTGCTGCCAAGACCTAGCCAAGAGCATTGGTAAGATGCATTCAATTTTAAAGATATTAAATATGAATGAAGATATGCTGAGGAACTGATAAGGCAGGGTTTCTGTGTTTTGCATCAGGGAGTTGAGTCCTTGTCACTTGTGACTGCCAGTGTGTATTCAGTACCTCACACATGCAAAGGGAACTCAACACACACATGTTAACTAAATGAAGGAGTTGGTATGATCTTGCCTGTGAGCATTCCATTAGCAACGGAGTTGAGCGGAGTCTGTGGAAATAAAATAATACATGGAGCAGTCAGCACTCTTACCCACAAAGCCATTTCTCCAGCTTCACGTCTGATATTTCTAAAAAATTCCTTTATATTCTATTAGTTTAAGTGGCAATACCAATTACAAGAATGAGAAATTTGGCTGATACATTTGGTGACAGAGTCCCACTGACAGAGGTCTCACTGTATCATGAAATCTTTTTGGATAACACATTCATGTTTCCAGACAGAGATTCAGTATCAGCTACTGACAGTGGCAGAGGTGATTCTTGGTTACTCAACAGTATAGATTTGGAAAGACAAGAAACAGAATCATATCCATGTTAGTTATGTGGTAATGTAGTAGTCATGCAAGGAAGGTCCTGCCTTGTTGGAAAAATGTGGTCTTGTGTGTGTGTGTGTGTGCGCGCGCGCGCGCGTGCACGCATGTGTGTAGGTCAAAGGACAACTTGTTGGAGTCAGTCTTTCCACATGTGGGTTCTGGTGACTAAACCCAGGGCATCAGGCTTGGTAGCAACTGTCTTAGCCCACTGGGTCATCTTGCTGGCCTTTATGTGGCCACTAGACTTTGGAAAAGCATGAAAGAAGGATTGTGCAGGCATTGTAGAAATCTGAATATCCCATGAGAATAGGCAAAAACAACTCACTAAACTGCTTGGGCTACCATTGTACAAATTTGTCTCCTCTTCATAGCAAGCCTGGATTAGAGAGCATTGCTATGTTTGAAAATGAGAAACTGAGACTTGTAACTCAGATTCCAACCAGAGTCATGGCTTTTTTAAACAACTCTATGTGGAATCAGAGGCCCTGGGAGCTGGGGAATGAGTCATAGAACTGAGAATGGAGGATGGAACTCATTGGCCAGCAGGTGGGTTAGAAGGATTCACTCTCTGAACATTTGCAGCAGACTGATGTGTTTTCTAGGCAGCACTGAGAACTTGAAGGCTTGAGTGAAATAAAAGACTGTCTGCTACCATTCCTGTGTGTCCTCTTTATTCATTGCCATGGACTTGTTTTAATTCCTATATCCTTTAGCAGCTTCTGAAAGAGCTATTGTGTCCGATCTGCTTTGATACTGGACAAACACATCAGGACAGTGAGGTGGAAGGAGGCTCCATCACAAGTGACACTTGACACAAGTGTGAGATGAAAAGGAAGTGGAAGCATAGGAGAAAGCAAGAAAAAGTAGCAAGAGTGAAGGGTATAAACACCCATTGTGACTGGGTATGGTGATCAACATCATGAAGATTAGTTATCATAATACCCATCATTTTATGAGCTAAGTAACAATAGTAGTAATAATAACTACTAATAAAACCCACTTCCCTTTTCCAAGGTCAAGTTGAGTGGCTGGTTACACTTTTAAAATAGTAATAATAATTGTTATTATTTTTGTCAACTTGATATAAGGTGAGGTCATCTAGGAAAAGGGAAACTTAACTGTAAAAATGCTTCTATCAGGTTGTCCTGTAGGCAAGTCTGTGGGAGTATTTTCTTGTTTAATGTGGAAGGGCTCAGCCCATTGTGGGTGATGCCATCCCAGAGCAGGTGGTCCTGGACTGTATAGAAAAGCTGAGCAAGCCGTGGAGAGCAGACCAGTATGGAGAGCAGACCAGTAAGAAATGCTCCCCTTCTCAAGTTGCTTTTGGTCATGGTGTTTGTCACAGCAACAAAAAGCAAACTCAGACAAGACCCAAGGATGAGCGGGGAGTCAAGGAGCTGAGACTAAGGAGAACCTGGTTGGAACAACTTCAGTCTTCAGGCCTTTCCTTTAGCCCTAAGCACCGGGTCTGTGGATGGATATATCTTTACTTTAGAGCAGGTTTGATGTGTTGAACATTCCCATGCTAACTATTCATTTAGCTCAGTGCTGATCAGCAGGGTGATGATCTGCCTATAGGGAAGGCATGGAGGCTAGGAAGGTTTCCTTTGTCTTCGCCAAGCAGAGGTATAAGGATCTCATACTTTCTGAGCAACCTCTGAGCCCCAGCAAATGTCACTGGAACCTGGGATCAGGCATGACTAACTACTGCTCTGGGGGCCATCACTTTCCTTCTACTACAGTGTGGCAGTGCCCGCTGGAGTTTGGGTTACAAATCCACTGGTCAATGATCTTTTCTGAATCCCAGAATGATGCAAGCTGAAATGTGTCCCCAGGACCACTTTCCCTTTGAGGAAGGACCACTTTAGGGAGTCCTTGGTTATTCAAAGTAAGGGGACCATGAACAGAGGTGAGGAAGCCTTGAGTCATTGAAGTAATTCAAACACAGACAGGCTTCATGGTCCTTACAGAGCCTTACAGAGGCTGACCGAATTCCTAGGACCCCAAAGATACTTTTCCTAGTTAACATTGAGCTAAATTGAAGGGGGTCTGGCTTATACTGCTTTTTTTTTGTGAGAACAAAAGAAATCCTCTCTTTTTACCCACCCAACCCTGTTTTGCTCTCAAGAGGATACAAGCAGCAGGAACTGCAAATAATTTAGCCATTGTGAAAGTGGATTTCACTTCCTGACAACAGCAGAACTAGGTGTGCTTGCAGAAGGTCCAGGAACCTGGAGCGCCTTCCCTTGGCAGTAGAAGGAGGGGGGAGGAGACAGGGAAGGGAGTGGAGGGTAGAGTTGGGGGGGGCGGTCAGTGTTGGAGGAAACTAGGGATGCTTCCAGGAACAGAGCTGGCTTTGAGCAGAGCACAGTTTGAGCCTGTGTCCCCAGGGTGAACACTAGGGCTTTATTGTGTGGTATTGTCAGCAGAAGGAAAATACAGCTGCCTGGTCGAATTCCTCAGAGTGGGGAGTCTGGTTTGGGAATAGGGAGCTGACTTAACAGGGAATGAAGAGGGAAGGGAGTGGGTCATTTTTGCTGGGCCTTCTTGGCAATCCCTGATCTGCTTAGGGGCCCCTCCCTGAGCTGTGGTGTTCCTGGAGTACTAGCCCAGGGTCTTCTGGGGGAGGGTGCCCATTCCAGTGCAGCTGTGCCCAAGCAGGCTGGGTGTGGCTGTGATTTCTCTTCTCCAGAAGGGCTGTGGCTTTTTAGTAATGGGCAAAGGTCAAAGCAGAGACTCATAACGTGTCAGAGTGCTGAGAACAAGGCACTGCCAATGCTGTCCTAAATGGGACATCTATGCCGCCATTCCCAGGCCCAGGGAACATCAAAGGAGAAGGACAATACATAGCCACTTCCTGTTTGTATGTGGCAGGACCATGCCTGTCTGTCAGCCAGCGCTCTTATAACTTCAGGGACATGTCTCTACCTTGTAGATCTGTGGCTGTGATATCAAGTTTCAGGAGTCCAGAAAAACTGGGACCCTCAATGACCATTTTTTTTTTTTTTTTTTTTTTTTTTTGGCTGCAGTGGTTCCTCCGCCCCAGTCCTACTTTCTGCACAACTCAGAAATATAACCACACATGTTAGTTCTCTTCTTTCTCTATGGCTGTCTTGCTCTCCCC
The DNA here is from genome assembly GCF_003668045.3 of Cricetulus griseus. NCBI lineage: Eukaryota > Metazoa > Chordata > Mammalia > Rodentia > Cricetidae > Cricetulus > Cricetulus griseus. The sequence continues at coordinate 182,426,772 of NC_048597.1, forward strand.
AGTGCTATATAAGAAAGGAGAGAGATCATTTCTTTGTCACCAGAAGCGCGACAGCCTTGTAAAACAGGGCATGGCCTGCCTAGCTCTCCTCGGCTTCAGATAATGGGGCCGTTTGGATTCATAGCTCTGGGTAGTACTTAGCAGTCTGTGACTTCCCTGTGTGTGGCCTTCTGGTGAAAAGAACATTAGTGTTTGATGGTGGCATGTTATTTCAGTCTCGTTTCTGACAATAATGGTACAAATTTTCCTTCTTCTGACACATTTGAGATTGCTGGGAGGAGAAACAGAAGAAAAGAAATCTAAATTTATTCCTAACAATTGAAAGAGAAAATGAGTTGTTAAAAGCGGCAAGAGGACCAATCAAGCCAGGCTGCAAGCTGCAGGCTGAGCGCTGTTTTGATTCAACCTGGCTTCTGGACCATGTCCTACCTCCTGGAAGACCCCTCTAGGGGTGATGACCTCCAGTAACAGGGTTGAGAAACATGAGGATTTTTCTACAGCTCTCTTTTCTTCTTTTAAACTTTGTGATATTAGTGTTACCAATTTGATAGGATCTAGAATCACCTAAAAGCTGGGTCTGGTTGGGGGGAGTGATCTTGATGATATTAGTTGATGGGAGAAGACACATCTTAATTGTGGACGTGATCATCCAAAGGCAGCGACCCTGGACTTTATGTGGAGAGAGCAAGCTGAGCATTGGATGCATGCCTTCTTCCCCTGATTCCTGACTGCATGTGATGTGACAAGTTTCTTCAAGCTCCTGCCACCATGATTTCCCTGCCATGATGGACAGTAACCTGAAACTGTGAGCCAAATCAACCCCTTCTCCATTAAGTTGCTTTTGTCAGGGGATTTCCCCCCCCATAGTAACAGAAAAAGATACGAACACAGAAAGGGTCTCATGTATCCAGGCTGATGGGTTACATAGGCAAAGATAACCTTGAACTTCTAATCCCCCTGATTCTACTTTATGAGTGCTAGGAATATATAGGTGTGCATCACCATGCCTGTTGTATGACTTATTAGTGAATCAATCCTGGGACTCCAGACATGCCAAGCAAGCATTCCAGCAGTGGAGCTGCAGCCCCAGCCCTCAGAGCAGCTTTTTATTTAACAACTGCCTGTTTGGGACTCATAAGCCATCTCTTTTCTTTGAGGCCCAAAGGTTATCATGCAGTATAAAAAAGAAGAAAAAAACAGTTTAGAATGGGCAGTCTCTCATTATTCCTGCCTTGGGGGTGTCTTATGATGGCATATTTATTTCCCTTTGCCCTGAGAGGTTACCACCTCAAATAGGCTAGAATGAACCCACCATCAAACAGGCTTTTATGGCTGTAGGAATGGAGCTTTGATGGAGCCCCTAAGGGAGCTGTTTCACCCCAACCAGGACGCCTGCACTCTGCCCTCTGACCCTTTGCAATAAGATTTTAAAGTGGCGTATAGAGTTCTGCAGCAAACAGAGCTTTCTGGGAATTTCTTTTGTTCTCTACTTGAAAATTATGTTCTGTCATATCTGAAAATAGATCACAGGGTTGGCGGTGTAGCTCGTTGGTTTTCTCTCTCTCTCTCTCTCCGTGTGTGTGTGTGTGTGTGTGTGTGTGTGTGTGTGTGTGTAGACACACATGTGTATATGTGTATGTAGAGGCTAGGGGACAACCTGGGTGTTTTTCTCGGATGCTGCCATTACCATTTGTTTTTAAAGGCAGGGTCACTTATTGATCTGAAACTTACAAAGTAGGGTTTGCCTGGGCTGGATGGCCAGTGAGCCCCAAGGATCCATTTGTCTCTACCTCCTCAGTGCAGGACTTAAAAGAGTGCATGCATGCCATGTTTGACTTTTTCACGTGGATTCTGGGAATCAAGTTCAGGTCCTTGTGTTTGCAAGGCAGGCACTTTCATGATGGTGCCATCTCCTCAGCCCATCATGTTTTTTTTTTTTTTATGAATTCCCAAAATAGGACTGCTCCCTCATATTCTCTGTCTGTCTGTCTCCTCTCTCTCTCTCTCTCTCTCTCTCTCTCTCTCTCTCTCTCTCTCTCTCTCTCTCTGTGTGTGTGTGTGTGTGTGTGTGTGTGAAAGTTTATTCACAATTTTGGTGAGTCCTTGTGCCTGGAGGACCTGCATACTTGCTTGCTGATTTTGGTTTCTGCTACCATCCTCTGCTTAGCTGTCCCACACTCAGATGGTTGGTGTGTGCTTTGTTTCTGGCAGGCAAAATGTCTCAGCACCTTCTGGGCTCATTAAATGCTGTGGAGTGACTGGGAGCTTCAGGGTTTCTTGGGGATGATGGGAACCAGATATTATTCTCAAAGCTCGGTGGGCTACTTGGGTCGTGGAGGAGCCCCACACATTCATTATTGAATTTGTAAGAGATAGATGAATATGTCTGGCCATTCTGTACCTTCAATTAGAAAACATATTTCTGATTTGGGAGCACTTTACCCTAGTTCTTATACATTAGTGACAGTTAACCAATCTGAAATCCGTGACATCAAAGGAAATGTGATGACAAAAGTAAATGAGAATGTTTTAAGAAAGAAAATAGAAAAAAAGAGCAAGGGAGGAATGAAACGAGGTTCCAAGCAAAATTTGCAAACACAAGGTTGGGAGCTGTGATAAGACACAAATGTCTCTTCTTTTAAAGGAATATCTACCTAGCACCTTTGTGTGTTAGGTACTATGCAGGCTATGTATCTAAAGAGTATCAACAAAAGACAGAAAACAAGAGGATGATGTGGTGTGTCCACCTCTATTTGATGTGTTTGGGGAGCTGTATAGTCCAGTCCTCATTGATCTTGTCTTCAGTTACTTCAGTTATTCAGTCCTGTGGTCTAGCCTGGAGCATCCTCGGCTACTGCCTTGCTCTCAGCCTGTGCATCTCCAAGTTCCCCTCACATTCTAGGTTACTCAGGAATGGCGCCAGTTGGGATTTCACTCCTGTCCCCTAACACCAACAGATATCTGATTCTCTCTTTTTACTATCCTCAATTTTCCCTACCTGCATGAGGCTACAGTGTGGAAAGCTGGCAGCTCTAAGATGGCCCTGAGCTCAGAATTACAGTGTTAGCCGGATACATTGATTTAGGTTAACAAAGAAATTTTGGGCTTCTTTATTCTAAAAAAATCTTGGTAGGATAATTTTCTCATAAGGAAATTGGCTTCTGCAGAGAGTTTTAAAAACAGCATTGTAAAAACTAGCAAATATGTTCACGCCAATTTTACCCACCCTTCCTTCTTGCCACTAGACCTGACCAGATGTCACAGGCCAGTTCATACGGCCCTGGTGGGAATTCTTCATACTGACAGGAAAGAGCCAGGTTCTATGGGCCCTGAATCTTCCCTACAATTTGAAGGTCCTGTTTAAGAAAAGGCACCCAGTGTCACTGATTCTTCAATTAGACAGGGGACTTTGGAAAGGGGCTTATGGGGTGAAGAGCCCTCAAACCTAAGCTGCACTGGTTCCATGGCAGGTTAGCCTATGGTGCCAAGCCCAGGTGAGAACTAAGGTGGGCTGAGCTGAGCAAAGATGGATGGGAAGACAGAGATGAGCAACTGTTACCCAGGGGTGTGAAGGAGGCAGAGTAGGGAGGGAATGGAGCATGGAGAATCAGAGTGGGGAGGGAACTGAACATGGAGGGATGGATGTGCCAAGAACCCCTGATGGGAGCAGTTGGGGCATACTGACTTAGAGCCTGGGAAAGGTGTCTCCTGGGAGGCATGCTTAGGACTTTGGAAGAAGTATGCTGATTGATGGGGAAGGGCTCATTGTGACAAGGGCTCTGGAGATGATGACCTGACCTTCTCTAGGTAGTAGAAAATACACAGAAAATCACCTTTACTTTTTGACTGGCCATTGGGTCTTATTTGACATAAAGGGCAGGGAAGACCCTGGCTCAGAGACCTTCTGCTCCTTGCCAAGAAATACAGCCTGAGTTTTCCCCTTCCCCATGAGAACTGGTGGCTACTGATAGATTGGCTCCTCTCTGGGGGGGGGGACCAGAGAGAGTATTGTCCACCAGTTTGTCCTGATATGGGAGTCATTTGTCATTTAGTAGGGGGCTGGAGCCTGAGTCCATTGCATATTTGGTTTATAGCCTGCTTGTGGGGCGGTGGGGGTGGGGGCATGGGGGAGGGGGAGATGGCCTTTTATGGCTTCACCTTGGAATGACCTACCTCTATGGCAGCTGTAACTACAGCAATTTCCCCAGTGGACACTTCTAAGGAACAAGTTCTTTTCAGAAAAGAAAGTTCTCATGGTGGCTTACTTTAAGATGGGGAGAATACTGCAGCAGGGCTGGGATGCCCTGTTTAATTACCTGGGTTGATATTGGCTTCAGTTATGCTAAAATGTGATTGAGGTGTTCCCAGTGTCATCTCTGCGAAGGTGTATAGATATTGAGTCCAAAAGTCAATATTCCTATTTCTACAAACAAATCTTATTTATTTGTATTTTGTGTATTTATTTTTGAGGCAGGGTTCCACATAGTTCAGGCTGTTGAGCTCCTATGTAGACAAGGATGAGCTTGAACTCTCCATCCTCCTTCTCCACATCACAGATGCTGGGGTTAAGGTGTGCATCACCACACCTGGCTTACAGGCCCTGTTTTTAAGGCTGGGTTTTCATTGCCTAATGTCTTTCAATCACTCCTCCTCTCCATCTCTCTCTCTCTCTCTCTCTCTCTCTCTCTCTCTCTCTCTCTCTCTCTCTCTCTCTCTCTCTCTCTATGTTCCCGCATCTCTGATTCTTTCTCCTTTTCTCATTCATGGAACTTTGGCTTCATACCAGGTCCTTTGGTGTGCACTGGAACTACAGATGAGTCAGACAAGTTACCCAGATGTAGGTGACACCTGGACACACAGCAACAAAGAATTTTTTAGGGAACAGGCAAGTCCTGGGGAGCCAGCTTCCCCACCTGACAACTATTAATGTTTTGAGGCAGACAACTGCATGTGATTGAGGGGCTGCTCCTGTGCATTGTGGGAGGCTTAGCATGATCCCAGCCTCTAGCTGCTGGAATCCAGAAGCTCCTTCTTCTCTAGATATGATAACCTTAAATGCTGTGATTGCCGAATGTCTTGGAAACAAAAACACTCTAGTTAGGAATGACTGTGATCTCCCACCTGGATAGAGATCCCAGCAAGATTCCAAGCTCTGACTCCAGTTGTGCTTTCCTTCAGTGGGCTGTGAGTTCAGAAGCAGCTAGCTGGATTTGTATGAAAAAATGAGAGTGGAGGAAGCACTGTGCAAGTGTGCACGCATGTGTGTGTACATGCATGCATGTTTGTACACATGCTTGTGGAGGCCAGAGGTTGTTGACCTTGGGTGTCTTTTTAAAGTCACTGTTACCTTCCTATTATTTTAAGTTTAGAAAACATCTATCTATCTATCTATCTATCTATCTATCTATCTATCTATGTATATATCTATCTATCTATTGTATGCATGATCCCACACCTTATTTTTTGAGACAATGTCTTTTACTGAACCTGGAAGTCACTATTTGGCTAGACAGAGCTCCAGGGATTTCCTTGTTTCTGCCTTTCCCCACTCCCAGTGCTAAAGTTATAGACACATGTCACCAAGTGATCTGAACTCAGGAGCTTATGTTTGTGTGGAAACTACTTTACTGACTGAAATGGACTGAGTCATTTTGAATGAATTTTGGGCATGTCTGCTACAGCACGTTAGATGATGCACTCTGAGAAGGCGAGGACAGTTTATGCTTTACCATATGCTTAAAGTGTCTAGGACAGAAGCCTGTCATCAGTCAACAGGTACTAGCAGATGCTGGCTGTGTGATCAGTTGGTTTACAAGGCTCATGGGAGAAGACATCCTAGTCTCATGAAAGCCTGTCCTCATGTTTGAATCCTGGTTCTGCCTCACACAGCCTGGGAGGCTTGGCTGGGTTACCTACCCTCTCTGCCCCTCAGTTTCCCCATCTGTATCATGGAAATAATAATGAATGTGACCTCATAGATGTTGCCAAGGTTTAGTGGGGCAGAGTAATACCTGGCAGAATGACTACAAAGGATTAGCTATGGGTTATATTATGCAGGTGAGACTAACTCACCAGCCCTGGAGGTCTCACAGGATACAGCTGGGTGTGTGGCACCCACCGTGAATGGCTCTAACAGTTATCACGAGGAAAGAAAACCCACAGAAAAATAAATGGAAATGGGGGTGTCTCAGAAGGTTACACAGACTTTGTTTCTGTGGCAGGGAACTGCAGGGCAGGTAAGGGAACATTCCCCGGAGAAGGTCCTAGAGTTCTCAGAGACTAACAAGGGAACCATGGAGGTGTTGACAAGCAGAACTAAACTGTTCAGAGCAGTGGAGTGACCTGCCTGGGCCATTCTGAAGATGATGCTGAGAGCTAAGCTTCACAGCTCAGGGTCTTGACTCAAAGTCTAGTGCTCTGGTCTGAACAGCAACATGGGGACCCCAGGGAGAACACTTACCCTGGTGAGACGTACCCTAAGTGCCCGGTTTTAAGACTGTTTTCAGGGTCTTTAGGGCAGAAGAAGGTTACAATAAGGGAGGGTCTTGGTTGGGGTCAGTGACACCAGGGTAGAGAGATTTGGCAACCATGGCATCCCAGACTGGATTGGTACATACTTTTGCATTGTCTATTAAGATGGAAAAACTAGGTAAATCTGAAGGGAAGGCATTCAAATGACTAGCCCAGGTCATTTCCAAGCAGGAACTAGCAGGAAGAGTAGAGGCCTTGTTTTGCATTCAGGTGAAACACTGATTATAAAACAGTTCTATAGGGTTGGTAGAGAAAAGCAGTCCTGTCCAAGCTATCTTTTGCAGTCCTTAATTACCTGATAGTGGGTATTGGCAACTGGAAACACACACACACACACACACACACACACACACACACACACACACACACACAGGAGGATCAGCCAGAGCTCAGTAGGGGAGGAGTCTGCAAAACCATGGGCCATTGTTGCTAGTGCTACCAATCAGACCACTGATGCCATCCATCTGTGGGACACTTCACCTTGCTCAGTCACCTCCCTAGACATTGTGGAACCCTGATGGTTCTATTAGGCTCCTGTTCCATAGGTGCAAACAGCCCCACTGTGAGTTAGGTGATCTTCCATTGGGCATGTGGCTGTGGTCTGGATACTTCAACCACAGACCTCACTGAGCCCTATAGCCTCCTAAAGTAGCCACTCTCTACGATGGCTATCCTACCTCCCAGGTTCATGACCTTGTGTGGTTCATTACCACATTATACAGGGTTGGTTCGTGTGGTTATAGAAATCCCGAGTGAGCTCTTAGGTGGATTTTCTAGTGTTGAGGTGACTGCAGACCCAGCAGCCTTACAAGCTCTTAAAAATCTTGAGCCAGATTCACTTGACTAACCTCTTCCCAGGCTGCTGCCCTTGGGGAACTTAAAGGCAAGGTATACTTGTCATTTTAAGCTCCTAAATCTGGAGCCTGTTTGCTATGAAACAATGGCTGACTGTACCAGGAAGTTTGAGGTATGACAACTTCCAGTAGCCAGCCCCTCAGTCCTCCAAATATTTCTACCCTGGGCTTTCCTAGGGAGCAGAGTTCCACCTTGGGGGACTCCATTCCCTGGGGTTAACCATTACCATCTCCACAAGGCTCCTATAAGGAATCAGCAGAGATAAAGCCATGGCTCAGAACTCCTGGGAGTTACTCCGTGTGCTCACATATATGTGCATCTACACATAGAAGTGTGTGAGCCGAGAACCTCACAGTCTCATGTATGCATGCTGGTCCTGACTCAAATACACATCACGTGTATACGGAACCGTTCTAGCTTGTCTGCTTCCCCAGGTCCCCGCTCCACCTCATCCCCATGATGCCTCAATTTTCTGGCATCATTTTAGTGAGTTAAAGTTGAGGAGCAGCAACACTGAAGCCCCCACAATGAGAGGTGCTGATCCAAGCAAGCAGACAGGAAGCAAGCTGGAGGACCCGGGGGTGAGAGAACCCTGCCTTTCTGATCACATGACTCTTATCTTGCTCATATGAAGCTTATTTTGTTAGAGTCTCTGATAGGGTTATGGACACTTTTGGTGCAAAGAAGAAATGGGGCAGAATGGGGGTAGGGCTGGGAAGCATTCTTAAGACACCACAGGGGTTGGGGTGGAGAACAGACTTACTGAGTTTATGAAGTCAGTTTTCTTTTTAAATTGCATTTTATGCAAGGCATGGTGGCATACACCTTAATCCCAGCCCTTGGGAGGCAGAGGCAGGTGGACCTTTGTGAATCTAAGGCCAACCTGGTCTACACAGGGAATTCTAGGTCAGCCAAGGCTACATAGTGAAACTTTGTCTCAAAAAAAAAAAAAAAAAGATTAAAAAGTGACATTTTATTTGTTGTGTGGGGGAGTTTCACATGCCTTGGTGCATATGTGGAAGCAAGAGGACAATTTATGGGAGGAATTTCTTTCCTTCCACTGTGTATGTCCCAGGGATCAAACTTCGGGCCCCCAGTCTGTCTTGACAGCAAGTGTATGGCACACTGAGCCATTTCACTTGCCAGGATTTGTGTTTATATTTAATTATAGAGTGTGTTATGTGTGTGTATGTCATGGTGCATGTTGGAGGTCACAGGGCAATTTTTGAGAGATGGTCCTTTCCTTCTACCATGTGGGTCCTGGAGATCAAACCCAGTTCCTCAGGCTTCATGACTAGAGTCTTTTGACTTACTAGTGAGCCGTCTCATTGGCTAGTTTTCTTTTCAACAACACCAGAGTTCAGGGTCAATGAGAGAAGAGGTGAGCATTCCAAAAAGAGGGGCATGAGAAGAAAACCGTGATGTGCTTTTGTGAGTTGTGGATTTTTTGTTTGTCTGTTTGGTTTTGTTTTTTTTTTTTTTTTTTTTTTTTTTTTGCCTTGTTTTGATATTGTTGTTCCCTTTCTGCTTTTGATGGCTGCATGGAGGAGAAGAGGGTGCTCATCAGTGTTGCTCGGGCAGCAGATTGGACTTCAGTCCTCTTCATGGAGATAGGGAAATTTGCCTCTTTAAAAGAGTTGATAAACTAAAACCAAAGTACACACAGAGAGGAAATTCAGGCTCAGAGTGAGGGCAGGGTAGACTGTGTCAGGCAAGGCCGGTAACCCAACAGGGGACTTAGGTTTGGTTTTTCAATTCTGCCACCAGCATGGTGAACTTGTGGGTTTGGTGGCCACAATAACAGAACTAAGAGGATGCAGCCAAGGGCTCGCTGCCCTGAGGAACTTGGGCTCTCATGAAAGGTGTGGCTTTGGGCAAGTCATGCAACCTCTTTGGTTTGTCCTCATCTATAAATATAACTAAATGATATAATTGCCACTTCATGTTTATCTGGGGCTAAGAGCAGGCCTTTGATGAGCATTGACTAGTCATATGGTAAGAATAAAGGGCAGACATTATGTTTAAAGTATACATATACTGTGTACTGTGGAGATGACTCAGTGGTCAAGAGGGCTTAATGTTGTTGCAGAGGATCCAAGTTCAGTTCCCAGCACCCACATTCAGTGGCCCAAACCTATAGTAACTTCAGCTCCAAGGGACCTGGTGCCATCTTCTAGCCTTCTCAGACACCTGTATGCATGTGCACATATTCACACACATAAAATATTTTAATTCATGCTTATATTGTAGCTGTGTATATATAATGCAATAACTAATCATACTAAAATTTATGTAGTGACATCATAATGATGTGTGTGTCCATTGCCATTAGTGTAGAACTTGGTTTAGGCTTTAAGCACTTGTCTGCCCTCTCCTATCTGCTCTTCCCAAATGGGACTCAAGAACTTTGCATAACTGAGGGCCAAGTGGGCTCCAAGCCACATGGGTGAGGCGCCTCTGGATGGAAGTGTAGGGGCACTTCTCCCTGCTGCCTGAATCTGGCCCTTGGGTACTTGGCAGAGGCAATTCATTTCTGTGGCCAGAGAAAGTTGAACAATGGGTACCTTGTTGCTTTCTGGGACTGTGTCAAGGTATCCAACTAGGTCAGAAAGGCAGGACAAGAACAATGCCTCTGTCTCAGGTCACACGTGAAAGCTTTGGCAGGGTGGCCTCCCAGCCTTCGGGCCTGTTAGTGCCCTGGAAAGACCAACTGGAATCTTATGGCAGGTGGTATTTCAGGCACCACTAAGCTGTCACAGGATCAATAGTCCCATGGAGTGACAGCCTTCTTAGGATAGCAGCCTGAAGTCAGGCCCAGGGTGGAGGAGGGATAGTGTTATGTACTGCTGTTCAGGCAATGACAAGTGCCCCTTCCCCACACTGGTCCAGGTGTCTGAGTCTCCTCCAGGAACCTGTATCACACACAGAGCAAAACAGGCAGAGGGGACATATCTGCGGTGTCATTGCTGCCTGACAACTGGTTACAAAGCAGTGTGGCATCCCACAATTGGTGTCAGGGCTTAGCAGAAATGTCACTTATGAGCACATTAAGGATTTGCTGTAAATATGGGAGTGTGGAGGCATGGCCATGGAAGAGACAGTTTTAGCTTTGACACTTGTTCTAGGTGGTCAGCTAGACCTTTGCTATATGTCCAACCTGTGGCCTCCAGGACCAGCCTAGTTGTGAATATAGCCCAACACAAATCTGTAAACTTATCTGGAAATTAATTTATGAAAAAAATTGGTAATTCAATTATGGGGTCTTTGAGTGTAGACTTTGTAGTTAATGTCATGCAGTGATATCAAAAGGTTGGACATGTCTGCAATTTTAAGATCATTTTGTCACAACCATGAAAGTGTTATAACATTCCCACTTTACAGGCCAGGAAACTGAAGCACAGAGTTGAACAGTGAAGAACAGGACCAGGGTTAGAACCTTCCAATCTGTCTGGAAACTCCAGCTTTGGCCAAGCTGTGGCATTGTCTGGAAGCCCAAGCATTGGTCAGGCGGTGGCAGTGTCTTGGGGACTAAGACACTATTGTGTTCCTTTTGTATTTGGCAGACACAGTCACCCCATGAAATGCCAACTTCTGAGCATCTAGCTTTGGGGCAAGTCTGTGTAGCAGGATGTCTGTCTTCCTGCAGCCCTGGCTTTCAGGGACTAGGGATCAGGATAGAGTTCCCTTCCTGGATTTTCAAGGGCTCTTTTGTTCCTTCATTCCCACAGTGTACGAGGTAAATCTGAGAGCAACTTTGAGGCAACAACCTGGAAATTCAATTCCCTGTGAACTCTGCTCCTGCTAGGCTCTGTAATGGGATCACTCTTGCTTGGCAGGTGTGCCACAGTCAGGCTTCCACCTGCTGTAATTACAGGCCCTCCACACTTTCCCAGCTCCCGGCTCTGTGAGCCCTGAAATTTTTGCAAGTGTGTCTCCTGTCCTTAATAACGGGTTAGCAGCCATTCATCAGCGCCATGAGCAATCGGGTACCGCCTCTCCTCACCACCTTTCCTTTCTTGTTTGAGAGACAGATCAAGGGCTCTACCTACTTAAAGACTTGTATTCAGAGAGCAGGAGATGGCGATGGGATGAAACAAGTCTCCATATTCCATTTTTTGGGATTTAATTTATATTCTCCTGGTGCGATGAGGATTAGAGGTTGTGAAATTATCAGGGTAAAACAATTTCTAAAAATACAAGCGATGTGAGTATAAGGGGCAGGGTTTGGAGAGAGGGCACCTTGCATTTTTTTTTTTTCTGGGTTGAGATGACAACAGGGGAGTTTAGTGGCTGGGGCTGGTTCTCATAGGAGCCAGGGTCATGTTTGTGGTGCCTGTCTACCCTCTCAAGAAAGAGGCAGTGGAGAGCCCTGTACACAATACTTACAGGTGAGTTGGGTAGAGCCCACTGCATTGAAGAAGAAACAGGATTGATGCTCTTTCTTCCCTTCTTCTTTTTTTATTTTAATTAGAAAGAAAATCATTTTACATGTCAATCCCAGGTCCCTTTTCCTCCCCTCCTCCCCCACCCCCCCTACCAACACCCTACCTATCCCATACCCTTTTCTGCTCCCCAGGGAGGGTGAGGCCTTCCATAGGGGGGGTCTTCAAAGTCTGTCTTATTCTTTGGGATAGGGCCTAGGACAACCCCCTTGTGTCTAGGCTCAGGAAGTATCCCTCCATGTGGGATGGGCTCCCAAAGTCCATTCCTATGCTAGGGATAAGTATTGATCCACTTCAAGGGGCCCCATAGATTTCTAGTGGTGATGGAGTGATGAAGCATTTGGGGAACAGGGCTAGAAGCTGGGAACTAGGCTGAGGGTCTCTGGCGTATGCACAGCTCTCCTGTAGACACTTCTCCCTGGCCTGTTCCCATGAGCTGTCACTGTCCCCACCCAACTTGCATTACTTAAATCCTGACCCCATCAGTTTGTGACCATTTGGCAAGTTCCCCTAATCCCGTGAGTCTCAGTTTTCTGGTTTGAATACATTAGATTATAAACCCCATATCATAGACTACTTTGGGATGAAAACTGAATTTGATATCATAAAGAGTCTGAGACAGGTCAAGGGCCCAGTGAACACAATTTTTCTTCATCGGATTAATAGGTCATGGCTGGTGAGACTCCTTAGGAGGTATTTGTTGACCATGACAAGACTGCAAGGCCTCCGTCCCCAAGAATCATAAACAGTTGAATTTTGGGCCATGGGGATGATATTTTTGGAGAAGTGAAAATTTGCTATTCAAATTCTATTATGGAGGTGACTGTCTCTTCAGGGTATTTGAGGGGGAAGTTCTGTATGGTCATGTAATTGAAGGCCAAAAAAAGAGCCATAGCTATTATCTTCACAGCTTTCCATACCCCTCAACAATTGTGTCAACTAGCCATCAAGGCCATAGAACCGGAAGTGAAAAATTAAGATAGTGGCACATGCCTTTAACCCCAGCACTTGGGAGGCAGAGGCAGGATCTCTGTGAGTTCAAGGCCAGCATGGTCTACAGAGTGAGTTCCAGGACAGCTAGAACAACAACAACAACACAACTACAAACAACCCCCAAAGTTGAATTTCCTTCTCAAATGACTGAAGCAGGACTCCTAAATCTTTCCCCTTTCCCACTGAGATATAAGAGGTAATGCATCCCTCAGTTATTAGAAGACACTGTGGTACATGCTCCTGGACACAGTCTCTGGGTGCTGCCAAAAGGGATGTTGAGAAGGGGTAATTTACTCTTCTTTGGAATCATTTTACAAGAATCATTCCAGCATGCCTTCACTCCTAAACTTCTTCCTCTCCCAAGTCCAGGCCCTCTGTGCTTGAGGTTCCAAGCTGTTGCTTTGCCTCTCTGACCGTTCAGGTAGAGATGGGCAAGGCCCCTGCTTGGGACTAAGTGCTTTGTGACAAACTGATGCTGAAAGTGAGGGCATTCCTACAATTTCGCTGAGCCAGGGTGGACATGGAACTATCCCAAACACCCAGCATGGCACCTAGACCCTGTAGGGAGCTTACTAGATAGCTGGTGGCAGAATGGCAATGTCCTGGTTCCAATTAACTGTCAACCTGACAGCCTAGAATCATCCAGAGAAAACAAGAGTCTCAACTGAGTGTTTTTTATCTGGGTGGTTTGTAGCTATGTTTAATGAGGGATTATTTTGATTGTCTGAATTGATGTTGGAGGGCCCAGCCCTCTGTGAGTGACACCATTCCTTGGCAGGTGGTCCTAGACTGTATAATAAAGCTAGCTCTAAGCATTACCCAGTGAGCCTGTAAGCAACAAGAATGAGCCTATAAGCAGCATTCCTCCCTGGTTCCTGCCTCCCAGGTTCTACCTTGAGTTCATGCAATGACTTCCATCAATAACAGGTTATGGTCTGGAAATATAAGGCAAGTAAACCTTTTCCTCCCCAAGTTGCTTTTGGTTAAAGTGTTTTATTACAGCAACACAGAGGAGAGCAAGACATATAACAATAAGAAACTGAAGTATACACCTTTGTGTAATTTGGCACTAACCCCAGTGCCAAATTCTGACCTCTAAGAACTACTGGATTCCTGAGTAGGAAGGAGCCTTGGGGATTGATTGGCCTAACTTCCTTACTTTATATCTTCAAGGAAACAGAAGCCAGAATTGAGGAAAGACCAGCTCTAGGCCACATGGCTGCTGGTAGCAGGAATTTATGGTAGACACAGGACTGCAATTAACTCCATTTGTACCTCAGCTGAATGCCCTTAAAATAGTTGTGATCAGATTTATGTGTTAGAGGTACTAAAGGAGGGGTGAGGCAAAATATCCAGAAAAACCTGCTAATTGCCTATTTATTTCAGTCCCAGCTCTTGAGAAAGCTGCTTCTGACGGATGCCATGAGCTCTACAAATGTTATAATTAGACAGCTTGTTTGGGCCAGAACCTTCCAGAGCAAGACCATCAGATAGGAAATAATAAGAGTGATAAGCAAGAACCAAAGATACAGTCAGTTTTCAACAACAAGCCTTCTGGAAGCTACTTATTAAGGGGCCATCTTTTGCTCCAGAAAGCTGGTGGGATGCCCAGATGAGCTACACAGCTTCCTGTGCCAAAGTGGCACAATTGCCAACACTAAAAATACTAGCTTTGCCTTATTGAGCACTTACTGTGTACCAGCATGCCGTCCAGGCATGCCATCTCTTCATTTAGCCCTCACAATATGTCTTCAAGGACAGAGATTATCCTAGCTCACATTTGAGGGCCAAAGGCTTGCAAGGTTAGGTTGTTAGTTTTCAGAAGCATCGCTGGGACTTGAACCCAGGACCCCGTGTGCCACTCACGAAAATCTGCTGTCAGAGTTACACAAGCAAGCACACATCAAGCATAACTTTTTGGTGGCTGGTGTCTGTCTCAGTTAGCACCAGCTAAAGGATTCTCTTTATATTCAGGGATTGCACGGTGTGGAAAGTGTCTTCCCGCACCAGACACGCTCAGCTTATCCTCCGTCATTTGACAGGTCATCTGTCTCTCTTCTGGACTTGCTTGCCAATCACCTGTATTTGAATTCTTTTGAGTGAAATGCATCCATGGAAGGATCCTATTCCATCATCCTCCCAACTTCTGTGGGCAGATAAAACTAACAAGAGTGCAAACAGCTGCTTCCATGGACCAGGGTTCTGCTGCTCTCAGATCATGAGCTCTGCACATGGCCTTCTTGGCATGGTGCCCTCTGTCTGTCTGGCTTCTTCTTCCTGACCCAGGGGCTGTTTTCTAGAACTCACTTGGAATCTATGCTAATATTACACATCCCACTTTAACATCCATGGCTTGTCTGGGCCAGACAAAGGACCAGGCATAGGACCTCAACTGAAGAAAAAATGTCTATATTAATAGAGAGATGTTCAAGGCAGCTTGTATCCTTGCTGGGCTTGCAGCAGGGAGAAGCAATTCATGGACCTAACTAGGGTGAACAACCAACCTGCTGTGTGTGTGGCTGCCCTGATTTAGCAAAGTCCCACAAACCAGAGGATATTTCAGCTGCAGGCAAAGTAGGAGAGTTACCTACACCAAGTCTGAGGAGAGGTGGAAGGGATACTCTGGTCAAGTTGATCTTGAGAGTGGGGTCTTTCCAGAAAAATCCAAGGGAGATGGAGGAAGAGCTGGGCAGAGTCTTGGGCACAAGCATCAGGGAGGGACATGGTGAGAGAAGAGGGTTTGTGTGAGAGCACAGTAGGAGAGGAAGTGAAATGGAGTCAGTAAAGAAACTGAGTCACATAGTTTGTGATATGAATCGTTAAACTTGTGGGAAGAAACTGAAGCCCTGCCTACCAGATGTTGGGAGATGTTTCATTAGATATACCCCAGAGATGAAAAGAAGGACTATTTGGTACCTGCATACCAGCTGTCCACATCAGGACCCTGATTTATGTCTGGACACACAAGCATGCTTCTTGGAAGATCTTTTCCTCAATGGGTTGTCTGGGGTTTCTCACTCACTTCTGAATGATTGGGCTATCTCAGGGACTTCCCTGATCTGTGATCTATAAAGCGGGGGGTGGGGGGTAGCCATGTATTTTTCATAGCTATTTTGTGAGGTCCCAGTAAGAGAATTGACAATAGAAGCTCTGGGCTCACTACCAGCTCATGGCATTACCAGTCTGCAGAAAAAGACTACAGGCCAGAGTTATTGCTTGGGGGAGGCCTTCACGTGAAGAAGGAGAAAGGCTGTTGGAGATATCATGGTGGATGAGGGCCTTGGACTCTTTAGGAATGTATCAGGTGGGACAGAGATGACTGCTATGTGGACCTATGGGATAGGACCCTTTCTTCTCGTTCCATCCCACCTCCTGCGCCCTAACCCCCTGCGTACCTAGATTCTTTGGAGTCGCCCCTGATGTCTCCCTCTCCTCCATCAGCATGACCAATCGGTCACCATTACATGCTGGTGCTATGTGCTAATGAAAGACCCCCAAAGAGGTACTTTCGTAGAAGGAGACCCGCACCCAGGAATCAGTGAGACCACGAGCTTGGATGCAAAACCGCAAGAGGCTTTATTGGAGATACGGGTACCTGGGCGACTTAGCTTCTGTGTGGCTAAGCGCCCCGAGCCAAGGGAAAGGGGTCCTTATATAGGGAAAAAGGCGCAAGCTAGGAGCAGGGATTCTATTGGATAATTCTAATGAGGCATTGTACAGAGCTATTCCCATTGGTCAATGTAAATGAGGCGCTATACAGGGTTATTCAAATGAGGCGAAGTACAGAGTTATTCAAATGAGGTGAAACACAGAGTCTTTCAAATGAGGCGAAATACAGAATCATTTCTATTGGATGGTTCAAATGAGACACAGAGCCATTCCAGATCAGCATATTCTCAAGGTCTGGTGTCTGGTACAACAGACTCAATTCCCCCTCCCTCCGCGTCCAGATGGCTGACCTTGGGGGCGGAGACCTTGGGACGGAGTGTTTCTCATCGGGCGGGGGCTCAGGGGCAGGGCTCCAGGCCGGCTCACTTGGTGTTTGTTCTCGTGCCGGCCCACCTGGTGCTCGCCCTCGTGCCAGCCCACCTGGTGCTCGTTCTCGGGCTGGGCGTGCAGCGGGTGGCGGGGGAAGTGGAAGCCGCCGGGGGTGGGGATCGGGGAAGCCGCCAACAGGAGGAAGAGGAGACAAACTTGAGAAAGAAAGGGCTAAGGGGCAGGGGTCTTTCACTAACTTCTTCTTGAGTTCACAATTACCCTCCATGGCCCCATCCATGGAGCCACATGTCTCTTCAGGATTCTGTTCCCCACTGATCTCCTGTATACCACTAGCCCAAGAGACTGAAGGCAATTAAAAGCTAATGTTACCTCTTCCTGTCCAACCAGTGGAGCAGATTCCTTTTATTGTTGGGAAATCCAACCACAAAATAGCCCTTGGCATGTAGGTGCTATAAGATAAGACCCTGCTCTTAGTGGGGCTGCTTTCCTCATTCTTCACCCTTCTGCAAAGAAGACTTGCTCAGTTCCTAGAACACACCTCACTCCCCTACCCAGAACCACAGCTTACAACCTACTTCCTCCCTGGTTAACCAAGTTAACTCCTGTTTGTCATCCGCATTTTCCAGTGAACACCACTTCTTCGGCGTCTTCCACAGTCTCAGTCTACCTATCCTTTGGCAGGAGACAGACCTGAGTGAGAAGTCTTTCAATTTGGGGTAGTGTTGCACAATGGCAAAAGCATGAGCCTGGAGCTGGAGTGCTTGGGTTCAGTGCCTGGAGCACCCCACTGACTAGCTGCTGAACCTTCAGCAAGTCACTTCCCAGCTCTGTGCCTCAATTTCTCCACTAATCCCAGTGGAAAAAAGTAGTGTCCATCCAGGAGAACTGGTGTGAGGATTTAGTAGATTAATAGTGGCAAAACCCTCACCGACACCATTTGTGACCTCTAGTAGTACTATACAAGCATTTGTTACTCTTTGGGTGTGGAATCTAAGTTGTTGCATTTAGTCAGCCTTTTTGTATGTGATCCTATATGATGCCGAAGTCAGGGGTATCTATCGGGTATCTTCCTCAATCTCTCTACCTTAGTTTTTGAGACAGGGTCTCTCACTGATCCGGAACACACTGATTCAGCTAGACTAGCTGGGCAGCCAAACTTCGGGATTCACCAGTCTGCTGACCTAGCTCCGGGACTGCTTCTATGCCTGTCTTTTTACATTCATGCTGTGGATTGAGCTCCAGTCTTCATGCTCATGTGGCAAGCAGTCTACTGACTGGGCCAGCTCCCCAGTCCTAGTCAGGCACTCCAGGGGACAGGGACTGTTGCTTCGGTGTCTCTCTGTGCAGTGACCCCAAGAAAGATTGGAGAGTGTGGTGGATCTTCGACAGAGAATGATGGAATAGAGAAATAGAATGAGTGGAAAGAGGCAGCCTTGGTGGAACTGGGTGCCAGAGGCTGCCTGCATGCCAGCTCTGCCTGTGGCAGGAAGGGCAATAGTTGAAAAGGCAGCCAAGAGGCAGAGAGTTCCCGGCCCTGGCCTGTGTTCTTGGACCACTTTCTTGAGAAATGGGACACCACTGGATATTCACCTAAAATTCCCACTGGGATTTTTGGATAAAGCTCCATCCTCAACAACTCATGTTCAATATAAATTTAAAAAACACTGACCCTCAAGGATTGACCTAGAATGGCTGGGGATGTCACTTCAGAATTCCCCTTTAAGTATGGCTGGAATTAAGATGTTTGATTAGCAGATATGTCTCCCAGAAAACAAATCAAATTAGAAAATACTCAGTTTTCTTTCCTCAATAGCACTTCCTCAGAGCTCTTAAATCACCAACACTACGTAAGAAAAAAGTGGACTCATTAGAAAAAAAAATTGATTCAGGACAACTTGTTAGGAGATATTTTTACTTAATGAGCTTGGCCTTATCAGAGCCTGTGCTCTTTAACGCCCTAGATACACTTGAAACAGATGGAGAACCAGCTCTTTTCATTTCTATTTGTGGTTAAATTTGGGGAATGGAGCTTGAACCCTGAATAAGGTGGTGACAGAGACATGGGGGAAGGGAAGCATGGTACCCCTTCTTTCCTAACAACAGGATTCTCCTGACCTCATCCATGTCACTCGAGTAAATACATATGTATGCATGTGTATATTTGTTTAGGTGTATGTATGTGTACATATGTTTATATGTATGTATGTGTCTATATATGTGCATGCATGTCTTATGTGTATATATGTATATGCATGCATTTGTATATTTACATGCACATATACATGTGCATATGCATATGTATGTATACATGCATGTATGCATGTTTTTTGCAATGATAAAAATCAATCTTTATTACTGGAAAATGAAACAGAAAGTGGGGTAATTCCATCTTTTTTGCAGTTTTTTTTATTTGAATTAGAAACAGGATTGTTTTCCAGACAATCCCAGTTCCCTTCTCCCTCCCGTCCTCCCCCCCCCCAACTAAAACCCTACCTATCACATACCCTTTCTGTTCCCCCTGGATGGTGAGGCCTTCCATAGGGTTTCATCAGAGTCTATCGTATCCTTTGGGATAGGGCCTAGCTAGGCCCACCCCTGTGTGTCTTGCCTCAGGGAGTATTCCTCTATGTGGAATGGGCTCCCAAAGTCCACACCTATGCTAGGGATAAGCACTGAACTACTACAGGGGAGTCCTGTAGGTTTCTGAGGTTTCTTCAATGAAATCCATGTTCCTGGGGTCTGGATCAGTCCCATGCTGGTATCCAGCTATCAGTCTGAGGGGCAAGAGTTCCCCAATTTTCAGGTCAGCTGTTTCTGTGGGTTTCACCAGCCTGGTCTGGACCCCTTTACTCTTCACTCGTCCTTCTCTGCATCTGGGTTCCAGTTCAGTTCAGTTATTAGTTGTGGGTGTCTGCTTCTACTTTCACCAGCTGCTGGATGAGGACTATCGGGTGGCATATAAGTCAGTCATCAATCTCATTTTCAGGGGAGGGCATTTAAGGTGGCCTCTCCTCTGTTGCTTAGATTGTTAGTTGGTGTCATCTTTGTAGGCCTCCAGACATTTCCCTAGAGCCTGGTTTCTCTGTAAACATAAAATGTCTCCCTCTATTATGGTGTATGTATGCATGTTTATATATGTATATGTGTATGTATTATTCCAGAGAGACCTGTCAGGTGCAAAGTGTCTGAGTCCAGGGTCACAGGAGTCACTTTGTAAGTTGTCAGCATGTGACAGTTGCTGACTTTAGAAACACCAGATCCAAGCCTGCTGGAATTAAGAGGACCTGTAGATCTCTGCCCACTTGCCACTTTACTGCTCTGCAATGGAGACTTTTGTTATTAACAGCTATTTCTTGAACTCTATGATTTAGTAACTTGGCATTTAGCAACAGGCAGAGGGCTATGTTGCAATCCTTCCTAGCCAATGGATTTGCACTGCCTTTCAGCGATGACAGACCTGAGTTAACAATAAAGCATTTTCTTCCTTTTTAAAATTTTTCAGTTTGCTTGGTTTGAGACAATTATGGTTTTCTATATTCATGTAAATCCATGCCAGGGAGATCCTGTTTGGGATTGTAAATAACACTTACTTAGCTACCCTCTCCCTGAGTGAAGCATTCTTTAGCATGTAGCCCCAAAGGTGAGGATACAAGGCTGGCCAGGGCCTGATGATCAGAAATCACCTATTCAGCTGTGCAAAGTGTGGCTGATAGTCCCTAGGGAGGCACAGTGAACACAGAGAAGCCCGATGATGCCTTATTGCCAGCTTTCCTGTGGTTAACTCTGGACCCTTCCAAAGGCTCAGGCACAGGTGGAGAAGAACCTTGAGTCTGTGCTCAGGAAGTTGTTCACTGCCTGTGAACAAAAATGCTGCCTCACAAGTATGGCATGCACTGAGGGACTTACAGGGTCAGCTAGGAGTCTTGTGGTGTCCTGTTGCTTTCAGGACTCTGCTCAGGGTGGCTGTGTCCCAGGTAGAGGGAGCTGGTCCCCAGAGCTCCAGAACAGCAGGGGTTAAGTAAGCCATGGACCTTTTGTGATCTGTTTTTAGCTTTATTACAACCTTAGACCTGGGAATTAATTGTTCATTTTGTCAATGAAGCAGCAAAACCCACAAGGGGTAGGTGGCTTATTGCAGAATTGGGTCTGTCTGGCTCCAAGGAAGCTCTTTGCTCTGCTCTATGCATGCAGGCAGCACTCTGTAGATGCTGGCCATAGCTAGAGAACAGTACAAGTCAGAGATGCCTCTCCATGCACCTCATGACAATTGTTTTTTAAAAGGACATTTAAGTGCATGGGTGAGCCATGTCTAAAAGAAGCGGAAGGATCTTGTAATGATAACTCTTACCGCCAGTTGCCAGGATTGATTGCCTCCAAACTGGGGACCTGATGGCTGGAGACAGGACCAAGAAGGAGGCTTTTTACTGTTTTGTGTCATTTATAATTGTGTGCATGTGAATAGCTCACTTTACTAAAAGATATGAAATTAAAATTTAGTGTCAGAAAAGAAGAGATAGCTAATGCATTTCCTAGTTGGTGAATTCTTCCATACACATGGGGACACAACACAGTGACAATCTCCCACTGTATCTCACCCTAGCCTCCTGCCTGTTCCTTAACTCAGCCACTGTTCTTGTCCTAGAAACACTTCATGCACACGCAGGCACACACACACACACACACACACACACACACACACACACACACACACACACACTGTCCCTACACTGTTTAGAAGAGGTCAGGCATTCTTGTTGATACCTTGTATTTTCATTTACAAATGACTTCATATGCACATAAATGTATATATTCATTCTTTCTAAAAGGCTGCATTGTATTTCCTACATGGATTGATCATATCTTAGTTACTTTGTTCCTTGTGAATAGACATTTAAATTGTCTTTAGTCTTTTTAAGTTATATTTATTCATTTGACTTTATGTGTGAGTGTTTTGCTTGTGTGTGCAATGTTTGGTGCCCAAGGAGGTCAGAATAAGGTATCATATTCCTTGGAACTATAGTAACAGTTCCACGTAGGTGCTGGGAATTGAATCTAGTTCCTTTGCAAGAATAACACTGCTTAACCACTGAACCATCTCTCTAGCCCTAAAAAATTCTTTAAAAATTTACCACAATTTATTATTATTATTACTGCTATTATTATTATTATTATTATTATTATTGTGTGTGTGTTTCTCTGTGTGATATAGGTCAGAGGACAACTTCCAGAAGTTGATTCTCTTCTTCTACCACGTGGATCCTAGGTATCAAACTCAGGTTATCAGGTTTGGTGAGAGGTGTCTTTACCTGCTAAGCTAGCTCCTCAATCCCTTGTGTCATTTTCTTAACCAGAAACTGTGGGGGTTACCAGGAATCAAAGACCCTGAATTGTCCTCAAGAACCCTGAGATCTGACTGACCCTCTAAGAAATGCCTTAAGAAGCAATGTTAAAGTCCCAGACTTCCAAGATCTCAGTGAGCCATACAGACAGGAAATGGCAAGAGGTCCTGGAATCAGGTCCCTTCATAAGGGCTGATGATAGTTTTAACAAATGGGTAAGATTTTGCTGGGCCAAGAGGAAGAAGGTAGACATGAAGACAAAGGCAGCTCATTAATATTTAAGAAACAATTAATTGGTGGTGACCACACACCAGCTCCTGGGTAAGCCACTCATTCGTTTGCTCAAGCCCCTTGGCTTTGTCTTAGGTGCTTTTGAAACTTAGATTCCAAGCACTTTCCTGCCAGTCTACCTCATTTACAGAGAAGCTCACAGGTTAAACATCTAGAGAGTGAGTGACCAGGCTGGTGGTGGAGGGAGGGGTCAGTGTTAGTTTTCTAGCTGTAACTGTACCTGTCTGTCTTCAGTGATCAACGGAGTATGCTTAGGAGAAAGAATGCAGGTCAGCCTACGACAGATAATGTGGGCACCAGCCTTGAGGTCTACTGTAATTGCCCAAGACATGTGCCCTTGTAAGAATTCTGTAAGAAAAGATGACATTTCTGTGGCCTGAAATTTCATGCATCATGCAAGCAGTATTTATTATTTTTTTTCTCACGGAAAATTACAATCTGCATTGACATTGTTAAGGAAATCACATGGGCCCAGAAGAAAATGAAGAATTCAATTGATTATTTTTATTACTGCAGAAATCCTTTGTTGGCAGGCTGGGCAGAGACCCAATTTCATTTGCTTGTAATATTGCAAAAGCTGTTAATTGCCTGTCTTTGGTAAAGGATGGAGACAAAGGAAGAATCAGAAGCATTTATTAGAAATTCTGTTTGGACAGTTTAGCTTTACATTCTAGTGACTGTCATCTCAGTGCAGAACATCTGAACTCTGCCCATTAATAAATGACAGTCACACTGTCACCTTTCCTATATTTACACAGTCATTTCTGATGATGTCTCTAATACTACTACTCCTGATTATTTTCAGGCTGATTTTTTTTCCCTACAGAGGTTGGGTTATCAGTAGATTGCCAGTCAACTCAATTTAGTAGTTATGGAAGCTGGAATAACTGCATTGCATCTTAATGTGTGTTTCTCGTGCATAAATCACATTGTTTGCCAAGCAATAATGAGCAGAGAAGCTGCTAAGAGAGAGAGAGAGAAAAAAAAAGCCCTTGGGAGAGAGATGGTCTTTTGGGTTGTAAAATAGGAATTTATGGAACTTCTGAGTGTCCTGGGGATCTTGAATTCAAGTATGGGGGTCCCAGAGTCTCACAGAACATGGGTGAATGGTTGATGTTTCATGGATCCTTGCTCACATGGTCTCTTACCTTTATAAAGGTCACTGTAACTTTATGGGTCTGGTGGATATTTCCCAATTAATCAATCAATTAGTTACTATTAATTCCTGAGGGTTCTGTGCTGTTGGAGACATTAAGATTCATGCATGGGGAGAGCTTACCCTGGTGGTGAGGACAAGGGAGAGTGGGAGGCTGACCAGCCCTACAACTACCCAGGCCCAGAACCAGGGTTATGGGTTGGCTCACCCCAGTATCCACCCCATTTGTGATGTGCTGGAGCACATGAAGGGACTGGTCCTGCAGACCCAAAGCTGCAGGATCTCCACATCACAGGGCAACAGCAGGATAACCAAGAGGGGTGCCAGGGAGGGCCCAGCCTTGGTAGTGTAGCAGAAACCAGAGGCCTTGAACGAGACCAGTGACTTCACAATGAACACTTGTAAGTAAAGACATACGGATAAAAGGGTTTACTGTGTGACTCACTGTGTCACACTACAGCTTCCATGAGGAGATTTTTTTCCTTTTTCCTCTTAAATTTTATTGGTGGGGGAGATGCAAGGGCAGAGGGCAGATACGAAGGGACAAGAAATGAATGGGATTGAGATGTAGGATGTGAAAGACACAAAGAATAAATAAAAAGAAAGCTAAAAAGAATCATGCATTGTTTGGGGGCACAGCTGAGAAAGGGATATACAAGTGCATAGTAATGGTAGCAGTGTGTGATGGGAAACGTGAAAGCAAGCTCATTGGGAAAGGCTGTGTGCTGCGGACTTAGAATCAACTCGGAGCTCTCAACTCTTGGCTCTCCCTGTGAACTAAAACTCCAGTAGTATTCTATAATAGTGTTTCTTACAGGAGAAAGGGGGTAAATCTCTGTATGGCTAGTGTTAACTGTCAACTTGAATTGTCTACTGTCACCCAGGAGATGGGCTCCTGGCTCTCCCATGTGGGATTATCTTGATTACACTATTGAGGTGAGAAGCCCCGCCCCCTGTGTGGAGTACCATTCATTCCCTGGCTAGGATCCTAGACCATAAAATGGATAAAGGGAACTGAGGAGCATCATGCCACGTGACCAGCTGCTGCCTGCTTTTTCCTCTGGATCTTATTCCTAGCATGATGTACTGTACCCCTGAAAGCCATAAACCCAAACAAAACTGTCCTCTTTTAAGTTGCTTCTTGCTACGTATTTGATCGAAGATGTGGGAAAAATAATAAAGGAATCAATTATTTCACTCCCTCAATAAAATTCCATCAGTGCTTGGCCAGACAATTTCCCAAATGAAAGCAATCAGAACACAGATGTCCTCTAGTCCTCCCTCACTTGTCTGTAAGACTTTATGGAGATGGGTGTTCAATAGAGAACTGTCTTGGCGAATGGGATGGGGAGCATGGCCACTATAAGCGTAAAAGGGGAAGCGCCATGGTGATTCTCTCTAACTCTTTTGTTTTCCTGTGTTGAGTTTTGTTCCCATTAAGATGACATGGAGTATTTCCCATCCACACTATTACTGCAAACGTGATTGGCTCATTGCTCTGCATCCTACCACAGAGACACTGTGTATCCATGTTCATTGCTGCTCTATTCACAATAGCTAGGGAACAGGAACAGTCTAGATGTCCATCAACATAATGAAAGGAGGTCTGTATATACAATGGCATTATATTTCCGCTATAAATAAAATGAAACTGTAACATTTACCAGAAAATGGGTAGACGTGGAAGATTATATTGAGCTAAGCCAGATAGACAAATACTGAGTGTTCTCTTTCATATGCACATCCTAGCTTGGGGGCCCACTGGGACCAGCTCTAGCCAGGCTTTTGAGGAACCTGGAGTGCACCCCACCCCCAACTGTGTCCATCACTCCTCCCTCACTCCTTTTCCTTCTTTCTTTGCCTAGAATGTGGCTCATAGAGTCTTAGAAGCAATATTTCCCCATCAAAAATATACCTCATGAGAGAGAAGCAAGGTGGACTTTGTTTAAAAAGATAGGAGATGCCAGGAACACTTTCTGTTGTGGAAGAAAGTTTATAGACAACGGGCTGGCTTCATCATTCAGTGCCTGAGAAGGGAGAAGTGTCATTAAAAGGAAAACATGGTGGCTTGAAATAGCTTGGGAGAGAATCCCACTGGGCTCAGCCCAAACTGGCTGAACAGGAACTCAGTCGGATGCCATTGTGTAACAAGTTTGACTGGTTTGGAGGCCAGGTCACTCCAACTGGCATACAGACTGGGTTAAAATGAACTCAATTGTTGCCACAGGGCCTGGTCCACCCTGGACATAGTGAAACTTCCCAGAAATAGACTATCAAGTATCAGATCAAATAATCTCTCCTCTGAGTTCACTGCTAACAGTTAGTACATTCTCCAGCTCCCGAAACAGCTGTCTTCTTGATCCTGACCAGAGCTCTGCAAGGAATGAGGTCTCAGCCTTCTCATTGGTGAGAAAAGTGAGACTCAGACAAACTAAATGGCTTCTCCAGAGTCCCAAGAGTGAGACCCTGAAATAATGGGACTTCTGAGGGCCCAAGAGCAAGTCCCTTGGCCTCTTGTGGTTCCATGGCATTATCATTTGGAATACAGTCAGCAGAATGAGGCTCACATCACTGACCCCACCCACCCCGGAGCTCTGTGTGAGTCACTATCACTGTGGGGCAGCTTCAGTTTACTCAGCTGTGCAAAGAAGGGAGTTGGCTCCACCTGCCTCTTTCTCAGATGGAAGGAAAGCTTAACTAGATATCAATGACATTGGGAGGAACCAGGTCACATGGTGTCCTGTAAAGTATACCCCTTTGAGGATGGTTTGTAAAGTAGGATATTCAGCTACACTGGACAGAAAGGAGGTCCTCTAGCACCATGTTGTTTCCCTGGACATTCTGTCTGGCTCTGTCTGAAAAGCCATGGTCTGCCTTCTTTTCAGCTGTGCTTTGGGATGGCCAGAGACTCTGAGAAGCAAGGTGCCGGCTCAGTGGAGACCAGTGTCCACTACTTTTGAGCCGAAGGCCTTAACCAGGTCTCTGAGCCAACTGCAACCCAACATCTTATCTGTGGAGTGGGCTCATGGTTGTGGTGAGGAAGTGATGACATACAGGATGTAGTAGGCATATTGCTGAGCATAAGGGCTGCCCCATGAATATCTGTCACTTTTTTGGAATTGCTATGTAGCCCAGACTGGCTTTGTAGGTGTGTACTAGTACAACTGACTTACTGACTGACCTATTACAATAGTGCATGTGTGTGTGTGTGTGTGTGTGTGTGTGTGTGTGTGTGTGTGTGTGTGTGTGTGATCCTGGGGGTTTTAGTATTTGTCTTTCCATGTATGTATGTATGTATGTATGTATGTATGTATATGTGTATCTGTGGCCTGGGTCTACCTGATAGTTCAAATGTGTGAATATCAGAGAACAACTTGCAGGGGTTGGTTTTCTCTTTCCACCATGTGGGTTCTGGGGATTGAACTCAGGTCAGAACTCTTGGTGGCAGTTGCCTTTACTCACTGCCCCCTTATTTGCCTTTAGATTGGACCTTCTGGAAAGAATTCACTTGTCATGAGTCCTCCCTCTGCCCAGAGTCTCATCATGCATGGTGACTGTCTTTCACCACAGAGAAGAGGGCTCAGGTGGGCACACCCACACAGGCTCTGCTTCTAATCAACACCTACCTCTTCTTTGGTACATTCATTTTTTTTCTCCTAACCATCACTCTTACTCAGCTTCCTTATAAATCTTACTGGGCATTGGCATACTCTTTCTTTTCTGCGATGGCTCTGTGTGCGGCAGAGGGCTGTGTGCCTTTTGTTTTTATCTGTCGCCTGTCAGTTTATTTCATGGACTCAATGTCAGAACTTCAGAGGGCAGAAAGAGTTAATGTCCCCTACAGAGTCCAAGGAGCTAGCTTTGAGTTCAAGGTCAGGGCTCCTTTGTTTTATCTACAACAAGGTGATGAATTGCTTGTGCTGAGGATGGAGCAGGGCAACTGAGAATCACACAGGCCCTTCACTGTGCTTGGAAGGGAGAATGCCTTCCTCAGTGTCTGGAAACGTCTAAAAAGGAACTGCCCCTCTCCTTCTACCCAAGGTTCCTATGTTTCCTGCTTCAGTGCCTGGCAATTTCAGCAGAGGCAGGTCGTTTGCTTCACATTTACTGCAGAACTCATGGACCAGTGGCTCGGCAGTCCACTCCCAACATCAAGGGCAGACCTTTCCAGATTGTCTTATGGGTCTGCAACACATGAGGGCTGGCTTGTCACTAATTTCTTTTACCGAGTTTACTTCAAACAAGACAAGACAAAGCATAGAAAACCCGGGCTGGGGAGACTGCTCAGCAGTAGGGCACATTTGCCCTGCAGTCGTGAGGATCCCAGCACCCACATAACAAGCTAGGTGTCCTTGCTAACATCATTGACTCCCAACTCCAACTAGGGAAGAGACAAGAGGGTCACTGGGCTTACTGGATTCCAGATGGGCAGAGAAAATTCAAGTCTCTGGTTTCAGGAGAAAGTCTGCCTCAAAGGAATATGTGGAAACATATTTGGCCTCGGTATACACATACCTGCATACACAGATGGGCACACATAGACACACACACACACACACACACACACACACACACACACACACACACACAAATAAGTAAATAAATTTAATCTTTTAAAAAGGAGGAGGGGGAGGTAAAACCCCTGTAAACTGCCTGGAAAGTTGAAGTGAATGGCCTTGGCCTTCATGGTTGAGGATAGTCAGGCCTTTTGATTTGTTGGAGCAGTTAGGTCTGCCAGACTCAGTATAAGGTTAGGAGTCAAGGAATCTGGGGTTGAGTCATGTCTTTGTCCCCTAGCAGCTGTGTGGCCTTGGACAAGCCACTTGGCCATCCAGGTTCCCTTGGAAGGCTTGCAGGAGATGATGGTGTGTAGTCAGTACACAGGAAATGTTGACCAAATCTGTCGCTGGACCAGCTGATGTGAGAAAAATATTAACTGGAACAGTTTCTTCCCCTCCCACCTCCCTGCTGCGTCTTCTGACGCTGTCCTCAGACACTTCCCCTGGAGCGCTGTCTGTGGGTTGTCATTTTGTCTGCTTGCCTGGCTAATCGCACAGGAAGTGGGTGGGTAATGGGTCTCTCTGTTGTTCCACTGGCCTCCTCCTGAATCTCACTGTTTTGCCTTCCTCACCACGGGGGCTTCTCACACCCTCTAATGACTGTTTTCCTTTCAGAAGCGGCATATTTTTAGATAAAGCATTTCCTGAGGTTCCATTCTGGTTCCCCGGCAGATCTCTAGTTTCTCCTCAGTTTCCTCCTGCCTCTCTCTGGCCATAGACACCACCCCAGCAGCATGAGCACAGGAAACAGGAAGTGCAGGCCTTCCACCTTCCTGGAGCTGAGCTGAGCTGAGCTGAGCTGAGTTGAGCTGAGCTGAGCAGTGTTCCCAGCCCGGCCTGGTCTGGTCTGGGTAGTCCCTGAAGAAGATCCTTCTGTTTGCTCTCTGCTCTTTTTCAGTTGTCTAGCTCCCTCTATCAGACAGGAAGGTGGTTTCAAAGTTGCCTGAAACATGTACCCTGTAGCCAAACCCACAATGAAAGTACACCCTGATACTAAAACATGCCTGGGTCTGAGTCATGGCGTCTCTGATATGAAACTTAATTAACCATCATTTTGATGGGAAATACAAGCACCTGGGAGACTCACGTAGCAACCTGTCTATGAGGGAGTTTCCCACAGGGCTAACTGAGGTGGGAAGACCCACAATAAATGTGGGCAGCCCCTCCCCTGGGCTGGTGTTCTGGACTGAAAGAGAAGGCAGGGAGTCGAGTACCAGCATCCATCTCTCTGCTGCCTGACTTTGGAGTTAGTGTGACCATCTGCTTTATACTCCTGCCTCCACTACCTCTCAGTTATGAACCTGCACCCTTGACTGTGAGCCCAAAGCAGCCCCTCCCCCTTAAGTTGCTTTTGTTAGATATTTCGTCACAGCAAGAAGAGTTTCTGATACACCCACTGACTAGCGAGTAACTTAAAGACTTTGAGCCTCAGTTTCTCTCATTGTAAACCTCACAGAACTGTTATAACAAGGCCACAACACACATAATAAGAAAAAGGGAAAATACATAAAATAGACAGATAGATAGGTAGACAGACACATAAATAGTAGAGCCCTGTGCCTGGCACTTAGTTGCTCTAATTTTCAGAATTTAAATAACTGTGAGGGTCTATTTATATTTTAGATGGATGCCTTTTATACTTCTCATCTCTAAGCTAGATGTATTCAGTAAAGCATAAAGGCTGAAGTATATGAGGCCTTATCTTTAGGGTTCAAAGAACTCAAAGACACTGCACTCTGCAAACCTCAAGCCTGGCCACATTTTTCCTAGAGGGCAAGGCCACCTCCTCAATGGAGTCTTTCAAAGGTCTCTACACTGGGCTTTAAGTCTGGGGGCCTGGCCTCCAGGGAGAGACCTAGAAGTCCCCCATCCCCTGCCACTGCCATGCCCTCCATTATCTAGTCTATCTATCTCTTTGATGACTTGTGACTGAGACAGTCCTAATTTCTCAGCCTCTCTCCCTGGACCAGCTGGGGTGTCATGGAAATCAACATGACCTTAGTGTAAAGGGTTTGGAAGGCTGGACACATTGGTGCATGCTTGTAATCCCAGCAGGTGGAGGACAAAGGTGGGAGAAGCATAAGTTCAGCCTGAACTAGCTAACCAATGAGCCCCCGTCACAGGAAAAACCCTACACTCAAAGACAAATTCTCCCCTGCCCAGAGAGGAAAGCTGACAGCATTCATTCTTTGTCAGTCAGCACTCTGAGTAATTGTTACTTTGGTGGACCATAGGGGTAAGCATGAATGCCACTACTCTAACATATTCATAAGACACACGCCCCCCAATCCCTAAGAGAAGAAAAAACAAGAATGACTGTGAGTCAGTGTTGATGTTTACCCTACCTCCTCATTGCCAGCTGAGATGAAGCATGATAACCTTGGGAGGGGAGGCTGAGCAGCATTGGGTAAATATGTCTGCATGAACATTCACAGCTGTGGAAATAAATGGGCACGAGGTAGAGGCTGGACTGGAGAGCTCAAGGTTCAGAGGAAGAGAAGCCAGCTTATTGGAACTAACTGGCTTGAAAAGCACAGAAACCTCAGGGAGGTGAGAAGATACCAGCCCAAAGGGCTCCCTGGAGCAGGTGGTGGCCAGGTTGATCCATCTGGGCCATCTTTAGAATTGAACATTGACTGGTCTGGCCTGGCTCTTTGTGTTATTTCAACCATCTGCCCCTGAGGATCCAGGGTGGTGGGAATCACAGTCACAGTTAAATGGAATCAGGATGATTTATTGACCAGGAATCCTATGTGCCTGCCCCAAGGCTTGGGAAGTCAATTAATGCTGGAGGTCACCTTAAGCTTTCTGGACTCAGCTTCTCAGGAATGGGTGGCCCTGTTTAGAGGCCACAGTGTGGCTTCTACCTTCAGAGTGTACGTAAGTCTCACAAAGGGCTTGCTGTAAACTACTGCTGGTTCCACCCTCTGAATCTCTGATCCTTAGGTCTGAGTGGGACCCCAAACTGACAAATCTAAGAAGTTCCAGGTGTTGCTGCTGGTGGTGTTGGGACCAAAACTTTGGAGGCTTCTGTGGTGGAGAACATGTCTTGACTCTGAGAGTATAGGAGGTGGTAGGGACCTGGTTTGGCTCCAGGCTTTGTGGGGCTCCTCATGTATGGGCAATGCAGAAAGCAGCAGTCTGATTGCTTCATCCATAATTTGGGGTGATGTTGCCTGCTTCAGCTTTCCCCAAGGACTGAGCCGGGTAATCACTGATGGCACCCACTGTTCAACATTTTAAGGAAGTGGATCTTAGCTGTGTTGTTTCATATTCTTAGAAACTGTGCTCATGTGCCCATAAGATAGATGGCTTATCAGGTAAAGGGGCTTGCTCCCAAGCCTGATAATCCCAATTCCAGCCCTGGAGCCCATGTGGTGGAAGGAGAAAACTGACTCCTAAAAGTTGTTCCCTGACTACCCATGTGCCTGTTACACACACACACACACACACACACACACACACCTCCACAAATAATAAATAACTAAATAAAATGAAGAAAAAAAACTAGAAGGAAAGAAAGAAACCTGAGTTTAGAAACTTCTGATTTCATTAAGAAAAGTTTCTATGTCAAAGGCTGGTTGGTGCCTAGGGCACAGAAACTTTAATAAGATAGAAAGATGAGCAGTTTAGTATAGCTCAGAGGTTTAGCTGATGTCCCTATAGGTCTGGGGTTGTCAGTCTGGGCTGTCTTTTGGTTCAAACACCGAGTGGTGTGTGTAAGCACCCAGACAGATAAGCACCCCATGACTATAGTATGGTCTCCTCTCAAAGGGAAACCTGTGAACACTGAGACTAGCCAAACATGAAGCTGTGGTTTAGCTAAAGGGTGGGCAGGACTCAACACAAAGGCATGCTTGGAGGGCAAATCCTTATGTGACGGTGAGCAAACCCCATTTTACTCAGGTCTGTGAGGAGCAGTAGGTTCAGAAGAAAACACAACATACCTATGACTCAGTTGCTCTGTCTGAGAATGGGCCACTCTGATATGACGTGGGCAATAATTAGGAGGAGAAAGGAGCAAACAGCATGTAGGCAGACCAAGGGGACCTGCAGAGGCCTGCCTAAAGGCCGGGGAAGCTGCCTCTCAGAAAGCCTGGAGCCTATTACAAGCTCTGCCACTGACTCACCAATGAAGGAAATGGGGCCATCTTGGGGCAAGGGCCGCTTTGAAGAAACACAGTTTGTGCGAGGGCTATAGGGGAGGCTCCTGTATTAGTTACCTTTCTCCTTGCTATGACAAAATACCCAGCAAAAGCAGCTTAAGGAAGAAGAGTTGACTATGAGACATCCTTTGAGGGTATAGGGCATCACAACAGAGGAAGTTAAGGCAGGCGGGGCTTAGAGAGCTGTTCACATTGTATCTACAACCAGGAAGCAGAGAGTGATAAAGGCTGGTGCTCAATTCACCTTTTTCTTTTTGTTCAGTCAAGGACTCTAGCCCAGGGAATGGGACTTCCCACATTTAGGGTAGGTCTTGACACCCCAATTAACCCAGACTAGAAACTCCCTTTGCAGCTATGCCAGGAGATGTATTTTCATTGTGGTTCTATCCCACCAAGTTGAGAAGATGAGCATAACATTATCATTTGGGAGCCAATATGATCAAATCAGAAATTGTGAATTCAAGAGCACCTCAGGTGGGCTTGCAGTCTTAAGAGGCCTTTGAGTAAAGGCTTTACTACTCAAGCCAGGAAGATCCTGAGGAACATGTCCCTTTTGGTCACTGCAAGGTTCAGTGGAACTGATGACCATGGAAGTCTATATTAGCTCTCTCTCTTTCTCTACACACACACACACACACACACACACACACACACACACACACACACACACACCCCTCAGAGTCCTTCAGCTTATGCTTTTTGTTTTGTTTTGTTCTTTTGAGACAGGATTTTTCTGTGTAACAGCCCTGGCTATCCTGGAACTCACTTTGTAGACCCGGCCGGCCTCAAACTCACAGAGATCCACATTCCTCTGCCTCCCAAGTGCTGGGATCAAAGGTGTGTGCCACCAATGCCTGGCTTTATTTTGGCTCTTGATTCTGATTTCCTTGATAGGTCTGCTTTATTGAGATACCAGATTATTTTCCCAGTGTAGCTAAACATTTGAATAAGAATGCAATAGATGAAAAAATATGAGAAAGAATTTCATGATGTGTCATGTCAAAGTTCATTAGGAAGGAAAGGTTGTTAACTGCTGTTATACATTGACAGGAATGTTGTAGAACAAATTGCATTGTAGAAGCTGAAGTTGTGAGGGGCAGACAAGACAATGAGCATTTTTGAAAAGTGCTTTAAAATTTGGAATTTTTCTTAGAATAAATATGCACACATCAGTTGGGTAATTACCTAGTAGTTGTAGTAACCACCATGGTTGAGTTTTGTGCAATAGAAGGAAGCAATCATATGTGTTTCAGAAATTATAATGAGGGCTGGAGAGATGGCCCAGCAGTTAAGAACACTTACTGCTCTTCCAGAGCACTGGAGCTTGGTTCTAAGCACCCACGTTGGGGAGCTCACAACCACCTATAATTGCAGTTCCAGGGGATCTGACTCTGTCTTCTTGTCTTGTTGGTTACTTGCACTCCTGTGTGCATACACATAGATACACATACATACACATTAATCAAACCATGAATCTAAAAAAAAAGTAGTAGTAGTAGTAGAAGGAGAAGAAGAAGAAGAAGAAGAAGAAGAAGAAGAAGAAGAAGAAGAAGAAGAAGAAGAAATACAATGCTTGGTGGAAGGCAATGATAGTACCTTATAGGACCATTGGAATAAAAATAGAAAATGATCTTCAAAAAATGGACCTAAACAACAGATAACATGCTTACTTTGACCTAACAAGTATAGACCAGAAGAGAATGTTGGTCTTTGTTTCTTACCCATAATGCTAGGTTAGTCACAGAGAGCTAACCAAATACTTAAGACAACTCTACAGCTGTATAACACAGGGAGCCAAAGAGATCATGGAGCCTGCTGATAACTTTGGTTTTATAGATGAGGAAAACGGAAGTCCGAAGGCCTATCTGTTCTTGGAGACTGTATTGTGCACAGGTAGAATATGTTAATCTACCTCCTGCTGTGATTATAGTGTGTGCCATCATGTCCTGTTTCTTTGATGCTTGGGGCTTCACAAATACTAGGCACAACTTTCTCAACCAAGCTGCATCACAGTTATTTCCTCCCAGCTCCCCTCCTTGGTCCTTGCACACAGGTCACTCAATTGCCTCCGACTTCCTGTGTCATCTTTGAATCTTCCCATTCTGGTTCTGATATATCACCATGTTTTTGCTGTGAAACTGAAATGTGGACTTTGACACTTTCTTTTTGTCTCTTCTGTCCAGACTGGATCTATGTGTCAGCACCTGTCTATAATTGTTATGTAATTGATGGCTTTGGTTTACTATTTATCTCCTTTCTCATTGTTCATGTGGAATTTCTTTGAATTCTCCATAGGTGTGACTTTAAAAAAAAAAAAAAAAAACTTCAGTTTTCATGGTGTCTCAGAAGGCAAGTAGGTATAAAAATCCACTGACCTTCATAAAAGATACCAAGTGGTGTAAATACCCATCAGTCAATAGACACATCCTGTTCCAAAGGTCACCTAGCTGGGGTCAGTGAGACAGCAAGCAAAGGAGCAGTAGTGACATGAGTGTATGGGAGGTGTGTGTGACTCTGCTTTTTTCTTCCTCTGGTCCCTGGAGGGATGAGCTATGAGACCCTGAGCTTCCAGAGTAGTGACTGGGCTACAGCGTTGGCTTTTCCTCATTCCAGTGCTAGTCACAGCAGCAGGTGGACTTGAAAGGTGAAGTACATGTTTTGACACAAGGTGAAGTCATGGAAATTTCTAGAAAAGGAAGAAGACTGGGAAGCACTGACTCCAGAAAGTGAAAGGTGAGTTTACACTCAAGTTTGTGAGCCCCACAAAGTGGCTTAGGCTGTGATAGAGAGCAACTGGAAAACCCCAGTGGTCCTGACGCTTATGTCCCCATGTCTTCAAGTCTTGTTTTAAATAAAACATTTTATTTGTATTGGTGAAATGCTTCTTATGACATTTTGTTTTAATACAAAGACCTGCCAGGCTCAGGCTTTGTGTGGGAAGCGGCTGTCTGACTGTATTAACCACAGGGATGAGGCCTCAGGTTTTTGGGAGCTTGGTCCAGGCATACTACCTGCCCATAGGTATCTACAGCTTGCCTTTGTTACAGGTAAAGCTGGAAAGACGCAGGCAGACTGTGGGCACAGCAGCCAGGGGAGCTGATGCCAATGCCCAAACAAAGGCTGCAGTACTTAAGGAGAGAAGCAGGGAGGGGATGAAAACTGTAGAGGTGGCAAGTGCCTGTCCCTTTCATCATGACCGTCTTAACAAAGGATGGTGCTTTTGGCATTTTTTTTTTTTTAATGAAAGCATTAGATTTTCAAACAGGGTTATTTGCCTTTCATCTCTGTTTTCTCAACTGTTCTATTTTCTGATCCATTACTTTCATCTTTGGAACCTGTCATTGTGACGCTCATATCAATGCACCAGTCACTTAAAAGGCCTTTTGCTTTTTTGAGTTAGAACTGTTTGATATTGGGCAATTTAGATGACTTTATTTGTATTGACCTTATATCTGTGAGCCACGCAAGAAGTTCTGTAAAAATCAAATGTTCTAAGATAATGAGTAATTTTGTTCTGTTTTCTCCCTCAGAGAAGTACAGCAGTTGAGAAATCCCAAGGAAGTGGGAAATGTTGGGAAGCTGGTCAGTACCCAGAGTCTGGGCCCCTGAGGGAGAGGGTAGGGGACAGTTCGGGAGGTGATAGATAAGATAGGGCAGGATGGAGGGACCTGGGAACTGTCTCTCGCTGTTCCTGGTAGGGAGCGCCGCTGTGCCAGGCTTGCCCCTCACTGTTTCTGGTAGAGGCCACAACTGTGCTCTTTGGTGCAGAAGCTTAGATTTGGGAGAACAAGGTAGGTCCTATGAAGATGGGCAGAGACAGAAAGCTGTTGGAGGGGCCGTATGGAGGAAGATGCAGTGCCAACCCCCAGGTTTGGTTTGATTTGAAGCACAGAACACATTTTTGGGAACCTCCTGTGCAAGACTTCAGCTGTCCGGTTACCCAATCTATGGGTCCCTTCTAGGAGTAACCACCTAGGCTGTAAGACCCAGGAGGCCCTGGGGCTTTGGACTAGTCAGGGCACTCCAAGTTTGCATGGAGAATTGCTTACGAGAGAAGGAGCTGACAAGGAATTAGAGTGAGTGTTAAAACCACGCAGATAGACAAATACAGTGACATGTGCTTTACCGGGACATTCCTTGAACCCCGTCCACAGGCTGATGCTGCAGTTAGGTCTTGAGTCTGAAGTTCAGTGTAGCAGGATTGCCCCAGACTTTGCAAAGGAGACTGAATACAAACTCAGAGCTGAGACTCGAAGGCCGTGGCCTTTGCCTCTCATGGCACAGGGCTTGGGAGTCAGAAATCCCGAGTTTAAATCCTGCTCGTCAGTTACTAGCTATGTGGTTCTGGGTCATGATGTAACTTCTTTGGAGAAATTATTTCTAATTATGTGTATGCCTGTATGTCTGTGCATATAAGTGCCTGTGGAGGCCAGGGCCTGGAGTTACAGACGGTTGTGAACTACCAGACTTGGGTGTCAGGACCCAAACTCTGGTCCTCTGCAAAGGCAGTATATGTGATCTTCAGTGCTAAGCCACCTCTCCAGCCCAGCTTGGAAACTTCTTTCATCTTAGCTTCCCCATCTGATGAAAAGGGGTCATGGACTATTGGAAAGATAGAAGGCAGCTCATGTATGGCGTTGGGCATAATGCCTGCCACCTTCAGTGCCTGCCATTGTCAGTGCCCGGTGCAAGTTGGCTGTGAGTGGTCTGTTGGATTGTTCAGGGTTGGGGGAGGGAGAGGATCACAACCCTCCATTCGAGAACTGGCACCTGATCTCAGGAAGTGGAGAAGGTCACCTGATAGAAACCTAGAAGAGGTTCATGGGGAGAGTCAGCTGTTTGAAGCAAGTGTGTCAGGAGTCAGGGAGGAAGGCCAGGGCAGGCAGAAGAAAGTGTTGGTTTTGTTTGTTTAAACTCATCTTCAGGCAAAATAGAGTCATGAGGAAAGTTGTGGAAACCTTGAACTGCTCTCTTGGGAATATTAGGTTGGACCACTGTGGACACTTAGGTCATATGGCCTCTGAGAATCCTGAAAGAAAAGGTGAAGGCTAGGGGACCAAGATCAGACCCTGATGTGTGTGTGTGGGGGGGGGCTCTAATTTCAGTTCTTCAGAGCTTTTCTAGAGTACAGTGACAGCTCAGAGAGTTTCCCGTGACACTCCCCATCCCGTGTTACATGTTACATGGATGTTCATCTTTGTACTTTGCTTCCACTCACATGGGTGGCCATAGATCTGCCCAGTAAAGAGGCAGACATGATCAGAGAGGCTGAGTCTCTCCCATGAGACCATAGAACTTATTGAAACTGGGACCCACAAGACCCGACTTGTCTTCTGTGTGCCTAGCAAACACCCATCAGGACCCTGGAGTAAGTCACACATAATCCCTCCTCCACCTTGGTGAACATGATGGACAAAAGCAAAGCTGTCAATCGTCTCTCCCCCAGTGTGCACAGCCCTGTCCTTCCACCAGGTGCTGGTGGTTGCAGATGAGCAAACTGCTTTAGCACTTTTCCTGCTTCTGAAAACCTTGCATTCAAGGACTGGCTTGGGTGCAGCACAGCCTGTCCTGCCAGGCTCCAGTTCTTTGGTGCTCAAAAATAATTTCTCTAAAGAAATAACCAGAGCAGGGGAAATCACATTATTTATTTAGCTTTGGTCTGGGGTCCAATCAGAGAGGGTGTGTGTGTGTGTGCATGTGGTGTGTGTGTGTGTGTGTGTGTGTGTGTGTGTGTGTGTGTGTAAACCAATAGGATAGATGATGGACACAGCAGGAAGTGGAGTGTTGGTACCAGCCCTTCAAGTGGTACCAAAAGCCTTTATGATAAAGATCAAGGTGATGATGCTTATTATGGTGGGGTGAGGTTGGAGCCATAGAGACTTTTCTCCTGAACCCAGATGTTCATTCATTCAGTCCAGCCGATGAGTTGTGTTAATTAATGCATTGACATTGTTGTAGCATCTACTATGTACCATGCATTGTACGTAGACTGGGCTAAGGCCCAGCTTTTTTCTGACTTAATGGTATTCACAGTCCTATTGAGAAGGTACAAATATAAATATGAACAAATTCTATTTATAATTTTATATATGTGTGTGTGTGTGTGTGTGTGTGTGTGTGTATAAAATCAAGTACAGTGTGACATGTAAGCAATATGAAAAGAGAGGAAGCAAAGACAGAGGTGGACCCAGCTTCAGGAGGGAGGGATGCAGACATTTGGAGGAAGTGTTGCCTGTCAGATGGGCAGGAAAGGGGTGGGGTGAGCCAAGCTCATTCAGGACTTCTACAGAGTCTGCTCCATGGGAAAGAGCAGGAGGCAGGTGAGGATGGTTGGGCAGCAGAGGGTGTGAAAGGTTTATGGGGGGCAATGTTTGGAGGGGACCAAGAGCAGGGAGTGTGTAGGGAAAGAGGCCTATGTGAGGACAAACACAGTCTCTCAGCACTCTCCTGGGACACGTGGTGGCAGAGTGGGAAATGCTTGATCTGTGCAGTCTTTGTGAGTCTGAGCCCAGCCCTGCCCTTGCTGGCTGGGTGTCCTTGAACAAGCCCATCCCAGTGGGGATTTCTCAGCTATTGGGAGAGAAGTAGAAGAAGGAATTCTTGCTGTGTGGGAGCAAGGTGAGAGATGTTATTATAACTGAAAGCATGGGTAGAAAGTCCAGCCTACAAGATAGAGGCTCCTGGAATAAGAAGCCACTTGATTCTTGGACAGGTAGGTGGCCCCGTCACAAGAGTCAGCCAGGATTGTTTGCTCAGCCTGCCTCTCTCATTCAGGAACTTCTGGTTCTGACTCACACATGTACCTTCCCAAGGACTTCAGCTAGCTTCCCTAGCCCCCTCCTCCATCGTGAGCTGCTACCCACTTCTAGAAAGCATATCATTAAGTCCCATGACTTTCCTTACAGTCAGAAATCTAGGAAAAGTCAAAACATTACTTCCAAATTACCTTAGGGACAAGAGGCAGGCTCTGTGGACAGAGGCCTGCAGAACTAAGAGGTTGTGGATTCTTAGAAACTGAGGTTCATTGGGAGCCTGTCTTCCATTGGTAAGCTTGGAAGTAGGCAGGTGGGACCCACATGGCCTTGTCTGAGAGCCTCCAAGGTGAACCAGGAAATGTTCATTCCTTTTTGGAGACTGAGAAGGCCTGGCTGTCCATCTGACCTTTGGAAAGCCCAGTGGCCCAAGCAAAGAGTCTGGGGTGCTCTTTGTCAAGAGGCAGCCAACTGCTTACAGAGGACTGACTGTATGCACAGACTCCAGTCACCTCACAGGACAAAGGAGCTTGAATCTATCCAGTCCCCACATCCTTGGGGCGGGCTGGGATCCCTTCCTGCTTCAGCTGTGGAAGCAACTAGAACACAGCACAGAGTTCATGTTTTAAGTGAGGGTGTGCCAATTTGAGAAATGCTTTGTTGCCTTTTCATACTTGAAAAATCTGTGAATGTATCGAACAAAACACAAGACCATGCAACACCTGTTTTCTGTGGGCTCTCATCTTGTTTACTTGATCTGGTCTAGGAGTGGGAGGAACTTCCTCCAGAAATTGTCGGTTTCCTGAAACCTGGAACAAGCCTGGGCTTTTGGTGTATTTTTAGCTTCTAATTTGATTTTTAGTTATGGTTAACTCTCTAAAAGGGACCCTTGAATAAGGTGGCATGAAGGGGTAGGGGAGGAGTGAAGGTGAGGAGAGGATTGTGCCATCTGGATAACAAAAGACTAAAATACAACTGATGAGCAGTGTCAACAAAGTCCTTTTGATGACATATGTATGCATGCACACACACACACACACACACACACACACACACACACACACACACACACACACACACACGTGTGCCAGCACAAACTGAGTCCCTTTCTGCCCTCCAGTGAAGGTGAATAAGAGCAAGGAGCTGGGACAGCAGTGCTGCAGGGACCAGGGTAGGTAGCCCTGAATGTGTAAATCCCCTGGGCAAAGGCTCAGCTGAGTCACCGAGAAGCCAGGACTCTTGAGCTTTAAGCTTTTCTCACCAGGAATGGGGTCAGCCGTAGGCTGTTACTTTACTCTAATGGAAAGCTGGCCTAAAGCTGAATGTACCCAAGATGGGTCAGAGGGGGAAAGGTTTGGAGGCAGAAAGCCACCTGGGAAACATCTTTCGGATAGTGTTTTTCTGGATGCTCTAAAGCGTGGGAGAGCCAGGGACGAAGAGCAACACCTCTGCTGTGGATTGCAACATTGTAGATGCACACATTTGAACATCTGCCTGGCTGGCTTGTCCTTTAACTGTGAAGGTAGCCGGCATAGCGGGGAGGCTCAGCTGTTGCTCTGTGACCCACACTGACCTTGTTCAGTCTATTACCAAACTTGAAAGGTCAGTTTGTGAACTTCACACTTGGTGAGCACTTTCTGATGACAAGGCTTGAATTTTTATTCCTCCTCCAAGAGGCGTAACTCAGAATATATGCACATGATTTTTCTAAAATAAGTTCCCTGAATCTGTAGGAGTTAAAAAAAAAAGAAAACAGCAGAAACAAGTACTCATTTATTGTATTTGTAAATCTCTCTAGTTACTGTGGACAGTGAAGACTGCTACCCTCTAATTTTTTTTGTTTGTTTGTTTCGCTCATGAAAACGTATTTCTTTTCTTTTTTTTTTTCTTTTTGGTTTTTCGAGGCAGGGTTTCTCTGTGTAGCTTTGGAGCCTATCCTGGCACTCGCTCTGGAAACCAGGCTGGCCTCGAACTCACAGAGATCTGCCTGCCTCTGCCTCCCGAGTGCTGGGATTAAAAGTGTACACCACCAATGCCCGGTGAAAATGTATTTCTTAAATCTCTTGCTTCCTGTGTCCCTGGTCAGAGAAAGCATAAACCAGTCTATCCTTGATACTCCAGGAACATATAATTTAAGACTGGCAACATGGCCTTTGCACAGAAGGAGGTATAGAAATTTCTAGAAGAGCTAGCATTGGTGGCAGGGTGGCTCAGGACACAGGAAAAGCAATGGTGTGAATCACAAGGCAGAGAGGTGCTTGTGCGAGATGGAACATCTCATCTTCCATTCAGCTTACTCAAGTGTCTGTGGAGGATATGACTAAGACCCTGCTTCTGACCCTTTGCTTACTAGATGGGATCAGCTGACTGGTTTGTGGGAAGAGAAGCAAGGGTAATGAAGGTGTCTGGTGTTAAGTGACATGTTCTACGTCTGCAAAGACTTCATGGAGACGACAGTATTTGAAGACCTTCACCCACTAATAGTTAGGAAGTAGTTCAGAAGATCTTACACATGTTGATATTTTGGGTATGGGGCACAGAGAAAAATAAGTCCCACCATGGAGACAGCACAGGGCATATCGCAGCCTGGGTACCTTGGAGGTGTTGGTATTGGTGCTTTTCAGAGATGGATTTGAGGAAGAATTAGAATCAATTGTGTTTCTGTGTAGCCTATTACACTAGAGCCCAGTTCAGGGGGTCTTCTCTGTTGAGGATGAGTTTGTACCCAACTCTGCATGCATCCTTGGGCATGTTTTCTTCTAGAATATTTAAATTTCCCCCCTCTTACTGTGAAAGCACATTTTGTAACTTGCTTTTCTCTTGGATTAACATCACAGCATGCTTCTACACCACCCACCATGCCCGGTCTCACTCCATTCCTCCCCCTCCCCGTGCTAGCTGTCTTCTCTTGGGATCTCTGACCATGTCTGAGTTTCAGCCTGTACTCCCTTGCCTGAAGAGCATCTGGTCTTGCATTTGTTTTGTGAGTAAAGTTTTATTAGGACATAGCCATGCTCATACTTGTTTGTATATCTATTGCCTAGAGCTGGCTGTGTGCTACAATGGTAGAGTGGGAATATCAACACAGACCTACAAAAGGAAAAGTATTTACTCTCTGGATCTTTGATGAGCCTTGCTCTGATAGTCAACCAATAATAAATGAAACACAGGCTTGTGGTATTTCAATTTCCATGTAATAGATACCGCTGTTGTCCTGGGTGCAGTGGTACATGCACATAATCTCAGTGCTTGGAAATGCTAGGAAGGACTTTAAGTTCATGGCCAGTCTGGGAAACAGTGAGATCTCTTAAAGATCAAACAACAGCAACCAAATCCCATTGCAGTTGCTGTTAAATTAACAGAATTAACAGTGTAATGATATTGAGTACAATATTTTTTATTTGAGGGGACAGGGTCTTACTATGTAATCCAGACGGGCTGTGAACGTTCAGTCCTTCTGCCCTCAGCTTCTCTAAGCAATGGGATTACAAGCGTGGGCCACCACACCATTATAGAATGTTTCTCCTGTACACTACATTAAGTGAAAACTTAATGCAGTACAATGATAGGAAACCAAGTATTTGGAGTATTTATTACAGCTTCTTTTAACACAACTCAGTACATTTGAAGCTTTACAGTGTGCTGTGCTTAAATCAGCCCATGAAGTTCTTATAATTTCAGCCCCAGGCTGTGTGAGGGGGGTGGGCTTCCAGCATGGATGGAGAAGGGAAGATAACAACCCTAGCCCTATGTGGTGGGCCAGATTGCTGCATGCAGCCTAGGGACCTTCTGCTCAGAATGAGGGCAGGAGCCCTTGGACTCTGCTTTAGTCTCAAACTGGAAGAAGGAAGGCCCTGAGCAGCAGGGGCCCTGTCCCCAGGAAAGAGCTGGAGATCCACACACTGCAGAGAAAGATAACTGTGACCCTCCACCCACCACACATGGAACTGAGTCATTCTTGAGGAACTGCCAGAGGCACAGATGGAGCCCTGACCTCAGCTGACCTGGGCGGGGCACACCATAGAATGGCTCTGGCTTGCCAGCTGTTCACCCAGAAAGCCTGGCTTTCTGCTCTAGAAGTACCAACATACAGCCCCACTCTGAACCTCCTGGGAATGGGCCTGGCCAGTTGAAGCCACCTAGGGTTCCCTGGGGCCATCTGACTTTGGGGAAGACAGTGGTCAGGGTCCATATGGTGTCTCTGAAGATGACTGACTTGAGCCAGGTGGCACTTTCACTAAGGAAATATCATGCCCTGAGCCCTCCCCTTCTAGCTTCCCAGTGGGCTTGGAAGCAGGCATTTCTGTGTCTGGTGCCTACAGGCTCACACCCAGCTGGGAGACAAATGTGACTGAAGCATCTGCCTTCAGAAACAGGGGGAAGACAGGTGCTCAGGCCCACGAGGCTGGGTTCCCTTCCTGATGCCACCTCTGGTCTGTGTGACTTTGGCTTTGTCCTTAACCTCTCTAAACCTGTCTCCTTATGGGTTAAGTATTTCCTATGATAGATCATTGTGAGGGTGATGGAACTGATGACTATGGCAGCATGTTACATATACCAAGTGTGTGTATGTTCCAATGGTGTGACTAGTTAGTGTGAGATATGCAGATACTAAGTATGAGAGGACCAGCAACAGGCAGCACCATGGCCTTTGCCAACAACACCAGGTATTAAGGAACGCATGTTCTCTGCAAAGAGCTGCCAGCAATTACAGCCAGGCCCTCCCAACTCTAGGGCTCCTAAATAAGCACGTCATTTCCCGTGTTCATGTCAATACCTTGTCCCAGTCCATGGAGATTGAAAAGTAGGAGTTACTGGGGTAACAATTTACATCTCTCCTTCCTGTAGTGGGTTTGCTATTGAGGTCAAGTTCAGGGAGCAATCAAGGTAACTTCCTGCGGAAGGCAGAAAGTGGCCTATGGGATGGCCTTAAGCTGGATGTTTGCTAGGGTGTTTAAATTTTCCTAAAAATAGATTTTATTGTTATCTTGATTGTGTGTGTGATGAGTGTCTGTGTGTGTCTATACACATGGGTGCAGGTGCCTGTGGAAGTCCGAGGTGTTACAGGCAGTTGTGAGCCACCCAATGTGGGTGATGGGAGCCAAACTTGGGTCCTCTATAAGAAGTAACTTAAACCCTTAACTTGACCCCACTTGGTAGTGGAGTTTCAGTAGTTTATGTGAACATTAGGTGTGTGGCTACTTTAGCCATTTGAAGATGGAAGCTAAGCCAAGGGAAAAAAGGATTGTGGGGTGTGTGTGTGTGTGTGTGTGTGTGTGTGTGTGTGTGTGTGTGTGATGTGTATATGTGGGTAGTATGTGTGTGTGTGTGTGTGTGTATGTATGTGTCTGTTGTTGTGGTGTGTGTGTGTGTGTGTGTGTGTGTGTGTGTGTGTGTGTGTATGTGATGTATGTGAGTATATAAGTGCCTGTGTGTGTTGTGGTATGTGTATGTGTGTGTGTATGTGTGTGTGCTGTGTATATGTGGGTGGTGTGGTGTGTGTTTGTGTATGTATGTGTTTGTGGTGTGTGTCTGTTGTGGTGTGTGTGTGTCTGAGTATGTGATGTATGTGAGTATGTGTGTGCCTGTGTGTGTTGTGGTGTGTGAATGTGTGTATGTCTGTGTGTGTGTGTGTGTGTGTGTCTGTTTCAGTCCATTGTCCTGCAGCTGTAACAAAACACCAGAGAGTCATAATTCACAGATAATGTAGTATCCCGATCTAGTCATTATGAGGAAGCCCTCATGACCTC
Organism: Cricetulus griseus; assembly: GCF_003668045.3. Lineage (NCBI taxonomy): Eukaryota > Metazoa > Chordata > Mammalia > Rodentia > Cricetidae > Cricetulus > Cricetulus griseus. The sequence goes on from NC_048597.1 coordinate 182,471,605, forward strand.
TTCAAGGTCCCACCTTCCTACTGTCTCTGTGGCAATTATATTTCAGTGTGAGTGTTGGAGGCAGCATGCAAACCATAGCAGGGTCTCCTGCTGTAGCCTCCTTTGACTCCAAGAGGATGGGAAGAAGACAAAATCCAGGTAGTTTCAGGCTGTGTAAATGGGGACAGTGTGGTCCAGAGGAGGGGACAAGGTAGCATCCTTCTTGGTGTCAGATGAGACGTCAGGAAACCACACACACCATAGTCACAGCACTGTCATGTGACCTAAGGCTGCCTGCAGAAGATGGGACCAGAATTAACTAGAGCAAGGTCCACAATCAAGGAATGAGGATGCCAGCATCTTGTCTGTGTCCATCTGTTATCTGATGGGTTAGACACAGGGAAGGGAAGGTGAGAGTTCTAGAACCAGAGCCTCCACTGACTCTGCCCTCTCACTGTAATCCACTATGAGTAAGAGTGAACACGCAGTGCTCGCCCCTCTTCAGATCCTGTTCCTGTTATGAAGGGGGCTGAAGAACTTTCACCAGACGGGTGATGAAGAACACCAAGATTCTCTTGCCTTACTCTGCCTCTTAAGTGCTGGGGTCACAGGCGCAGCACCATGCCTGGTTTATGTGGAACTGGGGATCAAACCCAGGTGTATTCTACAGTCTGAGTGACACCCCCAGCCCTTAGAGGTTGATAGTCTTTTCCTTGGGTGCCAGATTGCTAGTAGCCTCATTTCCCATGCTTTAGTTCCAAGATCATCACATAGGATCATCCAGGACCAGCATCAGTATCAGTAGCATTATAATGTTTATTAATAGCATCTAGGACCTTGTTGGACTCTCCCCCAAGGCCCACTGACTCAGTAGCTCTGTACAGGGCATAGCAACCCAGACACACACACACACACACACACTCTCTCTCTCTCTCCCTCCCTCCCTCCCTCTCTCTCTCTCTCTCTCTCTCTCTCTCTCTCTCTCTCTCTCTGTGTGTGTGTGTGTGTGTATGTGTGTGTGATCGACACATGCTCGTTTGGGACCCAATGACTAAACTAATTCAGTACCTGCCTGTTTCCACACCCTGAATAGCCTGAGGGGTGAGAAGCATTTATGAAGGAGCCACCTATTGATCTTCCAGGAGGCTCCTTGGGAGTCTCATCCCTAGCCAAGACCACAGACTTGTGACTTAGGTCCAGGAGCCAGTGACAATGTTGCTTGCTCAGGTGTGTATTGTGGTTTGAGTGTGAAACACCCCAGAGGCTCAAGTGTCTGAACACTTGGACCCCAGTTGGTGATGCTGTTTGGAAGGCTGCAGGGTCTTCCTAGAGGAAGCGGATCACTAAGGTAGCCTTAAAGGCTTTATATAGCCCAGCCCCACTTCCTGTCCCCTGTCTGTTTCCTGGCCGTGGATACAATATGAGCATGCCCCTATCTCATGCCCCTATCATCATGAATTCTCCATTGTGATGGACGGTGTAGCTTCTTAAACTATGAGCCAAAGCAAGCCCCCCTTTAATTTGCTTCTTCCAAGATTTTGGTAAATATTGAAAATCAGGCAGTGTAGGAGGGTCTCTACACATTGTCACACTGGTCACCAAGGAGAAGCTGGCTTCTCTTGCACTGTTCCAGAGCCTCAGGAAACACTGGAATGTCTGAGTGAGAGGGAGTGCAGGCTGGGGCTCATATCAACAGCAAAAGCAGAATGAAAGGAGCATTCAGACCCCTCCTCGCTAGAAAGCCACATTTATCTTTCAAAGTAAATAGCGATCAGTCCCAAGGAACAAGGGGACTTTCAAATAATGGCTAGCATGTGTTGATATTGACAGTGGTCCATAAATCTCAATTTCTCTGGGAGAGAAAGTTGGGTGGCATTTTAATTTCAAGCTGTGGAAGGAGAAAGGAGAGAGATTTACCTCTGCTGTGGGTCTGGTGGAGCAAACTTAGAAATAAAGCCCAGTGAGCATGGAGTTAAGCGCTAATTGATGGTCTCCAGCATGCTTCATAACACCCCATTATCCATATGGGGAGCATGACAGCTCAAACAGCTGAGCCTGGGACACTCAAAGACCAGCTTTGAGCGGCCATCTAGGAAAGACTAAGGGCCCTAGGGAGCCTCCCCAGCATGGCTAATTGTCTCTTCTCCCCAGGTCTCTGCCCTTGCTAGCCTGCTCACTGCCCTTGTGTGTGCTCACTGAGTACTTTCAAATAACCTTGCTCTCTAGGGAGAGTTCTGCTTCTCCCTTCTGCAGTCCTCCAGGGTGGACAAGAGGCCTCTTCACTTAATAGTTTATGATTGCACTGCAGATAACTGACTCTCATTCCCCCGTCCGCCACTGGAAATAGACATTTGGTTTCTACTTATTTACTGGCGCCAGACACTGCAGAGTGCCTTTACATACATCATCTCATTAACTCTAATTTACTGTGTGACTTTGAACTGGTTGCTTGGCCTCCTTCAGCCTGACTCTCCTCTCTGGAGCCCGAGTACCTGTGGCCCAGGCTATGTCTCCTCTCCAGCAGGGAGGCAGGTTTTAAATTTGTCAACCCCCCCAGTACTGAGGAAAAGCTCTGGTTCAGTCTGCACTCAATAAATGTGTGAGTAGTTAGAAAGGAAAGAGAGAAGTCAGAGAGTGAGCCCAGATGCCTGTCGTGGACTAATAAAATGGGGCAGAAGTCCCAAGAGTGTCTGTGAGTGTGTGTGTATATAAGTGTATATTGTATAATAGCGTGCATGTATAACGTGTGTGTTATATGTGTGAAATTGGTTTTTTTTTTCCCCCTGGCTTAGTGGTGCTAGAAGAGGGCTTTGGGGATTTTGTGTAAGCTGTGCAGAGTCCCTGACTCCCTAAATCCAGCAAGGACAGTGTGTCACCTAGGGTCAAATGGCCTTCTGGTGACAAGTTTTGAGCTATAGCTCATGGCAGACACTGGCTAGCACCAGTAGTGATAACATCTTTAGTGCATTAGGAACTTGTTACAAAGGGCTGATGAGGTAAAAAAATAATCACTGGGAACAGGAAACAGCCCCCAGGGAAGGCAGTCCCATGCAACTGTCTAATCCCTAGCTCCCCTCTGGTGGGTTTCAGAGCCTTCTGCTTGCTTGCAGCCCCCACCCCCAGCCCCTGCTGAATAGGTTTCAAAGCCTGGCCCATTCTCTCCTGGTCTTTCTCAGTGTCCTGGAGGACTTGGTAAGAAGCTTATGAAGTGTTGGGAACAGTACAGACCTTGGAGTCAGGTAGACCTCAAGTCAGATTTCACTGGGACAGTCCATCAGTTGATGCCTGACCATTAGACTGTGTCAGGCCCAGTTTCCTCATATTTAAAAAAAGAATAAAAAAATATCCTTTAGAGAGGACATGAAGTGGGAAGGGGAAGGTTTGGGGCTCTCTGGGGATAGTGGGAGGGAGATGTTAGGGTGGATATGATATAGATACATTGTCCACATACATGAAATTGTCAAAGAATAAATAAAAGGTATTTTAAACTATCCTTTGTAATTGCTGGGGTTTGGTGCTGGTGGTCTATCTAGCTCTAAGTTTGGTTAGATACCATGTCTCAAGGGAGTGGGTCAGAGTTATAGAGCAGGACACTGAATATCCTCCTCTAGACTCCAAACATGCACATACGTGAGCATCCACATGGATACACACACACACACACACACACACACACACACACACACACACACACACACACTTTATAGATTCCAGGATTTTGGAAGAATAAAGCTGATTTAGGCAAAGTTCTAGCCATACTAAAAAGCCTTTGCAGGTGGCCCTGAGTCAGGGGACTGAGTTTTATAGTTCTTTGCATTTTCCCCTTCCCTTGGCTCCTCCCATGCTCAAATGCTACCTGATGTCTACTAGTGGGTATAATTTCTAAGTCACAATGGGAGCCAGTCACTGTCCCTTTGTTACCAAACTTGAGGTCAAACTCTGTACTCCAAGAAGTCAAATTGTACAAATTGTACATCTCTGTTTGGAGACAAGTTCGCCAACATGACAATTCTGGGGGGTGGGGGTGGCATTCCTATTACTTGAGGTCCATTGCTTCTATGGTCTAATGGGTGGAGAGGCACAAATGCCTCTTTAGAATATCTTCATTTCTGCCAGGTGAATTACACCTTGGAATGTTGTTTTTCAAAGTGTCATTTGGGGACCCAAAACGTTAGCATCGCTCAGATGCTTGTCAGACGCATAGGCTCTTGGAGCTCATCTCAGATCTGATTGGAAGGCTTCCTGGCTACAGCAAGCTCCCTAGGCGATTCACATGCATGGTGAAGTTTGAGAAGTGCCGCTTTGAGAGCAACATCCGGAGCTTGGGAGAGCTTCAAACTCCCATAAAGGTAGTGAACATTGTGGTAATGAACAGGCAGACAAACAACACACACCAGGATAGCATCCTTCTTTCAGCTTTTGCTCCTCAGGCAGTGGTGTCCTGGCTCCATAGAAACCCAAAGGACTTAGAATCATGTCTGTAATATCTATAACAGGAACACAGGCAGGTGCTCATACACTCCTTGTGTGTTTATAGAGGCTTATGGCTTGGATCGATCCCTTCCTTTCCGTCCCTGGCCCTAGATCAAGTATAACGTCCAGACTGAGACCAGGATCCAGGTGACTTGAGAGAACTCTGGTTCTATGTGGGAGAGTAAGACCAGACCTATGTTGCATCTTCTGTGCCTCTAGGGTGTTTCCATGTCTAGCATGGGTTTGGGATTTACCAATGAAATAACATGAAATTCACTTGCTTTTAAAAGTGTATGTCTCCTCTCACCCTTTGATAAGGCAAATATTCCATAGTTATTTGCCTCTAGTTTACTGTAGACTGGGCCTGCACAAGTCTTGAGGATTAAGACAGTTTCTACCCTGCAGGTGCTCCCAATCCAGGGTAAGATACACAAGGTAGATAATGAAAGATCAAGAAGCCAGGTGCCATGGAAGACTGTGGGCATATTTGTGTATCACTGTGGGCACCAAGCACTCAAGTTGGTGCCAATCATACCAGAGAGACTCAAGAGGTGACAGAGGAATCCTGACTGGATCCTGTTAGGAAAATGCCACAGATAAGATTCTTGAATGGAGAAATTTGAGTATGGACTAGATAATATAAAATCATCAGGTAAAGTATTTGCTCCACCCCAAGTTTAAGGACCAGAGTTTAGAACCCCAGGACCCATGTAAAACATGACAACTCATTAGTAATCCCAATAAAGGCTAGGCCAAGACAAGACATCCTCAGAAAAAACTGGCCGAATGGACTGGTTTAGTAGAGCTTTAGGAGAAGAACCTACCTCAATATATAAGGTGGAGAATAATTTAGAAGACACTTGATGTCAATCTTCAGTCTCTACATGCATTTGCACACATGTGCATAGCACACACATACACACAAACAAATATACTCGTGTTACTCGTGTACATCACACAGCATGCTTACTAAAAATATTTCAAATATTGTGATGTCCACAATTTTGAGCTTTGACGTGGTGTGTGTGTGTGTGTCCCTATGTTGGTCTCCTGCTCCTTTCAGTTGGTTTTACAACACACACACACACACACACACACACACACACACACACTCACACATACACACACACACACAGAAAGAGAGAGAGAGAGGGAGAGAGAGCGAAAGAGAGAGAGAAACATGCATATCAATAGAGAGAAAGCAAATACAAGGAAATGTTAACAATTACTGAACCGTCTGGAGGGACTATGCTAATGCATCATCCTTTAAACTTCTTGATCTATTTCAACACTTTTGCAATAAAAGGTGGGGAGCACCTTGGGGGCGGCACATGAATCAGGCGAGTTACACAGTGCAGACTACTAGGTAAACATACTTGCAAATATTTGTTTCATGACCATCAAGAGAGAACTGCAAAGTGTTTCATCTTATTTTATCCTCAGAATAGCCTAAGGGGGTCTCACTGGTCACCTCATCATAAATGAACATGAGGTCTAAGGACTTAGGAGTGACTGGCCCATAGCCACCTGTGTAAGCTGACACAGCTGGGACTCAGGCTCAGGTTTGTAGACCCCACACCTGTTCTTTTGAGCTTTCCAGGATCTTCCTCAGAAATCTACATTTTTCTTTTTATTATGCCTCTTTGTGTGTGTGTGTGTGTGTGTATGTGTGTGTGTGTGTGTGTGTGTGTGTGTGTGTGTGTATGTGTGCATGTCTATGAGTGATCATGTGTGTGTGTGTGTGTGCGTGTGTATGCATTTGTATGTGGAGGCAGGAGGACAACCTTGACTGTCATCATCAGAAACACCGTCCACTTCCTTTGAGACAGGTTCTTTCACAGGCACAGAACTTGATCTCTAGGTCAGGCTTGCTGGCTATGGCATCTCCCAGATGCGCTTGTGTCTTCCTCACCAGCTCTGAGATTACAGGTGTGCACCACACCCCTGCCTTTTTCACTTGTGTTCTGTAGATGCAATCCATAGCTCCAGATTCATGGGGCAAGCACTTTACTGACAGAGCTGTCTCCCTGGATTCCATGTTTTGTATCTGTTGAGTTGGTTAACCCTAGCAGACCAGGAACCCACAGCCTAGGAACAAGATCCCAGAGGGTGGGAGGGTGCCCTGCTCTGTTCTTGGGCGCTGATTATCACTGTACCTTCCTTCTGGGCTTGGCAGGAGTGTGAGGAGGAGAGGCAAGGCATTCCAGGAGAGGGTGGCAACTGATCTTGGGCCCTTTCTCCTTGGCTGAGAGCAGGCTGGGTGAGCATAGGCACCGGTCTGTCTGCAGATAGGCTATGAGGGACAAGCAGCTCTCAAGGCAGGGCGAATGTTTTTGGGTCCATGCCATGCACATCGTCAGGGTCTGTGCCAGAGGGGAGTTATCACTTACCCTCAGTATGAGCCAGATAAGCACTCCTTCTTGGGATCCTGCCAGTTACTGCTGGAGCTCCCAGAAGGTCTTAATCACTTTGCTGAAAGGGGCTGCTGCTGCCCACCCCCTCGACTCCCTATGAGCTGCCAGCTGGCTCCTGTGTGTCTTAGCTGGTCTGTCAATTCCCACACTGCCAGGAATGGACCCTGTTTGGACTGGTATGGGCCTACTACTCTCTTCCCGATGTCATATATGTGTCTAAGTCTCCTTTCTCCCCAGGAATTGTTATAGCTCCAAGAAAAGAAAAACATATTTATGATGTCCACAGCATCCCCAGTTTGTAGCCCATGACCCCAACCAGAGGGCCTGTGTTGCTTCCAATGACTCAGTGTACCTCAGAATGTGAAAATTGTAGATAGATGGATGGCATCTTTGAAGTGCTGCTTCAGGTTCAATGAGGTCATTGATGTAGGCCCTAATCCAGTGTGACCCGTGCCCTTAGAGGAAGAGACTAGGGGCTGGAGAAATGGCTCAGGTAGTAAAGGGCTTGTCACGTAAACACGAGTACTGGGGTTGATCCCCAGCACTTACATTAAAAAGGAAACCAGGCATGAAAATCAGTAGAAACTGGCCAATCTCTGGGTTACTCTGACCAGCCAACCTAGGCTGTGTGGTGGGTTCCAAGCCAGTGAGAGACCTTTTCTTAATAACAACAAAAAAGGTAGGTGGCATCTGTGGAATAACACCTGAGCTTTCCTTAGGCCTGTACATGCATATACATACATGAGCGCCTGCATGTACACATGTGCACGTGCACTCTCACTCATAGGAGGTGGGGGAGGAGATGGGACATAGAACCATGGGGCGGGGCAGGTAGATGAAGCCATCAAAAGCTGAGGAGACAACTCCAGAGAAGCTGACCCTATGGACATCGTGATCATGGGTGTCTCACTTCCAGAATCACGAGATAATCAATTTCCATGTATAAGCCACTTAGATTGTGGCTCTTTGTTATGCCAGTTCTGGTAGAAAATTACTCCAAGTGTTCAATAAACTCTGGAGTCTAGCATAAGACCTGGCACACATACCATGGTGGCTCCATCTCTGAGTAAGCTGATTGTATCCACAGTCATCCTGAATGTGGACTTTCCTGTCACACTGCACACTGGCCATTTGGTTATCCAGGTGCAGTAGGGAGGTGGATCCCCACCTTCCCTTCCTGAGAGGGTTCTTGGCGTGTTTTTTTTTTTTTGGGGGGGGGCTTGGGCAGCTCCCTTCCCAATTATATGGTTAATATAACCTATCAACTCTTTGCCTGTCTATGATGAGGGGTTATCATGATAAGGTTAATTGAGGTGTTAAGACACACCACTGGCATTCCTTGGGCTGGGATCCTAGATTGTAGAAAAAGGAAAATGTGACCGAGTTCAATCATTCAGCGCTCTCTACTTCTTGACTGTAGACACAGTGGCCAGCTGCCTGGACAAACTCCTGCTGCCATGATTTACCCATCCCAGTGGGCTGTAACCTCATGCTGTGATCCAAGATAAACCCTTTCCCTTTAAGGTGCACTTGTTGGGTATTTTATCACACACCATTTAAAGTAACAAAGACACTGATTACTCATCAGTCTGGTTGTGCCCCTCTGTGTGACATGATGGTGGCGGCAGAGATTGCTTAATTATGGGATAATTGTGAAAGTTGTACCACTGGCAAGAACAGATGTCCCTGTGCTACGTGAATAATACTAAGCCACAGAGACCATGAGGACCCAGCTCAGTTTATAGAACTGAACCTAGAGAACTCTTGGGTGGTGCCCTGGAGAGATCTTTGGTTACCTTAACACCACCCTACAATGTCCAGCCTTGACCCAGGGTGGCTCCTTCTCTAGGATTAGTGTTCACACTTTGTTCTGACTTGACTCCCAGGAGCTACAGACTAGGTTGGAGTTTGGGGGGAGGGAGGACTGGGACCTTGTGTATGGATGGCTTTGCTCCTGGGCTACTGAGGTCGTTTCTACTTGTCAGCCCTAAGTGGCTTGGCTGAACATTAGAGGGTCCTTGGCACTGACACACACAATAGGATGGATGAGCAAAGGCTAAGGTGCTCTAGTGGGGACCCCAGAAGACACTTTCTGTCCCATTTCCCTTTGGGAAAGTCCACACTGAAACAGAATCAGGGAGGCATTTCTAGGCTTGCTGGAAGCCTAAGAGCTGGAGGCCACTCATTAGGTGAGTTATTCATAGCAGATGACTTCATGACTCTGAGCTATCATGTTCCCATCTGTAGAACAGGTCCAATAATACCTGTTTCACAGTGTGGTTCCTTATATTAGGTGAGATGAATAGGCATAGTCTTCGGGACATTGAAAAGTTCTTAAAAATAATAGCTGCCCAGGCTGGAGAGATGACTCAGCAGTAAAGGGGACTTGCTGCCCTTCCAGAGGCCCTGAGTTCAATTCCTAGTACCCATGTTGCAGCTAACAACCATCTCTAACTCCAGGTCTAGGGTATTGGATGCCCTCTTTTGGCTTCTGTGGGCACTGTACACATGTGGGGCACCAACAGGCAAAACACGCATACACATAAACTAAAACTAAATGAATCTAAAAAAGAATAGTTCTGTCATTTTACACATTTTGGCTCCACTTCATTAAAGCAATATGAAAGCCCTTCTCAAAAAGCACCAAATCTCAAAAAAAAAAAAAAAAAAAAGCACCAAATCTGAGTTTTCCTCATTTGCCCTGGATCAAAAATGGATGCGTGTCTAGTCCAGAGAGTATTGACAAAGCCATGGTGTAATGGTTGTCAAGTGCTTGTATGGTTCCACAGAATCATGCCTTTGTCCTCTGAGTCTGGGAATCTGAAGCCCTCAGGCAGTTGAGTCACGTAGGGTTAAGTCAGGGCACAAGGTCACGTCAGACACAGAACTCCCCTTCCATGTTCTCCTTTCCCTGTCACAAACCAGGGAGGTGAGCACTGTGGGTCTCCCGGCACCATGACAACCACTCAACTACACAGAGGGCACCTAGGATGTCAGTGCAGAGGGCACCAGCTCATTTCACAAGAACTTTAGAGGTAAAGGGAGTATCTCCGGCTGTTCGGTGAGTGAAGAGGTTTCAGAGACGTCATCTGGAGTCTTTTGTGTGAGAGGGGACATGAAAACAAACAAAAATCCACCTCACCTGCAGCCAGACCCCAAGACTCCAGCTGAGAAAGGCAACACCCACAGAGTATAACCAGGTATGTAAGAATCCTCCATCTCTGTCTGTGTTAGGACAGAGGTGAAGGGCAGTGGAGGCCACAGTTGTCATGAAACCATCCCCTTTACTGAATATAGGAATGTGTGATGGGTGCCGAGGTATCAACCTCAGCTCAAGACGTGGGGGATGTAGACGGTTGGCCAGTAAGCCTGACGCCTTCAGGCTACAAACCTCAGCTCAGCCCCCCTCTCATCTTCCCACCTTACCTATGAGATCATGCTTGACTTAGTGTGGTAATTAGTCAGGGATGATTGCCTGGTCTTACATTTGCCTTCTCTTTTGATGGACTCTAGTCCAGAATTTTCCTGCTTACCAGGACTTCCACAGACTCATTAACATGAGCCCAGTTCTCCTAAGCAGCCTCAACCCTTCCCACGAGGGAGGGTTTCTCCAGGGTTCCCCCTTTCTTGCTGAAGTAAGCCAAAGAAACCTCCCTTGCACGTTATCAGTTGTATTCCAAAGACCTTAGTTATGGTTTACCATAACTGAACCAGGATCACATAGGAATCTTCCATCTTCCACTTCCATAAAGTTAATTAACGTTATGATGGTTAAGATTGTCAATTTGACCTAGAATCACCTAGACAAAGCTCTAGGCATGGCTGTGAGGGAGTTTTAGACTAGGTTAATTGAGGCAGAAATACCTACCCTAATGTGGGCAGCACCATCCCATAGCTTTGGGTCCCAGACTGAATGAAAAAAGAAATCAAGCAGTCACCAGCATTCATCTCTCTCCTTCCTGACTGTGGATCCATTGTCACCTTGTGCTCCTGCTGCCATGTTGTCTGTGACACGAGGACTGTAAAACTATGAGCCAAAATAAACCCCTTTCCTTAAGTTCATTTTGTAAGGTACTTTTGTCTCAGCAATGAGAGAAGTAACTGAGACAGTAGGTAAGAATCAACATCTGAACATGTTTGTGCCTTTCTGATATTGTTTACAGGGTTACGTCGAGAACTCAGTGGGCCAACGCAGCTGGGAGTGAACATTCCAATGTAAAATTACTATTGGTCAGTAAGCTAGTACAGTGTGAAATCCACACATGACTGTCTTTTCCCAGTATGGGGATTTTAAGATGGAAGATTCCTATGTGATCCTGGTTCAGTTTCATGGGACTCCCTCCTGTGACTTAGTGTTTGGAATAGCAATGAACAAGAATACTTCAAAGAGATCCGCCCAAAGCTGGGGCTTGCTTTAAGGCAGAGCTGAATGTTTGTGTGAGGGCCCAGTGAGATGGCAAAACTGGTGAGCACAGGACCCCGCCCTTGTCCTTTCCTGCTGCTATCATTGCTCTCCAGAAGGGAGTGGTCAGGGTTTCAGCCAGGCTGGGAGATAAGGTTCTCCAGGCAGCCTGAGAAGGCAGCTAGCAAGCTGCACCCCACCCCCTTCTCAAATGCCAGCCTGCATCTGGGCAGCACGGCCTCCAGGATCAGGATCAAGCTCCTCAGGGTGGACTTGGAGGTCTTTGCTTCTGCTCACTTCTTTTACCGTGTCTCACTCGGGGCCATACTTAAGTCTCACGGATTCTCAATTTTATTTTCCTTTTTTTTTCTTCCAACCCTTGAAGTCAAGACTGGTTCATACTTTTTCCTTATAATATTATTCTACTTCTTTTCCTTTTTTGACTTGAATCGGGCTTGAGAGATGGCTCAATGGTTAAGAGCACTGGCTACTCTGGTGTAAGACCTGGGATCAGTTCCCAGAACACACCTGACAGCTCACATCTGTCTGCATTTCTAGTTCCAGAGGATCTGATGCCATCTTCTGGCCTTCTTGGGTACTGCATGCAACATGGTGCACAGACATACATGCAGGATACACATAAACACCCCGCCCCAATAAATCAAGTACTTCTTCTCTGAATTGCCTTGTTGGCTGACCATTCTTGGCTCAGAGCTCTCAGCACAACACACATTTGTACACTTACTATATTGAATTGAAGTGGTCGCATCCATACTCCTCTAAGGGGCTGGACTCTGGGATACTGAGGCTTTGTGGTAAGGAAATGGTGATTTTCTACTGACCTTGGGGCTTGGAATGTAGTGGGTGGTCAATAAACACTGCCATTTGATGCTGTTGATTTTATGTTTCCATATAAACTGGTAGATTTTTTTCTACTATGTTGGTTCCTCTTAGAACTAGGGAGTTGGAAGATCTGACATCAGAAAGTTTTGCTTAATTGTGGGCAGGGTGGTCCTTCCCATTTGAGAGCTCACAGGCCCTGCCCAGTTCTGCTAATGCCCACCTCATGTGAAAAGAATGTCCTAGAGCGTATTTTCAGGGTGGCAAGGAGTGGCTCAGGGCTGCTGTGATGACAGTTTTTCTGTCATCACCAGTGAGTCTCAGTCAGCCTGGAAGTTTCTCTTCAAGAAATACTTTCTTTTCAGCTTGCAGATGTTTTATTTTAGAAGAATACATTTTTTTATGAATATGTTGGATTTAATATAGATTTGGAAAATTGGGCCCACCAGCACTCTTTCATGGAGTTGGTGATTTCTGGGTGAAGGAGAGACCAAATATGTGTTACTTGACTTGGAATGCCTGAGGAGGCCAGACGAGGGTGTTAGTCTCCTAGAACTGGAGTCACGGGCAGTTGTGAGTCACAGGCAGTGTGGGTGCTGGGAACTGAACTTGAGTCTTTGAGAGAGTAGCAAGTGCTCTGAGCCTCTGCTCCATCTCTCCAGCCCCTAGGAATCTTACTTAACAAATCCTCCAGGTGTTTTCAGAGTTCCACTGTTCTGGTCAAACCCTTCGTTCCATCATAGTGAAGCTGATACACTTTCAAATCATTAAGATCCTTAAAGTAACCATTACTACATATTACATCAAATCTGAAAGAGATAAAAGTTTAGACATAAACCCAACGAGAGTAGAGCATTTTTTTCTGTGCATTTTTTCTTCCAATGTTTTCTTGCCTTTCCCTACCTTTCAACCTTTCAAATATAGTTTCACACAATTGTAATTACAGGACAAATTCAAATTCAGTTAAGCACACTGCCTTTTTCTCACCTGATGTTGTAACATAAATAGGACTTGTGCTGTCACGAACATGTCTTTCTAAACCCACACCACCCTCCTGGGTAACAGATCCCAAAAGTGAGCTGGTGTGTGTGAATGTGAAGACCGGAGTATAGAGGTGAAAATGTGTTCAGGGAGGCCACCCTGCCCCAACTTGGAGTCTCTTGGCTCCCCACCCTCCAGTCCCAGCCCCACTGGGAAAAATAAAAACTGAGTGTTTCTGGAAGTACAATTATAAACAGAGAATAAATAGTAGATTAAGCTAATAGCTTCGCCTTTCCAGAAGCCAAGGAAACGTCACTGCGCTCCCTAGTGTCAGTGACTGAGAACTGCACCTTCTCTGGAGCAGCCCCACAGGCACCCTAGTCCTGTGCCTGAGTGTGAACCCCAGCACCGCAGCACTGCCAAAGTTATCGTGGCTCCTCTGCCCCATGCAAGATTGGATCTCTCACTGTGCCCAAAGTCCGTCTATGGTGCCTGTAGTCTCTTGACAGGGGTCTGGATGTCCTGCCCACCCCTAGCTAACCCCATTTCCTGGCAGGCTGCACCCCAGTTCTTCACGGAGACGGCTCCACTCTAAAACGGTACCCTCCTTGAAATCAGTGGCCAGCCACCTTTCTGTCAGTGAGAACTGCTGGCCCCTTTGCCCTGTGTAGACTACATCGGTATGGCGTCAGAAGTATAATCTTGGAGGATGTATTTGGGACTGCTCTGCCCTGTCTGTGGACCAGTCCTAAATCAGGGCAGCCTGTCTTCCTGCTGAGTCGCCTGTGAGTACCCGACATGGCAGCTGGTGTGTTAAATAGGGCAGAGGGAGGGGAAGACAATAGTGGGAATCTAGATACCCAATTTTGGCTTTTGGCTGGGTGCTCTCTGGGCAATTTGTGTTTTTAGGTCAGTTTGCAGGCCTAAGGCCTTCAGTGGCACAGCAGTTGCTCCTTGTACAGAGCTATGTCCCTATGGAAGGCAGGCAGGGTGAAAGTCACATGTCTGTCCTCTGATCCCTGGCTTGCCCTATCTAGGTGACATCCATCAGGAAGGTTCTGGACCCACTGGACTGCAGGGCCAAGGCATTTGCTGGTGGGTAGGAGAGTCTCTTGAAGAGGAAGGGGCATTCCTGTAGAATGCTGGGGGCTGGTCCCCAGCTGCTGTGGAACGGTGGGTGTGTTCATCTGGAGGTATGCGTTGCATTTCTGCTTATCTCCCCTAAGAGTAGTTACAAGTGGGGAGCTAGCAGTTCTCCTTGGGGAGGTAATCTGAGGCTTCCTGGGCCTGCAAAGATTAGTGGAGGTAACAGGTCTGAATTGTCAGTGCAAGATCGCTCTTTTCTAGTGGCCCTCTTGTCAGGAGGACAAACCCAAGGCTAATCTACCTCCTTCCCAGTTGGGGATCAAACCCAATCATATACTAGACAGCCACTGAGATACCTCCCAGTCTAAGCCAATTGTAGGTAACCAGCCAGCCAGCCAGCCTGCCTGCTTTCCCCTCTTCCTCCCTCCTCCCCTCCCTTCTTTCCTCCCTCTCATCTCTCCTCCCTCCCTTCCTTTATTCTTATGCATCCACGTCTCACTCATGCCCCCAAAGAGCACACCATGGCTTTAAAACTCTGTATACTTTCAGAGAAGCTTCCAAGCTCTAGTGAGATACATAAGTAGACTTTTCATAGAATGATTCAATATGTTAGATATTCCATCCTGTTTTTCTGCCTTGCTATTTCATGTGAAAATGCCTTGTACTTACTTTTAAAAGAAGCAAGATAAATTGTTTTTGAACTTTCTTTTTTGAGGTCCCTTTCACAATTTACCAAGAGGTGACCTTTACCAATAGGCAAAAACCATCTATCCCCTGCTCAAAACACACGTTACGCACAGTCTTGTGTCATCTCAGGAGGGTTTTGAATTCTGAAACTCACCACCTGGACTGAATGAAGATCCCTAGTGTTGAACTATGAACATCTCAGGGTCAAAAATAAGCCATTTATTCCAGAATCCCATCATTGCCAGCCCCCAAACTTTCTGAGACTTTAGGTAGTGGGCATTTTAATTTAATGGTGGACTTAGCAATTGCTGGTACCCTCCCACTGGTGGTTGACTCCAGTGTGTTGCAGTTTAACCAGCCCTGAGCATGTGCTCACATATGATCTCTCTCTCCTCCGTCCTCCAACTCCTCCTCCCCATCTCCATTTCTTCCTTCATTTCCTTTGCCTCCTCCTCCTCTTCTTCCTACGGCTCATCCCCTCCTCCATCTCCTTTGTTCCCCCCTCTCTCGCTCTGTCTCTCCCTCCTTGTCCCTAGATAATTTACTCTCAGACGATAGTCAGGCTTGAAAGACACAGGCAACCATCAGCTCCAAACCTGTGCCTCTGCACGAGGAATGCCTTGCTTCGCCCCCAACCCCCGCCCCTGCCAATGGCAGCCTGCAAGACTCCACTTACACCCCCCACCTCCAGGTGCCTTCTTCTCGGTTAGAAATGAGCTCCTCCACACTCACTTCTCTCCAGTGGGACTCATCGTACGCCACGCTGTGATGGAGAAAACTTATACACCCATGTCTGATCACCTTCGTTACACTCAGTGGGCTGTCTCATGCTTTGGATCTGACACGTCGATGGATCATTTTAATTCCCTTATGTCCATAATATAAAGATATTTTCAGTAATATTTATGCAAAAGTAGTGACAATTTTCTCAACTCATTCTTTAGTTTAAAGCAATGGATAGGTTTTTTTTTAAAAAAAGATTAAACTTTAAACTTTAAGATATTCAAATATGATAAAAGTACTCTGGTGTAAGCTCAATTTTCTTTTCTTTTTATAACTTTTTTTTAAATTTTATTTTATTAGTTCAAATTAGGAACAAGCTTGCTTCACATGTCAATCTCTTCTCCCTTTCCCTCTCACTCCCCCCCAACATCCCACCTGCCCCTAGCCATCCCCCCTCCACTCCCCAGGCAGGGTAAGGCCCTCAAAAGGAGCTCCCCAATGTCTACCACATCATCCTGGGCCAGGCCTAGGCCCTTCCCCATGTGTCCAGGTGAGCTCAAATTTTTACTTGCCAAGCAAATTCCTAAACTTTATAGTTCACTATCTGTCTTATTCATAAATGTTAAACACAAACAAAAAAAGTCTTAGTGGGTAGGTATCATATAAGGAAACAGAATTGAAGTCATATGACTCCTGAAGTTTCATCTTTACAATCTCTACCCTGCCACTTTAATTTTTAGCTTCCTGTTTAAATGTGGATGGTCATTAAGAACCAGGAAGGTTGGAGACGTGAAATGTGCCTGAGAGGGACAGGATTCCGAGCCACCGCATGCTCACATGGAGCACAGTCACTTGTTTCTGAGCTCCAAGACTGCATAAGTAGAATGTGCATTCGTGTGGGAGGGCATAGCATGTGTAGAGGTTGGGAACAACCTCAGGTGTTGGTCCTTGGCTTTCTCCCTTGCTTGAGACAGGATCTCATTGCTCGCCATTTCAGATGCCATGTTAATCAGCTTCTGGAGCTCCTTCTGTCACTACCTCTCATCCCACTGCAGGAGCTCTGAGATTACAAATGTGTGCCACCATGTTTGGCTTTATATGAAGTTTTGATCTTAGTCCTCATGGCTTGTGTGACAAGCACTTTACCAACTGAACCTGAAGTTTGATGTTGACTTGGCATTGTGGGTCCCGTGATGCATTGTTGTGGGACCCTCCTGTGTACAACAGGATGACTGTGGCACATCTGGCATATCTGGCCTCTGCCTGCTGGAAGCTGGAGAAGTGCTCTCTCCATGGTGTACAGTGGAAAATGCTTCCAGACACTGCTGGATGTTCCCAGGAGGGCAAAGTCGCCCCCACTGAGAGCCATTTGCTGGAGAGCTCCACCATGGGATGCTGGTGGTCCTGTAGTTTCCACAGAAGGACACTATACCAGCACACACTGACAGATGAGTTTACATCCTGAAGAGAAAATTTTGCTTTCCTAGGACCAGAGGCTGCCTGACCCTTACCCTCTGCACTGAGGTCACCCACGGCTAATTAGCACTAATTCCCTCCGCTTTTGGATAAACCAGGACCTGGAAAAACAGCAGGATGAGGAGACTGTTGAGAAAAATCCAGATAGTGCCAAGACATGGGGGTTGGGTGGGGTAGGGTGGATGTCAAACTTCCTTGTCATGGATTACTTCCATATCCCAAATCTCAATGGCAATAGCAGTTAGTACATGACAGTAGGATGGGTGAATGAAGTCAGGTGTAGTTACATAATGACACCAGCAAAGAGAATGGATGAATCACCTGGAAGAATATGGATGGCCCTCAACTCTAAATAAAAGAAGGCTAGTCTGAGAGCTCAAGGGACTTCTCATGAAGGAAAAAGTCCCCAATGACACGTTTAGTCTTAAGGGGTTCTCAAGGTAGGCTTTGGGGGTGTGAGTTCAGTTTGTGGACATTCTTTGAGGACTTTCTTCCCTCCCCACCCTCCCCCTTTTGTGAGATAGGGTCTCACTGTATAGCTCAAGTTGGTCTCAAACTCAGAGCAGTCTTCCTGTTTTAAATTCCCCAGTGCTACAGCTACAGGTGTGTTGTCCTGTTACATTATTTTGTATATAGTATATATACATAATATATATATATATATATATAATGCATAAGTATATATACATGGCATATACATATTGTATATACATAATATATATCCATATAGTATATATATTGCATTAATATATAATATACATTTCAGTAAAAACAAAATACAATATTCTTGGGCAAGAGGCAGAGAAAACCTGACCCTCTGTGAATCCAGAGACTAAAGATCAACATCTTGATCAGGAGGCGCCTTCCTGGCCACGTGTAATTTTTGTACTTCAAATTCTTTCCCTTCCTCAGCATTCCGTCTCCACATCTAGACTTAGCTTCAGGGTTTGGATTAAAGAGCAACTTCTCCATAAAATTCTGTCAACTTCCATCCACTGTGGATTAGACCCAAGCTAATCTTCTCTGCTTGCTGCCGTCTGACCACACCCCGGCTCTACTCATTTCATCTGACTACACCCTGACTCTGCTTGTTACCGTCTGATCACATCCTGGCCTCCATTACATCTGCAACCACAGGGTAGTTGTAAAATGATCTTCATAATCATCACACATCTTTATGAGCAGATTATGTCCATCCCTTGCACATTTCATAATACCCAGTAATTCTCAAAAAAAAAAAAGTTGTTAACTGGGTAGATAGATGGTTAATACTCCTTTCTTTCTCTCATTGATCTTTCTCCAGATTCATTTTATATAGTTTTCCATCCTACATAAAAAATTCTGCCTGAAAAGTGGAAAAGCATTGTTTCTGTTTTGGTCCCTAGTCTTATCCCATTCTCCCTCCCTCCCTCCCTCCCTCTCTCTCTCTCTCTCTCTCTCTCTCTCTCTCTCTCTCTCTCTCAAGACAGACCAAGATATTGATAAGACTGTGAGTACATTTTATAATTCTACTGCTTCTGCAAGAATCAGCTGACTCTCTATGGTGGACAATGTTATCTGCTCTGTGGGTCCATATTTATTCTCCATTTTAATGGATGTGTAAAGAGCAAAAAAGTGACATTCACTGCTGTTGCTACCAACTGATTTAACTTATTCATTCTTTAATATTTCAATTCAAGTATAGAAGTCAATAAAAATACAAAGCATAAAATCATCAGATTTTTTACTTCAATGGATCTAAATTATGATGTGAGGGCTATTTTTAGACAGGACATTAAGAATAAGATGATCTAAGCAAAATACTAACATTATACATGGCACATAAAATGATCAGTAAGCAGAAGTAATTAATACAAAATTAATAATAACTGACGTGGGCTATGAAGTAATAACTTCATAAGAACAACTTTTTTTTTTAAAGAGAAAAGACTTTCTGAAATTTTCAGGTACACAACCCATCAATAAGTCATTGATTCTCAATTTTTTTGAGCTCTCTTCAAAAATAGGATTTTTTTAAAAAAAGATTGTGTGTGTGTGTGTGTGCGCGCGCGCGCGCGCGCGCGCGCGTGCACAGGCACATGCGTGCTTGCTTGCATGTGCTGGCTAGTTTTGTCAACTTGATACAGGCTAGAGGAACTAAAGCCAAGAAAATGCCACCACCAGATTGGCCTGTGGGCAAGCCTTTGACACATTTTCTTGATTGATGATGGATGTGGGGGAGCCCAGTTCATTGTGGGTGGTGCCACTCCTGGGCTAGTGGTCCATGGTGCTGTTAGAAAACAGGCTCAATAAGCCAGGAGGAGCAACCCATTAAGTCCTGTTACTCCCAAGCCTCTGCTTCAGTTCCTGCCTCCAGATCCTGCCCTGGTTTCCCTTCATGATTGGAGCATGTAAGCTGAACTAAACCCTTCCCTCCACAGGTTACTTTTTGTCATGGTGTTTATCACAACAATAGAAACCTAGGATGGTGCACCACATAAGTGCCAGAGTCTGTTGAGGCCAGAAGAGTGTCAGGTCCCTGGAGTTACAGGGAATTGTGAGTGAGCTACCTGGTATGGGTGCTGGGAGCTGGACGTGGGTCCTCTGGAAGAGTAGCAAGAACTCTTAACCACTTTCCCATCTTTCCAGCCCCAAGCATAGCCTTTGAGGAAAGGAAAGTCTAAGTCTCTGGCAGATGTAGAGGCTCAAGTCTGTTACCCCAGTGCTCACGAGGACCTCAAGGTTGAGGCCAGCTTGGTTACTGTGGTAATTTGAAAGAAAATGGCCCCCAAAGGGAGTGTCACTTTTAGGAGGTGTGGCCTTGGAGGAAGTGTGGTCATGTTGGAGGAAGTGTATCACTATGGGGGCAGGCTTTGAGGTCTATTTCTCAGGCTTCACTCAGTGTGACAATCAGTTGACTTCCTGTTGCCTGTAGGATGTAACACTCTCAGCTCCATCACCACATCTGCCTGCACACTGCCATGCTTCCCATCACGATCATAATAGACTGAACCTCTGAACTGTAATCAAGCCCCCCTCAACTAAATGTTTTCATTATAAAAGTTTTCATAGCATGGTGTCTCTTCACAGCAATAGTAAACCCTAAGACAGCTACATAGACCCTGTCTCCAAATTAACTTATCTATCCATCAACCCATCCATCCATCCATCCATCCATCCATCCATCCATCCATCCATCCATCAATCCAATTTTAAAAATAATTTGGGCCTCTACCACCAGATCTTGTTGACAACGGGCACAGAAGTAAGGTTCCAAACCCCTGTCTAATTGTTCAGTTATTTCAATCCCATCATTTGCTGATCTAACTCACCACCATTCAGTAGGAACCCAATTCCATCTTCCTGATGGAACTTGTGAGTGTATCCTTGGCCATTAGTTTAGTTTATGAAGCCACAGACTAAACAATTGTTGGTGGCTCTTTAGCCCAGGAAAAAAACTTTGTTAGAAAACTAACGACTAGGAAACATACAATGACATCTCTACTTTAGACTGGACTAGAAATAGGACTCTGATTCCCCTCTCTTTGGAGCGAGCAAGCTGATTCACAACCCCAGGAAGACAGAGCATTTGATTGCACACCACACTCCCGATGGCAAATTAGAATCCAAATGAACCCTTAGGAAGATCCCGAGTTTTCAGATCATTGTCTGTTGAGCAAATCTTCTTTCGCATGGTGTCCATATCACCCCATACCAGAGGCCGCACTGCTAGTTGCGGGGGCTTTTTACTGTATCTGTTCTCAGAGCAGCCTTTTGGAAATCCAGTTCCTTTCATAAAGTGCTGCAACAGCACTGGGTGCCTTAGGCGCCACTAACAGAACCACTTTCTGTGTTCTGAAGCAAATTCCATCCCCCATCATCAATCTCTGCAACACGTTCAATAAAGAAAAATCCACAGCCGTTTTTAGAGAAAAGATAAATTCCTACCTGTCCCCAAGCCTTGTCCGCAGGCACTTGACTGGATAAAGATGCATAAAACCAGGAAGATGGGGGCATGGAGGGGACTTCCCATTTCTCTTGTCTCACCCTGGGGTCCGAGGTCTTCTTGTTAATGTCTAGAACTAAAGAGACCAGAATGCTTCTTGGTACTCAGTTGGGGAAGGCCCCCATTAATTATTAACCTTAAAACATATTACCTAGTGTTTGGACACTTTCTTTGCCTCCCCCAATCCAAATCTAACAATTTCTAGTACCAAAAAGAATGACCCACAGAAACACTTTATTTTGATAGATTTTGTAAATAAAACACCTCACCAGGTCTTTTTTCCTTTTGAACCAAGCTCATAGTTCAGAATCAATCAATTAGTGTGTTGTGTTTGGATATTTTCTCAAAGGTAGGGTAGGTGACCTCTGCATCATTGCCTGTGTTTCCCTCTAAAGTCCCTTGAAGGAGAGGAAGTGTCATGGACCTGGTGTTTCAAATAGTAGGCTGACCCCAAAGAGAGAGAAGAGCCGAATTTCCAGGAACTCTGCTTCTTGTTGAATTCAGCCATGTTCCAGATGGCTGCAACGTAAGTGTGGAGGAGCTACAATTCTACAGCTGAAAGAGGGGCTGGAAACCGGTGAGCTCAGGTTAAGAAGGAACTGGGTGAGAAGCAAAGATCAGAGTCTTGCTGAGAGCCCTGTTGAGAGATACCCCAGGATAAACTCACTCACTGGGTTAATTAATGTTCAGTCGAGAGCTGAGGGCTAGGAAGCAAGGTCATTGGGCAAAAGCATTCGGGGAAGATGCCGCGGTGTGCAACTCTTGCAAGATTTCTTGGCTCTCGGGTGCTGTTTAAATTTTATTTATTTTGTATGTCCACACTGAACAAATAAATGCTGTATATTGAACACCACTGTGTAACCCGCACGGTTCTTTTGAGATAGCTAAGTGAATAAAACAGACAAGCACTACAGTCCCTGTGGAATTTATGTACCATGGGGTGAGAAGAATTATGCGATAGAAAGTAGACATAATAAAGCAGAGGTACATGTATGAGAACTGTGTGACTGGGAACGTGGCTCAGTTGGCAGAGTGCTTGGTTGGATCTCTAATGCAGTGCGTACCGTGGCACATGCCTGTAACACCAGCACTTGGAGGTAGAGGCAGAAGTATCAGGAATTCAAGGTCATCTCTGGCTACCCAGTGAGTTCAAAGTCAGCCTGTGCTACACGACATCTTGTCTCAAAAACTGAAGTAAAAGTAAAGAAATAACAGGGATAATGGGAAAATAGCGATTTTTAAATAGAGTGCTCAGAGTGACTCTTGTGCAGAAATTCAACTTGAAGCAAAGGATTTGAGGGATGTGAAGGAGTGATTCTGTGGGGAAGAGTTTTTGGACCAGTTAGGGCAATGGTCCTGAGGTTGGAATATGTTTGGTGTGTTCTGAGAATACAAAGATGGCTAGTGAGCAGGGAGATGCATCCATAGGTCTGCGGCTTTTACGTAAAAGACTCAGAGACACATAGCAGCAAAAGAGTAAGTAACATGATTTGTGTTGTTCTGCAGATGAGCAAGGATAAAGAGACCAGCCGATTGAAGAGGGCGTTGTGACTGAGCCTGGAGCTTTGATGGTGGCTGGTGCAATGTAACGGTAGGACAGGATAGAGGCTGGATTGTTTTTGGGAGTAGAACTAGTAGATTCCATGGATTTCTGGGAAGGAGGAGGTGGGAAAATAGTGAAGAGTGACTCTGAGGCTTTTGGTTTAAGCAAATGGATTAATGCAGTTACTGCCATGAACTGAGACAGGGAGCTGTGAGGGGAAGGGGTCTTGTGGGGGGTGATGAACAATTAGATTTGGCTTTGTGCAATCAGAGTTGGCACTTAAGTCGCCCCACCCCAGTGGATTGTGGAAATGGTTAGCGGGCAGTTAAAGTGTCCATTGCTGTCTGCCAGTGACTGACTTAAAAGCTCTCTGAAGGGCTGGGGAGACAGCTCAGTGACGGAACTGCTTGCTATGCAGACACGAGAATCTGAATTTGATCTCCTGACTCCACATTAGTTAAAAAAAAAAAAAAATCCAGACATGAGCATGTTCTTGTAACCTCAGGGCTGGGGAGGCAGAGCTAGGTCAATCCCCTTGGCCTGCAGGCCTCACATAAGTAGAAAGCTGTAGGTCCCAATGAGAGACTGTCTCAAAGAGCAAGGTGGAGAATGATTGAGGAAGACACCCCATGCCACCTTTGCTTCACCCCATGCCACCTTTGCTTCCCACATGCATGTGCGCATATAGCTGGGAATGGTCTGGATTCCAAGCCCAAACCTGGGTACTCTGTGGCTCTGCTTCCTTCCTGACACATGGATACCATCCAGTAAGACCCATGATTCCTGAATCCTGAGCCAGGGCTGGAGTTCTGGGTTCCTGAATTTTGGGTTGTCTCCTTCCTGTTTTGCATGGTTGAGCAGTATCTGAAATTTCCACTACTTGATCAGCCGCTTGGGTCCCTCTCCTACTGCCTTGCTCTCCTCTCCTCTTTCCTGGATATTGCAACAACCACTCCCAACCCCACCTCACTCTGCAGGAGAACCAACCAAAAACAGGAAGTCTGCCCACCTCAGTCTCTATTCTCCATCAGTACATTTTTAAGAGAAATAAAATAAAAGAAAAGAAAAGAAAGAAACTTTCTACAGGGGAAGAAACCTCCAAAGCTGTTCTAGCTCTTTTAGTTCCATCACCTGTTCCACCCCAGATTTCTCTTCTCTCCATCCCATGCTCTGTGATAAGGAGTAGTGTCCTCTCCCAGCAGGCAAGAAGATCATAGTCTAAGGAGCATGTGGCTTCTGGAGCCTTCTGGGCTCTGCTATCTGCTGTCTGTGCAGAAGGTTAAATAACATCAGTGGCATCTATTATCATCTCTAAAGTGGGAATAGCACGGCGGCCTGAGATAATATTTAAGATTTCCACTTACTTTGTCCCTTCTCTCTTTCTCCCACCTAAGAAGGATAAAGTAATGTAAGTCTACATTGTGTTTTTCTTCCAGGGCAGGGGACCTCTAACCAACCATACCAACAATGGGCTAAATTTATTTTTTAATTGTTTGAATTTCATACATAAAATGATATGCATATAATGTGTTTATACATGTATATAATATATACAATGCATTTTAATCAAATACACCCCTTTCCTTCTCCTCCAATTTAATTAATTGAGACGAGGAGCTGTGAGGGGAGGGAGTCTTGTGGGGGGTGATGAACAACCACCATTAATTCCCAACTTCACGTTCTCTTAAAAAAAAAACCCACAGAGTCTATTTAGTGCTGCTGATTTATGCACAGATGTCAGACATTCTACAGGAGCACAGAGATCCTTTTGGGACTGCATCCCTAAAGAAAACTGACTCCCAGCAGCCATCAATCACCAAAAGCTCTACAAACATTGGCTATTGCCCCTGCTCTTGGTTATCCTCCAGAACCTGATGGTATGATCCTATTATTGATGGCACCACATACTTGAGTCATAGGACATGGAGAAATCAAGTTGGGCTAAAATGTTTTAAAGGGATACTAAGGGAGAAGGAATCTTCCACCCTCCCATCACTGGAAAGATAGTCTCCCAAACTTGGGGTGGGGAGGTGTTGGGGAGGGGAGACTTGTCCCTGGAGTTGAGAGCAGAGGGGATGATCCCTTGCTTTGTAGAAACCTTTGGAGGAAGACCCCAGATGGAAAGCATTCTGCCTGTGCTAGAAGATACTAGAAGGGCATTCCTGGCCTGATGTTGGTGCTAGGCTGAGTCTTCCAAGTCAATAGGTCAAGTTGACAATAGAACAGACTGGC
This sequence comes from Cricetulus griseus, assembly GCF_003668045.3. Classification (NCBI taxonomy): domain Eukaryota; kingdom Metazoa; phylum Chordata; class Mammalia; order Rodentia; family Cricetidae; genus Cricetulus; species Cricetulus griseus. The sequence continues at coordinate 182,496,426 of NC_048597.1, forward strand.
AGACACTCAGTATCCATCTATGTGAGCAAATTATGGAGGGCCAGATGCTCTCCCCTCAACTCATAACTGAGTGCTATGTCTGCTCCAGAACTATGGTATAGCTGGGGGTTGGGTAGAGAGAAGAAACCCAAGAATGCCTAAAAACATGCATTTGGAGTCACAGATTCAGGTGAGCTGTAAAAAACAAAGGTACTTACATGTCAGAATTTGTGGACTGAGAGTCACACCTCTATAGACACAAGTCCACCATGAGTGTTGGAGATCTATATGCGGGGTATGTGCCTTGTTCATAAAAGAGGTCTGGTAAACTGCAGTGACTTATTTGGGAGGCAGTGTGATCCATAGTCAAGAGTCAAGGATGAGAATCAGGTCTGGGTTCAGATCCCTGGTCTTGTACTTACTAGCTGAGTGCCCTTGGGTAGTGTTCTCAACTGTAGTTAGCTGTGACTATACCATGGAACTAATGTCTCTCCAATCTGATTAAGTGAAAGAATGTATGTAAAGTCCTCAACAATCTTGATGATAGTGATGATGGTATTGTGATGTGTGCATGTGTTGGTGTGTGTGTGTGCATATGTGTGGGTTTGGTTGAGGGTAGAAGCTGATATGGGATGTTTTCCTCACCAGCTCTCTACCTTGGGTATTTATTGATTTATAGACAGGGTCTCTCCCATTTAACCTGGAGCTCACAGACTCAGCAAGATTGGATGGCCATCAAGCTCCACAAAATTACATCCCCACCTCCCTAGTGCAGAGATTATAGGCATTTGCACATTTTTTTTTTTTTAAAACATGGGTGCTGGAGATCTGAACTCAGCTCCTTGTGCTTGAACAGCTGCATCTTAATGATTGGGCCATCTCCCTAGCCCCTATTATGTTTGAAATTGTTTTAAATTCACCCAGAGGATCAAGAGTAAAAATATCATAGCTCTACAAAATGAACATGACAGGGACAGCAAAGCAGTAGTTCTACCATCCGACTGCTCCCACAGCCACAGTCAATTGAAGGGACTCAGAGAAAGGACAAGTCATGGGCTCATCCTGAGAACAATGGAAAGAGCATCTCCAGCGCTGGAGCACGAGCCACTGCCTCAGAGGGAGCTGCTTAGACGCATAGTGAAGCCAGCAGACCTGCAGAGTTCTCTTTGTACCACATCAGGAGATTTATTTTGTGTGTGCTTCTAGTGTTCTATGATGCATAAGCAAATAAGTGTCCACATGCTGGGGGGTGTTCAAAATCATTTATGAACACAGTTGAAGATACATCTGTGTTAGAAAGACAGAGCTGCTCCTGGACCTTCAGGGTCCAACTATTCTATCTTCGATACCTTCAATGTATCCAAACACTCAATACATCCATTCAGTCTTTTCCACGCCCAGGAAAAGACAGACAGACAGACATAGACAGACAGACTCTCTCCCTCCCTCCTTCCTTCTTTCCCCTCTTCTCTTCTCTACTTGTCTCTGGGTCACATGAATCCCAGGCTATAGTCAAGGATGACTTGAACTTCTGATCTTGCCTTCATCTCCCAAGAGCCAGGGGAACAAGTGTGTGGCATAAGGCCAAGTTTATGTCATACTGGAGCTGGAACTTGGGGTGTCACAAATTCTCCACCAGGAAAAAAAAAAGCCGGGCGTTGGTGGCACACACCTTTAATCCCAGCACTTGGGAGGTAGTGGCAGGTGGATATCTGGGAGTTCAAGGCCAGCCTGGTCTCCAGAGCGAGTGCCGGGATAGGCTCCAAAGCTACACAGAGAAACCCTGTCTCGAAAAACCAAGGGAAAAAAAATTCTCCACCAGGTCTCTATCAACTGAGCTACCTTTCCAGCCCACATCTAGCCAGCTTCTCCCAAGAACCTCACTGTGAAGACCAAAACCCCTAAGAAGTTGCTGTCATTATCCACTTCTAACATGTCTCCTCAAAGGCCATTCTAATATGGGTAACACTGCACCTTGGTTTGTAAAATAATGTTTTTATCATTGGCTTTTTAAAACGTTCCCAGTTCTGGCTGTCTTTTAATTTGATGAGCTTCTTAAAGAAGTGGTAATTTCAAGAGTCTGGTGTTTGGTGACCTGAAATTAATCTTTTCCTTTAGAGTCATGTTAGTAGGAAAACTAATCAGGAAGCAGGAAATAAATACTCTGTGGTCTGAAGAAGAGCAAATTCCAGAGCAGGGAAGGCAGGGACCATAGGGGAGTCCAACTACGAGGGAAATAGTGTACTGTGTTCATGTGTGTGCAGATACATACGTGTGCATGTACATATGTGTGCGTGTGTGTGAGAGAGAGAAGAGAAAGTGAGACACACACACAGAGACAGAGAGAGAGAGAGAGAGAGAGAGAGAGAGAGAGAGAGAGAGAGAGAGAGAGAGAGAGAGTTCAACCTTAGGCATGATTCCTCAGCACTACCCACTTGGATTTTTGAGACAGAGTCTCTCACCGAATCTGGAATTCTCTGATTAGGACGGATGACTGGGCAGAGAGCCTCACGAATTCTCCTGGCTCTACCTCTCTAGCACTGTGGTGACAAGCATCGGCCACCACACTTGGCTTTTTATGTGAGTTGTGGGGGCTGAACTCAGGTCCTTGTGTTTGTGAGTCAATCACTTTATTGAGTGAGCCATCCCCCCATCCTGACCCTACCCTCTCTTATTCTTGTCTGGTTCCAGGCTGCCTGGAATGATCTTGGGAGAAAATGACTAGGTTTATATTAGGTCACAGATTGATCTGGGTGAACATTCTCTTACTATGTGACCAACAACAAACAAAGTGCAGCCAAGGACGCAGGAAAACCTCATTAATGTGCCTTGGCAGAGAACATGTCCTCACTTGGAAAAGAACTGGGCTGGAATTTGACCCTTGTCTTATCAATGTTTGGGGGGGGGGCGAAGGATGAGTAAATAAATGCAGGGGAAAGCAGGAATGCATAGCCTATTTTAGACTACTTGAAAGAATGAGGTGTTGTGAGTATGAAGACTATTTTTTTATATTTGTAAATTTGTAAATGTGTGCATACATGTGAGTACTCACGACACACGTGTGGAGGTTAGAGGACAACTTGTGGGAGTCAATTCTCTTCTTCCACCTTTGGGTTCTGTTGACTAAAGTCAGGTCACCAGGGTTGGTGGCCAGTACCTTTACCCTCTGAGCCATCTCACCATTTTGAGCAGTAGCAGTAACTATTTATTCATCCAAGAAGATCACACTGGTGACTGGGTGTGCTTTCATATCAGCTTTTCTCTAACTGGCTGTGTGAGCTGACGTGATTTCCTAACCTCTCTGCCTTAGCACTAGAGGAGGGCAGGGCTGAGATCACTCCTTAAGCTCATTTACCGACCTCCCATCTGGGTAGGCCCACTGACTCATCAGAATTCTAGCTGTGGCTGTGAAACAAACCAGAAAAAAACAGAAACAAAAACAAAAAACCAAAAAGCTATACACTAGTAATGCATTTTATGACTTAGGCACCCCCAGGAGAAGGAAAGCCTTTCTCCCTCTCTTTGTGTTACACTCAGAAGCAAAGGGGACCAGATAGATTTTCTCTGCTTTGGGCAGTGATGGTTGCTTCTCCCTAAGGTTTGCTGAAGTCTCTTCCTTTGCGGGAAAGAGAGAAAGCACGGTGTAGAATTTGTGGAGTGCCTTCTCTGTCTGCATTTTTAAAAAATATCTGAATGGGTGCTGCTTGTGCATGGGGTACTAGGTCCTTTAGAGACAAATGGAGGTACCAGCTGCCGTTGCTGATGGTCGTAGACCAAGAGTAGAGCTTGAGCAGGAAGGCCAGCATGGAGCTGCCTGCTCTCTTTCTAGGCTCCAGTGCGCCTGACCATGGGGCATCCCCAGGGGAATTGTCCTCACCCTGGTATCAAACCAAAATGACCCATGCCTCTCTGTGATAGCTGGTCTTCATGCCGTCTGACTTAGATTCTCACAAAGACCTTTTAGGATAAGCACCTGCAATTCATGGCTTCGAGAATCTGGGAATTAGTTCCCATTTATTCCCTTTATTCTCAGCAATTGATGGCAAGTTAGTAGTTGATCTCCAGAGATGCTTAATACCAGGGGCTAACAATGTAGGGGCCAACTTCCCAAGTGCCTGCACAATGCCAGACTCTCTGTGAGTGCATCTGAGCCTCAGCAAGAGCCCCTGGCTTCAGACACGATTACCCTTCTACACATGGGCAAAAATGAAAGACAAACAGATTACAGAATTACCTAAATCCTCCTTTTAGTCAGAGGTAGAAAGGGATTTGAATGATGTAGGTTTGATTTCAAAGTTCATGCAATGAAAACGCTTTTTATTAAGTAGAGTGGGAATTGTTTGTGAGATTTTCACATCTAAGGTCTTAAAAATGGAATTGTCAAGAGACAATACAATATATGTATTCCATATATATATATTCATATCTATCTATCTATCTATCTATCTATCTATCTATCTATCTATCTCTCTGATGCACTCTCATTCAAACAAGGTTCTTCAGCCTTCTTTCAACTATTTAAGAGAGATAAGTCCTGTAATAGCACAGGAGATTAATAGATGGCAGAAAAATATGCAGACATTGTAGGTAGTGGGATGGAATTATGCAAGTTATAAAATTCATAATTCATAAAAAAAACAGCCAAGAGGGGGGACTCAGAGCAAAGGCCCATGTTTGTGTTTGATGGGAAGTAGGCAGAATGAGGCTGTGCTGCAAAACACCTGCTCCCATGACATCATTTGACATCTGATTTCCTGTGGAACCCTTGGGAAAAATCATGCCTGGGCCTTCTAAAAGCAAGGGTTGGAGACGGCTCAGCAGCAAAAGGCACATGCTGTCAAGCCTTATGACCTGAGTTCCATCCACAGGACCCACATGGTAGGAGAGAACCAACTCCTTCCTACAAGTTGTTCTTCAATCTATACACACATGCCACGGCTCACTCCTTGGCTTGTGCTTAGCTAGCTTTCTTATAAGACTCAGGATCACTTGCCTAGGGATGGTGTTGCCCCCAGTTGGCTGAGCCCTCCTGTATCAGTTAAAAAAATCAAGACATGTAGACCCCCCACAGGCCCATCTGATGTAGGCACTCTCAGATCGCTCTAGGCTGTGTCATGTTGACTACTGAAGCTAACTAGGACTGTCCCAACACGTAGAATTCACATTTTCATTTTGGAGTAATTCTCATTAAGTATCATCAACCAGCCCACTCTACATATAAATTTAAATGAGTCATTTGCTCAGGTTCTATAGTTAATAGTTTGAGAAAACAAATTGGTGGAGTGGGAAAGGTCCTCAAGTCTCCCAGTGCTGCTAGAACAGGACACCAAGGTTTGTAGGTGACTCACCAGAGTGAGGTAATTCAGGACTTCCCTCTGACTCTATTCCTGGCCTCTTGAACACCGGGTATTGTGTCCCAGGGACAGAGTGTGGCATGTATGTGCTCTGTTGCTATCATGTTTCCAACACTAGAGAATACTGTTTGCTGGACCCTACCCAGAGGAGTTGGAGCTGGAGTCCCTTCCCAAGAGGAGGAGGCATGAAGCTGCTGTGGTGGTTCATCTTGGCTGTCAGTTTGACTTGGTTGAGAAACATCTACTTCTGGGTGTCTATGAGGTCAGTTTCTAAGGCTGTTGACTAAGGGGGTAGACCCACCCCAATGTGAGCAGTGCCATCCTGTAGGCCGGAGACAGAGGGAGTGGATGAAGAGGAAGAGGAACACTGGCTAACACAGGCTTCCCCCACCCTGCTTCCTGAACAGCATTTGCTGAGCAGCTTTGCCCCTCCACACCCTGTGAGAATGATACTCTGCCTCAGCCCAGCTCCAATAATAACAGAACAGGCTGACCATATGCTGAAACTCCTACAATTATGAGCCAAGTCAAACATTTCCTCATTTTAAATTGTCTCTCTTAGGTACCAGTCATAGTGTCAAAAGTCTAACATATCTGCTTCTGGGAAGTTTGTGTTTTCCCTTTGGATTAGTTGGAATGGGGATTTCTTCAATCTCAGAGGGGAACTCTTAATTGGACCCATCAGATCCAATGTCAGTGTGAATGTCCTGAGGAACTGGGAGATGATGTCTGCAACAGTGTGAAGCCTGAGGGAGGGGCAGGGCGTGGAGGAAAGGGCACTCAGTAAGGGTTTGCTCTGTCTGAGCAGGGCTAGGGAAGGGACTCTAGCTCTAGGCCATGTTCAGAGATCTGAACAGAAATATTGCTGTCACTAAACTATTCCAGGTCACAGGCCATCTTTGAGGGGAAGCCAAGGCAAGAACTCAAGCAGCTAATCACAGCACATCTACAGTCAAGAGCAGAGAGTATAAACACATCCCTGCAGTCTGTTTGCTAGCTTTCTTCACTCTCATACAGTTCAGGGACCCTGCCTAGGGAATGGTGCTGCCCACCATGGGCTGAGTCTTCCCACACCAATCAACTCTTAAGACATGCCCCCAGATATGCCCACAGGCTAACCTGATCCAGGAAATTCCTCAATTTAGACCCCCTTCTCAGGTGATTTTATGTGGTGGTGGTACATTGACATTTAATACTAACCAGCACACAAGGCATGAGAGAGAGAGAGAGAGAGAGAGAGAGAGAGAGAGAGAATGTTACCAACTGTATCTGAAGTGACAAGTGACTCACCTCAACAACTGACACCCCCTTTTGTGGCTTCTCTTTTACTTGCTGTCCCTTTTCCTTGACCTAATGTCCTCTCCAGATCCCTTACTTTCCTCCCAGGGAAATCTGTTCTGGCTTTCTTTCTCCCTGCAGACTGGTGAGGACAGAGGTCTGGGTCGCAGGATTACTCCAGAGGACACTTTAGCATTTAGAAGGTCAAGGAGATGCCAAGGGGACTTTCTGATTTTGCCAAATTATATCTTGATGGCGAATTCTTACTGGTGACATTTTTGGTGAAAGGGTGCAAACAAAAGGGCTTACAAATGAACATATGGGTCAACTTCTGGGAAACTCCTCCCTTAGGAGATGTTAGCATTCGGTATTTCCTGCCGTTCTTTTAGAATATGTAAATCATCATCTTCAGATGTCCTCATTTACATGCCTGTGATTTTATTGCAAATTCATATTTCTTTTTTTTACCCATTTGTCTTTTGTGATCTCAATATTTATTTTACAAATTTAAATTAGCTATTTATGATAGATCTTGATAATGTTTGATAAAAGTATTTTCTCTCTTAAAAAAAAGTCTTTAGTAATGCTAAATTTGGCAGTGCCACCATTTCAATTACTTCAAAGCAGCCCGAAGGCTGATAAACACATTTTTTCAATTTTGTGTAAGTTCTCTGATAATTGGTTTTTTTAAAAAAATATAAATCTTTTATCAATCAAGTCTTAAGTTGGTGAGTGCTTTGTCTTCCATAACGTTTTCTATTATAAAATCAGTAAGTGTTTATTACTGAAAACAAGAAAAATGAAGAACAGAAGGAAAACATAAGCAGATATAGTTTTGCATCTAAGAAACACTTGGGAGATTTCTTTTCTTCCTTCCTTCCTTCCTTCCTTCCTTCCTTCCTTCCTTCCTTCCTTTCTTTCTTTCTTTCTTTCTTTCTTTCTTTCTTTCTTTCTTTCTTTTTTGAGACAGGTTTTCTCTGTGGCTTTGGAGCCTGGCCTGGAACTCGCTCTGGAGACCAGGCTGGCCTCGAACTCACAGAGATCTGCCTGCCTCTGCCTCCCGAGTGCTGGGATTAAAGGTGTGTGCCATCAACACCCAGCCACTTGGGAGATTTCTATGCAGATACATCAAAATAAATTTTTATATAGTTAATATATATGACATGTATCTATCATATATATATACATATATATTACATATTATATATATATATATATATATATATATATATATATATATATATCCCAAATGCAACTGCATTAATGACTGGGGGAGGGAGAGTTAATTTCTCTAAAAGTGTGGTCACTGGTAGGTCAGTCATGCTCTAGTGAATGGCCCCGTAGCTATGAGTATATGGGCAGCACAAATTAGACTCAGTGAATTATTTTAAAAATATGGGTTATTAAATTCTTTTAAGAGGACATGAAAGTGGAATGGATGCTGGGTAAGTGAGGGATTAATCTAGGAGGAGTTCAGGGGAGGACTGGGGGTGAATATGATCACAAATACATAGTATGCATGTATGACATTCTCAAAGAATTAATGCAAATATTATGTTGACGATTTCATCCAGCTTTATAACTTGAGCACCTTCTTTCTATATCCTCTACCTCCTGTACGCCACCCCTGTTATTAGTCCCTTTGTCTCCCCAGAAACTTTTATTCTATTTTCATGTAGCAGCCTTCATTTTCAATAATCAAAAGAATACCATCTTTTAAACTTATCTAAAGTATTAGAAATATTAAGAAGTACCAACAATTCATAAAAATAGAGTTAGCTAACTGTGAAACAGTGTATAAACTCATTAGCAGCCTGCATATTGAAGATTTATTAACAAGTTTCATTGCTTTACAGTTTTTTAAAGGATTTTATGTGTATGGGTGTTTTACCTATGTGTATGTTGGTGTACCATGTGCATGCCTGGTGCCTGTGGAGGCCAGAAGAGGGTGTCAGGTCCTCTGGGACTTGAGTTACAGACAGTTGTGAGCCACCAATGTGAGTGCTGGGAACTGAATCCAGCTCTTATAGAAAAGCAGACAGTGCTCTTAACCCCTGAGCCATCTCTCCAGCTCTAGCATAAATATTTTCAATAATATTATTTGGATACCTATAGCCTATTGCATTCTGTAGATGTACCACAATTGGCTCGATTTACTTACTGTTTCCATTAGATTTAATGGATCAAGTTGCCACTGTTGTGAACAAAGTTGCTAAACTCACGAATGATGGTCTATATTTTTTATTACTTCTTTCATGTATATCCTTAAGGAATCTACTGATGAAGCAAAGTTTGCACACTCATGTATCTATATTTACTACATTTTTCATATAGAATCAAAGCCCACTTGTACCTTAGACCTCCTTTTCTCTCCCCTTCTCCCAGAAAACCATTCCACCATATAGTTTCATATAAACAACAGACTGGGAGTATAAGAATGTAACATTGGAATCCAGGTATTGCTCTGGTTCCAGTAGCGGCAACAGCCCACCTCCTCTGTCAGATACTGACAGGCTTCTTCTGAGAGACCACGAATCTCTAGCTAACAGACTTCAAGTGCCAGGATTTTTCACCTGGGAAGTGTGTTTACATTAAAGGAGATACTGGTGGTCACATGTCCTGCTTCTAATCCCTTCCCTGACTTCTGCATGGAATCAGAGAGCCCGGCTGCAGGCTTGTGCTGCAAAATCATCCGCATCCTCAGAAAGGTGTAAGGGATGCCCCCTGGAGCGATGGGGGCCCTAATTTCCTCTCTTCTGGTCCCCTGCCATGCTGCTGTCTGTCCATGATGTTAATAACTTTCCTAACAAACTCTTTACTTCCCAGAAAACTGACAATCTGTCTCAGGGTCCCTCTTGAATCCAATTCTGAGACCTTTTACATGTAACTATCAGATTAATTAAATTCACTTCAAGTTCCGATAAATAGTGAGTAGCCAGGTCTTCCCTCTCTGCCCTACACTTCACTCTTGCTAACATCAGTGAAATTAATAAGACAAATTAATGCATATATACTTTCCCTGTGTTTTCCCCCCAAGTGGGCCAAAATTTGAGTTTATTACAGACCTCAGATTTTATTGAAAATTGAACTTACTACAGCCCTTATATATTTTTTAAAATGGGGGGGGCACAAAGTTTTAAAGAATTTAATGGTTTCGAACACATCCTTAAGGATAGTGAATATTCATGAAAACGATCTGCTTCTCAGCTCATCGACTCCCAACATCCCCGCATCTGCTCCCTAGTTTTGTAAGTAGAATATTTCTCTATCCTGCATGTCTTCCCAAACCTTTGTTTTTCCTTCCTCAGAGCCATCTCCATTCTGAGTTTGACGTCTACCATTCTCATCCTTGTATGTCTATGCTAGAGACTTATAACATAGTCATAATGGCATTTACCATTACATACAACACAGCCATAATAGTAATTACCATTATTTTGGATGCCTTCAAACTTTCATACTCCTTTAGAGTGGAATGTCCCTCACAAGCTCATTTGTTTAAATCTCTTGACCCCAACTGCTGGTGTTGTTTAGGGTTTTGTGCAGCTTTCAAGAGGTGAGGCAGAGCAGGAGGATGTGAGTCACTGGAGAACGGTCCTTGAGGGTCTAGCTCTGTCTACTTTCTGCCCAAGTCTCTTCTTCTGCTCTGCTTCTGGTCAATACTGTGAATCGGCCCCAAGCTGTTACAGATACAGGGCGGCCTGCTTCAGTCCTGTGCTTTCCCCTACACAAAACTCCCAGTGGAGATGAAGTTGTCCTGCCTTCAGTTGTGCCTGTCATAGATTCTGTCACAGTAACTAGAAAAATAACTAATACAATATATGTGTATGCAACATGCTTTCTCCACTTAGTGCTTTATATTTTGAGATCTTCCTCTGCTGGTAGCTGTCATAAGTGGCGCCACCATCTGAGTGTATCACAGCTTGTTCCCTGGGTTGATGGATTCTTGTGCTGTTAATTCCTTTGGTTGTGCTGTTGAGAACAGTGTTGCAGTGGGCATTCATTATCCACAAGAGAGAGCTTCTTGTATTCACTCCCTGGAATAAAATTCCTGAGCAGTAAGATATGCATCCCTTAATGTTACTAGATGTCGACAATTTATTCTCTAAAGTGGTTATCACAAAGAACACATCATTAATAAAATGTGAGTGTTCTTCCAATTTTTCCACATTATCACCCCACTCATGGTGTCAAATTGTACCATTTCCCTTGGTTCGATGGATGTAAAATAGTAGCTCGTTTTAGTTTTCAGCATTCTTATTAGTGGTGGGGTTGGATGTCTTTCTGTGGGTCAGTGGCCATTCAAATTCTCTTTGCTGTAAACAACTAGCCTATCTTGTTCACCTTTCTGCTGGCCACTTGGTATTTTCTTTCCTGATTTTAGTGCTTTGTCACTATCTGCAGGCTAGGTATCTCCTCTCATTTCACAGTTTATCACGTCTTGTCTTATAGATAGAGTTGTTGGATAGAGTTTTGATTTTTTTTCCCCATGTAGTCAGATTTATAGTCTTTTCCTTTTGGGGGGGGATATACTTAGTGTCTCTATTTCTTCAATTTTTTTCTTTTTTAGTCTCACAGAAGGAGCAATTCTTGAATCAAAGCTATTCTTCGAGGGGCCATGTTCTTGTCACTACTAGGATTTACCTTTTCGGTCATCACATAGATGCATTCTACGAATGCAGGTAAAAGTGTTTTTTCTGCGTATGTGTGAGCAACCTGTTCCTGCCTCCTATGACCTTAGCAGAGGCTGGTAATTGCTCTATTGTCTTCATTTTTATATCCATATGTTAACACAGTCACCTATTCAACAACTCTTTGGGAAAATCTCCCATGCCTGAGCCTGGTTCTTTTCTTATTTTTGGAATTGTCATTGTGCCTGTTTGTTATTGTATGTCTGTGCATGTGCATGTGTGAGTGTGTCTATGTGGTATTTTTTCGATAAGGACAATGCTTTTTTTTTCCAGAATGGACTGGACATCAGGCCCTATTTTCTATGAATTTGGACCAGATTCCTTGGAAAGAATCTGTTCACAAATACGTAGAGCTATTATTGAGTACATTTTTAGAGATTTATTTTGAATTTATGTGGGCTTGGGTGCAGATATGTGTGGGGGTACATGCCTGTGAGTGCAGGTACCTATGGAAGCCAGAAGGGAACACCAGATCCCCTGGAGCTGGAGTTATACATGACTGTGAGCCACCCGACATGGGTTACAGGAGCAACAAGAGCTCTTAACCCCTGAGCTATCTCCAGTCTAAGAGGATCTCACAACATTCCTTTTAGCAAATGGGATATGCAGTACTGGCTACTCTCGCATCTTTGTGATAACCATATCAATCAGAAAGAACTGAAAGAAGAAAGATTCAGTTTGGCTTATGGTTTCAAAGCCTGTGGCAGGCTTCCCCTTGGGTTTGAGCAGAGGATTGTGGGAGGGAGCTTGTAGTGGAGGTGGGCTGTTCAGATCTAGACACACAGAAGTTGGAGTCTGACAGGAAGTGGTCAGGGATAACAAACCTGCAATTGCCCTACTTCTCCAGTTAGTCTGCAGCTTCCAGAAGTTTCTAGAATCTCCCAAAATAGTGTTACCAGCTAGGGACAAAACAAGAGCCTGTGTGGGCTTAAAACTGTACATATTTCTTTAGTGGACTTCTTGGTCTTCTTTTTCTTCTGTCTTATTTTCATGTTTTGTGCATCTTTTCAACTTTTTATTTTGTGTTGTGCATCTGACTTAAAGTATTTTAAACAGTTGTGGAGAGGGAGGAGGATGAGCAAAGGAGCCAAGATAGAGCTGGAGAAATCCGCAGAAACAGTTGACCTGGCCTACTGATAGCATGGAGACCCTAGTCATAAAGCTGGGGAAACAGCATTGGACCAAACCAAGCCCTCTGAATGTGGGTGCCAGCTAGGAGGCCAAGACAGTCTATGGGACCTCTAACAGTGGAGCCAGTCTTTATCCCTAGAGCACAAACGGACTTTGGGAGCCCATTCCCTATGGAGGGATACTATTGCAGCCCAGATACAGCAAGGAGGGCCTAGGCCCTCCCCCAAATGATATGAAGGACTTTGAAGGTCCCCTGTGGAGGGCCTCACTATCCCTGAGGAGGAGTTGGGGAGTGGGTTGGGGGGTGTTGGTGGAGAACATGGGAGGATGGGAGGGCAAGGGGATGGGGGGATGGATATGATATGAGCAGTAAGTAAAGAATTTTTAAAAAATATTTAAAATTGATTATCATAAATTGTGGAGTGCAATAATACTTTAAAAACCTTCACATGAATATTTTCAATTTTGTTGATTTATACCCTTTCATTTCTTATATTTTAAACATTTTCTCTATTATATTTTTTAATGTTTTTTAACTTTCTTGATATTTATTTTATTTTCATGTATATCTCTGTGTGGCTATGTGCTCATGAGTGTAGGTATTTGAGGAAACCAGGAGTGTCAGATCCCCTGGAGCTGGAGTCATAGGCAATTGTGAGTCACCCAACATGGTTGCTGGGAATCTCACCTGGGTCCTCTGCAAAAGCAATACTTGCTCTGAGCCACCCAGCTATCTGTGCGGCCCCCTATCTGATTATCTGTTCAGAGAGCCAACATTTAAACAAGTATTACTTACAATGATTTTCTTTTTCCTAGATTATTTCCATCCGTATTCTTTATTGTTTCCTATTTTTATGTTGACTCTCTTCATGAGATTTTAAGCCAAAATTTTAGTTCATTTTTTTTTATATGTCTAAGTGAAAACTTGTGCATCTACAGCCTTACCCCCGGCCCTACTCTGTCCTCACCTCTGTCTCTTAACATGCAGAGGTGTTCATTTTAACCTTGAATTCCTACTAAGCCCCATTGCTTAGAGTTTTTGTTATAACTGTTGTCATTTGATACCCATTTGTTACTTTTAGGCATGAATTTTACCTTTTGATTAGTTTAGACATATAGAAATGTTATAAGGCTAACATGAAGAAGTGTACACACTCTGCCTTGGTCACCACTTACCTTGGTTCTCCCCAACTGCCTTACTGTTCAAACTGCTTCTACACATATACAAATTTCCGAATCATTTGAGAAATTTAGTGGTTGGGGGACTGGAGAGATGGCTCAGTGGTGAAGAATATATACTGCTTTTGCAGGGGACCTCCATTCAGTTCCCAACACCCATGCCTGGCAGCTCACAGCCGTCTGTAACTTCAGTTTCAGGGGACCTGATGCCCTCTTCTGGCCTTGTCTTCATAAGCATTTCTGGTGCTCTGATAAAATACCATGACCAAAAAGCAGCTTAGGGAAAAAAAGGATTTGTTTCAGCTTATAGTTCCACATCACAATCTATCCTTGAAGAGAGTCAGGGCAGGAATTCAAGACAGGAACTGAAGCAAGAGACCAGGGAGAAATGCAAACTACTGGTCTGTTCCCCACAGTTTGCTTTCTTATACCTGCTGAGGGGTGACACCACCTACAGGGATGGGACCTCCTACATCAATCATTAATCAACAAAAGCCCAACAGACTTGGCTGTAGGCAAATCTTACGGAGGCATTTTCTCAGTTGTTCCCTCTTACCAAACGACTCTAGCTTTGCGTCAAGCTGACATACTACTAACCAAAATACAACCACCTGCACTCATGCACGCACATTCACACAATTAAAAACAAAAATAAAATCTTAAAAAAATTTCTTTTTATAGGATATCAGGTTTATCAATGGTTTTCTTTTATGGTAGGCGTTTCCTCAATAAACTTCTGTGTGTTCACCGTTTCTGCATCTTTCTTTGGTTACGGATATCTGTTTAGAAAGCAACACACATATTGTTGGGTCTTAATGTGTTACCAATTTGGGAGTTTGTTGAGGGCTGGAGGTGTGGCTAGATGGCACAGCGCTTGCCTACCACAAGGAGTCCTGTGTTTGACCTCAACACAGCAAAATAAAATAAAATAAATAGGCTAGAATAAAACAAACCAGTTTCCTTTGGGAGATGGGTGGTGTAGTGATGGGAGATAACCTCAGCTAGTGGCTTTCTCAGTCTCTTAATTGTGTTACGAGCAAGTTTCCAGTTCCCTCATCCACAAAACCGCACCAATATGCAAGCAGACCTTGTAGAAATTTTGCAAAGACTAAAAGAAAGCAAGAATACTCTGGGATGGAAGTAGAGAGAAACACAAGAAGCCAGGTGTCTGTAAAATGCCACTGTCACTACCCAGTATCACAGGCTTCAATGCAACATCACTCAACAAGTATCTCGGTGGTGACATATAAAGCAAGCAGGCCATACAAAGATCTAGGTTCAACATGAGGGTAATAGGCTCTACACTTGGATGCCATCTCCAACTTCTCTGTGAGATCATGGGAATAACTTACAATAAAGGCTGCTGGGAAGCCGGAATCCAAAGCCGCTTGTATATTCTCAGGGTGCAGGTCAATCTGTCATCCCACTCAGGTTCCACCGCAGAGTTTCACAGCGTGAATTGAATCCAGTTGTGCTGGAAATCCCTGCTTTGAGCTTGTGAGCTAAATACATAGGTTGTACAAAAGGGTCATTTGCTTTTGCATTGGACATTGAAGCTGCAGGCTGCACAGTACCTCAGTTCTTGTCCTCAGCAAGGGAAAAGGAAACCAAGATAAACAAGCCAAGCCTTGATTGGTACTCTACTTCCTGAGTGGTGGAACTTACTCAGCCAATATGATGCTACAGGTCTGTCAACTTCTTCACAACGTTTCTTGTGGACAATATTCCTGGGACTGTTGTTTCCATTCAAACTGCAGTTCAAACCTTATGTATAGTTACTTCTAATTCTCAGGGTCAAATAAGGCAGAGAGGAAAGCTAAAAAAATGTCTGAGGTTTAAATTAGAGCCCGTTTTTAACTTTTCAAGATGTTCTTGGTATTTTAGAATCTGGATAACCTTCAATCAGAGAATGCCACATCACCAGGCCAAGGAGTAAAATTATAATCGGACCCACTTCAGAACCACACATCATATTTTCAGTTGTATAAACTTAAAGTTTCTTGGTAGCTTTATTCCATCACCCAGAAGATCTGGTCTGCTTCCTACCAGATGCAATCAGGCATTTTTCTTAAAATTCTCGAGGATAAAGCATTATCTGCTCTCTTGTTAAACACAGCATTTCTAAGTCTCTCCCTGGAGTTCTGAGGCAGGGGACCTGGAATGGACCTTGAACCTATGTGCTCGACATGAGCTTTGGAAACACAGTGACAGAGAAAACAGTCTATGCTTCCAGGACCAGGCAGCCTCCCCGACTCCCTGGCTTACAATCCTGGGTCTTTCATTTCCTAGCCCTGTGGTCCTGCACAAATGACTTGACTTTTCTCAGCCTCATCTGCAAGGACCAGAGACAAAAATATTTTCCTGTGAGTGCTAAGATCAAAATGAGTCTAAAGTCCTCTGTAAGCTTATTTTTCCTCAGTGCTGCTAAACCATTTCCTCCTGTTTGGGCTGATAAGTTTCAGAAGTACTCACCACAAGGGCAGAACATGTCTTATGCACCTCTGACAAACATATGTGGGATGGTCTGGAAAATTTGGTCATTTGGAGGACACAGGGGTTCCCAGAGCCTGTGGAGTACCTCCCTGCTACAGTGGTATGTTCATGGGGCACTGCCAGGCTTTTGAAAGGGTGTTCACATTGTTTAGGTGAGCAATGCCATCTAGTTTCCCTTCACTTCCTGGTTTCCTACTGTGCCGTTATCACTTCATTGTATGAGGAATTCCCGTTTTCTTTCTGTGTGTGTGTGTGTGTGTGTGTGTGTGTGTGTGTGTGTGTGTGTGTGTGCATGTGTGCTCACTCATGTATATGTGTGTGTGTCTATGTGTGCATGCTGGTGCATGTGTACTGTGTTCTCTTGCATGCAGAGGTCAGGGAACCACCTCAACTCTTTTCATAAACTCTGTCCACTACTTTTTTGGGGGGAGTTTCGAGACGGGGTTTCTCTGTAGCTTTAGAGCCTGTCCTGGAACTCACTTTGTAGACCAGGTTGGCCTTGAACTCAAAGAGATCTGCCTGTCTCTGCCTCCCAAGTGCTGTGATTAAAGTTGTGCACTACCCCTGCCTGGCAATTCACTACTTTTTTTGAGTCAAGGTCTTTTACTTGGCCTGAATGCCTGATTAGGCTAGGAAGGCTGGCTAATGAGCCTTGGGGATCCTTCTGTTTCTGCTCCCCGGTGCTGAGATTGCAAGTGTGTGCCAGCAGGCCCAGATCTTTTATGTGGGTGCTGTAGATGAATTCAATTCTTGTGCTTGCATAGTAAATGCTTTACCAACTGACCTATTTCCCAGCCTCAGAAATACCAGTTTTCTTGAAACCACTCCTCTGTTTATACTCTTCTTCAACAGAAATATGCAATATAATTTATTGTATTTGATTTTACACAGAATATGTTCTAAGTACTTTGTGTTATGCAAATTTCCCTTCCTGGACTCACAAATTCTTCCCTCTTATTTTCCTCCCAACCTAATAGAATTTGATGGATTTTGATACATACCTTTACATTTTGTTTACATATAATCTTTCAAGAGGACATAAAGCATGCTTTAAAGACCCAAACTATGCAAGGCATGTTAAACTTTAGGAAGCGAAGATAAAGGTGAGAGGAACATAGTCTCTTCATAAATGAAATTGTATATCAAAAACATTTTATATAGTCCTTTACAGTTCCCAGCGGTGAGACAGCTATTTGGCTCAAAACATTCTAGTATCATTGCAAAGCTGCTGCATACAAAAGATGAACTTGATGAGAGTCAAGCCACTAGCTAGAATGATTATATACCAAACCTTAAAAGGTTCTCATCAACATCAGAATCACTAAGATTGACAGGAGAGTCAGGAAGCCCACAAAAAAACTATGCTCTGATCTGACTCCATGGATGAAAGGACAAGAGGGCCACATGACATAGAGGGAATGATAGCTGGGCACAAGAGTTGGGCCAAGGATGAGCTGATGTTCTGGTCCAAAGCAGTAGCCATGGCAACAGTAGTGATGGCAGCTTCACTTTTTCCAACAATGATGCCCATAAGAGGCATTGGCCGAGCGGAGCCAGTTGCACTTCTGAGCTAGACTCTTGCCAAGGGAAGCTTATGTAACTTTTAAGCACCGGGGAAAAAAATTTGCAAACCTCTTTCATGTTATCCTCAAAGATCCAAATCCATATTGAGAAGATAAATGCCCAATTGTGCAGGCTGGCCAAGTCCAGGTGTGAGTCCCTAGCAACCTGTAGCCTGCTCAGACTGTCCTTTCCTTCCTTTTTCTTCTGAATAAAAGTATTGCTCAGGACAGGAGCAGCCCAGAGGAGGTATGTGCTTTTGAAGCCACCAGTCATTTCAAACAGGCATGTCACTTCTCAAAGAGATGAAGCCTGTGTGTGTGTGCATAACAACACCTGCTGGGTCCTCCTGCCATCAGCCACAAGCAAGGTGGCTTTTGATCCAGACACTGATTGATGGTTCTTCTGAATGAAGGAGAGGACAAGAACAAATGAGTGGGGCCACTGGGAAGGCAAGTGACTGGGAGAGGATGGAACAGTAAGCATTTAACACAAAGGCAAACACAAACAGTCACGCCACTAAAGAATTCTGAATGACAACGAGCTGACTGTGCTTGATAATTCATATTTGAAGATTTCCATGCTGTTTGTGCAAGTGTGTGTAAGCTCCTTGGAGACTTCAGACCTGGTTTGCTAGGCTTTTCTGCAAAAGGAAGGGGAAAATTTCAAATAAATGTCCCAAAGGAGGGAAGGCTGAGTGAAATACAGCAGGAGAACTGCTGTGAGGGGAGTATGAGACCCAAGGGAAAGAGGTGTCTATGACAAGGAGAGAGGGTGGGCTTTCTCCCCATTGGGCTGATCATATTGTTTCAAGGTAGAAATCCCGGTAAGAGCTCATTGGGGGCACTGTGGGTCACACTAGTGTCAGTTAAGTGAACTCCAAGGGCTGTACCCTCACTTCGCATGAACTCTTGTCCTTTTCTTTGTGTAGCATTCTGGTTTTATTTCTTGTGATTTGAAAAGATTTATAAATTGGACATAGAGACATGTCTATAATCCCAGCAATTGTGAAGCAGAGGCAGGAAAGAATACACACACACACACACACACACACACACACACACACACACCCTGTAGTGAGATAGCTGATCATATGGAGTCTATATTTTCAGTTCTTTAACTAGCCTCTCTACTGTTTCCTGTAGTGGCTATATTGATTTACATCATTACCAACAACATACACGAGTTTCCCTTTGTTCGTACCCTTATCGATATAAACATCAAATTCAGGAAGGATTCATTTTCGGCTCTGATCTTAAGCAGAAATCAGACAATTACTTCAGCAGAGTCCTTAGAGTAGTCTTCCAGTTAACATTCTGAACTTTCCCTGTGCACTCTTACTCCCCACCATAAAGGTCAATATTAGATTCTTATCTTCCCAGTTACTCTTGCTGCTCAGTCATGTGATTAGGACCTGACTTCAGCCAAAGTCCAATGAGGACATGAAATGAGACCTGAAGAGGTACCTTATAGGTTTGAGGTGACATGCCTAAAGATGGCAGAATAGAAATAAAGATCCTGTCCTGGGTGTCGGGGAGATGGCTTGTCATGTGAGCAAGAGGACCTGAGTTCAAACCCCAGAACACCCCCCCTTTTTTTTTTAAAGCTGATGTGTTGGTATACTCTTGTAATCCTAGTACCGGGGAGGCTGAGTTTGTGATCCTGGGGGCTTGATGGTCAGCCAGCCTAATCAGTGAGTTCCAGGGCAATGCTCTGTCCCCCCCAAAACAACATGACATAGAGACCACACACACACACACACACACACACACACACACACACACACACACACACCACTTCCCAGAGATCTTGGCTCTTTTATGTCCATTTGAGATTTGAGTTAGGACAACAATTTGGGATTGCTTCACATCTCTTATTACACATGGCAATTAAATGCTTTTATTGCTTAAGTATCTACTATTTGAGCTTTCTGTTGCCTAAGTCTGTATATAACCCAGGCATACTGGTTTATGCCAATAATCCTAGCACTTGGAAAGCCCAGGCAAGAGGATCATGATTTTGATGACAACCTGGACTATTCTACAGTTAGACAAACAGAGCTATGAATCCTTATGAATTTGACCTTCCTGGCAAAAGTGTAAAAGGCCAAGTGTGGAGGTGTCTGAGACAGAGTGAGTGTAGGGATTGGGACACTGGGATCAGGTTTTTGTCACAGGCAGAAAAGAATACATAGATATTCAGGGCTAGAAGATAACTTGCTCTCTAGTGAAACCTGGAACTATAAATGTAAGCTAACCTGACGAATGACACTTTGATTTCAAGCTGTCCTCCGACTCTACATTTTCTGTCACTTGAGATCCAGCCCTGCTGCAGAAAGATTTACATGGTATGGGGCCAGTGCTACACCAAGCTCTAGTCCAATGACTCTGGGACTCCGAGCCAGCCTTGGCTAGTGTCCATTTACTTATCTGCCCAGAGGGCTCAACAACACCTTATGCCACTTGGTTTTACAGCAACCAGATTTTGTGTAGTGTTAGAGTCTAGCTTGGTACCTGGAGGTATACTAAAAAGACATTTACTGGATGATTTGCTGTGTCTGATGTCCACTCTAGGGTGGTTTGTACTATGTCATGAGCCTGAGGGTTGAGTTTCTGTTTCATGACTCCACAGAGCACCTATTTCAGGTAAGGCGAGCAGAATTTATTCAATGCTGTCTTCTTGGCAGTAATGTGTTTGGTACTGAAATGTAGACGGAAAATTCAGCTTTTGTTTCCCATATGCTTTCCATTGAACAGGCTGTGACAGGGTGTCTGTTTTGATCAGCGATGCTGACGGTGATTTCTCTCTAATATTGACTTTCTCTGATGTAGACTGTGAAGACATCTGTTGGTGTTAACCTACCTCTGTTGTGTGAGATGCATTGAGTCTGCTCATCACATTTGTGTCCAAGGCAGGCTGCCCCCTGTGAACTCCCCAGCTGCCCAGTTTGTCATCTGCCAAGTGACAGGTGGTGCTTTGGAGACATTGTAGAGTGAAATGTGACTGTCACACCTGGGCCTTTTAAAGCTTCTCTGTGCTACATAAACCAGGAAGTGATTTACTGCTTGATCCTTGCCCCTGTGAGGCCACCTACTTTTCCATTTCCTCATAGAATTAGGGACTTTTTTTCTTTGTTTCGACCAATATCTGACAAAAACAACTCAAGGAAGGGTTCATTTTGTCTCACGGCTGGAGGGCACAGTGCTCATGACAAGAGGTTCGTGGAGTCAGTAGTGTGAGCCGCTTGTATTGTGCCTGCTGTCAGGAAGCAGACAGGGGTGGACGGTGATCGTCAGCACACCCTCTTCTTTATTCTGCCCAGGACCCCACGGGCCATAAAATGGAGGCACTCACATTCAGGGTGGGTCTTCCTTATTTACTTAAACCTGCCTGAAATCATCTTAATAGCCACACCCCGAGGTATGTTTCCATGGTGATTCTAAGTCTGCTCAAGTTGATAATGAAGGTTAGTCATCACACTCATTCTTGGCTCTACTTCAGGGCCATCTGGGTTTTTGACCTTTCCTAATTGGCATCCTTGGGCTGTTCCTTGCTGCTTCTGGCCTGACCTAAGACATGTGAAGAAGCCTTGTTTTAGGTTTTTCCCTGAAGATAACCATTTTACAGTGTGGTCCATCACCAGGGAGCTAGAAATCATCAGACTTCAGACCACAAGACTCAAGACCCTTTGGTCTCACCCAGCCATCTATCTATCCCCTTGACTTCCCAAAGGACAGCCACTTGTGTCATTGTCAGGGTGAGGTTGGAGCTGGCTCGCATTCAACCCACCTCAGTAAACAGTTCTGTTTTTTGTGCATTGGTATATAAGATTATCACTCTCTAATGTTATTTCATGTCTATTTTGTATTGCGTGTGATGTGATGTGTGTGCATTCGGAGGTCACTCAATACCCAAAATGTCTGCAATTGCTCTCCACCTATGTTTTGAGACAGGTTCTCTCACTGAGCCTGGACCTTACTGTTTTGGCTAGACTGCTTGTCCAGCAAGCCCCAGGGATCCTCCTGTCTCTGCCTTCTCAGTACTGAGATGATAGGTATGTGTTGCCATGCTTCCCCTTTTTGTTGCTTGTTTTTGTTTTCTATGGGGTGCCAGGGATCTGGACTCAGGTCTTGATGTTTTTGTGGCAGCTTTTAGCATTAAAATGGAAAACATCAACAAAGAAAAGGAGGCTCTGAAAGTTAAGTGGGGTTCCAAAGATGGAACAAACTCCTCAAAGCTCAAATCAGCTCAATATTTAGGATAGCAGAACATGCTTTCTGCCCCTCCCCCAACATGCCCCTCCAACACTCTATTGGGTTATTTCCATGGCTACCATGCACAGAGCTACCCTACACACACCCAGATGGTGGCCTTGAGGGGTGGCGATGGCTCATTGCCCGTGCCATGTGCTGTTATGAGCATCACATGTTAAGCAGGGGCTTCAGAGGCATGGTAATGGATTGGGCAGTTACTTTCTTTCTGAACAGCCACTCAGCCTTGGCATCTGGCGATTCTCATAGCCAGGTGGTGAACTTGCATAACCTCATTTCGATGTAGGTAGAAGAGACCCCAGTTGGTTCTGACTTGCCATCTGTGGCCTCCTTTTCTCATAGAGAGGTGTTCTGAAACTCAGAGTTGGGTTATTTCTTAATCAAGTCATTCTTTGACATCACTGCTTCCTGTCTGTGGACCTCTGACTACAGGCCATGTCTCCAGTGTGCAAAACACGCAGGGTCCTGAGAACAGATTAGAAAAGGACTCCTTCAGGGCTGCCATGTGTGTGACTGTCTTGGTGAGGAAGCTCAGGTACCATGTATCTTTGTTATAGTCTGGTTTACTCTCAAGGCTTCAGTATGTTAGAAGCTACAGCTCGGAGAGAAGGGAACAGAGTGGAGCCACAGGCACTGGGACAAATGAGACACACCTGAAGATCATGGCACCATTCAAAGCAGAGCCAGCTACTGAGGATGAAACTGTCAGCAAACTGGGGGCAGTTGATAAGGGACAAAGAGTGTTCCAGTCTTCACTCTTATTAGACCATGCTTCTAGAATCATCTGTACCATCAGCAGTGCTCAGCCAGAGAGACCCTCAGAGAAGCAGAGAACACCAGACACTCTTATTAGGGGAGCCAAACAGTTGGTTCTTTGGGAGAAATCAGATATTCCTGGGTAGTGTGAATTAAAATAAAAATATTAGCTAGGATTTTTATAGATGGCTGGGAAGATGGCTCAGTCTATAAAGTGACCGATGCATAAGTGTGAGAACCTGAGTTCAGATCCCCACACCTACATAAAGAGACAGACATGGTGGTAAACACCCATGAACCCAGCACTGGGGAGGCGGCAACAGGAGAATCCTGGAGGCTCACTCTACAGCACAGTCTCGATGACTTAACAAGATCCAGGTTCAGTGAGAGACCCTGCCTCAAAAAACTAAGGGAGAGCAATTGGAGAAGACACCTGATATCAACCTCTGACATCCACATGCATGTGTATGTGTTCATGTGTGTGCATGTATGCAGATACCACACACCCCTATAATTTTTAAACGCATGTTTAAAATGTTTTATCTTTATTTTTACGTGTGTGTGTGTGTGTGTGTGTGTGTGTGTGTGTGAGAGAGAGAGAGAGAGAGAGAGAAAGAGAGAGAGAGAGAGAGAGAGACATGTGCAAGTGCCCATGGAAGACAGAAGAGGATGTAAGATTCTCCTGGAGCTAGAATCACAGGTGGTTGTGAGCTGCTCAATATGAATGCTGGGAACTAAACTCCAGCCTTCTGGAAGAGCAGCAAGTGTTTTTAACCACTGAGCAATCTAATCTTTCCAGCCCCTACAAGATTTTTAAAGATATTTCAATCATTGACATAAAGCAAGGTAGAGTCATTGAAAAAAATAGAACAATATATAAGCAAAGATAAAAAATTTGCTGGCCATCTTTCTGGCTTTCAATATATATATTCTTGTATTTATAACCATTTTATCTATTATCTGCTTTCCTACATATCCATACCCAGTTGGACCTATGCTTAAGAAGTCAGATCCCAGCTGGGTGGTGGTAGCACAAGCCTTTAATCTCAACACTTGGGAGGCAGAGGCAGGAGGATCTCAGTTAGTTCAAGGCCAGTCTGGCCTACAAAGCAAGTCCCAGGACAGCCAGGACTGTTACACAGAGAAACCCTGTCTTGAAAAATAAAATGAAACAAAAATAAGTCAGATGCCACTGCCTTCCAACTTGTATTTATTCTCACTAAGAAGCTTTGCTATTCATCACTAAATGGTATCATTTTAGTGGCTGCACTGTATTCCAAGATACAGGCAGACATTCAAAGGCTTATGATGGTGCAATGTATTTTGCTGGAGTATTTATCACAAAAGGTGGGTCATCATAGACCAATCTACCTCTGCTCTTACTACCACCAGATTGTCACACTGCTGTAGCAACAGGATTGACAGTTGCAAAACTGGGCCTTTATGAGCCACATTGGTGACTTCTCATCTGATGAGCGGATTCAGAATGTGCCATACCACATCATCCATGTCTCTTCTGTCATTTGCCCACCCCCATCCCCCAGCTATGAGCAACAGTAAGAGAAGAGCAAGACATGGAGCGGGGCCAGCGAGATGGTTTAGTGGGTGCAACCAAGCCTGAAGACCTGAGTTTGATCCCCAGGACCTACATGGTTGAATGGAGAGAATCAATTCCTCTTGGTTGCTCTCTGACCTCCACACTCATACTGTGGCTCACGTGCACGTGCATACACACCCTAAACAAATAGTTTTAATTACAGAAAGAAGGAAAAATGGGTTGCTGACTCTGCTGACCAGACCTTACTACAATTACCGTCACGCTTCAGTAGTCTGCCCACACTTGTCCTAGTCACTTCCCTGCAACTCATCACTCAAGTCTCTCTTCTATATTGAGTTGCTTCTGAGAACTTTATCACCTTTATTCTTAAAATGGAACCTAAGGGGCTGGAGAGCTGGTTCAGTGGTTGATCACTGGCTGTTCTGGCAGAGGACCCATTTGGTTCCTGGCATCCTCAAAACAGCTCACAAGCAGCTGGGGTAACTCCAGGTCAGGGGATCTGATGCCCTCTTCTGGCCTCCTCAGGCACTCATGCACAAGGCACACATAAACTCATGCAGGTAAACCCCCATGCACATAAAACAAAAATAAACAAAATCATTTTGAAATTGTCGCGTAAGCCTCTATGCCTAATGACTTTGGATATTTTTCTTTGCTTTCCTATGGAACTGAAATTGCTAACAACATTGGTAGCATTTCCTCCTGTTTAGTTGCACAGCACCTCCCATTCCTTCTCCTTTTCTCTGGGCTTCAAATAGGAGTGAAGTTATCCTGTGTCAAAGGCCAAGCATTGGCTTTTTACCATAAGGAATCACTTCCCAGAATCAGTGCATACAGCTCACAGGGAGACAGTGCAGATACTGACTCAGGACAGGTGGCGTGAGGCCTGAGAGTCTGTGTCTAATCAGCTCCCAGCTAATGTTGTGGTACTAGGCAGAGATCCATATTGAGAAGCAGGGCTTCAGAGTGTGATTTAGTGTCACCTGGAGGCCTCCTAAAGTCCAGTTCTTCACAAGAGTGGCTTAGTAAGTCTGGGCAAGTCCTATGAGTTTGCATTTACCAAGTGCCACCTGAGATGCTCAGGCTACTGTCCTGGGGGACACACTCTGAGAGTTATTGCTTAGAGGATATTCAGTGAAACCAGACAAAGTAACTTTGTCCTCAGAGTCCCACTTTGTCCCTGTGTAACCTCAGCAGGTTGCTCACCCTCTGTATAGCAGTTTGTTTAGCTATATGTTAAAGATAATAATAGCACTTAAGAGGCTAGAGAGATGGTGCTGCGGTTAAGTGCGTGCTGCTCTTCCAGGGTGCCTGAGGTTGTCTCCCAGCCCTCAGTTGGTCAGCTCACAACTTCTTCTAGTTCCAGCTTCAGGGGATCTGACACCCTCATCTGGCCTTCATATCATTACACTACACACATACGACTAAAAATAAAATACAATCTTTATAAAAAAAACATTATCATTTAAGTTAAATGCCTTTTGTGAGCTGCATGCACTGAAAACGAGACCACCATAGCTGTTGTTCCTTTCATCCATGAAATGCACCCATTTGCTGGTCTTTTGAAGACCTTCAGTGTTCAGAGGAGAGGCTTACCCCTCTCTCCAGACATCACGGGAGAGCTCTCCTGCTCATGCAGTCCCCTTTAAGGCAGAAAGTCATCAGCTCTACTTTTTTCCCCCAACGCTGTTATTTCTCATTAAGCAAGGGGATGCTGGGCACAGCCTGCCTCTGACCTGGATGCTCACCAAGTCCTTATAAATAAAGAATGCAGACAGGCCTAATGAGGGCAACATCATCTTAGGCTGCAGCAGTGAGGCTTGGCTTTCTCCCCCACTTCCCAGGAGGGTGGGAAGCTCAAAGCCTGTTCTGGCTCCTGCGGATTAGAGTGTTCCCAGCATCCCAGGCACTGCTGTCTTAGAGTGCTTTAATCATATGCAAGGCCATGACTAAGGTGGGGTGTGGGGTTGTGGGAGGTGGGGGACTGGAGGGTGGGGCAGTGGGGAGTGTTGGTGTGGAAAGGCAGTCATTGGGGGTGGATGAGCAGGATCCTGCAGCCAAGATTTGTGCTGGCATGTGGAGACTGGGGAGGCAGCTGAGTGGGCAGGCTAGGTCACATCAGGTGTGTTGTGGGACTGAGAAAACAGCCCAGTCAGTAATGTGCTTGCTTTGCAAAAACATGAACCAGAGTGTGATCTCTGCAAGCCACATGTTAAGAAAAGCTGGGTGTGATGGCATGTGCTTATGTGCTTGTAATCCCAGCTCTGGTGGGGTGGGTAGAGACAGGTGGGAGTCTGGGACTCACTGGACAGCTGGATTAGCCTCATCAGCAGGTTCTACGCCTGTGAGAGACCCTGTTTCAATAAAACCAAGGTGGGCAGAATCTGAGGAAATACAGTGAAGACTGTCCTCTCTCTCTCTCTCTCTCTCTCTCTCTCTCTCTCTCTCTCTCTCTCTCTCTCTCTCTCTCTCTCTCACACACACACACACACACACACACACACAGATGCTTGCTCCTGTTATGACATGGTGGGAAGTTCCAGCTGAGGGAAGAACACTCTCAGTAAAGATGCTTTTGATTGTAAAAGACAAATCAATATGCCTTCATTTGAGTTGAAGGGTTTAAGCTGTGTCACGGGATCCAAGGCAGGGAAGCAGCAATCCTGCAGGGCAGAGGCAGACTCAGGGAGCAAGACGGCATCCAGGCTCAACTCTTCTTACTGACTCCACACTTGAGCTTTCTCTGCTCTAATTGTTCACATGGATGAGGGGGAAATGCTTATTCCATAGCACATGCTCAACATTGCTTATTCCACAGCACACACCCAACATGCTTGGGATTTTGCTACCTGGGGAGAAATAATCTTAGTCTTAAATAAGTTCTTGGGAAGAGACTCTGATTGGCCATCTTGGGTTATGCTCCAATCAAATCTTGCCATGGTGGAGAGCTGAGACACACTGTTCAACATGACTCCTGGGACTCTTAGATGTGGATCAGATAGGAAAGTGAAGGGGTTTCATTCTGAAACAGACACTCCAACATTGTATATGCAGGCAGGGACGGAACAGACTCTCTCCTGAAGGGCTTTTGCCCTTTGTGTATAACTCCTGGTTTGGTTTGGTTTGAAACAGGGTTCCCTGTGTAACCATGGCTGTCCTAGAACTCACTCTGTAGACTAGGCTAGTTTCCGGTTTAGAGATCCACCTACCTCTGCCTCCAAAGTGCTAGGATTAAAGGCATGTACACACTGCTGGGATCCATCTGTTCTTTCTTGACCAACAGTAGAAACAGAACCAAGTTTGAAGTCTTGGTAATGGTTATAGGGTTTGACTCCTAGGACATAAGCTTGTGACAATTTTGGAAACAATATTGAGTTCTGGAAGGTGACACCATCTATAAATAGCAACAAGATCAACCTGGCTAACAGCCATCAGGAAGCTAAGAAAATAAAAGACAAGTTAGCAAACATCTCTCCCATGTGCCATGAAGAAATGCTTCCTTAAAAGTGTAATTTGAAAACATTAGACAGATAGCTAGTTAGTGGAAGTCAAAATATGTGGAAACTCCACCCACCCATGATGTAACTTCTTTCTTTGCCCCCCCCCTTTTCTTCTTCTAGCTTTTTCCAATGCAGAGGCTTACAGAGTTTTTAAGGATAAACAACACTTTGTGTTCCATATTATATAATGAGTAATTTCCATGGTGCCTTTTCATCATCTTAAGTATCTTTATCAGCACTGCGTTCTTTGGATTAAATATGCTGTACCCTCCTTAGCACTTAATTAAGATCTGATTTAAAGACTCGAGACTATGGCGTGAATCATAGAAAATGACTGAGTCCAAGCAAAATTAACTTAAAGTTCTATTATTTTTGTTTATGTGTGGATGTGGATGAGAGTGCCGAGCCTGTGGAGGCCAGAGATGGTGTCCTACCCGCTAAAGCTGGAGTTATAGTTGGTTGTGGTTGTGAGTTTTGATCCATGTGGTGCTGGGAAGTGAACTTGGAGTCCTCTGGGAGAGCAGGGAGGGCTGTAAACCACGCAGAATCCTCTCTCCAGACCCCCAGAGGAACTTGGAATAGGAAATGTCCTCTCTGAGTCACAGAGCTGGGAATCTAGCATGCCATTAGTTTCATTTGTTGGGATACAGGTTCATCATTCCCCACCCGATGTCAGAAACCCGAGTTTCACATAACTTCAGAGCTCTCAGCACATCACATGACAGCACGAGAGAACAGCCATTTCTTATTTTTTTCCCCCTTCCAGCTCACTGTCATGAAAATAAAGGTGGTGAAGCTGAAAGGAATTATGGCAATTTAAAGTCAGACGACTGCTTTCGTGACTGGTGGGTAAGTCAGCCCGCAGAGGCATTTACATTTCCGGGCTTGGCTGGCTTTCTCCGTGCCCTTTGCAAGCTGCACAGGGATCTGAGCTTTAAGTCTGGTTATAAGCTAATACAAGCTGTTAGCCACCTTTTTTAGATGAAAAGCACCCCAGGCTCAAGCCTGTACATTTTGTGCTTCACTACGGATTTCTCTGGGGTAATTCAGCCAGCCTGTGATTTTTTTTTTGAGGGAGAAGTGATTGGGCAGATTCATTTCAAAGCACATTTACATTTGAAAACAGGTTTTATCAGCTAAAAGAGCTATTCTTGAAAGGCATGCATGCAGAACAAACTTAGAACAAGCAGGCCACTTAGACATGATAGGCATGAATGGCCCCAGACCTTAAGGCACTGGGGGCATGTCACCATAGGTACAGATTGACTCTTGACTACATGGTATTTCACCCCGGACAACATGAGGAAAGCCAGTCCTGTCACCCTGTGTCTCCATAGAATGTTCTGAAACACTCCAGGCTGGTGTCAGCAGGATTATAACTACACACTCTTGACCAGTGTGTGATAGATGGGTGGGACCTGGGTTCAGGTTGTGGGCCGGTCTCTTGGTTCAACCAGTTACCACTATTTGAACTTGGCTGGGTCACATCCTCCTTGCCTGGGAAGTGGGAGAAAATTCTCAAGCTTACAGAATTGTTTGTACACTTATTGCATTCAGTTATGTAATGTGGCAACTCAGACTCCAGTCTGCATACAGATCACTGAGGATTAAATCTCCATATAGGCTCTTATGCAGTAGGTCTAGGGTGTTGCTTACATTCTGAATTTGTATTTGTGTGTGTGTGTGTGTGCACGTGCAAGTGAATGTGTGTGCATGCAAGTGAATGTATGTGCAAGTATGCATGGCTGCCAAAGAATAACCTTGCTTGCCTGTTGTTCCTCATATTTTAAAGAATTATTATTTCCATGTGTGTTTGCACATGTGTGTGTGTGCATACAGAGGCCAGAAGACGGTGTCAGATCCTTTAGAATTACAGGAGGTTGCAAGCTTCCTGATTTGGGTGTTGACAACCAAACCCAATTTGTCTGAAAGAGCAGCAAGCTCTCCCAGATGCTGTGCCACCTCTCTACCCCAACCTTGGTTTGTTTTTGTTTGTTCTGACACAGGGCTTCTCAATGCCCACAAGTTAGTCTAGGTTGGCTGACCGGTGGTCCCCACGGACCCTCCTGGTGCTTCCTCCCCAGTGCTGGGATTTCAAGCATGCACCACTGCCTCTGGCTTCTTTGCATGGGTTCTGAGATCAAACTCAAGTCCTCATGCTTATAAAGCAAGCACCCGACCAACTGGCCATGCCCTCTGACCTATAGACTAGATTCTAACAAGATCAGGGGAGGAGCTGCTGGGGTCCTGGCTGCATTGGCAGTAGTGGGTATGCACCCAATTGATAGTGCTAGCTACTAAGTCATCCCTCAGGCGGATCTCTCCTCTGTTCCCTTCCACCTACACTGCTGTTGCTTCTGCCTTCACAAACATCTACTTTGTCCCCTTTTGATCTTAGGAGGTTGTCCAGACCCTTCTATTGCAGCTCCACCATCCATGTAAATGGCATGTACTTATGGTGCATCTGTGTGTGAGGGAGACAACAGAGAAGTTAACATGGCTGCATTCAGATTTGGCAAGAGCAACAACATCCTGACCATGACATATATTATTTCTTCTACTTGCCAGTTCAAAGCAACTAGGTCCTTTTAGTTTTAAAATAGCCATTGCAGCCATCAAGCAATTTAAAGTTCAGGCTTCCCATGGGACCTTTCAGAGGTTCTACCCTCCCTCCCCCATCCCAGTGTCTTCAGGCTAGAGGAGCTTACACATCCCCACAGCTCCAGGGAGAGGCCCCTGGCCAATGCTCTGCTTCTCTGCCACCTTCTGCTGATCTCTGGAGGGCTCCTTCTAGCTCCCACCTCTGCCCTTTTCCATCTTCTGTGGACACACACTCAGACCTGTTACAAGGGGCTTGAGCATCATTCCTGCTTGACTTGGTGCCATCTTATATCTCCTTGGCCTTATAGAAACTCTGACAGCCAGCTATGTCCCTCATCTGGTCATCTGACATCCCACAGTGAGCACCAAAGAGAGGGGCCCTGTTCATCGGCAGGGACACAGGGGGAACTTCAAACACTTCATCTCTACAAGGAACAAAGACATTTGGGGTACCTGCTTCTGCCCTGTCTCTTCCTGAAACACCCCACTGCCAGGGCCTCCTTGTCTTGGCATGGGGCCTAAGCAGCAAGTGTGGTGTCTGTCTGTCCCAGGCTCTTCCAGAGCTGAGGCTCAGAGGCAGAGAAGAGCCTCATGGAGCCACTTCTTTCCTGGACCCCCTGGATCTCCCACTCCTAGGGAGGCTCTACTCTCCTCTGTCTGCTGGAAGTTGTTCCACTAGTCAGCTTTCTTCTTCCTCACCCCATGTCCTGAGATCTCTTTGTCCTTAGAGACATCCACCTGCCCCTCTCAGAGCAATAAACACCATCATGATGGGAAGACAGAAACTGTGAAGGAAAACTAGATTTAAAGTTAGTAAACAAAACTGATAATATATCACCTACTACATACACAAAGAAGACAAAGTGAGTCCCCGCTATTCCTTTCCCTGGTCCTTAGCAGACATTATCAATCTATTGCATTGCATAGCTTTGGAAACCTTCTTCACACAGTGTTCCATTCAGCAAGTAACAATCAATAAGAGCTGGCTTTAGAGATGAGTCAAGGCCAGAGATGATTAAAAAGGACAGGATCCGTGCTTCATGTACAAATAGACCAGTGGTTCTCAACCTTCCCAATGCTGTGACTCTTTTGTACAGTTCCTCATGTTGTGGTGACCCCCAACCATAAGATTATTTTCATTGCTATTTCATAGCTGTGTTATGAATTGTAATGTAAATAACTGTGCTTTCTGATAGTCTTAGGCAACCCTTGTGAAAGAGTCATTCAATGCCAAGGCATTGTGACCCACAAATTGAGAACCACTGAAATGGACCAACTATGCCTGACCACCATGTGTTGAAAGATCACTTTAAAGTTTTAATTCATCATTATATCCTCACACAGCGGTCACTGGGACTCTGCCTGCTCAGCCCTGAGAATGGGGAGCTCACAGTAGATTATTTTAAGTCACAGGGTCACCAGCTATACTGAAATCTGCCCCTGAGATCTACTCCTCTAGAAAGCATTTTTTCTTTTTAACCAATCTTCCCCTCTACCGTGTGTGTGTGTGTGTGTGTGTGTGTGTGTGTGTGTGTGTGTGTGTGTGTGTGTGTGTGTGCTAGTGCAACTATGTGCCTGCCACAGCATCAGAATGGCAGTCAGAGAACAGTCCAGAGTGTCATTCCTCACCTTCTGTCTTGTTTGAGACATGGTCTTTTGCTGTTTGCGCTGTCATTACTAAACTAGCAGGCCCTTAAGCTTCTGGGAATTCTCTTATTTTTGCTTCCCTTCTCACCACTGGGAGTACAGACATGTGCTGTCGTGCCCAGCTTTGTGTGGGTTCTGGGTCTCTGAACTCTTCATGCTCTCTCAGCCAGCCCACCAGGCCCTGTCCCTAGGCCTCCATTCTGTAGTTCTTCAGATGTTTGATGGTAGTCATGAGAACACCCTTTCCTTTTCTGGCTTCAATCTGCCCAGTCCTTTTCAATAAAAGCCTCTAGCCTATTGATGAGACAAAGCAATAACTCTGATAATTGTCCCCCCAAAAGGCCCATGCAGGAAAGCTCATGGCAGTATTAGGAAGACACATTTGTTCTGGCTCATGGCTGCAGAGATTATGGCCCATGGTCAACTGGATCTGTAGTGTCTGGACCTGTGGAGAAGCAGAACCCCATTATAGAGGGTTGATGGGGGACAGAGCTGTCAGGTTCACAGTAGCTAGGAGAGGGGGAGGGAGAGAGGGAAGGAGGCAAGGAGGGAGATGGGGGTGGGGGGGATGGAGAGAATATTCAGGACACTACAGTGACCAATTTCCTCCAAGTAGGACCTTCCTGTGAATTTTCCATCACTTCCCAATAATGCCACAGAATTACCAGTCTGTTCTTGGGTTAACCCATTGATTGGAGCAGAGCCCTCATGATCTAGTTGTGTCTTAATGATTTGATTCACCAGCTAAGAACTAAGCCTTCCATACGTGATCCTTTTGGAGGTGTCCTTCATATCCAAGCTGCAATCATAGTTCTACATGGTAGGGGTGTCCTGTGAGTTGGAGGGTGTTGATCAGCATCCTGGCTTCCACCCACTTGATGCCACCAGCACCTACTACATGCCAGTTGTGATAATCTGACCATTCCAGGTGCTGTCAAATTTCTTCTGGTGGCCAAAGTTGCCCTGGTGGAGAAACATTGCTCTGGAAATGTGGAAGGTCCCAGCTCCTGAGGCCTGTTTATTCCCAGGGATCCTTGTCCCTGGAAGTCATGACCCAGTTGTAAACAACTGGTTCTAGGTTCTAAACTGAGGGACATACACGTTCAGAAGTCCAATTTTCCAGCCCCATTTTGCCTTTTGCGTGGCTGGGAATTGAGCCATAGAGAAATTGAAGCCAACTTTATTAGAAAATGTAGGAGACCTCCCATTGGAGGAGGTGTATGATAAGGGAAGAAAAAGTGCAGCCACTCTGTCCTTCATCCAAGATAAGTGCAATTCATGAGAAATTATTACTTTTCAAGTATGGGAAGGTTCACTAAAGGGGGAAACCAGCCTCTCAGCTCTACGGACTCTGGCTAGCAACAAATCCTCTGTCTAATTCCAATTCCAAATCCCACTTGAGTCCTTGAGAGTATTGACGAATTAAATAGCTCTCCAAACAAATCCATAATCTGTTGTTGCCCTGAACATATTTAGTAGCAGATCTTATGAGTGTGAAAGTAAGAGACACAGTTCTTCTGTCTTCTCCCAAACAGTTTTATTACTTGGATGACTCAAGCGTCGGGAGTCACAGGTGACTGATCACAGGCCATTGATCACAGGCAGCATTTGCCCCTGGAGGCGGTGCTTCTGAAGATCTTTCTCTTAGTCCTTCAACATCAGTGTCCAATAAAAGCTGGCAGTTCTTCATGGAAGGATTTGTTCGATTCTTTAAGAAGTTCACATTCCTGAAAACATTCTAAAGTCTACAGGGAGTGGAGAGGCGACTTTGTATGCTGGCTTCGGCAAGCCTTATGTGGCTGGATGAATAATGCAATAAAAACTAGTCCTAGACATGAGGTGACAGTCAATAGTATTTCAGTGAGTACTGAATCTGAGAGTCAATATTAGCTTAGTTGTAACAAGAGGCAAGACACAGTCAGCTCAGGGAGAACTGGGTTGGGGGTGCACCATCATTACCATCTAGAGCAGGCTGCTGTAGCTGGCCTGTGAGCTGGGGGCCAAACTCAAAATTATCTCCATCCCTTCCTTTCCTAGTCCATTGTCGTTTGTGTAGCAAAGCTGGCATAAATGAAAAGAACATACTTCGGTTTTAGTAAGTTGAAGCGGGGTTGGATCAGAAGTGAGCACAGTGCGTTAGAATCCAGCTCTTTATTTTATAGGTGAAGACTCGAACATCAAGTGGAAATAATAATAATAATAATAATAGCCCATGTGAGAAGTTAATTTTCTGTCAGATGCTTGGGGAATGTGCTTTCAGACATCGTCTGCTTTTCCCCCTGTGAGCTAGACACTCTTATTATTCCATCACCAGAGAGAAAGAAACAATGGATCCCAAAATCCGTTGCTTGTGGTAAGTCATGCTGAAAGGTGGGAGTTGCTAGGATTTATTGTCTGTGCTGCTGGATGGTCTCCTCTGCAGTCTCCCCCTTTCCTGCCCTCTTCCTCCTTACACAAGGGTACCGGGCAACCTTGGCTGAACCAGGCCTGGAAAAGCAGTTCACTGAATTCCAAAGACAGTGACCCAGGAGGTGGGCTAGTACAGGAGAGCTACAGTCTCTCCCAAAGCGATATGCAAAGGAGACTTGGGGTAACCATGGGCCACTAAGAGTCATGTCTGAGCAGGGTAAAGAAAGGGCATGTCTGAGCTAGGCTGGCCATCAATGGTACATCTATGAAGTTAACTCTTTTGAAGATTCATTTTATTTTTAATTATATGTGTAAGTGTTTACATATATACCTATATAAGCACAGATATATTCTAATCTATATATATTATTTTACTTATGTATATTAACTGAATATTATATGTAAATGGTAACACACAGATATATATGCTAATCTATATCATACACATATTTATGCATATTTTCATCATCTTATTAACTATACATGATGATGGGTCTTACTATGATATTTTTACATATGCATATAATATACTGTCATCATGTACATCCCCTGTTGCTCTCTTATCTCCCCCCTTGACTGTTGTCTCTTCTACTTTGATAGCTTCTCCTCCCCAGGATTCTACAAATGAGTGGTAATATTTGATATTTTGTTTCTCAAGTCCCAGCTTATGTCCCTTGACATGATGATTTACAGTTCATTTATCTGCATCTATTTATCTGTAGACAACATGATTTTGTTCTTCTTTCTGGCTGAGTGATATTCATACCGGTTTCTTTATCCATTTTTCCCACCAACGCACCTGGGTTGATGATATAATGTAGTTATCAAGAGTGATGCCATTATAAACAGAGGCATACAGATATCTCTATTATGAGTCTTGATTGGCTTGGTTTTAAAACAATTCCTTGAAGTTAATCCAGAATCTGACCCGAGTGTGTAAGTCTATAAGAGAATAGCTGCTGGGACTGACATTGTAGAATACTGGAGCAGTCAGTTCCCGAGTGCCATGGACCTGTCTCTCTGGGGTGGCAGAGATGAGTTGAGGCAGAGGGTTCAGCAACATCTTCAACTTTCCCAGTGCTCAGGCAGCCATCATCATCACAGCAAATTTGTTTTCTTTACTAAAGCACATTTCAGGATTCGGCTTTGGCACCACACAAACAAAACTCTAGAATGAAAGCCTTATTTGAATTCTAAAGAGTAGTTGTACTCAGAGCAACAATGTTCAGATGTTTGAAGATTTGTGTGTGTGGTACACAACACCAGAAGCCATGGTAATAACAGGGAAATGTAGAGCCAAATGTATAATGTTTAATATTTTGTGTTCTCTTGTCTTAGATTTACAAGCAAAACCAAAACCCTTAAAATCGAACAAACTCATCATGCATGATGGTTCTAGGCAAAGAATTTGTGGCAAACAGGGTAATTCCCCTGGAGTTTTAGAGGGAGAAGAGGAGGCAGGCTGGGATTGAGGGATGTCTAGATTTATGATATAGTAGGTTTTCTCTTCTTTTACAGTGCCTTCCTGGACAAGACACTGAATTCATTTATACCTGACAAATATTCATGAGCCATAAGTGGTTAGAGTCTCAGAAGTGTGGGCTTTGCTTTTGCCAAATCTCTGTCTTCCCCCTAAGTTTGGGTGGCAGGTTGTTTTTCCTCTAAGTCCAGGAATCAATTTGAGGAACCATCATCTCAGGAAGCTCTTTATTAATTATAATCTTACATCTTTACTGGCTGCAGGGCAGATCCTGGTGAGATCCTGACCAGCCTTGAGAAAGGATCCTGGAAGATCCTAGCAGCAAATGTTTCCATCCTATCATGGTCTTCTAGCTTCATCAAGCACGTCGTCAACTCTGTGAAGCTGTGGCTTCCTTTCTTTATCCAAGCTTCATCCATGTCACCATGGTCATGATGGCACCATTAGCTCATCTCCCGTCTTTAGAGTCAGACCCAATCTATTGTCTTCATGGCTACATGGATTCTGCCAAAGCCCTGCTCTATCACTATAGTCTTGCTACAAAAATAAAGTGCTCACTGGCTTCCAGAAGCCTCAGGACACTATTGTAGTTGGGGTTTCCCCCTTTTGGGGTCCCACCACCCAGCTCCCTAATAAATACACAGAGACTTATTCTGAGTTATGAATGCCTGGCCTTAGCTTGGCTCATTTCTAGCCAGATTTTCTTAAATTATCCTATCTACTTTTTAGCTCTGGGCTTCTAGTTTTCTCTGTTATATATTCCTTTCTTTCCTTCTTACTGGCTGGCTGGGTGGCGGGCCCCTGGCATCCTCTCTCCTTCTTTTTTCACTCCTCCCCCTTCTCTCCTTCTACTTGTTCTCTCTTCCTGGCAGCCCCACCTATCTCTCTCTCCTGCCTTGCTATTGGCCATTCAGCTCTTTATTAAACCAATCAGGTGTTTTGGAGAGGCAAAGTAACACAGCTTCACAGAGTTAAACAAATGTAATGTAAAAGAATGCAACATATCTTTGCAATATTAAACAAATATTCCACAGTATAAACAAATGTAACACATCTTAAACTATATTCCACAACATACTATTGACACAAAAACACAGCACTCACTACAAAGGAGATAACAGATGGTTTATGTTGGAGCCACTATGAGTGAGCAGGGGCCAGAAACACAGATTTAGGCTACCCCAAACTCCATGCTCCAAGTGGTGACTGTTTTGTGAGGGTTTATAATAGCAGAACAAAGAAAGTCCTAAATTAAGGCATAATTTAAATAGATTGATGGAAACATTGGGTAGATGGGTTAAAACAAAGTGGGAGATGTCTGCTATAGGTCTTAGATGCTATCTCATGATATTTTTAGTGTTTTGGCTAGTGCAAACTAAAAATAACACATTTTGAAGGGTTTTATTTGGGCACTGGAGAAATGGCTCAGTGGTTAAGAACACTTGCTATTCTTAGAGAGGACCTGGCTTCAGTTCCCAGGACCCACACAGATCTCACAGCTCATAACAGACTGAACTCAAGTTTCAGGGGATCTGACACCCTTTCCTGGCCTCATGGACACCTGTATCCACATGGGGCACATATATACACTCATGTCTACATACGCATGTAAAATAAAATAATTTGAAAACAACTGCTTTTTTTTTTCTGTTAGTCACAAGGTAGTTAGCTCAGACATATAGTAGGCAAGGAATGGCTACCAACAGAGCTAAAGATAGCCCAAGATAAATTGTAAGTAAGCTCAGAATCTGCAACATCCCAACCTCTCCGGGGTCATTGACATCCTAATCAGTCAATCAGCCTTATGGGAAGTTGAGGGGAAGGATGGGCTTTTTTTTCCGGGAACTTTCATTCACACACTTTGGCTAGCCAGTTCATCTCCCTGGAGTGCCCACGTCACCTTCTTTCCTGCAAAAGGACTTACTTTGTATCATCCCACGGAAACATCCTCACAAACCTTGGTGTGGAGTTAGTTCTTCTCGGAGATTCTGCTGCACAATGATCAAGGGCACCCTACGCTTGGGGGTATCTCTCTATGCTGAGTTGTCAAAGCACCTTCCAGGCTCTGTCTCATTCGTCCTTACAGGGGACCTGCAAAGATCACACTTCTTTTGTCTCCATGGTAGCTGCGAAAATTCTGCAACACGTGGGAGGTCATGAGTCTGGAGGGTGATGGAGGCAGGATTGGAATCTGTGTGGTCCAGGCTCTGAGGCCTTATCATGCTGTTCTGAGTCTCTGTAGGTCCATGAGCCTACTTAGCACATCTCACTGTTATTTGTATCTCTCCCTTTCAGTAGATGAAAGGGATTTGGAGGCAGAAATATGATTACTTGATGAAGGAAGAAAGCAAGATGGGATTTCATGACGATAGTTGTAAGGACATGGAAATATCCGGTAAAATGGTCATAGTTTCTGTATTAGTCAGGGTTCTCCAGAGCAGTAGTTCTTGACCTGTGGATGGAGACCACTGGAAAACACATTATTTCCAATGGTCCTGGGAACTGAGACATGTCTCAGTAGCAAAATTACAGTTATGAAGTAGCAAGGAAAATAATTCTATGGTTGGGGATTACCACAACCTGAGGAACCGTATTAAAGGTTGAGAGCCACTGCTCTAAAGGAACAAAACTTATAGAATGAATGTATATTTGGGATTTATAGAATGGTTTACAGGCTGTGGTCCAGCTGGTACAACAATGGCTGTCTACCAATGAAAGGTCTAAGAATTTAATAGTTATTCAGTCCAAGAGGCTGGATATCTCAGCAGGTCTTCAGTATACATCAGAACCCAGGAGGAGTAGGCTCTAGTGCTAGTTAAGAGCAAGTAAGTAAAAAGCAAACCCTTCCTTCATCCATGTCCTTTCTGTAGGCTACCAGCAGAAGGTGTGGCCCCAGATTAAAGGTGAATCTTCCCACCTCAAAGATCTGTGTTAAAGGTGCATCTTCCCATTTCAAAAGATTTAACTAAGAAGAAAATCCCTGACAGCTAGGCAGTGATGGCACATGCCATTAGTCCCAGCACTCAGCAGGCAGAGACAGGAAGATCTCTCTGATTTCTGGTCTACAGAGTGAGTTCTAGGACAGGCTCCAAAGTTTACAGAGAAACCCTGTCTCATAAAAAGAAATCCCTCACAGGTGTGCCCAACCACTTGGGTTTTTGTTAATTCCAGGTATAGTCAAGTTGACAACCAAGAATGGCCAACATATTGTCTAATGGAGAGAGCAGGCTGAAGTTACTAGAGTTTTAAAGGAGGGCGTTATTCCATGAAGATATTGGGCTGTTTTGTCAATGAAAGTGAAAAACTGATGTTCCAGGAAAAGTTTAGGCAGGCTTGGATCAATAAAAAAATTACTAAAAAATTAAAGAACTGATCATATTCACCAGTAAAGAATTGCAGGCTTTAACAAGGTATAGTGGCACATGTCTCTAATCCCAGCACTCAGGAGGGAGGCAGAGGCAGGCAGATTTCTGTGATCTCAAGGGCTGTGG
This sequence comes from Cricetulus griseus, assembly GCF_003668045.3. Lineage (NCBI taxonomy): Eukaryota > Metazoa > Chordata > Mammalia > Rodentia > Cricetidae > Cricetulus > Cricetulus griseus. Next base: position 182,535,804 of record NC_048597.1, read on the forward strand.
TCTATGTAGAGACCTTCAGGACAGCTAAGGCTACACAGTGAGACTCTGTTACAATAACAGCAGCAGCAGAAGCAACAATACAAAACAAAGAAGAAAATTGTCATTAAAATGAATTTATTAAATTCACATAAACTTGGTCTGTGGAGAAATAGCCATGAAGACATGTATGGAGTATTGTAATGGAACATTATAGACAAATGACTGGCTCTAGCACAATGAGCAATGAACCTTAAGAGTTTACTGAGTCCTTTTACAGGCTGGCAAAACTGGTGGATTCTTTCCCTACAAAAATACACACACATGTTCTGGAAAATGACTACTAGTTCCAGGTAATTTCTGTTCTCCAAGCTCAGATGGCACGGAGGCTCTGGCTTCTGTCGAGTCAGATAACCCTGGGATGTGTATGTCAAACCTCCAGAGGCTTCTTTCCCTAACACTATTCAGGAAGATTCGCTGTTGTGACAGGAAATAGATTAAAGCTGCATTGAAATTCCATCTCATCCCAGTCAGAATGGCTGCCATGGAGAAAGCAAATGACATCAAATGTTGGCAAGAATATGGGGGAAAGGGGAGCCCTCATTCACTCCTGATGGTAATGTCAGCTGATGCAGCCACCTTGGAAGTCAGTATGAAAAAACAAAAGAGAAATACCATATGACTCAGCTGTACCTCTTGAGGGTACGTGACTAAAGGAGACGGCATATAACAGAGGCACACTTACAAATGTATTTATAGCTGCAGTATTCACAAAAGTCAGGAGATGGAACTGGTATAGATGCCCATCAACTGGTGAGTGAGTAAAGAAAGCGCAGTATACACAACTTGGAGTTTCATTCAGCCAGAAGGAAAACTGAACTCATGACATCTGCTGAGGTCATTATGTTAAGTGAAATAAGCTAGATTCAGGAAGTGGGAAGCACGTTTGCTCTAACATGTTTAACTTAGATTTAAAACTCTCTCTCTCTCTCTCTCTCTCTCTCTCTCTCTCTCTCTCTGTTTGTCTCTCTCTCTCTCTGTCTCTCTCTCTGTATGTATGTGTGTGTGCATGAGAGAGAACGTGTGTGTAGGTCATGAAACTAGAATGGAATCAGAAGAGGCTAGGAAGAGATCTTGCAGGAGCTGGGAGACAGGAATGATGATGAAATATACATACTAGTCAAACAGAAGGGGACTAAGGGAAGAAAAAGAACCAGCTGGGGGCATGGTGGAGGGCAGAAGGGAAGAGGAACAGATGAGAACAAATTATAATGACACATGAAGAGAGAGAGAGAGACAGAGACAGAGACAGAGAGACAGAGAGAGACAGAGAGACAGAGAGACAGCACTAGAGAATTCTTTATATCCAAATAAAGTCACATTTTAGATACTGGAGAAAAAGACTTGAAAAATGTGAATTTTAGGGAGGATACAACTCAGATCACAAGACTGCCTCTGTTCCATCTGCTGACTTAATTCTCTCTCACCCCATCACCAACATAGTCACAGGCTCTGGAAATTAGGATAAAGACACCTTTGGGGAGTGGAGGAATTATTCTGCTGATCCAACAGTGAACCATGTTGACCTGGAAAGGTCTCTAGGACTGAGACACAGTGAGAGATGCCTGAGGATTTATGTGATGAGCAGCCAGAAGGGAAGTGACCCTGAGGCTGGGACAGTGAGAAGGGTACAGGATGAGGCCATCAGGGTTGCTTCAAAGTCCCCACCATTTCCTTAGAGCATGACCTGGCTCTCCCTGGATGATGAGTTACTATGTGGGCTGGGCTGAGGTAGGAGAGGATCAGTTAGGTGAGAACCTAAGAGAGAGGATGCAGGCTTGGCCAAGGAGGCAGCAGGAAAGGCCACTGTGACAGGACTGGATTCTTTCTTGGATTGATGTGTGAATAGCAGGAGTCAAGAGTGGCTTCAAAATTTGTGCTGCTGTTGTTCTGTATAATAAAAAAACAAGGTTGACAGTTACTGACACAAGAAGGTAGGTGCGATAAACAGCTCCCTATCTCCCTGTCTCTCTGTCTCTCTCTCTCTCTGATGTGTCTCACTGAACACTGAATTCAAGTGTCCGAGGCTAGCTTTCTTTATGCATTTAAACTCAACACTCAAGTCTTCTATTCATACATCTCACAGTTGTTAGAAAAGTAATACTTCCACTTGTTTGATGATCTTCAATTAACTCATGGGCACAGATTAAAATTAACACCATTTACAAACTTGGTCACTGCCTCCCCTTAAAGACAGTCACCTATAGTTATAAATTAATATGCCTATCCCTTTAATACTTCACATGCCTAACAGGGCAAACCTACACTATTACTAAGCATTTAAATTACTCTTATACCTAACACATGAATAATTATAGTAAATTAATTTTCCTTCATCATGCTACAACTATTTGCAAATTTGAAATAATCAAATTAAAACAATCAAACAGGAAAGTGCCAGTTTCTCCATCTTGGTGTACTGTATTTTCCCTGCCTTTGGATTGTTGAATGGGGAGCTGATAATGCTCCATGCTTAGCTCACAATACAAAGACAACCTCAGAAATAATGCTTTGACCAGCAAAACAGGCTATGCAAGTTGAGGTGTTTCTTTCATTCCAGGTGAAAGGTCACCTTTGGTAAGGTCCTACTTGAGCCACTTGAAAGGCTAGGGCTTCTCTTCTACTCCCACAAATGAAAGCTTACTCAGAAAGAACAGATAATTGAAGTGGAGTTCAAATGGCTCACACAGATCTGTGTCTTCTCCTTCAAAGATAGACCATTGACAAGACAGCTAAGGCATGCCAAGTGTCAGACTCAGGAATCTACTGGATGGGCTAGGGTCAGAGGACTTTCTAGGCATGAAGTCAGATACAGACCAAGACTTTGGTGTTTTTTGGACAACTGAATAAACAAATAGGCCCCCACCCATCCATCCTGCCAGTACTTTCCTATGATTCATGTGATGATAGCATTAGGTAAGAAAAAAAAAATGACAGCTGTAGGAACTGTATCCTCATCTAGAGAGATGTGAAGATGGTATATTATTGTCGCTCTTCTTGTTTCTATGGCAAAATACCTGGGCAATAAGCAACTTGAGGGAGGAAGGGCTTCCTTTTGGCTCACAGTTTGAGGCATCACAGTTTGAGGGATCACAGTCCATTGTTGTGTTGATATCTTGCTTGTACAAATAAAGCCTGTCTGAAGGACAGAGAATGGAGCTTGCCACCAGCTAACCATAGAGGTCTGGAGGTCAATACAAGAATGATATGGCTAGGCAGAGAAATGTTTTAGGGGCAGAAATAGGTACTCGTTCTCTTGTCTACTGAGATGCTAAGAAGGTAAGGTGTGGCTGCGGCTTACTCCCTCTTCTCTCTGATCTCTCAGCATTTTCCTCTATATGTGACTCTGGGTTTTTATTAATTTGACTAATTAAGAACTCAATTTATACATTGTGGTGGGAAAGGCAGGGCAATGTGAGCGGGAAGCTGCTTGTTGGTCATATTCTAACTGGAGTCAGTAAGCAAAGCTTGAACAGGAAGTAGGGTTGGTTGTAAAACCTCAAAGCCTCCCTCCCTTAGTGTCATACTTCCTTCAGTGAGGCTCCATCTCCTAAAGGTTCCACAAATTTCCCAAACAGTGCCATCATCTAGGAACTAAGTGTTTAAACACACAAGTCTATGGCGGATACCTCCCATTCAAATCACAAATGTTCTCACTGTTTTAATTATGGAGAGGAAGAATAGGATTGTCCTCTTAGGGACCTTGAGTAGAGAGATTCCTTCAAACAGCCCAGCCTTTGAGAAAGGAACATCCCTTCCATCTTCTTCCCTCTACTACAGCAAAGGGCAGGGCTGGCTGGTCTCTAAAGGACCTCTAGGAAATGATTTCTGTGGGACCAGCACAACCTCCATCCCATCTCCTGGAAGTGATTGGCACCTTCCTAATATTTATGATATGGGTGCAAGTTCATAAAGGACCCAAGGCTGATGAGGGCTGACAGCAGGCCTACACTCAAGGTTCAGGCCTGAGCTGTTTCATTTCTTAGAGTTTGCTGACTCAGCTCTGGTCGGTGGGGCTTAAGGGTTTTGCTCAGTGCTAGAGCACTTGCCTAGTATGTGTAAAGTTACTCTGTCCCAGCACTGCAAGAAACATATATGGCTATTGAAGTTGATGTCACTGTACAGTCATCACTCTGCCATACAGAGAGGCAGTATGAAGAAGTTCCTAGTGATAGTATACACTGGGGCTAAGAGTTCAGGGTGAAGCATGGGGCTTAGAGTGAGCTTGTCTATTGAGTGGTCACAGAAGTCGGGTGACAAGGACATGGAGAGCCAGTATCTGGGCTGGTGGAGGAGAAAAGGCATGTTTCTTTAGATATTCATGGTCATCTGTGGAGATAGAAAAGGGACATGGTGACCGTGGTCAGTGCCGCTGCAATAAAGTGAAGCTCAGTGTGTATGGGGTCTCTGAGAGATTGACCTTTTTTAGGCCTGAAGGGGGTGACAGAGGTTAGCAAAGGTGAAAGGCAGTGAGTGGCAAGGTCAGAACAGACAGACTTCTAGGAATGGTGCTATGAGTGTTCCAGTGGGGTGGAAGACACCTGGAGCAAGCGGCTGTGGGACCTGGGTAGGCTCGTGAGGGTGTTTTTCTTGGGACTTACTAAACTCTGTGTGCAGCTCTGTCTTCTTCAAGGGTTGTGAAAGACAATGTCCAGGTTAGAGAGGTGGCTTGGTCAGGCACAGGCACAGGACCTGAGTCTCATGCTTAGCACCCAGGGGAATAAATCCTTTCAGTGCTGAGAAGCCAAAGTGAGGCTGAGCCCAGAAACTGGCTTCCAGGCTAAGGAAAAAATCTGTTTCAAAAAAACCCGACGGGTGAATGGCGCCCAAGATACTAGTCTCCACATACATGTGCACACACGCACACCCTTGAGCACCCCATGAACACACTTACACGCACCCATGCATGCATGAGATTATAACTTAGAGTGATTTGGGTTCACAACAAAATTGAGAGGAGGATACAGTTTTCCCATCCAACCCTAGCTCCCAACATGCACAAAGCCTTTTCCTCTATCCAGTTCACACAAAGGCTACGTTTGTTAGAACTGATGCTTCGACACTGACACGCCCTTATCACTCAAAGTCCACAGAACACACCAGGGCTTGCTCTCAGTGTTGCACATTCTATGGGTTTTGGTGATAACATATGGCTCTGTTACAGGACCATACAGAGTCATTCACTGCCCCATGACTCTTCTCTTCTACATATCCTTCCCCCAACACCTCTTCTTGGTAACCACTGATTCTCGTTAGTAATTGACTTTTCCTCCGTTTGGGAGTTTATGGATGTTTCTCAATGAAACTTGTTTCTGGTGGCTGGTCTTTCTTCCTTTTTTCCTATCAAGTGATGTACATTTGAAGGGGACCAACCAGAACCAATGATGCCATCCCTCTGGGGCTCTTGGACATCTGAGGGATGGACAGGGAAATATGAGCCCATCTGTCTCAGATTTAACCACTGGAGGCGAATCCTGCAGGGAACATTATGTAATTTCTGATACTGAAAATGAATGGTGCTGTGTAGGAATGGTTAACACATGCTGCAAGATGTTTACGATTCCCTGTGGCCAAATAAGTAAACGTTCTTCCAGCTTAAGCTGCAAGAGATAGTCAATTTCACAAAGAGATGTTTTCTCCATTTACAGGAGCTGCCTGTGTAAAAGAGGAAACAGGACTTGGGGAGTGAAAACCTTTGTCCCATGCCCAGGGCCAGGCTACAGGTCCCAGATGTATACTGGGCACATGGCCAGGCTGTGGACCTGAGAGAGGAGCTAGGGCTGTGATTTCATGGCTGTGGGAGCAGCACACACTGCTTGCTTCAAGGGAGGGGAAAGCTCACATTGAGATCCTTTACTTTTTTGAGTTCAGAGAGAAAGGGGGAAGGGTGCTAGAGAGAGGCATTTTTTGAAACAATGCTGTTTGTTGTTATTTTTTAAATTTTATGTGTATGTATGTGGGAGATGGTGGGTAGGCACATACATGTTTGAGGGCCTACTGAAGCCAGAAAAGGGCATCAGATTCCCTGGAGATGGAGTTACATATGATCTGCCCAGTGTGGATCTGGAAGAGCAGTCCAAATGCTCAATGGCTGGTGCCCAGGATAGACTATCTCTAAAGGTGCTGAAAAGGTGGATCCCTCGGACCATAAGAGATTCAAATTCCTCAATTCATAAATCAAATGCGTCTGAGGAAGTGGACAGAGAGCAGCACTGTTGGGGTACAATCTTGACACTTTGACTAAATCCCTGACAAAAAGCAACCGAGGGGAGAAAGTTTATTTGGCTACCATTGGAGGGGACACAGTCCACCATGGCAGGGAAGGCATGGCAGCAGTAGCTGACAGCTGGTCACATTGCTTTTACAGTCAGGAGGCTGAGAGGAAACAGGAAGCACAGTGGGCCTAAAAGAACCTCAGGGACCATTGCCAGTGAGTGGCTCACTTCCTCCAGTGGTGCTCCACCTCCTGAAGGCTCCACAACCTTCTATCCCATAAACTGGGGACCAAGTGTTTACACACACGAGCCTATGGGGACATTTCACCTCAAACCATGGAACTCAGAATATGAGATTATTAGGAAGAGGTGTCTTCACAGAGGTATTCAACTCAAAATGAGGTTCATAGGGTGAGCCCCAACTGTGTACAACTGCTGTCCTTATAAAAGGAGGGAATTTAGATAGAGATAGACCAACACAAGGGATGCACTGTGTGGAGGTAAAGGCAGAGTTAGAGGTGATGCAGTCACAAGACAAACTATGCCAAATATTGCCATCCAGCCATGGCTGCTAGCAAAGAGGTCCCAGGACTGATTCCTCCCCGTAGCCCTCACTAAACCGAACCTTGCTGACTCTTGATCTTAGATTTGCAGACTGCACAGATGGGAGACAGGCCTGTTGTTTAAGCTGTTCAGTATATGGTAACAACCTTAGTACACTGTTGCACTTTTAAAACATGTGCGCACACACACACACACACACACACACACACACACACACACACACACACGCACACGCGCAGATGTTCATGGAGGCCAGAAGAGGCTGTCAAGTCTCCTGGAGCTGGGGTTAAAAGTGATTGTGAGCCACCTAATATGGTTGCTTGGAAGTGAATTTTAGTCCTTTGCAAAAGCAGCAAATGCTCTTGCCTGGTGTGCCCTCTCCAGCCCGACAATTGTAATTTTATTAGGGGTCTATTTAAGCAAGGCAAGGATTTTGTTTCCTTCCTGTGTGTTTCCAGTACCTATAACAATGCCCGGTACAGAATAGTCACGTGCCCCAGTTTCTAAATAAAGGGACCCTTGGAGGGGACCTCTGTCATTTGACCAAGGATACACAGTGGGATAGCAGAAGCCACCTTTTATTAATCACCCCTATGTAATTGTGATGGTGTTTGCATTTCTGCCTATGATGCACCCTAAGAGATAGATCTCACTGTTCTTATTGTGGATATAGAGGCCTACAGAGACTGAAGAATTATTCCAGGTTGCACGGACATCAACAATCTGGGGACAGTAGCTGAGGTTAGGTCAACTCCAGAATCTTCAGACTCATTAGTATCTAGGGCAGTAAAGGTAACCAGACAGGCGGCTGGTAACAGACCACATAGGGACAGACTCCTGCCAGCAGTGTAGACCTTGGGCTTGAGCCCAAGAGGGCCACTGCTGGAACCCATTCATCAGGCTGTTGTATAGGCATTTCCTCTGAATGGGAACCGCTCTGTTAAATGAAGGTTCATGGGTGAGGGTTACTTACAGGAGCAAGGACAGCTCAAAGGCAGCTGCATCATGAGAAAGCCCACCTCAGCATAGTGACACCTCACCAAAGCTGTACTCCTGGGACTCTGCATAATTTACAGGCCGCCCAACACTCTGGACATCTCCTTTCTGCAAGCCCGGCTGCTTAGACTCTCCCTCTGCAGTTGATGGCTGCTTCTATTACTTTGGGGAGGGGCATTTGTGAATCTTGTAACTTTCAGCTTTCCCAGACATGAAAAGTTTTGTCTACTTCACTAAATCCCATGGGCCTCACAAGCCTCCTGTTCCTTCACATGGAAGGGCCTGGTTCACTGTGGGTGGAGCTGAACCTGGACAGGTGGTCCTGGGATGTGTTAGAAAGCAAACTGAGCAAGTCAGGAGGAGCAAGTCAGTGAGCACTGTTCCTCCGTGGCCTTGCTTAAAAAGTTCCTGCCTCTGGGTTCCTGTCTTGGCTTCCCTCAATGGACTGTGTGACTTGGGATATGTAAGTCAAATAAATCTTCTTTTCAAGATGCCTTTGGTTGTGATCTTGTTTTACAATAACAGAAAGTAAATGAATACAATCATTAATCAACAAAGTCCACAGACTTGTCTACAGCCCTAGCTGTTGGAGACATTTTCTTAATTGAGGCTCCTTCTTTCTAGATGATCTTAGCTTGTGTCAAGTTGACAAAAGTTGAGTTAACACAGGATACAGTGATCTCCATTGGTTAGCTCAGAACTGTTAAACCAGTAGGTGAAGAGGAGAAGGGACTTTTAGGGCCACCAAGATTCTGATCAGTCTATTACTGCAGTGGTTTTGCTACCAAAACTTTTAGGGTGACAGCCTGGGCCCTGGCAGCCATAACTACTAGGCCTCCCCATTCTCCTCCGCTGCTACTGCAGGCTGACTTATTAGGTGTAAGAGGGAAACACGGAAAAAGTTGAAGTACGCATTGGGACAAGGAACAAACAGGTCCCATGATCTCCCCCAAGTCCTTCTTCAGGTCCTAAAATGAACTTTGGGATTAGAGGGCAGGAAGTATGCTATGTATAACTAAGCAGTCATGGTCAAAGTGAGGCCAGAACTACCACCATCTTCTCAGCTGTCTTCTGGAAGATCGGCTGACAAGCTGTCAATCTCTGGGAGGAAAGATCCCACTTATCTCCTCTGGCTGGCACCAGGCTCCCAGTGTTTTCATTTTCCTAGAATGGAAGTCCCAGGGAAATTCCAGTTTCTTGGAGTTCATTGCCTCAATAGTTGGATAGCCAAAAGTTGGGGCACAAGTGTCTCCATGGAATGTCTTTGCTTCTGCTGGGATGAATACAGCTCTGCTTTTGTTTTGTTTTAATGGCCTCAGAACCACACACATCATCTGTACTTTAGAACAGCACCAGGGGCTCTGCCCTGGAGGGTGAGTTTAAAACACAGACTCCAGACTTTTCTGCTCCAGGTCCTGAGGTGGTGGTGGGGTGAGGGAGGAGTGGTTCTGAGGCAGCCCCATCAGAAAAATCACACAGTGAGAAACAGACACTGACGCAACCTCTTCTGGGAAATGCTGAAGTCACGTGAGCCTCTTGGGCATCATTGGGTTGAAAATTCCAGAATTCTTTCTAAGAGAATAGAAGCTCTGAGACCTTGGGTTTGCAATGTCAAAGGAGCTTGTGCAATGATGCACTTCAGGAAGTTGTCTGTTTCATGGGCCCAGGTGTGCCCAGATGTTTACCAGCTGCCCACTATTTGTGAGGGCCCATGTTCCCGATCAGGAAAAGGGCAGTGAGCCAGAGAAGAGCACAAGGAGCAAGCTGTCACGAGGTCTAGATCCTTGCCTCCCTCTGTGGTCCTCCATCATCAAAAGCATGCCTAACAGAGGGGAACATGCACAGTTTGCAAAGTCTGCCTCCCTGGGTAGGTGCTTTCTTTTATGTCATGAAATAACACGAGAAAAGGAAACCTATGGCATCGTATTGGCCTCCTATGGTGCAAAGCCCCAGAGATGTGAAGGCTCACACCCAGAGGCTATGAGATGAAAGAAAGATCGCGCTGGCGCCCCCTGGAAGGACGGTGGGTGCTGAGGCTGACTATGGATCTCTTTTCTTTCAGGGCTGGCCAAAGGCTAAATGGTTCTATCAAGAGTAGCTCTATGGTGCTTCTGGAAGCCTGGAGGCTTTGGTTTCCAGTGACAAAGAAATGCTTAGGCTGCATAGAATTTCCCTGGCAGAACTCTCACCAGCTACCCTGGGGCTGGCATTTGTGGGAGCAGAACCTGAGCTCTCTGTAGTTAACAAGCTTGACTCTGCTCTGCTCTCTGAGCTTCCTGAAGGGACAGAAACAGCTTTGGGATTGAGACTTTGTGCAGTGTGCGTGTGTGTGTGTGTGTGTGTGTGTGTGTGTGTGTGTGTGTGTGTGTGTGTGTGTAAGATTTCACTGTTATGCTGGGGTAATCCTGGCTCCTGGACCTTAAGATCCCTAAACCTAAATAGTGACCTATTTTATAGGTCTCTTTGTTTATACCCCTTGTTTATATAGTTTCATTCAGAATTTGGGTGTAGCTATATTATCAACATAATCTCCCATGGCTTTGCTGTAGCCTCACCTCACTTGGGGTCTGGTTCCAGATGTGACATATCACTGTCCTTTCTCAGGGGCCCAGAGGGATACCTTTGTCACCTTTGACTGTTTTGGATGGAACAGACCTCAAAAGCTTTTATGCTTGTAATTGTTGCCTGGGTTAGTCACTTTTGTGCCCTCGTGATGGTATTGCAGGTACAGATGGAAGAATTCATTTGACTCACAGTTTTAGAGGGCTCAGTCCACTGTAGCAGCAAGGATGAAAGAATAGGAATCTTATACCATAGCCGCCAGGAGTGGAAAGAGCACTTGTGCTAGCTAGGGCACTCTCCTTCCCCACTTTATCCCAACAGGACCCCAGTCTATGGGGATGGTGCTACTCATATCCAGGTAGATTTTTTTCCCCCTTAACCGTCAGTGGAAATGGAAATGCCTATAAACACTTGAGTGCATGTGCGCGCGTGCGCGCGCACACACACACACACACACACACACACACACACACACACACACACACACACACACAAAATCTCCTATGTACTTGTCAGCCTGATTAAATTGACAGTCCAGATTAACCATCTCGGTGCCTTTAATGTATACTATCCTGGTAAGTTGTCATAGGTCACTGAAAAGCTGGCTCTGGAAGCCCCCCTCCCCATTTAGACTCAAGGTTCCTTGCCTGAGGATGGACATACCACCCAGCGCCATGTCAGGAAGGGCAGAGAACAGCAAAACAGCTGGAGTAAAAACACTGTGCCGAGGGAAAGCATTCCCAGCAAAGGTTACCATTGTTTATCTCCAGACACAAAAGTGCCTGCTGTGGGAAAGAGAAGCCAGAAAACTCAGCCATAGGGAGCTTATCCACTGAGAGAAAGCTCAAAGGGACCCTAGCTGACTATTCTAACTCCCCAAGGGGGGTTTGCGAGATTTTCGGGAACCTGATTTGATGCCATCACTACTTTATGGTGTTCTTTTACTTGAAGCTTCTTCACCTGAGGTGACGCTCTGTTCTTCCCAAGACCCTCCGTACTGGAAAACTCCAGTTGACTACAGATGGTTTCTTTAGGGGTGTTCTGAGCATGTGATTTGGCGACACGTATTTTTCTCTCTCTGTCTCCTTCTCTTTCATGTGTGTGCATGCACCATTTATTTCCTTACTTCCCTTGCTATGTGCTTTCTAAACTTACTCATTCCAAACAGAAAGTGGGGCTGTCACAGATCATTCTTTGGACCCTATAGTACAGTGCCAAAGGTGATTGACAGTCTGTATTGAGGACAGAGACCAAATGGTACAACACCAACTTCCTAGACATTTCTGTGCCCACCAAAAGTCCTCTATAAAGCATTGGTACAGAAGCCAATATTGGTAAATGCCAATATGGATACTAGTGTCAATGCCTACTACACCTGACTATGTGTGTCAGGCCACAGTCCAAATGGAGGTGCTAAAGATAGTGTGCAAAGCTGCTTCTACCTATGTGCATAGTGTATTTGAAACATGAGTGAATGCATGTTTGGACTTGGATTCTGGGTCTTCCCCCAGGATAACTTGTTGGATATATGTAATCTTTTTTTAAAAAAAACTCTCTGTTGCCAGGCATTTCAAGAGCCCTAACTTTTCCACTTATTCTTCAGGGTGATGGCAGATCAGATGAGCCAGTGTTTGCAGGGGCCTCTAATGTTGGGGTGTCTAAAAAGGGTGCTGTCATTTGATGATCCCTTGTAAACAGTAGTAGGGAGAAGGAATTTTTCAGAAGACAAGCAAAGCTCTGGAGCTCGAAGAGAAAATGGCTACCCAGCCTCCAAAGTGACTCTCACATTCTGGCACCTATGGGATACAGGGGGATCCCCTTTGTGCCCACAGCGTATGAGGTAACCTCAGAACCCCGATCTGCCACTTCTGTCTACCTGGTGTGTTGGGTAAGACCTGAGCTAGAAGCTAGAAGAGTGGCCTTCTTCCATTCTTGTTTCTTTGGCAGCATTCAACCTTGGTGTTTAGATTTGGTATAACCTTTTGTTATACCAGGCCCTGCAGCCCCAGGCCTATGGCCATGGTTTTCCGTAGGCAGTAACAGCCTCCCAATCCAGGCTCTTCACACTTGTCAAAAGGAAGAAAAGCATATGACACACTGCAAAATACACCTCCGTGGCCACTGGGAGAATTGTGGAGAAAATGTACAAGGAAAATCCTGTGCCCTTGGTTGCATTTGTTTGGTCATGGAGTGGATGCTGGCAGACTCAGAAGGCTCTGGAGTGGCATTCTCCTGATCCCAAGAGGATGGAGGTCCATAGCCCTTACAGCAGCTTCAGGAGCTGGTCACAGTGTGCTAGTCACAGCTGTGCCTTGCTGGCCTTGAGACCTATCAGGCTGCCTGCCTCTCTCTGTTCTCCGGAGACATTGTGCTGAGTTTTGAAGACTGTGCTGTTTCTTCAACAGGGGCAAGCCTGTTTTGCTGCTGGCCACAGTGGTCTGGTGTGTGGATAAGAACCCATAAGGCAGAGTCCGTGTGTCTGCTCCTCCCAATCCTCACCCCCAAACTGGAAGCTGAAGAGGCCTCTAATACCCACAATCCAAAAATTTTAGTCCTGATGTGTCCTCTTCATCTGATATCCCTTTTTCTGTAAGGTGGAGTTACTGACACCACTGTCTCCCTCACTATCTGGTGTCTAGAGTCAAGGGGAAAATGGACAAGTGTATTCGTGCAGGAAGACACCTCAGGAAACAATTGCTCCTATTCTTAGTCCAGTTCCTGTTTTCACCTAAGCAAGGCTTCCTAGACAAAGCCATCACACTGGCTTTTCTGGAGAAAACACACACACACACACACACACACACACACACACACACACACACACACACACAGAGAGAGAGAGAGAGAGAGAGAGAGAGAGAGAGAGAGAGAGAGAGAGAGAGAGAGAGTTGTTTTAATTATTTTGTGGGTATGAGTATTTGTTTGCATGTGTGTACCAGTGCAGCACCCACACAGTCCAGAAGCCTCTGGAAATGGAGTTAACAGATGGTTGTGAGCTTCCCTGTGGGTTCTGGGAACTGAACTTGGGTCCTCTGGAAGAGTAGACAGTGCTCTTAAATGCTGAGTCATCTCTCCAGTCTCCTCCCTAATTTCTATAGTGAAAGCAAGCAGAGGCTCTCCTCCTTTTAAACTGTCTCTCTCAGTCTTCTGCTACAGTAATGGGACATGGAGTAAAATGGGAGGTCACAGTCTTGTCCCCTGAGGCCGTGGGAAGAGAGATGGCATTGCTAGAAAGTAGGGGTGCATATTCTAGCTGTTTCTCTCGCTATCATACTGAGGCTTTCTGAACAAAGATGTAGCCCCGGGAGTCAGCCTTCCTGTGTGCCTTATGAAATCACACAGTGTGAGGTTTCTTTCTTTTGTGGGTAAAAGGGAGGATGTGTTTTTTTCTACTCAACAACAAAAAAGGATAAATACCAGTTATGTAAATTTCTCCCTAGACTCACAGAGTGGAGTTCCTTTCTGGAAATCTCTGCTGGGACATACTTTGTCCGGAAGCCTGGCTGAACTTCCCCATCCTATGAAAACCCACCCAGTTCTCCTGTTCAGTTTCTCTTACATCATCACTGAGTCCCCACTCCCATGGTCTTGTGCTGTTAGCAGGAGACAGCCTGCTTTGCCCTTTTATCACAAAACCTAGAGAGAGGCATCAGGGGTTTCTGTCTGTGGAGAAATTTCCCCAGCAGACATTTCAGAAAAGATGGCCGGCCACACATGTCCTCTTCTCCCCTGCTATCAGCTTTCTATAACCGGACAACCATATGCTCCCAGAGACCTGGAGATGGAGGAGAGAGCAGGGGAGGGAGGGAGACAGACAGACAGAAAGAAAGACAGAGATAGAGAGGGACACACACAGAGACAGACAGACACACAGAGACAGAGAAACAGAGAGAGACAGACAGACAGAAAGAGGAGACAGAGAGGGCAGAGGAAGAGGGAGAGAGAGGGAGGGAGAAGGAAGGAGAGAGGGAGGTTGGTCGGTCATTGGACCATTAGAGGAACACAGCCGAATCTGACTAGTGCCCTTTGGGGAGAACAGTGAGCGGGATGATAGATGTTCTTTTAATAAGCTGGTATTAAGGTTCCAGGAAAATGTCCATAGCCTTATTTCTTATATTTTTAAGTTTATATATTTTTGGCTCACTGTGCATGCTAATCTCCTGACTTTATACGAACAAAAAGCTTTCACTTGGCTTCTGCTCACGCTGGGAGCTTTGCTGGCTGTAGATCTGGAATATCTTCAATTATGAAAAACATTTATTGAGGTTACACTCAAATGATTCTTGGAAAGCTCCGAGGTTAAGATCCAGGAGGCGGGAACAAAGCTGTGGCTCACAGGGGGAACAGGGAATCCAATGCTCTAGGAGGAGGGGGTGGGGGCTGGAATTCTGGGCTTATGGGGGCATCACAGCATCCGATTCAGCTCCGCTATCTGATTATTCATGCATGGGTTCATCCAGTAAACTGTTTGAATGCCTCTTATGGGTCCCACAAAGCAGAAAAGCTCTACTTTTCCAGAGACAGAGGATTAAGGAAAATGGTGTGTGCAGCTATGCGCGCGCACAAGCACACACACACACACACACACATCCGTGATACAGAAGACTCATAGAGAATGTCACTATGATGACTTATCTTTAGTTCCAGCTTGACTGGATTTGGAACCACCTAGGAGACACACCTCTCAGTGTGTCAGTGAGTGTGACACAGTGTCCTTGAATGTGAGAGGCTCTGCTCAATGGGCTGGGGCTCCAGGCTGAATAAAAGGGGAAAAGTTCTAATCCAGCTGAGCAGCACCGTTCATCTCTCTGCTTTCTGATTGGAGAGGCACTGTGACCAGCTGCCTCGTGCATCTGTCACACAGCCAGAGTCACTCCTGCTGCCATGTCTTCTCTGCCACGGTGGGTGACACCTTCCAACAGAATGACTGTCTCCTTCTTGAGTTTCTTTGTCATGGCAACAGAGAGTGGAACTATAATGGGAGTCCAGGAGGACAGAAACCATACAACATCTCAATTTCAGTATGTACACAAACCACCTCGACTGGGGCAGATGGTTTTGTTATTATTTATCACATATTTGTTATTCATTTGTGTGTGTGTGTGTATGTGTGTGTGTGTGTAGGTGAATGCATAGAAGTCTGAGGTCAACTTTCAGGAGTCAGTTTCACTTCTTCTACCATGTAGATGCAGGAATTGAACTCAGGTCATCCGGCTTGGCAGCAAGTGCCTTTACCTGCTGAGCCATCTTACCAGCCCAGGCAGAAGTTCAAACCAACTCATGGGTGACAACCTACTGATGTTCTAAAGCTCTAAGAAGCAAGGGAACAGAGACCCTGTGTTTTCAAACTCTTATCAAACAGACTCTGGACACTTAGGGCCATGTATGAGTGTGAACTTGGGTCACCTTGGTTGACGTGAGAGACAGGGGTTTGTTCAGTATGCCTTTTCTCTCTCCAAGCTCACACAGCTCCATGGCACCACCAGGCCTTCTCCTACCTTCTACCAGAGCTGTGCAGTCTAACACTGGTAATAGGTAGCTAGCTTGGCCCTTAAAATGTGCCCGGATGACTGAGGAATAGGATTCTTTAATTAAATAATTAATTAATTAAAGGTGATGCTGAAGCAATATCAGTACAATTTTAGGGTAGAGCTGGAGAGATGACTTGGTGGGTAAAGTACTTGCCATGCAGACAATAGGATATGAGTTTAGTTCAGAACCCATATACAAGCCAGGCAGAGGGGTACATGTGTCTAGCCCCAGAATTCAAGGAGAAGGAATGGAGAGTCCTTAGGGCTTGCAACCAAGATACTCCAGCCTAATTGTCAAGCTCCACATTCAGTGAAAGAGCCTGTCTCAAAAAAGAAGTTGGAGAAGGAGAAGTGATTGGGGAAGACTTCTGACTTCTGACACAGAGCTCCAGCTTACACACACACACACACACACACACACACACAATGCAGCTAACCCCAGAGTTGGAGAATTTACCTGAGTAAGTAAACATTGCTTTAAAAATGGTATACAATTTTGCTTCAAAGGCAAACCAAATTAACTTCCCTTTTTCCTCCTTGCCTCCTTTAAAGTTTTATTTTATGTGTATAGGTGTTTGTCTACAGGTATGCATGTGCACCACATGCATGCAGTACCTACATAGGCCAGAAGAGGGCACCACATCCACTGAGACTGGAGTTACAGATGATTTGTGAGCTACCATGTGAGTGCTGGGAATCGAACCCAGGTCCTCTGGAAGAGCAGCCGGTATTCTTACTGTTGAGCCATCTCTCCAGTCCTCCTTCATATATACAAAATATATGCTGGACTTCAAAGATATGTTATTTAAAGCATAAAAGGATTTGTTTCCTAAGCCCAGTACAAATGGCTATAATATTTTGGTTATATTGGGTTAAAGCAAGCATATTTTCAAAAGTAGTTTCTCTCACTTGTTTCTACCTGTTGGTATAGCTATGAGACAGTTTAATTTATGTGTTTGCCATTTTTCTATTCTTGGTTTGTGCTCCTAAGGTAGTTGGGTACAAAACCTCTCCAGGAAAGCAGGAATTTCTCCTTGAATTTTTTTCCTTCCACTGCTAAACTCTTGGTGTGAGAATCATGCTCAGTGCAGAGAAGGTACCCCATAAACCTTGTTCTGAGTGTAGATTTTGAGGTGGCTGTTTAATTTGACTGTCATGGGTTGGTTCTTCTCTGTCATAATCTTTTCACAAGCCCCTTTGTACAAATATATTATCTCTTCCTTTAGAATAAAATTTAACATCATTATGTAAAAGGGTGAGGGCCATTTAATTGCTGTTAAGCACTGCCAAGTTAGTCTCAGAAAAGACTGAACGAATTTGCAGTGATGTCAGCATTGTCAACTGGTTCAGAATGTGGTTCTCCCGGTGCCAACTTTGAAAGGCATGTGGAGAGAATAGCTATGGCTTGGGCGAGTTATTTAGCTTAGAGACTCAAACACTTTGAACTGTAGGACAGAGATACCCACGTGAGGCTGCAAATGAACCAAGTAAATGCCAAAATGTTTGTACAATAAATATGCCCTATACTCTTGGTTCTAGTTAGGAAGATTGGAATGGCAGAGGTAGAGAGATGGCTTAGTAGTAAAATGCTTGCTGAGCAAGTGTAAATACCTGAGTTCCATCCCCAAAATACACAGAAAAAACTAGGCACCGTGATGTGCACTTGTAATCCTAGAACAGGACAGGAGGAGACAGGAGGGCTCTTCGACCCATCAGTCTAGGTGGACCAGCAAGTTGCTGGTTTAGTGAGAGACAATGGCTCAAAAAAGTAAGGTGGAGAGAGCAACAGAGGGGGATGCCAGCTGTTAAACTCCGTGCTCCACACAAATGCTCAGACATGTGCATACACAAACATGTAAACTCCAGAAATAAAATCATACTTCTTCCATATAGTAGTTGGATGAACTAATGGACAGATGATAGTGAGAGATGGCAACTTTGGGGATGGGTGCATAAGAAATCTGAGTCATAAGATGGGTACCTGCTAGAGACGCTGAAACTGCTAACATCAGATGTGGCTGGGAGAGGGAAATAGCTTCTTTTTGTGCACTTGATCTTCAAGTTACAAAGATTTACCTTTAAATAGTCGCAAGAGCTGGTATCTCATGTGTATCTAAGAACTTAATCTTAGAATATTTTATTATAAAACGAGTTATGTTTCCTAGCAAATGAGAAATGATCTCTGATTAAAAGTTTGCGTGGGTGATGATTTGACAAGTTTAGGAGTGGGGTGGGGGCAGGGTGGCTCTAACCTGCCTAAGACAACAGGAGGGAAACTCCTTGTGTGAATCTTATTTGGGGGGCCTACCACAGTGTGCTATGTTCTACAGACCCTATGTGACCAGAAACTGAAGCCTCCGAAGCAGTTGGCCAAAAACAAACCTCTCCACTCTAAAAGAAGAGGGGATAGAGGCTGATTGCAGAACTTTGTGGATGAACCCAACTTCTGCCTAAGTCAGACCTTTTGGCAGAATTGCTAGCAAGAAGTAGTAGGTATGGGTTTGAGATGTACACTTTTGCCAGAGTCAGAATCTCTACTGAAGGTGGGCGAGCATCTATCTATCTATCTATCTATCTATCTATCTATCTATCTATCTATCTATCTATCATCTATCTACTCTTATTTGTCTATTATTTATCTAACTATTGATCTATCAATCATCTGTCTATTGATCTATATCTACTATCTTATTTATCATCTATCTAGATAGCTGACTACTGTCTATTAATCTATCAATCAATGTATGTATCTATTTATTGATCAATCTACTTACTATCCCATCTATCTATCTATCTATCTATCTATCTATCTATCTATCTATCTATATGCTAACAATCATCTTCATCCACAGCAATATGATTGGAAAAGAATTCTAGCAGAGCCTTGTCTATCCCTGCAGTGCAGATCCATCTTTGGGTATGGGGGGGGGAGAATAATTATGTCTGCTTTAGGTTATCTCTGTGTCATGAGCAGGACACAGCTGCAGTCTTGAGAAGGCCAAACACGTACCTAGACCACAGCTGAAGGGCTGGTTGATGTCTGACAGGTTCTCATTTGCTGGATTTGTGCAGCTATGCAGCACAGAAAGGCTGCTTCTCTCAGTATCCCAGCTTGGGACTGCAGCATTCTGGGAAGCTACAGAGAGACTTCTGGGCTGGGTGTGGAAGGTCCAGCCTTGACATTGGGTTGTCCCCCTTCATTTACTGATCCCATGACTTTAAATCTGTCCTGAGCTAACAGACTTCTTACTAGGAGAGGAGGGAGGGAGGGATGCAGAGAGAGTGAGATCAAGAGAAAGAGAGAGAGAGAGAGAGAGAGAGAGAGAGAGGTTCTTGTCTAAACCAAGATAGTGGGCAGATCATTTTCAGCTTTTGCATTCCTGCAGAGCCAGGCACCACTCCTAGGATGAGGATTCTTTACCTAACCCCATGTATCTCTGTTTTCTACCAACAGACAGGAAGAGGTTCCCTGTCAAACATGCAACCCATCTGCACGTGTGTGTGTGTGTGTGTGTGTGTGTGTGTGTGTGTGTGTGTGTGTGTGTGTGTTGGGGGTGGGGGGCTGTGATGGTTAATCTCGCTTGTCAATTATGGGAACAATTGCCATAACTGTAAGAGATTATCCTGAACAAATTGATATAGGAAAAGCCACTACCACCACCACCACTGTGGGTAGTCCTACCCCATGCTCTAGGGTCCTGGACTGAATGAAAAGGAGATTGAGCTGAGCATCAGTCTCCATCCTCTTTGCTTCCCTACTGCAGACACAATAGGGACGGGACCAGCAGCCTCACATTCCTGCAGCCGTGCCTTCCCCACCATGATGGACTGTATCCTCAGACTGTGAGCCACAATAAACCCTTCTTCACTTACATGGCTATTGTCAGATATTTTGTCAGAGCAATGGGAAAATTAACTACTAAAAAGAGGCAAGTTGGAATCTCAGCTGAGCCATCTCTATGGAAGGTTGCCCCTTCTTGCTCCTGTTACAGAAGAGAGAGGCTTCCCCTTCAGCTTAAGTCTCTTGATACTGTGCTGAGCAGACAACACTGGGCTGGGAGATGGAGACCCCAGGTCCTAGCCCTAGCTTCTCCAGCTCCCTGTGTGACCTTAGTCATTGGCCTTGCTGAGTCTCTGATACTTTTCTATAAACTAAGAAGATTGGAATCAATTATTTCTAAGCATTTTGACTCTCAGTAGGAAGGTTTTGTGGATTTGGGATCAGCGAGAATCGAAGAGGGCCCTGTTCTCTCTTCTTCCCAGATGGCATTCTAAATAGTACTTAGCATTTGGCCCTGAGTTTGAGAAACATCTTAGAATCTGTATTTCATACTTGACAGACCTGTGGGCTTTCTGTTCTGTCTGTCACAGGACTCTGGGTTGTCACTCTCATCTTCAGGAATGTGGCTGCCTCATGGAAGATGTAGTGACAGGAGCAGGGACTACTGTCGGCTGGATTCTCAACATCCAGTCCCCTACACTTCTGGATGGTGAGTCAGGCTTGGTGGCTCCAGTGCCTGGCAGTGGGCCCCGCCCAGCTTCTTGAGCTTGTCAACACCCAGGATGGGATAAATCATGAGAGGCCCATTTTTAGCTAAGAGTGAAAAATGAAGTCACCGGTATAGCAACAGAAGATGCCAACTGGGGACACAGATGGGAGGCAACGATGTGTGGAAGGGTGGGGTAGTCTTCCTGGTGAGCCAATCCCAAGGAGGTTCTGGGCTGCTGGTTTTGAAGTCGGCTGGCAGTGTGTGGGGAGAAGGACTCTGGAAAGAGGTCTTATGGGAGGAACCAGGCATGACATGCCTGCCCTTTTCCAAATCGCAGACCCCATCAGAGCCTATAAGTATCTGCCTGCTCCAGGAAAATGGGAAGGGAGATGCTGGATTCTGAAACACCAGGACTTTGCCATCTTCTGCTCTGTTTTATTTTAGGAGCAGAGCGAACAGGGTGGGGATGATTTACCCCGCCCGTCTGTTCAGCCTCCTCTCTCTTCTCCCACTCTGGGCTGGACCAACATGTCTCAGAGGCCTTTACATTCCCACCATCCTGTAGTTCCTTGCTAGTTTCAAAAATAACACATTCTGGGGGAACAGAGCATGTGAGAAAATTGCTGATATTTTAAAGATGAAGTAGCACCATTTCAGTAAAAAGAAACGGGGGGGGGAGGGGAATCTCACCTCAATTTCATGACTTTTATTTGGATGTTGATCCTGCCACAGTCACTTAACCTCACAGCTGTTTCCTCATTTGTTAAGTGGGTGAGGTAAGTAATGGTGCCTAACTCAGGAGATCTGGGAGGAGCAAGTGAATCGTGAGGTCACCGCTGGTCTGTAAAGCCAGGCAGCAGTGCAGCTAGGAGGAGACAAAGGTGATGGGACCCAGCTGTCTTAAAGATCAAGCAGGAGATGGGTGGTTACCCACTCATTCTACCCTCCTAGGCTTTCCTGTGGGACTGGAAACGTTCTTCTCGATGCCTCGGCGTGAGTTCTGGGGCAGATCTCAAAGGAAGGAACCCCTCTTGGGGTTAGACTGGCTTTAACTAGTCCCCGCCCCCCCCCCCCGACACACACACACATTTGGTGTGTGTTCGTGTATGGGCAGGTGCACATGTATGTACATGCATGGTAGGGGAGGCAGGCAAGAACCCTTAGATGTTGTTCCTTAGGACATTGTCCACCTATATTTTTGAAACAGGGTCTCTTGCTGACCTGAAGTAGACCAAGTAGGACAGGCTGGCTGGCCGGCAAGTCCCCAGGGGCCTGCCTGCTTCTACCTCTCCAGCACTGGGATTACACTGTGTGCTCCACTGTGCCCTGCTTTTTAAAAATTGTCAGATCCTTATACTTGTGGTCAGATCATTGTGCTTGAAAGTCAGGCACTTTACCAACTGAGCCATTTCCCCAGCTCCTGGCTATCTTACATTCTCCTGACCTTGCACGTGTGTTACGTCAGGAAGGAGGACAACTTCAGGAAGTGCACCAGGACCCAGAAAGGAAGCATTGCTTGCTTTTTCATTCATTCATTCATTCATTCATTTTCATTCATTCATTCATCCATCCATTCATTCATTCATCCAGCAGAGACCTTGGGTCTGTGTTTGGCTGTTCACTCAGGGCACCACTGACCCTGGGCTTTGTCCTCTGTACTATACAGTGGGGTGGGGACACAGCTTCCAGCCAGTCCCGTCTTCTCTCTCTCTCTCTCTCTCTCTCTCTCTCTCTCTCTCTCTCTCTCTCTCATGCTTCCTCCCTGCTCACTGTTTACCACAAAATTGATTATAACTTGAAGATGAACTGTATTCCTATGGAATTCCCATTGGTTGTAAGTTCAAAAATGGACGAGATTGTTACGGTAAAGACTACACACCGAAGAGAGTCTCTGTGGTAAGAGATGCTGAGGAACACACGTATGAGGATGTAGGGACCAGGAAGCAAGGCAAGGAATAGGGTGTTCTCTGGTAGGTAGGGATGATGGGTGGATGGTGGGGGTCCAGTTGAGGCTGCTGGGGGATGTGAATAGCCTGGTGGGCAGCACACAGAAGCTGGTAGGATTGTGTTTCTCTAACGAAGGGATGCTCCAAGCAGACAGTCAGTGCCAGGCTGCAAGTAAGGGTTGTAGCAGTCTTGCTGGTGAAGCTGTAACAATGGCTACACCCCTTTGGGCGTGGCTTCAGGTGGACAGAAGCAGAAAGAGGGAAGCTTGAGGTGTGGCTTCCTTATCTCTTGGCTGGTATGGTCTGTAATAATATCTACCCAGTTGACCAGAATAGAAAGAGAAGAAAGAAGGGACATTTGCTATGTGTAGTGGAGTACAGTGGGCAAACAGAGGGTGTCGCAGCTGTTGTTGGAGCCAGGTAGTTCTCAGAAATTTGTGTTTGATCAAACTGAGGCAGCTTGGCGCCCTAAAGGCTGGAACAAGAGAGGGGCTCCATTTTCCAATCAATGGAAAGGAAGGGGGCAGCTGCAGGTGTGGCTCAGGCAGGCCTAACACAAGGGGAATGCCTGGCAGAGGTTGAGGACTGGGTTGGCTCTGATATTCCCAGAAAAAGCTAAACACAAGAGTTGTTGAGAAACGATCTATTGACTGGGTTGTCTGTCTCGCTTGGTGGGAACACAGTGATCACCTCTTTAGGATTGCTACAGGCCAACTGTGGGGAGAGCCTCCCATCTGGAGACAAACATACCAACTTGAGTCCCTTCAAATGTATTTCATAGCTGACAGATATCTGTGGCTTTGAGTCACCTGGTCCTGACCACACTACTATGCATGAGGAAAAGGATGTCACATTTTTCTCTATACTGCAATTGTTGGCCAAGATCCAGGGAAAGTATTTACAGCTAGGCTGTTGCTATGGTGCCCCCCAATGTGGAGAGTGAGTACTATAGTTTGGATTTTTAAAAAAAGATTTATTATTTTTATGTGCATGTGTGTATGTCACTATGTATATATATGCACATGAATATATATATCCACAGAAGCCTGAATCTGGACTCATAGGTGTTTGTGTGCTTTTCCACATTGGTGCTGGGAACCAAACTTTAGTGCCGAACCATCTCTTCAGTCTCTAGTTGTGCTTTAAAGGCTTTGTCACCTGTGGTGGTGTTGGGAGGTAATGGGAGCTTTGGGAAGTGGGGCCTAGTGGAAGGAAGTTAGGTCATTGGAGGCATGCCCTTGAAGGGCATTATCAGGACCTCAGCTCCCCACCTTTCCTGGCTACCATGATATGAGAAGGAGCCTTCAGAACACATTCCTGCCATACTTCTCTGCCTCTACTGCAGGCTCAAAGGACCAGAACAAGGCAGCCAGGACTGAGATGTCTGGAGATGTGAGCTGACATAGCCTTTCCTCTTTTCAAACTGACTTTCCTGGGTATTGTGTTACAGTGATGGGAACTGACAAATGATAGATTGGAGACCAAAATTCTGTATGTGTCCCATCTCAATTTATACAATCTTGGGGTGAGTTGTTGAATCTCTTCAACTTTTATTCTTTCTCTGGTGACTTGGTATATCCTTTTGATTATTATTATTGTATGTGATATATGTGTTTGTGCACAAGTGATTGTGGGTACACTTCTGTGTGTGCGTGCGTGCATGTGTGCGTGCGTGTGCATGCATGCGTGTGCATGCGTGTGTGTGTGTGTGTGTGTGTGTGTGTGTGTGTGTGTGTGTGTGTGTGTGTGTGTGTGTGTAGGCCAGACAGCACTGTTGGGTGTCTTGCTCTGTTATACCCCACCTTAGTTTTTGAGACAGCATCTCTCACTAAGCCCAAACCTTTTATTTTTTGACTAGACTAGCTGACTAGCCAGCTTCCAGGACCTGATTGTCTCTGCCTCCCAACACTGGGGTCATAGGTGCATGGGTACTGGGATCCTAACTTGGGTCTTCATGCTTGTATAACAAGAATTCTGCTTACTGAGCTATCTCCCCAATCTCCCTTTGATTATTAAGCTGTAACCACTGCCCTTTATGCTGGAAAGACAGAATTCCTTCTGTTTGGTTTCCCTCAAGGACATCTGGAATTAATTTGTGACTATTATGGATGTATGTTCAAAGCCACCTCCTCTACTAGACAGAAGACCCCATGAGGGCAGGCATTCTGCTGGGAGTTACTTCTGCATTGGTACTACAGAGCCACAGTACTTTCAAGGTTCACAAAAATGTTTTCTTTTTTAATTTACTTAATTGTATTTTATGTGCATTGGTGTGAGGGTGTCAGATCCCATGGAACTGGAGTTACAGATAGTTGTGAGCTGTCATGTGGGTGCTGGGAATTGAACCCAGGTCTTCTGGAAGAGTAGCCAGTACTCTTAACCTCTGAGGGCTTAACCTCTCCAGGCCTCACAAAAATGCTTAAACTTCAATTTCTCTTTAAATCAGTAGAAAAATGAATAAATAACAGTAAGTCCATCCTGGATTGCATTTGTCTCTATACCAATGTATATATATATATATATATATATATATATATATATATATATATATGTTTTAATATAGAAAGAGTGGGTAGTGCCCACAGAAGTTGTAAAGTAGCCTTGAGTCTGTGTCCCCATTTGGTCATTTATAACTTCTCATACAAGTTGAACATCCAACCAACACATGTCAAGTAGGTGTGAGGATGAAGACTCCAGGAGGCATTCCTAACACATGCTCAGAATCTCCTTGAAGCTGGAGAGTAAATTCATCTGTTTGGGAAATTTTTGAAAGAGATCCACAGAAAACCAAGACCCACCTTTACCCATGACCTCAACCTGAGTGGTTTATTCCCCACCCCTGCCCTAAGACCTTTTGAACCAGTAACTGAAACCTTGGAAGCCTTCACCTAGACTCATGCTAGAAATGCTGGCACAGTCCCTGGCAGTCTCCATTCCAGAGCACTTTAATACATTCAGAAATGGTTAACTGCTCCTAGCTTAAGTTACACAAAGCTGAAGAATCCCTCACCTGCCTACCATCCTAGCACCAACTGCTAATGCCAACCTTCCTAAGTTAGGAACTTTGTTAAACTTCTGCAAGAGGTGCCTGAGGACTTTGAGGTTAAACTATGTCATGTCCCAAGTCCATATGCTGGTAGACCCCATGAGTTGTCTAAGGGGAAGGTGCCATTGTGAAAGGTAGGAAAAAGAAAGAAAGAAAGAAAAAAACAATTCATAGGAAGCGATTGACAGTTCTCAACCAATTCCAGTTTCTTGGGGGAGGGGGAGAGGGTGGGGACTGCAGGCCCAACCATCTTGAAGTTTAAACAAAAGTTGCTGTGCTTTGGTACAGGAAGCAGGGCAGGAGACTGTGGTCTTCCATCATTAACCAGAAGAAACTGCATCAAACAGTATGACCAATGAACATGCAAAAACAGCTAAAAACCTTCAGCCTCTACATATCTTGTGTGTGAGAGTTAATACAGCTTGGGCACACTTTCTCTGAGGTGGTTGGTATTTTGGAATATTTTACATACATAATGAGACATCTTGGGGATGAGATTCAAAGCTTAGTATGACATTCATTTATGTTTGATAGGCATCTTACGAACTCAGCCTGCAGGTGGTTTTCTCCTGTATTTGTAGTGAAGTGATGTTTTCACTGTCACACGTCATTGAGGTTAAAGGTCAGAGTGGAATTTTTCTTACTATGTTATAATAGTACTTACAAAGTTGCAGCTGTCAGAGCATTTAGATTGTGAATGTCCAATCTATATAGAAAGTGAAAACCATATGCTGAATCATGAATGTCTTATCAATAGAAACCAGGTGTCAGATATCAGGGTAAAACCCTGAAAGACCAGAGAAGCAGCAGAGCAACACAGTCACTTCCTACCTCATCCGTTCCTCCAGTTCAGAAGGGCCGAGATCCTGTCTCCACCCCTCCTTACCACTTCCTGTTCTTCTCTCTCCAGGCCTCCAAATGGTTAGCTAGTGGCTATCTCTGTCCTCTGACTTCAAGCAAGCTTTATTTGTCAGAACACAATCAAAATATCACACAATGATATGCTTCTCTGCTTACTCGGTCTCTTGTATTTTTCTATAGTCAATTATAAAAGCAGCTACACAGACGTTATCTTACTCAAGGTGCCGTACCTGTGTTTTGTTTCTCCAGCTTCTTCTGCAGAAGGACGTCTATCATGCATCTGTGATGCTACTACTGACCAGGAACTCTGTCAGGAGATGGGTGGTTTAAAAGCTCGAGCAAGACATGATGTCACCTCCCAGGAGGCCACAAAGGAGATGGACGTGCAAACATAATTATGATGTGTTCTGGGAGAAGCTGTAACAGATTCCACGGAAGGTGCATGGGTGCTCACAGGAAAGACTAATTTGTTAGGCTGGCAGGTTAGGAAAAGCTTCCTGGGGAAGTGGTACATGAGATCGCATTAGAGATGGGTGAGTTCAAGTGATTCCCATAGTTTATTTAGAGTCACACAGGGAGGGGGGAGGGATGGATGGAAGGAGGGAGGGAGGGAGAGAGATGTGAATACATTCTGAGCAGCTCTGGATAGAACATGTGTATTCTGAACTCAGACCAAGGTTTGGAGTGTCTCCCTGTGCATATAAACCCCCTGAGCCACTTTGAGTCTGGCCTGTTAACACTTTTTGCTGGATCTTGAAAAGTATCAGATTAAGGTATGACTCAGAGTTCTGGCATTGAGGAATCTACCTTGAGTAAGAAAAAAACAAAACACAAAAACAAACAAACAAAAAACCAACCAACCGACCAAACAAACAAAACCCAATGTCTCCCTTCACTTTGAATCATTTTTTTCCCTAGCAACCTCTGCTTCCAAGAAATTTCCCTTGGGAATTCCCAGATATACTAATGTCCTCTTCCATTTGGGTTTGGGATCATGTTTGACTTGGCATTCTAGTGAGGAAAATGGAAATGTCCCATGCAAGATTTGGTTGAGTACCATGTGTTCACATCCATTTCCTTGCTAGTTTGGAGTGATATTCTAAAAAGCAGGAATGCAGGGGCTGGAGTCATTACTCACTCAGCAAGGAAGAGTATACATTGCTGTTGCGGACCACCAGAGTTCTATTCCCAGTACCCATGTTCCTAGCACCCAGCTCTCAACTATCTGTAACACCAGCTCCAGGGGACCCAATGCCCTCTTCTGGGCTCCGTGGGCACTGCGCTCAAGTGCACATATGTGCATTCGTACATGCATGTGCTCATGTACACACATTTGTATAAACTTAATTTTAAAAAGAAGTGTCTGACATTCCTAAATGGAAGCTTGAAGTCCTCTGGAATTACTTTGTGGTCTTCCCTAGAGAACACCCACTTTCCAAAGCCCACAAACCAAAAAAGGGTGTGGCAGGGAAGGGGAGAGCTTCAAAACATGCCTAAAATTAGCTTTGAGAGGAGGAAATGAATTCATTAGTGCTGTCTCCTCGCCTCATCCAGCCATCATTCTCTCAGCTACAATTTAGCTGGTGGGTTTTTCTGTATTTCTTTGTATTGAGCATTTGCATGTCTCAAGAGTAAAAGGAGAGGAAGCAGAGTGTGAATGTGCAAAATGCACGTATGCAGCTTAAGGTATGTGTGCATGTATGTGCAGGCAAATCTGGCTCCCATGAGGTGAGCAGTCTGTTCCCCAAAATACCTTCTATCATGGTGCTCTGCTTCACACAGGTCCAGAAACAACAAAGCCAGCTGATCATGGACCATAATCTCCAAAACCTTGAGCCAGAAATGAAATTGTTCTCCCAACACTGCCGTAAGCTTAGGACCAAGTTTTCATGGATGTTTAGGGGGCAGTTATCCAAACCAGAGCAACCATCAGAGTTACTTCCCTGGCTTTAAATCTCATTAAGAGGAAAAAGATCCTGAGGCAAGTAGCCTAGCTAATGAGTGGGGCTGGAGGCTGGTCCCTGAAAAGGAGTGGGAGAAGAAAATCTATCTAATGGGGCAAATGATGGCTGCTATCAAACATCCGAAGGGCTACAGATTGGAAGAATAGAGATGATGCAGAGGAAAATAGCTTGATGAGCAAGCATGAGGACCTGAGTTCAGGTGCCTAGAGGCCACCCAGAGCTGGATGCTATAAGAACAAGCACACAATCCCGTTGGTGAGAAGGGAGACAGAGACAAAAGAATGCCCTTTAGAAGCTTGAGGGCCAGCTAACCTGGCACACACAGCAGAAAACAGCAACAAATGAGGCTGTTCCCTAACTTCTGTTCTCATGCTGTGGTCTGTGCACGGTTGGGGGCATTTCTGCAAGCAGGTCCACACACATTCAGTCACATGAACATACTGTGCACACACACAAACAGAGGGTGGCATTAAAAAGGAAAATCCCTCCCTAAAGGAGCAGGCCTCAGGGGGCAGGTTTCAGTACAGCATGATAACTGCTTTCCCATGACTTAAAACAGTCTACAAATGCAATTCACTGTCAGGGCTGTGACCACTGATTGAGGATATAGTGATGATTTAAAACTTTAAAGTGATTTCCTATTACATGGTGCCCAGACTTGAGCCATAAATTACTTATTTGTACATGAAGCACAGATCCTGTCCTTTTTAATCATCTCCGGCCTTGACTCTTCTCTAAAGCCAGCTCTTATTGATTGTTACTGACTGAATGGAACACTGTGTGAAGAAGGTTTCCAAAGCTATGTAATGCAATAGATTGATAATGTCTGCTAAGGACCAGGGAAAGGAATAGCGGGGACTCACTTTGTCTTCTTTGTGTATGTAGTAGGTGATAATATTATCAGTATTGTTTACTAACTTTAAATCTAAAGTTTAAATTAAATTTAAATCTTTAAATTTCTGTCTTCCCATCATGATGTTGTTTATTGCTCTGAGAGGGGCAGGTGGATGTCTCTAAGGACAAAGAGATCTCAGGACATGGGGTGAGGAAGAAGAAAGCTGACTAGTGGAACAACTTCCAGCAGACAGAGGAGAGCAGAGCCTCCCTAGGAGTGGGAGATCCAGGGGGTCCAGGAAAGAAGTGGCTCCATGAGGCTCTTCTCTGCCTCTGAGCCTCAGCTCTGGAAGAGCCTGGGACAGACAGACACCACACTTTCTGCTTAGGCCCCATGCCAAGACAAGAAGGCCCTGGCAGTGGGGTGTCCGGGAAGAGACAGGGCAGAAGCAGGTACACCAAATGTCTTAATTCCTTGTAGAGATGAAGTCTTTGAAGTTCCCCCTGTGTCCCTGCCGATGAACGGGGGCCCCTCTCTTTGGTGCTCACTGTAGGATGTCAGATGACCAGATGAGGGACATAGCTGGCTGTCAGTGTTTCTATAAGGCCAAGGAGATGTAAGATGGCACCAAGTCAAGCAGGGATGATGCTCAAGCCCCTTGTAACAGGTCTGAGTGTGTGTCCACAGAAGATGGAAAAGGGCAGAGGTGGGAGCTAGAAGGAGCCCTCCAGAGATCAGCAGAAGGTGGCAGAGAAGCAGAGCACTGGCCAGGGGCCTCTCCCTGGAGCTGTGGGGATGTGTAAGCTCCTCTAGCCTGAAGACACTGGGATGGGGGAGGGAGGGTAGAACCTCTGAAAGGTCCCATGGGAAGCCTGAACTTTAAATTGCCTGATGGCTGCAACTATGGTCAGGCTACCCCTTCAAAATCTGAATGCAGCCATGTTAACATCTCTGTTGTCTCTCTCACACACAGACACATCATAAGTACCTGCTAATCACCTGGATGGTGTATCTGAAATGGAAGATGGAAGGAGACAAAGTAGACGTTTGTGACGGCAGAAGCAACAGTGGTGTAGGAGGAAGGGAACAGAGGGGAGATCCGCCTGAGGGACGACTTAGTAGCTAGCACTATCGATTGGGTGCATACCCACTACTGCCAGTGCAGCCAGGACCCCAGCAACCCCTCCCCCGATCTTGTTAGAAATCTAGTCTATAGGGCAGGGGAGATGGCTCAGTCAAGTGTTTGCTGTATAAACCTCTCTCTCTCTCTCTCTCTCTCTCTCTCTCTCTCTCTCTCTTTCTTCTCTCTCTCCTCTCCTCTCTCTCTCTGTGTGTGTGTGTGTGTGTGTGTGTGTGTGTGTGTGTGTGTGTTTGTACAAGCTACAGTGGCCAGATGAGGGTATCAGATCTCCTGGAGTTACAGGGAGGTTACAAGCCACCTGATTTGCATGTTGGGAACAGAATCCATGTCCTCTTAGAAAGCAGCAAGTGCTCTTAACTGCAGTGCCATCTTTTTAGCCCCAACCTAGGTTTGTTTTTGAGACAGTATCTCTTAGTCATTTGAAACTTGCCAATTACTCTAGGTTCACTTACCAGAAAGCCCCATGTATTACGTAATGTTCCTTGGGACCCCATTACCCCTTATTTTTATCTTTAAAACATTTTGAGACATGGTTTTTCACTGGACTGGAACTTACTGATTCTATTAGGCTGGCGTGTCATAGAGTCTCAAGGATCCACCTGTTACCATCTCCCTAAGCGCTAGACTCTTAAGTGCTTGCTACCAACCTCTATCCCCTTGAAATGTGGGTTCCGAGGCTCAAACTCCGGTCCTCAGGCTTTTACAAGGCAAGCATTTTACCACCTGACTTATCCTTCTGGTCATGATTTTAACTTTTAAAAATGTGAGCAAATCATAGATGTAGTGTTGAGTGTGGGTCAGACAGAAGAACGGGTGTGTGGGAGCCATGGCAGGTTCTATGTCTGAATATAAGCAGTGTTCAGGAATCCTCCCAGATTTGAAGCAAGGGCTGCCCTTAGAAAACAAGGTATTTGGGAAATTGCTCTGAGTAGCTCTGTGAGACTTCTGGCCTTTGAGGCTAGGGACATCTATAGCTTCAAGGTAGTGCCCTGCATGACAGGACATGAAAAAATCTGTTGTATTATCCCAAGGTCAGTAAAAAGACGGGTTACAAGCTAGAAAGTATCAGTGACTAAAACCCCTCACTCAGTAGGATGTCAGGACAACCTGGGTTCTTGTCCCACTTTTGCATTCCAGAGCTGACAGTCTGTCAGTCTATCAGGAGTAGACTCATTTATAACACCAGAGAAAGGATCCTAGCAACTCTGGGTTTCCCTCCAGGATGCTCCAGAATCTGGATTAAAGGTCCCTGGAGGGGCCTCTCAGTTATCTCCTGAGACTCCCACAGGAACTTGTGATGACTGTGGCTTTCTAGGGACTCAGCCCCAGAGACAGTAGCCTATGCCATGGCCAGGAGAAAAGTCTCCCTATTCCTACAAGTCCTGTTATCAATGAGCAACTTGGGTCTCTAGTTTATGACCTTTATCCATCTTAACCCTGATGTCTGCCAAGGCTAGGGGAGCATCTCTGGATTAATGCCACCCTGGTCTTCCTGCAGGCTCTTCTGACTGTCCCTTTTGTCTCTTTCCTTCTGCACACTGGCTTAGTACATACTAAGGGCCTCCTTGCCCAGCATCTTACAGTCAAGATGAGAATGAAGATGTCTTTCTTATATCCAGTTGTGGTCCACCTAAATGATATGTGGAAGTCTAAGTCTGGTTCCTCGGAATGTGCTCGTGAGTGGAGATAGGGTCATTATAGCCCTACCTCCACTCGTGTAGTTAGCATGAGGTCATGAAGTTGGGTCCTGATCCACCTTGACTGAGGATCTCATCAAATGTGTACCTCAAAGGCAGACACTAGGAGGGAAAGCATAGAAGCAAGGAGATGATCATACCCAAGTCAAGGGGAACAATCTAGACCAGACTCTTCCTCACAGTCCTCAGGAGGAAAGAACCATCGCCTGACACCTTGTCCCTCTAAGCTCCAGAATGTGGAGATGATGCATTGCTGTTGTTTAAGGCCCTGGATTCAGTGCTCTGTCCTGGTGGCCCCTGGAAAGTAATAGGATGTATAGAAGAAACTGGAACACAAGGCAAGGCCTGGATCATTGGGAATTTGTTGGCAAAGAAACACCTGACCTTCAAGTACACAGTTCAGTGAGAGGGCAGGCAACCCACCATACCTTTCTGTGGCTCCTATACAGCATGACACCAAAAAAGGGGGAAAACAAGATCAGTTCGATTTCTGTGGTGGGAGTGTGCTGCTTAGCTTTTTGTCAGCTTGACACATGCTTGGGTCATTTGGGAAGAAGGTGCCCCAAATGAGGAATTGCCTCCGTCAGACTGGCCTGTAAGTCTGTGGGCATTTACTTGACTGATGATTGATGTGGGAGGGTCCAGCCCACTGGCGGTGCTGCTCCTAGGCAGGTGGTTCTAGAATGTAAAAAAACCCAAGCTGAACAAGCCACAGAAAGCAAGCCAGCAAGCAGCATTCGTCTGTGGTTCTCTGCTTCAGTTCCTGCCCTGCTTTTTCTCAGGATGGACTATAACTGTAATCAGAAATAAGCTCTTTCCTCCTCAAGTTGCTTTTTATCAGTGCTTTATCACAGCAACAGAAAGCAAAATAAGGCAAGGGAACAAATGGGGCTCTATGCGGCTTCACAGCCTGTAGCAGCAACATAGGGCAAGAAGCCCCGGCCCTCACCAGAGCATAGGAAATGAGCAAGGTCTCCTAAGCCCTGTGTGTGGGGAACGAGTGGCTGAGGAATTGTGGTTTCTCTCAAGCATCTTGGGCTCCCATGTCTGCAAGGATGACAGGTGTTCTGTTGTGCATCAAGTTTTGCTGGTGTGGTGTGGGTATGTACAGGATCTCCAGGGCACCAAAGCAGGGCCACTCGCCAAAGCGGCAGTTACTAGAAGACTGTGCTGCATCACGGCCTCTGAGTTGGATAGCTCAACGAAAGGAGTATCAGTATCATGGTTGGACCATTACCCCTCCCCCAAAGTTCACATGATAGACACTGGATCCCCAAAGTCACACTAACTGTGTTTGGAGGTAGGGCATTTGAGAGGTGGTTCAGATTAGATGAAGGTCTTTAAGATGACTCAGCAGGTAAAGTTGCTGACCTCTAAGCCTGACAACCTGAGTTTGATCCCCAGGACCCACATAGTGGATGGAGAGGATCAATTCTTCCAAGTTGTCCCCTGACCTCCACAACCATTTCATGACAGGAGCACATACACAAAACTGACTGACTGACTAAATAAATACAATCTGCAATCTAAAAAAAAAAGTTGTTAGAATAGGTACTGAGGATGGAGCCCCTAGGATGGTATCACTGAGGTTGTAAGAAGAGAGACCTACACTGGCAAGTTTGCTCATTCACACCCCAAGGTGCCCTCCACTATGCTCCGATGCAACAGAAAGACCCTCACTAGAAGCTAACATATTAGACTCCCCAGCCTGCAGCATCATGAGCTAAATAACCCTCTGTTCTCTGTGTTAACCCGTCTTAGGTACTTTTCTAGAGAAGTTGGTGCGACAGCTGGGCAAAGAACTTGAAGGATTCCACTTCAAATGGATGTATACAGACCAAACATGGCCCATAAAAGAATGAGGTTTTTGTATTCAGGAAATCATTTTCTCCTTTAATTCTTGGAGCCCAGCAAGTACTGAAAGGAGCAGGCAAAAGCCCCTTAGCCTGAGCACTGCCATTTTGACTCTGGACTCTATTTTACTTGCAGGGTGAAATAAAGTTCAGGTTCCCAAGCTCTAGGGCAGCTGAGAATGTTCCAATGGCTGATCAACCTCCTCCCTAAACCATAGAGATAGTCATTATGCAGATTTAGTTTTTTGGGAACATTATGGCTGTTCCTAACAACAAAGGAACAAATGAATCTGGTTGGTTGGATTGAAAGGCTTGCATTGTTGACAATGTTGGAAGACTCAAGGAAGCCCATAATTTCTAAATCCTGATTGGTGAAGATTTAACTTGGCAACAAATGTTTGTGGGTTTTGTGCTTATAAACCCCACTTCTGGCCTGCTTGAGGCT
Source organism: Cricetulus griseus (assembly GCF_003668045.3). Classification (NCBI taxonomy): domain Eukaryota; kingdom Metazoa; phylum Chordata; class Mammalia; order Rodentia; family Cricetidae; genus Cricetulus; species Cricetulus griseus. Next base: position 182,569,986 of record NC_048597.1, read on the forward strand.
GGCAGGAGAAACAAGGCTCCCGAGTCCTTGTCCTGCAGCCCTGATCAATTGGTGACCCAATTATGTGGTGAATTATTAAAATCTTTGAAACTGTAAGTGTTATCCCTCTCCTTCCTCGTGGCACATAATGGGCAGGATGTAACAGTACAAAGTTCAGAATTTAGATGGCTAAAATAAACAAGAAGCTCACAGCATAGTGCCTAGCCAAAGAAGCCAGGCACAAGAGTGCACTCTTCATGAGTTCTGTGGTCTGAGACTCAGAAACAAGCCAACCCATATATACAGTGAAAACAGATGTGGGCTCCTCCAGGGAAAGTGGTGACTAGGAAGTACCCTGGGGCAAGTTCCTGGGGAGATGATGTTCTGTTTTGGGAGAGTGATATGACTTGTCAGTACTGGACAATATAAGCTTGCTATGTGAATGTTACCCTAAAAGCATATAAAGAACACAGTAACCCAATCTCAAACCCCAGCACACAAAAAAAGTCTGCAGGCATTTTTCACTTTTGTGTTGTCTTATTTGCTCTGGGAAGGGTTTATTTTTCTGTGAATATACTATAAATATCATTTGGGTCCTTTTTCCTTTTCAAATTGACGTGGCTGGAGTGCCTCTTTCCATCATTAATGTCTTGGTCAGCATCCTCTCTCTCTCTCTCTCTCTCTCTCTCTCTCTCTCTCTCTCTCTCTCTCTCACACACACACACACACACACACACACAGTGAGAGAGAGCATGTTCTTTCAAGGAGATGTGGAAACCGGAGCAAGCCTCAGGAGTCATCCTTAGAAACACCACCCACCTTCTTTGAGATAGAGCCCCGAGTTGTCCTGGAGATCAGCAATTAGGCTAGACTGTCAGCCACTGAGCCCCAGGGATCCCCCTGCCTCCACCTCCCCAATCTTGGTAGTGAGTATATGCTACCAAGCACTTTAAATGGATTCTGGAGACGGAACTCAGGTCTCCATACTTGCAAGGCAAGCACTTTACAGACTGAGACAACTCCCTCCCTGCCTGATCACCCTCATTTTTAAGCAACTTCCTTGCCTGTGCTTTTAATCCACACACAGCTTGAAGGATTGGGCATTCAGGTTGCCTTGGCAAAAATAAATGACTCTGATTAGCATCTGTGCCCATACATCTATGTCTGCATTTCTGATTATTTCTCCGGAAGATTGAGGAAGAGGGATTGCTGCGTAGCATATGCATACGTAAGGTTTTGTGGTGCCGTTGCTGGCTGCCTTGCCTTCTGGAGCACAGGTGCTATGCTTCGCTCCCACATCCTCAGGAGTTTTAGGAGAGCCGCAGTTTGTCATTGTGGCTTGTGTTTCTGGGGTTACTGGTTGAGCTCCACACTTCCCCATACATTTTAAAGCCATCTATTTCCTTGTCTACCCACATGGCTTGCTCACTTTATGACAGTATTGCATTCTTAATGTGTTTCTTACTGAAAGGAAAACTTCTAAAGACCGAGGTTATTAATTCCTTGAACATATTGGTGATAAATACTTACTTTTAGTGTACTTTCGATTCTGAGTTGGTTTTAACTTGCATCAGCCATTCATCTATCCTCCTGAGTCATTTGCTTTTATGATTTGCTTTTCACCCACGTCCCTTGTCTAGTATCTCAGGGTGAGGTATTGCAGATGGAGTGAGCCCTGCCAGCTCTGGCCTGGAATCCAGAGAGGTAAGAGGGGCTGGATGTGGGTTTGTCTTGGGGAATGTGGAGATGTGGAGGAGGTGTGGAGTGAGCAGGGTTCTTCCTCGAAGGAGAGAGTGGCACAGGTTTCTAAGCTGAACTATTGTCCCGAAGCCACAGATACACCGAACAGTTCAGCGTCTGAACTGTAGCTAATCTCAGCTTGAGTGTGCTGTGAATGGAAGCCACACCCCGAGCAAAGCAAATACTGTGCACGCTGATAGCATAGTAAAATGATAATATTTTGGCTACGTTGACTTTAATGTAATATTAAAATTTTTTCTCTCATTTTTACTATTTTATTAATTCTTTGAAAATTTCAGACATGCATTGAACATACTTTGATCATATCCACCCTACTACCTCCTCTGAAACCCATTAACCTACCTCCTTCCCTACTTCTCTACTTTTCTTTTAAGAATGATTATTATTAATAACCCCTGAAAGTCAAACTAGTGCTGACCATGTGCACATGGGTTTGGGGCCATCCAATGGGATGCGAGCAACCTATCTGCAGCCATCTCCCCAGAGAAAAGTAATTCTCTCTCAGCATCAACTGCCAATAGTCCTGGATCTGCTAAGGGTAGGGGTCTCAGGAGTTCTTATCCACAAATTTAGATTTCAAAGTGGTTACTTCAAATTGTGAATTTTCACGATGGCTCCCACTCAGTTTTTGTTGGGAGGTTCAGACACTAGCCAACTGTGGGATGTCTACACTTGTGGGTGCTGGCATAGCAGCTGCTTTGCTCTGCGTGTTAATTTATATCTGCACAAAAACTCCTTTGAGTCACATCATAACGATCTCATACTGTGGCACTAGGGCAGAGACCTTCATGTGAACAGCACCGTATCACTAATAACTCACTGGGATGTGTGGTCTTGGTTTCCTGCTGTTTCTGGCCCCAAACAGGGAAATCATTCCATCTCCTTGAGCCTCAGCTTCCTTGGGTTCCCTATGAAGATGACTCTGAGGTGGAGGTCAGAATGCATGGGCCTGTTAAGTTACTGAACTCACTCTCGGGATCAACACTGGTAAAGGGAAAGAGAAAGCAAGACAAGGTGGAGGAAGAAGCTAGGCTTTAAAGCAGGTAACCAGGGGTGATGAGCTCATCAAGGCTCTGGAGCTAGGATGGCCCTTGCACAGTAGCTCAAGTCAGAGCGAGAAGGCCACAGCTTTGTCATCCATACCCGTCCGTGTCACTGGGTGCAGCTTTCCTGGTGAGGGCTGTGACCTGGAGGGAGGGGTCTCGCCGCATTTAAGAAAGGGAGAACCACTCTGAAGGCTGAGGGTGGTCAACCTTCCCAGCAGCTGGGGCGAACCATCAGTCCTGAAGAAGGCTCTATGCTATGGGACACAGCATCCATGACAATGGAAAATGACAACAGCCACTGAAGGATCAAATGAGGGTATTTTATAACATTTATAATAGAGAATATACAGTATACAAGCCCCATTATAAATATGAGAATATATATGTTCTTATCAAGATAAGGTAAAGACAAGCAGGGAGAAAATAACTTGTCAAGACGATGTGCTGTGGAGGTTGCTCAGGTGGTAGGATGCCTAGGATGCATAAAGCCCTGGGATGGATCCCCAGTGTTACATAAACCAGGCAGGAGGTATAATCCCAGCACTTAAGAGATGGAGGCAGCAGGATCAGAAATTCAAGGTCATCCTCAGCTTCGCAGTGAGTTCAAGGCTGGTGTAGGCTACATGAAACGCTGTTTCAAAAATAAAGTTATTATGTTATGTGAACTGTTATACCCACCATGCTTGATGGTGAGGTGCCATTGTTCTAAATCAATATCATTTTATGGAGAGAATGAAACTGAAAGCAAAGAAAGCTGACATTAGGTCGTGTCCTAGTTTTATTTCTGTGGCTGTGAAAAAAGTACCCTGGCAAAAAGCAATTTAGGGGAGGAGGGCTTATTTTAGCTTACATTCCAGTTTCAGTCTATGACAGCAAAGGTGTCAAGGCAGGAACTTCAATAGCTAGTCCCATCACAACCACAGTAAGAGCAGAGAGGAGTGGATGGCTTCTCATTCACTTGGATTTGAGTTGTCTGCTCATTTTTGCTTTGTTTTGAGCTCTCCACTCTTAACAGTGTTCAGGACCCTTGCATAGGGAATGGTGTCACCCACAGTAGACTGGGTCTTCCCACATTATTTAATTAAGGCAACCTTACAGACACATTCAGATGTAGACAGTACCACATTGAGACTTTCCTTGTAGATGATTCTATGATTGGCATTTGGCTTTTTCCTTCATAGCTCCTGTTCATCCTTTTCTTTAAAAATGTTAATGGATTAATTGTTTTAAGAAGCAAATACACTGAGCACTTGATATGTTTTCTAGAGGTGAAATAAGAGAAGCAGAAAGAATGCAGGTTTGGAGTTGGGCTTGTGTGCACTTGAATGCAGTTTCTGCTCTCTGTTGGAAGAGTTCCCTCACCTCTCCAAGTGTCTGTGTCTTCACCTGTAGAAACATAATGGTCTATGAGGACTGTAGGAGAATGGCATAGACAACACAGGTCAAAGTTTTCACATGGTATCCAGAACAGCTAACCCTGCCGGGCACTCTATCTGTGTTGAGCCCTTGCCAGACACCAGGTAACTGAAAGCATGTTAGCTCATTTGAAATGGAGCCAGGCCTTCTCCCCTCTTTCATATCCTCTCCCACAGTTCCCAGGGACCTTTCTCAAGAACATCTGGGAAGCTGTCTGTTTAAAAGCCACTGTTGTGAGGGAAACAGTATAAAAAAATCTCACCCCTCAGGAAGAACACCCACGAAGTCTCCCATAGCCATGGGAGCTCAAAGATGTGGGAGCTCAAGCTGGGCTGGGGCCTGGGGGAAGCCACCTCTCAGAGGCTCCTAGCAGGGATGAGTCAGGGTCTATGAATGGTCAGATAGCCTTAGGAAACGGTATATTCTTCTGGCACCTTTCAAATGGCATGTGGACTCACTTCTGCCCCTATCACCCTGTGAGGTCTGGAAGACATTGTGAAGAGACAGTAGACTCGTGGAGCCCTGTAAAGCCTGCAGATCTATGGGCTGAGGCCTGTGGGAGGAATCTGTTTACACTGAAGAAGGATCCACCAAATGGAAGGACTGAGCTGACTGATGGTGCCAGCTTGGAACCAGGGCCATCCAGTGAGGGAGAGTTGCTGCCATCACAGTCCAGACCAGTTAGGTGCTCTCCTCCCCAGGAACATCTGTGTTGGAACTTTTTACAAGCAGACCCAACAAAACCAGATTCCTAAAAAGCTATCTCTTTCTATCCAGATGGCTTCTGTAGCCTTGGCAGAAGGACTTGGGAGTGTGTGTGTGTGTGTGTGTGTGTGTGTGTGTGTGTGTGTGTGTGTGTGTGTATGCCTGTGCATATGGAGGAGGGTGGCATTCTCAATCTGGACTTCTTTTTATTTGTTTATTTATTTTTAGGCCTTTAAAAGTCCCTTTGTGACTCTTTCTCAGTTCAAGTATACTCTTTGATTTTCTTAAGCATACATTCTAGGAAGGACAGTGCATCAAAGGTCTCATGTTGGAGAGCATTTGGAATCTCTTTGGTGACAACATCTTATGGTGACCCTTGTTTCCATACATCCTTGAATATGGACTGATATATCTGGAAGCTAGGGAGAACCCTATGGCAGGCAGAAGAGATGATTCAGTGGGTAAAATACATGTTGTGCACACATTAGGATCTGAGTTCAGACCCCTAGTGTAGACCAAGCTAGGCACAGAATGTGTAGGCCTATAGTCCTAGTGCTGGGAAGGCAGACAGGGTGATTCCTGGGGATTATTGGCCAGCCAATCTAGCCAATCAGTGAGCTCCAGGTTCCAGTGAAAGACCCTGTCTCAAAAAATGAGAACTTCTAACACCAACCTGTGGCTTCCACATACAGGTGTACACACACACACACACACACAGAGAGAGAGGAGAGAGAGAGAGAGAGAGAGAGAGAGAGAGAGAGAGAGAGAGAGGGAAGGGAGAGAGAGAGGGAGGGAGAGAGATTCTTCTTGCCCATTTAATCCAGTTCCATGCTCTGCTAATTACAGAGTTCTAACACTAAATAATCTGGGTTTATTCAAAAATCACCTAAAATACTAGCATCTCAAATGCTTGCGCTAACACCGATAATCATTTTACACAGGAAGGACCAAGGCTTATGTTGTAATCCAGGCACACCTTGCCCTGCCCCTTGGGGACCTGGCAAAGAGTGCCCACCCCTGCACACATGGCAGGTAGTACCCTGGATCTGTATGCAGGTACAAAGGTCCCTTTAAGAGACAAGTGTCTCCCACTCCTGCTCTCTCTGCCATTTCTCTGAGGAGGCAGACAGATCTTCGTCTGTCTCCCCCCTCCTTTCTCTCTCTCTCCCTCCCCTCTTCCCCCTCTCTTGCTCTCTCCCCATTCCCTTCCCTTCCCCAATAAAACTTCCTTCCCATGTAAGTTCTGCCTGATAGAATGTTTGTCCCCTGCCATGGGATCCACTGTGGTCCCACCTCAGGCCATATTATTACAGCTTAGCTTCAACAACTCTGCTGGGGACATTCAGATATGAATGTGGCAAATCTCTTTCTTGCCTAGCACATGTTTTTCTGCAATGCTAAAACCCAATCAAGTGTTCCAAAAGGAACAAAGGGGAAAAAGCAAACACCCTCAAAGAGGCATCCTGGGTCACTCAGGAGACTAGTACATTAGAATGCCTTCATGCATAGTTCTGTCAAAATAAGATGTGGGGGCCCAAACAGTTTAGAATCTCCACATGAAAGGTGTCTGGTATGTGTGATGTGTGTGTGTGTGTGTGTGTGTGTGTGTGTGTGTGTGTGTGTGTGTTTCATGTATGCCCATAAGTCAAAAGACTATGTGTGGGAGTTGGTTCTCCCCTTCCACCATGTAGGTATCAGGGATTGAACCAAGATCCTCGGGCTTGACAGCGGGTGTTTTCACCCTCTGAGTCCCCTCACCAACCCCTCAGGGACTTTTTAAATAGATTCCCTGGATGCTTCTGATGGGCTTGCTCAGGTTCAGAACCACAAAGGTAAAGAAATAGGTTGCCTCTGGACATGCCACAATAACTATCTTCTTCAGGCAGCCGGACTGTCACTGGCTACTTTTTTCCCAACAGGAATGGCATAAAAACAGGACTTTGGGTGTGTGCTCTGGGCCCAAAGGCCTCATGATTCTAGCTCTTTCTTTGGGCAAGCCTCTTACTGTTTTCTTCTTTAGTTTCCTCTTCCGTAAAATGAAAGCTAGTAACACCTCTCCCTAAGGGAGTAGTTGTGAAATTGAGGAGACATATATAATATGTTAGTGTTTGGCTCATGGTGGTAAGTTGTTGTAGTCTGACATTTGCATAATAATAGCTCTAAAGCAGGTTGAAATCTTCATTCTGGGGCCCCCGGACAGGCACGATGTATGCTGTTTGCTTGTCTCCGGCAGAAGCCCATTGGTTTTCCTCTTTGGAAATTCTTTTCTCAGCAGAGGAAGGCACATTCATGCAAATAGGTTCGGGTCTGCAGGTGCAGAGCGATCCGGAAATTAGCTTTAGCTAAAAATAAACCAGCTTGATCGGTTCTGTTTCCAGCAATACAGTGAATTAGTGGAACATTTCTCTTCTAAACAATGGAATGCTGGGTCCAGTATAGTGTAAGATCTCATGAATCTGTGGGCTGACTCAGACAGAGGGAATCCTTTGAGTCATGAGCAAGATGAGACTAAGAGTCCTGGGAGGGAAGACAACACTGAGATTTGCTTCGATCCTGGAAACTTTTCTGCCCTGGAGATCATGTGGGATGCAAAACAGCAACCTAAGTCCAGAGTTTAACCAAGGTCGAGTACCTCAGAGGAGATTCTCAAAGAAAGCAGATCCCAAATGATGCTTTTGGTGAACACCAAAATAATTGGAAGAAATGTCTGCTGGTCTCTACCCAGACAATTGCTTTGGTCCAGCACAAACTGACTCTCATTTGCCTTTACTAATCAAATTCACAACATGTACTTGGTTCTAAAGATCTAATTCCAAGGGGCTGGGAGGATGGCTCAGTGGTTAAGAGCACTTGTTGCTCTTGCAGAGGACCCAAGTTCAGGCAGCTCACAGCTACCTTTAACTCCAGCTCCAAGGGATTCAGTGCCCTCTTCCGGACTCTATAGGTGCCCACATGCATGTGTTAATACAGACACATAGACACACATACATGTAAATCAAAATAAAATAAATGAGACACTGGAAACAAACCAAAACCAAAACACAGGTAGAAGGTGATTGAGAAAGACACCAAAAGTTGAGCTCCACGCTCTCTCTCCCCCTCGCCCTCAATATGCCCATAGCCCATAGAGAGAATAAAACTGAGGCTGCCTAGTAGGCAAAGTCTCTGGGGAAACTGCACTCAAGGTGTTCCACAACAAAGAACCTGAGGCTCCCCTGGTAAGTGTTTTCTTCCACTGGACCAACTTCTTAGGGCAGATTTTGTAATTGCTTCCTCTCAGTCCCAGCCCATGGTCTAACCTCTGATTTACACGATGCCCTGAACTCTGGCAAAGAAAAGAAAAGAGAGGGGCTTTTCTCTGTCTTTTCTGCGTGTGTTAATGAGATTGTACATTGGGTCAATGGCCTCCTTCAAGGTCACTTGCCTGGTGAAGGCCCTGGCTGCCTTCCATTTCACTTGTCATTATGCAGCATTTTCTTTTATCTTTTCAGGGAGGGCCTCAGAGAAGAGCATAGTAAAAGGCCACGGTAATTAGCCTCACATTGTAACACCCTTGACTTTAGGCTAGTTCTCACAGCAGCGTAGGGGGTGATTTTATAGTGCTCTTTTCTCAGACAGGTCTCAAACTCTAGCAGGAAACCAGCAGGGGATTTCCCCCAAGACACCCAAGGGTGTTGGTGCGGGCAAATAGGTCACTGTTAGTACCAGAAGACACCCAAGGGTATTGGGGAGGGAGCTAACAGGTTACTGTTACCCCGCCCCCTCCCGTGGCTTTTAAATAGTAACTGTAGGTAAATAGAAAACAGCAGGTCTCATCTTTGTGGTGGTGGTGTTGATATGTTGTTTTAGAGGATTGCGTAGTGTATTGGTTCCTTTTCTGTTAGAAAACAGTGCAGGGGAGAAGGAATTTATTTTGGCTTACCTTCCCAGAGGGACAGAGTCTAGCATGGTACAGAAGCCGAGGCAACAGGCTGGGAAAGTTTGTCAGCAGGAACAGGAAGGTGGCTGATCACATTTCATCCACACACAGGAAGGAGGGAGAGAGGGAGAGAGAGAGAGAGAGAGAGAGAGAGAGAGAGAGAGAGAGAGAGAGAGAGAGAGAGACAGAGACAGAGACAGAGAGACAGAGAGACAGGGTGGGGGTGGGGCCAGGCTATACAGTCTCAGTCTCATAACCCTTCTTCAGTGATGTGCTTAGTCTGGCAAGGCTCCACCTCCTAAAAGTTCCTCGACATTTCCAAATAGCGCCACCATCTGGGGACCAATTGTTCAAACACAAGAGCTTATGAGAGAACTTTCATATTCAAACCACAGCGGGGAGAATGAACAAAACACCAGGATTTTGAAATCCCTTACTACATCTTAACAAGTTCACTAGCCTCTGGCCTCTGGAGTAGACTTGCAGGTGGGCAGGTGTGAACTGTGGGTGGGTAAGTGAGATCTGTAGGTGGATGGGTATGCACACCTGGGGCTTCTGCTGTTGTTCAGATGTGACGAGGTGAAGTGGACACATCACTTCTATGGTCATGTGTCCAAAATCTCTTTACTCCAGTCCAAGGACAAGTAAGTCACCCAGTGAACTTCCTACAAGAACAGTAAGTCTGCATATGGTGACTGGAGTAGATCTTGAAGTTATGAAAACCAAAGAGTGGTTGATAAAACCTCACAGATAAAGAGACTGTGGGGAGAGGAACATTAGATGCAGTAGGGTACCTCAGAATAGAAAGAGGCTGTGTCTTAGGGTTTTATTGCCATGAAGAGATACCATGACCCCGGCAACTCTTATAAAGGAAAACATTTGGTGGTGGTGGTGGGGGGAGGCACTGGCTTACAGCTCAGAGGTTTAGTCTATTATTGTCATGGAGGGAAGCATGGTGTCAGGCAGGCAGACATGGTGCTGCAGAAGGAGCTGAGAGTTCTACACCTTGATCGGAGGGAGCAGGAAGAGACTGTGTGCTATGCTAGGCCTGGTTTCAGCTTCTGAGACCCCAAAGCCCACCCTTAGTGGCACACTTCCTCCAACAAAGCCACACCTACTCCAACAAGGCCACACCACCTAATAGTGCCACTGTTTGTGACCCTATGGGGACCATTTTCTTTTAAACCACCACAGGCTATTAGTGGGAAAACCAGTAAATCTCCAATAAGCACTGCTAGTAATATAGCAGTTTTGTTTCTCAGGCTTGCCAAATTGACAGTCAGAGAGATGGGGAGCTAGTGCACACCTTTAATCCCAGCACTCAGGAGGCAGAGGCAGGCAGATCTCTGCAAATTCAAGGCCAGCCTGGTCTGTATATTGAATTCCGGGCCAAACTATCTATCTATCTATCTATCTATCTATCTATCTATCTATCTATCTATCTATCTATCTATCTATCTATCTATCATCATCATCATCTATCCTATTATCACTTAAACTTTGCCATAAATTATAATTTCAATATAATTCTATGAAAAAGATCCTGGATCTAGTACAAGTGGGGGATTAATAACGCTCACTGTGGTGTTATAAGGATTAACTTAGTGTACACGAACCATTTAGAACTCTACTACAAAGTGGGTGCTTGATACATCTTAGCTCTAGCCATAATTTGTTGTTTCATACGTGATTTGTTTCTGGTGACCTCTTGTTCGTTCAGTGTGAGACAACTCAGCATAGATCAGTATCCAAAGTGGGGTGCAGGTTGGATTCTACAAGATTAGCCATTGGAGGATAAGGGAAACATTAGACTTTTTAAAAAGATATTTTTTTTTGTTTGTGTGTATGGGTGTGTACATACATACACTCCATTTTGCTGGTGTCCACAGAGATGAGAAGAGGGTGTGCTGTCCCCTGAAGCTGCAGTTACAGACAGTTGTGAGTTGTCCAACATGAGTGCTGGGAACTGAACTGAGGTCCTCTGGTAGAGCAGCAAGTGCTCTTACCCACTGAACATTCTCCCCAGCCCCGGGATTTCTGTTTTTATGCTGTTTATTTTTCACCCAAGTTCTCTATGTTGTCGTGTGTGCTACAATGCACAGCATAAGTAGGTCAGAATATGTTCTCAATGCATACACAAGGGAAGGCGTGCCCTGTTGTTTTTATCAGTAGGGTCAATGGCATGAAAGGCCTGAAATGTGTGTTGTTACTGGGGCAGCATGTACTCAAGTATCTGTGTGACCTTCGAGAGCTCAAAGACACAGCCACTTAAGCAAACTAATTTTGCATTAAGCCCTAATGTCTGTGACATTTAAGTCTGCAGGAAAATAATACTCTGATCTAGAAAACTAAAAGGGTTGAGGCCGACTCTCTCTGTATTTACTGCTAGCGTTCCTTCAGCACAGACTCTTTCAATTTGTTCCATTACCAGACAGAAGCTCTCCACTTACTTTTGATAATTTAAATTTCCCCTCTTGACTCCCAGCAGACCTTATTTATTACTTCACGAAGTCTTCTTGTTATTTCAGGCGAAGTAAGTTTATGAGTCTAAAGCTTTTTGTATCTAGTTGATGATATTTGTAACAAAATAGAACAGTAGTCTTTGAGGCCTGGACCTACATAACATTAGTTTTAAGTTTTATTATGAATGTATTTATTCACAATCATTCATTCCAATGCTGATTTAGTTTGAAACACGTAAAAGGTCAAGCTTCCAGACCTACTGCCCTTAGACATTTTCTTAGTTTTTCAACTCCTTAAATTCGTTTCCTCATCATGAAGTGGAGCTAATGTTGGACTCACAGAGTTTAGGAGTGAAAATAACACTCCAAGTGAAGCACTTGGCCCAGTGTCTTACACTTGATTGATGCTTAATAAATAGTATTTGGGCTGATAGAGAGCTCAGCTGGTGAAGCACTTGCCGTGCAAGCCTGAGGACCTGAGTTCCATCCCTGGAATCCACAGGAAGGTGTCAGGAGAGAATGGACTTCACAAAGTGAAGAGCACTGTGGGATGCACATGCTGCCTCCTACTAAATAAATAAGTAATATTGTCATCTGGTGTGGTGGGCACATGCATGTAATCCTAGCACCCGGAATGCTGGGTAGGAGGATCAAGAAGTCAAGACTAGCCTGGGATAGTGAGACTATGCCTCAAAAACAAAACAAACAAAAAACACCCCCCAAACAGACAACAAAAACAGCAGTAAATTCCAAACAAGGGGCTGGAGATATGGCTTTGCCTTTAAGAGAAATTGCTACTCTTGCAAAGGACCCAGAGTCAATTCTCAGCACCGACATGGTGGCTTACAAACACCCATAACACCAATTTCAGGGGATCCATCACCCTCCTCTAGCCTCCAAAGATACCAGAATTGAACATGGTACACAGACACATACACACAAAATAAAAAAAAAAACTTTAAAAACCAAATGAATAGTTCTGCTGTTATTATTTTATTGGCAATGTGCCAGCTACTAAGGAAGATAAAAATGATTCTTATGTGTAAGGATCACACACACACACACACACACACACACACACACACACACACACACACACACTTAAAATATTATTGACAGAATTAGTCTACATAAGAATAAAGAAATGAGCACAGGGCATAAAGTGTTGTTCTCCTGCAGGCTACTCCCATGCCCTTGGCCTCTTCTAAGGATGTCTTTTCCTTATCAGAGCTTCTCTACAGCATAATGATTCCACATGCTGTAATGATACATCATTATTCAGAATGCTGTAATGTGCTGAGTCTTCCTTAATTTCATCAGCTCTAGGACAGCCTACTGCTTCCTTGAGGTGGCAGATGAAGATTTCTATCACCTGGGTCAACATTCCCCACCTTTTGTCTTCCTGGTGTCTTGTACTTAGGGTTTTAAAATTCCTCTATTTTTAACTTCAATAATCTGATACACCGCTATTTCTCGTTCAATCAGCTACATATGTAGGTTGCTTTTTGAAATGCGTGTTCTCATCCTTTTATCCTTTTCTGTTCACTTCTTACCTTCTTTGAAGACAGCCCACTCCTCTACTACACAGTTTGATGCATTTGAGAGATTGCCGAATTTGTCAGACTTAAGGTTTCAGTATCTCAGCAATTTCATCTGTGTGGAAACTACAAGAAAACACACTAAATCAATCTAGACCAGCATTTGGGTGCTAAAGCTTTGATTTCTGTTGTCAACATTAGTAGGATTTGCACCCAAATAAGCATTTGTAACCAAAGGCTTCTTGCTTCTTCCTGGGTGACTTAAAAAGTGTCTGATGCCTTCTGCTGGCCTCCATAGGCACCAGGCACTCACACAGTACACAGTCTTACATGCAGGCAAAACACCCGTATACATAAAACAAATACATAAATCTCTCTTTTTTTTTTTAAAGCCACAAGCTTTTTTTTTAAAGCCACAAGCTTTTTTTTTTAAAGCTCGCATCATCATGACCAATGAGTCCTTTTATCCTATAGAGAGGAACTATATGCTGGACCCTAGCCAGTCTCTGGGCTTCCTGGCATCTTCTACTCTTCTCTCTCCCACACTCCATCCTCCCTCCTTTCTTTACTTTCTAGAGAGAAAGAAGAATCTACCAATAGCCTTGTCTGGAGTTTACGAACACTTTCTCAACACTCTGGTCTAGGGTCATCCCTAGCCCACCCCACCCCATCTTCATATTCCTTTGCCCTCCTCCAAAAGGCTATCCTCTATACAAATGTCCACAGCTTCTTAGACCCCGTGTCTTTCATTTTCTGGACTGTTTCTCATCCATGTTGATGGAGTACATCCACAAGTAACATGTTTTCAAGGTGTCTTTGTTTAGATCAATCACTTTTGCTCAGAAGTGCGGCTAGATATACATCTGTCTTCAAAAGCCACTGCTTAACTGATTTCCGTTGACATCCACGTGGCTTTGAACAGCTCGACATCAGCTTCTGTTTCAGGGATAGCTGCTCTGGTCCTCATTCAACATCAGGAAGTGCTTCCTAGTTCCATACTTGATATTTCCATTCTGGGGAGGTTTTCCCCTATTTTTTAAAGATGCCCCCCTTCCCATTTTCCTCACTTTCCTGTGACAGATGTTAATTGGATAACGGCCCTCCTAAATTGATAGATGCTCTATTTTTGTTACCCTGTTTCTGCCATGCTTCTGATCTATTTGTGGTTTTTGACATCCTCTTCTGGAAAACTCATTATATTTTTTTTTTCCTTTTCGAGACAGGGTTTCTCTGTGGCTTTGGAGGCTGTCCTGGAACTAGCTCTTGTAGACCAGGTTGGTCTCAAACTCATAGAGATCCGCCTGCCTCTGCCTCCCAAGTGCTGGGATTAAAGGCGTGTGCCACCAACGCCCGGCTAGGAAAACTCATTATTAAGATTTTAATTTATCCTCTTAAAATTCCAAACTTAAATATTTTTGTTTTTAAAGGACAGTAAAACCCTTAGGTGTGTGGGGGGGGGCGGGTTGGGGGGTTCCTATTGACCTATTGGACATTTTGTCGGCTAGTGATTTTTAGATATTTTGGGTGTTCTGGATTATCTTTAAATCAGTCTTCCCTCCCCTTCTTTTTCCTTCTCCTTTCCCTTCTTTTTGCTGCTGATTTTCTTATGTATATTCCTGTCAATCCTTTCTACTTTCTTACAGGCTTCCCCCAAACAATCCTGCTCTGCTTGAATTCACGAGTTCTGTTTTTCCCTCTGAGTAAGAAACAACATTGACTGTCACTCTCTCATGACTCTCCCACCCCATGAGGTGAACAGGATGAGGGGGAAGACCTGGACATTTAAAATGACCTTCAAGTCCACTCTCAATGTTGTGATCCCAGCACATAGAGACGACAGTACCCAGGTTTCATAGAAGAAACCCAAGCCTGAATTACCAAGAACATCTTAAAATAAGATCTTACTATGTTCTCTTGCTTTCAGGGCCTTTATTGGATCTAAGAAAACATCATTGATGAAGTCGCCTGGTGATGGAACAAGTAGGAATAAATTCTATTTACATGGAGCGTCTGAAACAAATGGAAATGGCTCTCCATTTGTGGCAGATACATGTGGTTTCTGCAGTGTTACAATATTTATACTCATTATTGAATAGGCACACCTCCATAATAGGAAGACAGAAACTTAAACTCTATCCCAAACCCTAACAGAACTAGAATTGGTGAGAAGGAATATTGTTGTGAATCTTGTAGTTCCAATAAAAAAGCATTAGTGAGTTTGTTTTTATACCTATGCACCATGATATAGTTGGTTTAAAATTGGTGGAAGCATTGGGAACCGATAAGATGGCTCAGCAGATAAAGGTTCTTGCCTCCAAGCAAGAGGACCTGAGTTTAATCCCTGGAACCCACAAGGTAGAAGCAAAGAACAAACTCTTGAGAGTTGTCCTCTGACCACCACATGGGCAGTATGTCATGCATGCATGGGTACACACACACACACACACACACACACACACACACACACACACACACACACACACACGATGATGATGATGCTAATTTTAAAAATTTATAAATGGAGGCAAAGCAGTAGTACCCTACTGGGTCATTGCCAAGTTCAAAAGGAAATAACATTACACAGACATGTTTCATATTAACACAACCTAAAGATGAGCTGGAGCAGATCAAACTTTGTAATTGGTTTACCTGTGTCAACATTTCATATGATTTCTTCAGCAAAGAAAAGGAAAACAACCATTTAGCCCAAGAACACTTTCAAGTATTTTTGCCTTTGTTTATCCTTTGCCTGACTCATGAGCTCATGAGCTCAGATGTCCTCGAAGATTGTGACATAGCTATGTGTGATAAACAAACAGTCCATGTATTCAGAATCAACCAGAAAGGGAGGCCTAGGGGTTTGAATATGCCCTCAGAAGTCATGGAGGTCAGGGACTCACAAGAACTCTTGGTCCCATGCCTGCCTAGGATTTTGGTTGCTTTCTCTCCGGGTTGGCATTGACAATAAAGACTCTCAGACAGAAAGTCCCCTGCTGAAGATTCACCTTGATTTCCATTTATTGTACAAGTCTCAAGTGACCACATCATCTACTTCCTATATCTGAGGAATGACACTGTTGGGCTCATCATGTCCGCATCACACCAGCATTCAAGGATATAACATGTTTAGTTGTGGCCCTGGGGTCTAGGTACCTGATGGGGAGTGATGTGAATGGGGCAATAGGGTCCTGAAAAGCCCTGAAGGACATTCAGAGAACAATCAGCGTTTCATTTTCCCCAAGCCCATCCTACATCTGGACTCTGGGCTGAACTGCACCTCCCTCTGGCAATCCCCTTCCTTAGTGAATGATTAAATGAAGCTATTGATATTTCCCGCAGTGAACTAGCAGCTGTCATCCCAATCATTAACCTGGCTCCTAGCTCCTCTTTGCCACCTCATCTTCTTCTCTTTGAAGCCAGTTGTGAAAGAGATAAGTTCCATGTAGGTCAATTCTCCTCTGTCTTCCCTAGAATGTCAGCATTGGCAAGGATCTATCTTCAGTGCCTTGTGAGGGCTGGGCCTGGATCTCCCCCATGCAGCATATCCTCATCAGCCCTCAAGATGTGGCAGAAAACCGCAGGCCTACACCTATCTTTCCTGTGCAAGCCTTTCACACCTCCCCACTGACTCCAAAGCAAGGTCAGCATTGCCTGTGGTTGACATTCTATGACGCCCTATCTACCGATTTGTAGACACAGCTTCCAAGCGAAAAGCCCTGTCGTTGTCACTCTTTTGCCCTAGGACTTTGCTCCTACCTGGGATGGCCCAGCATGCCCATCTCTGCACATTGAAACCCTGCTGATTTGCAAGGCTAAATTAAAAGCTCCACTCAGAGTCCTCTGATTGTTCAGCTCCCCTAAAACTGGGTGCTGCTGGGCAGGAGTCTCATCTCAGAATGCTTTCCAAGTCGGGTATGGTGCACCCCTTAACCCCCAGTACTCAGGTGGCAGAGGCAGGCAGATCTCTGTGAGTTTGAGGCCAGCCTGGGTCTACGTAGAGAGTTCAAAGACAGCCAGGGCCATACAGAGAGATTCTCAAAAACATACAACTGAAAAAGGTACTTTCCATAGCTAACTTCACAGCCTGGGAGGCTGTCTCAGGTGACAGCACGGAAGCTTAGAGAACTTAACTTGCCCTTTGTGGTTATGGGACTCACTGTCTCTCCCAGGGTAAAACAGCTCAGTGTCCTGGGAATGGAGATCCTCCAGCTCACACATTTCCCAGCTGATCCTAGTTCATGGAAAACTGGAGTTTCAATGTATGGAAACAGCAGGCCCCAAAACTAGGGCTCCTGACCTGATGTGTAATCAGATTTGTTCTCTCCCATGCCTCGTGTGTGTGTTTGTGTGTGTGTGTGTGTGTGTGTGTGTGTGTGTGTGTGTGTGTGTGTTCGAGCGCCTCTGAGGGCTTCCTGTCCCCTTCAGTATTCCCTCTCCACTGCTTCCTTGAATGACCAGTTACCACAGGGACCCAAGGTGTGAACTCCCTGGTCCCTAGCCCTCTTCTTACCTCACTACTTTCAGAAGAGCCACTTGGATCCCCTTCTCACTTCCAGGAACCACTTCTGTCTGGTCCTCATGCCCCTCACTAGGATGGTATGCTCATCTTCTCTTCTGGGAGATTCAGTGATACCCAGCCCTGCCTCAGCCTCAGTGCCTTGGCTAAGTGTAGTCAGCTCCTCACCTCTGCTTGTCTGGTGTTTCCAGCAGACACGGTCACCACTGTGTCTGGCCTCTGAATTAGGGGCTGTCAGACCATTGATCCATCCCTCCATTAACACATATTTATCAAGGTCTTATTACCTGTGGGGCCCAGTGGGGCTGAAATGAATGAAGACTAATTGGCATTGCCTTTCTGGGCCCTGCCAGTCTGGGATAATGTACTGTAAATGGCTTTCTGGTGTCATCCTGTCTGCTCGCTTAGGGAGGACTGTTAATTCCTTGCTGGCAGGAACTTTATTTTCTTGGTCTTTGTGGCCTCCACATGGCTTACTATGGTGTGGGCATACGTAGAGATGGTAGCAGTGGATAACATATAGAGACTTGGGAAATATTAACAGCTTAAGGAGCGTGTGCAATCACGCTTCTTTAATTGGATACTGGTCTCATGGGGGAGGAAGGATGAGGCTGAAGGATGCAAGCTCTGAGAAGCTTAGCCAATCTGTATTCGATAAATAGCATTCAAACCTCATCAGGTGAGGATAAGAAAAACCTCCTCTCAAGATCTCTGCCCACAGCAAGGGATTTATTGACATTAAAAACAGTACTTTGCATAAATCCTGAGTGTGTTTTAGAAGAGTAATATGGAAGGGCTTCTAGAGAAAAGAATAAAAATAAAAAGAGGCCGCCTTCTCCAAACCTTCATGGTGGTTAATTTATGTATGAACTTGACATTGACTGTCCAAAGCATGTCCAGATACACGGTTAGCCATGGTTTCTGGTGTGTCTGGATGGATGTATATGCTAAGACTGACAGTTGAACTAATGGGTTTAATGGAGACCATTCACCTCATGTGGGTAGGCAGGGCCTCAGTTTTGTTCCTGTTGCTGTGATAAAATGCCCTGAGCTGAGAGATGGATGCATGCTCACTTAGTGCTTGCTTGTAATTGGTTCAGTGTCTCCACCCTTACACTGCTCAGGATGCCCTGCCTCGGTAATGCCTTCATGGTTAAGGTGGATCTTTTTACCTCAATTAACCCAATCCAGAAACTCCCTCACAAACATACCCAGAGGTTGTTTCTGTGGTGATTCTAAACCCCATCAAGTTGGCAATCCAGACTGACACCTCCCTTTCTTTCCCATTAGTCCCCTGTGTTCCCCTAGATAGTTTCAATTCTATGACAGACATACAGAATAGAAAACCCAGCGTGCACAAATGAGAGAAAAGATTTTATATCTGTCTTTCTGAGTCTTAATTCATTTAATATGATACTCTCCAATTACACCCCTTTTCCTGCAGACAACATGACTTTATTCTTCTTTGTGGCTGAAGAAAACAACATTGTGCACAAGCACCACATTTTCTCTACCATTCTTCTATTGTTGGACACCTATGTTGGTCTGGTATTGTGTGTATCACTGATGTCCCAAGCTGTTGTTTTGTTTTTCATGTGATTTTGATTTTAGCATTCCATTATAAACCTCAGCACTGAACACAATGAAGGAAGCTTTAAAGTGTTGAGGAGGAGCTTGGGTTCATATTTTTACCATTTATTTTATTAATTTAAATTTCGTTATCTTAAAATTATGTGTATGTGTGGGATGCTATTTGCGTGTGAGTGTAGATGTCTACAGAGTCAGAGATGTTGGATCCTCCTAGAGCTCAAACTCCAGGCAGCTGTGAGTCTCCTGGGATGGGTTCTGGGAACCGAACTTGAGTGCTCTGGAAGAGCAATGAGTGCTCTCAACCACTGAGCCATCTCTCCAGCCCCTTAGTACATTTAAAAAATGATGTCTATGTGTGTGTGTGGGGGGGTGGGGGGTGGGTATGTGCATGCTAGTGCAGTGCCCATGGAGGCCAGAGGAGGGCATCAAGTCTCCTGAAGCTTCCTGTCCCCTTCAATATTCCCTCTCCACTGCTTCCTTTGAATGACCAGTTACCACAGGGACCCAAGGTGTGAACTTCTGAGTTACCTGACTGAGCTTGGTGTTAAGAACTGAACTTGTTGCCGGGCAGTGGTGGCGCATGCCTTTAATCCCAGCACTCGGGAGGCAGAGGCAGGTGGATCTCTGTGAGTTCGAGGCCAGCCTGGTCTCCAGAGTGAGTGCCAGGATGGGCTCCAAAGCTACACAGAGAAACCCTGTCTCAAAAAACCAATAAGGAAAGAAAGAAAGAAAGAAAGAAAGAAAGAAAGAAAGAAAGAAAAAAGAAAGAAAAGAACTGAACTTGTGTCTTCTACAAGAGCACTAAGCACTCTTAAATGCTAAGCCATCCCGCCAGCTCTTCAGATTCTGCTTTGAAAAGGATGGACTGAACACGTGACACCCAAGGCATAAAGGAATCCACCTGGCATTTCACAGTGTGGTGAAAAGAAGAGAGAGACAGACATGTGCCAGCTATTGTGGATGCTCACTGGCCTTAAGAGGCTTTCAGGGGATTGGAGCTGCCGAGGCTCAGAGTCAGGGAATGGCACCCTGGGTTGACGGCATTTGGCTGTGTGTATATCTCCTATAGCAAAGGAGACATCCGGGAGCCAACACAAGCAGTAGTTCTATTTTCAGTTAAAGCATAAGAAAAAAAAAAAAAACAAAATAGCGAGTTGCAACCCCTGACCTCTGGTGTCACAAGGTCCCAGTGTGAGAATGAGATCCTTCCTTTTGCTCCTTCTCCCCACTGCTACATCTCACCATGATGAGCAAGCATAGATGTTTTGTCTTTGGTGATCCCATTTATTTTCTAGGAAATGGCAGTTGTATTTGTGTTTGTGTTATTTGTTTTTATTGCTATAGTCATTTTGCTGTATCCTTAGGGGGAATGTCTCTGGAATATCCCACCTCCTGTCCTAGTTAACTTCAGTTGTCAATTTGATACAGTCTAGAGTCATCTGAGAGGAAAGCCTCTATTGGGAAATTGCCTGGATCAGACTAGCCTGTGGGCATGTCTGTGGGTGATTGTCTTGACTGTCAATAGACACAGAAGAGCTCAGCCCATGGTGAGTGGCACCATCCCTAGGCAGAGATCCTGGGCAGTATGTGAAAGCCAGCTAAATAAACATGAGCCAGGGAGTGATCCAGCAAGCAGCCTTCCTCCATGAACTCTGCTTTGACTTATCTCAGTGATGGGCTGTGACCTAGAAGTGTGAGATAAGGTAAACCCTTTCCTCTCCTGAGTTGCTTTTACTTTGAGTAATTTTACCACAGTGAGAGTATGGGAGCCAAGACACCCTATAATGTTTGCATATAAATTACTCACGTACTTCCAAATACCTTGGGCCATCTCTAGATGACTCTTGATCACCCTTATATCCCTCTCAGTTACCAATACAATGTAAACACCTGTAAATAGTTGTTACCCTCCATTGTTAGGTGGTAATGATAAGAAAAACACCTAAACCTATTCAATTTTAGATTATTTCTATCTGAGGCTTAGCTGAACTGCCCAACATGAAAGTCAGGCTTTCACATGTGCTTTGTACTTTCTGTTAGCAAAAGTCCATTGTATGGTAGTTCTAGAAACACTTATTGCATGCATTGTGAAGTCACTTTGCACTGCTGGCTGCTGGCAGTGGTATATTTCAAAACATTATATGGAAGCCTACTACTAGACACACACACACACACACACACACACACACACACACACAGAGAGAGAGAGAGAGAGAGAGAGAGAGAGAGAGAGAGAGAGAGAGAGAGAGATTAAACACATTTACTCTATAATAGGGCAATAATGCCCCTTCTAGACACCACAGGCTAATAACCAAAAAACTCAGTGCCAGGGAGGAGTCACCTCCTTTGGAGTTGTTCACAAGGGAAGTCACATAGTTGCCTAAACATTAAAGGCAATTGTCAGTGTTCTTGATTACCTTCCAGAACTCGAAAGTAAGACTGTTGCTAATGGCACCACACACTTGAGCCATCGAACATGAAGAAATCAAGCCTGTCCTGACCTGGTAGCTTCATCCCCTACTGGCCACCTTCCATAACGCTGTAAAATGCTATGCACATTACTGGAGAGGGATTCACCAGTCATTGGGCCAACTGTGAACCCAGTGGGCTATATCCGTGACTTACTTTTTTTACCTTGGTTTTTCCTGTCTTCCTCCTCCTTCCTTCTTCTGCATTGACTTATTAGAGATTTCCCTTGCTGATTTGTGATCTCAGCAAGGTGTTTGTAGTTCTGTCTGTTGTAATTTATGCAGCTTTATTTTTAGCAGCAGGGCCCTTTGGAATATTCATCCTCTCCACTCCCAGAAGCAAAGTCTAACCACTTCTCATCTTGCATAAACTTCTGGAGATCTCTCGTCTGTGGGCAGTCCCTTCTGGTTCT
Organism: Cricetulus griseus; assembly: GCF_003668045.3. Taxonomy (NCBI): domain Eukaryota; kingdom Metazoa; phylum Chordata; class Mammalia; order Rodentia; family Cricetidae; genus Cricetulus; species Cricetulus griseus. Next base: position 182,591,799 of record NC_048597.1, read on the forward strand.
CTCCGTTGCTGATTTTGTCCTTTTTCATTCCTGTAGTTGCATCTTAACACCCTCTCTAGAGGGAGGGGAAATAAATGCCTGTGTGTTCAGACATTATTCTGAGCAACAAACCAGAACAGCTTTTTCCATCTTAACTTTTTCTATGCTCTGCTTTGTTCTTCAAGGGATTTAATTGCATGCAAAAAGACAGATTAAAAATAAATAAAAGTGGCAAGCTAAGCTCTGAGGTAAAATATTTCCAGTTAATTAACTTAAAGGTGATGAGACTCATACAGACTTAATACTTTCAGAAAGTAACTTCTAATGGTTTACAATGTGGCCCCCTCCCCAACAAACCAAATCTAGTATTACATACAGGAGGTCAATGTTTGCGTATTTATTTTGAAAAATATGTTCTTTTAATAGATGATGACATAAGGTAGCACTATACCTTGGCTTTATGTTCTTATACTATTAGTTACCTTTTAAACTGGGATGTGGGAGACACACGTGCACACGTGTGCACATGTTCGTGTGCTTGTGCTTGTGCATTTGTGTGCGTGTGCACACACACACAGCAGTTTTAATGCTCAGATGATCTACCTGCACAGACAGAGACAAATGGAAACTAGAAAAGAAATCCATACCCACAATTTCTCAAGCACTTTCCCCTTCAAGTTGATAGTCTCCTTCTTTCTACATTCTTGGAATTTATTGTTTTTCTTTGTCCTATTAGCCCATTGGCTTTTCCCTTCCTTTATCAATGTAGTCATGTAGAGTCATGAAAGCACTGCTTCATCTACATCCACAAAGTTTTAATATATAGTATGTTATTATGATTCTTTTCTTTGTATTGTCTTTATTTTCTTAGGTGACTATACAAAGTAGTGGATTTCATTATGACATCCTTATATGCTGTTATACCTTGTTCCCTTCCTCCTCCACTGTCTTCCCCATATTGGTGCTTATTTCTAAAAATGTCTAGTTTGTGTTTGGCCTAAAATTATGTGTAAATATGAGTATTTTCCAGACATAACTAGTGAAATTTCCTAATATGCCAGAAGAATGCCTAAGAAAGCAGGGCACATGGTAGCACAGAACTTTAACCCCAGCCACTCTAGAAGCTGAGACAAAAGAATCACAAATTCAAGGACAGCCTGGGCTACCTATTGAGACCCCATCTTAAAAGGAAGGAACACCAGTGTTTGTATAAGACTAGCTGTGGGAATACTCACAGGATAAACACATTCATATAAGAACTGTCCAAACCAGGAAATAAAACAAAAATATGGCAGTTTGGGTCTTTTAATTGAATTGTTTAGTCTACTTATAAGTAAAAGCAATTCTAAATGTGTATGTATGTTTATATACCTACATGTCTACCTATATTTTGCATACATGTATGTGTACATATTTATGTATACATATTTAGTGTATATATATGTATGTAGATATTATGTAATACATAACATACACATTCATGTGTTTATTATGTGTGCACACGTGTAATATGTTTATGTACATAATCATAAATGCATAAGTATATATTCTTATCTATGTATACATATGTATATGTGGCTATGTATACATGCACAATATGCACACATATATGTATAAACACATGCATGTATATAAAAATATGTATGTACAAAACCCACTGGCAATGTATTTGCCTGATTGCCAGGGGTGACTTTCCTTGAACTCACTTACTGGGTGCTGGAGGACATACACAAATGTCTCTTACATACCAGTACTAGGGGGCCTGACTCTTCATGACAGACTACCCACTGGCTTCTGGAGGGGCCAGTGTAACAAATGAAGGGACCTAGAAGAGAAGACTCTCTCCCCTCTTGTTGGCTTTTCTAGTGCTCTCCACTGCTAATTTTGGGTTATTATTGAGACTAGACTGTCTCAGGTTTGGAAGAGTGATTTATACAGTACTTGTGTTATGTGACCGTCATGTGCATTTTAAAAAAACACTCTAGAGATGCATTCATATCCATAGGGATGGATTTTAATTCCCACCCAAGGGTTCTGCATACTTTGATGAATATGGAACCAATTTCCATTTCATTAGTTATGTGAGATGGCACTTATCTTGTTCATGTTAATTGGATCCACTTTTTTTTCTTATTTATTTCAGCTTCGCATAAGTACAACATGTAGTTTGTGTTATCAATTGGATTTCTGTTAAGCTTATCCTTGTAAGTTGATTATTATTTTAAAGATTTATTTATAGTTTTAATGTGTCCATATGTATGCCTGCATATGCGTATCCTAAGTGTGTAGTGCCGTCAGACGCCTGAAGAGGGCATAGGAACCCCAGAGCTGGGATTGCAGGTGGTTGTGGGTTGCTTCTCGTGGGTACCAGGCACTGAACCTGAGTCCTCTGCAAGAACAGTGCACGTTTTAACTGCTGTTCCTGGTTGTATTGTTTTGCTGTGAAAACTTATGCTGCAGAAATTTAAGGAGGTTCTTCTTCGAGCCCCGACATGTTTTGCACAGACCTAGACAATCTTCTCTATCAATTGCATTGCAACTTCCCTCACATCTCTTACTCATTGGGAGTTTTTTGATGATGGGATCTTGTGACCTGCTCCAAGGCCTAGACAGAAAGGAGCTGTATTAAGCATTTCTTGAACATCTAGCCTAGGATCATACAGTTAAGAATACTCTACATAACTTACCTGAGGAAATATTCTTCTCAGATTCCAGGCCTTGGAATATTCTGTATACTATGCATGGATTTGGAGATTCTTCTCAAGGCCATTCAGCACTTTGAGAGATGACAAAAAAATACAATTTGGAAAGATCATTTGGTTGGTTTCATATAGATCATGTAATCATATAAATGGCTCTCATATCCTATTGGTATGAGAATGGATGGAACAAGCTTCCCTCATCTCTTGGATTTTAGTCTTTGAGACAGAACTTAGTCTGAGAGGAAAGCCTCTCACCCCTAGCATCTCAGAATGTGTATGTACTTTAAGACATGATCTTAAGCAGATGATGAAATCCATGTAAGACCCTTGAGATACAACATGGTCCAATCTGACAGAAGTCCCCATAAGAAAATTGGACTATGGAAGGGCTGGGGGATGGCTTAACAGGTGAGCAAGTGCCTGTTTCTTAAGCACAAGGAGCTGAGTTCAGATTCCCAGCACCTCGGTAAAACACCGGGCTTGGTGGCGGATGTCTGTAACTCCAGGACTGGGGAGACAGGCGATCTTGGGGTTTACTGGGTATCTAGTATACTCTGTAGGTAAATTTAGGGTTCAGTGAGTCTCCAAAACAAAAAAAGGTGAAGAGTCTTAGAGGAAGATACCCAGTGTCAGCCTCTGTCCTCCACAGGCACATGCTCAGAGTATGTGCTAGAACAATGGATAGACAGCTTCTGTAAGTCATAGACAGAGCCTCTGACGTGCCGCCCTTGAACTTGGGCCTTAGATGCCAGAATTATTAGAAACGCTTGCCTTGCAAGACAAGTCTGTGGTATTTTTTTATGGAAATACAGGGAAACTAAAAGAATGTAGCCAGCCTTGCCTACTTTTTCATAGGTTGACATTGAGAATAGATCATTACAAACACCAAAATCTAATAGCGGTAACTCCTGGGTGCTGTGGAAATGCAGTGCACCCAGAGGGCTTCTCACAGGTGGTTGTAAAGAGAGTCTTGAAAAATACAGAGGAATTCTGCAGACTGAAAGGGCACCTAGAGAGGAAGTACATTCTGGGCCCAAGAAAAGCTCTTTGCAAAGGCTTAAAAGATTAAGGGGGGTAAGGGGACCACGTATTTGGGGACCACGGAGGACTGTAAGGATGTGATGGGTGAAGTTGGGAGGAGAGAGCCACAGGAGACTGGAAATGTAGACTGCTGCCTGGTGGTGGAGGACCTGGGATTCTTTGCTCATAACCGTGACACTTAACTGTAGACAGCAAAGATTATATGCTGTGGAATAAGCCTTTTATACACTGTAAAGATTTGTCACTCGAATTTGGTTTAATAAGAAGCTGTTGGCCAGTAGCCAGGCAGGAAAGATAGGTGGGATGACCAAACTAAGAATGAGGGAAAGGAGAAGGGCAGAGTCAAAAGTCACCAGCCAGATGCAGAGAGAGCAAGATAGGCATGCCGTACTGAGAAAAGGTACCGCCGCAAGGCAGAGTGTAAATAAGGAATATGGGTTAATTTAAATGTAAGAGTTAGCTAGTAACAAGCCTGAGCTTTCAGCCAAGCATATATAATTTATATTAGATCTCTAGGTCAGTTATTTGGGAAGTGGCTGCCAGTTATTTGGGAGCAGGAAGTCAGAACATGAAACTACTTATAATTATATGGGTAGTAGAAGGTCACTGTCACTTTCATGAAGAGACCTAGCTCTGCACTACCATATACTTGGCCTTTTAGCTGCGTTCCCTGAAACCTCCCCTCTCTGAGTTCCTGTTGCTTCTCTAAGCTTTCTCTGCATTCTAAGTGCGAGGAAGAAAAGTGGGACATAAGGCCAGACAGGTGGTGAGGGGGATGTAGTAAAGGACAGACGACCATGGTGAATGTCACAATGGTTCTGATTGACGTCAGAGCTAGAGAAGGGCTTTAGATGAGAATTCCGTCTTCACTTTGAAAATTATCTCTATAGTTGGCAGATGGAAAACTGGCTGGGGACAGTTAAGAGTGGAAGCAATAGTGCTTCAGATGGCAGAATTGCAGCATCCTCTAGGAAGGGATCAGTATACTTCTGGTACCCGAGGAGAGCTGTGTGTCTTTTCCTGGCAGAACAAGCTGATGGGAGAGTGGTGAAGAAAATGAAAGTCAGACAAGAGGGTTCTGAAGCAGAAATCATGGAGAATGTTCCTTGCTAGCCGGCTTATAGGCTAAGCTCATCCTCAGCAACTTTCTTATATAGCCCAACACTACGTACTTAAGGATAGTGCTGCCCACAGTAGGATGGACTCTCCAAATCAATTACAAATCAAGACAAACATCCACAGACATATCCAAAGTCTGGTCTGACCTGGGCAATCCCTCAATTAAGACTCCATTCTTGAGTGAAGTCTAGGGTGTGTGAAGTTACAGGTAAAGCTAACTGGGACAGTTATCTTTAGTCTCTTTATTGCTATATGTTGCCCACCTCTGTGTCTGACCTGTCATCCTTGTGATTATCAAGTAAAATTCCTCTTGGAATGTACAAACAAGATTGTAACACTACAGACCCAAAAGCCAAGAATGCCATAATATCTGAAGCCTATAGCAGAGATTTCTCCACCTCACTCTAACCTGATTTCTCCACCTTATTTTGTGACATTTTTGTTCTGTTATTATAAATTATGTTATTTGTTCCACTATTATATCATAAGCTGGGTGAAGGTGGCGCATGCCTTTAATCCTAGAACTTGGGAGGAGTGTGCAGAGATGTTCAGATCTCTATGAGTTTCAGGACAGCCTGGTCTACAGAGTGAGTTCCAGGACAGCCAGGGCTGCACAGAGAAACTCTGTCTCAGAAAACCAAAAAAAGAAGAAGAAAAAGTAAACAGGAAAGAGAGAGAGAGAGAGAGAGAGAGAGAGAGAGAGAGAGAGAGAGAGAGAGAGAGAGAGAGAGAGAGAGAGAGAGAAAGAGAGAGAGAGAGAGAGAGAGAGAGAGAGAGAGAGAGAGAGAGCTCATTAAATTGTCACCACATTGGAACAATGCAGGGGTAACCTGAATCTGCCCTGGCCCATAGTCACCTCTTATTTGCTTTGCTACCAGGTATTGAATCATCTCCTGCTTGAAGGAAATGAGAATCCTTTATCTGTGGGTATGGGTAGGTAAGACTGTGACTTCATTTTGAGATATTTCTGTAGCTCAAGGATGGGCTGGGAAGCAAAGCTCAGTCAACTGATATCCCACACAGACCCTGACTGACCAGAGGAGACATTCCATCAGTTGAGAAAGTCTTCATCATGGCCACCAAAGTTTGATAATACAGCTATTGGAAGTGGTATCAAAAGTGATGGGTTATCTTTCTGCTGCTACACACAATAGTCAAGAAATTGACTTACAAGGAGGAAAGATATACGTGGGCTCATGGTCTCAGAGGTCCTGGTCCATGAAAGCTTGGCCATGCTGCTTTGGATTTGGGTTAGCATGGCACATTATGGCAGGAGTCTACACAGAAGGAGGCAGCTTGCTTCTTGGTGGCTGGGAAGTACAGAGAGAGGAGGAGGGGGCCAGGGTCTTACCATCCCCTTCAATAGCACAACTTCAAAACCTAACATCCTTTCATGAATCCGACATTCTAAAGTCTCCCCAACTTCCGATAGCATCAAGACTGGTAACTGATCCTTGGCATGGGAGCCTCTAGGGAAAATTCAAATGGTAACAAGCAAAGCCCTATCTCTGGGATCCTCCCTCATGTCCTTCATGTCTGTTTTCATTGCTATTATTATTATTATTACATTTATTTAGTGTGTGTGTTGATTGTGGTGGTCTGTGTTAAATGCACATGGCTTGGGGCACTTGTGGAGGTCAGAGGACAAATTGTGAGGGTCACTTTTCTCCATCTATCATGTGGGTCCTGGGGATCAGAACCACGACTCCCAGATTGGCAGTCAGCACCTCTGAGCATCTTCCCAGGCTGGGCCTGGTTTGGGTGTTGTTAGCTTTCACAGTCACTATTGCCCGAAGCCAAGAGCCCTGCAAATGCAATGCTGGTTTTTTTCCACCCTAGATTTTGCAGAGTAGTATTTTTAAGAGAAAGACAATTCTAATTAGAGCCATTCTCACCTAAGATTAGATCAGGGGTGAGAGGAGGTCACAGAAGCTATTCATTCTGAGGTTGTATTTAGATAGGAGAACAGGGGGTGAAAGCAAAGAGAGGCAGGAATGAAGAGGAGAGGAAACGCGTTAAGATGTCTTAGATCAACTGAACTATCTCAGGATAAAGTTGACATTTTAGTGACTTTCTTTTAAAATTATTTTAATAGTTCCTTTAAAGAGGTTTGCTGATTAGATTTTAATTTTGTTCTTCAGAATACTTGGCTGTCCTGATTGCACAGAAATCATATGCTGTGGAGTGGGGGCAGGGTACACTTTGAACAGTTCTTTGCACCCCATAAGCCTCTAGGGTGAAGATTCCTTGATTTTACTATCAACTCGAAACTTCAGTGTCCCATGAAAATTGCCTCTGAGCCCCCGGAAGACCACATAGCACACCTTGCTGATAGCTGCTTGTGGGACTTGCCTGTTCTAAAATGAGAAACGATTGCTTTTTCTCATCTCAACATTTAATTATCTATGCTTGCCACAAAAAGTTCGAGTACTATGAAAATGTACAACAAGTAGAAGTCTTCCCTCATTGTTCCCCAGGACTTACAAAGTAAAAGTCTTCCCTCATCATCCCCCTGGCAAATAATTTTGAATGTATATCATGTTCTTATCCTGTACATATAATTTTTGTAAAATAAAAATGGAGTAATATTGAAATGGAGGGCAAATTGATTTGTTTATTTTTATGTGCATGTGTACATGTGTATGGGCATGTGTGTGCCAAGGCACGTGTATCAAGGTCAGATGAAAACTCATGGGAATCAGTTTTCTTCTTCCACCGTGTTGGTCTCTGAGACTGAACTTAGGTTATCAGGTTTGGAAGCAGGTACCTTTACCTCCTGAGCCACCTCGTCATCAAAAACTGTTCCTATCCCTGGAACGTATATTTCCTGTTGAAACACCAAGGGAACTGAAATTTTGAAGGGAAGGTGAGAACAAAAAAGAAGCTGAGACCCTCGCAGCCCTGGGAAGACAGTGGGACTTGTGGGGCTCAGCCTAAGGATGACTGCCAAGCCTCAGAGTCCCTTTGCTCCAAGTGCTTCTACATAGGGAGGCAAATCCTCCTTTACTCTGACTTCCCGGCTGCTAAACATCAGATTCTTGAAGATTAACTTGAGAAGGTGTGTACACTGTTTTTCAAACTCTAGGGCTGTGACCCACATACATGTGTGAATAGTATAGAATAGAGAGTGCCGTATGAGGTAAGTGTAGGTATCGTTTGAAATTTTATTTTGGATGTGTGAGCATTGGTATATTGGTTGCTTTCATGTTGCTGTGACAAAAATACCTGAGAGAACAACTTGGAAGGAGGAAGGGCTTAGGGACTTTGGTCCTCTGTTGCTGGACCCATGCACTGAAGACAGAATGTACCAGGAACAGGAGTATATGGCAGAGACTGTTCTCCACTTCTTAGTAGACAAGAAACAGACAGAAAGACATTCCTTCAATGTCCCACCCCTGGCAACATACTTCTTCCTTCCAGCAAGCCTCACCTCCTAATGTTTCTAGAACTTTCCAAAAATAGCATCACCAGCTAGAGACTAAGTGTTCAAAACATGAGCCTGTGGGAAGGAGACTTTTTATATTTATGATGGATTATGTCAATTGTCAACTTGAACAGATCTAGGCCAGCCCTGGAAATAAATCTCTAGGCATGCCTGTGAGAGTTTAGCTAGGTTAGGTTAGTTGAGGTTTCCACTGTTTCATGGGCTGGGATCGAAGACTGAGGGAAAGAGAAAAAGATGAGCTAAGCACAGCGTTCATTTCTCTCAGCTTCCAGACTGTGGATGTGGTGTGACCAGCTGCCTTGTGCTCCTGCCTTCCATCCACTCCATGATGGACTGTGCTCATGGATGAGTCTTTGTGTCTACATCAGTTTGTATTTCTTGTGTGTGTACCAAGGAGTAGAATCCTGAGCTGTACGACAGATGTATGCTTACCTTTTAATGAAAGTACCAAGCTTTTTTCCAATGTAGTTATTTCATATTTTGTTAATAATATCTTAATATTCCATTTCTTCAATGCCATCACAGACATTGGGTATGTGGTTTATTAGTCATTAGCCATTTTGGTAGCTGTATGGTAACCCCTCACTGCAGCATCACTTTGCATTTCCTTAATATCTGTTGTTTCATGTATTTATTGACTGTGATGGTTAGCTTCAATTGTCTAACTTGGCACAACCTAGAATCACCCAGAGAGTCTCAGTGAGGGACTGCCTACATTGGGTTGGCTTGTGGACAGATCTGTGTTGGATTGTCCTAATAAACAATTGACATGGGAAGGTGTGGCCACTGTGGATGGCACCATTCCTTACCCTGGGAGTCAATAATTGTATATGAGTAGAGACACCAAGCTGAGCACAAGCAAACAAGTATACACGCATGAGTTCATCCTTCCTCTTTCCTTGGCTGTGGGTGTGACAAACTAGCTGCTTTAAGTTCTTACTGTCTTGACTTACTTGCAGTAAGGAACTATAACCTAGAATTGCGAGTTAAAATAAATTCTCTTTCACTCAAGCTGCTTTTTCTTAGGGCATTTTAATCATAGCAACAGAAATGGAACTAGGACGCTAGCCATTATGTCATTGATAAATAGTTATTCAAGTCTTATCTCATTGATTTGTAAGGATTCTTTTTATGTTTTGGATATAAGCCATCATCAGATAAATGTTAAAACATTTTGTCAGCCTTTGGCTTGTATTTGTGTTTCTTAATAGTATCTGTTGTGGAGTAAAAGTTGTTTAATTTTGATAAAGTCAATTTTTCCCTTTTGTGACTCATGCTTTGATGTTATATTTAAGAAATCTTTGTCTAATCCAAGGTCACAAAAAATTCTCTTTGAAGGTTTTACATTTAGCTCTTATACTTTGTTCTATGATCTATTTTAAGTTAATTTTGGGTAGATATTTTTTGTAAAATAAGATTTGTTCCTTATTTGTAATTAAGTGTTCATGTGTGTGGCTCTGTGTGTGTGTGTGTGTGTGTGTGTGTGTGTGTGTGTGTGTGTGTGTGTACACTTGAGTACATGAGTGCAGGTTCCTTGGAAGTCAGAAGAGAGTGTTGGAACCTCTGGAGCTGGAGTTACAGATGGCTGTGTGCTGCCCAGTGTGAGTGCTGGGAATTGAATTCTGGTCCTCTGCAAGAGCAGCAAGTTTCTTAACTGTGGGCAGCTTCTCCAGCCCCTGGGTGGCTACAGCTTTTGAACCTTTCTCCTTGACCAATAAGGGGAGTGGAGCAAAGGCACACGACTTGAGTCCTCAAACTAGTGGAAAGACTAAAATAGATGATGCTGGAGTCTGCTGGGGAAGGCTGACGGAGCCTACTCTAGTCCACTTCTTCCATCTCCAAGCCTACGCAAGAATTGCCTCTCTCCTCACTTGTTATAAAACCAAACAAGCAAACAAAAACAAAAACCTCTCAAGGCTGAGTCAGGTATTTCCTATCAGATGGGTCTGTCCCTTGACCCCAAGGTTTTCCCTCACTAGCCCGTCTTCCCTTTCTGGGATCTAAACCAGCTCATCACAACCACATTTCTTCTAGCTAACTAGCTTTGGCCCTTTTCCCTCCCAGGGGCTGCCTCTGCCCTTCTCCATCCTCACACTGCTTTTTGACACTAACATTCTGGACATGGCATGTGTCAATTGATATTTGTACATTGCAGCTTTGAAATTAAGGGCAGACCAGGAACATGGAGTTGGATGGATTTCCCAGAGGATGCTGGAGGGAAAACAGTTGCTGACTTCTGCTCCAATCTGTCACACTGAACAGCTGGAATTGTTAGACAGTTGGTTCCCTGGGATCACTTGGAAGACAGGAGAGGCCAGGATAGAGACCTATGATGAAAGATGGGCAGGGACCTGGGAAGCATCCTTGTCATTCACTTACACATGTCCAGGGCTAGTGGATTACTCTCTAATCTTAATCTTTGGATCCAGCTGTCTTATCTGTTTTTTACTTGATCCTAAAGAGATTATATTAGCACATTAGCCATTATCTGCTTTTTAGTGAAGCAAAGCTTTGAATTTGATTCAAATCTGATGTTTTGGGAACAGAGAGTTATCAATCTATACGTTCATTCATTTTCATGGGGAATGGACAAGAGATGGGTGGCAGAGGCATGGTACATAGTATTCTGTGGCAGATGGACCATTAGAGTAGGTGTGTTTCAACATAACAGTGTGGACACTCCTAACATGGACTAAATTGGGTAAGAGCATATTTTGCAAAACTCCAGTACGCATACTAGTGCTCAGGCATAATGTCAGCCATGTAACTGGAAGTGTCTTATGTTGGATAAGAAACTAATGTGGGAAGAGATCTGTACTAATTTCTTGTGGCTGTATAACAACCTCCCATAACCCAGGCAGCTCATAACAACAGATTTATCTTCTCATTGTTCTGGAGGCTAGGGGGTTGGGATACATTACACTGGGCTGGAATCAGGGTGTTAGCAGAACTGTGTCCCCTCTTGGGGAGGTCTCCAGGGGAAAATCTGTGCTTGCATCACTCAGCTTTGGTTAACTGACCACATGCTTTGACTGGTGGCTGTATTACTCTATCTTCCAGGCCGCCATCCTCAAATCTCATGGTCTTATTGTCTTCATCCACTTTGTGTATGAGATCTTACTACATGCAGGTGGTTACACTTAGAATCCACTCAGATAACCAATGTTCACCTCTCTTTCTGAGGTTCCTTACCAGGGGGCTGAGAGATAGCTCAGTGGCTAAGAGCACTTGCTGCTCTTGCAAAGGGCCTGAGTTCAGTTCCCAGCACATAACATTTCTCACCAACTTCTTAACAAACTATGTTTATTCAGCTTTCAAAACCTCAAGAATTGATCAGCTGTCACCTGAAGGAATTATTGTTGTTCTCTTTGTTTCTGTCTTAAAGCATTGTTTCCCAACATACCTTGTCTATACAGTAGCTGTATATCACTTTATCTTATCCTTCTCTCTCTTTCAGAAATAAAAACAGCTTTGGGATTGGAGGAATGGCTCGATGGTTAAGAACATATGCTGCTCTTGTGGGAGGCCTGAGTTAGGTTCTCAGCACCCATCTTGGGCAGCTCACAACCACCTATAACTCCAGCTCCAGGGACAGGCAGGCATGCGCACACATGCACACATATTTAAAATGTCTTTACTTTGCATTATTGCATTTACTCACCAACTGGCACATGAATCTCTCACTTGCTCTTTGTTTCCTGTAACTTAGCATAAGTTCTGCAGGAGCATATTTGTTTTTTTCCTGGAAGAGTAGCCATAGCTGACACTCTAAATCACCGTGGAGTGACTGACTCAAGGAGGAAAGCAATGCAAACAGATGAACTGTGTACAGACCTACATTGAAGGTTCATCATAGGCTGAGGCATTTCGTTTTTTTCTTCAGTGTTTCTCTATTCCAAGAAAACACAAACACATTGAGACCCCCACATTTGCATGGCAGAATAGATGCTCTTTCCTTCAAGCTACATAAATCCTGGTGGCTAGTTAGTGGGCATGGCTTGGAGTCACTCCTCTGTGGACCTGCCTGTCTCAGGCAATATGGCTATGTCTTGGAGTTGAGGTCCAGTCAGATCCTTCTCAGATACAGTATCTTGTGTAAACTACTTAGGTTCTCAGCTGGTTGTGAACTGCCTAACATGGGTGTTGGGAACTGAATTGGGGTCCTCTGCAAGAGCAGCAATTGTTCTTAACCACTGAGCCATCCCTGGAGTGCTTTGAAAATTCTTCCTGCAGTACATATGACTCTTTCTCCAAAGCAATATCTTATTTCTCTGAGGCTCCTGTGGTAGATTTGATGGTTGACATTTTTGCAGTGCTGTCTTTTCCTTCAAGTTGCTTTCACGTGGATGTGTATGCAAACGGAGTTTCACTCCTGCATCTGCCCTGGTGACACTTAAAATGTCACTGGAGTGTTCCCACAGAGGAGACAACAAATGGAAGTTTGTGGTAATTCTTTGGTTTCTATACTCAACAAAACACAAACAAACAAAAAATCCAACATGTTTCCAACAGGCAGTGTATCAAGTATTTTTGTGATCATTATTCTATATATTTCTCACTGTACCCTTTTGAGGAAGGTCCTGTAGTAATCTCTATTTTATAAGCTTGGAGACCACAGCAGAGAGCAGTCAGGAAGCAGAGCACAGATTCTGACCTAGGTTTTAAAATATCTTATTTTTTTAAGCCCGAAGATCCAAATTGGAAGTTGAAATGGATCAAACCTTCTAATAATTAAAATTCCTTCTCTCTTCTGTCTGTGTAGAATGCCAATAGGTTCAGGAGTTTCTACAGCTACCTCTTAAAGCTATGAGACAATGAGAGCTGAATAAATGCAGAGAAGTCCTTCATATTCACCTCACACCCTAAGGCTTTCTCCTAAGAGAAACTACCAAAGAATCAAGTCATTAAAAATGTGTCAGAAGCTGCTGCATGGAGCTCACTGATGCTCATTTGATTAAGGAAATATTATCTCTCCCCACAGCTATGCTTTTTGTCAGAGATGGGTAAAGATAACTGAACTGGCAGGCCATAGGCCCAGAAAATTCATCTTTGAGATAAATAGGACAAGGGGATTCACCAAGTCTCTTCTGGACTTTCAGGGCTGGCAGAGCAATTGTTTTTGCTTGGTGCCCCAAGCAGATTCAGGCTCCTTTTTGGAAAATTAACCTGAGGCTTAGTGGGCTGTCCAGTGAGCCATTTCTTGGACACTGTACATTATCGCTTCCATGTCTTTTGAAGGTTTATTTTACAGTTGGTCTCAAAGTTGTAGTCAAAGACAGTGAGTGGGGAGCTGTGCTCCTCTAATGGTTTGTCTTGACAGTAAACCTGATGGGATTCAGAATCACCATGGAAACATATCTATGAGTATCTAGGAAACTCTAAGGAGTTTCTAGATTGGGTTAATAGAGATATGGTAAGACCTACCCTAAACTGCAAGCTGCACCATTCTACAGACTGAAGTCCCATACTGAATAAAGAGGAGTGAACTGAGCACTGACATTCTTGTCTCTCATCCTGACCATGGATGCCGTGTGACCAGCCACCTCAAGCTCCTGCTGCCTTGACCTTCCTGCCATGATGGACTATATTCATACAGCATGAACCAAAATAAATCCATCTTACCTCCCTCCCTCCTTCCATCCATCCATCCCTCTCTCCCTTCTTCCTTAGGTATTTTTATCATAGCAACACAAAAAGTAACCAATAAAGCCTTCACTCTCAAGATTACTTCTATGTCACTAGATAATGTAGAAGAGCTCTCAGGCCTCTCTCATCGGTCACTACCGAAATCTTGTCATTTTTCACTGTCACAATGCCCCTGTCTTCTTCAGGCTTATTTAAGGCTATGATATAATCCTTCCAGCATGCCCTGTGCTGCCACATACTTCTCTTGTCAAATTCAGGCTAAAGGACTGCTCCAGGGCTGGCCTTGACTTACCTCGGATAATGGAAGGTTGCAAAGCCTGGGATTGGACCATGTGTGCAGGGAGAGTGCTGATGGAGGGAGCTGGACACAGTTCAGGGGCCCCAAAGCACCCTGCTCCATGCTGTTTCCAATGTGGTCACCTCCCCTCTTCATTGTGAGAATTAATCCCACCATAACACAGTACCCATCCCAAGGTATTGGCTTCTTAGATCAATCTCCATAAGACAGATCCCAATGTGCCCTGTAATTAAGTAACTGGCTGAAAATGAAACTGAATAGGCAGACTGCAACCCAACCACTGCTGACCTGCATGCCTGGCCAAGAGCTCTGGGGAGGGTGTTGAGCTAGGAGTGAACCCCTGCCCTGCATATCCCCCACTGCTTCCAACCACTGCATCTTGGTTCTCAAAGATCTTAGTGCAGCCTACCTGGGTAGCCTGCAGGTTTTTCTTTGGAGTCTTCTTCCATCACTTAGTGCTCTTGTTCAATGTTGCCAGGTGAGATGAAGTATTGAGATCTGGCAATACTCTGCTTAGTGTTTGAGACCATCCCTCCACCTTCTGGATCAGCTGGGGAGCAGCCCTGCCCACTTATCTTCTAGTCTTTGTTCAGTCCTGGGTTCAACCAAGGCTGAAATGGGCTAAGGAAGGCTTTGAAGGAAAACTGCATCAAGACAGTTTTCAGTGTGGCAGGACAGAAAGCCTGAAATGGGCTTTGCCTTCTGACCTTGGCACTGAACTTACCAAGACTCCAGGTTCTCTATCTCTCATATAAAAAGATCAATCAAGATAACCCTCAGAGCTACACATCAGCTCCAATAACCAGTGTCTCTGTGTTTTACAACCCTCCTTACTCCCTTTTGAAATGTGAGCTGTTACTATATTGTTCTCTCTCTCTCTCTCTCTCTCTCTCTCTCTCTCTCTCTCTCTCTCTCTCTGTGTGTGTGTGTGTGTGTGTGTGTGTGTGTGTGTAGAAGTTAGAGGGTAACTCTCAAGATTTGGTTCTCCCCTGCCATCTTGTGTGACCTGGGGATAGAACTCAAATCCACAGGCCATTGTGCAAGTGCCTCAACCCACTGAGCCATTGCTCTAGCCCTAGAAGGTGTTTGTTTGCTAGGGTTTTTATTGGTATTGCTGTTATTGTTTTGAGGTGGGGTGTCACTAAGTAGCACTGACTGGTTTAGAACTCATTATGTAGAAAGGCAGCCTCCCATTCACAGTGATTGATCTTCCTGTCTCTGCCTCCTGAGTACTGGTGCCTCACCCTGCCACCCTTCCAGGATCTAGTTTAATGAGAGAAGGAGAAGAGGAGAGGAGAGGAGGAAATGGAGGAGCAGAAATATTGAGTTGGGGGAAAAATACAGGAGAGCAGGATGAGAGATACCATATTAGAGGGAGCCATGGTAGGTCCAAGTAGAGATCTGGCACTAGGGAGATTTCCAGAGACCTACAAGGATGACACGAACTGACAACCCAGCCAATGGTGGAGAGGATAACCTAAACGCCCTTCCTCTAAAATGAGATTGATGACTACTTTTTATGCCATCCTAGAGCCCTCATTCAGTGGCTGATGGAAGCAGAGGCAGACATCCACAGATATACACTGAACTGAACTCTGGAACTTAGTTGCAGAGAGGGAGGAATGAAGATCAAAGGGGTTGGGACCAGGCTGGTGAAACCCACAGAAACAGTTGGCCTGAACAAGGGGGAGCACATCGACCCCAGATGCTGTCTGGGAGGCCAGTACAGGACTGATCAGGACCCCTGAACATGGATGTCAATGAGGAGGCCTCTGCACTCTAGGGGGCCTCTGGTAGTGGATTAGTATTTTTCCTGGTGTAAGAAGGGACTTTGAGAGCCCATCCCACGTGAAGGGATGCACTCTGGCCCTGGACACATGAGGAAGGGCCTAGGCCCAGACTAGGATGATGTGGTGGACTTTTCGGAGCCCCTGTTGAGGGCCCTACCATGCCTGGGGACTGGATGGTGCATGGTGGTGGGGGAGGAGGAGTGGGAGGGAGGGAGGGAGGGAGAGGGAGAAGGGATTGACATGTGAAACAAGCTTGTTCCTAATTTGAACTAATTAAAAAAATTAAAAAAAGAGAATGCAACCTCCTATGAAGGATGTCTCAGCTTACACAGTGCTTATCTGTGTGAACTCTTAAAAGTCCTCACAGGACTAGAGAGATGGATGGCTCGAGGGGTTAAGAGTATGTGCTGCTCTTCCAGAGCACCCACGCCAGATGCCTCAGAACCCCGTGTAATTCCAGCTCTGGGGAATCAGACACCTTCCTCTGTTGGGAGCAGGCACACACATGACATTCCATCAGACACATAAGTAAAAATAATAAATCTTAAGACAAACAAACATAAGGAACCCCTACTCCAAAGTCACTATATGATTCCAAGAGGAAACAGGGATGCCGCCCTTCCTTTTTCTACACAGGAGCTGCTTCTCAAGTGTACCGTCCAAGGCCACACAATGTTCCCAAACTACCAGCATTGTTTTGTTCTCTCTTTGAACTGAACATTCTTGCTGGGAAGGCTACCGACATTCATCCATCCCAGAATTGGCTTGACTTCTCATCCCTCTTTCTATTGGGTGGGCATGCGTCCCTTCTGCCTGGCAGACAGCCATCATCTCCCTTTATAAATGCTTTTATCTGCCACTGCTTTTATCTTATCAGACTGGCAGTATGCCCGTGTCTTTCTGCTCCTAAAGATAATTCCCGCTTTGCTATGTGTCATAAGTGTCATCTCAGGCACGGCTCAAAATAACAAACAGATCTGTCTCCAGTGTGGAAAGCAAACTGGCTGCACCCGGCTTATACAGTGAGAAGGGCGGGTGTGGTCTGTCTGCTAGTACTTGGGGTGTGTGTGTGTGTGTGTGTGTGTGTGTGTGTGTGTGTGTGTGTGTGTGTGTGTGCAGGGAACTGAGTAAGAATGAACTGGAAGTGGGAACTTGGGGATCCATGTGCTCACACTTAAGATTTGAGAAGTAGGACTGTACCAGGTCAGAGTGCCGTGACAGTTACCTCTTTGTAAACCAAGTAATCAGAAAACGAAGGGGCTCTTTTAAAAACTGTATTTCTGTCTTATTCTCATTTCATTATTTTTGTGTGCATGTATACAATGTGTGTGTGTGCATGCACCCAATCACATATGTGAATACAGGCATGAGGGTGAAGTAGTACATGAATGGAGATCAGAAAATAACCTTGGGTGTCAGTCCTTGCCTTCCAACGTGTTTGCAACAGAGTTTCTTATTTTTCCGCTGTGTACACCAGGATAGCTGGCTTGTGAGCTTCCAGGAATTCTGTTTCCACCTCCCATCTTCCATTAGGAGTGCTGGCATAACCGATGCTCATTCTGTGTGTCCAGCTTTTACATAAATCTGGGGATTTGGTCTCACACTTGTGTACCAAGCACTTTTAACCAGTGAGCCCTCTTCCAGCCTTGTGAGGGGACTCTCTGAAATGAAGAGAATATTGCACATTGCTTTCACCATTACAAGGCAAATGCCAGGCAATAAAGGACTGCTGTCAGATTTCAAGACAACTTCTAGAATCCTTCATACCAATGAGCCTGAGCGCTCACCCTGCCTCAGTTTTCCTCCAAGAACCCCAACACAAATGATGATCCAGGACTTTCTCATGCAATCCCGTATGGTGTGCTGTGCCTTCTCTCTCTAGGTCCCCAAGCAAGGGTTTTTCTGAGCCTCTCTTCTGTATCCTGTTGTGGCTGTACCTAAAAAACTATCTTTAAGAAGTAAGCAACAAATGCTAGTGTGGACATAAGGTTGAGGGGAGCCTTCTACAATGCTGGAAAGAATTTAAGTTAGTGTTGTCACAATGACAATCAATATGGAGTTTCCACAATAAAAGCAAAACAAAACACTAAGAATAGAATTACCAGATGGCCCAGTTCTCCTGCTCCTGGGTGTGTACCTGAAACAATCCAAGGCAGCACACCACAGAGATACAGAAGAAATGCTGCCTAGTGTCTTGCTCTAGGTAAAGTGTTCATTTACCTTTTTAATGTAGCTAAGGTCCACTTACTGAGGGATGGTACCACCTGCAGTGGCTGGGGCTTTTTACATCAATTAAAAATCAAGAAACTGCCCCATGGATGTGCCCACAGGCCATTCTGATGCAGGTGGCTCTTCAGTTGAGATTTCCTTTCCCTTGGTTGTCATTTTGACAACTAAGATTAGCCATCAGAGAGGTAGTGGGTGTAATATACGTGTGAGAGAGAATCATAATGAAATCTATTGTTTAATGCAACTGATATATGCTAATTAATTAAAAATAATTCAGACATGGCTCCATAAACTTGTGGTTTGCAAGAGAAATCAGAATTGCATATTAGGAGCCACACGAGGAGAATCCTGGGGTCTGGGACTGAGGATGCAAAGATTCTTCCATGCTCTGCAACTATAAAATAGTCCCCCAGGGACAGCAAAAGTTGCCAAGATGGAGCATAAGCAGGTGTGCAAGGTGTGAGCATGCTTTGCTATTATTAGCTCATTGTACAATGGATTGATGGCCACTGCCTCTCCTATTAATAGACTGGGTTATGATGCATAATGACTGTGCACACTTGCTTAGTGGCATCTGGTTCTGAGACCTGACTGTCCTCCAGGCTGTGAGTACTGCAATATGTGTGGGCTGGTGTCTCCTGTCATATGAATCTGGGACATGTTTCACCAAGGACAACGAGCAAGCCCTGTAATGACTTCACTGTAGACCAAGTTTCTCAACTTTGGCTTTGTTGATATTTTGGGGCTGGCTAGCTCATTGTTGTGGTGTGATGTTTAGTGGTTTCCTTGACATACTGGGTGCTCAAAGTATCCACATACCTACTCTTTGTGGTGACAACCAGACCATCTCCGTACACTGTCAATCAACCCCTAGGAGCAAAACTGACCCTGGTTGTGAACCACTTTCATATATGAGCACAGCGGTGTACCCTAGATTTCAGATGTTCTGGGAATTGGATGGCTTCTGAAGTTCTAGCACCTTCTCGTAAGGGTCTGTGCTGGAGATCCTCAAGTTAGTCCATCTTCCCCTTTGTTCTTTGAGACCCTTGCCCCAAGGATGATGAGTTAGACTCTTACCTCAGATTCCTCATCCCTTGAACTTTGACCCCTCTGTGTTTCAGGCTATGGTGCACCCCTTTCTTGAGACTTCCCTTGGCCAGCTCATGCCAAGTGCCATGTATTGTGCAGGCAAATGTCCTGCCTCACTTTTAGACTTAATTTTTAATTATGTGTATATGTGCTTATGCAATTTCGAGTCTGCCCTTTACCATTGAGCCATCTCTCCACACTTGGCTTCTCTTTCTGATTGTCTTCTAGAAATGGATTATGTCCTGGGTTCCCTCAGCTGCCATTTCTTGATGGTATCTTCCACAGCCTGGAAGTTGCCCTTTCTAGCTGAAAGATATGAGTCACCACCCAGCCTGAAGGCTGCATTGTTACATTCCTCCAGAATGGCCTTCAATCAATGGGTGCAACTAGGACCACAATCTTCCATATGCCAAACATTCTCGGCCCAATTAATATGGTCACTGTATGGGTCCAAACTTACCCTGGCAACTAAATCACAAAGACCCTTGTTAAACATTCAGAGTCTGAGTTTTTCCTAGGATGACATGGACACTCAGATTCCATTTTTTTCATAGACTTCCCTGGAGACCAGGCACTGTGCAGGCCAGGCGAACCTCTGGCCTGAGCTTGTCCCAAACAGTGAAACCTCCCATGCCTCACAGGCCCTCCCTCTCCACCCTCTGTTCCCTGATCTAGCTTTATTTTCCCTACCCTTACACTGATTTTGTTTTGACTTGCCAAATCTAAAGGGGGAATAGTTCCTCAGAAATTTGATTGACGACACAGAGGATCCCTGGATGGGAGGTCAAGGTTGCTGTGGAGAGGACTTGGGGCTCCAAATCAGAACTGTGACTCTTGTTCATCTATACCGAGTGGCTCTCTAGTCCCCTGTGACCTTAGATCTCCCACTGAGTAGCTGAGGTTAGACAGAATGTGAACTTTCAGATCTTACAAATGAAGCGTAATTCTATCTCTCCTTCAAATGGAAGCTTAGCTGGAACTCTCATATAAAAGCAGAGAAGTTTCTCTTTGCAGAAGAGACAGTCCTTGCCCTGACCCCACACCTCCAGCTTTCTCTGAGAGTCCACAATAGAGTGAGGGCCACAGGGTCTGGAGTCCTTGCTATGATGCTTGTGACTGGCAAGACCACAGCCCAACCTCTGGGATGATTAGTCCACAAGTTTATTTTTCCCTTCCAATTTTAAGTATATTAGATGGAAACGTACTCCCCACTCCAGGGAAAAACACCAGTGGGACCATAATGTACCCACTCATTGTCTGTTGGTGTGGTCACTTTAATTCAAAAAAACACAGTCTCGGTTCAAATTTTTCCACTTTAAGAAATTCACGGTAGATCTATACCTCTTTTCTCACCCCACATCCTTGACCTAGGGGTGGAGAAGGAAGAGAAGGAATGGTAAAGATGGAGCTGGCCAGAATTCTGAGCTGGTCTTGTGTTCTTCCGCTCAGTATATACTGAAATCTGTTTTGTGAGGCGTTTTCTTGGGCTCCTTCAAGATTTTTCCCTATTGGGAGCTTTCTCCCAGATCCCATGTCTTAGAAAAAATGTCTGCCTCCTGGTGGTTGTTTATGACCTCTCCCTGCACTCCCCAGAGGGCTAAGCTTGAGGCCAGCTTCCTGCTCCCAGGCTTGCTGTGTCCCCCAAGATGTTCCATTGCTCAGGGCCTATAGTAGTTCTTGTTGGCTTTGGGGGGTATCTATTGTCTACTGCTCTCAAATGCAAGCACCTTGCCTCTAATTTCTGAGGTGTGAGTCAGGCAGTAGTCTCCATGTTTCAGCTGGAAGGAAGTGTATAAAGCTGTCTGGGGTGGGAGAATGGTAGTTCTTCATGGAATCTGGGAGAGAGGAAAGGGTGATGGCATAAAACATGACTGTTTGGCTCACTGAAACATGCCCCTCAGAAAAGCAAGGAGCACAAGCCAATGCAACACTGCTCTTAGCATGCTCTTGAAGGAAGCAGCAACCAGCTGTTCACTAGCTTCAAGCTACTTTTGAAAATGTCCTTGTGTCATAAGAAGGCCAGACAAGGAGCAAGCAAGCTGTGAATCTTGCAAGCCAGCGACTGACTGTAGCTTCTGTTGTCAGTTTCAGATGCTGGAGAGGACAAACCACTGAAACTGCTCCTATTCGAACTGGCTATTATTTTCATTTTCTAAGTCATAGAACTTCAAGCTATGCCTCAAGTTAGGCAGGGGCCCTCCATAGGGACCGGAGCAGATGTTAGGGATGCCACAGCCAATTAATCCTTAAGCTTTCCCGTCACAGGGTGGGATGCAGTGGAGAGGAAAAGTGCTAGAAATTGCTTTTAAAAATGAGCAGGCCAGCGAAATGCATCCCACTGTGCCTCCTCAGGCTCTTTATGTGAGGGTGGCATGCTCCACCACCAAGCCACTGGTGTGGCTTTTAACCATGGCTCCAGGCATGGGGAGATTAATGGGTTTTGACTCAGGGGAGAAAGGGCTGTGGGAGATAGTGAGTGGCCTCTGTAGAGGGCTGTCTGGAGCAAGGATGGAAGGAAAAGAACACAAGGGGCTCCGAGGTCCACAGAGCATAGAATGCGTAAGCTGGTGTGGGCCATTGTAGGGAAAATGACTTGCCCTCTCAGGCATGTCCAGCCTTTTGACATTGCAACCCAGCATTGACATTTCAAAGTTCAACCTTAAGAATCATGCAATCCAGTTGCACACACACACACACACACACACACACACACACATACACACACACACAATGTTTTATATAAACTTATGATTTTTGTATTGGGCATATTCGTAGGTATCCTTGACTGCATGTGGCCTGCAAGCTGCAGGTTGAACCCTCCTGCTTCAGGTTACTTCAAATGAGAATTTTAGTTCTAGTAGCACTGAAGCCCCCAAGAACTCTCATACTCTCAAATATATCCTCTGTGCTTACAAAATACGAATTTTCTATACTCTATCCAGCTAAAGAATGTGAATCTGGAACCAGTGAGGTGAACCACCAGCTAAAGATGCTTGCTGTGAAGTCTTCAGCCCTGAGCTTGGTCTCTGGGACCCATAAGGTGGAAGGAGACAACCAATTTCCAAAAGTTTTTCCATGACTTCCTGTGAATGGTGTGCTACACCCTTGTATGCACACACATACAACAAACAAATAAATAATGTCAAAAGAGAAATCTATTGAGAACACAATATTCTAAAATGAAAATCAACAGTAGCAATAATAATTGACAACACTGGGGCTGGAAAGATTGTTCAGTGGTTAGAGCACAGGTTTGCTTCCCAGCACCCATGTGGCAGATCATAGCTATTCCTAACTCCAGTTCCAGAGGCTCTGATACACTCTTATTGTTTCTAAAGTCACTGTACACACTTGGCACACAGATATACATGTAGGCAAGACACCCATACACAAAATAAATAATAAATATAAAACAATAACTAGTAACCAGCATATGTAGGGAGACATTGTAGCCCCGCCTCCTAGTAGTCCGGACAGGTGTGCCGGAACACTCCCGTGAGGGCGTGGTGAGGGGAAGTCTAAGGTGACGTAGGAAGGCTTCTTAAGGGACCTCGGACACGTAGACCTTTCCTTCTTGCCTTTCTCCCTGCTCCCTCCTCTTCGCTCTGGCCTGGCTGCCTTGCTGCCCTGGCACACTTTGGCCTGCGCTTGGCTGGTGTATCCGAATAAAGAAACCTTGGCCCTATTGACTGCTGATTGATCACTCCATAAGCATATCCTAGAAACTTACTCTAAATGCCTTACACATTACCTCATAATCTTAATACTCACAACCCTATGAGCTTGGGTGTCATAATTAATCCATTCCTGTGATGCTAAAGTAGAGGCGTGAAGAGGTGAAGAGTGTCTCCAGTGGCAGTGACAGGGGAGGTGATAGCCTGTCCAAGGATTAAAAGCATTAACTTAATTCAGACCACGAACCCTGGACAAGTTGAGTAATGTAGTAGTAAGTTTAGTCATTCATCTTTTTGTTTGTTTGTTTGTTTTCTGAGACAGGGTTTCTCTGTGTATCTTTGGAGCCTATCCTGGCACTCGCTCTGGAGACCAGGTTGGCCTCAAACTCACAGTGATCCGCCTGCCTCTGCCTCCCGAGTGCTGGGATTAAAGGCGTGTGCCACCAACGCCCGGCTAGTCATTCATCTTAAAGATCTATTTATTTTTAGTTTATGTATATGATTGTTTGTGCACCACATGTGTGCCTGGGGGTCAGAAGAGGGCATCAGATCCCATGGAACTGGAGTGACAGATGTTTTTGAGACACCACGTGGGTGCTGTGAACTGAACCCTGGTCCTCTGCAAGGACAATGAGAACCCTTAATCACTGAGTCATCTTTCCAGTCCCTAGTTTTCATCTTAAAAGTGGAAACAGTAGTAGTTCTTATTTTTCAGCAGCATGGTGAGAATTGAGCCTTGTTATGATGTTTATACTGCTGATAAGCGAACTGAGCTCAGTAAATGCCCTACTGACATTACCGTTTCGTTTCCTAGAATCTGTTGCATCTCTTTGCCCCACCTACCTGCAATGCCTTCCCCACAGTCACCACAGCATCAACCTATGTGTTAGTTATTTTGCTCATTCCTGTTACCAAATGCCTGATAAGAAGCCATTCAAGGGAGGACAGGATCGTCCTGGCCTGTGGTTTGAGGGAATATAGTCTAACATGCTGGGGAAGACACGGGAGCCGCAGCAAGCTGGTCGCATTGCAAGTGACATCAGGAAGCATAGAGAGATGAATGCTGGGGCTCAGCTCCAGTTGACAATATTAACCATCCCAACCTATAAAGTGTGCCTGCGTGTGTGCGCGCGTGTGTGTGTGTGTATGTGTGTGTGTGTGTGTGTGTGTGTGTGCCTGTGTATACCTGTGAGAGTGTGTGTGTGTGTGTGTGTGTGTGTGTATACCTGTGAGAGAGAGAGAGAGAGTGTGTGTGTGTGTGTGTGTGTGTGCCTGTGTATACCTGTGAGAGAGAGAGAGAGTGTGTGTGTGTGTGTGTGTGTGTGTGTGTGTGTGTGTGTGTACAATGCCATGCCACCTGGTCACCTGAAGAAGAAGAAAGACAAACAGTCACACAGACTTAGTCTAGTGAGCCAGGGCTATAGCCCCATTGGTAAAGCACTGTGTATCACATGTGAAGCCCTGGATTTGATCCTCCAGCACTACAGGAGCTGAGTGTGGTTATAGTTCTAGCACTTGAGGAGGCAAGAGGATCAGAAATTCAGGATCATCCTTGGCTCCATAGAAAGTTCAAGGCCAAGCTGGCCTACATGAGACCCTGTCTCCAAACAACAGCAACAACAAAAATTAAGTCAGGCTAGCACTGGCTGCAACATCCCTGAGGTAGCAGCTGCCTGCCACTTTGTGTTTGTTGATTTATTTTGATCTGACATACCAGGGCAGATGGCGGGTAGAAGGGGGGTGATAATAGTCAATAACTGGTGACATGTGAAGACTGCACCTGTGGAATTAATTGGCCTGCCATAGCTGGTTGCCATGCTGTGGAGAGATGGATGTGTGGCATACACAGTGGAGGCTGTGGTCCTGCCTCTGCTCTGGGTTTCCTCAGTCTTCTAAAGGCATCCCTGTCCTTCTTCACCCAGTCATGGCCTCAGGCATCCCCGGTACAGCAGACAATAATAGGGCTGGCCTTTGGTCATCTCCCTCAGAAACCACCTGCATTTTGGCCCAGGGGCACAAAGATCAGAACTGGGTTCGTGAGCTACATTAGCTTTCTCCTCTCTCTGACCAAACACCCACAGAAGCAATGCAAGGGACAAGAGGTTTCATTAGCTCACATTCAGAGAGAACAGTCCGTCGTGGTGGGGAAGGCATGGCAGCATGGGTCTGTCTGTGATGCTAAAATTTGTACGAGGCTTGTTCTTCACATAGATTAGGAGTGAGAGAGGGAGAGCTTAGGACAGAAGCAGGCTTCCCTACAAAACCCTTCTTCAGGGAGAGAAGGGCTTCGTGCATAAGTCACGTAGCTTTGATCTGTCCTAGGAGCACAGGTTAGACCATGAACCAGAAGCAGGCTATCCCATAACCCTCATGAACCTGCCCTTAGGGAACTGCCTCTGCCAGACATGCCTCCTATTGCAAAGTGCCACAACTTTCCCTGTCTAGGCACCAAGCCATTCTTTCCTGGAATATGGGTTTTGTAGGGAAGCCCGATGGCTATGGATTCTTGGCCTCTAGGCCTGCTTTGACCAGCTATCTTAGTTATTACATTCAGAAGAGTACCCATGTGCACTGCCAGTGAGGTCACAGAGTGTCCCAAGCAGGAAAGTTCCAGGAGCCGCTTTCCTCTGAGTAGCAATGAGCACTATTGATGAGCCTCAGAGTTCATGGTTGCGGTTGATATTAGAAGCAAAGCAAGTCCCATGAGCCTCTGCTTTTCCTGTACTCATAATGACTAGGGTCAAGGCTCTTGCCCCAGAAAAATCACAGAATACAAGACAAGAAAGTGACAAGAGTTTAAGCCACATTAACTCTTCAGGAGCTTCAAATGCTAGAGAACCCATCATAAACTAGGTCTTAGGAGTTGAGGTGTCAGGAAGGAGTCTTGGACATTTTTCTCAAGACACTCCAAGTCTTGCCAGCTCCAAGCTGTTACTCCAGCTGCCACCACAGCAACTCATGCTATCCTTCACCCATGTTTCTTGAAAAAAAAAAAAACATTCCAGATGCTGGATCTGGAAGGAGGTCAGATGCCCTGGTTCTGTGATTTCCAAACCTTTTGCCAGCAAAAGCCTTATGATGATTTTACTCCTTGGTCCCTGTTTTAAATTATTTGTCTGCCAAATGACCAGTGTTTACTAAGTAATAACAAATTAATTTACTGAAGTGTTCTCCAACTACCAAACCAGCCTGAACTTCCAATTGGCAGAGGACCATGTGCTGTGTTAATTAATTCTAGTCCTAAGCTTGGAAACACATCACTTGCAGCAGGCTGGATCTGCAGTGATTGTGACTTCAGGGAGGGTTTCTGCAGGAATAAGGGCCAGGACAAACGTGTTCTAGGCTCTGTGGAGATCTAAGGTTCCTCAAAGAGGGACCAATCTAAATTGACTCACTATTAAAGCAAATTTGTGTGCTCACTTCAACAGCACATATACTAAAATTGGAACAATACAGAGAAAATTAGCACAGCCTCTGTACAAGGATGACATGCAAATTTGTGAAGTATTCCATATCTTTCGGCAGCCTACAGAATGGGAAAAGATCTTCACCAACCCCACATCTGACAGAGGGCTGATCTCCAAAATATATAAAGAACTCAAGAAACTAGACACCAAAATACCAAATAATCCAATTTTTAAAATGGGGTACAGCTCCAAATAGAAAATTCTCAACAGAAGTGTCTCAAATGGCTGAAAGACATTTAAGGAATTGCTCAACATTCTTAGTCATCAGGGAAAGGCAAACGAAAATGACTCTGAGATGCCATCTTACACCTGTCAGAATGGTTAAGATCAAAACCACTGATGACAGCTTATGCTGGAGAGGATGTGGAGTAAGGGGAACACTCCTCCACTGCTGGTGGGAGTGCAAACTTGTTTAGACACTTTGGAAATCAGTATGCTGGTTTCTCAGAAAATTGGGAATCAGCAATGCCACTCTTGGGCATATTCCCAATGGTGCTCAGTCATAACCAAGGACACTTGCTCAATTATGTTCATAGCAGCATTATTTGTAATTGCCAGAACCTGGTAACAACCTAGATGCTCCTCAACTGAAGAATGAATAAAGAAAATGTGGTACATTTACACAATGGAGTATTATTCAGCAGTAAAAAGCAATGACATCATGAAATTTGCAGGCAAATGGATGGAACTAGAGAAAAATCATCCTGAGTGAGGTAACCCAGACCCAGAAATACAAACATGGTATATACTTACTCATAAGTGGATTTTAGATGTAAAGTAAAGGATAACTAGCCTACAATTCACAAGTCCAGAGAAGCTACGTAACAAAGAGGACCCTAAGAGGGACGAATGGATCACCCTTAGAAGGGGAAATAGATGAGATCTCCTGGGTAAACTGGAGGTGGAGAGGTAGAGGGGAGGGGATGAGAACATGAGGTGTCAAGGATCAAGGTAGTCAAGTCGGGGGAGGGACAGAGTGGGAGAGCAATGAAAGAGATATCTTGATAGAAAGGGCCATTATGGGGTTAGGGAGAAACCTGGTGCCAGGGAAACTCTCAAGAATCCATAAGGATGACTCCAACTAAGAATCCTAGCAATAGGATTGCTGGGTGCGTGAATTGACCTTCTCCTCTAATCAGATTGGCGAGTGCCCTAATTGTCATCATTGAACCTTCATCCAGTAACTGATAGAAGCAGATGCAGAGATCCACAGCCAAGCACTGGGCCAAGCTCTGGGAGTCCAGTTGAAGAGAGGGAGGAGGAATTATACAACCAAGAGGGGGCATCCAGATAGTGATGGAGAAACCCACAGAGACAGCTGACCAGAGCGGGGGCATCTTGGCCCTGCCTCAACTTGACGTGCTATGCTTTATTGATTCCCATGGGAGGCCTTACCCCATCAAAATGGAGATTGAGGAGGAGAGGAAGAGGGGGTAGAAAGCAGGTGAGGGAAGGAATGGGAGAGAGGGAAAACTGTGGTTTGTATCTAAAATACATTTTTTAAATTAGTAAAAATAAAAAAAAAAGATTTAAAAAATTAAAAATAAAATGTATTCGTTGGGTTATGCTGTGACAAAAAGATGGAGAGCTGACAGTGACAGTGACTATAGTTTTCTTTTTTGTTGTTGTTGTTGTTTTGTTTTTCGAGACACGGTTTCTCTGTGTAGCTTTGGAACCTATCCTGGCACTCGCTCTGGGGACTAGGATGGCATCGAACTCACAGAGATCCACCTGCCTCTGCCTCCTGAGTGCTGAGATTAAGGGCGTGCGCCACCAATGCCCGGCCAGTGACTGCATTTCTACCAAGCATGAGACACTGGTTAAATTGTGTAAGCGACCTGGAATGCCAGAGGTCATCTGAATGTTACAAATGAGGAAGATTGCCAAGGAGTGGTGCCTGCCTTTAATTCCAGCACTTAGGAGGCAGAGGCAGGTGGATCTCTGTGAGCTGGACACTATCCTGGTCTGTGTATCAAGTTCCAGGCTAGCCAGAGCTACACGGTGATCATAGTGAGACTGGTTCCTATACTGCCTTTGGGGGTACTTAGTGTGGCTCTTTCTCTGTGTTCCTTGAGTCCTGCGTGGTGTGAGGTTCCTTTCTACCTTAGCCTGGCTGTGTTTCCTGGCTGTCTTCCTTTGTCCTCCTGAACATCCCCTTACCTACAAATCACTGTCAACAACACGGTTAATTCTTCCACTTCAGAGAACAGGGATGTTTGACACCATGTCTGATAGTTTACCATACTGAATCTCCTCTGGCTACCTGCTTTGTCTATTCTGAGTGCATACTCTTGTCATGTACATTGGTTACCAATGAGAATAGCCCACCTTCTGCAGCTGAGACAGGTGGGTAGTGATGGACATAGCTAACCTCCCAGACACCGCCATTCTTTAGTCACCAACATCTTTGTTCATCTGTTCCTGCCTGCATTCATGTTCTCATCTGACATGCACTGAGTGTTCCATTTCCCAACGCTATGGACACACAGGGCACAACCTCCCTATTGGTGGGAGTGTTCTCCCCACCTGCCGTGCTTCTCATCCAGGGAACAAGTATGCCCATGTGACCAGACTTGCCCCTGAGCTGGAATCTTCTAAGCTTTGAATAACCATGAGACATCTCTGCAGAGTGTACCAGTTACTGAGTGTTTCAGGAGCAAAATTTTGTATTAAAATAAGGACCAATCTACTATAAGGAAGAGTTGAGAATCAGCCCAATTTTTAAAGATAAAAATAAAATAGATAAAATAGACACTATGGGTGGAGGAAGAGTGGGGAGGGATGGGAATAGGAGGGATCAGGTGGGGGAGGCTGATTGAGGAAAGAGAGTACTGGGAGTGACAGCTGGAATTGGGGGCATCTTGGGGACAAGCTAGAAACCAAGTGCAATGGAAATTCCCAATAATCTATGAAGGTGACCCTAGCTAAGACTTCTAGCAATGGGGGGATATGGAGCCTGAATTGGCTATCTCCTTTAACCAGGCAAGACTTCCAGTGGAAGGACTGAGATACCAACCCAGCCACATATCCTTTCACCTACAATTTGTACTGCCTACAAGATGTGCTGGGGTATCAGTGGCACTGAAATTGTGGAAGTGGCCAACCAATGACTGGTTCAGCTTGAGACCAGCCTTGAAAGAGAGAACCCACCCCTGACACTGCCTAGAGGGCCAAGACCAAGATGATGGACAGCCCAGAGACCTAGGACAGAACCAAACATGACTGGTAGAATTTGAGAACTCAGCACCATTTAAGGCCTTGTGGAGAATGTCTTTGATTTCCACTTTTGTGCCCACCCACCCACACATCAGATATGGAGAGCATCTCAGTCATGAGGAGACAATCAGTATCTCTTTGACCAACATCTGAACCTCTGGTCCAGGAAGATGAGGTGACCTCATGACTCTGCTTCTTTTCCTCTGGTCCAGGAAGATGAGGTGACCTCATGATTCTGCTTCTTTTGTGATTGACTGCAACAGTCTTTTCCCCTTACCAGGAAAGTCTGCGTACCTTCATGTTTTCATTTCACTTTTGTATCACTGGACTCACCTTTTTTTAAAAAATCATATTTATTATTTGTCTATTGTGTGTGAGTTCATATGCCACAGCATGCATACGAAAGCCAGTTCTCTCTTTCCAACATGTGGGTGCTGGTTCCTTTACCCACTGAGCTGACTTTCAGGCCCAGGACCCATCTTTCCTAATGGAACCTTTGACTCTGTTTGTTTCCACCTACTTTGTATCTCTCCTAGCATGTAGGAGATTTAAATTAAACTCCATCCTTTGAGTTAAGACATCACCTCCAAAATTGCCTAGACTTCAATCTCTCATTCATAAAGCACATTTGATCAAGACTCACTAATTCAATGACTTCAGAGCTCTCATCTTCCCCTTTAGCTGAATCATTGATTGGGCTTCAGGTATTGGATTTCAAATGTCTTTGTTCAATGAACAGAGTCCAATACAAACCTTCAGTAAATTATTTTCTATAACCATTGAGAAAATGACATCACTTCCTGTATGATTATTTCTATTTGCCTCTGTCAACTCAGCCCTAAGATCAAAGCACAAACAACAGAAGGTCAGAAATGGAAGGAGGTTAAAGGCCCTCTAGTTCAATGTCTGGCTTTGCAAATAGGAAAACCATGAGTAGTGAGGCCATTTGGCCAAAGCCACAGAGCTACACTAGTGGTTGTGACAAATTCTATTTCTTTTAATTATTGGTTTAAAGCCATGTATCTGGACCCACTTGAATTACACGTCTAAGAAAAGTTCAATGGGGAAGAGAGAATCTGAGGCATTAGGGTCAATGGCAGAAAGTAAGTTGAGACATTGTGTGGAAATCCCTGTCAGATCATGACAAAGAGGGAGGAGAGGTAGACAGCAAGGATGTGGGATCAAAAGCTGAAACTCAGGGGGATTCATGGAACCTGGGGATCTGTAGAGCTCTGCCCTTAACGCCACAAATTCCTCTCACGGTCTTGCTCACGGTTTGTATTTTCACAAAGTTATATGTGTACCACCATGAGGAAATCAAACCATGCTAAGAAGCTCATAATGCCAGCAATAGTTCCTTGAACGGACCCCACACCAGCTGCTGATCCAGGCCAGAGGGCAGCAGACCAAACTTGCCTTTGCTCTTCCTCACACTGACCTTTACATGAGTAAGTAATATGCACATATCACAATTTTAAATACACAAGCCTTTAAATTAGAGATGGAGATTTACTATCTCTACCTCTTCCTCCTTAGACTGTCTTTGAAAATCTTACCACTCTTTTATTGTATTACATTTATATTCTGTGTGTTTCACACATGTGTGCCTGTCACACTGTCTATGTGGAGGTCAGGATAAGACGTAGGGATCAAGTCTCTCCTTCCACAAGATGGACCCTGGGATTAAAGTCAGTTGCCAGATGTGGTGGTAAATACCTTTACCTGCTGAGCCATCCTATCCTCTCCCATACTTTAAACTATACCTTTGATAAGTATTTATACCACAGTGACAAAGATAGCTGTTGTCTTCTTGGAATCTACTCTAAAGGGACTGCTTGTCCCTTATTGCTCAGACCTTTGCCATTCCTCGTTTATAACTGCCTGGTTGCAACCTCTTTCTAGATCTTTCTAGATGATTCATTATACTATTTACCTGCCGTATTATCCTTTCTGTTGGGCCCACTTCTCCCTGGATACTCCTTAAGAAAACTCCATCATCTCTTCCTTCATCATTGCGGGCTGGTAGCTCTTCAGTCCTGCCACACAGTTATTAACCTGGCTCTTTCTCTTAACAACTCTCTTTATTCATTCATTTCTTCCTTTTTAGTTTATGTCTTTGTCTCACTGATGCATACCCTGCAGTCCTTTCTGAGGAAAAAGGAGGCTAGCTTTCAGGACCAGAACATAACTACAAATATATTTATTCTACCTTTATCCTAGATTCACAATTTGATAAGATGTAAAAATCTAAATTGGAGATTTTTCTTTAAAAATTTCAAGGCGTCATTTGACTCTCTCCTGATCTTTAGCATTGCTCTTAGAAGACTAATATCATAGGTGTCCAACAGCATAGGGCTGGGTAAAGAAAACAACACACACACACACACACACACACACACACACACACACACACATACACACACAGATGCACACATCGAATATATCATAAACATGACAAATATCATGTTCACTTTCATTTGTGGGTCCTAGATTTTTATATTGATTCATAAAATCATGTATGAATATATGATATGAAAATATAAGTAACACTGTCTTGTCACCCTACTTGGATAAAGAGGACTAATGGGAGGGAGGAGGACTGAAAGAAGAGACAGTAGTCAAGTATGAAGGGAACTATACTCAATATAGAGCATATTCGTGTACAAAAATACTTAAAACATTTTTAAAAGACTAAAGCAAGGGATAACTAGATGGCTCAGAGTGTAAGGATGCCCCCTGCCAAGCTGCACACATACACACAATTTTCTTAGTCTTGCTTTTGATTCCCCCTCACCCTGAAAGCTCTTACAATTATTTTTTTATATCTTAAAGTCTGATTCATCAGACTTTCCATAGCCAAGTGTGCCAGTATTAAGGCCAGACAATTGCATCCTAACCCTGATTCTTTTCTTTACCAGCACTGACACTGGTTGAGACCCCAATCTTCTCTGTGCTCATATCTTTGTAAATTCATGAGGAACTTCATGACATTTCTGTGAGTGTTAAAATAAATACTCTAAATATAGAGTTTGGAAATGTGTCTGACTTATGGGGGCAACTCAGGACAAGTTCTTGCTGCGTTGACAGCCATCTCAGCTCTCAGCTCTGTGGATTTTAGAGGACGGCACTCCATTTCTGAATACATGTTTGCCCTGATTGCCCTGGTTCCCACTTCTGACCGAAGATTGCTGGGCACTTACCATCTTCTCAGAGCTGCCAGGGAAGCATTCCTCCTTGCTGGGTTCTGACCGACCCCTGAGCTCCAACCATCTCATAAGCCAGGTGCACTGTGCTCTGATCCTTCTGTTAGTCACAGGCAGCTTCTCTTTAGTCAGCCTCATGACCTCATGCCCTTCACCTCCAGGGATTTCCAGTCCCCACAGAGGCAAGAGACTCTGTGGGTCGACCCAGCACCCACACATGACTGCTGACTCCAAGGTAGAGCTGGAGACACTGTGAACAGTCACCCAAGAAGATAGAAATGTTCTGAACATTCCCACTTGCTTAAACAATATTGTGAGGTGATATGGTTTCCTGTGAGGCAGACAGAACAGCCAAGAAGCACAAGGAGTGTATAATCCTATAGCATGACTTGAACAAATGGAAACAAGGAGTCAGGAGATAAAGTCTCTCCATTCCTTCCTGCTCGCTACAGATCCATGTCCAGGCTGTGAGCATGCACTCATATGGCTCTCCCATCCTTCTCTGCTTCAGTCTCTCTCCTCCTTCCCATTTGCACAGATTGTGTTCTCAAGGTAAGGGCTAGCCAGTAAACATTTGCCTTTGAGCTCACTGGCTCACTTCTGTGCTCTCCTGTGCCCAAGGCTTCCCAGAATAAAACCTCCAACCCTCTTTCTCCACAGAGAACCGCTCTAGTCTCCACACTCAAGGGCACCAGCCAAGTGCTGGAGAATGGCTTTAAGGCTGTAGATTTCTACTCTTTGGTACAGACTTAATACCAAATTTTCCTGAGCCTTTGAGCCACTCTATCCAGATGGCCTTTGCTTTATGGTCTGCCAAGATAGGCCTGAGCCAGAGAGTTATCAGTAGCATGGAATGGCCTGGATGTCCTAAGATTCCTGTTCTTATAGAGACTCACAGCAATTCACTTAACAGATGTCTCCTCACAGTGTACAGTTATAAGTTAGAGCCTGCTCATTCCATGTCAGCTGTAGGTCTCAGCTGTCCTGAGTCCCCCGCCTCCACTGCATTAAATACAGGTACTGTCCTAATCCATGCCACCCTGTCGCCTTCATTTGCTGTCTGTACCCTCTCCTGGCTTCAGTGCTGTCCCTCTGCTGGTCCCCGTCTCCATGAAGCACACACGATAGCCCCACCAGGCCAGTGACGTACGCCTTCATAGCCGGCATCTGTGGTGCTCCTGGAGAGTCTGGAGGTGACTCAAATCTGATCTTGGCTTTTGAGGACATCACGAGTCCTCCTGTTCTCTCCATCATAAGCAGGTGGCAGGTGCTCACTGCAGGATTTGTGAGTACCGTTGTGTCTGACAACGGGGACTTGAGAAAGAATACTTGTCCTGAAGAAAAGCTTAATTATGATTGAGCTCGACAATGGGAAAGGATACAGGAAATGGATATAATGAATATAGACTTCTCAGGGAAGCAATTCCAAAAATTCTGTTAACATTCTCATCTTCCCCCAGGAGTTGCCCTTTTTAAAGTTATCTTATTTCTCTCTGGATTATAAGCCTGTATGGTTATTCTGCTCCTGATTTGAAGACACAAACTCTATGCCTTCCTGAGGAGACGTGAGAGGTGAGCTATTTCTTCAGCTAGGTTAACAGGACCTTCCAGAACCTTCAGCCGCTGCCTTGGCTCGTAGGTCAAACCTCTGTCAACTGGGTTGGGCTGGTTCTCTCTCATTTCCTTGTCACTAGGGAGCCTCATTTGGGAAGTGGAGTAGACCCAGTCAGCTTCTCACGGGGTTGACAGGATGAACCCGACTTCTGAGTGGTCCTGTGTGTTTCCTGATGTGATGAGCCGCCTGCTCCTCATTGTCACTGCACCAGTTCATGCCCACACCACCACCATGCTCTCTGACCCCACTGAGCAGCAAAGACTCACACTGGGGAATGTGTGAGGTGGGGGTGTGGTGCTTTCTGCATGTGAATTGTGAGGTTCCTCGGATGGAGTGGTCCCTGCAGTTTCCCTCTAATGGAAAGACATGAAGGCCTTGAAGAGAGGGTCTGAAATAGTCATAGTGGATCAGCATTGGGCATCCTGGAATAGAATCCTCCTCCCTTTAATCTTCCTACCACCACCCCTCATATTCCGTTCATTGCTCTGGATTTTATTTTACTTCAAGACATGGTCTTATGTTGCCCCAATAGGCCTCAAAGATGACCTTGAATTTCTGATCTTTACAGACCGTTTATTTGGAGATGGGGTGGACCCCAGAGCTTTGTGCAGCTAGGCAAACACTCTGCCAATGGAAGCACATCCTTGAACCTCAACATTCTTTCCTATACTGGTGGGAAGAAAGAGCTAGAGAGGGTCCTACCTAGCCTGAAACTGGGCTTTGGAACTTTTTGCCAGACATAACTGGGAGATTTTGAGGGTTTCACACTTAAGCTGCCTACAGAGCCAGTGATCATTTTGCCAATGGTATATGTGGGCAAAGGGAGCATTGGGAGATCAAAGGGAAAATGTCTCCAACACTGGTTATTTGAAAAAAAAAAAAAAACCCTTGCAAAAATCCCTTTTAAATGTTTATGTGTAAAGCTTGCTTGCATCGTGCTATTTCAATAAATCTCCCATGACACAAGAAATAAGAATTAAAACTTTGTGGTATTTGAATCCAGATTCATCATAGCCCACAGCACTCCATCTCCACCTGGTGGCATCATAGGCTCCTCCCGCCGTGTGTGCCCTTTGTGTGTGTTTGCACAGAGAGAGTTTGTGACTTTGAATCAGGAGCAGAATAACCATAGGGGCTCATAATACGCATGTGCATGAAAAATGATTGAATCTTAGAAAACTTGCCTCATAGGATTCTATTGCCCTTACTAGGAACATTTGATCAGTCTGGGGCCAAAACTGTATTTTACATTTGTTTCATGTTATATTTATATATTTCATGGGAAACTTCAAATTTAGGAAATGAGTCTCAAAAAGTCATTGGATATTTTAATCTCTTAAAAAGGATATGAATGTTATAAGCAGACACCAGGAAGAACACAGTTTGTAAAAATATCCAAGTATAGATTTTATTATATTACAATAATCAAATGAAACATGTAAATCTCTTAATTAGACATGGTCCATTTTGTCTTTTATAATATTGAGTTTCCCTTAGTAGGCATGATGATTAGTCACCTCATAGGATATTTTTTGAAGATTTATTTTTATTTGTGTATGTGTATATGTGCATATATATATATATATATGTATATATATCTTGCAGATTTACAAGGAGGCCAGAAGAGGCATCATATTGCCTACAGCTGGAGTTGCAGTTGGTTGAGAACCACCTGATGTGGGCGCTGGGAACTAAACTCAGGTCTTCTTGGAGAGCAGCAAGTGCTCCTAACCACTGGGCCAAAGCTCCAGCTCCTCCCATGTTTTGTAGCCTAGCCTGGTCTCACACTTAGGGATTCTCCCACCTCAGCTTCCTGAATATTGGGAATTGCATGAGTGCATCACCAAGCCCTGCTTTCTCAAATATTTTTTTTTATTTTCTTACTTCTTAAGCACATGAAGCACTTGACATTCTTGGGGTTGCTTTGACTGTCAGCATGCTTGGTAGGAGTAAAACTCCAGTCTATTTAAGCAAGTTGCTACTTTTTTTGGTGTGTGTGTGTGTGTGTGTGTGTCTTGATAATTTTACTTTCCCAAGTCCACTCTATTCTATTCTGGGGTAAACAGATGTGCTGGATATGCCTGTGAATATGCTGTGTATCTGAGGCATCATTAATTCCTGGTAACTGAAAGGGAAGACTCCAAATCTGCCCTTCAGTCCTCAGCTACCCAGTGCCTTCCTCTCATGACCACTCCAAGTCAAATTCTCTTAAACACACCTAGATATTTTATTTCTCTCTTAATCCTCTGGTTCTTAACTTTTCCAGGATATCTCCCTAGCCCCCCATCCCATTTCCCACACCCCAATTTCTTCCTTCCCTGTTCTTAGGCACAAGGCCTGAGCATGGGTCCTCTACCACTGGATGGGATGCAGATCCCTGAGTGTTCCTGTCAGAGAGATAGGCAGGGGCAAGGAGAAGAGATGTGTCTCTTCTGAGCAAAGTGCTTATGTCCCCAGGCCCTACATGCCCCCATGTAGGTCTGACTCCTGCCCCCATGGGGCCTACATGCACTGTTACCATCTCATCTGTCAGGTGGACTGACGCTCCCTCAAGAAGAGCCAGGCCCTTGGACAGCTGAACTAAAGGGTTGTGCAGAGCTGGAAGCTCATATGGTCTTTGGGGGGAGAGTCAGGGAGGGCAGAGAGACAGAGCTGAGGAGGGAGGGTGTCCCAGAAGCTGGGTGGTCCCAGCTGAGTTCTGAGAAGATAGAGTCAGGTGAGCAGAGAAGGGAGTCTGAAAAGTCATGGCCCTGTCTGAGGTGGTGAAGGGTGGGATGACATCCCAAGGGCACACCCATTCTTTCGACTGTACTGGGCCAGGCCTCTTGGCATGGAAGCTAACAACTGAGCTGGTTTGTCTGGAACAGAATAGAGCATGTATATTTTCTGGAATTCTCACTCTGATTCCACACTTCACCTCCCAAACTGATTTTATTTTGGTCTTCAGTAGTATCTCTTACGGAATGAGAAACATATGCATACTCTTAAACACACACACACACACACACACACACACACACACACACACACACACACACACACACACTTTGAAATCATTTAGAAGAAAGTTAAGGGCTTTCAAAGTCAATGCTCTAACTACCTCTGTTCACTTTCTTCTGTGTAAGGTTAGAATCTGCTTCCTTTGCTCCTGGTGCGCTGTTTCCCCATTGTTCTGTCCGGCAAAGCTACTTTTCAGGAGGCCCTACGTGGCTGGGAGGCAGCCACCAGGGAATGGAGGCTCCATCGCTGTGCTGGAGCTGGACTGGCTTTTCAGTTTTTGCCAGAAAAAGAAAAGAGTCACTTTCGTTTGCACATACTTCTGCTGCTGAGGCTTCAGGTTGCTGTTTGCCAAAAGCCCACACAGGGTTTGAACCTTCCAGAACAAAATGCCAGCTTGTCCTCCTGTGTGGAGTGCAACCCCTCAATGCACCTGCCTTCGAAACTTGTGGCACTGCAGGGATGTGTCAGGAGCCTCCATCCTCCATTCTCGGAGGCCTAACCTGGCCTCCACACAGCTGGCTTTGGAGAGCCGCCAGCTGCAAGCATCTTCCAGGGCATGCCCACATTCTCCTGGTGTACCTGCGCCAAACAGCAGGGGAGGCTTTGAAGTGCCTGGCTCCAACTCCCCAGAATCCTATAGGAATCTCACCCTGAAATACAGAAGATACCATCCGCATAAGTATTTCAGGCAAGAATTCTCTTTTCTGGGGCTAAGAAACCATCTCTGCTGATACTGCAGCCTCATGCAGCACCTTGCTTCCTGAAGCTTCCCCTGTGAGATCATTGCCAAGAAACATGTTGTCTTTGTAGATAAGGTTCTGGCATGAAGAGGAAAATTGAAATTACCTAATCCATCACACTTTCTGCCAGACTTGGGTGCTAGACAGCTTGAGGTTGGATTCTTTGCTCAAATGCATTCATCTTAAGTCCACTACCTGAGTTATGGTCTTCTCCACCTACTCCCTTCCTCTCTCTCTTTCCTTCCCCCTCCTCTTTTACCTCTTCTTATCTCTCTTCTTCCTCCTTTTCTCCCCCTCTCTCTTTCTCCCCTTCTCCATCCCTCCACCCTCCTCTCACCTCCCTCCCATCCTCCTCTTTTTCTCCTTTCTTTGTTCTTTGTCTGTTGGGCTGTTTGTCCATCCATCCATCCTTCCATCCATCCATCCACTTATTCACCTTTTGGGGGACGCACCCAGTTCTGGTGTATATTTGTGCTCAAGTTCTTGGTAGAAACAGTTACTAAGCTTAAAACTGGTTCCTTGAGTTGTGGAAGAAAAACAGTCGGTTGAAGGCCACAGCAGTGTCTTCCCATCGGTGGGTGCACAAATTGTTCAAACCAGGAGACCCACCATGCAGATCAGAGCCAATGTCTCCTCTCTTCAGCTAGGGAGTACAGAGCCATTCGGGGTCCTGGAGATCAGATATGACTGGCAGTACGGGGCCACCGTGTTCTAATCCCCTCTCCCTGGGATAAGACCTTGGTGTGTGCCCAGGCTGCAGCCACATGCTGGGACCTGCTCTCGGGCCTTGGTCCGAGCTCCGAGTTCAGTGCTGCTTGGTCTGCATATTCTCTTCCTGCCCCAATTCATTATCTCAAGTTTCTAGTACTAGCAACCAAGAACTCTGACTCATCTACCCCGCAAATTAATTAGCTCAGTGATTCACTCACTCAACCAACATTTCCTGAGCAAAACACTGCACGAGGTAGGCGTTATTTGTCTTTATTTTATGGATGCAGACAGGGAAGCTTGAGGAACATAAGTTAGGAAAGTAAACATTAGAATCTGGCATCTGGTATTTAAGATGGCATTCTCCACTTCTCTGGGAGCCTGGCACAGGCAGCAGGGTCAAAGATTCATCTCAAATTTTAAAGGATTTCAAGATTTGCTCACTGAGCAGACACCCGCATTCACATTTCAGCTGTCACCTCCCCAGCTTGAAGTAGTACTCTTGTCCTGGCACAACCTGGACGAGATTTTCAAAGACCCTGCAGTAACAGGGATGCCTGGAGCCTATGTGCAAGTGGGCTGCTTTTTAAGGATTTATTTGTATTTATGTGTGTGGGTGTTTTGCTTGCACCGCATTCGTGCCTGGTGTCCTCGAAGGCCAGAGTAGATCATTGGATCCTCTGGAACTGGAGTTCTAGATTGCTGTGTACCGCCATGTGGGTGCTGGGAACTGAACCTGGGTCCTCTGCAAGAGAAGTAAGTGCTCTTAACTGCTGAACCATCAGTCCAGCCCCTGTTTAATACGTTTAAATAGTAAAGGACAAATGAATTTCAAAGGCTAAATTTTTTCACTTTCATTTTGAGATTATAATTTGGTTATATTTCTCCTTCCCTTGTCTCCCTCTCTCATCCTTCTTTGCTCTCCTTTCATTCCCAGGTCTTGTTTTTTTTTTTTTTTCTTTTTAACTAGTGTCATCACATGCATATACGTATGTGAATATACGTATACATCGCTAAATATAACCCATTCAGTCTGTATAATGTTAGCTGTATGTATGTTTCCAGGGCTGGCCATTCGGCAAGCACAACCACGTGGTGTGCCTTCCCTGGGGAGTGCCCCCAAGTTCTCCCTTCCCCAGCTTTCCTCAGGTACTTAGAGCCTTTGTGTAGGATTGAGGCCTTTGTGAGCTCAAAGGCTAGAAGTTTAAGCAAGTGCAAATATATGGCAGAGCTGTAGAGGTGTGGCTGCAGGTAGAATTTTGATCCTAAGTTGTTGTGGCTGTTTGGGTGTGGTAACTGTGCTGTGGTGGATGTAGAAGAAATTTCATCTGAGGAGGTGTGTGGCATGGTATTTAGAGATGAAATGTCACGAATGTCTGTGGTTTAATGAAGTATAATTATGTATGCATGTGTTTCCTGCTGTATTTCATCAATTGATAGCTAAAAGAGTCAGAAGGGGAAGCACATGGGACAAAATGTTAGTTCCTGGTGAATGCAGGTGAGGGCTTTATCGTTAGCATCGTGGATCTCTCTTTTCTATAGACAGCATTTTCTTTTTTCAAATAAAAGTTTGGGGCATAATCACCTGGATACATAACTTAAGCTATGGAAGACTTTGGATTTTTATCTTTGAAATTTCCTCTCTGTGAATTGGAAGAGAGCAGACCCAACGAACTAAAACGCAGAGGTTCGGGCACTTTCTGAGGCTGCAGAGCCAAACAAACTGCAGTTCTGGCCTCCCTGGTTCTGGGCTTCACTGCTCTCGTGAACACCAACCTCTCTTTTTTGACATGTAAAATGATTTTTGATGTTTTCTAACATTGCACTGACTTTGCCCTGGTGGTGCCATCTCTCTCTCCTAGGGATCACCGACTCCCTCCACTGCTCATTAGAGCCCTGTGCCTGGGCGTCAGGCAGCTCCCCTGTACCCTGACTCCAGGCCTTTTCCTCTCTCCCTGCTTGGGTCACAGTGTCCTCCTTACAGACTTTGGGATCAGTCAGTTATGGTCCTTCTTATTCACCAACTGCTTCCAAAGGGCTCTTGGCATTACTGAAATAAAAGGTAACTAAATGAAGTCACTGTAATAGTACATTGGCTATCCTAATTAGGGTCATTAGGTTTTAAACAAAGTGCTACCCAATCTCCAAAGGGACAGCCTCTCCCACAGATGCCTTAAAAACATGAACCTATAAATTAATCACCATGC
Organism: Cricetulus griseus; assembly: GCF_003668045.3. NCBI lineage: Eukaryota > Metazoa > Chordata > Mammalia > Rodentia > Cricetidae > Cricetulus > Cricetulus griseus. The sequence goes on from NC_048597.1 coordinate 182,632,967, forward strand.
TGAGCTTGCACAAGAATGTTCGATCGACAAAGTGGGTAAACAGTACAAAATGGGTGTTTCCTAATCTGCAAACCCCCCCCCCCCGGGAGAGGAGATGTTCAAGGGAAACCAAGCAGGAGCCTAGAGGCTTTTGCCTCCTTGGCTGGAGAAATGGAGAAACTCTAGGCATTTTAAGGACTCTGGGTTGGTTCCCAGAAGATGGCTCCCATAATAAAGTGCTCACCATGCAAACACAAGGTTCTGAATTGGAAACCCCAGAACCCACATTTTTAAAAAGCCTGGACACATGCTTGTAATCCCAGTGTCATCAGGCAGAGACATCTGGATCCCTGGGCTCACTGGCCAGCCATCTTAGCCTTTTGGCAAGATGGTGGGAGGCACTTGAGGAATGATACCCAAGGTTGTTCTACGGCCTTCAATAGAACCCACACGTGCTCACACACACACACACACACACACACACACACACACACACACACGTGCATATACACATACATACACACACACACAATGCACACACAACCATACCTCCTACAGAAGCAGAAATTTCTGTCATACACCCATCTCTCTCTACCCACTCCTTCCTTTTTATTTTAAGCTAATGTTGCATTTTTTTCCTTTTACTTAATATGTGGATAGTTTCTTTCCTCCCATTGACTGGAATGAAATGTGTTTTTATTCACATATGTATTGGGATGTTTGGTGTATAAAGTTCTAGACCCTAGCCCTGATCTCCTGCTTGGCTGTTGCTTACAATGAGCCTCTTTGCAATGGATATTTTATGAGCATAGCTATTAAATAAAAATGAATGGTAGATATAAATTTGTGGAATCTTATTTTTCTCCTCTGCAAAGAAAAAATATGCCAGTGGTATGTATAATTCATAGTCTAGCCAGAAGATCACAGTAACTCAAAGAACACCAGGCATGGAGTGGGCAGAAAGTCTAAAGTCATGGAGGAAAGCCGGAGGACTTTCTATAGCTTGCAAATACTCCAGAGTCTCACTGTGTGTCCTTAGTCAGACCCTTACAAAGAACCAGCTGGGCTTGTATATTATTGGCACATTCCCTCCAAATAAGTGGTATAATTTCTGCTCTTGAATGTATTACATTGGATTTCTTTTTATTAATTTATTTAATTATTTATTTTGGGGTGTGTGTGCAGAGAGAGAGAGAGAGAGAGAGAGAGAGAGAGAGAGAGAGAGAGAGAGAGAGAGAGAGAGCACATGAATGCATTTTCCAGTATACATGATGTGGAGGCCAAAGGTCAACTGTGAGTCTCATTCCTCAGGAGCTATCCATTTTGTTTATGGGAACAGCATCTTTCATTGGTTTGGAATTCCCTCAGTAGGCTAGGCTGACCTAGGAATCTGCCAGTCTCTGCCTCCCCAGTACTGAGTTTAAAGGGCACAATACCATGGGCAGGGCAGGTGTGGGATGGGGTGGGGCGGAGTAGAGGTGGGTCTTAGGAATTGAACTCAGGTCTTCATGCTTTACACTTTACAGACTGCACCATCTCCCCAGCCCAGAACTGAGCCTCTTACACCCAGTCTGTGTGTGTCTGTGTGTGCACACGAAGCTGACACCAGCCTTCAAAGCCAGACTCATGAGCTGCCGGCAGAGCTAGTATTGGCTCAGGGAAGTACTTTTTTTCAAGTAAGAATTTGCACGTTAAAAACCTTGGAAGACTTGATAGCATGGGCTTGAGTGTCTCTCTAGAGCAGGCTGATGCTGTCCTTGGCTGTGAGCTCTGTGATTTTTCCCATTAACCCTCAACTTTCCTGATAGTGTAAGTCTAGCTTATTGAAAGGGCTGACTCTGGACACTTCTGAGTTTGAGAACCCAGCGTCAATTCTCTTAGATAAAATGGTTTCTCTTCATGTTAAGAATGACACCTCTGGCATCCAGGGCCACAGATGACATCCTACTTTATGTGATTTTGTTTACTCCTCTGACACCTCTTTGAGAGCAATGTGACCATTCTATGATTTTTGAGGTCCATTTCCTCAGTCTTGAGAGGTTGTCCAAGGTTACACAGTTATGAATCAATAGAGCCAGGATTCAAGGTCAAGCTCCACACTGCACAATAACTAAAGCAAAGGGGTTGGATGCCAGTGTGACAGCCATCTACAGTTCATTTTCTTGAAAAGCAGCCCAGTACCACAGGAATGTTAGAAGGACCAAGGGTCAAAGACCCCAGGACTGGGAATTGTGAGGGCTTACAATATATTTGTATTGTATATCTCCACTGTTAGCCTCAGTTTTGCTATCCATAAGCGAGGCAAGAGGGGTCTGTGGTTAAGGATGCCTGGAAGGTCTCTGTTTGGAGTCTAATCTGAAGATGAGCAGAGTCTTCCTTTCCTTTTGCTCCCTCTGCTGGCCATGGAGGAGATAACGCCTTTGGGGCTAACCTGCTCAGTATGTGTGTTACTTACATTTATGTGATCTCAGCTTGCCATTTGGTACTGGATGACCAATTTGGGGGTTCCTCCCTGGAGAAGACCATTTCTCCCACTTTTGGCATTACTTAGTTTCCTGTAGTTCTTCTTCTAGGATTGAGGTATCATGAGTTTCCCCCTTTCCATGTTAGCAGGTCTCCTGGTGTCACCATTGTTCCGGTATTGTTTGAGTTACCATGTTGAAGATTAGCTTTTACAGTTTCAGAGAACATAACGGAGGGAAATATGGTGGCAGTCAGGCAGGCATGTCACTGGAGCAGTAGCTGAGAGCTTACATCTGATCCACAAGTTGGAGGCAGTGTGTCTTCTTTTGTATACAGTCCTCCTTCCAAGAATTTGAAAATAAATATTGTAAATAAATATTGTGCTTGGGCTAAAATCCAAAAGTTTTTTGTTATCTTTCACATTGTATATGGTTTTGAACAAAATTCTTTAAGGTCCTGGCTATCTCTGTCCATAGATTCCGAAGATAGCTTCTAATGAGTGACAAGATGCCTTCTGGTATTGATATTCTTCTGGGGTCTGCCAGCTCTGATCTTAAGTCTTAAGAAGGCCTTATACTGTGTACACAAAGGTGCCAATAAAAGTTAGCTGCCTTGTAAGAAGCCTGGCCACACTGGGAAGAAAAGGCCCAGGTTATGAGATTCACAGAGAGAGGGTGTACAGCCATCAAGTATGTGAGTGAGGAAGCCATCTTGGATGCTCAGGTCCAGTGGTCGGTCCCCAGAGTGATCCTGCCCCACCTGTCATCTCCCAACAGCAAGACAGGAGAACCATCAAGTCATCTCAGGGGGTGACGAATGAGGGCAATGTATGGGGGGGTTATTTGGGGGAATTTGACATATAGCAATAAATAACCAAAACAACCCTCTCAAAAAATCCCTAGAACCAAAATGGGTATGGCTAATGCTGACGATGGAAGTGTGGTGTCTCTGTTTATCTCTAATCCTGGATTTAACTTATTCTTGGTGGTCAGATCAGCTGTGAAGCCAGCTGTTAGACCCTGATGTTTATCATGAGACTGCTGTTAGGTTATTTCTCCAGTCTCTTCCTAAATGGTGTCATGGAATTATGAAGGATTTTATAAAATTCCCTTATTGTATTTTGTGACGATTACCTCATATCTAACAGAATATTTTGCCATCTAATAATCATCCTTTATATCATCTGCAATTTGATATGCATATATTATATCATACATATTTTATCAAAGTCATTAATAAAATTGATGAGTGGGACCTGGCATATTTAGTCTTTTTTTCAAAGATTTTTGTTTTTAAATATGTGTTTACCTGTGTGTTACTCGGGGTGGGGTGGGTTTGTGCGCTTCTGCAGGTGTCAGTAAAGGTCAGAAGAAGGCATCCAATCTCCTGGATCTGGAGTTACAGGCAGCTTTAATCCATCTGACATAGATACTGGGGGACCAAAGACTGGTCCTCTGCAAGGGCAGTGCGTGCTCTTAATGCTGGGTCATCTCTCCAACTGCATACAGTTAATCTTCTAGCAGGGTGTTTTAAATATCTTTCTGAGTAAGTCTTGATACTTTAATGGAACAACATCTTGTGAATGGTTGTTCCAGCTAAAAAAGAAAATGCTTCCAAATATGCCATCCATATAGTAATTACTCTTTTATCCTCTGCAATTTTACAAACACGCCATGCATGCTTCATTCAAAACATTGATTAAGTTTTTGAATGGGACCTGGCCAATTTGGAGTCCTCTGGGAGGACACTCAAGCCAATGGAGTAGGATCTGTTCCATCCTCTGAGTGATACGTGAGAAATGTTCTAGCTACAAACCTGGCTCATCAGTTGCTTCCCGCATGGCTTTTATTTTTCCTTTGGTTCGTGATGGCTTTGTGGAGAATTTGCAGTTGAGAGATATTTTTTCTTTCCTTGTATTTTCAGGAAAGAACTCTCTAGGGAAGTGATTTAAATTTGTCTGACATGGCTGGCTGTTATCAACTTGTGTGGTTTCCTAATGAACACTAATTTGTTCCCCACATGATCACACATAAATTCATCTTAGGATCTTCAGAGCTCAGGGTTAGTAAGCCAACACACCTGGGTTGAGATCCTGGCCCTTTTCATGGTGAACTAAGGCCGGTCATTCAGTTTCTCTGAGCCTTGGTTTACCCATTTGCACAATGAGAATGATCACACTTCCTTCCCAGGATTGATGTTCAAAACAGGAAGATGTGTGGAAGTACCTAGGAACATGGGCGATGGGTAGAAAACACCCAGCACTCCTGGGGTTTGTCACTGTTACTGTAGCTACAGTGTCTTATGATGACAAATTGTCCTAAATAGCATTAACTGTCAACTGGATACTGCTTGGAATCACATCGTAAGAGACCCAATTGAGTAATTGCCTTTATTAAATTAGCCGATGGACTTGTCTATGGACATTTTCTTTATTGTCCTAATTGATATATAGAAAGGCCCTGCCCTCTACTGGGTAGAACCATTTTCTGGACAGGTGGCCCTGGGCTGTAGAAGGAAGCTAGGTAAGCAAGCCGATAAACAGGTTTCTCCATGATTCTTGTCTCCAGGTTCATGACTTGAGTTCCTGCCCTGAATTCCTTCAACGTTGGGTGTGACCTGGAAGTATAAGTTCCTGACCTTTCCTCTCCAAGTTGCTTTTGGTCAGAGTGTTTTTATCACCACAGCAGAATGAAAGGAGGGCAGTGGTTAATCTGTCATCTCTAAGATTGACTTCCTTATTTTCATGTCTCTGGAAATTTGAAAGGCACGTGGCTAGCCCATGACTAAAGGCACAGTGTTGGTGACCACATAAGAAGGAAGGCCATGCTGCTTTGTGTCTGCCACATGTTCACACTAACCATCTGCCCCAAATGGGGCCTCTCCCTATCTTTGTTCTTTTGACTCCAAATATTGATTATGGGACACAGGAGATGGCTCAGTGGTTCAGAGCACTGGCTGCTCTTCCAAAGGACCCTGCTTCAACTGCCAGCACCCACATGATAGATGCAACCATCTATAACTCCAGTTGCAGAGGACCCAACACCTTCTTCTGGTCCCTAACTGCACTGCATGAACCTTCTGGTCTCCAATGGCACTGCACAATGTAATATATACATGCAAACAAAACACCCATATGCATCAAATTAAAAAAACATTAAAATCTCCCTCTCCCTTCCTCTCTCTCTATATTAAACAGTGTTTAAATTTAATATATAATAGATATTATATTAAACAGTGTCTCCCCACCTCATGCCCATCTCTCACCTTTGTGACCACAGAGTGTTTCATATGATTTAAATCACCTGGGGCTCCATCTGGAACTGGCAAACCCACTGCAGCTACTCTTTGAGATTTCTGGGTCCCATGGCCATATTTTGTATAGCTCTGGAATGTGCCAGATCTACAGGTCACTCAGTTCTGCCAAGATTAGAAGATGAAGGAAACATGGGCTCATGGTTAGTAACGGGATTTGGAGAAGTGTGTGAGCACCCTAGAAGTGAGGAAAGGATGAGGAAGATGCATCTGTGGATAAATCATTTGGCATTCAAAGGTGAGGATAGGAGTTTGGATCCATGCAAATGATGCAATTGCCCCCCAGGTATCCAGTCTGTTTGTAATTTCAGAGCTTGGGAGGTAGAGACAGGGGTTCCCCAGAGCAAGCTCTGTAGGTAGACTAGCCAAATTGAGAAGGTGAGTTCTGGGTTCGAGTGAGAGACCCTTCTTCCATAGATAAGGTGGAGAGCAGCCCAGGAAGGCTCCACACTTTGGCTTCCATACCAATAAACACACACACACACACACACACACACACACACACACACACACACATATGTCCACACACATGCAAATACACATGCACACTTCACTTAAATACACATGTAAAAAAGAAAAGAAAGGAAGAAAGAGGAACAGGAATTAAGGAAGGGAAACAAATCCCAGTGACAAGGGAAAGTCTCTAAGTGACTTTGAGAGAATGGTCATTTCAGCTAAAAATAACCCAATGCAAATCTACCCACATGCTAATTATCCTTTTGTCCTCTGCAATTTTGTAAACAGGTCATACACACTTTTATTTAAAATGTTGGTTGGCTATGCTGTTGAATAGAACCTGGCAAATCCAGACTGGGAAACTTCTGTGTGAGCTGCACATATAAGAAACTCAAGGTTCTATGGTTGAGAGATAGATGGCTTATGGGTTAAGAGCATGTACTGGACCTGAGTTCAGTTCCTAGCAACCATGTCAGGAAGTTCATGACTGCCTCTAACTTCAGCTCCAGGGAATCCAATGCCCTTTTCTGGACTCTATGGGCACTACACACACACACACGCACACGCACACGCACACGCACACGCACACGCACGCACGCACACACACACACACACACACACACACACACACAGTCGGGGGAGGCAAACACATAATTTTACAAAAATCTTCTTTTTAAAGAAACACAAAGTCCCTTATATTTCCCTTCTAAAACATGTGGCACCAGCCTCAGGGGCTCAGTGGAATATCTAAGTAGTCACAGGTGGCCCCAACTACTGAAGTCGCTACGTTGTCCCAGAGAGAGCCAGTGGCGTGCTAAGATGTTCTCCAAGATCCCCAAAGCATGGCGCTCTCTCCCACTTCTTCCACTGGACCTCCATTCAACCTGGAGATACATTCTCTTGTTGGATCTGAGCCTATTGAGATGCAACCTTCTTTTAAGGCTGGTCAGAAACCTATCATATGAATATGCCTTTGATCCAGAACTTCTTTGACTATCCTGAGTAGGTCACCAGTGGCTCTGAGTATTCAAAATGTCAGTTAAGAGTAGAGCAAATTTCATGAGAATAGAGGGATAGGTTGCATGCTATGAGGCAACCATTCTCCATCTACACTAATTTCCTAAGATGGATTATAGATCTGGCCATCCGTAGCACCAAGGTATCCTTAAGTATCAGTCAAATCCATGTGAGAGGGCTGGAGAGATGGCTCAGTGGTTAAGAGCACTTGCTGCTCTTACAGAGGATGTGGGTTCAATTCCTAATACCCACATGGAGGCTCATAACCATCTCTAACTCCAATTCCAGGCAACCAGATGCCCTCTTCTGGCCTCCCTGGGCACTGCACACACACACACACACACACACACACACACACACACACACACACACTCATGCATAAACTAAAAATAAATAAATCTTAAAAGCATATGTAAGACTTTGCCATTTCTAAGCCCCGTTAAATTAAAGTTCTTTATATGTGAATTCTCAAAGACACAAAGAAATAAACCAACTCCATCTCACTTCCTGGAGATCATCTCTGAGTATATTTGGGAGATTTCTGAACTAGTGCTCTTCTCATGCCCACTTTAGAACTCAAGGGCAGAGGGTCATTTCTACTTCTCAGTCCTGGCATGGTAGCAACATGCATTCATGTTCAGCTTTCTTCCACTTTGTTACCCCTTCATCCTGAGCCTTTTCTTCCTATCTACTCTCCCACCACTGGCAGCCATCCCCAGATGCCGTATTTGTACTCATCACTAAGAATATGTTGTAATCATGTATTTTTACCTTATATAAACATTACTTGTTCTATATTTTATTCTCCCTGTTTCTGTCTTGCCCCCTCCCCACACACACCTTATCTGGAATGTTTCAATTGGGGATGACCTAAGTCAGGTTGGCTTATGTCTGGGGGATTATCTTGATTGCCTTAAGTTATATGGGAAGAACCATCCTGAAATCAGCCGGCACTATTCTCTGATTCCTGGACTATATAAAAGTAGAGAAAGCTAGGTGAGCACAAAGCCTGAACTCATTTATCTTTTTATCTTCTTTGGACTGTGGATATGCTGTTATGATATGACTAGCTGCTGCGAGCTCAAACCACTGTTAACTTTCTTTCGAGAGGCTATAATCTGTTTATTATTATCTAGAAATTGTGAGCCAAAATAGGACCATTCTTCCCTGTTAATTTTTATGAGTATTTTATCACCGCAACAGAAGTGAATCTAGGACATATACATTCATATGTTTACCAGCATGTATGCACATTCCTATATATGAATACATATCCATGCATATGTACACACACATCCATTTAAGTTAGTTCATCTGACTGAGTGTGGCTAGTTGCTGCATGGTCTTGGAGAATGTCCATTCCCCACATTGTATTTATCTAGACTCTAAGTGGCTTCTTACCTCCCACAGCCAAGAACAACACTCTATCTATCCCCACGGATACATCCATATGGATCTGATTTTCAGAAGTATACAGAGAGGAATGAGATTTCTGACTCATGAGAGAATACGTCTTTATATCACTAAGTGCTTCCAGATTGTACTTCAGATGGACATAAGTCTTTCTTTATAATTAAGAAAAAATTCCCAAGCTGTAAACATCCCCCTTATAAAGAGTGTAGTTCATATCTTTTAGACTTTTTACAGGAGAGGGAAAGCACCCAGTACCTAGTTCCACAAGATTCTGTCACCTCAGGTACTGTCGGCATAGCTTCCCATTTTCTGCTAACCCTGGCCTCTGGCAGCCACTCCCTGACATGTAAGCACAATCATTCCACATTTGACCTTGTGTATCTGCCTTGTTTCCTCACTTAACATAGTATTTAGGCCAGAAGAAGACTCGATGAGCAAAGATGCTTGCCGCCAAACCTGGAAGGAGAAAACAGTCTTCTACAAGTTGTACTATGACCTCCATACATGTTCTATGGCATACATGTGCATACTCATACAAACAATAGACAAATGTCATGAGAAATTTAAATGTGACTGTGTTTCCTAAAGTTATCCATGTTGTATGTTTACCTGCACTTCAATCATTTAAGAGTTAAGTAATATTCAATTGTGTGGAGACATTCGATTGTATGACTCTATCAGTAGATTGGGTGTTTGGACTGCTTTGGGTTTTTTGTGGGATTATGAATAATGGTACAACGCCAAGCATTTGTATAAAACATGTGCTTTGGGTTCCCTTGGTGTAAACTTAGAAACAGAATTGCTAGGTACTATGTTTTGTCGAATTGTCAAACTGTAGAGGGAGTCTCACCATTTTAGACTGGCTGTGCCTTGTTTTGTGGCCTGGTATGTGGTCTCTCCTGGAGTTCTGTGTTCATCTGAAGAGACTATGTATCCTGATGTCATTGGCTTTGGAGTTCCCTAAAAGTTTGTTACCAAGTCGTCTATTCACTGAGTTCTCCACGTCTTGTATTTCCTTGTTGATATTCTGTGTAATTGTTCTATCTTTACTATAAATGAAACGTTTATTCTTTAGAGGTGTGGTCCCTGGTAGGTTGGACATGCCCCACATGCCCCACATCCACGCCTATATAGGTGGAACAGATTGAAATCAGTAAGTTATAAAGATCAAAAAGGGGAGTATGAAGTAGGCAATGGGGAGAAATGGAGGGTGAATATTAGCAAGATATATCGTATGCATGTGTGAAATCCTCAAAAAATATACTATAAATGAAACATTTAAGTCTTCAACTACTATATCTGAATTCTTTTAATCCACCTTTCAATTCCTTCACGTTTTTCTTCATGTATTTTTGAAGCTTTGCACATACATGTTCTCCTCATAGTTTAAAGCCTATTTTATCTGACACAGACATGAACATGCCAGTTTTCTTTGACAGTGCTTGCATGCCGTCTAGCCCTCTACACTGAGCCTATGTGTGCCTTCCAATTGACAGCACTGAACCTATAGAAAACACAGTGTTGGTTGTATTTATCTACCTATCATTCTATAGACACATCTATTTTTTTTGAGACAGGGTTTCCCTGGGGAGTCCAAGATTATCTTGAGCTTCAGATCTTCTTGCTTCTACCTTCCGGCAGCTGAGCATATAGGTGTGAGACACCACATCCAGCAAGCCCTAAAGTCATGGATGAAAAATCAGCCACAGTCATTTTGAAGATATTTTATATCATCTATTCCAAGTATATCGTTTGGTGAATTTTGACATGTGGGTGCATCCATACAGTCCCAAACCCAATTAAAATACATGACATTTCCATTTTCCCAAGCCCCATCACAAACATTGCACCCTCCCATCTCTGACAGGACTAATTGTTATAGTCTCTGTCACTATGGGGTATTTTGTTTTTTGGTTTTCTTTTTTTTGAATTCTGTAGAAGTTGAATCATGATGCACTTCCTATATCTGACCCATTTTGTTCACCATGTTTTAATATTTTTCACACTGTGATATGAATAGCATGTTATTTTCTTTCGTTAATTCTTCTGTTGTCATGTGTTATCAAAAATGTGTCTCCTTTCCCTGTTCCTGGACATCTAGACTCTGTTCAGGTTGGACCTTTAATGAATAAATATGCCATGAACATTTTTGTGCAATAATGCTTGTGTGTAGGTCATATATTCCTTCTTGGATAAATACTTGGAAGTGGAATTCAGAGATCATAGAGCAGGCCTGTGTTTAACTTTATGAAATTTTTAAAAATCCACTTATACCATTGGACAAGTCTAATAACACTGAATTACAAGCTACAGTTGCTCTGGATGTTGCCATTTGGAGTTGCTGACGTGTTTTGGAGGACGTTGTTTTAGTTCTTAACACACAGACTTTTAGGATAAAACAACAGGATAGAGAGGATAGAGCACTAAGTTTAATGTGAACTTCTTTGGTATGTGTATTGAATATTTAAATAATACTTTAGGGTGCATCTAGTCCGTGGTCCATTTTAAAAACTGGTTTGTCAAACATGGAATGTACTTGTTCATACATAGGTGGATATTTGCTATAAAGTAGAGGAGAATCAGGCTACAACCCACAGACCCAGAGAAGCTAAGCAGCAAAGAGGGCTCAAGGTGTGTGGGGGGTGTTGCATGACTATTGTGGTGAAGGTGAAATAGGATGGGCACTGCCAATGGATGGGGGAACCTAGAAGGGGTATGGGGATGGGAACAGGAGAGATCAGGTTCAGGGAGGATGGAGGGAGAGAGTCCTGGGAGAGACAATTGGAATCTGGGGGCATCTCTGGGATGAGCTATAAACCTTGAGCAATGGAAACTCCCAGGAATCTATGAAGGTGAGCCTAGCTAAGTCTCCTAGCAATAGGGGATATGGAGCCTGAACTGGCCATTGCCTGTAACCAGACAAGACTTCCAGTGGAGGGATTGGGACACCAACCCAGAAACAAATCCTTCAAACTACAATTCGTCCTGCCTACAAGATGTGCTGGGGTAAAGATGGCACAGACATTGTAGGAGTGACCAACTAATGACTGGCCCATATGGAAAACCACACCTGAGAGGGAGCTCACCCCTGAGGGCCAGGACCCAGAGGCATGACGCCCTGGAGACCTTAGATAGAACCAAATACATATGAAAAAGAAAGTCAATGAAATGAATCCTAATGACATCCCATTATACTCATAGATACGAGTCTAGCCCAACTGTCATGAGAGAGTCTTCACCCAGCAACTCATGGTAACATGTAAAGACCCACAGCCAAATATTAGGTGAAACTTGGGGAATTCTGTGGAAAAGGGGAGGAAGGCTTAAGAGCTAGTGTGGTTAAGGTCACCACAAGAAAACTCACAGAACCAACTGACCTGGGCTCACAGGGGCTCACGGAGCCTGCAGGAGACTGACTTAGGCCCTTTGCATATAGGTGACAGTTGTGTAGCTTGCTCTTCTTGTGACACTCCTAACAGTGGGAGCAGGGGCTGTCTCTGACTCTGATGCCTGCTTTTGGGACCTAATCCTCCTAACGGATTGCCTCATCCAGCCTTAAGAGAGGTAGCAAGTCTTACTGCAACCTGATATACCATGGCTGGATAATCTCCATGGGAGGCCTGCTAGTATCTAAAGAGAAACAAAGGAGGAGGAATGGATGGGGGTGGAGGATGGGGGAAGAACTGGGAGGAGGAAGGGGAAACTTTGGTTGGGATGTAAAAACAAAGAAAATAAATAAAAACAAAAATAGTTTATCTTAGCTGCAATTATACTAGATATTTTTATTCAAGTCTGTGGCTTTCCCCATTTCTTTTCTTAAATAACTTTATTTTTTTATGTATATGGGTGTTTTGCCTTTATATGAGTACGTACACCTCTAGTATGTAGTACCTGGGAAGACCAGAAGAGGGCGGTGGATCCTCTGGAACTGGAGTTACAGATGATTGTGAGCTACTAAATCCTCTGCAAGAGTATAAAGTGCTGTTAACCACTGAGCCATCTAAATGACACCCAATTATTTTCTTAGTCTTCCTTCCTTCCTTCCTTCCTTCCTTCCTTCCTTCTTTCCTTCCTTCCTTCCTTCCTTCCTTCCTTCCTTCTTTCCTTCCTTCCTTCTTTCCTTCCTTCCTTCCTTCCTTCCTTCCTTCTTTCCTTCCTTCCTTCCTTGTTTCCTTCCTTCCTTTCTTCCTTTCTTTCTTTTTTCCATGACAAGGTTTCTCTGTGTAACAGATATGGCTGTCCTGAAACTCACTCTATAAACCAGGCTGGCCTTGAACTCAGAGAGATTTGCCTGCCTCTGCCTCCCTGAGTGCTGGGATTAAAGGCACTTGTCACCACTGCTCAGCTTTTTAATATCTTATAATGGTTAGAAGCTTTACATTGTACTAAAGTCCAACTGTTCTGTTTTTATAGTATTATGTAAGAACTCTGTCAAAACCAAAGCTGCATATATGTTTTGTTGTAGAAGCTTATATATTGAACTTCTGTATTTAGGTCCATATTGAATTGGTTTTTGTGGACTTTTTCTCTAGAGCTAGTCAGTGGCATTTGGGGGAAGCACTTCACTTTCTTGGGAAGGTGACATTAGTTTCCTTATTGAAAATCAATAGGCATGCGTGCCGGTCAAATTCTGATTCCCTAATAGCCATTAATTTATTTGTACTGTCTTATAATGACAGTGCCATGCCCTGGTTATCATGGTTTTAAAGAACATCTAAAAATTAACTTAGACACTGTAAATCCTCCAACATTCCTCTTTTCAAGTCTTTTGGAGAAAAGCTTCATGATACTGTCTCACTCTGTAGCCTAGGCTGACCTTGAACTCATGACCCTCCTGTGTTAGACTCTGCAGTGTGTGACATTAGGCCTGCCTATATACTTACACACAGCCATGAGCTTTTAATTTCCTTTTAAAAACACCTGCTGATATTTTACTGTTATTACATTAACTCTGTAAATATTTTTAACTTTTTAAACAAAATTTTGTTTTAATTTAAATAACTAGGTCAGCAAGCACTGGGATGATTTCTTATCAATGCCGAGCTCTTTGTTGAACTGAGTGCAGCTCTGAGCAGATTGCCAAACCTCAACCAGTCATATAAGCCAAGCAGCCTTAGCAAACATACACTTCTGTAGCTATTTTGGGGGAACTTCAAATTCTTACCTGTCAGAAAAACAAGTGAGTGTGAAAATGTGAAATAACAATAGAATTGGGGGGGGGGGCGCTAAGATGGTAACAAGTTCCAGGGAGTATTTAAGGGTTTCATGGTGTTTTCAACGCCCTATAGGGCATCATCCCCATTTGGTGGATAAAGGGGAGGTAGAGGCTCACAGTGACTCCATGGTAGACTGCCTCTCTAGATGCTGCCTGACCTCCTAGGCTCCAGACCTGTAGTCCCCAGATGCGAGCACTCAGAGCCCCTCATGGTCTCATTTGCAGATCACTAGGTCAGCCCTTTGCTTTATGCTGACAATAGGTTCTGGGGTGGATAAGGTATGGTCCTCACTCCTCCAGCTCCACAGAAGTGACTTTTGGCTATGACAATATTGTCTGTAAATCAGAGTCTTAATCTCAGAATATCCCCAGACATCAGTCACCTGGGAGGTTATCAAAAGCCTTGATTTCCTTTACATCAAGTTTTTGGCTTGGAAGCAGGATGCTATTTTTGTACTGGGTTTTATTTCCAAAGATCTGAAGTCCTAGGAATAAATGAATAAATGGTTATCAAATAGCTACTTCTGCAACAAACTGTAGTGACTTGTGAATTTGTAGGTTTTCACCGTAATCAGCTACAGTGTCTTACAAAGGGATAGATTCATGGCATATCTCAGCTTTTAAAGTTTAAGCATTTTATGGAGTATGGATTTCTTGTTGTAGCAATAATTATTAAAGACAGTATGAGTGCTGGATAGAGAGAGAGGTCAGTGGCTAAGACCACAGTTTGGGTCTCAGCATCCATGGCAGGTGACTTGCAATTGCCTGTAACTCCATCTCCAGAAATATAACACCCTCTTCTGGCCTTCATGAGTACACACACACACACACACACACACACACACACACACACACACACACACACACACACACACTCATTCATTCATTCATGCTAGTGTGGTGGTTGATATCGACTGTCAAGTTGACAGGGCCTACAATTACCTAGGAGACAAATCTGCAGACATAGCCTTGAGGCAGTTTCTAGATTAGGTTGAGGTAGAAAGACCCACCCTAAATGTGAGCGGCTTTCTTCTATGAGCACAATGCTCAGACTGAAAAGGAGAAAGCAGGCTGAGCACCGACATTCACCACACTTTGCTTCTCAATTGTGGATGCAACATGACCAGCTACCTCATGCTCCTGCAGCTATGCCCGCTTCACTACAATGGACTGCATCCCCTCAACTGTGAACCAAAATACACTCTTAAATTGCTTATGACAGGAATTTCATCATAGCAACACAAAGTGACTAATACACATTACAGCCTCCCTAATGAGTTGGGACTTCCCTGCTGTCTTTACACACTCATTTGCTGCTGGAACCCTGATGGGAGGCCATGCCATGAGTATCACTGTGGCTGAGGGCCTGGACTCTGAAGTGTCCTTCTACCTCCAGAAATCCAAAGATGTCCCCACCCTCTTACTCCAGCAAGCATAGCATTGAGAGGAACTGCCCTGTAATCAGGCTAGGGCTGCCAGGGGTGCTAGACTAGGAAGGAAGGAAGAGGCCACACCAGCACCTTAGTCTTCATCAGGCTCAATGCCTAGTGCTCATGACTCTTTTTAGCTTTTTGTGCTTGTCTTTGTCCATTCATGCAGATGTCTGTGGGGGCCAGAAGAGAGCGTTAGTTTCCTCTGCGCTGATTTACATGGTGGAAACAGAACTTCTGGCCTCCAAAAGAGCAACAGGCCCGCCATCAGGATGGCCGATCCGTCTAAGGTGCTGCGTTCAGGTCGCAGTCTCCACTGGAGGCATGGGTTCGAATCCCACTCCCGACAATCTCACTCTTTGGGCTGGAGAGAAGGCTCAGAGGTCTTGAGTTCAATTCCCAGCAACCACATGATGGCTCACAACCATTCGTAATGAGATCTGGTGCCCTCTTCTGGCCTGCAGGGATACATACAGACAGAATACTATATACATAATAAAATAAATATTTAAAAAAGAGCAGCAGGCATTCTTGACTACTGAGCCATCTCTCCAGCTCCTCCCCCACGATGATCTTTAGGATACAATAAAATGTTTTAATCTTCCCTAAAATCATATGTGGATAAAGAATATAATCCATCATGCCACTAACAGTCTTCAACATTTATTTTGTTTCTTTTGTGTGTGTGTGGGGGGGTGAAACTCATCAAGGCAAAACAAAATGTAGCCCTTGAGAGTGCCAGATTGTGTGCCCACTCATAGCGTGGTGGATCCTCCAGACAACCGAAGTTCATTCATGTTCACTTGGTGTGTGCCCTCTATGACAGCAGAGGCGTCTTCTCTACACTCATGATAGAAGAGGTTAGGCCTCGTGTTTGGTTGTCTGTCTATCTGCAGGAATCTTTCATTGGCTGTCTTTTATTTTTATGCAGACCTAGAGGGTCCACACAGTAACCCTGACTAGAGCTATCGTAATTTATGCCCATGGGCTATAACTAGTCAACTTGTTACACTGGAGAATTTAGGTTCTCAGTTTGAGAATTGACATACAACATCTCACTGTGATGTTTTGGGGGTGGAGGGGTGGGGGTGGGGTGGAGAATTCTGTTTGCCCAAATTCATTTCTTAAGAAGGCCATGGAAGATGGCCAAGATTCAGTTAATGGAGCCAGTTTCTGTTCTTCAAACTTTCATTAAGATGTTTTGACAAAGGTGTTTAAACCATGATGCAGTGTTCTGAAGATGCCCCCCTCCCCCCCAAAGAGCCATTCTTGGGGAAAAAAAAAAGCTCCTTAGCCCTTCTCCCAACCCCACTTCATTTGTGGATACAACACAAGATTTTATTTGAACAATCATTTTTATGGCTAAACAAAGCTTATAAACCATTATCTGTAATCAGAGATTCCAATTCTTTTCCCATGATGATATTGCTGAATGCTAATATACCTTATGTATGAATACACGTGTGAGAGCAACTTAAATTGTAATTTATGTCTTAAGGATTAAATTAAAAAATATTTTTAGCTTCACTTATCCTGTCCAACAACTAAATAATTGCTGAGGTATTTGGTGGGTAGAACCATGCTCTGAGACTCAACTGGCCAGGGAAATCACAGAAAATTCTGGTTTTGACATTAAGATAAATGCTCCTAGGAACCTTTTCAACTGACAAGGGAGGCTGGAAGGAATGTTGCAACTGTAATTCCTAAAGGAGTTCTTTTCAAAGGAGAGCCTTGGCTCTGCTAGTGACTGCTGGCACAGACCAAGAAAACTTTACATAGACACTCTCTTGGTGAAGAATCCAACAGAGGCAAACCTCCTCGCTGTAGATCTGGGACAGGAATGGATCTGAGTATAGAACAAGGGAGCTTTTTCTATGAAGATATCCTTCCTAGGGCGGACTTCCAAAACTGCACACTTCCTCTTCATAATCTTGATTATTGATCATCCAGTGGTACTTAATGAGTACCAGTGGTACCTGAATGGATCATCTATTGCCCAATCTACTCCCCCAAAACTCAAATTTTGAATTGCCTCCTGCTCTAAGAATTAAAATCTACCATGCGGGTCTGTTCTGGCTTGTTTGACATCTCTGCTCTCTACAGAACTTGAATCCAGGGCATAGGGCCTCAGTCTCCGGATTCTCTCCTCACCCTTCAGAAACTCCAGGGTCTCTCAGCCTGGTGACTGATATGGGTTTTATACCACCTTGCCGTGGCAGTGTCTCTAGACATCAACTCTTTCCCTTATTCCTAGTGTGACAACCATCAATGTCTCCAGATATTTCCAGATGTTCTGAGTGCAGGGAGAGGGTGAAAGCAAAACTGCCACTACTGAGAACCATGCTGTAATCCACCAGGAACCGAAGGCACTGAGAACAACGCCAACGAGCCCATCATGACAACTATATTTGGCTTTCAAGGAAAACTTAGGCCCATAGGATTCGATCCAATCCATGTTTCTAGTCCTTGATGGATGCTTGAATCACCTAATCTATTTACAAAGAACTAACTGGACATTAATATTTTCTAAAATCCCCCCCCCAATTAAGTTCCTAGATAGTATCGACAACCTCTGAACTAAGGATGTTTGGTGACCATCAAATGGAAAAAAAA
This sequence comes from Cricetulus griseus, assembly GCF_003668045.3. Classification (NCBI taxonomy): domain Eukaryota; kingdom Metazoa; phylum Chordata; class Mammalia; order Rodentia; family Cricetidae; genus Cricetulus; species Cricetulus griseus. The sequence continues at coordinate 182,650,865 of NC_048597.1, forward strand.
ACCTAAACTAAACTAAACAAAACCCTAACCACAATAATATCCCCTATGTATTTAAACTAAAAAATATCCAGGTAATTTTAGAGTTAGAAAATAAATCCATATGCCCACAGGTTGCACAGCACAGGGTGTTAAAGACATGTCTCATTCATTTCTTGTTCTGTTGTCCTTGCAAAGCACCTGGGAAACTTGCTCTCTCTAGGAAGGCTGGGCTTTAAACAGGTGGGATAAAGGTATGTCCCCTGAGGTAGAGCAATTCTCATTCTGGCTGAAAATAGCATTAGAAACTCTCCGAGAGGCTGAGGAGGGCTGGCAGGGAAGGCAAGCAGGAGTGGCTAAGGAAGAAAGACCTCTGAGAAGTTCTCTACAAATGAAAATTATCAGATGGCTGCCTCCTTCCTTCATCAATGCCTCAATAAGAGTGGGAATAAAACCAGACAATGTGGCTCTGGAGATCTCACACCCTAAGATCCAGAAGTGGTATTTCTACAAAGCACATGGGGTTATGGAAACTGCTCATGCCCCCTTTCACATAAGCCTGAGCAGGATGCCTAAGACCCTCAGTCAGCTAGCAAGCTTCTGGAAGGCAGAAGGCAAAATAAAGGGCAACTGGCTTATTTCATTTGAAAAATGGCTGCTATGATTATTTACCTTAAACCATCACTTTGTCAGTGATAAAGTCTGTCTCTCATGTGTTCATCCCAGAGACTTTTTCTACCCTCAACTTCAGTCTGCCCAGCCAGCTTCCAGTAGCTTTTAGTTTGGGCTTCTAGGGGCATGGATGAGTGCAACCACAGACTACTCAAGAGGTCTGTCCTCAAATGAGCCATTAGGAAAACACATTTGTGCTAAAAAGACAGAGTGATATATTTTTCACAACCAAGGTTACAATCATATTTTAGGTTATTATACACTTAAGGACCTGGAAATTAATTGATACCATCTAAAATGCAGAAGAGCAAGAGATTAATCTGACAAATGGTTTCCATTTTTTTTAAAGCCATTCAGTTTCCCAGATTTATCTTGTGTCCTGAGGTTTCTAAATGCCAAGCGCTCTTTCCATCTGCCATCTCCTGTTTTCTACAGCCACAAGTTGAGAGAGCATCAGCATCTTTGCAGAGACAGCCCTCAGCTCAGTGGAGTGTTAACCCTTTGCTCCCCATTTCATAGGTGTTAAGCGCAGCCGCCATTAGGCCTATCAGTTTCAGAACGTTGTATTTGTAGATCATGAAGACCGAGTCTTCAGCAACACTATTTCATACAGGGTAATCAGGTCTCTGAGGCCATCCAGCCAAGTCCATGGTCAAGCTTCCAAATTTTTGGCAATCACCTGGGAGTAAGGATTTCCATCAAAGATGCAGTAACTGGGCAGGAGAGATCGCTGCCAGTCAGTGCTGTTCTTGGGAGGGGTGACTGGTGGAGTTTTTCATGACTGCCTTTGAGATTGCTTGTCCCAAATGGCTAGGGAAAATTGAGTAGACTCCCCCCACCCACCCCAATTCTTACCACAGCATACCACACAGATGCCATCTTTTCTGAAGAGAGAATAGTAAATGAATAGTAAATCTAGACCCAGTCACAACACTACATGATGACACTGAGTTCACATTTCTCCAGCTTGTTCTCTGATGGCTCTGCATTCACTTCTGAGTTGGGGGATGAATGATGCATTTGGATAAAAAGAATGTAGAAGAGGCCTCCAAAAAAAGCGCCAACCATAGGCCCCACAACCGGAATCCACCAGAAGTTATTTCCAACTCTGAAAGCAAACAGGAAATGGTGAGACATTTCTTGGCCACCTTGGTATCTCTGCCTTTGCTGCTCACTGGTGACTCTTTCTCGTGTCCACACCGCTCTTGAACTTGAAGAGTGTCAAGTATAAGCACATTCACACCATCATGGCCATTGCCACCCTGGACTCTCCAGTGTACCTGATATCAGGGGCTCACTCCAGTGTCCTAATGACTGATTGTACACTGTTTATCTTCCTTCGAGAAAACATGGCACTTGGGCAAGTGAGATGGCTCAGTGGGTAAAAAAGCTTGCTGCCAAGCCTGATACCCTGAGTTCAATCCCCAGAACTCACATGTTGAAAGGAGAGAATCAGTTCTTGCAAGCAGTCTTAGGGCCTCCACATGTACATGGTGGTGTGTGTGTCCCATCCACCCTATACACCCCCCAATGAAGTGTAATACATTTAAAAATGTATGCTTCCTTGAATTCATGGTCGGAATTGAGGGCAATCTAGAAGGTCCCTGAGGAAGTACCGTCTCTGAACTCCAATTTCTTCATTCCCAGGGAGGGACACTGCATAGGTTGGGTGAAAGAGTACCAAGACTCAGCAAAGCAGCCACCAGATGTCACTCTAACTCTGTGCAAGAGGTTGCTGGACTGGTCCTCCCATGGTCCTTTTCCACACCTTCAAACCCAAAATCCGGATGCACTCTGCCGCTAGAGGCTGGCAAAGGGTGGCTGCTTTCTCCTCTGGGTTTAAAACCCTTTCTGGAAAGCCTTGGCTGGAGTTGAGTGTGTTGTCCCTGTAGCAGCCATTTTAGTTGCTCCACAGTTTCATTTTTTGGAGCATCTCCCTGTCACAAGCTGGACCCTGACTGTTTTATCTAAAGCTGGACCCATTGTGCCAGAAACCCAAGTCCCAAGTGGAGGTGCTCAGGTGTGATTGCCTGCAAGGTCCTGTCTCAGCACACACACACAGGACAGCCATCATTTACTCTGTGCTCCTAGGACTGCCACAGGAATGTGGGGCGGGACATGAATGCTCATGTGTGCACATCTGGGGCCCATATTAGGTACACCTGTATAGTCTCCCTCTGCTTTATTGAACTGAAACAGGGTCTCTCATTGAAGTGGAAGCTCTCCTTTCAGCTGGGCTGGCTGGCCACTGAACCCTCAGGATCTGCCTGTTGTTTCCACCCCTCCATCCCAGCTCTGGAATTACAGGCACATGTAGCCATGCCTTTTGGCACGGATTCTATCCTTCTACTCTCTCCCTTTCCAGTTCGTCTTATATGGTATGCCAGATTAATTTTGATCAGTAGGTCTTCTAAACATGCCAAACTTCCTAGTGTGGGGGGTGATTTGGAAATGTCCTCTATCACAGTGAATTCTGCATATCTAATGCCCAATAAAGCTCTGCCAAGAGAATGAGGGACTCACAAGGCCCTTGGCAGCAACAGGCATCAATTCTAGCCTGGACCTGGTCACAAAGCCAATCTATAGACAAGTTATATAATAAAAATAGTTCATGTTTAACCAGAGCATCCTTAGCCTCTGCTCTCTGGTCCATATGCTCCTGCGTCTCCCAGCCAGGGCTCAGTCCTCTCTGCTGAAGCCCAGCAGCCACCCTTTTCTCTCCTCCCCACCATCGGTACTTACGTGAAGACCTCAAACCCCCATCCCGCCAGAGCAGTGAAGAATCTGGGGCTCAGGTCTCGAGCGGGGTTCATGGCACAGCCAGTGTTGAGGCCCAGAGAACAAGAAAGGGCGATGATCAGGAGGCCAATGACAACGGGCTCTAAGCCCCTGGGGACCCCCATGTTTCTGGAGTCAAAAATGGCAAAGACAATCAGAAGGAGGAACATGGTAGACAGCACCTGGAGAGGGAGAAAATGTTTCAGAGTTCAGTCTGCTCTGTCCACCCGCTCACCCAAAGTAACCTCTTCTGTTAGGACATGAGAACAGCCAGGCCTGACACCAAGAGTCAGCACAAGTAAGAGCACTTGCTGCTCTTGCAGGGGACGCGGATTCAGTTCTCAGCACCCACCCACATAGCGGCTCCCAACCATCTGTGACTTCAGTTCCAGGGAATCTGATACCCTCTTCTGACCTCCACAGGCAGTGCAAGCACATGGTGCACAGAGAGATACAGAAGCAAAACTCATCCACCTAAAATAATGAAACTGGTGACAGCTAACATAGTGGAAGAGAGTGTGGCTTGTCCACAGACACACTAGAAGCAGGTGGTGACAGACTCATCCATTGCAAATTGGGTGCCTGCTAAGGGTCACACAGTTGGTCCACCTCCGGAAGACGCTGGTCCTATCACACTGTCTGCTAGGATGCTGGTCAGCAACACTGGGAGACAAGTGGCCAGATTAGAAAGTGAAGGAGGGCTGGCTCAGACTGGACATAAAGAGAGAAAGCGAGAAAGCAATAGATGAACACGCAAAGGGAATGTAGAGAAATTTCTTATTGGGAAAATCAGGCTGATGAAATAAGTGGGAAAATCTGCTTTGTAACAAAAGAAATGCAAACAGTAGCAAAGTTAGAGAAAACCCATTCTCCTCTGGGGTTTTCTAGTGCAACTTAACACATGCCAGGTTCTTGAAAGGAAATCTGCAATAACTTATCAAATGCATTTAAAAACCCAAGTTCATGTATACAGTTCAATAGGTCAGATTCATACCATACCATTTAGACATAATCTAAACTATGGAAAATTATTTTAAAATATATGCATTTACTTAAGCATGGTTTGTCATGCAGGAAACTGGAAGCCATTTAAGCAAGCATTTATAATGGAGGAGGGAACTGTATTACAGGATGTCTATCCCATAACTTACTATAGGGACACTAAGATCTGTGTAAACAGCACCAGTGGGATGGCTCAATGGACAAAGGTGTTTGCTGCCAAACTTGACGACCTAAATCCAATCTCCTGAGCCCACATGGTTGAAGGAGAGAACCAACACCCAAAAGTTGTCCTCTGGCCTCTGCATTGTGCTATGGCATGCACATATGTGCATATACACATACACACTAAATATATATAAAACGTTTTTTTAAAGAACTATAAATAAAACTATGTGGTAACTTTTTTTTTTTTTTTTGGTTTTGGTTTTTCAAGACAGAGTTTCTCTGTGTAGCTTTGGAGCCTGTCCTGGAACTAGCTCTTGAAGACGAGGCTAATCTCAAACTCACAGAGATCCACCTGCCTCTGCCTCCCTAGTGCTGGGATTAAAGGCCTGCACCTGATGGGGGATGTTCTTCTGTGTATATGTTTCTCTTATTGGTTAACGAATAAAACACTGATTGGCGGATTGGCCAGACAGGAAGTGATGTAGCTGGGAAGAATCAGGATATATGCAGGGACAAACAGGAAATTGTTCTCTTCTCTGCAGAGATGCTAAGCAGTCATCATGTAGCAGGCAAAGGAGTTGCAGGTCTGGCATACCCCAGTAAGATAAGACCACATGGAAATGCATAGATTAATAGAAATGGGTTAATAATTAAGTCAGGACTAGGCAATAAGAAACCTTAGCCAACGGCCAACACCTTTATGTTCATGTGTTTCTTTGGGGTTGAGAAGGGTGGTGGGACCTGCCGGACCAGAAAGCTCACATTACATGAACCAACCCTGCCTGGCCTGTGGTAACATTTTTAAATGCTTATATCATTGAGTGAGAAATTAAATATTGTAAATGCACTTTTTATTTTAAAATGCATGAATGTCTATATAAAAACGTTAACAGACACTCTCAAGTGGTGGGATTTTTTCTGCTCTCTCCATATTCTAAACTTTTAATCAGTCGTTTGCTTTGCAGCCTAGATGACAGCTGTGAGTTGGTACATAGGTATTGTCTGTCACACAACGCATTTTAACTTTCTGAGGTGCATAGCATGTCCATCTCACTCATGCTCCATCCTGTGCTTCATCTCAATGAAAAGTTGTAAAGGTCCCTGTGAGGTAAACCCAGCTCTTCTCCTTACAGATGAGGGGACTTAGGTAGGCAGAGGTTGAGGCATGTGCTCTAGGGCATATAGAAGAGGCAGGTTAGGAATAAGGCAGGTGATTTTATACTTTAATCCCTTCAGTGCGTCATGAGCTTTCCAAAAATAGAGTTAAAGAACTTGTACTTTGAAAGACATCTTCTCCAGAGATCCTGGCGTCTGCAGTGCCCTTCCTGACCATCTCTGGCAGAGTGGAACCCTGGGCTGTCCTTGTGCTTCAACTTGATTTCTTATCTCTGGCCTTGTCACCTTGAACCACCTGTTTATATATCAGTGGAACCTCTGACCCTGACGTTAAAGAAAGAGCAGGTTGGAACCACAGGTGTCTAACAAATACGTATTGGCTGGCAGAAGTACTTGGGGGGAAAAAGCTTGAATATAGTCAGAGTTCAACAACTAACGCTACTGAAATGAAGTGGCCCCAAAGGAGGGACCTGGTGGCCAGCATCTCTCTTGGGTGTTGACTGACTGAATATTGGCACTTTCTTAGGCTTTCTAAAGACATAAGACGGCAGGGAGCCTTCGGGGATTTCTAATATTTATTCTCTCTATTGAGCCGTGCACTGCTTAAACTCTAGAGTTCCTGGAGGAAATGGCAGCTCACTTTGAGATAAGGATGCGGTGAAGAAAGTGTGGGTGAAGACAGACCTCTACTGGCCAGATGCCGAGCAATTTTCTAAGGCACACAGCAAAACATCTTAAGGCTCGAACAGGGAGAATATGTGGCATTCTACAAGAGTCCATCAGAACAGAAGAGAAAAGGAAGTAGAGAGGAATGCGAGCTGGACTAGGTAGAAATGTTGCTGCTATTGGTTGTCCAGTAAGTATGGGGAACTGCTGTGGTGTGTTGGGTATTTTTCATGCCATTTACCAGAAGAAGGCTAAGCCAAGACCTGAAAAAGCTCTGAGTTACTTGCACAAGGACAAACAGGAAGTCAGCAGACGGGCAGCATGACTTGGCCTCCCCAGCAGAGTGAGTTTTTAGAGAGGCTTGTGCCGCTGTCTTGCCATGTGGTGCCGTGTCAGGGATGTCTCTGGGACCAGTGAGGGAAGGGAGGAAGGATGTGTCTGTGAGAAGCAGGACAGTGTCATTCCAGGACTCAGTGAAGAAGGGTGAATGTGGCACCAAAGTCTCTGGGGCCGGAGGTCAACTTTGTCCCTCATATTCTCAGAATAGCTGGGAGAACTCGACACTGGGCAGAAAGAACAAGGAACAAGAAAGGCAGTTCCAGTGCAAGTCCAAGCCTGGAAGGCCAGTATTCTTCCTCTCTTGCTTGCAATGGGATAGGTCCACATTCACAGGAGAGTTCCAGGAATGTCCCTCGAGAGCTCTGTTTGATTCTGATCTTCTTTAGAAGATACATTCAACTGGATGGAGAGGCAAGCCAGCTTCCAGAAACCCTGAAGGTTTTACCCATCCCCAAAGTCTATTCCTAGATACCCCGGTTGCCTTCTTAGCTCAGCAGATAAATGGCTAATTGCTCTGGGTTTTTGTTGGTGCTTCATGCTTAACAGTTTCCACCATCTGAGGGCGTCCAGATGGAGCTGCAGCAACAGACTCCTAGTCTATGGAAGCTAGGAGGGTTAATTTTGTCCATCTCACTCTCTGTATAGTAGCTGATGTCACAGACGTAAGGACCCCACCCTGGACCACATCATGCCTTCAGCAATGTACTCTACCTTGTCTCTCCCCATGCCTGTTTGCATACTGCTATCTAAATAAACCTCCTGTGACCCCCTTCTCTTCAGACAGCTCCAGTTTTCCCTACTTGTTAAACTTCTGTTTCCAATCAGCTCGTCTAGTATCATAAGTGGAAAGACTCCGAGAGGTATTGTGTCCCAAGCTGCCCACCATCCAGAGTTCATCATTCCCACAGTTCCTATAGTCTACTATTAAGAGGCCACCAGACTGGCCTCCCAACAACTACCTCCAGTGACTGCTGTCCTCGGGAGACAAAGTCTTTATTTAGTGCGGGAGAAATTTTTTGAAGTCCTCTTTTTATGGGATGTAACTCAGCATAATTATAATTTCACTCTTTTATAGACTCAGCCATCATTAATTCATATTGTTTGGGGCTCAGTGATGGAAAGCCTGCCTTCCACGTCCAATGCTCCAGGTTCAATCCCTACTGCTGCAAACAAAATTTTGAGGCTCTTTTTTTTTTTTTTGTGATGCCTCCCAGATGATGGGTTCTGTCAAGGGGAAGCTGACTATCTCCTTCCCAGCCATGGAACTCATTCATTGAAGGGGATGAAGAATGCACGTAGTATTTCCTATGAGAAGCACATGGTTTCAGAAGTTGCTGCCAGTGTTCTGGGTAGAGAGTGGAAGAGATATGTGATAGGAATGAGAAAAGAGATTTTCCTTTGAAGCAAGGTGTCTTGACCTGCAGCACAGTGGGCCTGCTGTTGAGTCAGGGTCATCCTTACTATAGACCAAGGAAAACTGGATCAAGGAAGCAGAAGTCTGTTTGGGATGCACTGCAGATGCTAATTGGAGTGTTCTCAACTTGGCTATTGCAAAAAATGCAAAAAGGAGAAAAGGATATTCCTGTAATGACATGTTATTGCACCTCGGCCATTGGGCTAGCAAAATCTTAAAGCTTTCCATTTATCTAAAGAAGATGTTGTTTACCAATGTTGAACCAATGTCAGAAAGCCATTAAACAGAGAAGGGAAGAAGCCCAGGACCAGAGCACCCAAGATACAGTGTCTCATTTCTCCATATGTCCTGAGTCACAAATGCTGACATATTGCTCCGAGGAAACAATGCATCAAGAAAACTAAGGAAGAGACTGCAGACTATGCCTAACTGTTGGCCAAGAGAATGAAGACATCCAAAGAACACCAGAAACAGATTGCCAAGAGGCCTAGGCTGTCCTTGCTGAGAGCTTCTACTTCTAAGTTGGAGCCCAGTCAAAAATAAACCTTCAAGAATAACAAATGCAGACTCAGACCTCAAAAAAACTTTTTTATCACCTATTATGTACTTGTGCTTTCATCAAGTTTTTTTTTTGGAATAAAGGATGAGGGACCAAATCTATTCTGTTTTTCCACTTGATGGCCCTTGAGCTCCTTGAAGGATTCTCTCATGTCCCTCCTCACATACACTATCCCCAAACCTTATCTAGACCCAGAGTGACTTCCACTCACTGCCTGTGTGAAATAGAGGACCTTTGGCTTCCCTTCACAGAAGCATACTCCTGGCTGTGTGTGACACCTGGAAACAAATCTGAAACTCAGTTCTTCACTTGCCTCCCATGCATGCATTATTACACATGGCAACAACAGCATTCCTTCTGCAGGCAGCTTCATTGCTGTGTCTTTCTCACTAAAATTCGCTCTACAATTCTAGGACTTGTAAGTTCCCTTCTCTAGGTTACTAATGTGATAAATTAGCCTCGTTTACTATTTATTGTTCACAATGCTCTTTTTAAAAAAATCTAGGAGGGCATGTTGGGAATATAGGCATTCTCATCGAGTCTGGCTGTTACCTTGCTCTTCTGTGGTCATGCTGTTCAGGCACTGTTCACATGCACTTTTTTTCTCATTTTTTTAAACTCTTACAATGAACCCGACAAAGGCTGATATTTATCTACATGGTACAAGTTAAAAAAAAGCAAAAGTATATTTATGTTTATTTTATGTGCATGTGTGTTTGCCCTGCATGAATATATGTGTGCCACATATATGCAGTGCCTGTGGAGTCCAGAATGGCATCAGATCACCTGAAACTGGACTTGCTGATAGTTAAGAGCAATAGTGTAGGTCCTCTGTAAGGGCAGCCAGTGCTCTTATAATTAGAAACTTAGAAAAGTCCTGCAATTTGCTGAAGTCACTCACAGCATTGGGGACAGGAATGTTATTCCAGTTCAAGAACTCAGACTCTGGTTCTTGCAACTTTGCAGTTCACATTCAGTTACAAGTCCTTCAAGCCCCAGACATGGTGTGGAGCAACCAGGGAGCTGTTGATAAACATTTGTGTCCTGCTTTACTTTGTGATCAAAGTGGAAAAGAATATGGTGAGGATATGGAAATCTTTTCACAAACCAACCAGTACGGCCATGGCTCTTCGTGATAGGTTCTCACTGTGCAACCCTGGTTGATCTGGAACTTCCTGTGTGGATCAGGCTAGCCCAAAACTTGTGATGCCTCTGCCTCCCAAATGCTGGGACTATAAGCGTGTGACACTACTTCCAGCAGAAGCTACTTCAAATATTAATCTAGTCTAGACACTTATCTCCCTTGAGAGTCAGGTAAACCTAGGCCTCATGGAGAGATAGGGCAGGTTCATGACACCCCAGGCTCACCACCATATTTTATAGTCCTTGGAATTAGAGATGCCATCTCTTGCAGCTATTATCTTTAGCATAAAAGAGACACTGGAAGTGAAATGAACCTCATTTGCCTCTAGTCTGGGCAGCCACTCTTTGTCTTGATCTCAACTAATATGAAACAAGTATGTGTATTAAAAAGGAAGCAGAGAACTCTTCTATTGGCATCAGCATCTTCAAGGGCAAATCATTGTCAAGAAAGCTCAGTTCATATAAGGACTTCTGTCTCGGAAACACAGCCCTTCCTTTCTGACAGGCATATACCCCATCCCTGTCCCCACTTTCTATCATGTCTTTCCACCAAAATCAGGTCCTTGTCGACTCTTCACTTACTTGGTCTACAAAGGCATTTGTCAGGGATATGAATGGAGCTGGGTATGTTGCAAAAATGAACGCTGTTGCATTTTCTCCCACGATGAGCAATTTTCCATCAGCAAAGGCCATGAATCCATCTATGGAAGATACAGCTCGGGGACATTAGTGCTTTCTGGGAAGGACTGAGGGGGGCTGTTCTGGTTGGCTTTAATTAAACTGTGGCATAGCCTAGGATAACCTGAAAAGGGAGTCTCAACTAGGAGATTGTCCAGATTAGATTGGCTTGTAGATAGGTATCTGAGGGATTGCCTTGCTTCTTAATTAATGGCGATGGGTCCAGCCCACTGTGGGTGGAGCCACTCAGCAAGGAGGTGGCTCTAGGCTGTATAAGAAAGCCCTGTGTGGCTGAGCCTGTGAGTAAGCCAGCAAGCACCAACCTTCCATGTTTTCTATTTCAAGTTTGTGCTTGAATCCCTGCTTTGACTTCCTTGATAGACCATGATCCGGAGGGTGACATAAACCCTCTCCTCTTCTATACTGCTTTTGGTCAGAGTGTTTTATCACGGAAACAGAAATCAAAGTAGAACAGGTCTAAACTTGGACCCAGTCCTTAGTCAGAGGGGTCTTGGAGACCAACTTTCTTTGGGGGTATGGGTAGAATTCTTGGAGTTTTCAAGATTGATCTAAAACCGAAGTGTGACTTTGACTCGGTGGAAGAGTGCTTTCTAGTGCACTAAAATTTACTTCAGAACTTGAAGGTGTACCTGGATAATGGGTACCTGTATATGGATGACCTGTAGAGCCCTCAGAGCCAGGAAACTGGCTGCCACGAATACAGGTGGTACCTACCCTACACCTCTCTGCCGAGCTGCTGGCTCCCTGAGTTTCTGGTCTGATCTCAAATCTCCCTTAGACATTTAATTCTCAGAGAGACATTGTGGGGAGAGACCACTTTGTACAACCAGTTTCCCTAGGGTTTGGGTTATCACTGTCTTCAGTTTGCCATTCAGAATGCTCTGAGGCTCATCTTGGGTTGTATGCAAGGAACTATTTTAACAGTTGGTCCCACACAATTCTAAGATTCCTTAGCCTTAAGGACTTTGGGAGTCCTCCATTTTGCAGAGAAGGAAACTGGGACCTACATAGTCTGATGACTTATATATTTTCTTATTTATTATTTATTCTGAGACAACGTTTCAAGTCACCCAGGCTGGCCTTGAATTTGCTTTGTTGCTGAGAATGACTTTGGATTCCCCATCATCCATCCTTCCTTACAGGTTGCGGGAGTGTGGCAGCATGCTTCACTCCCAGATGATTTATTTAAGTCACAGAGCTACTGACTGCCACAACCTTAGCTCGGTCCTGGGCCTGTGGTCACCAGTACCACATTTCTCTGTGGACGGCGCCTGAGCAGATGCTTCAGCTGTTCTCTAGAAGGGGCATAGGCCCCCACCCAGCCTGCTTCTTGACAGTGCTTCTTCCTTGAAGTTGTGCTCCCAGATTCCTACTCTAAATATTTCCTGGGCCACAGCTTTCATGACCAGGCAGGACCTCTTTTCTAGTCAAGTCTGGCATTTTTGCCTATGTTCATATTGTAGCACATTGCAATGCAGGGTGGACCCAAAATTAAGCTCTTAAAAGTTGTACCCTCCCACTTTAGGAGTCATATTTTGGGGTCTAGAGAGGTGGCCCAGCAGTTAAGAACTCTAGCTGTTCTTCCAGGGAGGGCCTGAGTGAGTCCCAGAACCCACATGGCATCTTACTATGGTTGGTAACTCCAAGTTCCAGGGAATTTGATACTTTCTTCTGGCCTCTGTGATAATCAGACAGGTGGTACACAGACATGTACACAGGCAAAAAACAAGCAAACAAACAAAAACAACAAAAACCCCACAGGGATAAACATCTTTAGATTGAAACCCCGATTTGCAGATTTTATTAAAAGGCTTCATAATTGCCCAGTTGATAACATGGCCCTCTTGTCATTTATTCCCCCTGTTGGAGCTTAGTCTCACTGCTTTCTACCTAGCAATTCAAGCTTGCACCGGATGCCTCACTAGCCCTCCAAGTCTTTGGACTCTGGGTCAATACTCACCATAGTAAACGCCAAAGACAGTTGCAGCCCCCACAAAGGCTCCTAAAAACTGGGCTCCCACATAAAAGGGGAACTTGAACCACTCCATCCTTCCAAAGACACACATTGCAAAAGACACAGCTGGGTTGATGTGGCCTCCTGCGAGGAAGAAGAGAAAGTCAGGGGAAAGAGGCCAGAGAGTGGGGGTGGGGAGAGGGAAACAGAAACACGGAAAGGAATTCGGACATTAAAAACTTGGTGTGAGCAAGCAGCTCGTTTTACTTTTAAAGTAGACTTTTAGCCATTAGTTAAGGAATACCACAAGTAGATTGATGTAAACTATTACTGTGAATATATTTTGAAGGCAACTGAGGCTTGGGTCCATATCTAACAATTCTTCAGCACATGCCCAGAGGCTGTAAAGCCATCTTCACACTGGGAAGGGATGCTGTCCTGCTGGATGTCCTGTGCCTGTCCCTGAGGCAGAAGGGCTTTGTTGGAGGTGATTGTCATGTCTGATGGATCACTCTAGGTCCCTTTGTGTAAACAGTGTGTTCTCTCACACAGAAATGTGGCAACAACTCCTTCAATCCAACCTAAGCCGTAGGTAGTGAAATCAGCTTCCTGATTCTCAGCTTCACATACGGTCATAGAAAAGGTTTGCTCTGTGCTCAGTGATGGTCCCATGTTGGCCCAACACCACCAGTGTGGTGTGGTGATATCTTTCTTACACAAATAAAGCCTGTCTGGGGGTCAGAGAATGGAGCTTGCCACTAGCTAACCATAGAGGTCTGGAGGTCTGTACAGACAGACAGGAAGTGACATAGCTGGGCAGAAACAGGATACAAGCAGGGAGAAACAGGAAATCACTCTTTTTCTGCTGAGACCTTGGGGTAGTGTGTGCTGTGGCTTGCTCCTTCTCTCTGATCTTTCAGCATTTCCCTCTATATCTGACTCCAGCCTTTTATTATCTAGACCAATTAAGAACTCCTTTTACACTGTGGTATTATTTAGACTTAAGAACCTAATGGAATGGATTCTGCTCTAGTTAACTGGCAAGAAAACTGAGAGACAGGAGAAGCTTTCTCCAAGCTACATGGTCAATGAATGATGGAACCAAAATTCAAGTCCAGCTTTATCTGAATTTAAGAGCCAAGTTCCATTAGCCCACTTCTAGACCTCCTGCAGCATGTTTGTAAGGATTTCTCTGCCTTAGGTCTGGGGAGCATTTCGGTGGTACAGAACTCCTACTGCTTTTGCAGAAGACTCGTTTGGTTTCCAGCACCCACACAAAGTTTCTCAAAACCATCTGTAACTTCAGCTTCAGCAGATCTAGTGCCCTCTTCTGGACTCTACATGAACCTGCACTTGCCACCACCACCACCACCTCCACAAATACACATAATTAAAAATAAATCTCAAAGTAAGATATATCTGCCTTGAAAATTAAGTGTGTGTACACATACACACATTTGAGCTTGCCCTGGTGGCAGGGCATAAGGTGAACCTGAAAAACATGGATGTCCTTTTATGTGGGAGGCATATCAAATTCATTTTCAAAGCGAGTACATTGAAATGTGGACATTCAGATTAGAGGTGAGCAAGAGAGAGGACAACAGTCCTGATGGTAATGGTGATTATGAGGGTGATGATAACCCTGCACCCTGGCCCTCATCAGGACCATGGTCAAGCCTGTCCTGGAAGCCCATACCCCATGAAGAGAGCCATGCTTTTTTCGAGTCTCCTGTCCAAAGTTGACAGTGGGTTTTTGGCTACTAACCCACAAAGGCAGCCACCCCTGCCATTCAATTGCAGTGAATATGAGCAGGAAAATTCCTGTATGTCAAAGCATCAGTGATCTCCCAGATCCTTATGGACACTCCAACTGTGGGGTCTTGCTTTTATGGGCTCCAGAAGCCAGCTTAGAAGGAAGGTTGGGAAGAGGGATTTGGACAAACACGGGGACTGATGGGAAATTCCTGGAGCCAGCCTGCTTTTGTTCCTCTTCTGCCTGTGGCTGCATGGAGAGTCCTTTAGTTAACAGAGGGCAGGCCAGGTTTGCAGGGCCAGAGGATCCAACAGCAACCCACAGAACAAATGAAATGTCTTACATTTCTAGACTTTCGAGGGGAGGAAGGTCTGTGCCTAGAGAAGAGGGTCTCTGAGCTTAGAGGAGATGAGCAAAGGGACTAGGTAGGATAGCATGCATGGCTAATCCCCTCTAATAGGGCAGAATATATGATCTGAGACAGCCAGCCTGGAGGCACTCACTGTGAAAGGACAAGAGGGCCTCTGATCAAAACCATCCCTCAGGAGTGCCTTGCCCAGTAAGGTTTCTAAAACAAGCTCTCTTCTAAGATAAAAATTCCCGCAGGTAGATTTACATTTTGTAGGCACCCTGGAAGCCTAATAAGCCTCAGATCTCATGTGATGTCAGCCACTTCGTATGCATTTTAGATAAGAAAGCTGATGAAATAATCAAAGGGATTTGTTTAGATGATTCACATGAAAGAAGTCTAGGGACAGTTACTTGGGAGTCAGAGAGGGTAGATCTGGATGGAAGCTTTGAAAACTAATGAGGAGAAAGGGGCTAAGGGGTGACAGAAGGTTCGGGATGGGAGGGGGAGCAATGGCTGCAGTCCAGAGGGCTATAGAACTTCCTCCCTACAGACCCGAGCAGCTTACCGCAAGGCCAAGGCCAGAGCAGTGTAGTGGAAAGAACATGAGCGCTAGGGCCAGAGAGTCCTGCACTCATATATCGGTGCTGCCAGGGTTGCTTTGATGACCGTATTATTCACATAAAGAACCCCCTCGGGGAGCAGCTGGAGTCCAGCAGGCCTAAGATGTGGGTCTTGGGTGAGCTAAGTGAACTCTTCAAAGATTCTGTTCTAGGTAAACTCCCTATCATCCTCACACAATTCTGTGATAGATAGCTTACAATTCTCCTGTCACTAAGCAAGGCTATTCTGCTTTTTCAATTTACTCATTTACAAAATGCTACATCAAAAATAGTTCCCAACAGGATCCACTGAGATGCCTAACAACCTGAATTCAATCCCTAAGACCCATATGGTAAAAGGTAGAACTTATGGTCTCCATATGTATTCTATGGCATATGTGCACATGTACACACACACACACACACACACACACACACACACACACACACACACACACACAAACTTTAACTTTAAAAAATAGTTACCATCAGGCAGCCTACATGCTTTGAGTAGCATATTACATGTGTGTATAACAATAAGCTCTGATTGGCTGAATGGCACATTCACAGTGGAGCAGGAGGCTAAAACTCCTTTATAGAAAATTGATTCTTTATATTTAAATGTGAAAGGCCACTGACTTTACCAGTCTGTGGACACAAAATGTGATAACATTTATATTCATGTCCTGCATGTACTGGTTTTTCTTGGAGTCCTCAAAAAGGGCTTCCCACGAGGCTACAAACCATGTTAGGTACAGCCTAATAGAGACATCTTGATAGAGACATCTCCCACACAATTGTCTTCTCTGATTCCTGCGGCCACTGATGCCAAGACTGATGCTGTGGATCTGTGTAGCTGTCAGAGAGAGCACATGCGTTGTCCCTGTTTGTTTCCAAGTCATCAGTCCTCAGAGCCTCAACTATGCTAGTTCTAAACAGGGGCATGCTAGGTGCTCCCATTCCAGCTCAGCATTTTCATTGGCCGGTTGGGCTCATCCACCATTTCATTGGGTTTGGGTCTGCTCACAGCTTCTCATAAACCACTTGGTCAGAGCCAAAGCCTCACCTGGAAATGCAACCTCTAGTCATTTTTGATTCTCACTGCTGAGAACTTAGCCTCAGTACCCAGGCCAGAGGGGACAGCTCTTTGCCGTCTTTCTGCTCCCTCTTAGCCTTCCTGCTGCTTCTTTCCACATGTCTCCTCTACAATAACTCCTCAAGTCCCCAAATACAACAATGAATGCCAAGATCCATGACCTACAGTTGCAGTGGCATGGGCCAATTATACCAACAGAATCTGAGGGACATTGGTACTGTATGATTATTTGACAGTGTTCAGCTCAGAATATCATGCAGGCAAAATACTCCAAACTAGTGGTTCTTAACCTGTGAGCTGAGAACCCTTCAGGGTTTAAGGTCCCTTTCACAGGGATCACAAACCAGATGCCTTCATGCCAGATATTTACATTACAATTCATAACAGTAGCTCCATGACTCAGAACACCTATCCCCGCCCTGGGTCTCTTCCTAAGTTTCCAGACTGCATTTAGTAGCAAGTAGCATCCCATCATTTTGTTTTGCAGAACCCTGTAAGTGGCCATAATCAGCCTGACCACCAGGGAAGAACAAGTTTAATATTTTCTAGCTCAGGTACTCCTGTCATGAAGACAGAGTTGATGTTGCATAAAACCTAGTTTCTCTGATTATGGCTGATAATGATCTAGGAACTTGCCTCTGCTGGTGTGGCCTTTGTTGAGCTATTCGAAAGCATATCTGGAAAATGGCTTCCAAACATGAGATTCATAAAATAAGAAGTACTGATTACTGGAGGACACACTGCAGCAGCAAAGGATGGCTCAGGCATCCTTGAGTGCTAACCCCATCTGGTCCTTGTTCAATGTTGCCTTTACATAAGACACCATTTGTTGGTATTTAAATTTTATCATCTAGAAATGGACTTTGGGAGCCCATTCCACTTAGAGGGATACTTCCTCACCTAGACAAACCAGGGAGGGCCTAGGCCCTATCCCAAAGGCTATGACAGTCTCTGAAGAGCCCCCCCCCCATGGAAGGCCTCGCCCTCCCTGGGGCGCAGAAATGGTATGGGATAAGTAGGGTATTAGTGGGGGACAGGGGAGGAAGGGAGGGAGAGGGAACTGGGATTGACATGTAAGACAATCTTGTTTCTAATTTAATAAAAAATGTAGAGAAAAATTTTATCATCTATAAAAATATATCAATACACATTTTTATAGGATTGTGGATACACAATAAATAATGTACATAAAGTGGCCAACCATGCTAGCATATTGGGGCTGTTGCATTGATAGCTGTAATAATGACTTCTACTTCGTACCAGAGACACCGCCAGTGACATAAATAGCCATCACAACTGCTGATGCAAATCCAATATTGATAGTGA
Source organism: Cricetulus griseus (assembly GCF_003668045.3). Classification (NCBI taxonomy): domain Eukaryota; kingdom Metazoa; phylum Chordata; class Mammalia; order Rodentia; family Cricetidae; genus Cricetulus; species Cricetulus griseus. The sequence continues at coordinate 182,668,474 of NC_048597.1, forward strand.
CAATTCCACCAAGATGTCCTCTGCTGAGGACTGCTTGGGCAACAGAGCCACATCCAAGGACCTAGAAAGAAGGGACAAAACAATTCATTAAGGAAGTGGGGATGACCGCTGTCTAATGCAGTATGTGTGTTTTAAGTAAAGTCATGAATTCAGCTCCCTTAGATACCAAACAATTCAATTATAATGCTCCAGCTGTCTCCATGGTGCCATCTAAGTTACAGATGAATCTTAGTAGGGGTGTGCAATGTGACATCTTGCCTACAACTTATAAATCAAGTAAGTTCGCCGGGCGTTGGTGGCACACGCCTTTAATCCCAGCACTCGGGAGGCAGAGGCAGGCGGATCTTTGTGAGTTCAAGGCCAGCCTGGTCTCCAGAGCGAGTGCCAGGATAGGCTCCAAAGCTACACAGAGAAACCCTGTCTCGAAAAACCAAAACAAACAAACAAACAAACAAAAAACAGTAAGTTCACATCATGGTCTCCATTCCTCTTCCCAAAGGGATGAAAAATGAAGATTCCAAGATAGAAGTATAAAAATGTACACAAATATCTTCTTGACAGTGATGAACTGTTTCTTTGAGACCACTGCAAGGTGGTCCTAGGAGGTCCCCTGGAGAAATAAAATTTAAATATGAGACATTCAACACATACAAGGTGATTTCAGCTTATGCCTCCCCAAAGGCAGAAGACAGATGGTACAGGTGGCCTTTGGATGTCCTATTGTCCCAGTTAAAGGATATATCCACCCATATTATTTGCAAATTTCTGGACTTAGGAGATGCAGAAGAGCCTGGCTTCAAGAGGGAAGCCCTTGATTTGCATGGCACATTTAAGACTTTGACTTGATCCACAGCCTTAGTGGCATAGTCTAGAGTGTTCTTTTCATTTTAGACCACCCTGTCTTCATTTTATAGCCTACCAACTAATCCTCCCACCCCCAACCCCAGAATCCCTTATCATTAAGACTGTCAAAATTAATCCTACATTCCTATCTTCATTTTTCCTTTGTAATCTGAAGCCAATTAAATGCTTAGTATAACTTCTGAACTAAGCAAGTAGCACTGAGTAGCGTCTTCAGAAAGCAGGGTTGGATATTATTGCAGTCTGAGATGAGCTACTCTGGACAGCCAGAGCAGAAGCGGTACTAACTCTCCAAATAAGAGTCTTCCCCTCTGCATGATTCTGCTACACTGTCCCTAGTGTGGGTCCAGAGGGAACAGAAAAGCTTGAACTGGAGTCCCCAGAGAGGCCTCTGTCTGACCTGTCTGATTTCACTCTGGTGAATATCTTCCTTTCTATCCTAGCTGCTGAAATCACCTTGGGGGCAGGATGTGTGGGGGTGGGTATAAATCACACTGTTGGCTGAGGGGGAGGGGTAGTAGGAAAGGTGAGTCTTTAGGAACTTCCATGACCTTCATCAAAATTGCCACCCAGAAGACTGCAGCCCAGATCTGTAGCATTGCATTGTGTGTGTGTGTGTGTGTGTGTGTGTGTGTGTGTGTGTGTGTGTGTGTGTGTGCATTTGCGCGTGCATGCGTGAGTGCATGCGTGTGCTGTATGTACATGTGTTATACACATGTGTGCAGGCATACACACCTGTATAAGTCTATGAGAACATCAGAAGAGGACACATGTCCGTCATCCTGGTCTATTGCTTTCTACCTTATTTTTTTGAGGCAATGTCTCCCACACTGAACCTGAAGTTCATCATTTTGGCTAAGCTGGCCAGTAAGCTCCTGGGATCCTCTTGTCTCTGCTCCTCAACACTGGGGTTCCAGGCATGTGTGGCCATTCCCTGCTTTTTAACATGGCTGCCAGGATTTTGAATTCCAGTCTTCCTGCTTTCACACAAGCACTCTTCCCCATGGAGGCAACTGCCTAGCCCCAGTATTGGGTCTTATTAGATAGTTTTGTCATCACCTGAAAAACAATGAGGACGACGCTACATATACAGTGTGTCATTTCACCTCTAAAATGAAGACTACACCACCACACTGTGTGGTGGTGTAGTCTGACTTGTAAGAAGGCCTTCCCTATTCTCAGGCCCAGAAAGAAGCCTGTGCTTGTATTTATCCTGCTTTTGTTTTTCTAGTCTATCAGGAAATCCTATTTAATTACATTACCTACTGGGATTCTTCTCATCAAACCTAACCTGAAACTCAATTCTTCTGTAACATTCAATTATACTTCGTGCAGTTTATAATCAGTTCTGTGTTGGGCTTAGTTTCTGTACCTAGAAAAAAAATCTTCAAGGTTTCTTTCCAACATCCAAACAAATGTTAATAGCTGCCATTAATGTTCTGTTTCAGACATTTCTCTGCAGATTTCATAGACCCACAAGGTCATTTCCTCATTCTTTAAAAACAAAACAAACAAACAACCTAAGGGGCTAGAAAGATGGCTCAATGGTGACAAGCACTTACTGCTCTTGCAGAAGATCTGTCTGTGTTCAGTTCCCAACACCTGAATTAGGCAAGTTCACAACACCTGTAACTCCAGTTCCAGAGGATCTACCACCCTTTTCTTGTCTCCAAGGGAACCTGCATGCACATGTCACATATAAGACAGGCAGACACACACACACACACACACACACACACACACACACTTGAATTTTTTTTTTTTTTGAGACAGGGTTTCTCTGTGGCTTTGGAGGCTGTCCTGGAACTAGCGCTTGTAGACCAGGCTGGTCTCGAACTCACAGAGATCCACCTGCCTCTGCCTCCCGAGTGCTGGGATTAAAGGCATACGCCACCACCGCCCGGCCACACTTGAAATTTTTAATTAAAAATTTTAGTTAGCATACAAAACAGTGGGTTTCATTATTACAACTTCATAATATATCATTGTGCTTTGCCAACCATTGTCCTCCCCCCCACCCCCAGATAATCTTCCTCTACTTTAAGGTTATAGGTAGGAAGACAGATGATAAATAGAAGATAGAAAGATAGGGGAACAGATGGTAGGTGGATTAAGATACTGAGAGGAAACATGAAATATTTTGTCTTCCATCTTCTTGACAAGACCTAGCATGTGTTCAATCTAGCTCCTTCTCCAGAGGAGCTGGAAAAATTCCTCAACCTTGTTGGAGTAGGAAGGTGTGACCAAGTCATGGATCTGCTCTTCAGTGTGTCCTTCTGTGCCCCAAACCCTGTTTCACATTTTATTAACACTCTTGAACTGTCTTCACCAGGCATTCTCTCATTAGTTAAACCTGCTCAACTGCCTTTCAAGTAGCACCATCTCCTACTGATGAGTCCTAACAGGACTCAGTCCCTGTTAATAGACTAAACTGTGAGAAAATTACATGAGCCCCGAGCTCCACCTCCACAGAACTACCTCAAATTTAAGATTTATTTTGCCTATGAGTCCTAGATTCAGGCAGTGTTTGCCAGAACATCTCTGTTTCTGTCCCAATGAAATTGTCTGAAGACATACCAACTGTTCCTGCACTCATATGTCTGCCTTGTGGGTGGTATTGGCTACCCTCTGAGGCTTTAACTGGAGTGCAGATCAGAGTACCTACAAGTGGCTTCTGCATGATGGCTTGGCTTCTTTATAGCATGCTGGTTGGTTTTAAAAGGTGAGCATCATGTAGCCCCAGAGTCTATGTTCTTAATTCCTATACCATGTCCCTTGCAGTCTGTAGCATTTTGATAATTCCGAACTTGATGGCAGAGGGCATCTACTGTCGGCACTCTTCCCACACTACACATACATACACAAAGAAAGAAAAGATCCATGTATTACAGGTTTTGGTCTCTGTAATAGTTTCTAATATTTTCATGTTGAATAATCATAGTGTTATTTTTTTCTGGTGGGTAAATGACACAGCAAGAGCCTTACCTCAGGCTTGCTTCCTGGGATTCTTTTTCAATAAAGGCTCAAATGAGATAACACTAATGAAAGCACTATTTAAGCAGCAAAGGGCAATCATAAATGGAAATGCAGGATATTGTTGCTCTAAGGTTAAACTCAAAAGGAAAGCTAAGAGTCGGTGAATTCAAATGACTGAACCCCTGAGCTTAATCATGAACTCACTTCCTGGCAATAACAAGCAGATAGAGGGTACAGTTTATGACAGGCAGTAGGAGTAGTTGCTGTGTCACTGCTAATCACAAAATCAGATGTGGGCAAGGGGGAAGTTGCAAAGCTTCAAGTGGTTTTGCTTGTCTTTAATGACTTTCTGAAGACTGGTCATTTTATAGTGAGAGTTTGTCTGGTGTGGGTGTTTATGTACTATAGTCTGGGTAGGAAAGCGACAATAGCAGAATAAGTTCTGTTTTTATTAGCAGATTTTATGGCTGTGAGGGCAGGAGAAAGTTTCAATAGGAAAGACGGGGAAACATTAAGGTAGAACAGGTGGTTAATTCAAATATGAGGTATGCCCCTCTATTACTAGGCAAACATTCTGGAACCATCTTGCCTTCCTTCTCCCCTCCTTGAACATTCATAGTGATGTTCCTATACCTTGCTTAGCCTTCTGTCTAAAGCCTCTGGCCAGGGTCCCCTTTCAACCTCTTGCCATCCAGTGATGGAACCAGATGCCATACCACAGAGGTACTGAAAGTTGCTCAGCTGCCCAAGAAGCATCACTGCACATCCAGGCTCTCCGTTGCCTTGTCCCATGAAGCCCAGACCCCTTCTAACCAACACAGATCTAAAGCACTACATGCCAGCCACTTTAAGCCCTTTGTACTGATATCTTCAACTCCAGCGTCTACATGCCTGCTCACAGTGTGCCTTTCTCTTTGCTTGCTCCTCCAAACCCAATCTATTCTTAATTCCAAACTAAAATTCTGCCTGCTTCAAGAAGTGCTGCCCTCTCCTCCCCACCCGGCAGACACACTCTGAGCTTTCATTGGCCTTCTGAAACACTTCCAAATGCTGCTGTCCTTACATGTCACATTATCTGTGGTATTCCTTCAAGACTATTGTCCACCTGGGTATAGAGTCCAGTTGGTAGGGTGATTATCCAGTTTGCACAAAGTACTGAGCTCAGTCTTCAGCACCATGTACAGGCGTGGTGGTGCCCACCTGTAATCCCAGCACTTCGGAGGTGGAGGAGGGAAGATCAGAATATAAAGAGCTTCTCATCTGCCTACCAGCTTCCAAGAGCAATCTGTCCTATGTGAGACAATGTCTCAACATCTTCCCCCAAATACCATAATTTTATAATGTCTACCAGCACTGCTTATTCCTCTAATACCCATACTAAAACGGTACTTGATAAAGATTCTTAAACACAAGCAAAAGAAAGAACAAATTTTTTTTCTTGTAATCGTGAATGCAGAAAAGGGAGAAAGTAAGGGTAAGATGATTGAGAAAAAGAGGGGTGTGATTTCTAGAAAATATTATTTGGAAAGTTCCAAAAGTTACAAATGAGTCACAACCTTGTGACAAACATGGAACCTAACATAATGAAGTGATTTTTTTTTTCCAGACAGGGTTTCTCTGTGTAGCTTTGGCTGCCCTGGAACTTGCTTTGTAGACCAGGCTGGCCTTGAACTCACAGAGATCTGCCTGTCTCTGCTTCCCAAGTGCTGGAATTAAAAGCGATTTTTATGAATTGCTAAAGGTGGTAAAAAAATGAAGAGGGAAGACCCTGCCTTTATGGTTTTATTGTTGTTGTTGTTTTGGACCACTTCCTTTAAAGTGTCAAACAAGATGTGTGGGGGCTGGGGAGATGGCTCAGTGTTTAAAGCATCTGCCACTCAAGTGTGAGGACCTGAATTCTGATCCACAGAACCTGCAGAAACTTGGGCTTCTGTCTCCAGATGGGAGATAAAGACAAGAGAATCTCTTAGAGCTTGAGGCCCAGCTAGCCTGACACACTCCAAAGAGAGTAACAAGGAGACCTGCCTCAAACAAGATGGAAGGTGGGGACTTCCACCTGGGGCTGGCCTCTGATCTGCACACTGGAGTGCTCCCCAACAACACTATGATCTGCATACTTGAGTGCTCCCCACATACCAACAGCACCACAGCACCAGCTATGTCAGAAGCCATGGCACTGGCCAGCATTGGGGGTGCTATTTAGGATTAATATCTGTATTAGCTACTTTTCATTGCTGTGATAAAAATACCATGACTAAAAGCAAGTTATGGGTGGTTGCAGAGGGAGGATTCCATAGCTGTGAGCCTTTTTGTGAGCTAAGGACCATGCCTTCACTCCTTGCTCCTCCCTGTGACTGTGAGCCAGATCTTTTCACTGTCACCATCTTATAAATATGGAAACCGAAGCTGAGGCAGGCTAGGAGCACTCTGCAGGTTCACATGAACAAGGAGCAGCAGGTTTGTTCTCTTACTACTTTTAATTGAATGGGTGAAGGAGAGACAGTTTAGAACCTGTGTGCTGTGGGTAGGACAAGGTCATGACTTCCTCCCCATACTTAACTCCCATTTAAAAAAGAAAGTCCTTGGCTGGAAAGATAGCTGAGCAGAGCACATACTGTTCTTGCAGAAGAGCAGGGTTTGATTCCCAGCACCCATGTCAGATAGCCACAATCACTTGTGACACCAGCTTCAGGAGATCTGATACCCTCTTCTGGCCTCTAAAGGAACCTCCACTAATGTGCACAGAGACACACACACCATCACCACCACCACCACCACCACCACCACCACCACCACCACCACCACCACCACAGTTAAAACACAGAAATTTGAATAGGTAAACAACATAAAGTAAAAACCAGTGTCTGAGTGTCAGAGGCAGAACCAGGCCCTCTGGTTCCCTGTCCTGATACTGGCTAGGACCACTGCTTCTCTAGATTCTCTTTCTAAGAATCACTCAGCTTTCTAAACAATGAGTTTTCCAAATGCAAAAACAAAGCTTTCTCAGCCATAACGGAGATAAGTTGTAAAGAGCTAAGACTTTCATGTGGAGGTGTGTGCCCCGAGAGAATGGCCATATTTGAAAAACAGCCACAGTAAGGGAGGCTTGTGAAGGGAGAGGGATCTCCAACCTGGAGTTAGCTGGACAGGCAAATGGCCAATGCCAGTGCCCTCAAAGCAGAAAAGGCTTTCCCCATCTAACTAAGGCCCCAGAAAGAAGAGGTGATTAAGCTCCATTATCTCGACAGGTTGAAGACCAATATGCTCCTATGCTGACCCACAGCTGGCACCCACATCCCTCTGCTCCTCCCAGAGGGTCAGCCAGATGAGACATTGATCCTGATTCCAGATATCAGAAGAAGAAACTAATTAGGCACTTATTTGTAAAGGCATGCATGTTGTGTTGTGATAGCATGGGTCCCTGTGATTCATGAGATAAGGATGCTGGCTGGTGAGAACAGTTCTCCCTGTGGGCAAGGCACCTTACAACATCAACCTCACTCTCTGTCTAGAATATTTGTCAAGATGAAGGAGCTTGGGGACTGATGTGTCTCTTAGATTCATTCCAGGGTCTGCAATTCTCAGGGTATTATTCCCTACCTATCACCAGACCTGTGAGATGCTCCTCAAACAATGAAGAGTCTGTAGTCCAGCCAGCCTGAAAAATATATTCTAATTTCCCCTTTCTAATGAGCCTGAAGTCTTTTTGACAATCCCTGCTTGAGTTTGCTGCATAGCCCCCAGTCTCACATCTGGAAATGTCAGCATGCTCTCCTCCATGCATGGACCACTGCTCTTCACAGCATTTCTTGAGCAGTGTTCTATAACATTTGAAGAGACACGTTTCACTGGGTCAGCTCTTTCCTGGGGGAGAAAAATGGTCAGGGAATGCCCAGGGGCATACAAAGAGTTTCAAAGTATAAATATAAGAAATTTGTCTCCTTTCCTTCCCACATTTCAAATTTTATTCTTCATATTAATTTATACAATGGTTTGTTTGGGGCTAGTGAGATAGCTTAGCAGGCGAAGGGACTTTCGGCCAAGCCTGATGATGACCCGAGTTCAGGGCCAGGGACCCACATGATAGGAGGAGAGAACCAAGTTGCCATCTCATGCCCCACAAGCTCACAGGGGCATGCTTGCACACACACACACACACACACACACACACACACACACACACACACACACACCCTAAAATATAACTTTAAAATTTGAAAACTGTGTCTTTATACAAGATGCAGAATAAGGAGGAACCAGCAACTGTGCTCATCCCTGACTTCTCCTTTCTTAGCAAGTGATGTGAACCCTGTCAGTAAAGAAAACCCAGCCAAACCCACTTCTGGAAAGTAGAAAAAGTAGTAGCTCCATTTATAGACTCAAAAAATAAGAAGTTTTCTGAGTCCAAATGAAAAAAAAACTGGGATCAAAAGCAGCTGGGGGCTGCAGCTTCTAGATCAGTGGCCCCCAAGACCTTACTTCCTAAGCTCTTGGAAACTGTGACACTTGCCAGGTTAGTCTGCCCCTTCATGTTAGTGGCTGACAGGGGAAAAGCAAAAGAAAACCTGCTTCCGAGGGAACATTCCACAATGTGGGCTTGTGGAATTCCCAGTGGCATTTACAATAGATGTTTATGATCTCCATCCCCCCAAACACAAATAAAAGCTCCTCCATGGACAAAAGTCAATAGATAAAACAATCAGAATGACTAAAAATGTGCTAGGCTTTAGTGGGACGAAGTTATAAAAGGAAGAGAAAGGCAACTTCAGAAAACTTACAGGAATAAAAATACAGTAACAAAACCTAAGCTTCGGTGGCTGGCGTTGACCAGGTTAGACACAGTGCAACAGGGAATTAGTCAATAACCAGGTCTATGTGAGATAAACACACGAAGCACAGCATGGACGAAGGGGATAGTATGAGAGATATAAAATAATGGCTAAGAGACAAAAAAAGATGGAGAAGGCTAAGCATTGTGGTACCCACCTTTAATCCCAACACTGAGGCAGGCGGATCTCTGTGAGTTTGAGGCCAGCCTGTTCTAGAGAAACCCTGTCTTAAAACAAGCAAGCAAGCAAGCAAACAAACAAACAAACAAACAAAATAGATAGAGGAAGACACACAGTCAATTTCCAAAAGCAGATTACAAGAAAGGCAAGGTGACAAAGGTATTAATAACAATTGGCAAAAAATGGGAAATATTTACATTGAAGACAAACCATGAATATTTCCCCTCAGTTGTATGATAGAAAATCTTAGAGTTAATTTTTTTAATTCTCATATTATCTACCAAAATAATACAGATTTGTAAGGCCCTAAAGGCTGATAACAGACCTGAATAAGAGAGACTTGGGATGACGCCTGCAAATTGCCTATTAAAAAATTGCACAAAGGTGGAGACATATTTTCCATGTCTACCTTTTTGGGAGCAGCAAGGACAGGACAAAGATTTCACCTTTTTGGAGGCTTCCCACACCAGCCAAAAATGTGGGGAGAATGCTGTGCTTTGAGGTGTGCAGTCAAGACAAAGCTGAAGGCTCGGAAGCTCTGGTTTCTAGCCACTATTCTCTGAATACACCTGGTCTCGGCAAATTCCAAACAGGCACAATTGATTATTCAAGTGTGTCGATGCTGAGAAATAGCATTTGATGGGATAAGATGGATGAGGTGGGTGAGGGCAGAACAGGGTGGACTTAGCAAAAGGGGAAAACGATGGAGAAGATGAGCTAAGGCTTCAGAGGAATACCTTCAAACTGTACGTCATCGAACAGCAGCATATGGTTGATAGTTAAGTCTGAGAACTCAATCCTAGTTATTATTTTACTAAAATGGAAACAAACAACTCATTTAGTTTTTGAATTAGAAAATGAGCAGAAATGGATAGTAAATGTAAGTAAGTTGGCACTGCTAATATTATAAGCAAAATAAAATGAGAGGGCTGGCTGTAAGGGGGGGTGCCTGTAGGTAGCAGAAGGGTAGAGCTCGGCTCCTGGGGAAGAGGTGGGAAACTGGAATGCTTATGGTAAAGATGCTTTGTTTACAGGTATGGCGTTGTCAAAGGATAAATAAAGTTGTTCTATCTTTTTAAAACCAGTAATAATGACTCATATCTCAATCCAGATTGAACTGAGATCTGAAACAGGACTGAAGGGGTGGGATAGCTGGTCAGAGCAAAGACTGTAAAGAGCTTTGTCGTCTGATTTGCAAACTCCTCAAAAACACAGGCCAAGTACCTACTTACAGCACATAAAGGGCACACAGAGGAGTGAAGTGAAGGTGGGGTGAGGAGAGCTGGTGGAGGCAGTGGGAAGACAGGATGATCAAAGCAGAAACCACTGGAGGGGAAAGCAAAGAAACCTTCTTTCCAAAGCCATAGAGAGGGCACGGCTGAGGGGTTCAGTGGAGACTTCAAGAGCCAGAGAAGGCTATGTTATTGCATTTCAAAATTAGTGCTTTGAAAAAGTAGGTGTGAAACAGCAAATGAAGCATGACATCTTTATCTTTCCCTTTCTTTTTTAATTTATTGGGGCTCTCTTTGAGAAAGGTTTCATGTAGCCCACATTGGTTTCAAACTCACCATGTAGCTGAGGATGGCCATGAATCTTGATCCTCTTGACTCCACCTCCCAAGAACCAGAAGCACATGTGTGTACTTGGCTGAATTTCTTAGATAAATATGTCAACTTCCAAAATGGAATCAAGAACAGAAAAATCTAAACTGGATCTATGACTTTTAAACAAATATTTCCTCTTCTGTTTCTTCTCTTTCTTTCTCTTTCCTTCGGTGTATACACTTAGTAGTCTTTAAGGAGTAGATAATTCCCACCATATAGAAAGTATTCTTGGGTGAGTGAGATGCCTCAGAATGTAAAGACACTTGCTGTCAAGTCTGACAACTTGAGTTCGAGCCCCAGGACCCCCATGGTGGATGGTGAGAACTGGAAAAATGTTCTCTTGACCTCCACATGGGCACATGACCACACAGATACAAGATAAAGAAAGAAAATTAAATTAAAAAAATTAAGCATTCTACACAATAGGTCTGAGAGAAATAATTCCAACCATTTCAGGAGGCTAATGAAACCATAGTAATAAAAATAGACAAAGATAATATATAAAAATTATGATATTGGGGGCTGGAGAGTTGGCTCAGGTAAAGAGTGCTGGCTCCTCTTCCAGAGGATCCAGGTTTGGTTCCCAACACTCACATGACAGCCCACAACCCTCTGAAACTCCAGTTCCAGGGGATTCAATGCCCTCTCTGGTCTCTCAGATACCATAAATGCTCATGATACATATACATACATGTAGCAAAATGTTTATATATATAAGAAAAACAAATAAGTCTTTAAACTTTTTATGATATAAATATTTAATAAAGCATTACATATTAAGTGTAGTATGATTAATTGGGATTAGTATCAAGAATGTAGGACTTACTTAATGCTAAAATTGTTTATCAATGGAATTAACTGCATGAGCAGATAAAGGGGACTCCCATGTTTACTTCAAATGTTTATATAAATCTATGTGTTTCATTGATGCAGAAATAGTATTCTAAAATATTACAAAATCAGCCCTAAATAAGAATTCTCTTGAAGCAACGGTATTCTCCAAAAATCCCCTAGGGATTATCACATTTATGAGACAAGATCATGAAGTTGACTATAAAATGATAACATTATCATGGCTTCTACTGACACAGCATAAGAGGTTTAAGCCATAAAAATGACAGGAGAAGAAATCAAATGCTTAAGGAACAAAAAAATAGCAAAGCCTTCATTATCTTCATAAAAAGAAATCCTTGACAATAGCCAGAAAGCTATTTTAGAATCTCTATGACTGATGCAAAGTATGAAATTCTAGTAAAAAGCCAACTAATGATCCACATTCATGTTCATGATGAGAAAATTCAGCATTCTGAAAGTGTCAGTTGTATCAAGAATGATGTATTATGTCAAGACAAGATACCTAATTCTGCCCATATTTTCTCTTAAAGAACATGATAAGTTGACTCTGCAATTCATATAGAGGAATAAAAGATTAACAATATTGAGAAGTAGTGATGATTTTAAAAATGAAAGATAACCGAAAGTGATTGTAACAAAAAATACGTGACTTTAGTACAAGTGTGATATTAGTCACATTGTTGGATCTGATCGGTCTAGACACAGAAATGAAATACACACAAATATATGAACTGGGATATGAGAAAGGTATCATCAAATTAATGAAGAACAGAAAGTCTGCTCTGAGATGGGGCTGGGTCAGTTGCCTTTCCAGACAGGGATGTCAGACTCCTACTCTATAACATACATCCCAAAAGTCTAATGACTCCCAGCTCTAAATATGAAAAGCAAAGGAGTTAACCTTGATAAACCACAGAATATCTTTAGTGTCTGGTTTAAAATAAATGTCCATATCCTATAGATATTAAGAAAAAGTTTGAACTCCCAAAGAGAATTGGTTCAGAAGACAAGAACAAGGAGCTCACCATGTTCTAAGTATGTGCATTTTCACAGAGAGAAAAACCCAATAAATAGTTCAGAGAAATGTGTGCAAAAAGGATCATCATACCAGGCTTGATGAAAATCACTACTGAAATTCTCTGTCCTGTCTTTCAAGTGAGAGAGCAAAAACATATAAAAATAGGATGTTAACCCACATACTTGAATATAAGGAAAATGGGGGGGGGAAATCATAGGTTGCTACTGGATGCACAAATTTGAAATCCCTTTGGAGAGAAGTCTAAAAACACACACAAAGTTTATGAAGCAGGTACTATAGGACCAACAAACCTAGACACACACTCAAGAGAAACAATTGCAAGCATGTACAGGAGACCTGTACGAAGACACCCACTACAGGAATGTGGGCTGTAATGGCCCATAGCTGTGAGTACACTGGTTTATGAGGGCATGGCACAGAGGAATTAGCACCCTTATCTATATAGGGGAAATCTGAAGTGGTAGAAGATACGACGACTACAAAGCCATGTATAAAACTGCAGAAACAGTAAGATGTGGTTGCATAAAGAGACGGCAGCACAAATTCAAAAGCATCTCTAGGAATGTTCACTTTATTTGGCGTAGTGGGGAGAAAGCAGAGATTCTAATCCCAGCTCTGAAGTTTGCGTGCTTGGGCAAGTTACTTACTCACACTTAGCCTTCATTTCCTTATTGGTTGCATGAAAACAACTCCCTCACCTCATCAGACTTTTTAAAAGAGTATCTGGTTGTGAAACTTATATTTAATAGTGATGACCCATTCATCCTGCCTTGATGACCCATTCATCCTGCCTTTTCTTGTCCTCATCATACTTTATGGAAGAGGGCCTGCTATCTTCTGTATGTAGAGGCCCTGTGGAACCCCAGGGATTTAGTTCTTCTACAGGATCTGAGTTCCAGCCTTAGGCTTTCTTAAAATACACAACATCCAACTGCAGAAGCACAAAGGGCTACTCATCATATATAGATCATAAAAAAGTAATAAAATGACAAGAAGTTGATAAGGTTGACCATGAGCATTCTTTCTGATGCCCTGCTGTGGGGGAAAGAAAATATGACAGAACTCTGTCAGGCCATATGTCTCTGTTCCTTCATCTGAAAGATAATGGCATTGAACAACCGAGACCATACCAGACTGAAAGATCCTGACCCAGCCCTGACAAACCATCTGTGTGGAGTAGGTTTGTGCTGCTCTAGCAAAACATCGTGAGAAACAACATCTAAGAAGGAAAGATTAGCTGGATGTGGTGACACATGCCTATAATCCCAACATGTGAGAGCCGGAAGCAGGAAGTTCAGTTCCGGGCCAACCTCACCTACATAGTAAGATTAGGGCTAACCTGTGAAACCTTGCTTCAAAAACAAAACAAGAAAGGGAGTAGAGGGAGAGAAAGATGAAGATGAAGAGAGATTTATTTGGCTCATAGCTTAAGAGGTTTAAGTTGATGGTTTAGCCCACCTGCCTCAGGGCTTCTGGTGTGGAATATACCGTCAGGGAGGCACATGGTAAAGGAAGTTAAATGAGAATGGAAGGGACCTAACTTCCTCCACAGAGCCTACACCTCTCAATAGCACTACAGGCTATGGACCAAACCTTTAACACACAGGCTTTTGGCAGATTTAAGATCTAAACTGTAGCACCATCTTTGGCCAGAATGAGCCCAGGCACTGCTGACTGCAGACGCTTCTAACTCACTACCCACAGTTTCCTGTGACCTTCAGTCTTCATCATTCGAGTCCTTAAGTACAAAGAAGTTTTGCAAAGCAATGAGCTAGAAGAGTATATGGGGAGGAAATAGAAAAGCTATGACTGACCCATAAAGAGAGAAGTCGAGAAAGGTGTCTCTTGAGACCCAATTCTCAGTAGGTCTTTTGTCATGAGACAAAAGAAAGCTCTCAGACCAGAAGTGATGGTGCATGTTTTCTGTCTCAACACTCAAGAGGCAGTGGCAGGCAGAGATCTGTGAGTTCAAGCCCAGCCTGGTCTACGTAGCAAGTACCAGGGCAGCTAGAACTACATAGTGAGACCTTGTCCTAGGAGTGGGGGCTGGGAGTGGGGAGAGGTCTCCAAGAAAATCCAGAAAATAGAAAACCTAAAAGAAAGGTATGTGCCATGTGGTCAGTAGGGTCTCAGAGCCATGAACGGATGGCTGAACCATCTCAGGACCAGGTGTTGCAAGACCTAGTAAATATCCCAACCTCAATCCTATCTGCTCTAAGTAGTCATCATTTGACAACTCTAATTCCTAGTAATTTCTTGTATTCTATAAAAATTAACCTAGTTTTCATGGGGAAGGGGTTAATTCTTATCAAATGATGGTATTTTAGGAATGGCTGCAGTCAGGATATCAAGGCCAGCTCTTATAGTCAAGGGCCAGGGGATCCTGGATGAAGGTCTTGAGGCTTTGCTATTCCTACTTCCCCATTTAGACAAACTGATCTGGCCACTTTCCTTTCTCGGTCTTTCAGGAAAAATAGAAACAAGAAAGAGTCCAGATGAGAACATGCTGTGTTCATAGGAGGCAAAGCAGACAAAGCCCAGGGGCCTAAGGCAGGGCTGCTGGCTCTAGGCTGATTCAAAGGACACAGAATTGCATCAGCCAGGGCCTCAGCTCCTCTTCCAACAAGAAGGGTCAGTGACATGTGCCTACCCACCCTTATCTTAGTACTCAGTGTTTCTGAATAATATAGTAGACCAAAATTACCTTGGATTATGCCCTATGAAGTGGGTGTCTCCTTTAATCAGGAGGCTGAATTTTTTACTTAACTATTTCATTTGAAATGCTGACCACATATTCTCACTTAAAATTTCCCTAGTAGGAAATGCGCTTGCTGACTGGAACACATGCACTTTATGGTAACAACTTTTCTGACTAGTATGTCTAAGCAAGAATCTGCCCAGAATGGAACTAGAAATCTGGTGACACACATGGAGAGGGACCAGTCATGGAGGAGGGAAAGAACAAGGAGTACAGAAGCCTGTACTCTGCGGGGTCTGTGATGTCTGCAGCCTACTCTGTCTGCTTCCTCCCTTCCACACTGCCCACGGCCCTACCCCTCTGTATTCTGTGTTCCAGGACAATTTCTTTTGATTTCCTTCCAGGGCACAGATCAAGGGCATTACGTTCATTTAGAGTTGATATGTTTTTACTCTTTAGGTGCCAAGAGATAGGTCTCTAATATGGAAAAGCTTTAGTAATAAGAAAAGAATTAAGGATCTTCCCCACTACCTGTAGCTCCCACCTCAGAAGGATGCCCTTCCTGGGGAGGAAGCTTGCTGGGATATTCCCCTCAGCATCAAAGTTAAGAGGAGCTTTGTATCAAAGAATCCTAAGATGTATGGAAAGAGATGCAAGTACACAGAACAACGAAAGGCAAACATAACCTCTAGGAGAAATTGCACAAAATCATGACAGGTCCTGAGGAGTTCAGTAGAGGAAGAGACTTCAGTCTATGTGGGCTTATGGGGCCCATTTCTGTCTATACAGAGCTTTGTAGAAGGTACAGAGGAAAGCCATCTCAAGATGCCCAGGAGGAGGCAGAGATGGGGGACTCCCTGGCAGGAAAAGGGGAAAGAGCCAAAAAAAATTCTGTGACCATTTCTGATGCCAGAGACTTTACATGCCATGTACATTGACTTCTCACCTCTGTGATGTGTTAGCTCCTTTCAAGGGGACTGAGATTCAAAGAGACAAAACTCATTGCTGAAGACCATAAAATAGCTTAGAAGTGCAGCATGGGGCTATTGCAACTTCTGCAGTTTGCTTTTCCTGTGCTGCAAGCTCAGGTATAAGGAATTCTGGTCTTTGGCTCCCTATATCTGCATTTCATGTGTGTTCACCTCTATAAACAGTCTTTTTTTTTTAACACAGGAGAGGTGAAGACACCAGGTCCTGGGTGCCATGACCAGTATCATCAGCTGGCCATTCAGTCACCATTCAATTCTTATGGCCATCAGCTCATGGCTTCCATCTATGAAATGCTAAAGCGGGTGTATGGGAAGCTAAGGGTAGGGGGCAAGATCTACCATACATTTCCCCAAAGGGACTCCAGCCTTGGACAAGAAGTGAAATGGCAAACATAAGGTCTAGAATTAGAAATAAATCCATTTTGTGCATTCCAGGTGTGGGCCTTTATGTCTCCCTTCCCTTGCCCTCACTGTTTCTGAATAACAATAAAGAAGCTAACTGCGAGTTGCAACTTGTTATTACTGATATAACCATTAACTCACAGCAACAAGGAATATGGCTGTCTTGCTGATTAAACAACTAAAGAGCCTGATACAGGTTGGGAACTTGCCACATGCTCCTTCTTTTCAGCTCAAAATGACCAACCTTCCCTCTGCAAGAAGGCAGATGCATTGCTAACCTTTCCCTAATGTTGGTAAGGATAAAGGGCCTATGCCTAAAAGGTCCCAGTGTCTAACAAGCCAAATTCCAGCTCATTCTTCAGCTTATGACTTGGTTATTTTTTTGTTTTGAGCCACAGTTCACAAGGAACTTTTTTCATGAAACTTTTCTTTCCTGGAGGCTACCAACAGGCTTCTTTGGCCATTTCAACCATGGTATGCATGAGTTTGAGGGGACTCCAACAAAAGCACATTTTAAGTTGACATCAGACCCCTGGGATCTAAGGAAGGGGAAGTGGTCCTGACCAGCGTCGGCCATCTTTCCAATGTTCTCCTCCCAGGCCTTGTCAACAGGCAAATCTTTACTGGAAAAAGCCTGGCAAGATTTGCATTTGCCTGTAGACCAGGAACAAGGTAATGGGATGACCTTGAGCTGAAGCGTGTGTTTCAAATAACAAAGATTTGATAGAGAAATTACAAGGTTTCATAGAGAAATGAGCTGAGATAGGTATCTCCTGACAGTGCCAGCCACTAAGTGGGGAAGCTGGGGAAGCAGTAGCAGCCCACAGAACTGCCTTCCATATATAGACTTTAGAGTGGAGGGCTATCTGAGCTTGGAGGGAAGGGTGTCTGAGCTTTGAGGGTGGGGCACTTTAGCAATCATGTGGGTCTGTAACTTAGGAAGTTAAACCACTGCACTACCCTGCCTCAGTGCTGCTACGTGCTGGGAGTTCAGTGACTTGAGAAGAGCATTAAATACAATATGGATGAGGCTGATCCCTTCTTGAGGGTCGGCATCTGTCATCCAGCTGTATGGAGACTTGTTGTTTAAAAACTTACACTTCTTATTTACACTTCCCTTTCAGGCTTCAACAAAACAGAACATGAGAATCCAAGTTCTAGATTATATCTTCACTTTAGCCAATAACTATATGAAGTAAATAGGAATTAATCGTTCATGACTAAATTACCTTTAGTTAGAAGACAAAGTTCAGTTTTCTACCATGTAACATTCAGATAGTCTATGTCTAACTTCTGCCTGGAATAATTGGTCTGTGTGGGTGAAATTGTTCTCACAGCACAGTGGTCAACATGGAAGAACACAGTAACCACCAAAAGTGTGGGATGGCTCCCCATTGGCAGCCAAACAGTCTGGTTTGCAGTAGACATCAAGGAGGTGGCCTCCAACTCAGAACTGATACAATCCACCTGGAGACAGCACAGGATCCCACAGGGTGAGGGTGAGGGCCTCAGGAGTGACCTTCCCCTACCTCAGATACCGTTGATAAACCTCAAGCTGTTTGAACTGTGTTTCTGACTGATCAATTCTAATTTGAGATTCCTAAAACCCCCTCCTTGGGTACCACTAGTTAGCTTGTGCATCTCACAGGTTTACTGTCAAGGATCCTGTAAGGGGCACAAAGGAAGGGAAGAGTGGAGGCTAAGCAGACGAGTGCAGATCTCACACCCACCCTCTAGGAATCCACTCCTTCAGTTATTGTCTGAACTGTTCAGTTCAGTTCAGTTCAGTTCAGTTCAGTTGTCTTTTCATAGACATAAACAAGACTAAATCATGAAGGGGCCAAGTGAAGAAGTAGTCCCAGCATTGTCTAAGGCTATACAACTAGGTTGTGGCTGGGAGGCATTGCTCAGAGGGAGTCTCTGGGCCCCAAAAATCAAGTTAATAGAAGTCATTGAGTGGAGAGCCAGCAAGGCTTGTCTGCCCAGATTCATCTCTGCCTCTCTCTCTGTAATAGCATTCCTTCTTCCAGGGTATGATGCTGACTCCTTCTGAAATGGGGGTCTTAGGACCTATAATCACATGGGGTAGTTGCCAGGAATTATTTTATGGTCAACTTGAAAAGGGCAGAGGTGGAGGTTGAGAATTTCTGGCCTTGAGAACAGCAAGCCCTCCTATCTGGGCCAGTGCTGGGGCTGGAGGCGGGATGATATTGGCATAGGGGAAGAAGGCACATGGCTGCATGATCTCAATGGTGAATGGCTAGAAGCAACTTCCAACTCCTCAGTGTGGGATGGAATTATGAAACTGATTCTTAAGAAACAAGGGAGGGTTTCAAACTTCTTCGGTTGCATAAAGGAAGTTGAGGTTGCTTCTTTGTTTTCTACACTAAGAATTGATATAGGTCTTGCTTCATCTTCCTGCATAAGTCACTATAGGCTGAAATCAGCCCGTGGTGACAACACTCTTGTAGGGTCAGACTGTCAAAGATCATTATTCAAGATGGACGTGGAGGTGCACACCTTTAATCCCAGCACTCTGGAAGCAGAGGTAGGCAGATTTCTATGAGTCTGAAGCCAGCCTGGTCTATATAGTGGGTTTTAGGCCAGCTAGAGCTGCATAAAGAGACTTTATCTAAAAAAAGACCCAAACATCTCCATATCTGGTGGAAGACAATTTTCCAGGAAGCTCTGACTGGAATGAGAAGACTCAGGGCCTTTTTTTCTTTTCTCTCTTTTCTTCTAACTGCCCTGACCTAAATTCTGAGCTTGACTATGGTGAGAATAAGTACAAGCTTCCTATCAGGGAGGGTAAGAAGTCAAAACTGTCTTTTAACTCTCCCTGTCTTGACTCAGCTGACACATTCTACCCCTATCCTCCTCCAATGGTAGAATCAAAATAAATGGTTGTCCCATGACAATAACTCTCTTTACAAAAGGTCAGAGTCCAGCTAGGAGTTAAGGCCCAGAGAATGGCAGAATTTGTGACACAGTAAGAACCTAGGGCCAGGGCTCACACTACTTTAGTAGCTAACAATAGTTTCTACTCTCTCTCTCTCTCTCTCTCTCTCTCTCTCTCTCTCTCTCTCTCTCATAGCTGAACAAATATTGCAGCGATTCTTAGACCCAGTCTTCATTTATATCTATGAAGTTCTTGTAACTGTCTATTTAAAGAGCTTTAGAGATTTGCTGAGGTCAAATTAAATCAAAAGAGGGAAATGGTGTGGAACCAAAGCAGGAGTACATATATAACATATATACTACACCAACCCCAGGTAGTGAGATGGCCCAGTGGATAAAGGTGCCACCAAGTCTGATGACCTGAGTTCCAGCCCTTGAGCCTACATGGTGGAAGTAGAGCCAACCCCAGCAGGTTTTACACACACACACACACACACACACACACACGCACGCACGCACGCACGCACGCACGCACGCACGCACGCAACGCAACGCACGCACGCACGCACGCGCACAGAAAGGGGGCTTCTAAATAAATAAATAAACAAATAAATGGATTCGTAATTTTTTTCTAAGTTAAATGATCTGACAATGCTGCCTTTGCCAGGCTTCTCTCTTGGATTCTGTTTCATGGTGTTCATATTTATTGACCATTAATGCTTATTTCAGGTGACTCAGTCACTGGATGGGAAGCAAGCAGGGCACACAGATCAGTTCTTCAACTAGAAGAAATTTCTAGCAACTGTTTCATAACATAACCATTTTAGACACTGAAATGAAGAGAGTACTCCACTGTTCTCATCCCCCACTCCCATCAACTGTCTGGGATAAACGTCAAGAGCAAATGAAATTCTCATGGTATGGTCACCAAATAGCCAAACAACCTAGAAAGTAACTTGCTGCTTCCTGGAAGAAGCTGGATGTGGTAACCAAAGAAAACAAACCAAAACAAATGCCTTTTCCAGCAGCTTGACAGCCAGAAAAGTGGCATTAGATCTGAACTGGGGAAACCAGGAAATACTCACAATCATTATAAAGGTGCCCAGGAACTCAGAGACTGTCTCCTTAGCTACACGGCTCTTCAGGGTCAGCCTCTGTGTGAGGCTCTTCTTTGTGCGTTCCTTCTGAGAAGGCATCTTGGGGTTTCTGTCAGTGGTGTGCTTTCCAGCAAGGCCTGCTTGCTCTGTTCCTTGGCCTTCACTACCACATTAAAATAAAACAAAACAAAACTGAACACTTAGCTCCTCTCAGATTCCTGGAGATGACTGGGGAGATACTGACTATGCAAAGGCTGTCCCAATTAGAGGCTGTGACTTAATCCTTGTCTGCTGTCAGTCTCTGCCTGCTGCTATTCTTTCGAAGTAGTGAGTTATAACCCCAAATCCTCAAAATGATCCTTTTTGTACCTGATAGATTAATCATTACCTTTATTTTCTGGCTGCCTTCTCTGTTGACTTTTCCCCGCAGGAGATGAGAAAAGAGATGCTATGTTGGTTGTGTTCCCAAACCACAGAGGTGGGCCTGAGTCCAGAAGAGATTCACATGTTACACAATGTCAGCCACCTTCTGATGATTTGTTGTCTTCTATTCCAAAGTGGGCGGGCAGTTTGGGTGTCATTTAGAATTGTTATTGGGTATGGATACCTTCACTGTGAACACTCTCTGCCGAAGACTTTCATCCAAGCTGGAGGGTGTAAGGGAAAGGGATGATCGTTGTTACAGAAATCTGTTCCCCAGTTTTCATCTAGCAGGGCCTCTGGGCTTCATGAAACTCTTCTAGAGCTGCTGAGAACTGCACTAGAGACACAAGGGGCTGATTGAAAGGCTTCACAATTCGAGTTTATGGGACAAGATGGGAACTCCCCTCTGTGTTGTACAGGGAACTGGTCTCCCTTTCTGCTGAGCAGAATTTGGGATTCAAGAATCAAAAAGACAGAGAAAGCAGTCATACACACCAGAGGGTTGAAATTCCAGCCCCTTTGGCCAGGACGGCAGTCAGACTATATGCCATCCCAATTAAAGAAGAAAGGGGTGACGACGATGGCTCACTAAGGCGGCTAGTTCAAATCTGGTGAATTAACATCCTTGCAGGCAACAAACTACGTTTAATAATAGCTTCTTGTCCTGCCCAATAAGCAAGCCCTGATTTCCAAAGCTGGTTTGTCTGAAAAGATGGAATTCAGCTGCAGCCTCTAAATACCCCCCAGGCAGTCCCATGAATTAGAACCCACATTGTACGACCTCCCTCCCACAGAGCAGCCAGCCCAGTTTCATTCCTCTTTGGGGCCCTCCCCTACCTTTGCAGGAGGCCTTCAGTCTTTTCCAGTTGAGGAGGCAGGCTGGGAGGAGGGAGGAGAGGATGAGGAGAGCAGCTGGGGAGAGCCCAACTGCAGGACAAAACACCTAAGCTGCAAGTAAAATTTACGGTTCAGACCAAAGGGTTCACATTACAATAAAACCTAGCATTTTGGCTTTAGCTCCTGATTATGTGATCATGGAGAGGATGGATAAACTCAGAAATTTGCTTTAACTCCTGGTTAGGTGATCATGGATATCATTGTCTTGGAGAGTTTCCTATGACCACACTGTGCTCAAGTCCTGGTGGCTAGACCAGAGGAACAGGACTTTATTGTCTGACTCCAGCTAATTAGACAAAGGGTGTTCTTCGGAGTCTTCATTCACTCACCTGACAAATATTTATTGCATATTTGCTTGCTGTGTGCCAAGCACAGCCCTTAGCAGAAAAGCACACAGCAGTCCTCCTTGTTTGTCACAGGGCTGAGTATGATGGAGACCAACATAAGGGAAACAATCACACAGGTACAAATAGACAATTGCAGCTGAGACACATACTCCACTGGTGGGGGCTGTATTCCTATGGGCAAACATGACCAAGGGAAGTTTACCTTGTTGGAGCGATCTCCGGAGTGTCTCCCAGGAAGTCATGTCTGAGCGGAGATCAGGAGGCACAAGGGTTACTCACATGAAATGGGGAAGGAAGTTGATGTAAAAGGCTTTGAGAGGTGGAGTGGGGGCATCGTGGTACCCATCAGAGAATGAGAGAGACACCTACTGCGGTTAGCCTCCGGGGAGAATGAAGGAGCATAGTGCAGAATAAGCTGGGGTCAGGGAACCAGACTATATTGAGCCTTGCGAATTGTGTGTCAGTGTAGAAGTGTTATAAATCATTGGAGTAGATTAGGCAGGCAAAGGAGCTCACTAGATCTTCACGTTTTAAAAAGATCATCCTCCGATGACTGTCCCTGATGAACTACTGGCCACTGATGGGTTCTATACAACAGATAGTTATCACCTTCAGTTGTGTAACAGAATGGTGAGCCTATCAGACGCCAGGGAGTATCTCCAAACCTTTGGCCACACACACAGTCTTGGTTAAAATCAGTGAGTCACAAGCCAAGTGGTGTGGCACACACCTTTGATCTCCATACAGAAGGAAACAGAGGCAGGTAGAGCTATGAGTTCGAGGTCAGCCCTGTCTACAAGAGCAAGTTTCAGGACAGCCAAGACTACACAGAGAAACCCTGTCTTGAAAAAACAACAACAGCAACAAAAAATGAATGGGTCACAAACAAAACAAAAAGACATGAATGTGAGAAGGGGTCATATGAGGAGGAGGAAGAAGAAGAATGACAGGGGTAGGGGAGTGAAATAAAGAAGGGTGGGGACAGAGTAAACAGAATGCCCCAAGTACACATTAAATTGTCAATGAACAAATTTAACCAATTAAAAAATGATAATTCTAGTTGTGGGTTGGAGAGGGGATTAAAGGGAGTCTAAAATAGCCATACATAGATCCACGTGAGGGTTTAATCATTCTAGAGCTCATGTGCAGCTTTCACAATGAATAAATGGAAGCTGTTTAACAGTTCTTTACATTCTAAAGTGGGTTTGTGGGACATAGAAAATAAAAGGACCGTCAAGGTATATTGCTGGGTCTTTCGCTGACTGGGAAAAGCAGTGCAAAGCCCTTGGAGAGGATCCCTGGAAAAGGCTAGAACTGTAGTGAGCACTGTGGATTCTACTTGTGTGAAGTGGAGCCACAGGTACAAAGATGAAGACGGAAGAAATGTGGCCCACTTGGAAAGGGTGTGTTCAGGGAGGTGACAAATGAAGCCATTAGGATTGCTCAGGAGAGAGAGTATGAAGAGCCTCGGAATAGAGATTGAACAACTATATTTTGTGCTTAGGTCAAGGTTAACATCTATTGTTCACTATCTATCACTGTAACTTATCATCAAACATAACTCCTCACTTCTGTCCCCAGCCACCAAACAAAACCTCTCAAGTACCCTGAGAAAGTAAGCAGTGAACATCACCCTGCCCTTCCTCCGCCTTGGGAGATGCCTTCGTGGAAATACCCTCCCCTTCAGTGTTCTAAATGGATGCATGGGGCTCCTAGTAATTTCCATCCATGCAGTCATCAGTCAATCCATTCATCCATCCCACCCTCATCCATCCATCCCCCCCTCATTCATCCATGCAACTATCCAATCCATCCATATATCTATCCCATCCATTCACCCATCCCATCCACCCGTCCATCCATCCACCCAACCCATCCATTCATCCATCCATCAATGATATCTATCTATAAATCAATCTATCCAATCCCAGCCATCAATCTATCCTATTCATCCATCCGTCTTTATCCTATCCATCCTTCCTTTTCCATCTATTCATTAATTTATCCATCCTTCCTGCCAATCTACCCATCCGTTCATGCATCCATCTATTCATCCAACCCTCTCATCCATCCAGAAAAACTTCTCACTAAAAACTGGTCATGCATAAGACATGACATTAGGCACTAGAGATTAAAAACCAAATCTATTCTGCTAAGAATTAATAGTCTAAGTGACAAAGTCCTGCAAAGCCCAATAAAATAAGAAGTATACTGAAATAAAATCCCAAAGACAGACACCTGGGAGGTTGCTCCACACTAGTTAACACCTTGACTGCTGTTAACAGTTCTGACTAAAATTGCTGGGCTCCCTGACCTCAGTGCCATACTGAATGTCCAAGACCAGCCTCAAATGTGCATTTAATTCCATCTGAATGTGACCCTCCCTGGCTCCAGCATTCTCTTTGGTGTGCCTGATTTTGCCCACTCAGGAGACCAACAATTAGTCACAAACCTGACCCTGTACCCTGACCTCAGTTTTGTACTTCCTGTGGCTTGAACCTGTAGCTCCATTCTAGTTCTGCCTGTTCACACTTGGAAACTATGTCACATCCCAGGACTGTTCCTCTTTCCAAATCTTTAACACTAAGATTCACTTCACTGATTGTAATGTCCATTCCTCATTTTTCTTATTCATCCACACAGAATTCTTTGTGAGAATTCTGCCTGGCGTCATTCTCACAAAGCCAGCCTCCCTTTCCATGGAGTTCTTACCATGGGCTTGCCTGGCCTCATGATGCACTTACCTGCATCTCAGGTCCCACTGACCTGTTGACTCTCGTCTACATCCTCGTTGCCCAAGTCCAGCTATGAGTATGGTTGGCCATGGATTTGTCTCAAGTGTTCTCTCCCTAGACAGCTGGACAGTACTAGGGAAACTCAGATAGCTATATTGATTGTCCCTGTGGCAGGCAATTATGGCACAGTGTCAGCATTGCTGTTGTGTCCTCAGTTAACCTTTCATGTCCATGGCTCCAGATTTTACCATGAATTGTAACCATCCATCTCTTTAGGGCTGGACACAGCAGGTACCTGCCTCTCCTAGGCACCCTCAGCTCCCATTGCCAGCCTCCCCAGACACTAGCACAGCTGATGTCTTTCCCTGGGATCCCATAAAAAAACAAATAGGGTTCATCAATTGTAATTCTTTTCATGTCCCTCCTTCTCAAAAATTTGCCCCAGTTTTGTTTCTGTGTCCTCTCCTTTGTCTTTTTTTTTTTTTTTTGCAGTGAGCCCCTATTCTGGCACTCTAATGGGGCCTCCAGGGACTCCAGCCAGTTAGTATTTACCTCACCTCCCTTTCTTTCCTAAACTGGCCTTTATCCCAGGGCCCAAACAAGCTAAGTTTTTCTTATGGTGAAAACGTTCTTTCAAAGTTATTTTACTTCAAATTACCATTTCATCTGGCTGTTCCACTTTCCTCCTCACTTTTTCTTTGGAGGGGGTAGATAAACTTTTCTGAATATAAAATCATATTAACTCAGAAAAGTTATAAACATTTAAAGTAAAACCAAAATTTTGTAACCCCTGGCCTTAGAGATAACCAGAATTGGAACACACTCCTATAGGATTCTCATTAGTAGATATGTATAAATATTTTTCCTCCTAAAAGTGAGATATTTACTTGATCAAACTGGTTTTGTGCTCTTAGAATCGATTCTGTTTCTTTCTACGCAAATGTGTAATTCATCTTTCTAGCGACTTGCAATATTCTCTTGTACAAATGTGCCATGTTAAAAAGCTCCTTTTTAGCAGAAAGTTGGTTATTTCTAGTTCTATTAAAACGGAGCCCCGGGCCTCCCAGTTCCATTTGGGACATCACCAGGCTAAAATGTCAACAGCAGGCCCTTACCAGGCAACTGCCGGGCCTTTCTAAGTGCCCACAGTACCCCTGTGTTGGAAATACAGGAGCTGTTAACAGTTAGTATGTGGCGTGACGTCACACACCTCCCCACCCCCAACCTACGCTGACTGTGGGCCTGTGACCAGCCAGGATGGGAACCGTACGATTCCAGCCATCCTTCTTGTATCCCAATGAAAACACATTTGGGCGCAGGCGCCCTGCATGTAGCAGCCGGTCTCCTTTTCCTCTGCACTGTACAGATGCACTGTCTTCCCTACAAGATAATCGTAACTCAGCTGACCTACAACGTCGAAGGCCCCAGATGGCTCCTTGACCAGAACCTATGTCAGCTGGGCGTGCGTAAATTTCCTGTGGGATATAGACTGCCCTGCCCCAGCTACAGGACTTGGCCAGATGTGGGAAACTGCATGTTGCTGAAGTCATCGGTCACTCAGCCATCCTGTGGGAGAGGATCCACTCTGGTGGACTCCTCACTCCAGCGACTCCATCTTTCTTTCATCTTTGTGGGGAGAAACGTCATGACAGTAACAAGTCCCCAGTCTCCAGATATCGCTGCCTGGAGCTGTGCACCAGACAGGCAAAGGCGTTGTTGACCTGGTGTGTCGACCCAAAGTCACTCTGGCTAAATATCCTCCTGTTTGGTCATGGCGGTTCCCTGCTTTTCTGTCCTGTCCCAGTGGGCCTTTCTGCTGGCAGGCTCTACCTGAGAAGCCATAGTTGGCTGTTTTTTGTTGTTGTTGTTGGTTTTTGTTTTTGTTTTTGTATTGTTTTTTTTTTTTTTTTTTGAGATTTCTTTCTACCTCTTCCCTTTTATGAGAACCAAACCCTTGCCTTACAGGCTTGAGGCTCGGTGCTCAAGATCTGTAACCGCAGACTTCAGCGCTCGGGCTCACTTCAATTTAAGAACAAGGGTGCTCTCTGCACACACATCTACCTGGCCTCTACCCTGACCAGAACGCAAAATAAAAAAGGGCTGGCATTCACCTCACATCACATCTTCAGTATACCACTTTACATAGGAAAGGAGGTTTTTGTTTTTTTTCTAGCACAATGGTGTTCACAGTGTTTTATAATCTTTTGGCCATAAATACCTTTCTTTGAACAAAGGAGGGGTGTAGGGAAACATTGTCTACACCCATACGATGGGTGTTGTTTTTCCCATCTGCATCACTGTGTCACCCACCTTAACACCCCCCAGCCCCCACCCCCCACCCCCCCACCTCTCCACCTCCCCATCCTGCATTGCTGGTCCTCCTGCCTTTCCAAGATCTCTGTCTCTTGTCTCTCTCTCTGTCTCTGTCTTTCTCTCTCTCTCTCTTTCCCTCCCTCCCCTCCTTTCACCTTCTTTCCCTCCCACTTATTCTCAAAGAAAAACAAATGGACAATTTTTTCTACTACCTTTACACTGAGTTAGTGTGGTTCTTAAAACTTCCATACCTAGAGCTTGATACCTCTAAGCATGGAGATGAAATAAAGCTGTTGAGAGTTAGGACTGTCTCAGAGGAAACTAAAGCCTGACCTTATTTTATTGAGATAGTTTTTTGTTTGGTTGGTTGGTTGGTTTTTTGTTTTGTTTTGGGTTTTTGCATACTATTGTCATTGTTTCTGACTTAGGGACCTGATATCTAGGACTGTGATGGCAAGCCAGAGGTAGAAGCTACCACAGGGCTGGGCTCACCACTCGGAAGGCCTGATCCTTCCTAAACTGGCATAGGGTACTCCTGTGAAAATGTATGTAGGCATCGTAGCATACACACAGAAATCCAGTTTAAATTGTAATGGAAAATAGAATGAAGGATAAGATCTTGTCCAAGTTCCCAGTTCCAAACTTAAGTGCAGATAAATATCTAGAAAAGGGAAGTTTGAAGAAATTTGCTAAACCCTGGGGGAGGAAATGATGCCATTTTACCTGAGGACAGAAGAAGAGGAGGAAATGGAGAGACTGTCTAGTTTCTCATGAGGAAGATGTCATACTGCTACTTTATCCATGTAATATTAAATATGAATGGTCAATGAACTTCATCAAATGGCTTTGGAGTACTGAATGAGTTTATGTTAAATGAGTTCTTCCATTTTTATGTTATTAGCTAATTACATTGTTAAATGTTTCACCGTTGAGTAGCTTTGCACACCACACATGTAAATACAGAAGACCAAATGACTGTCCATAACTGTCCATAATGTCATCTCATGGACGTTCATTCAGGAAAGTTTGATTGCTAGTATCTAGATTTATTTCTGAATATTTAAGGAACATGTTGTCTAAGACTTCAGTTTTGGAATATCTTTAAAAAGTCATTGGGGGTTAATATATGACCAAAGCTTTTAAAGTTCTGGAAACTTCCAAAGTCTGCCTTTGCATTGCACAAAGTTATATATTCATATAGTCCAGGTTAGTGATTATTTAAACTTGAGTTGCTTTGTTATAATTAGTGTAGTAGTTTCTTATGTTGTATAACAAATTACCAGCAATCTAGCATTATCTCCAGCTTAATTACAATCAACACAAATGTGCTAAGGCACAGATTCCAGGGGCCAATAATCCAGCCTGCTGTAGATGCTTCTCTGCTCAGGACCTCATGAGGCTGAGATCAAGGTGTTGGCCGCTAATCATCATCTGGAGGCTTGGACAGAGAAAGGTCAGTGTGTGAGCACCCACAGGGAATTGGCAGACTAAGGTTTTCATTGTATGGCCAGTAATTGGCTGTGGGCTCCTAGCAGCTGTCCTTTGGTTCTCACAATGTGACCCCCTTCACAGACCTTTTCAGACCAAAGTCATTTACTTTAAGGAGATTTTGGTACACTTTAAGGGCTCACCTAATCAGCTACATCCATGCAAAATAATTATCCTCTTATCAACTTGAAGTCAACCGATTTGGGGATCTTGCATCTGGGTAGCCCCTGTGCCTTCTAGTGTAACTTAATCACAGCATAGGCCGACTCTCATTCTATTCACTGAGGCGGACTATGGTGTGTACATACACTAGGTCTGGAAACCCTGTACTTACACTAGGTCTGGAAACTCGGGGCCGTCCTAGAATTCTGCTTGCTCCTCTTTATCTATCTGGTAAAATTGTCCAGTTCTGGGGAAAGAATGCTCAAAGCTTCCAAGGTGGTGGCTTGTGAAGTGCTTCTGGCTTCGTGGACAGTTTGCTGTCTGTGTCAGCGCTGTGTCACCTGGGACTCTGGTAAGCCGAGCGTTTCCCCCATTTCTCCTTTCTCTGTATCTTTAGTTAGGGTGTGTCCCAAGAGAGATTCTTGCGACAGCTGACTGCTCCAGAGGTCAGGACTGAGACAGCATCTGCTTGTAGTTCTCGCACCTTGTCTCTTTATCTGATGGCTCACCTTGCTGGTATGAGGCCACGTTCACACCTGAAGCCTCTCCACCTTGCCTGCATCTTCCTCAGCCTTCTCAACTCCCACACGAGGTGTGAGCTTATTGAACTCCACAATGAAGCCTCCTAGCTTCTGTAGGCCATTCATGGCATTCAAGGTCAGAGGCGATTGGAACTGATGAATTTCCGTGGGTATCAGTCTTTCTCATGAACCCCAGATGATGAAGGCAGGTTCCAGAGTACCCTTGATGGCCCCCTCTTGGTAACCTCTCACCCATCTTCTCTTCTTGATCTTCCTCTGAACTTCAAGCTTCAGGTATAAGGCAATTAATCTGTCAGAGGCAGCCAAAGAGGTCTGAGAACTGGGCAAAGCCAATTCCTGAAATACATCCCTAGTCACAAATAGGAAGGCACATACATATGTCTTTGTGTATAATCACATATATACCTATGCCCCATATATCTCACTTCTGCCTACAAGCTCCTGCCTGTGCTGTATCTTTTCATCTAGAATGTTATTTTCCTGCTAGGCTTCCTGTCCAAACCCTACTCACCTTGCCTTTTGGTAACTAAAGCCATTTTCTTCCTTTTAAAATTTTAATTTTGTTTTGAATTATGTCTCTCTGTGTGTTGGGTTGTGTGTGCAAGTGAGTGCATTGTTCATGGAGGACAAAAGAGAAGATCCGATGCCCGGGAGCCGGAGTTACAGAGGGTTGTGAGCTGCCTGATATGGGTGCGGAGACCTGAATCTTATTTATGTTGCATTACTCATGTAACCCTTGGGTCCAGTTCCTTATCTCCCCATGTGTGTGCATGTACATACAGGCAGTGTGTCTAATGCACTCAGATCACAGTTCCTTCAAAAATGACAGTGCTGTTTTATAGTTCTTGGTGTGGCCTAAAGGTGTCAAGTGACCTGCTCTGTATGAGTTAAAGAACTTTATCACAGCTCTTTCACAGCAAGAGATACTTTGACAGTAACTGGACCCAAATCAAATTTTGGAAGGTACCCCCCCCCCGACACACAAAGAGCCCTTGATTATACTATAAAATAAATGCAGCACATTAGGATGAGGAAGACTGGCAGACATGGCGTTGGACAATCCCCAGGCTGCAACCATCTTTAACCCACTGAACCTCACCTCTTGGATACAGCTCTTAATCTTGCTGCTTTGTCCTATTCTGTTTACATCTTAGGCTGTGATCCTGGAAATTCAAATCACTGGTGAGAGTTCTTTCTCTGTTTTCTCAGTTTTTCAGGTGCTTTTCTCTGCAGGATGATCTCCTGCTGTTTGAAGTACCTT
Organism: Cricetulus griseus; assembly: GCF_003668045.3. Classification (NCBI taxonomy): domain Eukaryota; kingdom Metazoa; phylum Chordata; class Mammalia; order Rodentia; family Cricetidae; genus Cricetulus; species Cricetulus griseus. The sequence continues at coordinate 182,699,070 of NC_048597.1, forward strand.
CTGTCTTCTTCATCAATAAGCACAAGGTTCAAAGGGTACCTTACTGAAAACTTCTTGTTCATGGCCCACATTGTGGGTGTTGGGTCATAGCTAAGAACAGCCTTATGGGAATAGAGTCTCCTTTTGCTGGTGCACCATCTGTTATTTCATACTCAATGATTGTTTTTGTTTCTGTTGTGGTGCTGGATCTAATTCCTGTGATCTCTTTCTTGATCACTCAATGTGCTGTGTTTTTATTCTTACTTGTAAGAAGTAAGGTTTTCCTTTAAATGATACTTTGACTTACTATATTCAAACTCTATGTGCAGAAATCTTCAGTGCCCACCTGCATTTTAATAGAGTTGTTGACGTCTGGATAGGTAGCAAGCTGGTGAACCATAAGATCACACTCTTTCACTGAGACTGTCAGCCTTCTCACAACCTTCACCTTAATAAAATAACCTCAGGTGGACATTGACATCCATGCATGACTCATATGGCTTTTCAACTCGCATAAATCTAAAACCATAACTCCTGCTATGAGTCAGTTCTCTGGGTAAGGCTAATAATTCTTTCACTAGGTTTAGATTCATGAGTATTACTCTTGTCATTGAAAAGTTCAATTTGACCTACAAATTCAGTTCTCATTCCTTGATGCTCTAGCCTCTTTCCCCTACCTTTCTCCATCATAAAGAGATAGTACTTTTCTACTTTGCCATCTTCAGTTTTCATTTCTGCCAGTTTCCTGTTTTCCCCATTATTAAAGGCAAATTGAGCTTACAAATAGGACCAAAAAAGCCTCCAAGAAAACTGAGTGTTACCACCATCAGGTCCACTATGTCACTCTGATTTCCCTCAGGAAAACTTTCAGTCTTGGGAATGGTTTTTGAAGTCAGTTCTTGATAAAAGTTTGGTGTGAACTTGGCTTATGACAGGTGCTGTGACATTCCCATTTTCCAGAGAACTGTCCCTCTTCAGGATTTCCTCAGCTGTGAGACAGTCTGATGTAGCTTGTGTTACCCAAGAACCCTGACAAAGGAACGTTTACAAAATCCCAGAAATAAACTTTTAGACGTTAGCTTAGAGAAAAAAACAAAAACAACCAAAAAAATCCCCCCCCCCAAAAAAACACATCAATAACACTGACAGCAGACCGGTGCTGCCCAGCACTATACACACAGACAAATATCCACTCTGTGAATTCAGCTGTGCCTGCTTGTAAAAGATCCCCACAGTTGGGCTTGTTGACTATTGGCATTGCCTTCTAGCAGAGGGGAAGAGTGAAGACCATGAGTCCCTGGTCTGAGTATCTGACCTCTCCTCCCAACCAACTTGTATGCAATTCTTTCCTAATTGCACAAAGCCTTGGTGTCTTTGGGAGAGGCTAGAGTGTATACGGGGAAGAGCAGAGGCAGATGTCTCCATCTGCTCAGCTGTAGGGAAGCCATCGTCCATGCTGAGTCTCTCCTTTGGGGTCTCCCACACTCCTGTAAGTAACCCTTCACCCATGCACTGTAAGTAAGCCAACAAACTGCTTCCCTAGAGTGAACTTAGCTGTGTTGGTTTGTGACTGTGACCTTAGGAGAGGGACGACATTGTTCAAATCTCATCCAGGGAGGAAATTTGTCAACAATCTCCTGTCCTTTCCTTGTCTGAGGTCCTTCTGTCTATATCTCTGGGCAGGGATTTAGACACAAGATGAAGAGTAGTGTACCTTTGAGGCTGATGAGAGATGGATATGCTTTTGAGAAGAGGCAAAAGACAGAATACTGAGCATTTCTACAGAGCTATGCCAAGTATTCTGCATCAGAAATAGCACCCCACTTTACTGTAAGTCCATATATATATATGCAATTCTTTCCTAATTGCACAAAGCCTTGGTGTCTTTGGGAGAGGCTAGAGTGTATACGGGGAAGAGCAGAGGCAGATGTCTCCATCTGCTCAGCTGTAGGCAAAACCACATATATATATATATATATATATATATATATATGGACTTACAGTAAAGTAGCTAAAATAGCTATTTTAAATAGCACTTCATCTAAAATAGCACTTCATCAATGGGGGTAATAGCTCTATGAATAAAGTACTTGACATACAAGCATGAAGATAAGAGTTCAATTCCCCAGACCTATGTTTTAAAAGATTAAGTCAAGTATGGTAGTATAAGCGTTTAATCAGCCTTGGGGAGGGAGGCGTGGGTTGAATCCCTTGGGCTCACTGGTCAGGCAGCCTAGCCTAATTGGTGAGCTCTTGGACACCAGAAGTTGTCCTCTGGCCTCCACATGCATACCACACTCATTCCCTCGTATGAATATGCACATGTATGTATGCATGCACACACAAAATAGCTCATCACAATTTAACGTACATTTGCAAGAAGTATCTTGTGAAGACTACAAAGGGCATGCATAAGCAGCAATGTCTTATTTGTCCATGTCTCCTGCTATACTGTGAGTGCCGAAAGATTAGAATCTTCAATCACCGTTCACTCAGGAACTAGTATGCCCATGGCACACATAACTTCCACAGGTATGTGCTGACTTAGAGAAGAGACCCCTCTCTTCGAGGGTGAGGAAACTGAAGATCAGGCGGGAGCAGTGGCCTGCCTAAAGTCATTCTGTCGGCAAATGAGTAAGGGAGGATTCCAATTTCAACCTTTGGACCCCTGATCCCAATAACCTCCTACTATTATTGCTCAAACACATGAGGAAATCCCACTTAGCAAAACCTGAAAGAAAATTTGGGGTTATAAGTGGAGTTTAATTTGTACTTTCAGAGTTTCTTTGGGACTATGTTATTTGTAGAGTAAAGACACAGAATTGGGGAAAGAGTCCTTGAGTAGAATTGAAGCTTACTGTGAGAGTGAAGCTGCGGCCACAGACTTGTCCTGTACGTGTCACAGGGCCTGGATTGGTTCCACAGTCCCAAACATGTGCCTCTCCTGAGGGCATGCAGCTAATCACACGAGCCAAGAGTGAACCACTGCAACCCCATCTCCAAAGTAACAAAGGCACATGGCTGGACCATGGTGCACTGCCAACAGCAGTCAGTGTTAGTGACAAGGCAGTTAGTGCTATAACAGTGATGTCATTATGACAGAAACCCAAATTATTAGCTAGGTTGGGGAGTCAAGACAGAATGCACATGCCCCACACTTTAACAGTGATCTAGAAAGGATCTGAGTAAGACTTTTGTTCCCCGGTATTTCCATGTATTTCCCACCCCAACGCCTCTCATTAGCTAGGAAGCTGAACACAGCATTCCTTACTGCTCAACAAATGGAACATGAGTCCATTGTTTGCTTTCTGAGTTCTGCCAATGGGGAGATCTCCCCTCAATCTCTGCTGGCTATTTTGTGTTAGTTAGCCCTCTGTCCAACCCCAAGAGCCTGGGAACTCCTTGTTCTAGCAAGTAGCTGTCACCTGGCCAATCATTTTTTAAATTTTTTTATTATTTTTTATGTCTTTGTCTGTAAATTTGAGTGTGTTGAGGGTGGGCATGTACGCATGCCTGCAGCCCTCTCAGAGGCCAGAAAAGGGCATCGGATCTAGTAGACTTGGAGTTACAGGTACTTGTGAGCCACCATATGGGTGCTGGGAATTGAATCCAGGTCCTCTGCAAGAGCAGGAAGTGGTCTTAACCTGTGGGCTATCTCTCCAGTCCTGCCATCAAACATACATATCATCAATCAGGCCAATAAAAGTGCCACAGCAGAATGCCTTTCTTCTAGAAGTTGCTACATAAATTATAATTCTTGTGAGGCCATTATACACAGCAGACCTAGTGCTAAGAGCTCTTCTCCTAATTAATGGCTTGTTTGTTGTGCAATGATGGAGAGGAAGAAACAGTAGAGGTCACCCATCTATTTCTCAGGTAGGTGATGAGAAGACCTGGCATCCTTTCCTGAGGACCATTCTGTGGCTCTCCATTGCCTTCCAGATGACATTGAGAGACAAATGCAGGGAAAGTGCTACTCATCTTCCGAAATTACAGAGGGTGATTTTATAAATCAAAACATTAGCTTAACTAGTGAGTGGAAAGGACCGTTCTATGGCCTCTGGGAACCTGAAAACAAAATGTAGTGTTGACTGGACTGTGACACAGAAACCCGGTGTGTGGCACACCACTAACAGCAAAACCTTTGTCTTTGAGAGAGAGCCAAAGGTGTGCCTTTAAATGTCCTAGTTGTGATGGACAGCTGCTGTGTAAAAGCACCTCTGTATGTCTTCCCGTTTAATCCACACAATCTGGAGACGCCAGCTCTGTCTATTCGGATAATATTTTCCCCCTTTTTTCTTTCCTTTAAACATTTTATTTGTTTAAAGGAAACAAATTTGTTTGTTTCGTGTGCATATGTATGTGAGTACATATGCACGTGCCATGATGTACGTGTGGAGGTCCGAGGACAACTTTCAAGCATCGGTTCTTTCCATGTGGGTCCTGGGGACGGAACTCAGATCTCGGGCTTGAGGATTGTAGCTTCTGGAGTTTTTAATCTGCTGACCCAAGATGGACAATATTTCAAAATAATTAATAAAATCCCCACACAGTGTTCCCAGCTTTACTGGTGACAAGAAAGGTCATCGATTAATGATCACATAAGCAGTTAAGAAGGTATTTAAAGTCAACTCACTTTGACTGAGTGAGAACATAGTGGAAGCTACATGGATCCAGGTCTACATGTCCTCCCCCACGCTTCAGTTATTGATCTTTTGGGTCCAAAGATGATAGACTTTTGCTCAGAGAGAATTTGTTTAAGGGAAAGCGTGTTGACCAAATGAAGCAAGGCTCTCCAGTGCATGTTTGTTCTATGATATCAAAGCCTTTTTGACCTTTGACATTGGCATGGTTTTGAAGGACAATAAGGAAAACATTATAATCGATTTGCTTCAAAATGGTAACCAAAGTATGAACATTTTTCTGTAACTTTAAATACGGTTTATATTTGGTACATGGAAAATTGTAAGCAATACCTTGAAAGTGGTCTGACCTGCTATCTTGAAACATATTGACTGGACATCTTGCCTATGTTATTTATATAGTGTGATTTTTATTTTTGTTTTCTCCATTGATTTTGTTCAGTTCAGCAAACACTTAATAAACATTTTAAACTTGGTCTTAAATTCAAAAATCCTCCTGTCTCAGTGTCCCTAGTGCTAAGATTACAGATGTGTGCCACCACACTGGACTTACTAAACATTTTTTAGTGACTATGTACTTGGCACTGGGTCCTGAGCTCAAGAGGATTGAGGAAAAACAGTCCTGGAGCCCAAGACATATCTGGCTTATACCACTTAGCATTTTCCTGAACATGGTCTTGATAAATTTGATCAATGTACACAATCTCTGTCTTATCAAGTAACTTAAGGTGAAATTGAAGCAGAGATGAGGACTGGCTGGTTGCTAAGTACCAGTCACTTCATTTGGCAAGTTGTTGTCAAAGAAATTAACTTACACTCCCACTATCTTGCAAATAAACAAGGTCACAGAATTGGGGGAGGGGAGGTAGCTCTGTGTATATATAACCTACCTGCTTTGTCATAATAAGGCACGAAGGGCCTGGTGATTCCCAGTCAACTGTGGTGAGGTCAGGATCTGACCACAAATCCCTGCTCTATCTCTTCCCTCTAGAAGTGCTGTCAGTTTCATTCAAGCACAGTAGGCATGTCAGAGCCAAAAGTCTAGTTGAAAGAGGAACTGGGAGGTTGCCTTTGCATTTGTGTATAAGATAGAGAAAAATAGAACGGAGTCTTTTGCCAGGGTATTTTACATCAAAAATAGGCTTTACCTGTAGTGAAACTTGGGGCAACTTAAAGAAACTGAAGGTGATTAGAAGATTTCTAGCATGTTATGGAATATGATATCATTAAATAATGAGTGAGTGAGATAAGTCTTAGTAATAGAAGTCCTACAACTTTTGACCCATAGAAAAAGATGGTAATGAAAGTCTGAAAACTCTTTTATGGAAGAAGTGACAATCAGCTCTCAACCTTAACTAGGCCATCTATACCATCACGTGCACTCAAGGCTAAGGAAATTTCGGGAAAGGGGCCAGAAGGGATGTAAGAGACAAAGGATGGAGAGGAGTATCGTGTGAAATGCAGACTTCTGCACAAGACATGGCATTGCACCCATTAGCCCTCAGCAGTTGTGGTTATCTGAGCACCATCAAGCCAGTCAGTATTCCAGCATGGATGGAGGAGGGACTCACAAGCTCCCCCACCCACCCCACCTGATGGCTCCTGGGGAAGGGAGAGTCAGGGCGTTGCCACTGGTAGGTTACCCAAGCTCCAGTGCATGGCCCCTCAGCTATTCACATACAAGCAGCACTAACTGGACTCAGTGGGTGAAGGAGGAGGAGGAGGGGGTGGAGAGATGAAAGTGGAAGGGATTTGTAGGGGAGGGTTTGGAAAAAGGATGGGAAAGGTTGGATGTGGTCAATATGCATGTATAAGTGTATGGAATTTACATTTATATCAAAGGAAATTTAACTCGCATCAAAGAATAAATAAAAATAGTATATATCAAAAATGACTCTCCTCTGAACGCAGGTTTTTGATTGAGTAGAAGTGATTGAGATATGTTGTCTTCACACTTGGCAAGATGGCACAGCAGTATTTCCAACTCTCAAAAGTCTGAGACAGGCCCGTATATAAAGATGGCAATAAAAGTTCAAGGCCAACTTGGGTTACAGTTTAAGTTCCAAGACAGCTTGGGATCCATAGTGAGACCCCGACTCAAAGTAAAAATAGGCAAGAGGGGGAAGAGGAGGGAGGAGAAAGAAGAAAGGAGAGGAGAGAAGAAGAGAGAAAAGGGGAGGGGAGGTAAGGGAGGGGAAGGAAAGGGAAGGAAGGAGGAGGAAGAGGGGAGGAGGAGGAAGGAAGAAAAACAAAGGTTCTGGAAGATGACTCACATTCATTCTGGCTTATAACCAAATGCCTACTTTTCAGTTTACAGTGTGAAAGGTGGCTGTTTTACTCCTGTTGGCAACTGTGCTTTCCTCCTTGGCAGGGAATCCTACAAGTGAGAAATCTTGGAATCTTAGAAAATACGGACTGGAACAGAAAACTAGCTGCCTTTATCAGTTCCTCAAAACCTTGTAACCAAACTTCTCCTTCTACTTAAAGGCTACTCCATCAAAAAAGGAATCATTTCGTATTCTATACCCAGGGGTTATCCTTCCTGGCTCTAGATACATCTTCCCAAAATTGATGCCTTCCATCTTGGGTCTCCGTTTCATACTCCCCTTTTCTTAACCAGGTTTTTACCCTTGCCTTCAATGGTCCTGGTCCTCACATTTGCTTTCCAGATAAATCTTGTCAGCTCCTATTCCTTCCCATATGTAATCAAGAAACCTTTTGTAACTCAAAACCCAATATCCTCACCCTCATCACTTTGTCTTGTTGGAGATTCAGACATTGGCTTGATTGAGCAACCTGGGTTAACTTTGGGGACATACCCATGGAAGAAACCAGTTCCCTGCTCATGACTTCACACTCAGGGAAAGAAGTGTTGGAGATATTTTCCTTACTCTTGAGAGAGATTAGAATTCAGGGTTGAGCTTGAATACCCCATTTAGAGACCTTGGGTTTTTATTTCTCTTCTACCACTTAGTAGGCATGGAACTTTCAGTAGGGAATTACCATCTTTGCTCTCAGTTTCCCCATTTGCACAAAAGAGATTATCATAATGCAAACCTCACAGGCCAGCTCTAACTAGAAAATAAATTATATATTGTAGAACACTTAGTAACTACCACAAGATACTGTTTCTCTCTGTCAATACTTTTTCTAGATTACAAGCAGCCCTTTCTTTTATGGCAATATCATGACATCAGAAGTTTCACAACACAGGTGAGTGGTTATAGTTTCGAATAACACCCTCGTGATGTGTGTTACAGGGCAGATGAGATTAGATAGGATAAACTTGTTTCCCATTGGCCCCATGCAGACACCACTCAGTGTGATGAGGCTCCACAGAAATAATTTCATAAGTTTTATTATGTGTTCTTTTATATGATGGTTAGGCAGATGATGGCATGAAAGGAGGCATTAAAAGAGACTCAGAAAAAGTACCAAGTGTATTACATTCACAGATCCTAGAAAATGAGAGACATGGCATGCCATGTTACCACAAAAAGATAGCGTACAAACACAGGTCCTCTGGAAGAACAGCCAGGGTTCTTAATAGCTGAGCCCAAACTCCAGCCCTCTGACTGCATTTAAAGACTTGGTAATGTGCTTCCTGGTGTATATCTGGAATGAACAGCCCTGGATGAGTCCTCACCTGCATCAAGGTATTTTCAGTTCCTCAATCCATGCTTTCCTCCAGAATGTTTGCTACACCCTCTTCTGAGGGATCAGTGAAATGCAACTTCAGGCCCTTGTTGCTGTTGGCAACACTTGTAGTCATTCTCTCAAGTTTTTCTTTGACCCTCATCTCTGGTCTCTGGGTTTCCTCGTATTCCATCCTCTATCCCCAAGATCTTGAGGCCTGGGAAGTTCTGGAATTTGATTCTGATCTCATATAGCAGCTGCCATATCTTTCCCCTGCAAACTTGCCTGTCTGACTTTCTATCTCCTCTATTTGTGTGTGTGGGGGGGGAGGAGGGTGGTCCTTATGAGTCTGAGTGCAAGTTTATGGGGGTATGCATTTGTGGGAAAGCACACATTTGCATGTGTGTGCATGCCTGTGGAGGTCAGAGTGCTGTCCCTCAAGTGTTGTTACCAAGAAGCTGCCCATCACCTTCTATTTATTTGGTTGTTTAGAGACAGGCCTCTCACTACCATAGAACTTGTCAACTAGGCTAGGCTGGCTGGCCAGTGAACTCCAGCAATCTGTCTGTCCTTGCCTTTCTAATGCTGGGGTTATAAGCACACTCCACTATGTCTAGCTTTTTCTTGTGTGTGTGTGTGTGTGTGTGTGTGTGTGTGTGTGTGTGTGTGTGTGTGAATTCTGGGATCTGAAGTCATTGTGGTTGTCTTTACTGACTGAGCCTTCTCCCCCACCTTTACTTCTCTATTTCTTGCTGACAATCCTGTTTTTTTGTTCTCCCAGCTTTAAAATTTTGGAGTTAATACTGGTAGAACTTTGTTCTCATGTTGGGTATGGAATTTCTGCCATAATAACTCAGACTTATACCATTTTCCTTACCTCATCAATACAGTTTAGACCTTTTTGTTATATACATTGAAATAATCCATCTTCTCCAAGATGTTTTAACATGGTACCCAAATATCCTCTAGATGGTCCATAGATGACTGTTAGAAGACTTACAAACTTCTATTATTTTAAAGACATTATGAATTTACACAATACATACATTTTCCTCCGCAAACTAATGGTTTTCATCAGTATCTTCAAGCATTCGAAAATCATGGTCTTTAGAAGGCTGCTCACCTTTGAGTTATCCCAGTTCCTCAACTTTTCCAGCTTCCAGAAGCCAGATGAGTTCATTGGCTGTGACCTGTTCCCTGAAGGACTGGAGCCCTATGTTGTCACATCTCCCACGACTCAGTATTTACTGCTTTATCTACTGGGAACCCCTGAGATCTCACTGGCCCTTGTCAGGGGACCCAGGACACTCTCCAATCCCAACATCCATAACATGTTTGCACCACCAACTTTTGTCTGGGGGGGTATAAAATAGCATTTATGAGTTCTATAAATTAGGACCTGGAATCATTGAGGTACCATTGTTCAATGTGTCATGACAATCCATGCCCCAAATTTGTGAAAAGCTTCTGTCTTAACAGTCTTCTTCAACAACCCAGGCAATTATTTCTCAATCAGCACCCTTACCTGGCCAATCTCCTGCTAAATTTATGAGAACTTCATCTTGCTTATCAGATAAGCCCATATCTATACCTAGTCTTGAAGGTACAAGGCTTAGCCAAAAGAACTTGGCTTATTTCTCTGATCCCATCTCTAGTCTCTCCCAGCTGAGACATCCGAAGTCATTAATGCACTGCACTTCCTAACTCTACACCCTCTACACCGTTGCCAGGGACTTAACAGAAACATCATCAGCGTCATTCACCTCTCCAGCAGACATAGTGTATATGTACTATGAACAAATAAGCTGTCTTGTCTCTGTTATTTGTCTAGAATTTGTTCCATCCTCTCCAGCTCCATTGTGAAGGATTAAATCCAGGCTTTCCCGATTCCCTACTTGGTCAGTTAAAAGAGTCTTCTGATGGATCTAACATTCTTCTAGTCTTGTCTTATTCCAGTCCCATTCTCCACACTGTTGCAAGATTTAATGTCCAGAATTTACTCTGTATCCTATGTCTCCTGCTGCCAATCTCCACTCCCAGATACCTGTTACTGGTTGAATTGGTTTATGTCTCAGTTCAGAGTTGGGCCCACAGAATCAAAGCAGTGCAGTAAACTGAGCCTAGTGTGGACAGTTAGACCAGATTTGCATGTAGACACACACACACACACACACACACACACACACACACACACACACACACACAGAGAGAGAGAGAGAGAGAGATTAAAATAATAAATAAATTTTTACTGAAAATTTTAAAAAGTGTGAGAAATATAGGTCTCTTTATGCAAAAGTAAAGTAAAAAAATGAAACAGTCCTATGAACATATTTTACTAATTTAAAAAGAACAAGAATTGTGTCGTTAGTGCAAATGTGCCTGTGGAGATGTATTAATGGTTAAAGTACTTGTCATGAAGTGTGGGGATCAGAATTTGGATCACATTCCCCAGAGCCTAAGTGTCAGGTGGGTGTGTGGGCCACCTAGTCATGTACTTTCAACCTCAGAGGGCAGAGAAGTGGGGTCACACTGTGTCTTCATATCAGTGACCTCTGAATTGGATTGAAAACCCCTGCTCATTGAACAAGATGGAAGGGTGAATGAGGATGATTCTCAGTATCTAGTCTGGGCTTCCACATACATATGTGCTCATGTGTGTACCTGCTCACACACACACATGCAAACATGTAAAATAGAAAAAAAAATGTAGACATATATTTTTTAAAAGATAATTTTGGGCCATTCCTAATTCATGATTTCAAGAAGAGTCAAGAGCAAAAGAAAAACAAATCCAAGTACAAGGGAAAAAACTGACAATAAAGAATTCTGGGAAATATAGTAGCTTGAGGAACTATGTTATGAAATCTTCCTTATGAAATGAATGAAAATTAGATGGATGGGTAAAATGTCCAATAGTAACCATCAAGGGGAAAAAACCCACAACCTCATACTTTAATTTTAAAAACATTTTAATGGTAAGGAAGAAAACACAGAAGATTTGAGTCTGGGGCATTCCAGAATGGCATCCAGCCCTGCCCTGCTTCAGGGGCTCACTCCATGGAGCAAGGGAACCGAAGCCTAAAGATTCTCACTAATAGCATTCCGTGTGTAGACACAGACCAGCAGCTATGTGCGTGCGGAGAGTTCTTGCTGCTTTCACAAGCTTGGTGGTTTAAAAACAACGTAATTTGTTTTCTTACAGCTCTGCGCTAAATGATCCAAAATCTATCTTCCCAAGCTAAAATCAAGGTCTCTACAGAACCTTACTCCCTCTGGAGGACCCAAGAAACAGTGAATCCTTTTCCCTCTCCCAGCTTCTGGAAGCCACCTGCCTTCTTTGACTCTTGGTCCCTTCCTCCTCCTTCAGAGCACATGGCTCCAACATCTTTTGTGATCATCAAGCCTCCCTATTTCCTCTGCCTCCCCCTTAAGAGGACTTTCTAAGAGCTGTGCTGGGTACTTCAGGGCACCTTCTCCATCTCAAGATCTTTACCTTAATCACATCAGCAAGGCTCCCGTTTTCAACGTAAGGTAAAATACTTACAAGTTTGAGACTTAGATAGAGACATCTTTGGAGACTATTATTCTACCTGTAACAAAATGTAATGAGATTTCTGGGGAGAGAGCAAACTGGCCACTGCAAAGCTTCATTCGACCTCAGCTAAGCTCTCTCTCGCCCCCATGTGGACAATTTTGCAAAACTTCAAGTGGGCTAAAGGCAATTTCTGGCACTGGTGTCCTAAGGCTTGGGGGAAAACGTGCATCAAACTGATAGCTGGGAAACCAGCATAGGACCGACCCAGACCCCCTGATCGTGGGTGTCAGTTAAGAGGCCTGGGCAATCTATGCGGCCTCTGGCAGTGGATCAGTATTTATTCCTAGTATAGGAATGGACTTTGGGAGCCCACTCCACATAGAGGGATACTCCCTGAGCCTAGACACACGGGGCAGGGCCTAGGCCCTGCTCCAAATGATATGACAGACTTTGAAGATTTGCCCACCATGGAAAGCCTCACCCTAGGGATACTAGGGATAGGGAACTGGGATTGACATGTAAAACAAGCTTGTTTCTAATTTAAATTTTAAAAAGGAAAAGAAATGTGCATCAAAAAAGAAAAGCCCACGGTTCAGCTCTGAGGTCACTTTTACACCCTAGAGGTCAAGAATCTGAGGGCAAATCTTTTCAGGTGAAAATACAGTCAGTCAGAGAAGCAGACCCCTGGCCTCTTCAAGCCAAACTTAGTAAATGGGTGTGGGTGTGGGTGTGATCAACATGTACATGTTTGAAACTGTCAACAAATAAATAAAAGAAACAATTTAAAAACTCGGTAAAATTATGAGTTCAAGAAAACAAGATTTTAGAGAAGAAAAGACTTTTGAAAATTGTAGGGTTTCAAAAGGGATTTTGAAGTACTAAAGAACAGGTGCTGGAGAGGTGGATCAGTGGTTAAAGGTGTGGTTTGCTCATACAGAGGACCAGGGTTCAATGTCCAACTCACACACGCTGGAGATCACAGCCGCCTGTAACTCTATTTCCTGGCAGTCCAGTGCCATTTTCCTGCCTCTGAGGGATCCCGTGATACACACAAACTCATACAGGCACACACATGGATATGAAGTTAATTAACTTTAAAAGAATTCACAAATGGAGAGCAGAATAATACCATTGCAGCCCTTACAAGTGAATTAGAAATGGCAAGAAAAAAATATGTCTGACCAAAACTCTAACTGGTTGCACAGATAAAAGTCATGGTGAGTCATAATATATTTATTTAAAACAGAGAAAAGCCATGAAAGCAATTAGAAGGAAATTGAAAGGACAACCCAAAATAAGTCTGATTTCTGTGTGGATGGGAGAAAGCTCAAGAAATGAAACAGAAAGGAAAATTCAGAGGTAAAGTTTTAAAAAGTCCCAAAATTAAGTGAAAAGCTGAACCTTCACATTGAAATAATAAACAATGCACCAATAAAGTAAAACAAGAGGACAGTTCTAGTTAGTGAAAGAATCACTCACACGAACCAAAAGGAACCTGTTGACATTTGCATCTATAATATAAATTCATAATTACCTATTTGTTCATGACATTAATCTCTCCTAATTATGTAAACATGATTTACATAATTTATGTAAATGCACATGCAATTTATATAAATCAATATTACATTTTCTATATATCTTTAGGTACATGTATATTTTATTAATTTACCTTATGTTTGCTTATGTATTTATTTATTTATTGAGACAGTGTCTCACTATGAAACTCACTCTGTAGACCAGGCTGACCCTTGAACTCACAGATTCACCTGCCTCTGCCTCCTGATGTTAGACCCCTGGAAAACTCAGGTATCAGGGTCCCAGGCCACGACTGTGGTCACCCCAATAACCAGGCAGATTCGAGAGTTTGCTGCAAACTGCATGAGGCTTTATGTTTTTTTAACGAGCTAACCCCATGTTAGCTCGGGTCTTTCATTCGCCCGCCATGGCAGATGGCTAGCAAAGACAGCTCCTCGTGGCTCCCGAGAGATCTTGTAGGGCAGCATAAGGGGAGTGTCTAGGGGTACGCACAGGCTCAGGATTGGTGTGCTCTCCGGGCTTGGAGGGCTTGCCCTGTGTTGATTGGCCAACTTGTTGTTATGGCCCATAGGCCCTCCCAGGGTGGTTGCTATGCTCTGTGCGTCATTGCTGTGCACTTGTCTGAAAAGTACACCCAGGGTCGTAAAGCATAGCACCACCAGCTAACTTCTGATTGGTTCCTTGTCACGAGGCAGGCGTCTGACCTCTAAGTGACCAAGGCAAGGTTATGGCAAGCACGTGTTACTGTCGTGGCTGCTGAAATGGGGAGCTGTTCCCTTCACTGAGTGTTGGGATTAAAGACATGAGCCATTATGCTGGGCTGTACACACACTTTTTAAATTACTTTTTCTGAGGCAAATTCTTGATATATATTAGCCTCAAATTTGTGATCCTCCTGCTTCTGTCTCCTGAGTACTGGATTTACAGGCATGAGTCTTCATGCTTGGCTTCTTCATATTTATTATTGCTCTTATTACTTTATGCATGTTTACCTGAACAAACGATCAACATATATATATGACTACAGTTACATACATGAATACAGATATATATGTATATATATATATGTATATATATATGACTACAGATATATAAATATATCGCTAAACTTCATATGTACAAAGTAGATATTATGGATTGTGATGTACACCATATTGGTAAATCATCACTTGCTGTTTGAGCTCATTGAGAAGTGGCTCTGGAAGCGGGGTTGGTCCTCCCCCATATTTCAAACACCTTTGTTTCAAGTGTCCTTCAAGACCTCTTGTGTAGGGATGGCCTGGATCCCCCTAAATCAATGACAGAGAAGGAAAAGAATTGCAGAACAGAACATTCTGTCCTTGAAAGCAGCTGGAGGACAAACCATTTCCAAAAGAGGGTACTAATGTTTATCCCATGGCATACAGGGGGCTACAGTGGGAAAAAAGTCGGACCTTCAGCCATGGGAAGCTCATCCATGTGGGGCTAAAGGGGTGCTGTATATCAGGAATTTCAGCCCATTGCCTCAACTTCCCCAATCAGTTTCTACTGGATATTTGTAAGCCCTCACCTGATTTTTAATAATGTTATCTTTCTTTCTGTTATTTGGGTTTTTTTTATTTTTTTATTTTTTTGGGTTTTTCAAGACAGGGTTTCTCTGTGTAGCTTTGGAGCCTATCCTGGTACTCACTCTGTAGACCAGGCTGGCCTCAAACTCACAGAGATCTGCCTGCCTCTGCTTCCTGAATGCTGGGATTAAAGGCATGCACCACCAACACCTGGCCTATTTGTTTTTTTTTGTTTGTTTTTTTTTTTTTTTTTTTTTTTGGAAGCCTCATGTGAGAGGACACTCTGATTTGACAGACACTCTGGGTGTCTCGGAAGGGTTTTTTTTCTCAGTCAGTTTCTGCTGGATGTTTTGTGCATCCAATTTGATGTTGTTTTGCTGTCTGTTACCTATCTAGGCCTGTCTACGATACTTGCTATGTATTCTTTTATTTTTGGTTTACTATATATTTAATGAACTCACTCACTCATCTAAAACCAAAAGTATAATCATTCTCCAAATCACACACACACACACACACACACACACACACACACACACACACACAGGTTTACCTTAAGTGTCTTGCTTACTCTGTGTACTTTTGAAGAAAAGGAAATAACCTTCTAAAAAAAGAAAAAGAAAAAAAGAGAAAGAAACAACATTCTTAAGATTAAGAAACTTCCCTTTACTTAGTTGCTTTTTTTTTTCTTCTTATACAGAATGGATGTTGACATTTATTAAGTACTTCTTGTGTACTTTCTGAGAAGGTCATAAATTTTTTCTTTGATATGCTCATAGTGTGTCTCTCATAATCTGATTTCCTAATTTTAAGAGGGCCTTGCTTTCCTGGAAAAGCTCATATTATTCATGATTCTTTGGATTTACTTTCTTGAGCTTGTTAATATTGCATGTGTGATTTTTTTCAGCAGTATTCACTAGTGAGGTTGACCTATACAGTCTTCCTCTTTAATAGCGTGGTTTTGGTATCGAGATTAGGACAAGCCCAGAACATGAGTTTTCTGTTTTCCAGGAAGAGTATCTGCCTTGAATGTTTGATGGAACTAATCACAGGCTAGGAGTCTTCTTTGACACAAATCAGAGTTTTATCATTCTGACAAATTTCTATTTCCTCTTGGGTCAGTTTGGGTAAAGTTCTATCTTCTATGTGGCACTGCTTAGTCTTAATTCTCAAATGTGTTGCAAAAAAACTATCCACAATATTCTCTCTTCTTTAAAACCTGCATCAACTGAAGAGATATACTTTTTTTTTAAAGATTTTATGTTTGTTTTATATTTATGGGTGGTTTGCCTTGCTTTTATGTCTGTGAACCACCTGCAGTGGCTCAGTGTGGGCAGTGCCTGAGGAGGCTTAAAGAGGACTCTCTGGAGCTAGCGTTAAAGGTGATTGGGAGACTCCATGTGGGTTCTGGGAACTGAACCTGGACCCTTTGCAAATCTCGGATCCTCTGAAAGAGTAGCAACTGTTCTTAATAACTGAGCCATCTCTCCAGCCCTGGGGAGGGGGGGAAATACTTACTATCAAGACTGAAGACTAAATTTGATCCCTAGAACCCACATGATAAAATCAGAGGACTGATGGCTGCTAGGTACCCTCTGACCTCCACATATGCACTGTGGCACTCACACCATCCCCAAACACAAAACAAATAATAGTAATAACGATTTTTAAAAGAGTTCAAGAGACTCTAGGCTGTCCAGGAACCATCTTTCTAAAAGAATTAAAATATTATTCATGCAAATAAAATGAAAGAAACCTGAAACTTATTTGAATAGAAAATAAGCATACATTGGAAAAGTCAACAAAACTGAAAGTTGATGCCTTGAAAAGACTAATTAGAATCAGCAAACCATTGGTAAATTTAATCAAGGAAAAAAAATATGATGTCAGGAATGAAAAAAAAAAAAAGCTATCTGCCATGGCTGGATTTCTAGAATACCCCCTATTTGTGTGTGTTGCATGTTTCCTCGTGTTATAATTCAGAAGAGAGCATTACAAAGGATGTGAGATCAGGGTTGATGGTGGAAGGGAAGCTCACAGAGCCAATATCACCAAAAGGGTCTCTTCTTTCAGAAATAAGAGCTGTAAAATGAGAATGCTAGAGGACAGTTGGGTCCTTGACCTCACTCTTCACAGCCAAACATCTTCAAAGACAATCCTACTTCACTTCTTTGGGCTCCATCCACTCACTTGGGCTCCCTCCACACTTTAGAAAGTCCTCCTTTAAAGATTACCAGAAACTTTTAAATCATCAAACCTATAGATTTTTCTTGACATCTACCCTTAGTCTTCCTATAATGAGTTCATCCTACTTTTATAGATACCCATTTGAAATCAAATCACAGACCGTATGGTTCATCCAAGGAGCATGCACAGTTCAGAGCCTCTGAGTATGTTTAGAGACATGTATCCATTACCTCAGCTGATCTTAAAACACACCTCTAACCCCTAAGTAACACCTATTTCCCTAACTGTTGCCCCTAAGTAGTCCCATCTCTCCCTTTAGCCCTAGCCTAATCTCTTTTCTGTCTTTATACATTTATCTAATTCAGACATTTTAAATAAATGGACCCAATATAATGCATGGTCTTTTGTGACTTTTCTGTCTTTTAGCTCCTAAAAGTCTTTTTCAACCTTCCTGATGCTGCAACCCTTTAATACAGTTCCTTACATTGTAGTGACCCCAACCATAAAATTATTTTTGTTGTTACTTTATAACTGTAATTTTGCTATTTTTATGAATCATAATGTAAATATCTGATATGCAGGATACTTGATATACTCTCCCCTGTGAAAGGGTCATTTGACCCCCAAAGGTTCTCAAGCCACACGTTGAGAACTGTTGTTTCAGGATGACTTCAAAGTTAATCTGTATTGTAGTTTGCAATCTTTTTTGTGATGGAATGATATTCCATTGCATGGATATACCACATTTGCTTATCCAGTCAGTCATCACTCAACAGTCACTTGAGTGGTTTTTGCCTTTTGCCTGTTGCTAATAATGCTATTTCAGTCATCTTGAATATTTTCCTTGTTTTGACTTTTAAGTCTACAGTGTTGTACCACGTTTTTTCTTTTGGGCCACCAACCGACTCCCAAATCAGACATAGAGACTTATTATTAGTTATGGATACTTGGTCTAGCTTAGGTTTGTTTCTTGCTAGCTCTTTTAACTTAAATTAACCTGCTTCTCTTTATCTACCTTTTGCCTCAGGGTTTTACTATTCTTTCTGTATATCTTACTTCCACTACTTCTTATGTCTGCTGGCTGACAAACTGCCTGGCTTCTTGCTCCTGGTGTCTCTTTGTTTTCTCTTCCTCCTTCTTCTCTTGTTCCTCTTCTTTTTCCGAGCCTAGAGTTCCCTTCCATTTATTCTCTCTGTCTGCCAGACCCTCCTCTCCTTTCTCTGCCTAGCTATTGGCTGGTCAGCTCTTTATTAGACCAATCAGATACCCTAGTCAGGCAAGATGAAACAGATGCAACACGTCTTTTTTATAATTGAACACATATCCTTAAATCGTTAAACAAAAGTAACACACTTTTACACAGTTAAAGTAATATTCCGCAACATAAATTGATGTCTTATTTTAATGATTGCAATCATTTTGTGAGAGAAAAGAAAGAATTGAAAGTCTTTTGCGTCCTTTTCTTTTCATCACCCTGCCTCTGCCTCCCCCTTCTCCTCCCTTTTTTTCCTATGGCCCCAGGAATTCCTCCCACCCTAAAGAGCCTTGGAATTCATTCCTTTTTTTCTGCACTTGCCTAGCTACCTATAAGGCTGGAAGGCAATGACACAGAACACTTTCCTGGGATTTACTATTGGCTACCTCATGTAATATGATAGTGTAAGCAGATTCCTGGGTGTGTGAAAGACAGCACTGATTTGCTCTAGCCTCCCCTTCTGCTAAACCAATACCTTAGCTTCTCATTCAGACAAGCTCTGTCCTCCACAGGTATAAAACATACATGTTTTGTTGTGATGAAACCTTTCCAAAATTTATCCTAGCCTTTCTACCATCCCATTAGCCTTAACTACTCACCTGCCTACACACACTCATTATCACTTAGGTCCAGTTCAAATTTCATCTTTATGATTTTCAGGTGCACAGCACTTTTCTCTTTAGGCTGTGTACATGACTACACACTATGTGGAACAGAATGCCATCTTAATGTTCTCCAAGGCCTGAACATGGCACTCCTAACATGAAGCGATGGCTCTTTCTGTTCCCCAGTTCCTATAGTGCTGTGCTTGCTTCTTTTCAAAGGCTGTGAAGATGCAATGTAATGATCATATCTCATGCCACAACTTTTGCTTTGAGACAGGGTCTCACTGTGTATGCCTGGCTGGCCTGGAACTTTCTATGTAGACCAGGCCCCAAACTCACAGAGATCTGTCTGTCTGCCTCTCCAGGGCTGGGATTAATGGCATGCACCCCCTGCACCCAGCTCATAGCACAACTTTAGGGGCTCAAGGGTGCCCGAATTGCTTATTCCACAATTATAAGAATAGATGCCTCATGGTCACATGGATGAAACATTAATTTCTTTTTATAGTTTAAAAAACTCACTTTTAGAAGTCTGCTATTTTTTTAACATTTTATTTATTATCATGCGTTTGTGCAGTGTGGGGAGGTGCCACTGAATACCAATACAAATCAATCACAGCTTTCTAGAGTTGCTTCTCTGCTTAAGTCTTTATTTGGATTCTGGAATTCAAACTTGGGTCATCATGCTTGCACAGCAAGCTCCTTTGTCCACTTAGCCATTTCACCTTCCCACACATGGGTTTAGCTAGCAGTGCTAAGCATATATAGGAGGCCTTCAGTATAAACACATGTATGTTGCAGTAATTCATTTTTAGATATTTGGTAAACACACACTTGATACTCCAGCAAAGACAGTAGGACTTTGTACATAAGAAATGTGCTGTTTTCAGGGTGAGTTCAGCTCTCACCCTTCATCAAAGAATCATCTCTTTGCAGCAGACAGAAACCATTAAAGGAAGCCCAAACTGATCAAAACGCAGAGAAACAACTGATTGTAGGGTACCCAGATCCAATAGATACATTTATAAAACAACTCCTGGATCTAAGACCCAACGAACATTTTGGGAGAGGGGGGCGGAAAGATTGTGTAAGGGGACCAGAAGTCTGCTTTGAGGTCATGTCTCCTAGAAATTACAGGGAAGTTACACCCATAAAGCCTCAACAACACGGCTGTCTAAACAGAACTTTAACAATGACAACACCAATAGGCATGCTATTGTAGAAGGCAGAAATCTCATGGAGCCCTCCCTACACAAAGAACCACAGACACTAAGGGCTGCTAAGAGAGGGAGATTCATTGTCCCTCAGGATGAGCCCCCTAATTGGTTACCCAATTCCAAGTAGTCAGCACTGAAATCAAATACATAAAAGCAACACTAAATGGACTCAACAAGTTGTAGTTATATATTTATGTGTTTGCACATATGTGTAATAATAACAAAGAAAATGAGTTCATGATTTAAGAGGGAGTGTGAAGTTACATGGAAGGGGTTGGTAGAAGGAAACAGAAGGGGGAAATGATGCAATTATATTTTAATTTTTAAAAATAAAATGTATTTAAAAAAGAAATGTGATGCTTTAATAATACAAGTATCTGTACAAAAATAAGAACTATAAAAATATATTTTGTTCCTCAGTAGAGTACTATGCAGCCGTTCTTAAATACTTTAGAGATGAATTTTATTTTTTGTGCTTGTATTTGTGTATTTATGTGTTTGTGTGTGTGTGTGTGTGTGTGTGTGTGTCTGTGGTATATGTGTGTGTGTGTGTGAAGGCCAGAGATTAACATGAACCTGGAGCTTAACCTAGTGGACTAGTCTAGCTGGCCAGGGAGCCCCAGGGATCCTCCATCTCCACCTTCCTGTCTTTTTACTAACCAAACTATCTCCTCAATCCCTGAAGTACCCCTTCTGATTTACTGTAGACATCAGTACAGATTTTGTCAGTGGCTTCTACCACCTGGCTGTCTTGATGCCCTCAAAGACAGTTTTCCAAGTGAATTCCAGCCCTCACCTGCTTTTCCTGAAATTGGTGACTTTTTTTCATAGCTACTACAAGTGATGGCCTCTCCAGAGTCAGAGAAATAAGGAGCCAAGAGTCTAACAACCTAACATATGTGGAAGTTCATTTTTGTTCTCTGAATTGCTTACGCTCCAAATACAACTGAATTCAGAAGTGTCTAGTTTCTGAGATAATGCCAAGACACCTGCTTCAAGCTGCAAAATCACATGATTTTGAATGTGCCTAATACATACCACAGTTAAAGATGTTTAAGTCAGAGGTTAGAGAAATGGCTCTGTGGCTAAAAGCACTTGCTGCTCTTCCAGAGTACCAGAGTTCACTTCCCAGCACCCACATGCTAGCTCACAGCAGCCCGAGACTCCAGTTCTGGGAGATTTGACACCCTCTTCTGACCTCCACAGGCTCCTACAGCAGGAGGTGTACTTACATATACACCTAAGGACAGACACACACACACACACACACACACACACACACACACACACACACACACACACGCACACATTATTTTAAATGTTTAATTTATAATACTAACCATGCCCTTATATCTATTTTCCCAAGAACTTGCTATTTTTAAAATTTGCATTAGAAAAGTGTGATTGTTTAGAATGACAATATAGACTGTATTTTGGGCTCAAAAATGTCTTCAGATGTGTTTCTCTTTTCAGCTCTCATTCCCATATTTTTTTCCAAAAAGGGAGCTATCTTTGAGCTTTTGCATATGGAAAGTTCATTCGGTTTCAGTTACATAATAGATTGCTTCCTTTTTTGTAGCTGAAAAGTTTGAGCTTCACATGGCAAGCAGATGTTGCCCCTATGCTGCCTCCGTATTCATTAGCCTATAATGAATCTATTAATTGAATATGTTAAGTTTGACTAATTAGACGGAAGACATTTCTTCGGATTTAAAGGGTAATAATAAAAAATTTAAATTGCAACACCAAATCAAGCATTTAAGAGTTGATAAATGTGTACTGGAAAGTGCACAATTCCAATATAAATTAGTTAATCATCTCTGTTAATTTAGGTGAAACACATTAGTGGAAAGGTCACTCCATCTGAGGCTCGATCTGTTTTTCACATACTAAATTTAAAAATAGCAAATCGAGAGCATTATGAAATGAGAAGGCCCAGAACCCACGCTTCTGACCCAGAAGCTGAAGAGTGGGGCCTCTATGACAAATATTAACAACCAGGTCCCCATCTGAATATTAATCAATATCTTGGGACTCTTTTGAATGTGTTCTAGTTTCCTCTCTGTTGTGATAAAACACAACAAAAATAACTTAAAAGGGGAAATAGTCCATTTGGCTTACACTTTCAGTTCACAGCCTATCACTGAAGAAAGTCTGGGCAGGAAGTCAAGAAGAAACCATGGAAGAACACTGCTTACCAGCTCACTCCCAGGTTCAGGCCTAACTAGCTTTCTTATGTAGTCCAGGGTCCCTTGCTCAGGAACAGGGCTGCCCATAATGGGCTGGGCCTTCCTATATCACTTAACAACCACAGCAATTCCCCATTGACATGCCAATTTGATTTGGGTAATCCCTCAATTGAGACTCCCTTCTCAGGCAACTCTAGGTTGTGTCAGGTTGACAAAGCCAACTGGACAGAGTAACTAAAGTCTCTGCAGTAGAGCCAGGCATTCCTATGTTTTTTCCTAACTCTCTATGTGATTATCATTGAACTGTTCCATGAATGTCTGCAGCTAAGCAAGAGTAAGATGGCCAAATAGATACAAATAAGAAAACTGGCAATATTTGAGTAATGGCTGTTTTTTTGCTGTGGGTGAAATGCACTGGTTTCTCCTCTACTTCTTCTCTTTCTTCTTTAGCAAAGGGTCACACACTTGAGATCACATTCTTTGGATTCTGGAAGCTGAAAGCAGTGTCAGTTCCCAGCATTTGCTTCTGGAAATCCCATTTTATGAAGTTAATGCGATGGGTTACCTTTACACTAAAAAAGTCACAAGATGAGGCTGTGGAGACGGTTGGTTCAGGCTGTACAGTACAGTGCCTGTGGCCCCTAGTTCAGTCCTCAGAACCCATGTGAAAAGCTAGGCATGGTGCATGCTTGTAACCCACGTGCTGGGGAGGTAGAAACAAGAATGCAGGCACTCATTCACTGGCCAGTCAGCCTCACCTGCCCACTGAGTTCCTAATGAGTATTTTTTAAAAGATTTATTTATCCATTATGCATATAGTGCTCTGTCTGCATGTATGCCTGAAGGCCAGAAGAGGGCACCAGATCTCATTAGAGATGGTTGTGAGCCACCATGTGGTTGCTGGGAATTGAACTCAGGATCTCTGGAAGAACAGCCAGTGCTCTTAACCTCTGAGCCATCTCTCCCCAAGTGGCTCTACCTTTAAAAACATATTAAAGTAGATAGCTTCTTGAAGATCAACACCCATGGTTGTTCTCTGGTCTTTACACTTAAGAGCACACACACACACACACAAAAAAAAAAAAAAAATCACAGGAGTTTTCTGTTGGACCTCATGTTGGAAAATCCTGTCTTTATCTTTTGGAGCTCTAGTCTGTGCCTATAGTAATCAGAAATACAAAGAAACCCATGGAAAGTCTACATTTCTCCTTTGCATATTTAGTTACTGTCATTCAGACTCACTCCCGATACAGGACTAGGGACATTACACAGGTTTGTGTGTGTGTTCCTAGTGTTTCCAGCTTCATCATCAGTAGCTAGGGAGTCCCAGTTGCCATGAAGAGGGACATATGCATGCCTGAGGCAAGATTCCTTGGTATTTGGTTCTGGGTGTCCAAACTGGATGCTCCTGTTTTTGCCTGTGCCTTCCACACAGAAACTATAGTTGAGAAGTAGTTAGCTTTCCTCCTCTGCTTCAAAGTGTTCCTCATTATCTTTTCAGTGGCCCTACCCAGAATGCAACAGAGGACAGCAAGGGTTGTTCATTTAGCCTTGTTTTCTAGTGGCTATGAATATGAGTCTCTATCCCAAACATGACTAATGTTAGCATGAGAATCTCTTATGCCCCAAAGATCCTCAGAATTGAATACCTGCATAAGCCCAGCCTTTGGGGGAGGAAATACATGCTGAGGAGTAGACAAGTTCTATGGAAAGTGATAAGAGCAAAGACATGTGGTGATATATTATGATTTATTAAAGCTTGCTTGAAGATTCAGAAAGCAAAGTCAGCCACAAGCCATAGAAGCCAGGCACACACCTTTAATCCCAGCAGCCAGAAGCTAAGAGGTAGTGTTACACACCTTTAATCCCAGGATTCAAGATTAAGAGGTAGACAAAGCTCTGTTGGTTCAAGGCCACACTGCACTATACAAGATTGATCCAATCCTGAAGAGAAACAGCTCACATAAAGATGATATCAGCCCTTGGGATCACTCAACTTTACTCTCAGCACCAGAGGTACCGTAAAAGATAGGATCAGGGTTTTCAATAGTCAGTATCAGGCATTCATTCTCCAACCACACTGAAGATAGGAAGACACTGAAATCTCAGGATTCTCCAGCCCCGCTGAGGAGAAATTATAGTCTGAGGTTTGGCAGAGCCAGGATCGAATTTCATTCTGAGGTAGAGTAAGAGCTAGTGACCAGTTGCCTTGCTTTTCTGATCTTCAGCTTGAAGCTTGAACCCCAATATCAGTCTCTGGGTCTTTTGTGTGTGTGTGTGTGTGTGTGTGTGTGTGTGTGTGTGTGTGTGTGTGTGTGTCTGTGTGTGTGTGTGTGACCAAGACATCGATATAGAGGTGTGGGATTTTAAAAATCAAAAGAAAAATGTAAACTCAGGAACATGAAAGAGAAAAAATCTGAATCATATGCCAAAGTAACATGAAAGAGAAAAAAAATAAATCATATGCCAAGCACTTAAACAGTTGAAAAAATCTATTAAAATCTCCTACCTGGGCTGGTAAGGTGGCTCAGGGGGTAAAGGTGCCGGCTGCCAAGCTTGAGTTTGGTCCTGAAGCTCCACATGGTGGAAAGGGAACTGAAACAACTTTCAAAAGCTGTTCCCTGACCTTCTCATGTACATCATGGAATGTGCACCCACAATCCCCCGAAAAAATAAATGTAAAATCTACTACCTGACAGTAGTAATAGTTGTGCCTAATCTGTGATCCACGCAATTCTCTCTCTAAATTCTATGTGAGCAGGCTCTAAGTATATAACATTTTCTATGGAAAATTTAACTGTTTTTAAAGATCTTTTAATAAGTCTTTCTACTAACCTGACTTCAGTCTAAAATTTGTCTGAATCTCCAAGATGTTTTCCTGCAAACTAATTCAAATGTAAATGTATGCTCTTGCACATATGCATGGTCAGCTGCAGAGGGCGCTGGTGCCTTTTTCTCAGACCTGGCAGAAAGGATTGCCAGCCGGATCTTCATCTCTTCCCTCCTTGAAAGCGTGATTACGGATAAAGCATGGCACTCAGCTGTATCCTCGGCTCACTCACTGTAGAGTGTACAGAGGTAGAAATGGGCATTACAACGAACACAAATCCAGTTCCCACTTTTAAAATCATCTCCTGGGGTCCCCCAAGCATGGAGGATCCCTTTCAAGAGGAAAATATTGTGCTCTGTGTTGAAGCAGAGTTTTGGAGTCGTAACCAGTCAGTAACCTACTTCCTGCAGCCACGGATATTCCTTTCCATGGAATACTGTGACCAGAGGCCACATTAAGAAATGAGGGAGTTAATATCTAGAGAATTTTTATAGCTAATAAATGCCCCAATATGGGCCTCTTCTAGGCATTTGGAGGAAGAGCTAATTAAATGAGTGTTTAGATGACCAATAAAAAAGTTAATATTGATGTTACATAAGCGCATTTATTTTATAGAATTTTCATAATGGGTTCAAAATACTTCATTAAATATTTCTTAGTAAAAATAGGTAAAGCTCTTTATATAAGTGTTTGCTAATGAATTAAATGTATTTCACTCTAAATATACTCTGCGTCAAGCTTGTCCTTAGAGTTTTCAGGAAACATTTAAAATAAGGTGGCCCAGGCACATCCCATTGGAGATGGATGAGACCATTAGGAGACACTTAGATTTGAAACGAGCTCTGAGATCATTCTGCATACCCAAGGCCCCCCTTTTTAATATTTCAAACAATGTGCCTCTTTCAAATCATTAGACTTAGAGACATTTAAGGAACTGATTCGATTAACCCAGATGATAGAAATGCTATAACATGTGATTTATTTTTTGAAGATAAATTATAGTGGCAGCTTATCAGTTAGAAAAGGTAGGCGGCCAGCACCGTTAGTGATGGAAATGGGAAGGCCATTAAGCAGGCTGCTCCAGAATGTAGAGGCTTGACTTCCATGCTGAATGTGCAGCTATCATTGAAATGAAGGTTCCTTCCTGGAGAGGGATCTTTATTTCCCATTCGGGTTCCCTTGTTGGTTTTGAAAGCCTCGTTATTAATAAATACTTGCATGCTCTTAAAATCAGCTAAAACGCAGCACAAATGGTTACGGCTTTATGCCTTAAAGTCGACCTTCACATAAAACCCATGCCTTGAGATTACAAGGTTGCATTCTATTTTTCAGGTGAGGAAATGTGAGGCAAGAATTTATTTTTCTCCTCTACAACTCCAGGGTATTGGCTCCACTAGGCCTAATAAATTGTTTTCACAAGGAAACAGTGCGTGCTGTAGCTTAGGTTGCCTGGTGCAGGGGGTTTCAAATGAGATGTCTCCTAAACAATAAATAAGTACAGATTGGAGAGGTTGAGAGGAGAAGCATTGTACTGGTGGGGGAAAATATGTTGTAACCAAATCAGGGGGAAAGAACAAAACTTAGAAATATGAAGACTTTCCATAATTATAAAATTTATGGAGGCAATGAGATGATGCCAAAACAAAATAATAAAGGAAATGGGGGGAAGAATGAAAACATTGAGGAGAGATATGGTGAGGTCTTTAGCACTGAGGAATGTAAGTCCTCAGGGTCTACAAATGTAGACTAAGCCAGGCAGTGTTGGCACATGCTTTCAACCGCAGCACTTGGGAGACAGAGGCAGGTGGATCTTTGTGAGTTTGAGGCCAGCCTGGTCTACAAAGCGAACTCCAGGACAGTCAGGGCTACACAGAGAAATCCTGTCTTGAAAAAACAAAAGAGAAATGAAGAAAGAAGAGAGGGGGGAGAAAATGTAAACTAAAGAAATACCATGGCTATAATATTCTGTTCCCTGCTAAATTTTGTTCCCACCTTGAAGTAAAGAAGTTGGTCCGAATGTGGTTAGAATCTTGATTTTAAGATGGGGAAGGTTATCCCATCTCTATCATTAGAGAAACCATTTGTAAAGATCCTTGAATGTAAACATGCATTGTAAAAGATGGGGCAAGCAACAAAGCTTTCCATCTCAAAGAACAAGTGTTCTTTACTCTGAGAAGGTAGGGAAGCTGCCTCCATGTGTGGACGTTGTCAGCTATAGTCCTTTTGCTCAGAGCAGACAACAGAAACTCGTTAGTTACAGTGACCTACTTTGTTTTAGGAACTGAGGAAGGCAGATTGGGAAAAAGAAGAGTCCGGTCCTGTGTTGATCACTTCACTGTCTAATTACAAAGTGCCATGGGAAAGGAGCCATGAGGGAACAATTCAAACCAGCTGTCATTGAGCTTAACTTGGGAGATATCTGGAGGTGTTAAGTCAAGACACACTCCTTACTTTCCAAGACAGAAGTCAGTCTCTCTGTAGCAAATCCTGATAATCCTACGATCCGTGGATACTGGAGCTAGCAAGTAGGATATATGTCAGAAGTGAAAACTCTGGCTTATGCTTTGAGAAGACTACACCAGCGGTTTCTAGTATGTGATTGTCCTTCCAGGACCATATTCAGCCATCAGGCCTAACACAAATTTCCCTATTTTCTATCTTCCTCAAAAGCTTCTGGTGGCTTCTCATACAGCATTAAGGTCCCCACAAGCATTGGGGTCTCCTCAAACTTGAACTGCCTTAGCAGCCTTGTTTGCTGTTCCTCTGTCTGCATCTGATGCCTCTGGAACATTCTCAGAACAGCTCTGCCTTGCAATGCTGCACCTCTACCTGTGCAGTCTCACTTCTCTAGTTATGAAGCCACTCAAAGGTCAGCTTCCCCAGATACTCAGCCTCTGCCTATCTGGAGCACCTAGGTTTTGTCCTTGGTGCACTTTTGAGAGTATCCCTTTTATAGTCAGTGATCTACATAACCATAGGAAAGGCTGCAAGCTTACTGTGGGACAAGGCTCCACATCTAGTTGGAAAAGTGATCTCCAGCACTGTGTCCTGCCTAGAAGATGGGGAAATACCTTTGTGCAGGGATGGGCAGGATGCCGGACACAACAAAAAACGATTGTTTATTTACTGGTGCTTTTTCTCCTTTCTCACCAAATCCTCAGATCAACTCCCCATCCCAAGATATGGTCTCTGGTCTCTCCTCGTGTAAGGGAGGATGAGCTTATGATCCTCCTGCCTCCACCTCTCAAGTGAGTGTTGGGATGCTGGGAACTGGCATGCATCACTACCTCAGTTCTTTGTGGTGCTGGCAACTGAACCCAGAACTCTAGGCAAACACTCTTCCACCGGAGCCACCACCTCTCCACCAAGTTCTTATTCTTCCTCAGTATCTGGTCTTCTACAGCTTAAAGAAAAAGTGATTCTCACGAACATATTCTGTTATTAAGACACAATCTTTGGCCACAGATATTCTCCGTGAATGGAAATCTCTCAACCACCCAAATTAAACCGCATTGTTGCTCCACGAAGCACCCCACTCAAGTCACTTTAGACAGATGATCAGAATTCACAGAGCCGGAATCTTGTCTCACAAACTCAGTAAGACCACAACATCCTTCCTATCTACACAGCATCTAAGTACCAGTCATTAGGCAGTTGTAGCTAATGAACACGTTTAAAGTCAAAGTTTTCTGGTGAACCAACACGCAAAGAAATGGTTCTGAGTCAAGGGGTTCTGAAACTGACATGAGGGGGAAGTGAAGCAGTTGCTCAGGAGTTCAGAATCTTCCATGGAAAAATAGGAGGAAACAGCCTGGAGAAGGCTTTAAGGCTTTCATCGGGATGAGGCGGAAAGCCCTATAAATAAAGTACCTTTCTATATGGGGCCCTAATAACATTAGCCCATTGATCACCCCGCCTCCCAGTCTATCTGGAGTGATCAGGCCAACTTCTTGATTGGTACCCATCTTTTTGCCCATCTTTACTAATTGGATGAGAGCTCAACCTGGAGGTGGGACAGGATAGCAGTTGTTACCAGAAGGGCAACCGAAAATCCCAAGAGTTCCCGGGTGTAGTAGGAACAAGGAGAGGAGAGGGCTGGAAGGAGAACAGAGGGGCCAGGAACTACACAACCCAAGATGAAGCCCACGCCCTCAGGCAGAGCTAGGCCGCAGGGCCGGCAGAGGGCAGCAGTTGGGCGGAGAAGCCTGGCGAGGGCCAGCCGGCGTCGGCGGCTCCAGAAGATTCTCCTTGGGTGCGTGGGGAGCATCTATCACCCCAACCCGTGGCCACGCGCCCTTCGTGCCATGTGGAGGGTTGGGCGAAGGGTCTCTCGGGCTGCTCGGGACCCCGGCGTGGGGAGGAGGCCAGGTAGTGGAGGGGTGCGGGGTTCGGCGGGACCTGCGCTGCGCTCGGGAGCCTCTTTACGGGACCGGCCGGCCACTAGTCTCCTCGGACCGACCGCTGTCTCCGAGCCGGTTCCCGTCGAGGTCCCCGGGGTCGGCCGGGGGATCGTGAGCCGCGGCCTTGACCGTGCTGGCGGGCGGGCGGGCGCGGGCGCCTCGCGGCCGTATGCAAATGCCGTCCGCGGCGGGGCGTCCTCATGGGCCGCCCCCGCCCCCCGCGCCTGTGGGCCGCACGTCCAATAAGAAGCGGCCCCGCTTGACACCTGCCTATATACAGCGAGAGCGCCCCGGCCGCGCAGCGCCCCGCGCACACCCACCCGCGGCTGCCCATGACTTCCAGCGAGATCGCCATGCCCGGCGAGGTGAAGGCCGACCCCGCCGCGCTCATGGCCTCGCTGCAGCTCCTGCCCTCGCCCACGCCCAACCTCGAGATCAAGTACACCAAGGTAAAGCCGTCCCCGGACGCTATCTAGAAGCTCCCTCGGGAGGTCTTCAGAGGCCAGAGGGACCGGAGGTCGCCTGTCATCCCCGCGCCTCCGCGGGGACTACGGTGCGGGCTTCTGAAGTCCCGCCTCGGTTAGAGGAGCATCTCCCGGAACCGGTCCCGACCAGAAGGCAGCGCGGGGGTCGCCGTCAGCCGCGGACGGTGGTGACGACCTCGGGGCTGGTTGGGGAGGTGATGTCCCTTAAAGCAGACTTGAGTCTGGTTCTGGGGGTCCCCTGGGTCTCCTCAGGGAGAGCTGGGGTCCGATTCTGGGGTTCCCTAGATACCCCTAGGCTCGGTTCTGGGGTCCCTCGGATCTCAGAGCTGACTGGAGTCCGGTTCTGCGATCCCCCAAGTTTTCTCAAAGCAGACGGAGGAGTTCCGGTTTTGAGGTCCGCCAGGTCTCCTCAGCAGGCCAGGGTCCGGTTTGGAGGGTGGTTCCCCTGGGTCTCCTCGGAGCACACCGGGGTGCGGTTCTCCCGGGCTCAGAGCAGACTGAGGTTCCCTGCCAGGGTGGCGTTGCAGCCCAGTGTCGCCCCGCCGTCCTCCGGGTCTAGGCTGCGCCGCTGCCCGGGGCCAGCTTCCCTCAGAGCCGGGTCGCTGAAGTGGTCGTCAGGACCCGGGTCGCACAGATTTCGCAGGAACCTGGCCAAGTCGCAATAGGTCGATGCCAATATTCCCTCAGGATTTTGTAGGCAATGCACATTTTAGTAAAGGGAAAACAACTGAATTTGCACAAACTAGTGAGCTCACTTTTGCACTGAAAAACCTAATTTTTTTTCCCCTAACGAATTCTGATGTCTTAGGTTTGCCAAGCAGGGATTGTTGTTAAACTGCATTTAAAAGCAATATGCGCCTGCTTCCCGATGCAAATCGACACCTCCCCCCACACATATTTTCGGGGAGGGGATCTATTTTATCCATGAGGTGAAGTTTGTTAAATACATACACAAAGGGAGTGTGTGTTATAGCAAAGTGGCGGGCATAGCATTTAAAGTCACATTTCTCGGGAGTTCATTTTAGCATCCCCTTACTTGATTCCCTTTCCTACTTCAAGCTTCTGCCAATTAATTTAAATGCAACGAGCACATACGTTACAACTAATTCATGTTTCACCGCGGGCATTAGAAGATACACGACATGTTCAAAGAACTCAAGTCGTTCGCCTCTGACACTGTAATGGTTGAAAGAAAGATGCAAAAACATCCTTTCTGAAAATTTGTTGCATTGAGTTTCAGAATTAGGATCAGTAGGATTCGTATTTTTGAATGTGGATTTAGGTGGATTTAATGTACCTGTTAGCTTTTAGATGGTGTGACAAATTTTTGAAAGCCATTTTAATGAGAGGTCGTTA
Organism: Cricetulus griseus; assembly: GCF_003668045.3. Classification (NCBI taxonomy): domain Eukaryota; kingdom Metazoa; phylum Chordata; class Mammalia; order Rodentia; family Cricetidae; genus Cricetulus; species Cricetulus griseus. Next base: position 182,730,473 of record NC_048597.1, read on the forward strand.
ATGGTTATAGCCCTTTAGGCATTGTTTGCATAACAATAGTGCCAGTGTGTGGCACATCTCCGGGTTTAGGAACAAGCCAGGCAAGCATTCACATAAAAGTTTTGTTTTATGAGGGTCCCTAACCTCTTCTGCTGCGCTTTAGAGATCTTAAGAGGCAAGACCCACACGTGATTGCCGAGGGTTTGTTTTAGACTTACTTTTGATCAGATTATCCTAACAGTCCCGAAAGTCTGCAGTAGATATCTTTTTCAGAATTTCATTTGGAAGCTCCTCCAATTCTCCTTTTCTCTAGCCGCCCCTCTCTTCTCTCTCTTGTTCTCCCCCAGTAGGAAAGACAACTGATTTATAGCTAATTGGAGCCTTTAATGTCGGAGTCTTTTTTAGCTCCGTGAAGACTTTTATCCAGTATCCACTTTCCCACTTATTACCAAGAAAAACAATCAGAAATGAAATAATGGATTGTAACGTGATTCTTTAATTTGTGGGGAGGAGGCACCTTATTTTTGCCTTGACAAACAACCCTCGTAAACTCGGAGTAACACTAATCTACAGGCTCTTTCACAAAAACTTGTAAAATCAGGTATCTGCGAGCATTCCCAGCAGCTTCTGTCCTAGGCTCTTTAGTGAGACTTCTAAATTTTCTGAGACAGGAATTACCAACCAGCAGTTTTGATTTATTTTATTTTAACAGAAAGAATAGTGATTGCTCTTTTTGTAGCCTAAGATTGCTTTTTCCTTCAAAAGAAAGAGGTCTTTTTAAAAAATGCATTCATGATCAAAAGTGAGGGAAATTTTAATCAGAATAATGAACAAGGTAGATGGGCAATTCTTTAGTACTAATATATTTGTTATGAAAAATTTAAAGGGTAATGTAAGTTTTATTATGCCTTAGAGTCTGTTGAAAAACAGGAAACAAGACATTTGCATCAAATAATGGTACTATAAGGCAAACAGATTTATCATTCATTTTGTCCTGTTAAACATGCCCTTATTGAATGACACTACAATAACATTTTTCTATGTGATTTGACAGTCAATATAAACTAGTGACCAACATAACTGGACAGATTATGAGAATTAAGGAAAAATATGTTCTTAGAATTTTTGCATTTGTGATCCTGTAATTTTTCTGCAATTTTCATCATTTTATTTCTTCTTCCAAAATAATTTTGCACTTTCTAATAAGGGAATGGGGAAGTAGTCAACCCAATGTTAATGCCATTGTCTGTCAAAGGTTCTTTAAAATTCTATGAAAGTGAAGTTCAATCTAGAAGCATTCTGAAAGAGCTTAAGTGTGGCTTTGTATCAGCTTTTAAGCAATTGTGTTTCATTAAAAAAAAAAAGTTGCTTGCTCCAATTTCTAGTATCTATTTTAGACTAATGATAAAGAACAATAATACCTTTGGAATATATCTGTTTTCTTTTTCTCCTAATACAGGAACCTAGACCCCAAGTTTTAAAAATGATTCTTACTAAGGAGGATGGGTTGGTTGGTTGGTTTTTCAAGACTAATCGTCAAGAAAGAGTAATACTGTTATAAAGCATTGTGAAGCTGAATGTATGTTCCCGCGTGTTCTTTGAAGACTGCTAGAATAGAAAGTGATTGCTTTTAGCTGTGCTTTCCTCAGTTTTTCTGGGTTATTTCTGTTTCGTCTGTCTGTTTTTTGTATTGCTAGCCATATTCTGGGATCATACACGTTGTAAAACTAAGGCTCAGTATTCTCCTAGGAACTGCTCCTGACTGTAGGGAGAAGTGGGGTCTCTCTTCCTCTCCTACTCTTCTTTCTCTCTCCGTTTCTCAGATTCCTAGGTCTCTTTATTCCACTTTTATTCTACTTTTCTGCTTTCTCTGTTGGCTCCATCTTTCCTTGCCGCTCCACTGGCTCATTCTTTTAGCAAGCAACTGAAAAATGTCCATAAACTGACAGCAACATACAGGGTTCTGTGTTCTCCCAGTATTTGATGTCGTGGAGAGACATAAGAACCCAGAAAGAGGACATTTGTTGAGCACTGGTATGCAACACTAGAAGAGAAACATAAAAGGCAGCTCACTGGGAAAAAATAGAACAAAGGTTCATTTGGATACCTACTATTTATTCTTTTATTTGTTCATTTAACAACTTTTTTAATAAGTGCATCCTTTTTTCTAGGGTCAATTCCAACTCAGTTCAAAGGGTTTTTGAGGGACCATGATCCTAACAATAGTGCAGATTGGACTATGAAACATCTGCCATCTAGGAACTTAAAGTCTTATTAGAAAAGTTGAGTGCCAAGATTTTCTCAGCATAGCAGTAGGTCAGTTGATCAATGTAATGATAATGTTGGCAATGTCACTTGCATTTTCACGGGGCTTTTTAAGGTTTACCTAGCACTTTCATACCTGCACATGGGGAGTAAAAATAGAAATAATTGATAAGGAAGAACTTGTTCTTGAATTTTGAAAAACTGATATGCATTCCTTGTCATACTCTTTACTTTTCTTATCTATGACACCTTTTCAAAAATGTAGAAAGATTAAATATTCATTTTGTTGCTTCTAATGGAAACATGAGACTGTGAAATCAATCTACTCCTCTTAAAAGAGTCACCTTTATATTTTTTCTCAAGATACATTTTTATTTTAAATGTATTTCAGTATCCATGAGTATGTGTATGTGTACAGCATGTGTGCAGATGTTCAAAGAGGCCAGATAAGGGTGTCAGATTCTCTGAAGCTGGTGGTTGTGAGCCATTTGATGTGGGTGCTGGCAACCAAACTCAGGTCCTCTGCAAGGATAGCAAGTGTTTCGAAAATCACTGAGCCATATCTCCAGTGCCATCTTTATGGTTTTTTATTCCTTGACTTTAATTTACTATTGGTTATTTTAGGTGTTCTTGGTCATAATTCTAGCCTACTTTGAACCTTCGATCTTGTCACTGTGGATCTCATTCTAAGCTTTCATTTCAAATCTTTACTCATGATTGCTTTGATGATAAATTATCCATCTAGCTGCCTGTATATGGAGAACTTCAGTTCTGTTTTATGTTGTTTCTTTGTTTTACCTTTTCAGAGTCTGGGGAGATGGCTTAGTCAGGAAAGTCCAAGCCCGAGAACCTGAGGTCCTGCCTTCAGCAGTCATATATGAAAAGCTGGGTGTGACATCTTACAATTTGGAGACAGGGGAATCCAGGGCCTTGCTAGCATAGCTACACTGGCTGAATTGGAGAGCTCCAGGTTCAGTGAGAGGCTTTGCCTTATAAAATAAAGTGGGAAGTAGTGAAGGAGGATACCTGGCCTCCACACCCCCTCCATACCCAAACTCACAGTAAAATAATACTTTTTGAAAACAGCTATACAGCTTTTTGATGGCTTTTATCATCTCTTTTTAACAAAGAGTGCTAAACTGCCATTCTGGATTTGGATTAGGTAATTCTCCCGAGGCCCTGCCCCAGTGCTTTCTACTACAGGACTGGGGTTACCACATGGAACCATCATGTGCTGAGGCGCTTCTGTTCTATAGAGTGATAAACAACAGTCTTCTATTTTAGACTTAGGAGCCTGCTCTGTGAGATGTGACTTCAGTGTAACCAAGCTTTAGAGAAGCCAGACATGTAGAGTTGTTTCTCTATCTTTTCTATTAGAGAAACTGGATGGTTCAACCATTACCAAGCCAATAAGCATTTCAAGTCTTAGCACATGGTTCCCAGTTCTTGATCTTTCTCAGTGGAATGATGAGATGCACACACTGAGAGATAGTATTGTGTTTTTGTTATTTTACTAACAGTTTACTGTGGTCAAAAGACTATACAAAGCCCACCTGGTTTTGTAAATAAAGTTTCATTGCAACATAGCCCCATATGTTCAGTAAAATATTGTCCATGGTTCCATTGGGACCTGCAGTGTCAGTGTTGAGTTCTTGAAGCAGAGACCATATGGCCCACATTTTGGAAAAGGTTTACAAGCCCTTGACATGGAAAGAGAAGGCTTTGAGTTAAAATAGGCCTTTGATCAAATCCTGGTCATGCATGCATTTATTGACTACATGGACAGCTAACATATATTAAACATGTGGTGTCAGGTGTAGTGCCAGGTCTTGGAGATACAGTAGTTAAGAGTACGTATGGTGTCTTCTCTCAAGGAGTTTCTTTACTGAGTTTCAGTTTCTACATTGATCAAAATTGAAATAGTAGTGACTGCTTCTCAGGGCTCTGGACTATAAGCCGGTGAAAATTCTGTTTTTTTTTTCAAACATAATGATTTCATTTGGATCATAATTATATTTGTAGTTCCAAATTGAAGGTTGCCAATTTTAAGAAAATTAAACATTGAGTCCTTGTATATTTGCAATGTTTTTTCACTAAGAAAGACTCCCTGGATGTTTCTTCCCGAGGGTCTTATGTTTATCAAAAAGTCACTAAATCAATTTCCCAGCTAGTGCCTCAATAACAAATTCTTTATCTGATAAGGGGGCCAAGATTTAACATTAATATGCTGTGTGCAATATGTTCAATTGGCGAACCTAAATGCCAAGTTATGAATACTTTTAAAATAGTTTGAACAAAGATGTAGCCAGGTCTCAGAAGGTAGTTTTCTTTTGGCAATGGAAAAGTGTCTTTGATTTATGTAATCTGAAATTGAAGAAACTTCCATTGACTTTGACCGTTCAAGATAATGCCTAAAATTGGGGGCAAAGGACAGTCACCTTCCAGAAAGTAAAAGCATCTGCTAATTGACAGCCTTCTTAGCCTCTTTTAGATTTCTTTATTTAGAGTGACAGGTTATTTGAGACCCTTCATTTCCTGTCAAACAAAATCTAATGCCAATAGAGCTGATTGCTGTTATGTCACCTCGACTAATTTTTTTAAAATTTTTTTTATTTTATTAGTTCAAATTAGGAACAAACTTGCTTCACATGTCAATCCCTTCTCCCTCTCCCCCCCTCCCCCCAACATCTCACCTGCCCCTAGCCATCCCCCCTCCACTCTCCAGGCAGGGTAAGACCCTCAAAAGGGGCTCCCCAAAGTCTACCACATCATCCTGGGCCAGGCCTAGGCCCTTCCCCATGTGTCCAGGCCAAGAGAGCATCCCTTCACATGGGATGGGCTCTCAAAAATCCCTTTTTTTTTTTAAGACCTTACATATTTAATACAGTGCATTACCCCTGTACAAATGGAAAAAAATTAAGTTCAACATTTCTAGACCAATATGGCTGTTAATTTTTGGACAATGCCAACTCAACACAGTAAACTGGGATACTTTTTTCCAAAGTTGACAGCACAGCTAAAGTTTCCAAAAATTTCAAATTATATATTTATATATATATATTTATATTTATATAAAAAAGACCAATAATGGCAGTATGTTATGCATCAATAGCAGCAACAGCTTTTCCAGGATCTGCAGACCTTGACTAATTTTTAATTGCCTTTCAGACAAACCCAAAACCCTACTCCATGTAACCTTTCAAATATATTAAAGTTTCCTACTTGAGAATTTCTTATCTCTGGTATTTATTACTTGTCTTGCTTTAATGTTGAATTATATTTCAATTGTTTCCCTTTAAAATACCAACATTCCAAAAAGGCGAGTTCTCTGCCAGCAAACTAGTAGAATCTTAACTCTTACTAGTGAATATACAGTAAGTCTATGTGTCACATGATTTGAAAACACTTTCAGACTTTGGAAATCCCTGTAGGAATAATAAGTGGGTGGTTGCAGAACCCTGACTTCTGCTGGTCTCTTTATGCTTGCACCTGGGGGTTAATTGCCCTCCTTGAAGTGTGGTTAAAAATTAGAATGTCCTGGGTGAACATTCTTATTTTTATTCTAGAAAGAAGCCTTCCTATTAAAACAGTTGGGCCCTGGTACCTCTAGCAGTTATCTGTTCAGCTTCCTTACCTGCTCACTATCTGACTTTTAGAGAGCCAAAATCGAAGTTCCTTCATCTCCAGATCTCCAGAAAGATACAATTTTCTGTCCAGATGAAACAGCAAACATTTTCCCCTTGTTTATAAGAATTTAAGTGACTATGAATATGAAAATTCCTTCCGATACTGATTATTAAAGACAAGAAAGCATTTCAATGTAGTTAAAAATACTGTATTTATATATTTAACCATAATTTTCATTTATCCAGCGTAAGTCTGCTTATTTCAAGTCTGAGACTTCAAGCACTTTGCTTCATGCTATTTCTAGGATTTCCTGAAGATTAAACCAAGACAAAGTGTTGTAGGCCACAAGTCCCTTCCTACAATAGAACTACCTGCAGGAAGTAAATCTGACAATATTGTGAATTTAACAAACCCATTAATAGACAAAAATAACCTAATTTTCTTTTTGTCCATCTAGCAGTGCCTATACCAAATCTAGAGCCTGGGTGTGATGATGGAAAAGATCAGGGTAAGAAGATGCAATAACAAGGCTTTAGCTGGAAAGGATGTTAGGAAATGACTGTGAATTTATGGCAACAAGTGGAGGTCTTTTCACAGGTATAAAGTTTGGACTTCCTCAGCAAATCCTTTGTTGGAGGAGATCAGGAATCAATACAAAACTTTGGTTTCATTCTCTACCAAACCTGAACTGAGCAATCCCATCTCATCTGTTCTTTAGAGTATGGTATCTAGTATAACAATGTAGCTTAGTAGAGAGACTGTTTAATTCTTTTAATTTTAGATTTGCTCTGTGTGTAAATGTTTTGCTTAATGTATGTCTGTGTACCATGCGCATGTCTGGTGCCCGAGAAGGTCAAAAGAAGGTGGTAGAATTGTCAGAATTGTCTAGAATTAGAGTTATGGATGGTTGTGGTCAATGAAAATTGAACCCAGGTCCTCTGTAAGAAAACATGCTCTTGACTGTGGAGCCATCTTTCTAGCTCCAGAGAAAGTAACTCATTGTATTGCCTAGGGACATTTTTTTCTGGTTTCTTTTTAGACAGGATTTCTCTGTGGCTTTGGAACCTGTCTTGGAACTAACTCTTGTAGACCAGGCTGGTCTTGAACTCACAGAGATCCACCTGCCTCTGCCTCCCAAGTGCTAGGATTAAAGGCCTGTGCCACCACGGCCCTGCTAACACACTTTTTTGTTTTTGTGGTTATTTTTTGTTTTGTTTTGCCAATTTTATTTTTAACTGTAGCCAGAGTTAGCCTTTTGCTTACCTAAAGTTTCTCATTTGTTTATCAATTTAGCATTTATCATGGCCTCTTTTGTACACAGCATTGGTAGTTACAGTCTGGCACAAAACGATACATAGATGTGGCCATCACTGGGAAGAACCTGAAGAGAATTCCCACTCAGCCACTAACTGAGGATGCCCATTAGTGACTTTCATGCATGATCACAGGAGAAAAGTGGATCAAGTGTTTGAGGAGTGAGAAACAAGGAGACTTATCAGGCTTGGTTGAACAGTCATTGTAGTGTTAGATTATGCAAGAGGAATAAATTACATAGAAAAGTATAGATGGCAATACAAGTGTGTGTGTATATGAATATGATAACAGTTCACAATGTAGATCATTTCCTCCCCATCTCAAGTGGAAGCTGCCTCTAATACAAAATTCATTTAACATGCCCAATCTATCTGGCATAGCTTAGCAACAGTGTGCTGTAGAGAAACAGTATGCACTACAACATGTGCCTTCTAGACCTGCTGCTGCCATCTGTAATCACCTGAGGGTATCATTCCACATCTTCCCTGCCTGGGAAAAGAGCAACATTTGAAGTGTAGTTTCTGATGAATGCATATTCCTTTTAAGCATAAAATTGAAAGTTTAAAGTGAAGCCCTCTTGAGTTGGAGACCATCTGTAATTACTAAGTCTTAAAGATTTGCAGAGACCCTCCTACAAACTCCTTCCATCCTCTTTTTCCTCAGAGGCATTCATCTTTGTCTTATCCATACACATAGATGTATCCATAAACAGTATGCTGTAGTTTTACATGATACAATATTTTGTATGAGTGGCATCATGCTGAATATATATGATGATATATTTTGCTTTGCTTATTAGCATCTTATTTTCAGGGTTCACCTGTGTTGCCAGGTATACCTGCAACTTATTCATTACCATGATTGCATATTATATTTCATAATGTGTCTATATCCTAATTTCTAATTTATTTAACTGTTGACATTTCAAATATTTTGCTATAAGAATGATGCGGTGAGCAGTCTTTAGCAGTCTCCTCATATAAATGATGAGAGGGCTTCTAGAATATATGTATATAAGAGATTTGCTGGCTTATGACTGTATGTGCAAACAGTTCAATTGGGGATGCCAGGTTTCTGTCTAACATGACTATGTAACTTTCCATCTCCACTATCTGTCAGTCCACCAGAGTCCCCACTGCTCTATATCCTTGCCTGTACTTGGGTTCTGATACTTGCCAGACTTAGCAATCCTATAAGGATTGAGTGTCATCTCACTTGGCCATCTGGCTTGTCTTCTTTATAAACTGGCGAGGCTTGTTTTTTCTGATTTTTCTGTGCATGTTAGTGTTGATTTATAGCAATTTTTCATGTTCAGGGTTGCAATCCTTTGTCTGATATATAATATGCAAACATTTTCTTGCATTCTTTTTCTGTCATCTTCTTGCCTAATTATCATAAAGTTTTAAATGCAAATGAAGAAATTTTGTTACTTGACTAAGAAGTACATTGTAATTTCAATCATTTTGAGGTGTTTTATAGTGTTCTGAAAGTTTTATTTTATTGAAAGTTTTGATTTTTGTATTTACATCTTAATCTCCTTAGAGTTAGTATATGTTTATGTACAAGGCCAAATAAATATGAAGGACAAATGATGTAGTATATGGAAAGTCAGATATATTAATGGCTACATTGTTTTGTTTTGTTTTTTAATTCTGTTCTGTGTAATCTGTAATACAACTAGGAAGTCTGGAATGTGTTGTCTCCAAGCCTGGTCTTCTCTATTATGGGAGACTGCAAGAAGTTGATGGATAATTTTAATAACATCGATTTTCCTAAACTAAGAACCTACTTCTATGTGAAGTTATTTTAAAACAACTGAGACAATGATTATTACAGTTCACTCATGTCAAAGCTTAATTCTCATGTTCTTACATTACCTATAACTGTGAGTGTTTAAATCTCAGCTGTGTTGTACTCACTCTATAGGACTTTCTTGCTTTTTCTTTCTCTTTGTCTCTCTCTTCTTTGAGTTCTCTCTCTCTCTCTCTCTCTCTCTCTCTCTCTCTCTCTCTCTCTCTCTCTCTCATTTTGAAAGGCCATGGTAAATAGACAAGTCCTTAATTGTAAGCTGCTCATTTATAGGTTATGGAAAAAGCATGTATAGGTGACAATTTGAAAAATAATGAGTAGTTCAAAGCTCTTTTTAACAAACAAGCAAACAAAAAAACTAGTTCAGGGGCCAAAGAGATGGCTCAGTGATTTAAGAATGCAAATTGTTTTTCCAGAGGACATGAGTTCAGTTCCCAGCACCCACATGGCAGCTCATGTCTGTAACTACAATCCCAGGAGCTTTGATACCTTCTTCTAGCCTTTCTGAGCCCTCAAGCATGTGGTACACAGAGATATATTCAGGCAAGCATTCAGATACATAAAATAAAAACAAGTAAAATCTCAAAACAAAACAAAAAACTGATTCTGTACAGTATTTTATCTGGCCAGTGAAGAAAATTTGAATTATTAGCATCAGAGATGAAAATAAATCATAGTACTTCCCATTTTAATATACTTTAATTTATTTTAAAAGGCAAGTGGGTACTACATATTTACCTCTGTGTTTGGATCCTGCAGGCAATATGATTCATGCAGCTGTGCCTATGACTGCAAAAACTGTTGTCAGATTCTCTGACTGTGACATAGAGTCCAGCCCCTCTGGGTACAGTGCCATGTGACACATACCAAAGTTTTTTCATAATGAACTTTTATATGTGCCCATGTTACTTATTTGTATTTCTTTGAAATTGTACAACTTTGGTGTTAGAGATTAAACTTTTTCTGTGTAATTCTATTACTAAATTGCAAACTCTTAGTTATCTTATTTTTGACATAAAGTATTGAGCCTCATGTGCAGCAGTGTAGATGCAGTTGCTGAATGAATGCGTGCTGTGTAATGTATTGTTAATAGCTGCTAAATGGACACTGCTGTACACATGAGTATATTTCATTCTTATGGTAAACTTATTATATGAATATTATAGTAATATCTCCCTTTCACAAGTGAGAATAGTGAGCATTTTTAAATTAAACACCTTTTCCTGGCTCAACAACTATAGTAGGTAACAATGCCAGCATACTGTCCTCTTCTTCGCTGTTGGTAACAGCAAGAAACACACAAGAACTCTAAGAAAGCAATGCAGTTTGGACCATTAGCTCTACTGACTTTTAACAGTACATTTCAGATCCAGCTCTGACTACAAATACCGAACTTGCAGTTGATCAGTATTTTCTGTAGCAACTAATAGCAACAGTTGGAATGCTTAAGGAGAAAAGCCCCAGGGAGTAAACTGAGACAATCTGACATACTAGGTATGAACCTCCTGGGTAGGTGTGATTCTGCAGGTGATGATTAAGATAGAGGGTGTTTGGGGATTCTCACAGGCTGGGGACTCACACACTGCCCTGAACAACACCTGTTTGCTTGCTTCTTTTTCATTTAAAAGGTGCTCTTCTTTGTCATGGTTATGATGATGATCCCCAGGGCAATGAGGATGTGTGCTGTGAGGCTGTTGAATGCTCACATGTATTTCGCATTCTTTTTTTGACCCCCCCACTCCTCAAGCCGATTATTTTGTAATTTTATTCTTAACTCTGTGGAGAATTACTTTCCAGAGAGAGTTGGGTGGATATGTTCCCTCTGGCAGGCTGAAAGGGCTAACTCCTGTCAGATTCCATGGTTGCTACCCAGATCTGAGAGCATGAACACAGAACAGAGCAATCCAGGCAGTGATAGAAGGAGGAGGGACTGGGTGCATGCATCTTCATTGGAAATGGCTCAAAAGTTCCGGGCAAAGAAATGTTGTAAGTTGTCTCCTTTGGTGGGATCTTAGAGCATTTACATTCCTGTCTTCTCTTGGAAACAGGAGCTCTTTCCTTCTTCACATCTCCCCAGGCCTGCCCCCCCTCATTCTTTCCACCTCCTTTCATTTTTATTCACTTGGGCTTCTCCTCTGGGTCTCAAGGAGTTTCTCCTCAGACAGACCTTTGGTGATGTGCAACCCTGGTTAGATTCATTTACCTGTTTTCATAAACTGGCTAGTTGGGCTGGGCAGCCTTTGTGGCTCTCTCTTCCAGCTGTTGGCCTAAATGGTCTTCAGGGAATCCAGAAGCAATGAACCTGGAAGAGCCACATTTGACTTCTATGAGCCCTCTTGAGAATTTAGTAATTACTTAATGGATTGAATTGGTGACATATACTATTCAGATAACAGCCTGGGTTGCATTAAATTAACCTTTGCAAATGGGTATTTATTGGTGTACTCTTAAAGGACTACATGTGTTGGCAGTAATTGCTCTTTCGTGTTCCTCTATGCTGATAGGTGTTTGTACTGAGTGAAATTTTTCTCAGATTAGAACCTGGGTGGTAGTTTTAGCCGTTTAGTGATGTGTGTCATTGTGTTTGGCACACTGAGCATAAATCCTGTCTTGTAAACAGCAGGGAGACTAATGAGGTTTGCCCACATTCGGGTGTCATTACCAGGAATTCCAACAGAGAAAAAGAGAAGCCTTAGAAAAGAAGAGCACAAAACAGGGACTTTGGGGACCCTTGTTGATCTGTTTTAAGGAGGGAGATCGTTGCTCAAGATTTACTGTAGATGTCTGTACACAAATCAGGTCAAGAGAAAGAAATGATTCACCCTTAATGAGCACTTGCAAAGTCACTAACTTCATTTTCCAGGGAGAGAGTGTGGGTCTGATTTGTATTTCTGATTGTGAGTGGCCTAAAGAGAAGAAAATAACGTGTCAATAGCCATGGGGCATGCTGTTTGCTTGCTTGGAACCTTATCATTTCAGACAACTAAGATTTCATACCAGTTTTAGCTTTACAGCTTTTGGAGTTTCTGCTGTCATTTTTGCAGTAACAGTTACACATAGGTTCTGAACATACCAAATCTCTTATAAGAGATCTCCCAACAGGCAATATTTAAGATTTACTTCTAATATTTCTCTTTCTTACTATTATTTAATGATGTATGTGCTTGATGATGTTACACCAAGGACTATAATTATTGCTTAATGCTTACAATAGTTTTTTTCTGGTTTTGAAATTAATTAGTATTTTTATTTAAAATGATTTTCCACAAAAAACATTCCTTCCCCTCCCCCAACTCCTCCCAGATTCTCCCTACCCATCCAATTTCATGTTCTTTCTCTAACAAAAAAAGTAAAAATCAAAACAAATAAACTTCAAAAAATAAGGGACAAAAATATTTATTTGTCTTATTTAAGACAAAAAAAAATACCAAAACAAACACAAAGTGACCCCAAAACATGGAGTCTGTTTTGTGTTGGCCAGTTGGTCCTGGGCATGGGATCTGATGTTGAAGTGTGGTTTATACACATAGTAACACTCCATAGGAGAAAACTGATTTTCATAAGAGCACATGTCATGGTTGCTTTGATACATTATGTACCCCCATTTTTTGGTATTTGAATGAATTAATTAATGAGCATACAATAGAAAATAAAATTACCTCACTCATTTGTGGGGTCACTAATTGGTAAAATGTTGACTAAGAAGTAGGTGCTAGATATAATTTTGAAATAATCATATTTTATGTATTTCTTTTTTATACATTTTTTAAATTTAAATTAGAAACAATCTTGTTTTACATGTCAATCCCAGTTCCTCTCCCTCCCCTTTTTATGTATTTCTTTTCAAGAAAACATACACATCCCAGGTTGGGAAACTATTCTAGTCCTACCCACTTGTAACAGACTCTTGAAATAAAGCTTCTCACTGAAGGTACACATACAGAAGTGAACAAGACAGAACATGGGACATTGGAGGACAGTGATCTGCCTCTAATGTGTGCACATTTAGTGATTCCTCATGTAACATATATTTATTCAACTAATGATTAAGCAAAATATTTGATTGCTTGTTGAGTGTCCCAGTACATTAGGTCCTGGAAATAGGAAGATGCTTTGTGGTACAGGATGACAATTTCTGAGATATTATTTTATTACTTATAAAGAAAGGGACAGAATGAGATGTGTATTTATTTATGTACTTATATAAAGAACTAGAAGAACTGCTTTTCCCTCCTATCTTGATGCTTTGAAACCCTCCATTCTCCAAGTCCCAGAACCTAGGGTTAAGAGAACAGGAAGGACAATACTGAACTTGTTCACACTTAATTGTCTTTCTGGGGCCAATTTTGGGATGCTTTTGTTAAGAATACTTTCCCAAAGATATAGTGGTAATTACCAAAGAGTGATCCACAAAAACCTCTGTTAATGATTCTCCTTTTATACATGAGTGGTTTGCAGTGCAATAAAAGTTCATTGAGTAAGAATCGGTTTGGGATTCTCATGTTTTTATTGTTGTTTGGTTTTAGTATTTCAAAAGACAATATTTTCTACATAAAAAATTTCTGTATGAAAATATGCCCAACAGAAACCCTATGTTTCACTTTTACTAGATTTCCAGCACTAGAAGTTTGAGCAGTGGCTGCTTCGATAATTCCTTAAGACAGCCATGAAAGGTTTGCAGCCACTTCTTTAGCTGTTGCAGAGGCTTTTCTGCCAAGCTAAGGTCCTGAAAACCACAGAGGGCCCAGAAACTCTGAGGTGAGAAACCTTGTCAGAAGCTCACCGCTTTTCACACAGTCTAATAGAGACTTAGCACTTGGCAGGTCAGTGCCACTGTGATTTGTCTCTGACCTAAGAGTTCTGGAGTTCTTCACATCAAAACCACATCTTGCTGAGCTGAGATCAAACGCAGGAAGGTAAGGACCCTGTCAGTGATTTATCATGCCAGGGAGAGTGCTCAGGCCAGATGGGGCCACTGGGAGTGAAGCTGACATTCCAGCAGCTTCTCATATAGGACTATCATGTAGTTATGACTCGTTTTCCTGAAGAGGAATTCCATGTCAAGTGGCAGTTTTCAGTGGTATTTCTTAGAAAGACTTATAGCCAACATGGGGTTTATTTCACAATCAAGAACTACTAATAATTTTTTAAAAACATTTAAATTGTAGTAGAGATTTCTTGACCAATAAACATTTGATAGTTAACTTTTTTCCTTCCCCTCCCTCTTTTCCACCCTCCCTTTCTTCCTCCCCTTTTCCTCTTCTTCCTTCTTGGAAAGTACCTGTTAAAAAAGAGGGAAGGGGAATGCGAAAAGAAAGGAGTGAATGAATGAATGAATGAATGAATGAAGCATTGAGATCTCAAAAAACTTTAAGTCTTTCTAAACATCAGATGGGAGTTTAAGGTAACCAGTAGAATCTATAAGCTGTGAAGCCTGGCATTTATTAGTTCCTCATCTTTTTAAGTCAAGAATGTTTGGAATGAATTATTGTAAATAATATTACAGTCTAATTCCTGAGATAGGAGGAGACATTTCATAGATCCTTTTGCATATTTGTTAAAGCCAAAGAGAGGGAGAAAAAAGAATCATTTAAATATAAAATAGACATAATTATGTTGGAAATTATTTTATTTTCATCCAAACTTCACTAATTCCCCTCTTTAACTATACCAACAGTATATGAAATTGTTTTTTATTTGTTATTGTGAGGAAATGAGAAGTCCTTCATTTATTAGTTCAAAAGGCCTTTTCAATCTCAGAATATTCGGCCCTTCTAGCACAGGGCATTTACTTTGCAACATAAATGAAAAGCACTATTCCCTTGTAAACTTGTAAATTAATTTCTCATTCAACAGAAGGTGATAGTTGCCTCTTTGACCTAAGTTTCTCTATGATAACAATTTCCATAAGTGGGCTGGGCTTTTGTGGCTAAAAGTAGGTTTATCCTGAGAGTCAAAATTCACTTGATTTGTAAGATGTCACTTTATTCATACATCAGAGTTATTCTGTCTGATGAAACTCTCCAACTCTGCCAAGAGTTAAATTTTAAGTGCAGTAATGAAATGATGTCTGCTCTATTTTTCACTCAGCATTTTTGAAACATGTACAGTAGCCCAAGAAAATCTGATTAAGTTTGCCAGATGAAATATATCTAGTTAAATTAGAATTGGGGTTATTAAGTAACTCTGGTGTAAGTGTACCCCAGGATTTCTCAGTTATTTGGAACATACGTAGACTGCAATTTTACTCATTTTTCCCTTCTTAATAAATTCCCATTTAACCCAGTGTCCTGTATCTTGTTGAAACTGGCTACCCTAAAGTGTTGGGCAGAAAGCTTATGGTTCTTACTTGTAAGAAGTAAATAGACACCCGTTTATGTAAATGTAATTGGCATTAAAATGTAGGAAGATTCAAAGAATCTTTTCTAATTGTACTGGAACCACTGAGTGCCCTGGAAAGACTTTTCTTTTAACCCTAGCAATACTGTTGGATAGGCCAACCAGATCTATTGTAAAGACAGCCTAATCTCCTAAATGAATTGCTCCAACCTTCCAATTCAAAATCATACAAACAAAAACATTGAGATAAGCTGGGTGCTTTTCAAATGGGGACCCCTGTGGCTTTGAAAATAAACACTCCAACGTCTTTCCACTCCAACACCCACACCCACCAGTCTTTCTGATGTCCTCTATTTGCAAATGAACGGTCAATCCCCAGAAAGACAGAAGACTAATTAAACCCAGGGAAGATAGGCAAAGAACATTTGTTTCCAGGCAGAAGACAAAAAGAAATCATGTTACCTTAGGCTTACTCAAGACTGCCAGTGGGCACTGTAGCCCTTTCCCCAAGCTTTTCTTCTCAAAGCCCATTTCCCAGGCCACAGACCAGTCCCTTTCCAGGCCAGGACTGTTTGAAGCACCTTTCATAGCCTGCCTTCATGCAGCAATAGGAATGACATCCTGGGGGCCCAGTTCATATGTGGGACAGCCTTTTCTACCTTCCCAGTTCTCTCTGTGAGAGTATGGGTAATTCGAACATTCACAGGTTGCCTTGAATTGATTATGTTTAAGAAAGATTTATTTTTATTTTATGGGTATAGACTCTTTTTTGCCTGCATACCATCTGTATACCATATCTGGTACCCTCAGAGTCCAGAAGAGGGTTCAGATCCCCTGGAACTGGAGTTACAGGGTAACTGAAGCTAAGTCACTAAATGGGTGCTAGAAACAGGACTTGGATCCTCTGCAAACAAATGCTCTGAATTGCTGAGCCATCTCTTCAGCCCCTTTAATTGATTGTTTACATCTTGAATCAAAATCACTAAAACATCTCAGTGAACACTGGGCCAGGCTTTTCTGTAATCCAGGACCTTATTCAATCAGCATTACCTCTTGGCAAAGTGTTTTCATCTTACATTCATTGTGTTTGAAAAAAACTGAGCCCCAGAATGCTTACATGACTCACCTAAGTTATGCTCTCTAGTAATTGTTATGTATGTGGGAATTGGACCCATTGAGCTATGGGAAGCATGGAGTGTGTGTGTGTTTGTGTGTGTGTGTGTGTGTGTGTGTGTGTGTGTGTGCAGGGAGGTAGAGAGACAGACACACTGGGAGAGAGAGATAGAGGAGGGAGGTGGGATATTGAGATTGGAGGAGGGGGAGACCTAGAAAGGCCACCAGGAGACCCATCCAAGTGTAAGACATGATCTATGCTTGAAAGAAGTTGGGAGAGCTGGGTGGTCACAACTGATGTAGAAGTGCCCTTTACAATGCTAGCAGTTATGATCCAAGGGAACTCTAGGATTATGCTGACCTGGATCACAGAGTTTTGGGAATTTCCTAGGACCTTTTATTGTAAATGACTTGGAGATAGCCCCAAGCATTTCAAGCAGCCTTGAAAGAGGCCAGGAATGTCTAACTCCTTCCCAGCTAATTTGGAGCTAGCTTTGTCCACCTCAGGCAGGCCAAAATGAACTGTCCTCTGGAGAATATGACTGATGACTAGTCAGACTGTCCGTTGTCTCTTGCTTTCATCAGTGTCCTTTCACTTTCAGAGAGAGAACTTGGGGTTAGATGGCCATCTCAGAAGCTGGGTGGATCTTTGCTGCCTCACTGCCATGCTCTGCTTCTTCCTTCCTTCATTATTACAGCTTATGCCAACCCTGCATGTTGGTGTCATATGATTTAAAATACAAACTTACAATCAACTCAGAAAAATAATTGTCTTAAACTATTTCTTTTGTTTTAATTTCTTTTGAACTTGCATGTCTCAAATACATTTCTGCCTTTTGGTCTAGGGCAGAGCATAAGTGGCATTTAGGTCACATATTATTGGGTCCGTTATTTACAATTTTTAATTGATTTTGAATTAGAATTGATGAATTAGGCCATGACAAAGCAAGCTTGGTAAAAAAACAAACAAACAAACACATGCTTTTGCCAGTAAAAGGTCATATTTACTGAACAAGGGCCATGCCTCCATAATACCAAAACATAGACTTCTAAGTGAAAAATGCCATCGGTCATCTGGGTGTTCTTTTCTATAAGATGCCATTAGAGGGAGGGAGGGAGGGAAAGAAGGAGGGAAGGAGTGTGTTTTAACACTTCTTAGCCAGATGTTTTGGTGCGAAGCAAAGTGTAGACTGGAAACCTTCACTTCTGTTCCAGTTACATAGGTAGATATTTCAAGAGGAGGTTTGATCTTCACTATCAAAGTCCTGAGCTTCACCACCTTTTGACTATTTTGTTTTACTTTTGGCTATCAGTAAAGTAAGCTGAGATACTTTCTCAAAAGATTAAGAAGACTTTTGTTACCTTTGTAATGCCCAAAGCTACTAAAATCATCACAGAGCACTGTACTGTGGTGGTCTCCAGTGATTGCTTGCCTCTTGTTCATAAAACTCCAATCAAGTATAAGCACCAAAACAGCTGGTAAACCTGCAAGCGGAGATGTGTATGGACAGTAAGTCCTCAAACAACTGCTTGGTGTACAAACTGATAGATCTGCCCATTGATTCACTAACTGGCACTCTCCAATGATTATTCAAATGTAATTCAGTGGCAAACTAAGTAATATTTAACTCCCCAAGGCACTGCATATGGCAGGGTTTAATGCACATAATTTAAAGCATTTACAATAAAAATACCAAAGCTTTCTATTATTGAAATACAATGTGGCACCTTGTGTCAAGGATTGATTGAGGATAGGAAATGATTTCCACCTAAATCCTATCCATATCTACTGTTTGGAGAGTTCCTCAGCATTCAGATTTCCCAGTTAGAAAATTCATGACTACCTCTGTCTATACTGTAGTCATGGCAACTGTGTTGTGAGCTGAAAAGGGTGCTAAGTTTGATTGGCCCTCCAGAGCTGCTTGCTGTAGGTCTGGTTAAGAGAGGCAGCGTGCATGGCTAAAGTGCACTGCTGAGTATTCTTCCAATAACTGATGGGATTAAAAGACAACCTAATGCAATCATTAGGATAATCTGTCATGTTGATAGCCAATCTGAATACCTTATTCCACCCCTCTTTCACCAGGAACATGGTTTACTGTATCTTTTGAGTGTTTTCTCATGTTGTTTGCTATCTTAGGATGTAGGAGAAACTAAATGAAGCTCTGAGACCTTTCATCAAAGAACTTAGAGAGGGGACCCATTCATTTTAAGCCTTAGGCACATAGATACTTTATCTCATTAATGGCATACCAGATTTGTAAGGTAGGTAGGTCTTCCTTCCCATTTTTTTATGGGAGAGGAAGCAAAGCTTAAAGAGGTAATTTGCTAACTTGCTCAGGATTTGTGGGGGCAGGCAGACTGATACTTATAATGAAAATCTTTAGCTCCGTTAGTCCCTTCCTAGGGTGTTCTACAAGTTGAAAAAAAAAAAAATACTTCCAAGGTTAATCACTCAGTCCTTGGTGAATTTCCTACTTTACTTTGTTTTACATACATAGATACAGCTCTCCTAACAGCCATCAAACATGGATAAGTAAAGCAATTGTACATTTACCTTGGAGTAGAGAAGGACAAATGGTGTGTGTGCGCGCGCTCTCGAGTGCATGTGTGCGTGTGTGTGTGTGTGTGTGTGTGTGTGTGTGTGTGTGTGTGTGTGGTTGTGTGTGTCTATACATATACTCATGTATAGAGGGCTAGAGGACCACTTTGGATGTCTTCCCCAGTTACTCTGAACTTTATTTTTTCAGACAGTCTCTTAATGAACCTGGAGCTCACAGACTAGCTGCACTGACTGACTAGTGTGTTCCAAGTGCTGGGGATCCCAACTCAGGTCCTCATGCTCATGCAGCAGCCATTTTACTATAGGAGGCATGTCAGTAACTCCTCACTCAAGTGGTCTCTTAGAAAATAAAATTGTATAGAGTAGAACGATTGCCTTGAATTTAACACACAGGTTTACGGTCTTCCTGTGTTAGGCTGGTAGCACAGCCATATTCTCCACTTGCATATCTGAGCATCTCTCCTGGAGACTATGAGTTGTCTGTTCCTTTATGGATTGGGAAGGGGAACTTCTGATTGGCAGAAAGCCTTCATCGTGGTGCATTGTCCTTATTAGGCTTCCTGAAAGCATACCTCTGGGAAGGTAGTATTTCTGAGAGGAAAGTATTTTATGTGCCATTTCCTTCCCAGGTGCTGAGCATCTAGGATGCTGTAAAATATTTACAGAAGGGAATTATACTTCAGTACAGAGTTTTTCAGATGCTCTTCATGGAGTGTCTCTAGTAAAGTGCCAATGTAAATTTTTATTTTCATCCCCTTAGCCAGGAAGGGAAACTGTTGCCAAACAGCTGTGACTGGCTCGTAAACACTTTGGCAATTGATGTGTTTCTCTTGCTTAGCTTTGGATGCCCAGATTCCACGGAGGAAGGGGGGTATGAAAGGTACTCACCCACTCAGATGTAGTTAGCTCCTAAAGGCAGTCAAGGCCAGCCATTCCCTTTTCCTCTGCTCCTCCCAAGCCAGCCCTTCTGGGCCAGGACATTAGGGTAGGATTGCTGTTGAAGTCTCCCCTTCTAACTAGCTCCTGTGTACATGTTTGTGGTTTTAAGAGCACACAACTATTCTTTGGGAAACCCAGAAAAAGAATTTCCCATCAGAGGCTCATCATAGTCTGGCTGCAATCTGTTCCTTGGCAGTAGTTCTCCTACACTAGGGACACTGGGGGAAATGTCCCAGCACCTCATTTTAAAGTTGTGTCACGTTTCCTGAGGTAAGCCAAGGGTTCCCTATCATATTGTGCCTTCCAAAAGGAAATGTGAAGGTGCTGTTTTCTTGTGCTGGTTGTGCTGGAAGAAAAGGGGGGCTCAAATGTGAGTAATTTCTAAGAGATTACATCAAGGTTTCTAACAAGCCTTGTGGAAGAAGCAGAGAGGACTAGCTCACAGACCTTATTGGCTATCCAGCCTGCTTTTCAAGTGGACATCAGCAAAAACTAAATGTAGGAAAAGCCCTGGTGTGGGAATGGTGCATGCATGGTGGTTCTGGCTTCTATTCGGACACTCACCGGGGGTACACAGCCATTGACAAATGATTGGGTTTTATGTGCTTACATCAATGTGTAGGTTGCCTAACGCCCCTTCCAGCTCTGTGACTGTCTCTTCCTAGCCAAACCCAGCCTCCCTGTTAGTATTTAGACCAAAGATATTCATGAGCAGATATTAAGATAGAGCTTTAGTAGGCTTGGCTGTCAGAGTACTTGCTGCCATACACATGGTCACACACCGGAAACTAAAGGCAGTTTTCCTGGTAGAAGTATGGGACAGGGTCCCAGCTGGTTTGTGTTTTAGGACTCTCCTCCCTAAATTTCATTATTCTTTATGATGGCTTTGTAATCGTCCATTACATGTTAAAACCTAGATATAAAGGAAATGGCACAAGCCTCTTGTGAATGCAGAAGGTGGAAGATGAATGCAGCAGCTGTTGTGTGAATGGCTGTAAAAACCTCTAAGCACACAGAGAGAATAGAACATGGTGCCTTATCACAGCCTCTGATAAGCCATCTTACCAAGCGCCCACTGGTGGTTGCATTTGCTCTTTGGGGCCTCAGATGTAAGGAAAATGAGGATGCCAAGGCCAGTAGAAATGACAACAGGTTTGATCACAAGTAATGTTTTCCAGTTAGTTGATAGTAGATTCCTAAAGTGTAATTTCAAAACTTATCCAGAAATTCATCCGGGATGTGTCTGTCAAGGGGTGGGATTTTTGCCTCAAATGCCATACATTAGCCTTCTTTGGTTACCAAGGCTGAGACTCTCAGGAAGGCACTGAAAGCTGGAAAAGCAGAGTCACTTGCCAGGTATTTAGCATCTCTTGTTCCTTCTGCTTCTCCTCCTCACGCTGTTACCCCCTCCCAATGCTATCAAATAAGAGATACTCTTAAAGTAATACCTCTTTATAAATAAACCCATAAGACACAGTATTTTGCAATTAAACTGTAGACTGGCAGCACCTGACATGTGGTAGTGGTCAGCTGTGGAAAATTCAGTTCTCATTTGGCCTTCCAGGCTGTGTGCCACTCAAGACAGCCCGTGAAATTTTTCTTTCTTTCTTTCTTTCTTTCTTTCTTTCTTTTTTTTTTTTTTTTTGGTAAGCGCTTAAAAAGATAATGGCATTGTTTTTAGGAGACTAATCAAATTGTTTTGGTGGTCACAGGTCTATTTAAAATCATATTCTAGTTAAAAACTGTTTGTCTTAGTTTAGAAAAGAAACATACAAACCAATAGCCTATAGTGTGCCACAGAATAGGAGTTTGGATTTAGGCAAGGTAAAAGGAGAAAATAAGCAATATAGGTGAGATGGTATTCAGTGCTGATTAAGGGACAGCTTGTCTCAAAGGTCAGATGGAAATGTCTCTAGGATTCTAAGAACCTTGAATTTGAAGTGCATATTACTCTATTTCCCCCTGGAAGAAATTCTTACTACTTAAGCAGTGTCAACATAGAGCAAACATTTATTGAGCAACTACTAAGGCCATGGTTCCTTTTTCTTTTTCTTTTTTTCTTTTTCTTTTTTTTTTGGTTTTTCTAGACAGGGTTTCTCTGTGTAGCTTTGGAGCCTATCCTGGCACTCACTTTGTAGACCAGGCTGGCCTCGAACTCACAGAGATCCACCTGCCTCTGCCTCCCGAGTGCTGGGATTAAAGGTGTGCGCCACCAACGCCCAGCCATGGCTCCTTTTTCAGATAGCTATAAAAATAAAGATGGCATAATTGTCCTTATGGAGCAAACAGCATAGTAGGAACATCAATAGAAGTATTGCAGGATAGTATGCAGGTCTGTAGCAGATGGCTGAGGAACTTGAGAAGTCTAAGAGGTTGTATTTGACTATGTTTTGAAAATCACCATTATTTTAATATTTAACAAGTAAACAAATACTTTTCTTGTTAAAATATCCTGGCTCATAAAAGTTTATGTTTTGTTTCAGAATTGCTGTAATTTTAATAAGGAATTTGGGAGGATGGAGAGTGTTATATTGTCTGAATATCTATACCTCTCCTCAGTTTTTTAAATGTTGCAGTCCTAATACCAAGACAATGGTACTAAAGGTGAAATCTTTGAAAAGTGGTTTGACAGAGTTTCCCATGAGTGGACTATGCCCTTACAAAAGAGACCTAGCCCACCAATTCTACTCTGAGAGTACACAGGGGAATGGTGTCATATGTGAAGCAGAACATGGATCCTCACTGGGTACTGAACCTTGATCTAGCTATCAGTACTTCGAGAACTGATTCTCTGTTATTTGTAAGTCATCTGTTTTATTTTGTTTTGTAGTAGCTGTTGAATAAATTTATGGAAGAACTTAGATCTACAGAATTTAGGGCACTATCTGCTATTAGCACAATTGCTGGTCCTTCTCGGAGGTACCCGTTCCCATTTGTATTTGGGTAGAGACACATATTTGATAGAAAATATGATGTTTAGGAGTTCATAGTGAAATGACAGTATTATTCATCATTGCTCTGGGTTAGGCTTGGGTGAAGCCTAGAAGGACTGACTAGGCCAGATGAAAGAGGAAGAAACCCAGAGGTTGACTGCTCAGGACACTCACATGAGGGCTATGTAACATGGAGTAGGCTGCACTGGGTACTGTCCTGTTTCCAGTACCACACCCATACTGAGGGAAGGTTCCTGGTTGCTGAGGTTTTAAAATCCTATTGCATTCTCAGCTGCTTGTAGGTTCTTTATATTCCTGAGCCTCAACTTCCTACCCATTTCATGTGGCAGCCCTGAGTATTAAATGTCAATCTGTCTGAAGTGTCTAGGACCATGCCTGCAGAGCCTATGTGTGCAAATGTTAAATTTCATTATTCCCTTGATAACCAGTTTTCATGTTTGACTTTACAGTGAATTCCCTAGTTATGTTATTTTTCTACTGCCTTTGGCTGGACAGAACATAGATCTTTTTAGGCTGTCAGCTTGGCAAAGAAAAGGAGGAAAAACAGGAATGCAGAGTAAATGGAAAGAGCTTTGTCCAGTAGACCTACATTCAAGTTTTTGCTATGTGAATATTTGTGGCATGAGTTTAGGCTTGTAACACAACTGTAGTTTATTCTATGGGAAAGAAAAATAATGCCTGCATCATCACAGATTAGTTGTAGAAATAAATGAAATAGTGGAAGTTCTCACTACATTGTGGGAAACTAATGGTACCAACTATTCTGGATTATTTTTCTGGATTGCTGTTATCCATACACTTTGAGTTAAAACAAAGTACTTTCCTAGATTATTATTTCTCTCTCTGCAGGTTGTTTTACTCTGCAAAGTGTCACCAGAGCCGTGCATCTAGATTCTTAGCACGGTTCTTGAAGAACTTGAGCCTTAGAAGCCCTGCCCTTGAAATTGTGTGCGCAAAGACATGGGTTTTCTCTGATGAGGCCCAAATCCTTTCTTCAGAAGAGTGGCCTGTTGCCTTCTCTTAGGCAGGTGTGGTTGCTTTGGTTGGATTTCAGTGACGCATACAACTTACCTCTCTGATAGTCTTATATACAGTTTGAATATAAAATATACTATTTTGGTTGGGGTTGGGGAAATAGTTCAGCCAATAAATTGCTTGACTTGCAAGTGCAGCAATTTGAGTTTGATCCCCAGGACCCACATAAAATAAAGCTAAGCATGTTGGTATGAGTTTGTAATCCCAGCGTTGGAGATGCAGGAACAGGTGGATCCCTGGAGCTTGCTGGCCAGCCAGCCAATGCTTCTTGGTGAACTCTAGTATAGTAAAAGACCCTGACTCCAAAAAACATAGAGGATGCCTGAGGAAGGATTCCTCTGGCCTCCACATTCACATGGACACTTCTGCATGCACACATACTCACGTACATGAATACACACACACACACACACACACACACACACACACACACACACACACACACAAAGATATATCATTTTGTAAGCATGTGCCTAGATGCGCAGGGGATATGCAATGAATACTTCTAAGTGTTGCTAAACATTACATTACTAAAGCAACATCTGGGCTGGTCTTCCCAGCCACAGCACTAAACACTTAGAGCAGAGCTGGTCTTACCTACTAGGGTCTTGCATGGTGCCTAACATAGAGTAGATGCATAGTAAATGCTTGAGACCAAATGAAGAAGTAATGATAAAGTGGATAAGAAATAGGTGCCAACTGTCTCCCTTAACCTTTTTGTTTTCTCCTTTTCCCCAGTTCTTTCAATTCCTCCCAATAAACAGTGTCATGAATCCCTTAGCTATCCTCTTACCTTTTAAGAAGATAATACTTCTTTCATTTCCTCTCCACAAAAATGAAAAGTGACATGCCTCTATTATAAAGAAATGGCCTCAGCAACTCCTGGAAAAGCACTAGTGGTTAATAAGTTACTTTTTATTTAAATACATATGCTTAATGCTGAATTACATTGTAAAACTCTCAGGGTGATTTATGGTCTCAGTCGGCCTTAATTAACATCCATTCCAGGGGAATAGTAAATGGGAATGGCCTTCACAATTGAGGGCGAACAATGAACTCTCTGGGTGTTGTCCAATTTGTAACATGATTTACATGGAAGCAAGCCCTTCCTTTCTTGGGGTTATCCCTTTTTCATCTGGTGTTTAGGACGGGTTATATATAATCCATAGATAGGAACATTTGCTGTCAAATACATTGGCTGATTTAAAGCTAGGCCACAAAATGGTCACTATTAATAAAGAGGGGGAGAGAGAGAAAAAAAAAATCTCCTCTGAGTCTTTGCAGGGATTCCAGATTCTTGCTATGTGTCATCGCTTGTCCAGCCCATGGCGGTTTTACGAAGTGACCATAATGAAAGTCAGATTGAATACACAGGATACATACGTTTAATCAACAGTCATTGGAGCCCATAGTGCTGGAAAAGTTATAAGAGCCCCGTGAATGCAAATTTATGGCAAAAGAATCCAAGGGGCGGGAGGAGATGAATGTCTGCTGAATGGTACTACCTGACACGGGACACCAAAAGACTTTTTAGAGTGAGGGATTTCAGTGTAAGGTTTGGCTTGTAAAGCTGCCAGCTGCTTGGTTTCAAAACTTGAAACATTTCCAAAACCTTGGACGAGGCACTTTATACACGCACTAGAGTAAATACTCTGGTTTTACTACCAATTTAAATGTGCTCAGTTTACAGTAATGAGCTTGTATAGGCATTACCTTGTTTATAGAAAGTGGAACAGGAAGAAATGAACATTAACCAGGACCAGTAGCAGTTCCCATTGCCTTCTCCTGCAACACGGATGGCAAGTCTAGTTTCTACCAGTTTGGGACTATGTCACAACTGACACTGGTGTGGTGTGCTTGGCTTTGATGTCATGTTGTTCCATCAGTGTCCCAGATGCTGTCATTCAACATGCTTCTACCAAAGCCAACCACTTGACTGTTTCTTACTATTTTTGCTAAAACAGATGCCAGTAGCATAGTTAGAAATTATGGGACCATAGATTGTACATAATTGTAGATTGTAGGAAGCCTGCTTTCTACAAGTGAGATTTCGTTTCAGGGGTCATTTATTTCCTCTTAAAAATTATTTGCATATGATGTGGTATGGATATGGAAGCCCTGGTCTTTGTCTGTTGCAATGGTGAGTCAGGACTCTCTTTGGCTCTCTTACTGATGGGATCATATGCCAGAGATAGGCAGATGTGTTTAGACTGAGAGACATAATGCATTTGGCCTAGAGAAGAAGGAAAACAAATCTAGGAGACCCTAGTAAGCACAGTGTCTAGAATAGAGTAGACACTCAACAAATATTGGTGAAAGAGATAAGAAACAAAGAGGAGGGAGGGCAGAAGGGTACTAATAAAAAGAGAGCATAGATGCCCATGTCTAAGAGGCACAGATTCCTGAGTTAAGTTGTGTTCAGAATTTTGGAAAAGAAAAAGGAGAGAAGCCGTATAGGGAAATTCTGAGGTTAACAGACAAACAAACATAGACAGGAAGGCATTGATATCAATGCAAATAGAGATTTGTTAGGTATTACAAAGAAAAAACCATATCCTTCTGAGTCCCATTGAGCCCAAGTCCTTTGGGTCCATTGTCTACATGAGTCCTAACCCTGCTGCTATCCAGAGTTTGGCTCCTGGTCTTTACTTTTCTATTTCTTTGCGTGGTTTCTCAGAGTCTCTTGGACCAAGGACACAAACTTATGAATATCAGTATGACACTACTCAAGCATCAGCACACTCCTGCAGTTCCTCCTCCACTGTGGAGAGTACTAGCAAAATGTAAAGACTGCCCAAGCCAAGAGCATGACTCAAGCGTACAGCAAATTAAGAGTTCTCATAGCACAGTCATTATAAATGGCTGTCAACTTTTGTTTGCTTGTTTTCATGTTCCAGGCTTTCTGTTTGCTGAATGGTCTTGCTTTTCCTAGCATATTTCATGTTGAGAAAAGAAAAAGGGCAAGCTATTAAGCCATAATAATTCATAATGTCGGTACTTATATTGTGAGTTCCCCTGGGAAGTGAAGTTTTCTCTTTGTCTTCATGCTCCCTCTTTCCCTCTGTTCCCTCAGCTCTCATCCTTGAATATCTTCTCTAGTCATTTATTGCTCTGATGTGCTTCCTCTCCCTCTGTTTCCTCACCTTTAATCCATGAATTTCTTCTCCATTTATTTACAACATCAAATCTGTGAGATTGCTTTGGGGCCTCTTATACGATAATAGAACTGTATTTTAAAAATATTTTTCTAGCACTATTTTAGTGACTTTATGAATCAATGGAAACTTATTTTTTCTCCCATGGCATTTTTTTTTACCCTGTTTTTATCTTTGTTCTCTGTAAATGTGGGATTAGTTGATAACTTTGAAAATTGTTTCTCTTTTGGCATGGCTTCCTACTTTCTTTGACTCTGGCTGCTTTTTATGTATTTTTGGTTTCACTCACAATTGTTTTTATGGATTTTCATGATTCCTGGGCCTGGCTTCCCTGAATGTTCACTTCCTACCCCAACAATAATTTTGTGGTAGGGGTTGGTGTCAAGGAGCCAGGGGAAGTCCTATCCTGTGGGCTTTCTATATGGCCAGGGTCTTGGTGATGGGAAGGAGGGAAGCTAAACTTACCTTTTCTGTGTCACACTTAAGCCAGGATATCAGATGGTCCCCAGAAAGGGACTACAGTCAAAGAAGAGGGGCTGCCCAGCCAGCGGAATCATTTTATTAGGGATAGAGTTTCTGCCTTCTACCTTCCCTGCCCTACCCCCCAGGTCATCCTCCCTCATTCGCTCTTGTTTCCTGGAGTATTCTTCTAATGTTTCAGGCACACTGTCACACCAATCCCTCCCTTCTCTGTAGAGAGCATTTGGAATTCTTATCTCTGCTGTCCATCTTGGCACTAAATCACAGACTGCCTTACATCATTTAACTTTCCTGAAAGTAATCTAGTCTGTGAAATATTATTATAAGTCCCAGAACAGCAGAGGGCATGTCTCCCGTGAATTTTCAGTAGTACGAACAATTCCAGGTTTAGAATCGCCCTTTAATAACAATTCCATAGGTTTTCCTTTTTCTATAAAATAAAATTTCTGCTTAATTATTCCCCACACTTGGTTCCAAATTATGCTATTTTTGTCTTGTCAATTTATCTCACAGGGAAAGATGTTAGAGAGAGTTGTACAGGTCTCTTAATCTTATTAGGTATTGCATTGCAATACAATCCATAGCTCTTCTTTTTTAGATGTTTCTTTAAGCAAGTATTTTTAAATTTTGATATTTTAAGAGGTTAGTAGTTACTGCTAGAAGTAGTTACACAAGATTTTGATTTCATCAATGAAGGAAATGGTGTCCTTTAAGATTCTTGCCATCCCAATGCAACAAGATTGTGGACAAATATGTATATGTGCACATATGCACATTTGAAGTGCATATACTTAAATTTCAGTTTCTAGTGATTTTTGATAGTATGCTGATCATATGTAGATCTTACATTCTAAGACTTTGCTAAATTTATAATCTTATCTTTGTAGATTTCTTAGGAATGTCTACATGAATAATCATGTCATTTCTAAAGACATTTTTCAACTTCTGTCTTATATGTTGTAATATGAAATATTACAGTGTGAAAGAAAAATACCAAGAACAGATATCCTTACAGTTAGTTTTAATAATGAAAAAGAACAATGCTCTGAAAATTAATAGAGAGCTAAAGGAAAATGTTAAAGCTAGATTTGCTCTAGTGGTAAATGCTGGTGCTAGTTCTAGGAACACAGTAAAATAAACCCCACTCAACACAGCAGGATGCTCTGAGAGCAGCCAGCAAGATGGACCACATCCAGGACTGTAGACACCATTCAACATATTCTAAACAGTAGAAATAAGACAAATATACTTTCAGACCACTGGGGGATTGAACTAGAACAGAAAGATAGCTGGACAATCCTATCCCCTTGCAATACTTGGAGGTTAAACAATGTACTTCTAAACTACACCAGTGCCAATGAAAACAATCTCAGGAGAAATTGAAAATATTTTGAACTAAATAAAAACAAAACATCAAAATAATATTGAATGTATACATTAAAAGAAAAACCTAAGCTGCTGTTTTAGGAAAACAGAATGAAGAACTGTTAGTCTAGAATAAACAGAAGAAAATAATTTTTAAAAATGATAGCAGACATGAACTAAATTTTTTTAAATGATAAAATCAGAGGTTCTTTCCTCATAAATAAATAAATAAATCAATAAGAGTACCAAACTGCTAGTCTAGCTATCCAAAGTGATAGAATCTAAATTAAAAATGAAAAAAGAGGCATCACCACTGTTCCCATCGAGAATGAAAAGATATTTTTAAAGTATTATGAACAACGATGGATCTGCAAATTTGATAATTTAAGAGAAATGAACAAATTCTTTTAAAGACATATTCAGCCAAAACTTAAACAAAGAAAAATAAATTTAAATAAGCATAAATGTTTTCAAGAAATTGAGCTGGTAATTAATAAACTTAAAAGCATCAAATCCAGATGTTACCACTGGTGACTTGTATCAAACATATAAATTCTTCACATTCTATTCTATAAAGTATAATGAGGGGAACATTAATTTATTTTATGGGACTATCATTATCCAAATACCAAAACTATATAAAGACTTTATAAGAAAAAAGAACTACAAAGCATACTCTCATGAGCATAGCTATAAAACCTTCAAAAAATATTAACAAATTTAATCCAACAACATATAAGAATAAGTAGACACCAGTGTTATTTCTGACCATATTTCAGGTGGACAAGACTATCCAAAATATAATTAATGTAATCCATCTCATCAATGAATTGATAAAGAAAACAAATTACATCATCATGTCTTTGCAGGAAGAACATTTGGCAAAATCTTAACACCTACTCAAGACAAAACACTTCTCAGCAAACTAGGAGCAGAAAAAGAATGTCCTCAACTTAACAAAGGACATATAAAATGTAGAACCACCAGTATACTTAATGGTGAAAAACTAGATACTTTCTTAACACTGAAAAGAGGCAAGATGTCTGTCCCCTATGCCATTCATCTATAATATTGCAAGAATTCCTGGTTAGTCAGTGAGCTAAGAAAAAAGAAATAAAAAGTGTATGGACTGGGAAGGAAGAAATGAAAGTGCCTTTGTTTATAGATGAAATAATTGTTGTAGAATCTCTAGGAAGATACTCATTCCAAACATGAAGATTCATAAGACCAGTAGGAGATTACTACAAGGTTGCAGGAACACCTCCATACCAGAAACAAACCACTGGAATTTAACAGTAGAAACACACAGCACCACGGAGGGAGCAGAGGTGAGAGAGACAGACTGTCTTCAGTATCTTTATGAGAATATATTCTTTATAAGCCACAGTTTAGATAAAATAAATCAAAAGAGATTTAAACAAATGGAAGGATAGTCCATGTATAGAAAGACTTGGTATCTTAATTTGATCTATAGATTCAATAAAATAACAAAAGTTCAAGTAAATTACTTTGTAGCCATCAGCAAGCAGATTCAAAAGTGGGTATAGGAAGACAAAAGACCCAGGATTGTTAAGTATTCAAAGAGGACAGAGTTGGAAGGCTAGCATTATCCAACTTCAAGACGGACTTACTAAAAAGTTCTAGTAATGAGACAGTGTGATACAAGAAAAAAGCAAATGAAATAATTTAATATTTCTAAAGATAAAGGTAATGGAGCTAAGGTATACACTGACAAATTCACTCCAAGGTGAGAGATTGAAACAAGATTTCTCAATTATCATAGGTGGAACAGATAAATGGTTAAATATTAAGATGTAGAAAACTGTCTCTAATAGTTAATATAGCAGGACAAAGAAAAGAAAGGTGTATAAGAATAGATGAATGGAAAGCCCAGAAAGTGGTTGTATCTACTAGCATGGCAGGTCCAGCTGGAGGCCAGACCAGAAAGAAGCACTTGGGTAGTTTGGGTGATACTGCCAACAGTCTAGTTCTTGAGTGGTGTGTTCATAGTGTGTTCTCATAGGATACATCTTCCCTTGTGCTTCTGTTACACATATCCTTTTGTATAAATTTAATAAAAATCTGTTGCCCAAATAAAGTCTTTATTTTTCTGTATGCTTGAGATTTTATCCTGGAGTAGAGGTTTTTCTAATCTTATCTGTAAAAATGTTAGACAGTGATTCATGTCCCCTTCTAACAGACATTCCATTCCAGTAACATTAATTAAGAGTTTACCACATCCAGTATGTCTCCTAATACCAACAGCAACCTGTAAAATCAGTGATGCTTTTCACAACCATGAAAAGAAAATTAACGTTCATGGGCTACTTTGTCCCATCCTCTTAGGAACCTGACAAGGGCAGGTTCCTTCTTTTATGGGTTATATGTTTCTTTTACCGTCACTTACATCACAGAATTAAGTTAAAAGTAAATGCTTAGCAAGGCGGTGGTGGCACACACCTTTAATCCCAACATTAGGGAGACAGAGGAAGGCAGATCTCCAAGTTAAGGTCAGCATGGTCAGTGTGAGTTCCAGGACAGCCAGGGCTACACAGAGAAACCCTGTCTCAAAAAAACAAAACAAAACAAAGTGAATGCTTGTAAATTTACAAAGAAATTAAGCAATAGACAGGGAGTCAGATGTCTTTTCTATTTTCAAAGCCCTCTAGAGTGGGAAAGCCCACATTTTTCCTTACACCCACTCTGAAACCCATCATACTGTAAAGCAGAATTTCCTACTTTTCATTAATAAGACTTTGAGTTGAAATAACATGAAAAACCTTGAATTAAGCATTTTTGGCAACATGGGTCAATATTTTAAGTTAGACTTTGAGTTATTTTAGTTTCCACAAACTCATATGTAAAGGATGCTTTGGAAAAAGGAAGGTGTTGCAACATTTATTTCTTCATTCAGAATATTTGTTTTGACATTTTATAGTAAAAAAAAAAAGATAGAGATAGGCACTAAAAGAGAACTCATAACTTTCAACATTTTTCTTTTTAAATTATTTAAGATAAAAAAATGTGAAAAACTGGTGTTAAATATTCACCCAGATTCTCTAGATGTTCTCATATTACATAGTATAATATTAAAAATCAGGAAGTAGACATTGGTATAATATTAGTGTTTAACTCTAAAGCATTAATCCTATTTTATCAATTATCTCACTATCTCCTTTCTTGTTCTTTTCTCCCTCTGGTCCAGGAGCTAGTCCATGGTGACATGATGCAAACATTTTTTGTGCCTTATTGGTGCTCTCCCCCTTTATGGCATTGACACTTTAGAAAAGTATGGGCCATTTCTTTTGTTGGGTGTTATTTAATTTAGATTAGCCAGGGTTTTGTCCTGATTAAACTCAAGCTGTGTCTTTGGGGGAAAACACCGAAGAGGAAATCTCATGTCTCTCAGGAGTGGACAGATGTCAGCTTGTCTCAACACTTCTGATCACATGATTGATGATCAAATGATCACAGGATCGAGGTGGTGTTTGCTAAGTTTTCTCTTTGAAAGACTTAAGTATGCACTAGGCTGAACTCCTGGAATTCAGTTGCAGAGAGGGAGAAGTGATGAACAAAGGGGTCAAGACCAGGCTGGAGAAACCCACAGAAACAGCTGACCTGAACAAGGGGAGCTCATGGACCCCAGACTGATAGCTGGGAAACCAGCATAGGACTGACCCAGACTCCCTGATTGTGGGTGTCAGTTAGGAGGCCTGGGCAATCTATGGGGCCTCTGGCAGTGAATAAGTATTTATTCCTAGTATATGAATGGACTTTGGGTGCCCATTCCCCATAGAGGGATACTTTCTCAGCCTAGACACATGGGGGAGGGCCTAGGCCCTCCTCCAGATGATATAACAGACTTTGAAGATTCCCCCATGGAAGGCCTCACCCTCCCTTGGGAGCAGAAAGGGGATGGGATAGATGATTGGTGGGGTGCAGGAGAAGAGAGGAGGAAGAGGGAACTGGGATTGACATGTAAAACAAGCCTGTTTCTAATTTGAATAAAAAAGGAAAAAAAGAATTAAGTATAGAAGGGAGATTCTTAAGAAATGAATAAAGGAATATCCAAATTTTCATTAAAAATTTTCCTACTAGTTTCACCATCCACTGATTTTTTTCCTGCAGTAGAGATATATAACAGATGCTGAACATCTAATGCCCGTGTTCCTGGTATTTGACTGTGAAGAACTTTGCCTGTTATTTGTTTATTCATTATACTATATCGTAAATATCATCAGATTCCCTTGTCATTCCATGGGTAATATCTGTTACTATCATTATTTTTAATAACAAAGAAGAGTGTAAAGCCGGGCATTGGCGGTGCACGCCTTTAATCCCAGCACTCGGGAGGCAGAGGCAGGCAGATTTCTGTGAGTTCGAGGCCAGCCTGGTCTCCAGAGCGAGTGCCAGGATAGGCTCCAAAGCTACAGAGAAAGAAACCCTGTCTCCAAAAACCAAAACCAAACCAAACCAAACAAACAAACAAACAAAAACAAAGAAGAATGTAGAAATAAAAATAGAAACACTGAAACTAGCAGCTTAAGTCCAAGTAAAGTAGACCTGGTGATCTGGAGGAAGAGACACTGTAGCACAGAGCAAAGTAGGAGTGGTGCAGACACTGAGCATGGACTACAAAGGAGGGCTAGAGCCCAGGATTGGACAATGGGAACACCTTCATAATATCAACACTTTGTATGCCAAGAAGAGTAGTCACATTTACTGTCTGATCCCGATGAACCCTTTCTAATATTTTAGCAAGATTCTACATTTTCAGTTACTTGTGAAAACTTTAGAGTGAGACTAACGAGATGATGAGAACAAGGTAAGAGCGGAGGCCTGGTGAGTGAAACTGCTATTCCTTACTGACGTGGGTGTCATACAGTTAACTGAGGTGAACACTGCCTGTGAGCACAGTCACCTGCAAAGCAGCCACCATGTGTGAGTCTGGAACATCTCCCTCCTCTGAAATACTGGTTCCAGATTTTTAAACACAGCTCTGCCGGTTGCACTTGGTCAGTGCTCTGGTTCTTCTTGTCCCTGTGTCCTCACAGTGAGGCCTTCTGGAGAAGTTCCAAGGCTCACCATTTTGTAGAGAGATGACAACCTTTTTAATATTATAATTAAAAATCTTTCCTTTTTAGTTTTATAACTGTTGTATCAAGTAGTTTTACTCATAGACATACTAAGAATAAAAGAATCATCAAGTATCTTTCTATTAAAACAAGATGGCCCAGTGTCTTAGTAGACTTCTTATATCAAATAATTAAACCTTTCCCACCGAGTGATTTTTATTTTTCTTGGGGGGGCACTGTTGGTTGGGGATCATGAACATGAGGCAAACATTCTATCACTGAGCTAAACCCACAAGCTGATTCTTTGATTAGAGTTTGAGAAAATTTATCTTAGAGATTCCTAGCTAAAGATTTCACTAGATAGCCCTTTATAGTCCCACCAAAATATACAAAGTGGGCCTGTGTCTCTGCCTCCACCTTCTGAGCTCACAATTATGAAATGTCTTTCTCTGCTAATTTTCCTCTATCCCTTGATAAATAAACTTAATTCTGAATTCTTAACTGTGTTCAGTAAAAGCTTAAAAAATATGACTAAGGTGATGCCTCTGAACTGTTTTCTTGATTCTTGGAATATCTGAGTGGAGTCAGTGTAACTAGAAAATTGAAAGACAGTTGTAATCATGGTTGGTGACTTACTCATTTCTATAAAATCCCATGATTTCATTGTTTCCTTATTTTTATGTTTTTAAGCATTAACTGGAACTCTTTGGTGAGTGATGTTGAAATCAGTCCTAAGATAATGAATTAGCACAATGTTTCAAGATTCAGGGAAAGTGAGATGACTTTAAATTCCTGCAGTTTGTCTTATATTTTTAAAATGATCAATGGATTTAGAAATGCTAATAGCAAGAAAATGAGTTTTATCCTATTAAAATATAAGGTGTTTTGGTTTTTTTTTTCTGATGCATAAAGGCACTAACTGCTAAGCTTGACTCCCTGAGTTTGATCCCTAGAACCTCCACAGTGGAAAGAAACAACAGACCCCCACAAGTTGTCCTCTGATTTCCACATATGTATTACAGTGGGCACCCATGAATATATACCAATAGGCACAGAATAAACAGATATTAAAAGTTATTTAAAAAGTGATTTTCTATTTGGACTTTAGAAAACCTCCAAGAAATAAAATCATGCAATCCTTAGAAATATACTTCACAAGAAAACTTAAAAACTAAATTTGCATTCAGCAGACCATGGTGTTATTTGAAAGGCTAAGGAACGGAACACTTGGAAGGACTGTTTAAAATCCTTTTCAAATGTAAGAAAAACATGCCTCTAATAAAATCTTAGACCAGTTTGAAAGTTCTAGAGGTTCTTTGGTCTTGCTAACACGTGTGGCTTACGACTTGCTTAGCTCACTAGTTAGACTAGGTGGCATAGTTAATTCTTAATTTAGAAGTTGACTATAATTAGGAAAATGCTTATTCTAGAACCATTCAGGTTCCTTGAAGATTCCCTGAGACTGCCAACAGAGAAAGTGGTAGGAAAGTCCTAATGACTATCACTTTAACCCAGGGTTTTACCTCTATAGATAATGTCCAGAAATTAGACTACCTATACTGTTAGCCTTGGTATGGGATTGTACACAAGACGCTCTATCTTTCTGTGTTTATTGGTGGAAGGACACGCTAACTGGTTGACATGTTCGTTGAAGTTAAGATTCCTACTTAACTTCTTTGGATGAAGCAACTGTCGTGAGACAATAACTCCTGCATTAGGAGTGAGGCTGGACTTGATATTGTTTTGAAGGTCTTTCAACACTTCAGATTCTATACATCCATATCAATAAGTATATAGAACTAGTATTACTATGCTTTCATACTGCTGAACCACTGACTGGCTTCTGAGCTCCCATATTTCATATCCCATTTTGTTGTGTCCTGTAGATCTTCATTAACAATGAATGGCAGAACTCAGAGAGTGGGAGAGTATTCCCTGTCTGCAATCCAGCCACAGGGGAGCAAGTGTGTGAAGTTCAAGAAGCAGACAAGGTATGTGTTGCTTAGAAAATTCCCTGTGGGAGAAACCCTGTCTCAATAAATACTGTGGGATAACCTTTTTGTACACTGTGAATATGTGTTACTCTCCTTGGTTAATAAAGAAGCTTCTTTGGCCTGTAGCAAGGCAGACTATAGCTAGGCAAGAAAGTCAAACTGAATACAGGGAGAAAGAAGGGTGGAGTCAGTGACACAAGCCAGCTGTCCAAGAAACAAGACACCAACAGGCTGGTAAAAGTCACGGCCATGTGGCTATACATATAATTAGTAGAAATGGGTTAATTTAAATGTAAGAGCTAGTTAGCAATAAGCCTGAGCTATAGGCCAAGCAGTTTGTAATTAAAAAAAAAAAACAAAAAACAAAAAAGAAAATCCCCTGTGGAATAACCACCACCAACAGCAAAACAGTGGGTATGTGTTCTAGATGTTACACTTAGGTTCAAGCATCACTTCTTTGATGACAGCAGGTAGTTTGTCTTATTGAGTGTTTCTCTTCGGTTGTGCCTCTTCATCTTTAACAGGTGGATATAGACAAGGCAGTGCAGGCAGCCCGCCTGGCCTTCTCTCTTGGGTCAGTGTGGAGAAGGATGGATGCTT
The DNA here is from genome assembly GCF_003668045.3 of Cricetulus griseus. Lineage (NCBI taxonomy): Eukaryota > Metazoa > Chordata > Mammalia > Rodentia > Cricetidae > Cricetulus > Cricetulus griseus. The sequence goes on from NC_048597.1 coordinate 182,767,079, forward strand.
CTGAAAGAGGACGTTTGTTGGACAAGCTTGCAGACTTGGTGGAACGGGACAGGGCTGTTCTTGCAGTAAGTAAACCAAGAAAGCAGTTATGTTTCTACTCCAAAATGACCACTCAACTGGAATGTATTCTGTGAAGTGTTGTTGGGCAGGGGAGCTGGGGAAGTGTATAGTATATGAAACATGAGAGATCTTTGGGGAAGCTCTTTGTGTCATTTTGAAGAAAAAAGCCATAGTATTGCATCACTACTAAGGATCTTCCTTTCTCATTTTCTTACACCTCCCAAGAGCAAAGCAAAACACATCCACTCAACAAGCAAAACAAAAGCATCAAGAAACAGGACCTCCAGGCTGTTTGTAAAAGACAAATGCCAAGTGGCTTTTTTTGTAAATCATTTAGGAAAAGAAGGATGTGGACTCTCATACATTCTACTCTGTTATACCAGTTTTTAGATTTATGAGAGAGAAATTTGCATTTCTTTTCATTAGAACTATTACACACACTCCCAACATGCATAGGGGTATCTTCTGATCTGGTGGGTTTGGTTGTTTTTCTAAAATAAAGGTTACTTTGAGGACTGGAATGTTGGGTTAGCAGTTAATAGTACAGACTGCTCTTCCGGAGGACCTGAGTTTGGTTCCCAGCAAGCATATATGGTAGCCCATGAATCCCTGAAATTCCAGCTCCAGGGAATCAGACCTCTGGCCTCCCCAGGCATCTGTATTTGTGCGCTCATACCCCCTCACACACACACCAAATACTTTAAGTAAAAAGAGGAATTTTCTAAATAGATAGTTCTTTTATAATGAAGACTTTATAAGGCTAGAGACCACAAAGGAATGTAGGCAGTGTATGTCAGGGAACCATCCTTGGATAGTCCTCAACTGGTTATGGACTCCACTTTTTCTCTGTTTCTTAAACCTTGGCTCTTTGTTAGTTAACTACATTAGAGAATGTGTTGTCTAATTTATGAACATACAAATGGTCTTAGAAGGACTAGGAAATGATTGGATCGTCTTTTATAAAAGTGAGCCAGTGTAGCGTGACCAGTAGCATTGAAAACGAGCTTCATCATTTTGTGGAATAAGTGGGCAAATTGTGCCATCAGTAATAGCATTATTTAACTTCATTGAATGGAAAATATTTCAGCTTTAGCTTTGTCAGTAATTAAACAATTTTATATCAGTGGATATTATAAAATGTCCTTTTGCAGAGAAACATGAAATTATAAATGTCCATTTTTGTTCATTCCATTTGTTAAGCTTCTAACAGCCTAGTGTGTCTCAAGTGAAAATAGTCTGACTTCTTTGTTTCAGTGGTTGTTGTTTTTGTAACATACTTAATCAATTTAGGAACATGTCATTAAAATAATGTTTATAATGTAGAGCTGTTTATTATTGCTATTTTTATAAATGGACCAGATACTTTACTCTTAATAGATAATGGTTGTTAACATAAATGTTTACAAAAACCAGCCTTTAAATTGTTAAAGTCTGGGCTTCCCCAGAGGAGATCTTGTTTATTTGGTGGTAATAAATAAGCTTGCTATGCACCATGAATATTTCAGTTCTCAGCAGGGGTCTTGGCAGCTGTGTAGAACACTTTATATCTACATTGAATGCATACAAAACCGACATCCTTGCCTCTCTTTGTGGATTCGGATTACTAGTGCACTCTTAGAAAGATCCCCATGCCGCTCTGACCATTAATATAACAGAAGATGGTTTGACAAGCAGAGCGTTTCTTTATCATCAGTTAAAGAAGCGTTGTGTTTATATATCTGGACAGTGGATAAGGAAAACGCACAGGCACAAGGACAGCATGTGTATGTCCATTGTGGAATTTTACTAGTAACTAAAGCAAGTCTGTTAGGACTGCACACCTTCCTGTTTGGGAAAGCGGAATTGAACAAGTGTGCATCACCATTCATACCCAGCCAGGTTCCCTCTATTCCTTGTTTCTTCTTCTGTAGAATCAGAATCACTACAGTGTATCACTACAAAGTTCTGAGGACTTAACTCTTCTCTATTTCTTTTCCTACAGACCATGGAATCCCTAAATGGTGGCAAGCCATTCCTGCAAGCTTTTTACATCGATTTGCAGGGAGTCATCAAAACCCTGCGGTATTATGCAGGCTGGGCTGATAAAATTCATGGAATGACCATTCCTGTTGGTATGTGAAACACGAGTATGTCAAAAAGGGAAACGTGGAGCACTGCTGGAAATACTTTACCAAACACAAAAAACCGCCATACACAATGCAGATATGGATCCACTAGTGGCAGTTTGAACCAAGCTTAGGGTCAAACAATATGTCACTAACCCTGACAATGTCCCTCTCTTCATGTATAGATCTAAGTGTGGAGGACCACTTAAATTCGTTTATCAGTCACCTGGGGAATAGCTATGCAGGGATTAGCGACTAAGAGCTAGCTAGGTAAGACCCTCAGGATTGAAGTGTTGGAACAGAAAGGAACGCAACAGAAGGGGATCTATTTTAGCTACTGGATGGAAGAAATTTTATAGGAAAGAAACCAACTGAAGTGGACACGAGGATCTGATAAATTTTTCCGCCAATCTGCCCAAGCCCCACCACCACATTAAGGTCCCAAGTAACACACAGAGACTTATATTAGGTACAATGCTGCTGGCCAAAGACTAGGGTTTCTTATCTTCTATCTCTGTCTTAAGTATTAACCATAATTATTAATCTATATATTCTATAGACTTATATGATCGAGGATGCAGGAGGAATGCATCCTGTCTTCCTGGTGATCACATGGTGACTGTGTACCTTTCCTACATTTCCCAAAATTCTCTTCAACTCCTAGTCCCACCTATCTTTTTATATTATTATTATTAGTTCTAGTTAGGGAACAGGCTTGTTTCACATGTAAGTCCCTTCTCCCTCTCCCTCCCCTCACCCCCATCCCTCCTCCCCCACCCCCAACCTACCCCCCACCCCATCCACCCGCCACTCCCCAGGCAGGGTAGGGCCCTCAACGGGGGCTCTGCAAAGTCCACCAAGTCTTCCTGTGCTGGTCCCGGGCCCTTCCCCATGTGTCCAGGGACAGAGTGTAACCCTTCACGCTAGCCCCACCTATCTTGCTCCCCCATTGGCCAACGGTGCTTTATTCAACAACCAATAAGACAAACATATACACAGAAGGACCTCCCCATCAAGGATCCACCTCATGGTGGTCAGTATAGTTAGACTAAGCCAGGGGGTTCCTGAGGGGTGAGAGAGGTGATAATTACTTAGATATTTATTCTCAGATTGGTTGAGCCATTCACATTTGTCCTTTGTAACACCATAATTCATTATCAACTTCATTGTTGATTGTTTTTCCATACTGAAGTCCAGAATTTAGGAAGGTCATGTGGTCTTTATGTATTACCAGTTTTTGTTTGGCATTATAACACAAGAAATAGTGAACATTTATCTCCATAACACTTGAACATGTTAAGTGTTCTTTCACATTTAAGATCTGATAACAATGTGATCCTGTAAAACAAACTGGAATTAAAGAATGTGTGCCTAATGAGATACTAATAACTTAGTGTCTCAACAAGGTCACTTGACGAGTGAATTTCAGGTCTAATAATCAGAACTTGTGTTAAGAATAATGGCACTGTGTTTTCTGTATGTTGACTACAGATGGGAAATCAAGTGTAGAGAACAAGTATCTACCTTGTTTGTCTTCTCGAATGACAGCCTTTTGGTAAAAGGCTTTGGAAAGGGGAGAAGAGATGACTATTTATTTTGGAACCTTCAACAAGATGCCATTTCCTCCAACAAGGGAGTTTCGCCCACTGCCCTTCTCATTCAAGACTCACAATTAGCTGCTATTGCAGAATATTGCAATATCAGTTTGATTCGAAAAGGGTCTGGTGCTATTTTCTTTATAACACTATCCATTATTTCCTGGCCTAGCACTCAGTGGAGCAATTTTCTTTAACCATAAATCCTGTGCTTTAACCATCCTGTGGCAACTCCTACTTATGATGATTAATAATAATCATTACTTCGATTTATTGGATACTTTCCTTTTGCTCACTTTTTATCTCTTCTGTTGTAGCAGCCCTGAGTAGTATAATCTTCTCCTTGTTGGTCTTTGTAACTCATATCGAGTCCTCTTTTCCTTTCCTGCCCATACATCCCTGCAATGGAAGATGAATCAAATTTAAAGTTATTTACAGTTTGCTGATCATGAAAGAGGAGTTGTGGTGCTCTAGTTTCCTCTGAATGAGTGTTGATTTTATTGATTTTATATTAAGTAGGAAAACAGGATCTATAAGGTATATGTCAGCATATAGTGAAGATTAAAAACTACCTGGGTCATATAGGTTTCATTTTTGTTCCATTCCAGTTTTACCTGTTAAACTGAAGAATGAGCTTTAAAAAATGCAGATAATGATCGATCCTAAGCTTTTGGCTTCAGTCAGCTCATTCTGGTACTGTCAGTAGTGAATGCATGGGTGAAATCTGAAATTCTGTTTAATCATAATGAGAGTAAGGGCTACTTGCTGAACTCACTTGCTAAGAACTGGGGTAGATATAGGAGCTGAATGGATGGGGACAAGAAGCAGTGAAGTCAGCTCTTCACAAGGAACCTCTTGAGGACACTTTGGAGAACCCAAGAGATCCATAAGGCTGATCTCACTTTATAGACACAGAAACCAATTACAGAAGAGTAAGCTAAATTTTTTTCAAGACTGTGTAATGAAATAGTTATAGATCTGAGTCCTATTAATGGAAGACTCTGGAACATGTAATATCACTTCTTAGAATCTTCCAGTAGACTCCTGGAAGGAATAGTGTTAGTACCACTTCATGCTGATGTAGTTTCATTGTTTGAATAAGCACCCAAAGAATTTGCCACTGTTGCAAAATGATCAGACAACTCTGCATGGTGTTTACATACACTGGAATGTTCTAGAATACAGAATGGAATAGTTCTATGCTTTGGCCTAAATACTTAATACTCAGATTATTGAATTCATCAAATTATCAATTAATAATTTACTTAATAATTAAGTATTAGTTATTGAATAATTAATCATTGATTAATTATCCAGAATTACTCCTACAGAGTAATTCTTTTTTGTTTTTTTAGTTGCTTTCTCTTTTTTTTTAAATTTTATTTTAGAGGCACTCATATTTACTTATCAATCCCCCCATTCCCTCACCCTCCCATCCTCCCATGTTCCGCCCCAAACCTCCCACCCCACCCTCTACCCCCCACCTCCTCCTCAGGGATAGTGAGGCCCTCCATGGGGGACTGTAAAAGTCCATCATATCATTTGGGGGAGGGCCTAGGCCCTTCTTGCTGTATCTGGGCTACAATAGTATCCCTCCATAGCGAATGGGCTCTCAAAGCCCACTTTTGCTCTAGGGATAAACACTGGCTCCACTGTTAGAGGTCCCATAGACTGTCTTGGCCTCCTAGCTGTCACCCACATTCAGAGGGCTTGGTTTGGTCCAATGCTGGTTCCCCAGTTTTACAACTAGGGTCTCCATGCTCTCACTAGGTCAGGTCAACTGTTTCTGCCAGTTTCTGCAACACCATCTTGGCTCCTTTACTCATCCCTCTTCCCTCCCTGCAAGTGGATTCCATGGGTATGCTTCAGTGCTTGGCTGTGGGTGCCTGTTTCTGCTTCGACCAGCTACTGAATGAAGGCTGTAGGAATGGTTACCAAGGTAGTCATCAATCTCATTGTAGGGGAAGGGCCTCAAAGGCAGCCTCTCCACTACTGCTTAAATTCTTAGTTGGGGTCATCCCTGTGGATCCCCTAACATTTCCCCCGTTCAATACCTCTCTCCACACCTGTACTGTCTCCCTCTACCAAGGCATCTCCTTCTTGCCCTCCTCTATTCTCCTCTATCTCAGTCCTCTTGTTCTCCTCCCCCTCCCCTTCTCCCCTTCTGAATAATTAATTAATTTAATTATCATTTATTTAATTAATCATTTAATTATTCAGAATTACTCCTCTAGAGTAATTCTAATGTAGTCAAATGCCCTACCCAAACCCAGAGTAATTCTGTGTGAATATTAGAGATAGGAAGATGGTGTCCATTATGCTATAGATTCTTATGTTACTAAAAAGAACTCATTTTATTGTTACTGGCTATAGGAGACTTGCTACAAGTCATGAAATGTCAATGGTTGTTATCACGGGGAGCATGAGGTTCATATCACTTATGTCAGTTTCTGACACATTAAGATTTTTGACTATAATTAAATCATAAGATTTTATTTTATGTGCAAGATGTGCCAGAATATGAGAATAAAAGCTACACTAAAGTTTTTAAAGCATTTATAGTTTCTGCCTTTAAAAATAATGTTTCCCTTGAAGGAATTACCCAAATATTTAAACTTTCAATTAACTAAATGTTAATATCTCTCTGTCTCCATCTCTCTGTTTCTATCTCTTTGTCTCTCTCCTCCCTCTTCCCCTGTGTAATTTTATTAAATCCCCAACAAAGGATGTAGGGAAGTGGCTCAATTTTCACAAGTATCAAAGAGACGTATTCTGTGCTCTCCTTTAGAACAAAGGCTTTTCCTAATGTACCTACTGTGTATGCATACTCAGCAGACATTAATGCACTGCTCAACCAAGTTCATAGCCCAATGGGATATCCAGTTGTAAGGTTCTTAAAGTCTTCATGATTCAAGGGTTCAGAATGTATTCAGCAATATCACTGGGTACTTTGAGCATTGTAGTGTGAGAGGCACCTTGTAGCATCTAGACAGCATGGGTAACCTGAAAATTAGTTCTATACAGTACTAAGTGAATAGACTTGATTTATTTTAATTCTTAGACTTAAAGAATATGGGAAGAAAAAATGTTACCGAACCTTGAAACTTGTTACTTGGTAATTTTTCTTGAAATGAGGCCAGCAAACAGCTCTGTGTACATTGTTAAGGAGTGATCAAGCAAGTGATAGAGCTAGTGACATTGGAAAAGTTTAGGAAGTTGTCTCCCAAAGAACTGGCCTCTGGTGACCCTGATTGCTGTGAGTCCTGATAGCTGTGAGCGGCCTCTAAGTGCCATTAGTCCTCCCCAAGGGACCCAGTAGAAGGTACATCTCTCCTGTGTTCCAGAAATCACAGCTGGCTAACTGGCGATGTCCCTTGGACATATCGGAGCACCCATTGAGTTCACAGGATCCAGGGCCCTTTCTTCATTCTTTCCACTCAGTGTTCTCTTGAGAAAAGCTCAAGAGCCAAGAGACCCAGGGGTTCTTTTCTTAGAACTTAGTAAAACCATCTGTGAGGACTTGAAGAGTCAGTACCCTTTCTGTGCCAGCTTTTCACTCTGTGTGTCAAATCTATGAACAGATTATCAAGTACACTTTATTCTCCCTAAGTTTCTCTTAGGACACCACTATCAAGTCAGGCTTATTCCTTGTGAGATCAGCTTATAAAGCTATTGTCTATATTTTTCTTTCCTTACTCTCATTTTTCAGTAGCTTTCAACATTACATGATACCTTTACAATCTTGCATATTTAGGATGGAGATGGAGAAACCTGTGAATCACTGTGTTGTGCTTACATAGGTAACTAGTGAATTTGCTCTGAACGACCCATTTCCTCCCGTTGTGCTAAAATAAACATTGTGTTCTTCAATTCATCTTCCCTTTACTTCTTGCAGCAATCTGCCCTCATCTCAATGATCGCCTCCCCCACCCCACTCCATTCAGTGATTTGTATTTACCACTTGAGTGCATCACCTTAACTAAATTATAGTTTAGTATGGGAGCTTTCCTTGCCAATGGAATTTTATAGAGTATTGATTAGTATTGTTGCTCCTCGTGGAAGCCCATTCCACAGGGTGATAAACTGATGGGCAGTGGTGACTTGTGCTGGCACACAAGATTCATGTGTTGTCTCCATACAGAGTTGGTGTGGTTTAGTTGATCTTTAAATTACCAGTTGGACTAAATATTGTCATCCTATGGGTAGTTGCTACATATCGGCTCCCTGTCCTGCTTGCACAAAGCATGCCTGCCTTTCCTCATTTAGGCTCTTGGGCTATTACACAAGCCCAAGAGACAAAGTGAAGATTGGGGAAAGTTTATGAATGATGTGGCAGTGATGTAATTACCTTGACATTCATAGTGTTCCTCAAATAACTAAACTAATGAAGGACCCAATAGGAAAAGGGCAAAGCTTTTAAATTTTAAGGAAAAATTGAAAATGGTTTTAGTATGTTCATCCTTAAATACCCTTAAACACAATTCAAAACTAAACACAAAACAAGTTGCCATTTTCCAGCTTTCTGATTGGCCAAAATTCAGAAAACTGAAGAAAGAGTAGAAACTGTAACATGTTGTTAGAACCGTCTATAACTCTTATAAAAAAGATGATTTGGCAAACATTTATTAAAACGCTAAAGACACATACACTTTAACCAAGAAATCCCAAAGATAAACTGAGGTACATAAAGTGTTATCCTTCGCATTGCCTCCAACAGTGTAAGTGGAAAGCCACCTGATGACCCTCAGGAGAGTTCACAGTGGTACTGTTATTGAGTTACAGTTAGCTTTCCATGAGAAAGGAGAGAGAACAAGACAATAGCTTGATTACACTTGTGGTGAGAGGTTTCCACATAAACTGTCCTGTAAGTGAAAGTTCCTTGGAGAAATGGAGGCAATAGATAGTAGCTAATTTGGAGGAGGACTAGAGCTCAGGGGTGGGAGTGAGGATGTGGGGAAGGAGAGAAAGAGAAGCAGAAAAACACTTTATTTAAAAAAAAAAAACCATAATTTTGAACTTAGCTAAAACAACCCTGGGTGATAAACGTCAGTGGGTTAAGAAGTGTTGAGAGACAAAGATAAACAACTTAATGAGTCATTTATCTTTGTCTCACCCACACCCTCCTGTCCCCACCTTTATCCCCAGTTCCAATAGTCAGGCTTCCCTGAGTACTAGCTGGAGCTTCACTTTCCTTGGGGTTTAGGGGTGCTGCTTTTGACAAACAAACCACGGGTGAAGTGACCAGAGGCCTGCAACAGAAGGCTTGGCTCAATGAACTTTTAAAGTACCCAGAAAAAAAGCAGCAGCATTTTTCTGAAGAATTTGGTTTTGCATTTCCTAGGTCATTCATTATTCGAAGTACCTACTAATCCTACAAGATAATCAAAGCTGGTCAGTCAGTGTCTCTTGAGCTTTTCCTCCAAGCCCTTAGGGATACAAGGGCACCCTCCTGTCATGCCTCACTGAGGTGGGACTTTGGACCTGCCTGTGTCCCCAGGAACCAGGTAGTGCCTGTGGCAACTGCACTGAGTGAGGGAATATATCTTACTTTTTCTTCCTCACATTGTCCAGCTGCCCAGCATAAAAACTGTGCTCAATAGCATTTTGCTTAATGGCTTTTAATTTTGAAAAATATCCAGTGAGCTGTTTTAAAGCTTGAGGTACGTTAGCATTTAAATCAGCTAACTATTCTATATGTGTTAATCTTTAACATAAAGTTGAGCTTTAATGTGTTCGAGTTTAAGTTTCCTCTTTCCTGGCCTTCATTTAGTTGTAGATGTCCTCTCCTCGGGCATTCTGCTCATGTGGTGGGTTTATCTGCAGCCGCCCCCACATGAACACATACCAAGCGCCAGCTTTGGTGCACAGCGAGTAGAATGTGCTTCAACTTCTTTTCTGGTTCTCACTGACACCTAAGTCCTCCCTCTGAATCCCCCCTCCCACCTAAACTATTTTGTGGAGTGACCGTGCTTCTTGTTTTCCAGATGGAGACTATTTTACTTTCACGAGACACGAACCCATTGGAGTGTGTGGACAGATCATCCCAGTGAGTGCGCCTTCTCACACTTCGTATTTATTTTCATTTGGCCCCGTTCTCTTAAAGACACATAAAACATGGTCCTTGGTGGTGCATGTTTTCCATTACTGGGAAGAAAATCTTGAGCTCATGTTGTTGACGTATCTCTAACAGCCTCCCTGTAAATGCTTATTTGAACAGATGAATAGAGTTTCGGGCCTATTACCACGAACTGAGTTCTCAAGTCATGGAATTCTCCTGATAAAAATAAGCAAAGCAAAGTACAGTGTATGAGTACCCACCCTTGGTTATGAATGTCTGTCTGCTCCAGGGAAACTAATATGGGGTTGTATTTGCTTGTTTGTGTTTTAGATTGGCAACTCATCTTTCTAGCATATTGTTTTATATGGGTCTCTAAATCCCTTCCTTCCCACTGTCTGTTTTCACAAGAATCTAGAGAGAAGATGCCTCAGAAGTCACAGCAGTACAGTTAACATCACAGTCAAAATTGAAACCATTCCGGGCTGTTTTCTATCTTGTAAAGAAAAATAGATGTAGTGACTAGTGTTTGGATTGGAACATTAAACACTGTCCTTCACTCTCTCCCATACACACCCTTGGCACAATACAAAGCGTCACCCAAGCTCCTAACAGTACTATCTCACAGTTCTGGCTGGGATTTCAGCCGGAAGGGGGCCGAGGGTGCTGACATTAAACTCTCAGTATAGATAAGGCAAGAAGTTTTCACTTGGAAAACATAAAGGAAACATAAAGGACTGATTCAAGAATAATCTTTGAATTTGGGATCAAAGATTCCCAGGGGCTTATTAATATTTGTTCAGATGATCGATAAGATCTGGTTTATCCGTGACCTTCATTAGAGAATGAAGAAAGGAAAGAGAAAGGTTTGGTTGAACTTCTTCCTCTCCTCCCTTCAGGACATGCACCCCCCCCCTTGTCTGCCACCTTCTCTGTGAGCATCAAACCATCAAACCTGCCCCTCTTGCTCTTCCCAGATCTTCAGTGCCACAGCTTCTCTCACAAGGCAAGAGCGCCTGTCAGCCCTCCTCCCCCAATTACTGCCTCCAAGATTTACACACTGTAGATGGAATTAAAACATCACCGAGGACTCCTAAGTTTATAAACAACTAAGGGGGAAAGAAATTGGGTGTTTGGTGAAGGCAAGACACTTGTATATTTTTGCAGCTTGCTAGAGCCAGTGAGAATCCTTCAAGGATGGCAGCTGAGGTGCTTCAGGCACAAACACAGTGTGGTCAGGGGCTGAAGCCAGGGGATCAGGAGTGCTGTTTTCTTCCTTAATGAAATTATCAATGACACTTAAGAGTAAGGAGTCCATGCCTGAGCTTATGACAACATGCCTGAGCTTAATATTCTATTAAAATCACTTTAAACCATGTTAATCGCCATGTTCATATATTCATAAAGATACTTTGGTTTGGTTTCCATGGATGTATTTTGCAGTAGGAAGGAGGCTGATAAGATTTTTGCATACTTGTTGGTAGGTACACTTTATACAATCTATAGTTGTATGTATAGTTTTATGACAATACATAAAAATATGCCACATTGAAATTCACATTCTCTTTAAAGTCATTGATAGCTAGAATTTTAGTTTCTAGTTCATATACATAAAACATTTTCCATGCCAGTGTGAAAATCTTGGTGTAAAAATCCTAAATTTAAAGGGAAAATTCACATATTAAAACTTTGGAACAAAGCCCAATTTTAGAAATAAGTAAACAAAATAAAAAGTAAAGCTAAACAAAAAATAAAAAAAAATGGCTCCCTACTCCCATTTAGCATGAGCTTTCTTAGCTGGATCATTGGAGTATGATACGTTGAACAGCGAGAAAGAGATTTTCAGGCCAGTGCTATTCTTTTCATAGTGATGTCATCAGAATCCCAACGGTCTACACTTGGCAGTGTGGGGACAATTTTCAAAATCTGAGAAGTCACAGCTTGAAAAAAAAAAAAGTAATGAAGCAATTTCCCCCATCTATTAAGCTTGCTTTTCCCTTCCAGTGGAACTTCCCCCTCCTGATGTTCACCTGGAAAATTGCTCCTGCACTGTGCTGTGGTAACACAGTGGTTATCAAGCCAGCAGAACAGACACCACTCAGTGCACTGTACATGGGAGCCCTCATCAAGGAGGTAGGAAAACTGTTTCCTCACCATCTCCATGTGGAACCTGGGAAGCAGAGCCAAGCCAGCCTGAAAGGGGATACTCACACACACCATCCTCCAATTTGTGTTTCTTAGGCTGGCTTTCCACCTGGAGTCGTCAATATTCTGCCAGGGTATGGACCAACAGCCGGGGCAGCAATAGCTTCTCATATTGGCATAGACAAGATTGCATTCACAGGCTCTACTGAGGTAAGTACCTGAGAGACCACGGGCTGAATGACCATGAAGAGGCTAATGGAAATGCAGGTGTCGTGGTGCATATTGTAATCTCAGCACTGGAGAGGTAGAGATGGCAGATCTCTGGGGTTGCTTGCCAGCCATCCTGGGATACTTGGCAAGTTTAAAACAGGGAAGGGGCTTGGGCTCAGAAAACAAAACAAAACATAAAGGCCATTGCTTCTGAGGAATGATAGACATTTGTGGTTGTTCTCTGGTGCACATGTATGTATGCATATATATACACAATAAATACATAAATAAATGCTGCAAATAGTACCCCTAGGCTCCACACCCCCAGTGAGCACCCAGGCCCCTGAAGGGACAACATCAGTCTCCTTTCTAGAACACCAGTGAGTGTGAAAGCAGAGGTGCACGCTGATTATTTGTGATTCTGTCTGTGTAAAAACTACATCAGAGGCTGGGGTTCTGGACACTACTTTCAGTCAAGATTATAGGACAGAATGGAAATCTGAACTAGTCTGTAGTCAAGAATACAGGGACAACTTTCCCTTCTTTCCATGTTGCCAGGTTCTGTAGATGTAAGTGGTACCTGACTGCCTTGTAAGACATAGGGATGCTATAGAGCAGGAGGTCAGCAAAGCTTGCTGTGAACAGCCAGGTACTACATGCTGGAGACTTTGCAAGCAATATGATCTCCATTGCATTACTCCACTTGTAGGCCCACTGGTGCTTAGAGCATGCATAATGCACATAAACTAGTGAGTGAGGCTGTATACAAGTGAAACTTCTCATAAATGCTGAAATTTGAATTCTATGTCATTTTTGTATGGCAAAATTTTCTTATCTTTTCCTGATAGTGAAAAATGTAAAGACTGTTTTTATCTAGTAAATCATATCAAAAACAGCAAGAAAAATATGAGTTGTGGCTTACAGATCCCCGATCATCACAAATCTGCTAGTCCAGCATGTCTTTGATTCCGGTTCAGATGATAAAAGAGTTTTCAAATGTTGTTAGAGACTAGATGCTCAAGAGTACCTGCATCTGATTAGGATCAAACCAGATAATGAAGCTAGAAATGTTGTTCGCGTTCCCTTTCTTTGAGCTAGCACTGTTGTAAAGCTACAGGTGTCCTTGTTGGAACCTCATGGATGACAGCAGTGCTGAATGTGGGCTACCCTCAGGTCTGCAACATTGCAGCACAGTGGGAAGAATGAGAGCTGTATCTGTCCATTAGAGTAGGAAATGGAAAAGAAACAAATGAAATCGTGTTTAGTGCATATTTAATACCACATTTATAAAACATTATTCAGCCCATCACTGTAAAATTAGTAACTCCATATTTTACATTCTTTTTCCTGAGAAGTCTTTGAGATCTGGTGTATGATTTACATTTATAGCATGACTTCCATGTTGCAGGTGTCCCATTGCCACATGTGGCTGGTGGCCAGCATACCTGACAGCAGGTCTAGAAGCTTCCTAAAGTCAGGAGATACAAAAGTTAATGATATTTAGTTAAATGGACTTTTAATGATTTTTGTATAAGACTAATAGACTTGAATGATAATTTACAGCTAAAATGTTTGAATCATACATTTGCTGAGAGTTTATATTCTCTGATTCCAAGCTTTTACTTGGCTTGTACTTGCTATCATAATTTTGCAATGTATGAAACATATAAACCAAAATGCAGATGTCAAAGGAAAGTACTCTTCCTGTATGCACCGAAACTGTTGTTTTTAAAGTATTTGCTAAAGACTAGATGCTAAAGAACACCTGCATTCAATTAGGACCAGACTAGAAAGTAATATCTGCAAAGCAAGCCATTGGAAAGAATTCTGAATTAAGAACTGAGGCAAAAATATAGGCAGCCTTTTAACAGAATCACAAATCTACATGTTTATCCCATATGACTATGGTTGACAAAAAACCTGAATAAAATACTTCCAAACAGAATGAAGCAGTATCTACAAAGGATTATTTGCCACAACCAAATCGAAATTTACCCAAGAATGAAAGGTTGTTTTAATGTAGAAAACGATCAATTTAATGCTCTGTATTAATAGAAGAAAAGACAAAAGCTACATGCTCATCTCAGTAGACATAAAAAAGCACTTAACAAAATCTTCCTGGCACAGGAACTTATACACAACTGTTTATAACATTATTCCTTAAAAATAGGGACAACCAAAATGTCTAATAAATGATAAATCAACAAAATGTTATATATATACACAGATAGTATATTATCCAATAGTAAAAAGGGAAAGAAACATATATAGCGTGGGTCAACTATATAGACATGGAACTTAAAGAATTTGGTAATGACAAGCTATGTATTTTATGATCATAATTAACTGAGAAGTGTCTAGAAGAGGCAAATGTACAGACTCAAAGTAGATTAGTGATTTCCAGGGCTAAGATGAGTGACTGTGAATGGATATGAAATTTCTTGTGGTTTTGTTGTAATGTCCTGTATTTAGATAGCTGTAATCACTGTGGGAGTTGCACAGCTCTGTTAATAAACTAAAATGCCTGAATCACGTACATCAAAAAGAATGTCCTATAGGGTAATGAAATGAATCTGTAGAAAATGAATGATTCTGATGGAGGCTTTAAACTTTGGATATTAATAGTCAACGTTGGTTGAACAAATTCTTCTTAATGCATGTCAAGTGCTTGTTATCCTATCACATCACCTCAGCAACAGAAGGTGGTGCAGGAGTAATCTAAACACAGTTGGGAAGGCTAAGTTACTTGCCCCTGCTACGTGCTACTAAGTTACAAGGCTGCAAGTCATTCCCAGAGCCCCTGTGCCACACAGTACTGTACTGCTTTCTGACTGCAGGCTTGTACATGCCTGTAGCAGGCAGGGTTCATTGAACTCTGGGATAGCATCTCAAAGAGGGTATTTATTTATTCACTTATTGTTTGTTTTATTGTAGCTGTTATTGTTTGAAGTAGTCTTACTCTGCAGGCCAGGCTGGCCTCAAACTTATGACAGTCCTACAGCCTTAGGCTAGAAAATTCAAGGAATACAGATGTGAACCACTATGCCCAGCTCTCAAAGAACAGTTTTTAGATAATGCAAATTTTTCAGTGGAACTATTTCATTGCAAGAATCATTTTAAAGTATTGAATTCTGAAAGGCTTCCACCAGTGTTCCAATTCATTTTTTCTAAAATTCAAATTAGGATTGCATCTTTAGTACCTCTGTCGTGTGATCTGGTATAGGTCATTCATGTACCGATCTCTGATACAGGAATTAAAGTTTGGTCCCAAGATATCTCAAGTCAGTTCCACTTACCTTTACTGAAAATGGAGTCACCACATACAGCTGGGCTTTGGGGATGCTCCAACGAAACGTGTATGACAGTGTAGCCCCCAGGACAGTCTCTGAGCAGCTCTTACTGAGAGATGTACAGGCACACATGGAGAGAAGGTGCCTGGACTGGTTCTGCTCGAATTTCCTGGTTTTAAGGATACATTCTATTAGAATAGAACCAAAATTTCCCCTGTGGATCCACCTTGTTGTGCATCTAGAGAAATTTCAGTGTTCAAGATATTTAAACTTGAATAAAAAGTCCCTTCATTAAAAA
Source organism: Cricetulus griseus (assembly GCF_003668045.3). Classification (NCBI taxonomy): domain Eukaryota; kingdom Metazoa; phylum Chordata; class Mammalia; order Rodentia; family Cricetidae; genus Cricetulus; species Cricetulus griseus. The sequence continues at coordinate 182,782,837 of NC_048597.1, forward strand.
TAAAAGTGCATTTTTCACATAACATTATTCCTCTTCCCTTATTTTTTGAGATGGATTCTTTTTTAAAAAGGTGTGTGTATGTGTATTTGTCTGCATGTATGTATTGCAGCACATAAGGTGTGTGTGTGTGTGTGTGTGTGTGTGTGTGTGTGTGTGTGTGTGTATGTGAGTGTGTGTATGTGTGTGAGTGTGTTTGTATGTGTGGCAGTGTAGGAGTGTGTGTGTGTGGGAGTGTGTGTGTATGTGTGTGTATATATATGTGTGTGTATGTGTGTATGTGTATGTATGTGTGTGTATGTGTGTGTATGTGTGTATGTGTGTGTGTGTATGTGTGTATGTGTGTGTGTGTGTATGTGTGTATGTGTGTGTATGTGTGTGTATGTGTATGTGTGTGTATGTGTGTGTGTGTATGTGTGTGTGTGTGTGTGTATTTGTCTGCATGTATGTATTGCAGCACATGCATGCAGTGCTCACAGAAGCCAAAAGAGGTGTCATATCCACTAGAACTGGAGATAGACATGGTTGTGGACCACTATATGGGTGCTGGGAACCAAGCACTAGTCCTCTGTAAGAGCAGCCAGTGCTCATAATCACTGAGCCATTTCTCCAAAAAGAAAAAAAAATGTTTAAGGAAAAGATAATTCTTCCTCTTAATTCTGTTATGGTTACTTTCAACTGGGAAGGATTTGGGTTTGCCTTCCTTTTAATCTTACCACTGAAGAAAATGAAAATGCAGGTTATGGGAACGAAATTGTGAAAAGAGCATGGAGGAAAGGACCCCAGCTGTGGAGACTCCTGTGATTAGTATGTGTTGTTGACATTGGTGTGCAGCTAATGACACTGGTGTTAGTTAGTCATGGCTCAGAGTCAATCCCACATGCCAGGACCGGAACCTTTGAAGGGTCAGTGCATACTTTCTGCAATATAGAATGGGAGGTTAGTTTTGATACTACCTGGCAATAACATTCAGGTATTTTTTGTTTTGCTCTTGGTTTTTCATCTTTCCAATAGTTCTACTTTTGACAGACATTTAAAATCCTAAAGCCTCAGATTGTGTACTAATTCAGTCCCTGTCCTGCACAATCTTTTTGAGATGACATGGAAAGATGGGGAAGGGAGCCAAGCACAACTCTAAAAACTTATCCCACCACGGGACCTCTTGAGGAGTCAGTGTATGTCTGGTTTCCTAATGTCATCCACAGCCAAAGCTCTGGACTGCCTGCACTGGATCTCATCACACAATGACTGGTGAACATGGGACCTCCTTTTTCTTGCTAGGCTACTTACTCTTTAAGGAGTACAAAGTACGTGAGAGTAGATAAATGATGAGGTTTTCTCTGTAGCTGTTTCCTTCAAATCATCTTCCTAATCCCGGGTTATGGTGCTCAGCCACATTAGATCAAATTAATTTCCATCTGCAAAGCTATGCAGAGCCATAACAAGTAAAGAATGTGTCTGAGTTGAACGGTTATAATCAGTTGAATTAGCCTTGTGAGAAGCAAAATCTCTCCTAGAATTTTATGTTCACCTAGGAAGTTAACCCAGTTCAGCTCAAGTTGATATCCCTTGATCTTTTACTTAGAAAATAAAGTACTGCTCAGTGCAACTGAAAAGAACACTATCAACACACTGTACTTTGCCTTGCTCTAGAAAACAGTAGATAAGTTATACTTTTTTTAAACAAGAAATTCAAACATAGGATTCAAATTATACTAAGAAGAGCAATTAAGATTGCATATGCCAGATTTGTATGTGAAACCTCAACTTGATTTAGATGCCTATTATGGTTGTATGAATTTAGTCACAGGACTTGTTACTGTTCAATCTTTGCAGCCCTCAGATTTCCTGTCTGTAGATTGGGAATGATTGTTATCTACTTTGTGGCTTGAAACGGTGGAAGAAACCATGATGAAGTGTTTGGTATGGGGTCTGGTCCTTAGCAAAGTGTCAGTGAAGATGAGCCATCATTGTTACTTGGGTTTTTTGTTTGTTTGTTTTGTTATTTTGTTATTTGTTTGAGATGGGGTTTCGCTATGTAACCCTGGCTGCTCTAGAACTCACTACAGTTTGAGGAAGGCTGGCAGAGATTCACCTCGAGTGCTGGGATAAAGGCATGTGCTGCCATACCCAACTATTTGCGATCTTATTTGTTTGGGAGCGCATCTTAGAGGGTAGGGAGATTGAGACTAGATCTTACTGTGTAGCCCTAGCTGTTCTGGAACTTGGCTATGTAGACCAGGCTGACTTCACACTCAGAGATCTGCCTACTTGCTTCTGCCTCCTGAGTGATGGGGTTAAAGGTGTGTACCACCACTCCAGTTTCCTATTTATCTGAGTGACATTTATAGGACAATCTATGCTTCAACCCTTTAGTACAGTTCTTCATGTTATAATGGCCCCCAACCATAAAATTATTTTGTTGCTACTTCATAACTGTAATTTTTCTATTGTTATAAGTCATAAGGTAAATATCTAATATGCAGGATATCTGATATGCGACCCCTGTGAAAGGGTCTTTCGATCCCCAAAGAGCTTGTGACCCACATGTTGAGAACTGCTGGTATAGCAGAGGGGCCTAATGGATTCTCCCAGACAAGGGTTAGGACCCAGCTTTCTCACTGTGTGATCTTGGCCTCCTTTCTGTCCTTCATGCCTCATGTTTGGCAGGCCTGTAGTAACTGTGCAGGCTTATTTGTGGGTTGGGACAATACATTTGAAAGGTCTACCCTTATTGCTTGGCACGTTGAGAGATTTCAGTAAACACTAGTTGAGTATGAAACATCCATTTGCAAAGAATGCCTGTTGAAGGCTAGTTCCCACTCTCCTCTGGCAGCTTTGCTCTACTTTTATTTGGTTTGTGGCTTTCAGAAATAGTTTACAGATATTTTTGGCTTCTAGTAAGCAGTGTGTTTCTCTTCTGTTTCATGTTTTGGAAAATTGACCATTTGCTAGCTTGCATAATAAGCTCTTTTTAAATCCTTTAGGTTAATTAGTGGACTATTTAGAATGTAGCCCAGGAAAAGAGTTTGGTACCTGTCAAAAAATTGAGTTAGGATTCCTTGCTGTAGCCTAGAGTAGGAGCCACTCTTTCAACCGAGATTTGCCAAAATGAAATTCTATGACAAGGGGGACTTACGAAGAAGAAATATGTAATATAGATATTGTTGCTTCCAACAGTTGTTCAGGAACACCTCATTGTGGTGCTGGTGGGGACTTCACCCCAGAGCTTCTGGCTTAAGTTGGGATTGGCAGTAAATCTAGGAATCCTCACTTTAATAAACTTTTCTAAGAATTCCTCACCCATGGTCAAGAATCAGTGGTTTACTGCATTGGATTAGTTGGGTCACACTCCACATCCACTTAGAACCTCACAATGCTGAGTGTGTTAATTTGTGCTGAAGCAAGACATGTGTATACACTAGAAGACCACCCACAGTGTCTTCTAGATCCATAGTTTCGCTGCAGCCATTCTAACAGGCTCTTCCCAGATGACCCAGTGCTGCTCAGCAAGATCTGATGAGTTCCTGTGCTGTGATGCCTGACTCTGGTTTGGAGTGAAAACCTTAAGTGTTGCTTCCTATCTTCCCAGAAATCACAGTTTATTGGGCATTGTTTTTCCCTTAACTTCTTTTATTTCTCTTCCTTATTCGTTTCAGGCTCTGATTGTGTTAAATTTTAATTAATTTATCACAGTGCATACATTTTACTTTAAAAACTATTAAACCATACCTTAGTCAGTCACATAGGTTCAATGTAATTTTCATGTTAGTAGGCCACAGAGGACAACCAAGACCTATATGGCACAGTTAACCTATACAATAACATTTTACTTGCTTTATATATTGTCACTAATAGATTTATTGAGGCATACTCTAGATACAGTAGATCTCGCATATTTAAAGTGTACATCGTGGTATGGCAGATATGTGTAGCCACCCACTTACAAGAACATGAGTTCAGTCAGCCAGAGAGTAAATGCCGTCACCACACTTAGAAGTCTTCTCCCATCTCTCCCTCCATCCTAGTCTCTACATTTCTGGGAATTTTATACTTTTTGACTAAGTTACTTTCATTTTCTACAAGTTTATGTGAATGGACACAGACAGTACAAATAGCTATTTTCTCTCAGAATAATTACTTTGAGATTCACTTGTGTTGTTGTATATTTCTACTAATTCTTACTGCTGAACAATATTTCATTTTATGTATATATCACAACTTGATTATCCTTTCAACTGTTGATGGACATTTGAATTGTTTCCAGATTGGGTTTAGTACAAACACACACTTCATGTACAAATTTTCCCTGCTTCCTCCCCTAGCATCCTCTCTCTCTCTCTCTCTCTCTCTCTCTCTCTCCTCTCTCTCTCCTCTCGCGTGTGTGTGTGTGTGTGTGTGTGTGTGTGTGTGTGTGTGTGTGTGTGGTGCGTGTGTTAAAGTACCTAGGGATAGAATGGCTATATCATGGCAGGTGAAAGTTTTCATACCGTTTTATATTTCTACCTGCAATGGAAATGCTTCCAAACTCCCCCACATCTTCACCAGCATTTGATATGGTTAGTCTTTTTAATTAAAGCCATTCAGACAGCTAGATGGTATTAATAGCAGTGTGGTTTTGTTTAGAATTCTCGGCTGTTAAGCATTTTTCTTTTATATATTTGTCACCATGCACTGTCTTTGGTGGGTTTCTGTTTATTTTTGCCCCTCGAGAAGGGGAGAATTGTTTTCTCACTTTTGAATTCTGTAAATTCTTTGTATATTCTGGGTACAAGTTGTTTATATTTTGAAGATATTTTCCAGAGTCTGTGGTCTCTCTCTAATCATCTTAACCATAATTTGGAGGAGAACAGTTGCTCTTGGGCTTGATGAGCTCCAGTATAGCAATATTTTCTTTTATAGATCAGGATTTGGGCATTATGTCTCAGAAACCTTTGCCTGACTTAAGAGCTCAAAGATTGCCCCCTATTACTCCCCACGGGGATTTTTGGCTTTACATTTAAGTGCAAACTCTTTGAGTTAATTCTTGTCTTTGTTATGAGGTGAAGGTCGGCATTCTTTCTTGTTAATATGAATAGCAGTAGTTGTCACCCCTTCTTGAAAAGATGCTCTCCTCCACTGGATTACCCCATGTCGATCTCAAGCATGAGTGTCCGTATTTGTTTAGCTCTTTCTAGACTGTCTTGTTTCACTGATCTGTGTTTCCATTCACCAACACCACATGATTTTGATGGCAACAGCTTTATAAAAACAGGAGAAAGTACTCAACAACCTAGCACTCATGCTGTAAAGGCAGAGATAGTCTATGGGAAAGAGAGGCAGGGAGTGTAGTGGTTTGGATAAGATAGCCCCAATAAGCTCATCTATTTGAATGCTTCATTACCAGGGCATGGAATTGTTTGAAAGGATGAGAAAGATTTGGGTACAGCTTTGTTGGAGGAAATGTGCTTTAAGACTTTAAGTTTTCAAAAGCCCATGCCAGACTCAGTATCTTTCTCTCTCCTCCTGCTGCTTGTTGAACAAATTGTGGCTCTCAGCTACTGCTGCAATGCCATGTGTACCACCATACTCCCTACCATGAGGATCACGGACTAAGTCGCCGAAACTGTAAGCTATCTTCAGTTAAATTCCTTTATAAGAGTTGCCTTGGATAGTGTCTCTCCACAGTGGTAGAACACTGACTAAGACAAGGAGGAAGCCAGGAAAGTTTGGGAAAGAGAATCAGGTAGAAGGAGACCTGTGACATGCTCGGCTGGGAGGAACATGTATCACAGTGAGAACCACACTCCAGTGGCTTTTGGGGTATCTTCTTGTTTTCTCTCGGAAATGACATCAGTTGCAGATGTCACAGAACCTTATCAAGAACGTGAAAATCAAGTTGTGACTATTCACACTAATAGTGAGCAAGCAGAGGATGCTCACAGGCAAACCACATGATCACATGATCCCCAAGCTCCTTTTAGTTTGTTTTTATTCATTCATCTATTCTTTTCAAAGTTTGTTGATTACTTGGGAAATCCCACCGATTCTTCTAGATCGAACATATTACTTAAAAGTAGATTTGATTATGGCTTCTGTTAGGATTGCTCCAGGGAGAGGAGCCTATTGATATATCACAAAACATCTGCAATAGTCTGAAACAGGAAGCTTAGTTGAAGTTCCATTTTACTTTAGCAAAAACCTTCAGAAAGCAAACAGTACTCAGGTTAAAGATAGGATTAACTTCTCCTTATGCAGCTAAATACATAAGCAGTACATGTAAATATTTAATAAGTGAATATGAAAGGCCTCTTATAAACACAGAGTCAATAAACATCTTCAACAAAGTACAGGAAGACAGTTTGCATTTTGCTTGATATAATGTATTTTTTTCATTCAGTTAGATTAACAAACCATGATTTCATCATTAGTCAACAAGATAGTAGGGAGACCATCAAAGCTGACTACAGGAAAGTCCTGATTGATCTGTGCCAAGCCAATGTTTGTAGCTAGCAGCTGTGTTACCACGGATGCTAATTCACACAGTGGGGTTCTCCTTTCATTTCCCAAGTTGGGTGACTGTCCTGTTATATGATGCAAGCCCATTGCTGCTGCTGGAGTGGTGAATTAGGTCAGCTCTTTCCCCTCTCAGGACTTAACCCTCATAGGCAGTTTGTGGTCCTGGACAGTTTCAGCCTTTTTTTTTTTTTCTTAAAACAAAACAAAACAGCAGAAAGGCCTTTCCCTAAGGTTGTGCAAAATCCCATATCAAGTCAAGACATTTTTAATGAAAAAAAGTCATCAGTTTGAGATGACAAAACACTCAACTGTATAGGTTTTTAGCTTTCTTTTCTTTTTTAAAATTCTTAAATCATGAATATCAGAGAATAAGTCATGAAAGCAAAGACCAAGAGGGCATGTGCTTCTGTCTCTTCTGGCTAGGTGCTCTGGTTTCCTCTCTAATTTGCTAAAGCAAGGGTTCTCAGCAGTTCTCCCTCTCTGGGCTGAGGCTGAATGGCCAAGTCCTAAGAAGCCTGTCCCTTTAGCTCAGATAGTTAGTGGGACATGCATCTTTCTATGTAAGTAAATCACACTTCTTGCTATCAAAGTCAAGTAACAAATCACATCTTGAGGTTTTTCTTATTATCTGAAATAAAGAGGTTTAATGGAACAAAAAGGTGATGAAGTGAAGCAGACAGCTGATTTAAACTAGGTTGGTCATACAATCCTGTGGATAATTGTCAGAAGAACCCTAGTCACGGCACATCTAGAGACAAGGAGCCACCACGGAGAGAGACCTGGGAAAAGCTCAAAGCTCCCTGTGGGCATTCTAGGTCCAGTCCAGGCTCTGCCACTCCACGGGGACTAGTCACTAAGTCATTCTTAAATATCTTTGAGTCCTACAAAGTCCCATAAAGTGGAGTGCTAACTCTTGCCTCTCACAATTGCTGTGAAGATTAAAATAATGTGTGTGAAAACAAACAGCATAGAAGAGGCACTCAATCAACAGCAGCATTAGAACGGAGCTGTGATGACCGGTGACAGTGTCCTTCAGAATGGGTTTTGGTTTGTTTTGTGTTTGACTCCCTCCCCTAAGTTCTTTTACAGTTCTGGGAATTGAATCTGGGGCTTTGCCAACGTTAGGTAAGCACCCTGGCACTGAGATACGTCCTCAGCCGTCTCCCATGGTTCTTAGTGATAGTAGTACATTTGAACACTCTTGGAAACGTTTGCAAAGAAGCCACAGCTGTGTGCCCTCAAGCCCAAGTTGTATATACTCTAGAGGTAGAGCCAAGACACAGAAAGGGCTGTGAGTGCCTGAACTTCCTAGGTACAGTCAGTCTTCCAGCTGTGCATCCTTCCCTGCATGAGAGGTGAAGCTAGAAGATCAGGTAGAGGGGAGCTCAAGACCCTGCTTGCTGAAAACTCAACCTGGGGTGGGCTTTCTACAGTTTTTCACCTCTGTTGCCCTCACTTCCAGAGGCTTCACAGGCATTGCGGGGTCTCACTGACTGAGCAAATGTGCCTGAAAATTACACACAAATCAGAGAGAGCTCCTGCAATGACAACTTGAGTCTTGTGAGAAAGACAGACAGACTAGCTGGTAAGCTAGTACAGGGTGAATGTTATGGGTAAAGCTTGGTGGGATGGGAAGAGAAGGTGCCAAGCTCAGTGGGGAGGGTGGGAAAGGAAGCGAGGGACTCAAGGTGTCCAGAGGGAGGTCAGTGGTGGGAACTTTCTCGAGTAAGCCAAGGGAGGAAAGCCTTGCCTACAGATGAAGTGGTTCTCCTTAAAGATCCAGAGGCGCTTCCAGGAAGAGCGTGTGGTTTCTGTGGGGTCCCAGTGGTAGATGGGTAGTAGAGAGGATCGTGGGAACAAAGGCCAGAGGCATATTCATGTTGTATTGATTTCCATAATCTGCATTTCACAGATAGTGTTTTGAAATTGTGTTACCACTGAAAAGCTGCTTTGGTTCTGTTTCTTTCTGGTGAAAACTGAACAGACTAATTTGGTTTGTTCCTTGGTATTTCAGAAGGACAAGAAATGCACACTATGTGTATTTTGTATTTTGTTTCCTAAGGCTGCACTCCCTGCAGAGACTCCGGCTCTCTCTGTGTTCCCCACGCAGGCATGGTGGTGATGCACCACCATGTGCATGCAAAATGCACACTATGTGTATTTTGTTGTTTTGTTTTGTTTGTTTGTTGCCATTCCCATTTCCATGTAAGCTAGAACCAGGAGGTACAACCCTGAAAATTTAGAAGGAAGAGGGAAGAGTCAGAGTCAGTGTATGTGGGGTTTAGTTTAAAAATGAACATATACTAGAGAAAGTCAACTTCTTCAGAAAGGGGACTGAGCTCTTTTGTGCAGGTATGTTTTCTGTTTCTTAGAAAGCACCTTAATTAAGGTCATTAATTCGTGGAAATTTTTAATCAACTTCAGAAACTGTAGAGAGCAAATACCTTGTATGAAAATGGCCTTTAAAAGCCTTTTGTGGGCTTTTTTTTTTTTTTTTTTTGGTCCTGGATAACAAATTATTTCCTTTGTGAAGAACCAAATTACCTTCCCCTCACTGTGGCATTGCTGTGCACAGGATCCTGGAGCACTGCGGCTCTTGTAGGGATACTCCTAATATCAATCTTGAAGTCTATTCAAACAAGCATGGGAGGCAGAGTTGGTCTGTGCCAACATTCCTGCTGAGAATTAGCCCAGTTTCACATGTGTGTGTGTGGGAACCCCTACTCACCACCATGCCTGCGTGGGGAACACAGAGAGAGCCGGAGTCTCTGCAGGGAGTGCAGCCTTAGGAAACAGTGTGATAGGGACTCTATCGCTTACTCTTTCATAAGGAGCCTTGTGTGGGGAAACTCAAAACAGGCCAGCTTTTCTACTGTCCTCAGCAGCTGTGGTGCTCTTGGGAAAAGCTACTTCTGCTCCTTATGGCAAGAAAAACAGTCTCTGCTGAATACAGGCCCAGGAGTCCCTCCCATCTGTCCTCTGAAACTCCAGTTAACCAGTGCTAAGGGATGAATTTGCTGCTCGGGTTGAGCTTTCATTCTGCAGGTGAAGAAGCTGGAACCAGAGGAGGTAAAGGGGCAGTTCCAAACTGAAGTTTTGTTAGGAGCAAACTCACTTTATAGTACCCAGGATTTTTTTTTCCTTTCTTTTATTTTAAGGCAGTCTCATCATATAACTGTAGCTGGCCTGGAACTAGCTTTGTAGACAAGACTGCCTTAAACTCACAGAAATCTGTCTGACTCTGCTTCCTGAATGCAGACCGTAAAGGTGTAGGGCACCACGCCCGGCAAGCCTAAGACTTCTAGTCCTTAGGAACCAAACAATTCCATAAACCTACGTATGGTTATACTTACCAAGCACATCGTCCCAGAGGTGTGATGGGAGTGATAAGAGTGTTCTGTGAAACCTTTTCAGATTGCAAAAGATGATGGAATGAAAAGCCAGGCCCTTATGGTCTCTATTTATGCCATATACAAGATTTAGTTTCCCAAGCTGTCTGATTTTTCTCTTTTCATCTATACATTGCCTATTTCATTCCAATTGTCATGGCTTTCAAAGTTTGCCCGTTATCTTGATCCTTAAGCCTCCTCTATGTACCAGACACTTCCCACCTTCTGGACATGTAGGAAGGGGTATGGAACATACTCGTAGGGAACTACACCCGGAGCCTCCCACCTAAGAAGGGTAGTCAACCCCAGGGGTTTGTTTTCTGTTTTCAATCACTTTTTCTTAGACTTTCTAATCCCATAGGTTTTGATCTGACACCTTTCCAAGGAATTGTGTATGTAATACCTTAGCTTGGTTTTCATCAGGAACCTCTGCCAAAGGGAAGATAAATCACAGTGCAGACTTGACAGTGTTTGCCACCTACATTGGGCATGGTGGGGCATATATGGCACTGCAGAGAAGTCTTTGCTGGACAGAGCCTTTATATCCTGCTGCCATCAATGAGTGGGTGTAGGCCATCCCCAGAGTGCCCATCCAAGCTTGGGCACACTGAGGGGTCTGGTTGCTTCTGTCTTTCTTCTGAAGGAATCCTTGGCCCGTGAGGTAACATGTTCTTTCTTGAGTAGAGCACTTCCCTATGTCCATTTAACACATCCAATTTCATCATTGACTGATATCTACTTAGTGTCAATTTTTTTTCTTTAAACACTTTAATTCTAGACAAATAGGCTTTTACGGTAACACACTGGTTAGGAACAGACTCTCAGCTATCTAGAACACTTTAACTGTAGCCCAAAGCAGAGGCAAAGGTGTAAGACTTGGTAATTTTGGAGATAAATGAACAGGGTTGTGGTTGTTGTTGTTGTTTTGTGTTGATATGGTGACTTGCAGGTGGGGTCAGCCCCTTCCCCAAGCCCAAAGCTAGAGTCCCAAGGACTCTAGGTGCCACAATGTGTTGGTGAAACTTTCAGTCACATGTTGCTTGCCATTTATCTCCAACAAATCTTCTGGCCTGTGTCTTCCATGATGACAGGAAAGCATCATTTCCATCCTCAACAGGTGTGTTCAACTGCATCCCAGCTGCCTATGTTTCATCCTCCCAAGTTCACCACAAAAGTTGTCCCCTTGGGATTATTTTGCCTTTGGGATCAATTAACCTCCATGTCCTATTGTTTCCTGGAGGTGGCTTTGACCACTGACTGCAGCAGTGCAAGATCTGACAGCCCTCTGCATTCCCTTCCTTTCAGGTTGGAAAGCTGATTCAAGAAGCAGCCGGGAGAAGTAACTTGAAGAGAGTAACCCTGGAGCTCGGAGGGAAAAGCCCTAATATTATTTTTGCCGATGCTGATTGTAAGTGACCCACAGATCTCTCACATGTGTCAGAGTGCTGCCTCTTCCGTATATCCACTCTTGATGGAATATCAAGTGTCAGACCTTTGAAGTAAAGGACATCACAATTCTCTGAGGAGATCATTTAATATGGGAGAAAGAACACCTAGCCAACCACCGAACAGTTTAGGACCATTGTGACTTTCTGGTGTTGTAGAATGGGGTTGAAAAGGTGAAGGTTTGGTCATTAATACATGATGGAAAGAGCAACAATCTAAGACTCTGGCACCTCAAATATAGTCTCTGCTTAGATTCAAGAAACCTGAAACTTTTCATCTGGGTCTAGTGGTTGGTCAATCATCAAATAATAAATGCTGCTTCCAGAATACTGGCTACATTTCCCAAACCCACATCAACTTCCCTAGTTATTCATGTTAACCCCTTTCCCTTGCCCCCAAGGCTTTGGGTGGGACAAACTTTACCAGAAGCATAGATTGGTAACCTAAGAAACCCTTCCAGGAAGAGAACACCTAGTCTGTATGCTCTTATCCTGAAAAACTCTCCAGAAAGAAATTCCAAAATCTCCTTCAGTCATTCCCTTTCCTCTTCACACCTTCCAGGCAGCACTCTTTCTCAGTTCTCCAGTTGGAGAAGTCAGGAAAGAGAAAGTGCTTTGGTTGAACCACATCCCACTTGGGCATTGCAGAGTTCACCTTAGCTTCCTTGTCGAGATTAGAGATCTTGGGGCTGAAGAGATATCACTTGCTGCTCTTCAGTGGACCTGAGTTCCATTCCTAGCATCCATGTCAGGTGGCTTATAGCTGACTGTAACTCAAGCTCAGGGCACCTGCACACATGTGCACATACTTCCATGTAGAGAGAAAACACCTGCACATAATGAAAAATAATAAAAATAAATCTCAAAAAAGTCCAATCTTGTGCCTCTTCCTCTTGAGGAGCAGGCAGTCTGGTGTCACACCACTGACTCAATCAGTCATCTAGCAACCACCATGCAGATTTATCAATATTACCTTGACGTGTAAGACATCAGGGGTGGGAGAATTATCACACTGCTGTTAAACAATTCCAGATAGAGAGGAGATGTAGTATCTGCAAAGAGTCACTGTTGTTACAGTTTACTCACCAAATTGATAATTAAACGTACAAGATCCAGTTGATAGGAGTCCTAAGTGGGCAGCCATAGGCCAAACACATAGGATGTATGTTTACTTTTCCTACCATTACACTTAATCTTAAAAAGTCACATTAAAACTCTGACTTCTGATTTTCCTTAAAACTGGAAAGGTTTGGTAAGCTCTGGGCTTACATTCATGTATGCTAACAGTCAACTGTGGTGGCTTCTGTTAGTCTCCATTGCATTTCTTAGTCACCTGGAAGAGTCACAGTTACTCTGGGTCTTCTGTGTAGTGAAGTTTAAATCTCCTGTTATGAGTGATGAGGGCTTGTCCTTCTCTTTGCAGAAACAAGAAAGAGATAAGGTTATCCAAGTTCACATAGCAAGTGTTGTCTGTATTCTCAGTCCAGAGCTACTCGTTGGCATAGGCTGTGATGAGCAGGGTACTATACCTGGGCCTTTGGAGAGTGGGAAGGAAGGTGTCTCCCCAGACAGGCCACAAGCAAGACTGTGTTGAGAATACAGATGCTTCCTCTTGTAGTGGACTACGCGGTGGAGCAGGCTCACCAGGGTGTGTTCTTCAACCAAGGCCAGTGCTGCACCGCAGGGTCTCGAATCTTTGTGGAAGAGTCCATCTATGAGGAGTTTGTGAAAAGAAGTGTGGAAAGGGCCAAAAGGCGCATTGTGGGGAGCCCCTTTGACCCCACCACTGAGCAGGGTCCTCAGGTAAGAAACCATAAGCCTTACCCTTGTGTCAATTAATCTAGGCTGGCACAGATCCTGGTGCTAATGGGACTTAACAAAACAACCTCTTCCACTTTCAGCTGCCTCCTTATTCCTATACCTTATCTTCATGGTTGAAAATATAGGCATTGAGGTATTGCCTCTCTTTACATTACTGAATATAACCTATGAAGAACTTCAGGAGGATTTCTGGGCATGGCAGGGTGGATCTTGGTAATGTAGCCCCACCCCAGGCCTCCTGGCCACTTCAGGTCAGGAGAGTCTGATCTTCTTGGCAGACTTTGTTCCCCTTTACCAGCTACCAGCAGTTCTTTTCCCTGCAACAGTCTGTGACATGCAAGAATGAAAGGTCAGCTGAATTTCTCTTTGACTGCGTAGTTATTGCTTACTCTCATGGTGCTATACTCATAGTGCAATGGAGAGGTCACAGAAGGGCCTCCTGAGCAGCCAGGCTTAATCTAATCAGGGCCAGAATTTGCAAGGGTTGTCTGAACTGGCTCTTGTCTGCATCACTAAGCATGGGTTTTCTAGTAAGGGAAACCATCTCTCAGTTTGGGGACCTCTGGTGAGAAGGTTGATGTTCTAGCTAAGAAAACCTAGGTGAATATAACTTCTTATGTCATTCGCCATAATGACTGAATGACAACTTTGGTGTTGGCTTCTGTTTTCAATCGGAATCTTTCCCTTGGGGAGTTTAGTTCACCTCTCTAAAGGCATGGCAGATATACATTTAGATACTCCTTTAAGATAAACCTAATATTATCTTAAGGTGACACTACTGAAAAAGGCTCCGTGTAACCCACTGTTTTCATTTTTTTAATGTCAGTATATGACTTGCTTAATTACTCATCTGGACAGAAGTAATCATTCTTTATAGAAACTGTGAATAATCATTAAGGCAGGCCTCTAGCATTTTGATAAGTTCTAAAATAATCTTGACCTAGTATTTCAGGTTAGGCAGTCATTAGAGTTCCTTGGATTCCTCCATCTGTTAGGTGCACCCATAAAAATGTTTCCATTTTTTCATCATTCAAAATTTAGTAGGTAGTATCAATTTTATATGATTTGACTAGATACAGTGACATTTGGGGAAGAAAATCACACAGGAGGGGTTCATGAAAACTTGTGTGTTGCTATTTTCATGGAAGGCCTTCTGAGAGTCATTGAGTGATTTCTTCTGCAGATTGATAAGAAACAATACAACAAGATCCTGGAGCTCATCCAGAGTGGTGTGGCTGAGGGTGCCAAGCTGGAGTGTGGAGGCAAAGGACTGGGAAGGAAGGGCTTCTTCATTGAGCCTACTGTGTTCTCCAACGTCACTGATGACATGCGGATTGCCAAGGAGGAGGTATCACTGCATTCTTAAAATATCCCCATCTTTTCTAGGATTCCTAGAGTGTTTGGACAATAACCAAGTTTTAACACTTTTCATCTTTACATACACTGTTTTGTTGCAGATCTTTGGTCCTGTTCAGGAAATTCTGAGGTTTAAGACTATGGATGAAGTTATAGAAAGAGCCAATAACTCAGACTTTGGACTTGTAGCAGCTGTCTTCACTAATGACATCAACAAGGCTCTCATGGTGTCATCTGCAATGCAAGCTGGAACTGTTTGGTAAGACATATCCATTCACGGTGATATAAGGAGGCCTGTGGTAGTTCACAGCTCATTACTATCATGAAATAACTAACTTTATTTCAAAGAGTTTTGTTTAGCTCACAGTGGAGGCTATACATCCAGTGAACATGGTCAGACTCTTACAAGACCTTTACCTGTTACCTCATGGCAGATGGTGGATAACTTTAGAGTGGCTTGCTTTTAGAGTTCTTGCAGGAACTTCCTTAATGCCTTGCTTCTGGGGTAGCTCCCCCAGTGATGAAGGAGCCCCAACCAGGCTCCACCTTTAACAATTTCTCCTCATCCTCTAACATTCTCTAACCACCCCAGGGACCAATCCGTCAACAAGTGAACCCTTGAGGGACAAATAACATCCAAACTGTGGCAGGGTATTATAATTCTCAAGAGCCAGGGTAACAAATCCCTCTGCAAGGATGGGAAAGACAGAAGGCAGCCAGATCTCAATCTGAGAAAACACTCTTACCAACTAGACCAGAAAATCAAAGTCATTTTGAAGTTTTCACTTTGAAATAAAATTTTCTCAAAGAAATGCACCAATTGGATTATTGCATTCCTATTAACAATGTTATTTTCTTCTTTCAGGATCAATTGTTACAATGCCTTAAATGCTCAGAGCCCCTTTGGGGGATTCAAGATGTCTGGAAATGGCAGAGAAATGTAAGTGTCAGAGATTCTGGTGTCTACAAAGATGGAATGTGTCAGCACAGAGGGATGCTCACAAAACAGTTCGCTTCGCCTTCACACCTCCATTCATAAGCTTTGCTGTGCTGTTGTTTGAGATAGGATCTCCCTCTGCAGCCTAGAATTACCTGCATCTTTGTAGTGTCTGCTGACCTCACATTTACAGTAATCCTCCTGCCTTTGCCTCCTGAGTGCTGAGATTATGGGTGTGAACCACGGCACCCAGCTTAATCTAACATTTTACTGAGTACAAGCTCATATAAGCTGAGTATTACATGGCATTAAAGTGAGCAAGATGCAGCTCCCTCATCCCCAGAGTGGACGGAGAAAATGGATCCATTATTTAGCTTCATCTTGTAAGTCCAGAGGAAAAGCTCTGTGTTGTCTGCTAAGGGCAGAAAAGACCCCACAGAGAACATACCATTTTGCAACACCACTGTAGTTTTCAGGCCTGGCATTCACCAGCTGCCAAGCCAAGGACAACATCCTGCCACAGGAACATTGCAGTCTGCTTCCACAGCTTCAGAAAGCTTGTGCTGCTGCTCTGAAGCCCGAGGCTTTATGGAAAGCCTTGATGGCTTGTTTACTGTCATTCTCCAGAACATACCTCCTGAGCTCCAAGCTCCACAGCTGTGGTGCATTCCCATGACGCCTGTGGCTTCCAGGGGCTAACTGCTGCTTGCCATTCCTCTTGTGCCCATCCAGGTCTCTTGCCTGTACCACCTGCTCAGCCCCTATAAGTCCTTTAAAGTTGTGACTGTGGGGTTACGACATGGGGTCAGGGAGAGGACTGGCTGAAAATATAAATTGAACATATCTCAAAGCCTTTCAGGGAAATTACTTGGGAACTGGGGAGCTATCCGTTTTTAAGGCTAAGAGGGCTAGCATATAAGGAATGTCTTGGCAGAGGCTGGTGGAGAAGATGAGTAGAAGAATGTTGCATTAACAGTAGCAGGTGTTATTTTAGTTACTGGGGCCACTACAACACAACCTTCTTCTGGCAATGTAGACATTAGGAACTTACTGCTCATGGTTCTTGGAACTATGTCCAAGGTCAAGGTGCTGGTAGATATGGTGTCTGGGAGGGGTTCATTTCTCACAGATGGCACTTACCATGTCCTCATGAAGTTCTGAGGAAAGGAAGTGTGCTGGAAGCTTTCCTAGAAGGGCTCTGATCCCATTTGTTAGGGTGGAGCCCTCATGACTTAATCAGTTCCCAATGGCTCCACTTGTAAATACTATCACATTGTGCAATAGGTTCCAACATACACATTTTGGGGTGACACAAACATCCGAACCTCAGCAGTTGCCCTCAGCTAAGCATCTGTTGTGTATCTGGCTTTGTGCTAACTCCTTCCCTCACATTATCCCATTTGAGTTTTGCAGTTTTATAGATATACTTCCCTTTACACCCAGGAGACCTAGCTAAGGGATAGGGTGATCACCTAGCTTGTCCCAGTCTCACAGCTAGTGTCAGGTTTGACATTCTAACCAGATAGCCATATGGAAGCTTGAGGGCCAAGCACAAGGACTCTTCTGGAGCAGTCTTCAAAACCAACAGAGTTGTCCTGAGCTGCTGATGACCTGTCGAAACAGCAAGTTGCTTCTGAAGTACAGCAGTTTTCCTACCTCCCAGCCAGTGGCACCAGCTCTTCTGCTGTCCTGTGCACCTGTGCCCCTGCGCCCTACACTTGTCTCCCAGCAGAACTGTGACTCACCTAGAATCCTGTTCTCACAGGGGCTCATACTCCATCAGTTGCCCAAAACCTTCCTGCACATAGGACCTCTTCTTGGCTCACATATGGCCTTAACTCTCTACCATTCTTGAGGCTACATTCCACTTGCTGGCTCATTTCCTGCCTCTGTGTTCTGAAGTGTTGGGACAGTCACTGGTCCTGGGAACACTGTTCTCATCCAGTGTTTTGCTACAGATCATTAACATGGTGAATCACCAGTATAAAATAAACTTGTAATAAATGGCCTCTGGGTAATGGGGCCCAGTCCCAGGCTACCCCTGCCCCTCATCAGGAACAGACCCTTCTGGGATTTAGACTTTTGATGCTATGTAGGTCTGGTCTCTTCCCAGAAGAAATGTCCCTTTGCTAGAAGGCTGGTTGGAAGACAGATTGGCTCTGTCAAATCATATATAACAATGGCCAAGCAAACCCACAAAGCAGCATCTGTCTCCTTACAGACATGTTGGTGATGTGGCCTTCCCACTGCAGTTAAAATATAATGAGGGGTGGTGCTCTTTGATGAGACTGGTTGCATCTTACCTAAGTCAAGGTTTCCCAATCTTTTTCCATTTGTGACCCCTTATTGCCTGAGAAATTTTTATTAAACCCTGGATATGTAGGTATGCAAAATAGTTATACAATCTAAACATTTCCTGATAATCATGAAGAAACTTCTCATAAAACAATTATTTGAAGTATCTTTATTTTACTGTTTGTTAAAGACTAATGAGATTTTGCCTGTTTATGAGATGGATGTACTTGTTTAGTTTTTACATAAAGAACTAAACTTGCTGGGTATTTGATGCTGTAGAACAAAGAGCATCTTCAACATTTTCCAAAGCTGAGAACACTGCTTCATATAAGCATGGACTGCCAAGAAGCAAAAGCATGTTTAGAGTCACTTCAGAACGGCTGCAAATTCTATCCCAATCCAAAGTCAAAATTCATTTAACAAATTTTTATCAAACTCAGATAGAAATTTTTAAAATCAAGCATTCTAACAATACAATCCAAAGATGGATTCATTTGCTACTTATAGGCTGAGGGAGGGTGATAGGAAAATACTAAATTTATTTATTTTCCATAAAATTATGTTTCTGTAAGGAACCTTGTATGCCCAATAAAAATGGAATTCATAATAGAATTTCCTGCCTCATAGCAAACAGTAGTCTGGAATCTGAGCTGAGGTATAG
Organism: Cricetulus griseus; assembly: GCF_003668045.3. Taxonomy (NCBI): domain Eukaryota; kingdom Metazoa; phylum Chordata; class Mammalia; order Rodentia; family Cricetidae; genus Cricetulus; species Cricetulus griseus. Next base: position 182,801,236 of record NC_048597.1, read on the forward strand.
ATAGCATGATGGCATGCTTGGTGCTAAGTGTGTGTTGCACGGTCAAAACCAAGCAGGCACATATGAAGCCACAAAATACAATGGGCAAGCACAGCCTGGAAAGCCTCAGATGCTACATATTTGATTTTGAATTGAACTTTTGGCCATTGAGTATTCAGAAACCCCTTGCAATTGGCAACCTTTTGATGACCCTATTCATGACACAAGCCCTTACAGGCCACAGTTAAGAAGAGATGTAAATGACCTGGTTCTTGGTCTCTACTTACTCCCAAAGCATGTTTTCTCTTTCTTAATGACATAGAGTAATAGGAAATGCTTTAAATAGATGAACCTGCTTGCCTTCTATCTAGTCTGATGGTATCCAGAAAATACATGTAACCTTCCCTCTGGGAAGAATTGTTTGCCCCACTTCCAAGTCTTCATGCCCACCCCCAGGTGGAGCAGAAAAGAGAAGCTGTAAGGAAGACTGACTACCTAGCCTCAGTTTCTCTGAACTGTAAGAGGTCTGTTTTCTGCAGGTTATACCCTTCCCCACCAGAGGTTAGAGGGGTGCTTCTCAGTGTTGCCTGCTCAAAAAATCCCATCCGTTTTCTGTCCTTTTGCTCCTGCCCTATCACAGGCCCAAGAGATAAAAGGTGGGGAAACACAAGCTAAATATCACACTGAACCAAAGGGGTAAAAAGAACTGTGAGCTACAGTGGGGATTAGGACTTCAAGAATGGTGGGATGCTGAGCAGCTTCTCAAATGATGTACACATATGAGTACGCACAAATGCATGCACATGCCCAAATACATAGCATATATGTGCACAGAAGTCATCTGTGATCTGAGGGGTTGGGATTGCTAAATATGCTTGTCTGGGGACCCACTCTCTGAGACTCTGAGTAGATCTGGGCTGCGGCCCAGGATCTTCATATCATAATAAGTTTCTGGAGTGGTGCTGGTGCAGGTGGTATGGGCACCTCATGCAGAAAATTTCTGCAGCAAGCCAAAAAGAAAGTAGGGGAAATACACACTCTAAACAGAAATCCAAGGGTTCCTAAGATGGTTTGCTGGGTGCCACCAAAATCTAGTATTTTTCCTTATCTCTGGGTACTCCCCCTTGCTTCATATCAGAGACTAACCTAGTCTGCTGAGAAGCAGGCGTGAGGACTTCTCAGGGTCTCTGCCCCCGAGGGGCAGTGTACAGTGGTGATGGTGGCCACTCAGATATGGGGGTGCTTCAGTAAGACCGGGTCTGGCTCTTGAGCAGCGGTGAGGCTCTTCCTTGGTAACTGTGGGTCTAGATGTGTCACAGACTGTAACTGTATTGAACGGATTTGGACAGTATTCTCAAAGACTGGACAGAATGACTCACTCTACCCTTCTCTATGCCTCCCCAGGCCTCCAGCAGCAGAAACTTCAGTGTGGGGAGGGTAAAAACCCAGTGTGGTCATGTTCCTTGGATGATAACTGCATGCTGGGGCACAGAAACTGCCAAAGGGGAGGTGACTGGGCACCAAGAGGAAAGGGATAGCTCAACCAAGCCCTTCAGCCAGCTAGTGGAGTCATCCCTGTCCACTGACTCCACGATTCTGGTTCTGCTGCATGGTGCCTCCAATACACAACTCTGAGACCTCTCACTGGCCCTCTTGATACCCTGAGCACAAGGGAGTCCTTTTGACTGTAGGTTTGAATTCCCTCCTTTGCCTCTGAGAAGGCTGGGACTGGGCAAGGAGCTGCCAGCCAGTAAGGCCACTCACAGCATCAGACACACAAGCATGGTGGGAGCCAATGGGGGACACTTGAATGCAGCCTTATGTCATGTTTCTGATTCCATAGACAACCCCTCATACTTTTCACAGCTTGGAGACCAGAGTGGGAAGAAAGTGTACTTCAGGGTCTGCCCAAGAGCATGCATAAGGAAGTAGGAGGCAGTAGTAACTTGACTGCCATGTCCTGATGAGGAGATGCATTCAGAATTGCTCTAAGGCAGGGGGAAAAATCCAGAGAAAGCCATAATTAGCTGATAATAGACACTCAGGGCCTGGGCAGAGTTGGTAGGGGTGTGGTGTAATGAGGCCCAGTTCACTCTTCTTAAAGTAGAATGGCCCAGACAGTGATCGTGTGCTTGCAGACTTTTCTCGTTCCTGTTAGTATCCCAGGGGCCTTTGTCAACTTGGGTGTGATACCCAGAAGAGCTACTGGCAATGCTGTTGGAGCTGTGTGTAGGGCTGTGGGATCCCAAAAGAATAAGATGGGCCATTGCCCTAGGTCTGGCTTGTACAGTCCAGCTGTAGGAAGTGTACCGTTTATGGCTGACTGATGCAGAAGACAGTTTTCTCACTAGTCTGTTACATACAGACACAATTCTGAGTAGTCCATTCCCCGATGGAGACAGTGTGGCAACCGGGTAGAACTGAGGAAACAGCTGTAGAGCAAAAGCCTTCCTCTTCTCTCTTCTCTGCCTCTTCTCCTCTGTGTCCTTGATGTGCTGGGTGGTGCAGCCATCTCACAGTTTTAGGGAGATCAAACAGTAAGATGAATGAGGTCGGCTCCATGGGGACAGAAGTGCTCTAGCAGAAGTAACCTGGCAGACCCTTCGTCTGAGTCACACTCACCTGCAAAATACTTGGGCCACCACTAGTTGCTTGGCTTTGCTTTCCCTGAATCTCACAGTGACAACCCTGGCCCTGTTACCAGCCACAATTCCAGAAAGGAAGTAAGTAGGGATACTCGTGGGGAGAGTGCTCCCTAGCTGTCCCCTTAATTATTTCCTAAATCTTCTCACGAGCTTTGTGGGGCCATGAACAGTGCTGTCAGGACCAGACCATATTAAAGCTGGTGCAGGTGGTCTCTGTTTTCATACAGTAAGCCTTTGGTGATTCTGTCCATCTTCATTTAGGAAGTATAAGGAATCAGAAACAGGAATTTTGTATACTGGTAAGGGTTCTAGTCTAAGACTTCCTTCTGAGAGGTAGAGAGCATCCCTCTAGGTAGTCTGTCAGCATAGGGACATCAGAAGTCTGCAGCAGCTTGAGCAAGGTTCTGCAGGGTGGCACACCTATTCCTGAAGGACCAATACTCACAGAAAGTGGACATGTGGCCCAGGCATTGGCAGACAGTGGCCCTGACTTTCTGCTGCTGCAGTGCTCAGGTGTGAGCCATCCTGCCTTGGCCAGGCCTGGCTCTTAGGGTTCCTATCTATCCTGTGCTGTGAAAACAAGTGATCCTTTAAGAAAGGGCATTTGCCCATGAGAGGGCAATTCTCTGCTGAGGAGGGCTTTACTGTTTGTTCACTAGGAGCTTATGTGTAGAGCCCAGTGGCCTGCTGCTCATACATGGCAGCTTCACCTTCTAGAGGATGCCACCATAGCTCAGGTGTGATCTTTTGGGCCTTTGGTGTCTGAATTTGCCATTTGTATGTTTCAGGGGAGAGTTTGGCTTACGAGAGTACTCAGAAGTCAAGACCGTGACGGTGAAGATCCCGCAGAAGAACTCCTAAGAGGCCCAGGTGAAAATGAAGCACTGCTGACCCCCGCTTTCTCTGTGGGCCCAACTCTGAGGAGTGTAGAGTTGAGCCCAGCCCTTTGTTAAATATTGAATTGATGACATAGCAGGCAGGTCACTGCGCTTTTGACACAGGCCAGCAAGGAAGGGTTTATAGACACTCTGGAAGAAGTGGGGAGTGCTTGGCACAGCCAGTGTTGCTGTGTGGAGCATGGGATGAAGAAGGGAGCTGCCGTACTTGGTGCCATTGTCACAGAGCTTTCCTGGAGCAAAGGTGGCCTTGGCAGCACTGTCTATATTTCCCTCCTCCTAGTTCCTCCCCACTCCCCACTCCTCCCTCTTCCAAGGAGACCTCAGCTGAGCTCATTTAGGGCAGATGTTTGGGCCGGGAACAATTTTCCAAGGTTTTGCAGCCAAATTACCATTTCATGTTATCCATTTCTTCAAAGCAAAACATGAAATGGTTTTAGTTAGAGCCAGGGCAGACTAAAAATGCCAGGAGCTGGTACACTGCAGATGTTCTAAGTGGTAGGGATGTTGTATGTCCTTTTCTTACTTCCATAACTGACACAGCAAAAAGAAGATGCAGATGAGGTCAGAGGTCATCTTGTGTAGTTCACAGCTTCTGAGCTTTCTGCAGAAAGAGAGAATGTGCATGTGTGTATGTGTGTGGTGTGTGTGTGTGTGTGTGTGTGGAGAGCAGGAGTTTTCAACCTGTGCTGTGGGTCATGACCCCTTTGGCAGGGGATCTAATGACCCTTTCATAGAGGTTGCCTAAGACCACTGGGAAACACAGATATTTACATTATGATTCATAACAGTAGCAAAATTATAGATATGAAGTATCAATGAAAATAATTTTATGGTTAGGGTCACCGTATCATGAGAAACTGTATTAAAGGGTCAAAGCATTAGGAAGATTGTGAACCACTAGAGTAGATGGTGACGGAGGTCACTGGTCATCACATGTAAGTTCATAGTGCCTGAACTTACCTCATGGTTTGGAGATAGACTGTGTGTGTGTGTGTGTGTGTGTGTGTGTGTGTGTGTGTGTGTGTGTGTCTGTCTGTCTGTCTGTCTGTCTGTCTGTCTGTCTGTCCGTGTCTGTGTGTCTTTGTACGTGACTCTGTGTGAAATTCTTGGTTATTCTGGAATAGAGCAAGGATGACCATAGCGCTTGTTTTTATTGATGAATGGGGTATTTTCCGAAGCTGATCTTAAGACTAACTGAAACAGTCCAGGTAGACTCAGGTGATGCAGAGGCCTTGCAATGAACTGTTTCCCAGGCTGGCTGAGAAGTAAGTTATTGCTGGAGTCAGGACCACAGCCTCTTCTGCATCCCCATCCCCACTGTACCCGCACCTGCTATTCCAATGCCATGGCTATTTTGGACCACTGTGCCTCTGTCACCCACCTAGAGTCTGCTATCAATGCATTTGAAAAATGTGGTCCAGCTTGATGATTGCCTTCTCTATTTGCAGAGCACCAGTGTGCCAAGACTTCCACGTCCCACCAGGCCTCATCTGTCATGCCCTGTGACCCGCTCGTCCACACACTACTCTTGCCTCATAAGTGAGCTTCAGCCTGCAGGGGAGAGGTGTGAAGCAAGCCTGACTCTCCTTCCTCCCAACTTCACTGTTCCCTCTGCCTTCCAGTGAATCTCATTTGGTGTGGGCAGCACTGGCTTCCTTCCCTTCTCTCCCCAGCTGCCAAATCGAAGCCAGTCTCTAACCTGGGTGAACAACATTTATTTAAAAATGCCAAATATAACCTAGGTGTAGAATATGGGCATTTATCTATCACCTTCTCTATTTAACGGTTTTCTGCTTTCTAACCAAACCAGTTTTCAGTTTTCTATTTATAACCTGTCTGTCCACAGTAGTTTCAAGCAAGCTCTCCTTACTGTTATTGACAAACAACAATGTGCTCAGCAGACAGAGCCCTGACATGTGCTTTGAGTCTTTCCAGTGGGCGGCCCTGCTCTTCTTACAGTGTGCCCACGTGAACACACCATTAACCAGCTAGTTCTTTTCAAACCACAGTATAGAATGTGAAAATGAAGATTTATGACTTTTAATTTACTTCAAAAGAAACCTCTGTGCTAGCAATAAAGCATTTATATTGTGTACACCTCGGGACTGTTTGTGTTTGTGAGTCTGTCCCACTGAGTCCATTTTTGTCTTTACTTCTTAGCTGGGATTTTTGGCTGGATGTGCTCTTATGTGACTGAGCAGAAGTCTGAGAGGGTATTTTATAGAATACATTAAGGTTAAACAAACAAACACGTGCTCTGACACTACTTAAAACTTGTGTGTTTACAGTTTTCTGTGGCATATAAATATAGGCATATGTAAACTTCAGGTTTCAGGAACAAAGTTCAAAGGAATCTGTGACATGGAACTCACAAGCCCTGAGCTCACCATCAGGGCTCCTGCTGCTGGGTATTTCCCAGTAGCTACACTCTTACCAAAGGGGAATAAAATCAAAGGCTGGCGAGCTGAGTGGGGGTGGGGAGTACTTCAGTGGCTATAAGTAGGACTGCTCTGCTGACCAGAGCTTACTGACGTTCTCTGTACTCCCAGAGTCCACTTTTTTACTTACAGTAGGCTTGAATTTTTATTTCATTTGTCATTAGTGTGTGTGTGTGTGTGTGTGTGTGTGTGTGTGTTCACGTGTTCACACACATGCAGTATGAATAAGGTTAATATAAGAGAGCAGTCTTCGTAAAAGCAAAATGCTACAGAGACAGAGGTGAGGCAAGCCTGGTAAGACTAACAGATGGGTTGGCCAGGCGGGTCCAGCAGGCTGACAACAGGCACAGCCAGAGGCCCTGGAAGTGGGTTTGCTATAAAGTGACAGACAGCAGCAAAGGTCAGAGAAAGGGACAGTCTGACACAATACTGCTAGGGGTCATAAGAATGTCGAGGAAGGAAAAAAAGAAGCTACCAGCACTTGAATGAATTAAAAAAAAAAAAAAAGCATATATATAAGGAAGCTCGTTGTGCCTGTTGTCCTGCAAACCCCATGCCATAAAGTAACTCAGCCAACAGTGACTTTCCTTACCATCTCATGAGCCCCTTCCCAAGGTTGTACAGCTTTTCTAACTTTGCTCCATCTCAGCTTCTCAACTTTGTCCATAGCAGTAGCTGAGTGCCAGTGTGGTAGAGTGAATAGAACAGCACTATGTCAGAGGGGGTCAGAAGGCAAATAAGAAGGAACAAGAGAGATGGCTCACTGAAATGCTTGCCTTACAAGCATGAGGCCCCAAGTTCTTTAATGCACCATGTGTGGAAACAGGTAGTACCAGAAGTTGCCACTCTATATGGCCAAGAAGAAGGAACTGGGATAAATTCAGCATCGGTCTACAAGCTGGACACGTATCACTAGAATCTCAGAGGTGATTTCCTGGGGGCCCCTGAAATCTTGCCTTTGGCTACAGGTGTGGTGCGGCCTGGAGTACTAACCATCCAAGAGTGCTGGAGTTGGTCTGCTCCAAACACTGAATCTAAGATGACAGGTGTATCTCTAAACACTTTCTAAGGAGACCATGATGAAAAGAAATTAAGCCCGGTGATAACAAACAGATCTCTAATTTGACTTAAGACTCTCTTAACAAAAGGGAAACCATGTGTGGTACTAGAAATCTAAACAACTACCCAGGTCTAGTGAAGTCATGGATCTTGGAGCAGAACCTCCAACCACCAATTTTCAAAACCAACATAATCCCTAACTACATTCTATGTATTTGCCCTTACACCTGCAGATAAATGCCATCCTCACCCTTCATCAAGGAAACTGCAACAAAGACTATTATGGAAAACCACAACCAATAGAAATGCAATTGTGGAGCCCAGTCTCAACTAATACATTTATGACACAACACTTGTACCTAAGGCTTGGGGATCATTGCAGAAGAGGGGTCTGAAAGTTTTAAGAGCCAGAGGAGCAGGGAGCTTGCAGTAAGGTTGTGTCTCCTAGGCATATTAGAAGCTACACTCATACAACCTTACCAATTGGCTGCCTAAAAGAATTGAACAAAGATGACACCATTAAACATGCTGACATGGATGAGGAAAGCCCAAGTGGCCTCACACACACACAAAACAAACAAACAAACAAACAAACAAAAACTGTGGGCAACTCAGGAATGCTAAGAATGGGAGAAAAAGATTTTCATGTACCACGTGGTCAGCCCTGAAAACCTACATACAAGTAATGTTATACAGGCTGAGCAAGTTGGTACATATGTGTATATATATATACAGAAACATACATATACACACACACATATATATATATATATATATGTTTCTGTGTATGTATTTCTAATATATTCCTAACACACACACACACACACAGAGAGAGAGAGAGAGAGAGAGAGAGAGAGAGAGAGATTTAGCAGCTACATCCCACTTGTTAACACCAATGCCTTGAAGAAAGGAAGGTCAAGACTGAGTTGAGACACAAGGGCCCCCAAAGGCCTGAGGCTGTAGAGTGCTCAAGCCCTGCAGCAGTGGTACCCCCTCCCCAGACCTTGCCATATAGATAGACAGCCAAAGGAAACCTTATCCAAGCAATTTCACATCAAAGGCTGCCAGACAAGCTGGCCTTCCTCTTAGTCTATCCAAGAAGCAGTTGGGCCTCTGAGAGGTAGTTGAGAGGAAAGAGGCCTTGTTCTACTCCAGGGGGTTCCCCTATGTCCCTCCTCCAGCCTGTCCAGTGGTGAGCAATGGATCTAGGACACTCAGTGTGGTGCAGACAGCTCTGCCAGGGCCTCAGGTCTTCCAATGACCCTCAGCATGTCTGTGCAATGTATGGAGCACACAGGTCTCAAACCTGTGTGACAATCAAACCAGCATCTGTCGCCCTTTTCCTCTTACTGGGTGAAGAATTAAGAAGAGGTCTTGCCTCCTAGCAGATGACAGAAGCTTCTCCCATCTAAGGTTTCCCTGAGGAAAGCCTCTTGGAGAGCCATGGTGCTCGTGTTATCCCCATAGCTGGCTGAGGCACCATGAAGTCTGCTGTCCTGTGGACTGGTAGGTTTTACTTTCTGTAGCTATGTCGGGTCACATGTGCTACATGTCTTGGGCCAACTGAAGCTGCTTGTCCCTCCTGTTCCTCTGTGGAGCAGACGGGGTGGGATTGATCATGAAAACCCCTGGCAGAGGAGGTGGGAGCCCCACACCTTCTAAGTGGTAGCTGAAGAAACTGGACAAGAACTTCTCACCTTGTTTCTTCCCTTTTGTGTGTGGATGTGTTCATGTGTGTGCAAGTACCCATGTGTGTGCAGGTGCCCATGTGCCCATGTGTATGCATATGGAGGTCAGAGGACAATGTTAGGTACTATTCCTTAAGTGAGGCCCACCTCTTTTGTTAGACAGGGTCTCTCATTGGCCTGGAACCCACCAGTTCCATTAGGCTACCTGGCCAGTGGAGCCATGTGTCTCACAGCTTTTTACATAGGCTCTGGGGTCAAACTCAGGACTTCATGCTTGGAAGGCAAACACTTCAACAGCTAAGCCATCTCCTCTGCCCAAATAGCCTGATTTCCTTTCATCACTGTCTCCCTCCCTCTGTGTTTAGAGAAGCACTTGCGGTCTCGTATTCAATGTTCTGAGCAGCATGTAAGGCAGACAAACTCCAGCACTCCTAGCTGGACCAGAGAGCCCAGGACCTGCCACACCTGCAACCAAAGGCAGAGTTTCTGGGGCCCTAAGAAAATACCCACCCCGTGATTCTAGACAGAAATGCCCAACATATGGATTAGACATTTCCTTCTTATTGGTCACATAGAGTGACAATTCTCATTACTCTCCTGGAGGTGGATGAGTAGCAAGAAGAGGGAACCCATAGTGCTTAGCTAACCAAAGCTTGTAAAAGCCAAAAGAAGAGAGTTGTTTGTGGAACATCAGAAACCTCAGTCTCCACTGGCCACTAATGAACAATAGATGATCTGTGTAAAATGGAATAAAACCCAGATGCTATGTTAATACAGTTAGCTCAGGTCCCCAGGTAATCCTGAAGGAAGTGTGATGCCCACCAGTACTCAGGCTGCAAGTTCTGTCCATCCTAGCCCTGAGCTGCCGATTTTTGTCCAGGGAAGATGGGTGGACAGGCAACTTGTCAGTTAAAGTATGGGGAAAAGCAAAGGAGGTGGATAAAGGAAGCTATCACTCACTTGCCTTAGGTTTTTGGTGGTGTTGTTCATATTTGACACACTAATTCCACAGAAGAGAGCAATGTACAAAATAAAATGATTCTAAATGGTTTCTACCAACATCTAGTCAAGTGCCCTTGGAAAACTTGCCATCCCCACCCTCAGTTTCCTTACCTCTAAAATGGGGTGATGAAATGGCCCACCCTACTCACCTGATTTGTGATGGTTTGCAGTTCTTGGCCTCATCAGAAGTGCTCAAACAAGCAAAAAACACCAATGAAAAGTCTCCATCCCTTACTACAGTGAAAGCTCTGGGTCTGAAAGGCTAATGGCTATTTTTAAATCCCATGAGTGTACAAATGATAAATGGTCAGAGAAAGAAATCAGGGAAACAACACCCTTCACAATAACCACAAATAATATAAAACATCTTGGGGAAAGACCTGTATGACAAGAACTTCAAGTCTTTGAAGAAAAACATTGGAGAAGATATCAGAAGATAGAAAGATCTCCCATGCTCATGGATCAGTAGGATTAACATAGTAAAAATGACCATCTTACCAAAAGCAATCTACAGATTCAATGCAATCCCCATCAAAATCCCAACACAAGGTCTTTACACATCTTGAAAGGACAATACTCAACTTCAACTTCTTATGGAAAAACAACAAACAGGATATCTGAAACAATCCTGTACAACAAGAGAACTTCTGGAGGTATCACTATCCCTGATTTTAAACTCTACTACAGAGCTATAGTAATAAAAACCACATGGTCCTGCCATAAAAAGACAGGGGAATCAATGGAATCAAATCAAAGACACAGACACAAACCCACACACCTATTGACATCTGATTTTCAACAAAGAAGCCAAAATTATACAATGGAAAAAAGAAAATATCTTCAAAAATGGTGCTACTTTAACTGGATGTCAGCATGTAGAAGAATACAAATAGGTCCATATCTATCACCCTGCACAAAACTCAAGTCCAAGTGGATCAAAGACCTCAACATAAATCCCCTGAACCTGATAGAAGAGAAAGGGGGAAGTAGCCTTGAACACATTATCGTAGGAGACAACTTCTGGAACAGAACAACACTGATAGTGTAGGCACTAAGATCAACAATTAATAAATGGGACTGCATGAAACTGAAATGCTTCTGTAAGGCAAAGGACACTGGCAATAGGGCAAAACAGCAGCCTGCAGAGTGGAAAAAGGTCTTCACCAACATTACATCAGACAGAAGGCTGATCTCCAAAATATATAAAGAACTCAAGAAACTAGACATCAGGAAACCAAATAATCAAGTTAAAAAATATGGGATGCAGAGCTAAGCAGAATTCTCAACAGAAGAATCTCAAATGACTGAGAAACACTTAAAGAAATGTTCAACATCCTTTGCCATCAGAAAATGGCAAATCAAGACGACTCCAGGATTCCATCTTACATCTGTCAAAATGACTAAGATCAGCAATACAAATGACAGCTCATGCTGGTGAGGATGTGGAGCAAGGGAAACACTGCTCCATTGCTGGTGGGAGTGAAAACTTGTACAGCCACTTTAGAAGTCAATATGGTGGTTTTGTAGAATGTTCGGAATTGATCTACCTCAAAACTCTTGGGCATATACTTAAAGGATATTCAATCATACCCCAAGAACTATGTTCATAGCAAATTTATTTGCTATATCCAGGACCTGGAAACCCACCCTGGAAGTTCCCTCCCACCTGCCAAACACTGACACCTATATAGTTGGTGTTAACCAGTTGTTCTGGCTTCCTTCTATTTGAAAGGACAGACGGCAAGCAGGTAAGTAGTTAACCTAGAGGAGGACTTTGACATACTGTACTGAGTAAGTGGTGGCTGGATTGAAGTTATTACTATTGTTAGATTATTGCTGTTGCTGTGGTCCCATTGATGTGAGAAGCATGGTAGCTTCTATCCTAGAGGTAGAAATCATCAAAGTCCTCAAGAAGGAGATCAGACTTCACCAGGGAAAACTCACCTGGACTGGAGAGATAGCTTAGCAGTGAAGAGCATTTGCTGTTCTTCCAGTGGACCAGAGTTCAGTTCCTAGCATCCATGTTGGGCAGCTCACAAACACCTGTAACTCTGGTTCCAGGGGATCTGATACCCTTTTCTGGCTTTTACAAGTACACACACACACACACACACACACACACACACACACACACACACACACACACACACACCCCTACCTTTTTAAAATAACAAGTAGAATCTTCCCTCCTCATATCCATGCTCCAGGTGGTCCTTGTAGACAGGACATCTCCCCATCAGCTATACCTGAAGGAACATGGATTGCAAACTCCCAAGAGCCTGAGTCAGTTCCTCTGTTGCTTGTGTGGTTTTATTCCCACATAAAACTGTTATTTTTGCAAACTAAATAAAAGGTTTGCCCAAAAGACTACTTGATAACCTTTACAAACCTAGGACAAATAAACCCATCTGGGAAACCCACTCAATCTTGAGGGCTTAGCTCGGGGAATGATGACCCAGGAATTCTGATCTGGCTTCTTTTCCCTCTCAAAGATAACAAAGAAACGAGTGCCAAAGCCACATACATATTGGAAATACTTATCTTTTCCTTCCCTCTAACCCTCAGAGATAGCAGCTTTGGAAGAACTTTGTACTAAACAAACTCGTCGGGAATTCTTTTCAGGAAATTAAGCCACAGTTTGAATCTTGTCTGTTCAACACATTGTTTAGAAATGTTTGGGTAACCTTTAAAGTTGGTCTCCAGGACAGAGGTTCCCATACCTCCAAGTGAATTCTTTCTGATTCTGAAGGTCATTAAGACTCTAAGATATGTTCTCATTTATGTGGGTTTTAGTCACACACATCTGTGCCCTTGTCTGAGGGATGGGAAGCCATGACACTTGCAAAGAGAAAGCCTTCTGTAGAGCTGATGCACTGTCCTGGAAAGGAGAAACCTGTAGATGTGGCTATGGCTTCCCACTAGGGGGCCACACAGGGTGCTGGGACTTAGCCTGCTGGGGGGTCAGAGCCAGGGTGTTAACAGGTGTAAAGCTATGAGAGCAGGCAACCAGCTCCATGGAAAGCTGTGCAAAAGCCTCAAGTTGAGGCATTTGCCTTCAAGGCTACAATGTCCCAAATAGGGTCCTCCCAGGACCAAGAAAACCTACCATATCAGAGACTTGAGCAGATGTGTGCACACCTACGTCCACAGCAGTAGCATTCATGAGAGCTAAATGTAAAAGCTGCCCACAGCCATTAGTGGAGGGGTGAGTAAGGAAAACATGAGGAGGAAGGGGCTATGTATTTCTCCTTTTATATTTCTTTCCCCATAGTGAGTCCCAGATACTTCTTGTTGAAAACAAAAATGTACTGAAAGTTTTCTCTACCCACCTCATCCCAAAGTGACTAAGTCTCTGCTTCTGGTGCTTACAATTATTCTGTGCATTGTATTTGACAATGTCAACACTATTCAACCTTAGCCCTGGAAAGGTAGAAAATCTTGAGATGAGCTAAAACATGAATGTCTTAATAAATCTTTAAGACATTATGTGAAGTAGTGTAAGTCAATTTCAAAAAGACAAATGCTAAATTCGACCAGGTTCCTAGAGTCACCTGAAGGACAGCTGGCTGGATGGTGGCCATCTGTTTGGAGAGAAGAACTCGGGCTGAGTGTTCCATGAGTGCAGAGCTTCATGTGGGCAAGATAGTGGTGATGACAGTCCACAGGGTGAATGTTCTGAATGCCACAGATCTACGCACTCAGTGTAGTTAAAATGGGGGGTTTTATATTTTGTATATGTTACTACAATACATGTTTTTAAAACCTGCCCATAGTAAAATTTTATGTGTCCATCCATACACACACACACACACGCATACACACACACACAGAGGATATATGGCTGATAAGACTTAAAGTGTTGCTCTCTCAATAACATCTGTATTTTGGCAGCAGCGAGGCCTTAAATCAAGGTTCCTCCTCGCTAGGACGGCAGAATCTGCCAGGCAATGAACACTGGAGCTCCACCCCCACCCTTGCCCCACCCTTGCCCTTTCTCTAATATACACCTTGTTTTCCACCCTCTGCAAGGCAGGGCTAACCAGGGCCAGGCACATCCAAGCTAACGAAGAGCTATCCATGTCGGGTCCTCTGCAGCTCCAATAGGCTATTTCTCATCTCTGCTGCTCTTTCTTTTTTTCCCTGGCCAAGACTAAAATTGGCCATCCACCCAGATTTGAAGTGGCCCAACTCATGCTCAAAGACGCAGATCTGTCTTTCCTCCTTTGCCCCCTGGGCTGCCTGTTGGAGAGAGCTGGTACCCTGTCAAGGAATAAGATGAGGTGGCTAGTGGCAGATGCTTCCAGAAAGTTCCACGAAGTATTTTTGCAGCCCATCAGTGTACCCTCAACACACGACCACTTGGTTGATAAGACTAACTTGCAAAAAAACAAGAGTTTTGCAGACTATGAAACCTGGAACAAAAGTCTTTTTGTGGATAAAGAAACAGCAAGAAAAAAAGATAACCCACAGAAACACCTGACCTGAGCAAGTGGGAACTCATGAACCCCAGTCTGATAGCTGGGGAACCAACATAGGACCAAACCAGGACCCCTGAACATGGATGGGTGTCAGTTAGGAGCACTGGGCAGTCTATGGGGCCTCAGGCAGTGGAACCAGGATATATCCCTAGTGCACGAATGTACTCTGGAGCCCATTTCCCATGGAGGGAAACTCTCTTCGCCTAGATACACAGGGGAGGGCCTAGGCCCTGCCCCAAATGACTTGACAGACTTTGATGATTCCCTCATGGAAGGCCTCACCCTCCCTGGAGAGTGGATGGGGAATGGGATGGGGGGCCCTTGGGGGGTATTGGGTTGATGGGAGGGAGAGGGAACTAGGATTGATATGTAAAATTAGATTGTTTCTAATTTAAATTATAATATATATATTATATATTATATATATATATATATATATATATGAAAAATGATGGTAGGGTGCAGGGCATGTCCATTGTGACTTTTCAATCCAGGCATAAAAACAGATGCATGTTGGGACTAGAGAGATGGCTCAGAGGTTAACAGCACTGACTGCTCTTCCAGAGGTCCTGAGTTCAATTCCCAGAAACCACATGGTGCCTCACAACCATCCGTTATGAGATCTGGTGCCCTCTACTGGTGTGCAGATATACATGGAAGCAGAATGTTGTATACATAATAAATAAAATCTTAAAAGAAAAACAAAAAAAAAACCCAGATGCATGTGTATATGCATGAGTGTGTGTGTGTGTGTGTGTGTGTGTGTGTGTATGTGTGTGTGTGTGGTGTGTATGTGTGTGTGTGTGGTGTGTATCTGTCTATGTGCATACATATGCATGTGTATGTGTTGTGTGGACATGTTCTTATGGGTGTGTGTGTCTGTGTATGTTGGTTCATGTGCATTCATGTATGCACATGTACATGAGTGTATAGGCTAGAAGCCAACAACAGGTGATTTCAGGCCGTGCATCTTTCTTCACCACTCTCTGCCTTCTTTTTTGAGATAGGGTCTCCCACTGAATCTGAGGCTCTGTGATTCAGTGAGACCGGCTGGCCAGGGAGCCCTGCAGATGCACTTGCCTCAGTCCGTGCAGCCCTGAGAATATGTACAGTGGCTCACTCATCTTTTCCATGGCTACTGGAAATCAAACCTCATGCTTGCACAGCAAACATTTACCAACTAAGCCATCTCCTAGCCTGGGTTTTCCTTGCTGTCTTCCATTCAAGAGAGGCCTTAAAGCAAGGCCTGCCTTTTCACCATGGCCCAGTTGATGTCCTTTCAGAATTCAGCTTTGTTATCTGTAAAAACAGGGCTTTGAACTGGGGAGGGAAGTGTGGTCCTTGAGGATGGTGGCTCTTGAACTAGAGGTAGAATCTTGTCAGTGAACTAGTTCAAAAATGTCTCCCCAGTTTCTCCCTGAAGAGTGTGACTCAAGTGAACAGGGAGCCAGGAGTCCTGAGTGCCATTTATTTGTCTTAGTTTAAATTTGAATTGTTTTAGTTATTATTAATAGTTAATTACAAACATTAGAGTCAGTCTTCAAAAGGAAGAAAAATGGTTTTGTACATTGGACACCCCAGCAATGTCCATCATACCCCAGAAGTCTTTCTCCAAGACAAACCCAATCTTGTTTCTTGATAGCTCTCTGAAGATGTTCTCTGAAGCCTCAAACAGCCCAACTCCTTGTTCTGCAGCTGGTCTTGAGACAAGCCTGGGGCCTGCACTGCATGGTTCTCTGCCAGGCATGCCCCAGAAGCCTGGTATACACTGGCTGATGTCCTGCTGAAGGCCAGCACGGCTCAGGAAACTGAGAGCTACAGTTGTGTGCAGCCCCAAGCCTCTCTCTTTTCCTAAGGAAAGTAGAATTGTCCCCATCCTGGAACCAAGCTGGGCAGGGCTCCTACACTCAGAGTATGACAACAGGGGTTTGGGAGTGTCAGGATGGAAGACTGTGGAGAGCCCCGGGTATTGCCTGAGAACAAGGTTGATCAAGGTGGAAGGCACCTCTCCCAAGGACCCTGGGAAAAGGGGAGTTCTGTAGCTAGCTCTGCTTTTCCCTCCTCTGTCCTTTGTGACATGGGAAATTGGAATGCAAGATCATTTCCAAAAGCTGACTGATTATGTATCTGAAAAACTACCCCAGATGCTGGAGGGTAAAAGCCCCCGACTCCTGGGACTAGAGTTAGTAACAGCTCGCGGATCATCTGTGAATGGTCCTAGCACTCCATGTCTTCACATTCTCCTGCTCTTAGTCAATAAATAACACAGTGAAGCCACACCAGGGGTCTGGTTTTTGGACAAATTATCTTTTCAGCACTTGGGCCCCTTGACTTCGTTTCTGGGTTGCCTCTGGTGTCCCAGCCAGTTGGCTTGCCTCAGAGCTGGGCTTAAGAGCGGGCTTTCTGTGTGAGTATGGGAAGAATCCCTTTGCATTGTTGAAAACCTAGAGGGCCCTGGGAATGGCCCCAATGCTGTGGGAGGGACCCCTACTAGGATCCAGGCACCTGGGTTCTGGTCCCAGCTGTGCACTGACTCCACACTCTTGGCTTTGCTCTGTAGCCTCAGGGCTGCTTCTCTTCTCCACATGTGTCCCTTGTGTTCACCAGAGTTCTTCATTACATTGCCGTGCTTAAATCTCACCACTCCCTGGGGCGAGAGCTATGAGTAAGCCCATTTTATTGACAACAAATGAGATTGGAGAGGATATCAGAACAATGATGCAGGAGCCAGAAATCAGAGTTCTTCCTGACTGCACGGCCCCTGACTCTGCCAGACCACTCTCCAGTCTCCAGAGGCCTCCCTTCCAACCCAGCCTTATGCCCAGGGCATCCTTCCTACCCTACACAACAGCCTCTACGTCTTCCCATACAACCCTTGTCCACTTCCATCTGGTCATTCCTGGTGCTCTTTCCTTCTTCCATCCTTTCAACAAAGATAGCAGGCTCTGTGTCCAGAGTCTGGTCCCTGCTGGATGCGGGGACTCTATGAGAGAAGTATCGGTCCTGGGGTACCCCCCACTTCCGGTCTGACACGGGAAGCAAAACAAACCTCTGTAACGTGGTAATCCTTCATTAGCAATAAGAAGAGCTTCCTGGGAAGGCAGGGGAATGTAGTGATAAATTTTGATAAGGGAGAAAGAACTGATGACATTTTGAAGAGAAATTTTATGGGGAGTATGGCATTTGATTTTTTTTAATACCTCTTTGTTCTCAAAAGGGATTTTAGAAGGATGGGCAGAGGGCAGAGGTTGGAGAGTGGGAACATTGATTTACCATGCAATCCACCAGCAGAGAAGGCTTTTTCTCTTGGTCCAGTGGCACGCAGGTAGATGACCCACAGGCAGGCTTGTCTAAAACTCAGATCTTGAGGCTGGCACATAGTTTCTCAGAAGAAAAGGGTGAGAGCAACAGAGATGCATTCAAGAAGAAAATGCCAAGTGTATAAAGTCTACTTCAAGAGGAAACACCTGTCCACCAGGCAAGGGCAGGTCCCCAAGTGTGCTTTAGGAAAGCAGGAAGGTGCTTGCAGGGCCATGACAAACCATTCCATCCCGAATAGCCTCTGCAGGAAGAGGCACGGTCCACAGGGGAAACTCAATGCCAGGTTTCCTTCTTCACTCTGAGACCATAAGACAGGAGGGTTCATCAGTGTTTCTCTGGTGTCCCAGGCTGGCCATTAAACTAACTGCTGCTCGCTGGAGCCCCAGCGAGAGCTATGGACAGGAAGAAGAAGCCCAAGGCAGGGAAGAGCAGCAGCCCAGAGTAGGTCAGGGCAGGATCTACATAGCAATCAGCCTGAAGCCAAGGGCACAGGCGGTTGGGGGTCAGGGGTAGTGAGGGAAAGGCATTTCCAAAGACACCAGAGTATACAGATGACAATTCCAGAAAAACATACTTCCAGACCACCAGAGGAATGACTTCTGCTCATGGATTCCTAGCACTCTCAATTCCCAGGCCCTGTGCTAGACTCTGGCGCTGCACTGTGAGCATGACTTAGCTCCTGCATCCAGGGGCTTGTGGTTTAATTTATCCTTCCCTAGGTCTTTTTCTCAGTGTCAAACTCAATGACATTCTCAAAACGCAAATAGAACTTCCTGGTTAAACTTGCATCTTTCCTCACTTCCTATCGCAAAGTGACCTGGGCTGGGAAATAATAATCTCTGCATTTGGCCAGGGGAGCTACTAGTCATGGATCAAGTGGTAATGAGCCTGGATCTGCTGTGAGTCCGGCACACTTCAAACCCAGGCTTTGCCATGCATTGAGACCCAGGACAAGCTGATGATCCTCTGAAGTGCATACTCTTCTCCTATCAAATGGTGGGTGAAGGTGAGAGAGATGGCTCAGTGAGCAAAGCATTTGCTGCTCAAGTATGAGGACCAGAGTTCAAACCCCAGGTACCCACATTAAAACCACAGGGGTATGACATCTCTCCTGTAATCCTAGGGCTCAGAAGGAGGACACCCAGCATTCAGTAAGCTGTCAAGATGGACTAGGTGAAAGCTCTGGGTTCAAGTGAGAGACCCTGCCTCAGTATATAAGATGAAGAGTGACTGAAGAGACACCCAAAGTCAACATCTGACCTCTACATACACATACATGCACAACATCACCCATTATACACTCACAGATACACACATGTCCCACACACATACACAAACAGGTAGATGATAGATAGACAGATAGACAGATACATAGGTGATGGGTAATTTTAAATTAAAAAGAAAACGGAGGGGAAAATACCACACACAGCATGCCCACATTATGGGGATTATGGGATTGTTGACAATGATGAAGTTCATTCAATAGTATTTGAAAATATGCACACAATACACCCGAAGAAAATACTTTAAATATACATAAAACACAAAATATCCATATCTAAGAATCAAGAGCATCCACCATATCAGTACCAAAAGGCCACGGCAGCAGGAAACTGAATATGTAATGTGAATAGGTGATGGGCAGAAGAATAAGTCTAAAAGTCAGTCGGCACACAAGCAGACATCCTGACAGCAGTCAAGACTGTCACTGAAGTGCTGCTTTAAATAGACCCTATGCAGCTCTCTAGCAGAGTAGACTATACTTACTAACTCCTTTCCATGGGAGAGGGTTTTAACATACTGTTAAGTAAAAGGAAGGAAGGAAGGAGGGATGGAAGGAAGGAAGGAAGAGCTTGTTTCAAGTTATATACACATATGCACGTACACAGACGGACAAAGATCCTACTAGCTATAAATGCACTCAAATATACATCTTCACAGTGCAAAACATGATTGTCAGAAAGTAGAGAAAGGCTTGGGAAGGATCTTCACAGATGAGCATCAGTGGTTGTTCGTAGGGAACAGTATTAGTGGTTGTTCCTAGGGAACAGCCTGGCATGGGAGCAAAGTTATCAAAGGGCACTTGAGCTCTATGGGGAAAGCTTCTTTTTATCTTAAGAACATTTTCTCAGATTCATTTAAATTGATTGATAAGTTACATAAAAAAAATACCAAGTGTATCTAATAGCTTACATCAACTTGAGGGGCAGTCAGAGGTTCTGACTCTGGAGCCAGACCACCTGGGAGTATGCCTGCTCTGTCACCTCCTCTTAGCACAGCCAAGCCATCTAACTTCACTTTGCCTCGGTTTCCCCATCTTTCATATGAATGTAATAATAGTATTTGCTAAGCAGAGCTGTGTGAACACATGAGCCCAACACGTTAACAGTTCAGTGTCTGGTTTGTGGAAGGCCTCTGTGCTGTAATCCACACGATCATCCCCTCTTTCCTATTGCAGGCTGGATAATCATTGTATGTTTTTTGTGGGGTATTAGATCACACTGTGAACACTGATATTGGATTATTTAGATAAAGCCAACCATCAGTCAAGAGGGGGAGCAAGCAACCAGTTGACTGGAAGTAATCGTAGAGAGTGAGGGGAAGTCAGGAGGTTGAAGAGAGACAGAGAGACACAGGAAGTAGAAGGGAGGGATACTCAGTTGGAGGAGTTTTTGTTTCAGACAGGATAGGAGAAAATTCTCTTTCTGAGATGATAGTGAAGGAGGGTCAGCTGGCTGCTTTCTCTGCCACTCTGAGCTAGCAGGTTTTCACCCCAGCATCTGCCTCCTGAGTATTTATTGTGAAATAGAATGATAGAGACTTAGTTAAAAAAAAAAAAACATTTGTCTCCCTACATGGAGGCAGCTGAGGCAGTGGTGGCAGGATGTGAAGGCTCCCCCAGGCCGCTGAATTAGCAGCAAGGAGGCAGCAGCAGTGGCTGCAGAGGCTCAGTCAGCAGCTGAGGCAGCGATAGGATCAGGCGTAGCCTCTGTGCTGCAGATAAAAAAAAAAAAAAAAAAAAAACAACACATGTTAGAGTTGGAGAGGTCCACAGTTAGGCTGCTTTCATCAACTGATAAAGAAATTCAAGCCAGCACGTTCAACACTCGTCCAAGGGACATGATTGTTGAACTCGAAAGCCTGGCTCCAGATTGAGTTATTGCTCTGACATACAAAGTCAAATTCTTCTATCTCCAGAAATCTCTAACCCACACTCCCTTCAAAACACCTTGCTGTCCCATCCTTCACACTCCTTTTCCCGGGATTTGCTTCCTTGATGGAGCTTGTTTCAGAAGACCTTGTTCAGAAAAACTTTTATAAAGTTCTCTTTTACTGTACATGAGGAGTCAAAATAACACATAGTACTTTGTTTGGGGGTAGCAGATAAACATAACTTAATGGAGCTAAGCTAACTCTTAAGATATGCTTCAAACTTCATTCAAGCATCCTGGGAGCTGGGGTGGGGGCTCCCTCCACCAGGTGCCCTTCTTTAGATCTGCCTAGAAGGAGCTGGAGATGACACAGGAAACACTCCTGGCCATGGGAGTCAGTGATCACCCTCAGGAAAGAGGGCTTTGGGAACACTGCCACTTGGCTCTCTGGTGCTGTGTATAGATCTGCCTAGCCCTGTATGCTGATCATTCTCTGTCTCCCTAAACAACCTCATCAAGTCCCTGTGAAGAGACCTGAGCATTTCATTTTCTCTCATCCCCAGAGTTCAATCAAGGGAGACTTAGAGTGAGACAGGTGTGTCCAGGGAGGCTTAAGTAGCCACGTGTAAATAAGAGAAAAGACTGAAAGAGTGTTAGCCTTCAGAGTCATATGCCGGGAAGAAAGAACCCTGCCTTGAACACTCCCTGAGGGGAGCTGTGGGAAAGGGGGTCATCTTCTCCTGAGAACATTTTAATGGACTCTTACCTTGGGGTAGAGCAGGTGGTGACGTGCAAAGGGCAAACAGTGAAAACAAAGCAATGCAAATGGGGCATGCTGGCCCAGTGTGGCCCACCCCAGGAGAGCCCCTGTGCAGGCCCGCTTTGAAGGTGATGGATGGAGCTTGGGCTCCCAGCTCAGCTGGCTTCAGACTACCAACCACCTCCTGGAGGACTTGGGGTGGTCAGGTTCTCACAATCACTCCACTCATTGTTGTTATTCTTCAGGTCAACCGTCTTGTAGAGATAGCTGGGAATGTGTCTGTGGAATGTCTTCCCTGCTCCATGGCTGGAAGCTTATGGCGGGTACTGAGCACCACTCACCAGAATAAAGATTTAACAAGCTTGTTCCTGAAGCTTGAGGTCTCTCTAGTCTTGATGGAGAACAGACATGATGTGGCTGTGGCTTGGTCCCTGATGCCAGGATAATGTCTGCTTCTGGGGAGGCCATCATCAGATGAGTTTCTGAGAAAGGAATGGCATGAATGGTCTGGAGAACAAGCCAGCTTCAGAAGAAGCTCCTTCCTTACGGAAAGAGGAAAAGGCAGACTGTTCCACCATGCTCATAGTGAAAGTGGCCCTTCTTCTCTGCAGAAAAGAAATCAATTCCAGTCTCTGGTTGGTGAGGGAAGCCACTAGCTAGCTTCCTGTGGTGAGGGAGGCTTTTCGTGTGCCAAGGCCTCCTTTCCCTGGAATTGGAAGTAAGTTATGAGGAAGGATGAAAGGAAGGAAAGAAAGGGAGGGGAGAAAAGGAAAGGAAGAAGGAAAAAATAAATAAGGAAGAATGATGGGCAAAGGAGAGAGAGGAGCAAGGGATACTACAACATAGATGTTGGGTGTCCCCAAAGGCCTGTGTACTAAAGATTTGGTTGGCCCCATCCAACGGCACCGTTGGAGACGTGGGCTGGTGGGATGTTCTTAGTTTAGTGGGATTATCTATCTGCTTGTCAGATCGGTATTGATGACTAGCTCCTGAGAAAGAATAAGAAACAATATGCTACAAATGTTTTTGAGGACAAATTGCCCTTGGTTCAAGGGGCCCTTGTTCCCCTCCATCTTCTGGTACACTTCCTGGCTATGAGGTATCTCCTGGCAACCCCACTGGAGGCTCTAACATAATAAATCTGTCCAGTCCTGGTCTGGACTCTGTGAAGCCATGAACCAGAAAGGTTATTGTCTCCAGTATCTTGCTGTGGTTATAGAAAGCTGATCAATATCAAGAGTAAGAGAGA
The DNA here is from genome assembly GCF_003668045.3 of Cricetulus griseus. Lineage (NCBI taxonomy): Eukaryota > Metazoa > Chordata > Mammalia > Rodentia > Cricetidae > Cricetulus > Cricetulus griseus. Next base: position 182,823,906 of record NC_048597.1, read on the forward strand.
CAGTACTGACGTCTCCGCAGGGCAAAGCAATAGAGCCCTGGGTGTTCTCAGCAGTAGGAGGGACCAGGCTTATGATTCAGATGAGCAGAGAGGAAACCAAGCAGGGGTTTTGACACCCTCCAAAGAGGAGAGCTGAAATGTGAGCTGGCCACCTGGGTACCAACTTAGCCTTGAACATGGCACCATAAAGAATCTCTTTTCAGATGGCTCAGTTTTGAGCCTAGGGTGAGACTAGAGGTCCTGACCTGAAAAGAGAGAAATACAGAGTGCTATTGTTCATTGTCAGCACCAAGGAATCATGGGTAAGATGCAGATCAATTCCTTTGGTTGGAGTGTTTTCATCTCAGGTTTGGCCATTCACAGTTGAAGAGGATAGTAGGGGGCAAGTTAAAGGTGTATAGTGTTGGAGCCAACACAGCCATGTGGCAGGACACAGGACACAACCTCTCCCAGAATCTCATCAGTCAATACAGAGTTCTTTTCACCTTGAAGAACCTATGACGTTAAGGTGCGTCTCTATAGGATTCTGGGGTTTGACTTTTATAGAAATTAAGTCTTAAGTGTTGAAGGGTAAAAACATCTGATTTGTTGAGGTCGAAATGCTCTCTGCCACAACTATAAGTCATTTAATGTAGTGCCCCTTCTCTTAGTGGCAGCTGCTGTGCCTGCTGGTCCACAGTTCACTGTTTTACCCTTTGGAGCAATTCATTTCTAACAAGAAATCAAAGAACGGAGGGGGGGTAGAAATATGCCTTTTTACCCAGGCTAAAGTAAACCAAAAAGGAAAACTAAGGTGCTAAAACTCCAGACCCTTCCCTGTCTCCCCTCTCTCTTTCTCTTCACTCTTCTCCACCCCTTCCCTATCTCCCTCCTCTCCCCTTCTTTTTCTTTCCTTCCTAAACTTCAGTTTCTTCCTGTACCTAAATGGGAATCTTATGTTGTTTGAATTTTTAAATGTTTTCTCCACTCCTAGAGATAAAGTGATTAAAATATTTTGGGCTGGATATGTAGCTCAGTTGATAGGAGTGCTTGCCTCGCATATACCAGGCCCTGGGTTTGATCCCCAGAACCATATGAAAACAGGCATGGTGTTGCAGTCCTATAATGCCAATATTTGGGAATGGAGACAGGAAGATCAGAAGGTCAGCATCGGCTATTCTTAACTTATTATGTATCTGATCAAAAAATAGGAAATCCCAAACACTCAATGATCCCTGTTGCAAAAGCTGGGTGCCATCTCCCACTCACTTGACAAGTTCACTCAAGTGAACCAATTATTGACACCAATCGGTCCAGCAACACTGCTATTCTGAGGTGGTTGTACCTTCAAGCCCTGTGACTCCACACTTCAGCCACCCTCTGACCTGTGGCTTGGAGAACAGACAAAGGTGTATCTTCTCTGTTGACTTCAAGATAAAGAGCTTTCCATCTAGGCAATGCAGGGCAGCTGGCAGGCATGGTTTCACCTGGAGACTCAGCCTGAGGAAAGCCTCAGTATTCGTGAGAGCAGCCCTCCTGAGAGTGATTCCAGTTGCCCTTTCCTTTTCGCATGCACAACTGAATGATTGCAGAGTAATCTGTGACAAATCACTTCCATGTGATGAGGCTGTGGACTGCCCACACATGCCAAGCTCCCCTCTTAGAGTGGCAGGCATATCTTTTCATTCAGCCTGTGTCCAAACACCAGCAGCAGGCCATTTCCACACACACTCGAAGTCCCTTAGGCAACTAGGAAGGTGTTACCCTAAATTACACTAGTGCAAGGTGAGGGGTGGGGTGCAGGTAGACCTCAAACCATTCTGTGCCTCAGATCTATGGGAATACTTGCCAACCAGAGGTCTCCAGACTCCCTCCAGACACACCAGATCAGTTCACCCACCTGGGCAGGAGTCTGGAGGGGCATTTTTTGAAAACTTTCCTTTGAGATCCATGTGCCATCTGTGGCTGTACCCCCCTGAGCACACCTCATATGATCTCAGGAACTAAGCAGGGCTAGGCATGGTTAGTGCTCAGATGGGAGACCCAAATGCCAATTTCCCAAATGCCTGAGGTGGGTATTGGAACCACTAGACAATTGTTTCCTGACAGTAACTTCCTGAAAAAAAAAAAAAAAAAAACATTGGTTTCATCTAGAACTCTGGCTTAATCCAAGAGCTGTTTCTATGCAGGGTCCCTCTGTGGAAGCCACTCATTTAAAATTGGCCAAGGCTGTCACAGTTGTTCTTAACCACACAAGTAAATCTCCATCTGTATTCAGACTAGTGGAAATGACTTCTAGTCTACTCCTATGTCCTGGTTTCCCTGTATGTTGGTTAATGGGGAAATGAAAGAATAGAATATATAACAGTCAGTGAAGATTAGTGAAGGGGTTAGTAAAAGCACCATAGACAGCTTGGCTTTGGTGCCTGAATGCTTAACAGTGAACCTCCAAAATAGCTGCGGTTAACTCACTAAACTGGGGTAGGTTTTCATGAATAAATAGTGGAAACATGCCTGTGCTTGCCCGGTGGATATTACTCCTCTTTGATGGAAGGGATAGCAATGATTCCAACTCTCCTGGACCATGTGGTATCTGGGACTGCATTCCAATCCTTTCTCCTCAACCAATGAAAAGCTAGAGGTAAGGAGGCGTGGAGGTCCATGCCCCTAAACTCATCTGCTGGCAAAGATCTTGTTCAAACCTTGTGCTAACCCAGAATCTTTTCCAAGGTTCTTAAGGGTTCAGTAAAAGTGTTTCATTAAATACAAAGCTTCCATTGAATAACAAAAGCAAAAGGCATTGTTTTGCTTGCTTGAAGCTGTTTCACACACCACCCAGTCTCCCAGCTCAGGAAGTGTCAGAAGCCCCTGAATGGCAGGAGAGGCTGGCCCTGCAACTGTGGACTGTCAAATCTTGCTGAACCCAGTGAGTGAACTGAGAAAACAGAAAGCCATCTTGCAGATGAGGCCAGTTCCAAACACAGAGGGTCAGCCATTCTGTTACAAAGATGCCCGTGCCTCTGCCTCCTGAGTGCTGAGAGTCAAGGCTCACACCACACCTGGATTGTTGTGACTTATTTATGTCTGAGAAGGGTGGAGAGCAGGAACATGGGACCTCCCCAGCTCCTGTCTGAGGGCTCAGCTCTTGAATGGACAGTTAATGGATGGATGCCCAGGGGGCTGGTGATGGATGTTACAGGCCTTGAACAAGACACTTGCATAGTGCTTCCCTGTGGTGAGCTTCTGGTAAGCATCTTCTGTTTTCCAATGACCCCATGTCTGTAGGACAGAGGTGTGCCTTTGTCCTACTCCACAGAGGAAGAAGCTGAGCCTGGACCTGTCACCCACTGCTGGGACACAGTACAGAGTGGCATGGCAGGCCCACCCTGACCCTCTCAGACAGCTTTCCCACTTTGCCTCCAGGACCTTGGGCCAGTTCCCTAGACTCTCCACAAGTGGATTCCACCTTTGATAGTGGGAGATAAAGAACCTTCCTCCTGGATCCACTAAGCAAATAATACATGGTGGTTTGCACAGACTTGAGGCTTTCTCAGTAAATGTCAGCTGTCTTTGAATCCCACAGTCCCAGTTCACTTTACTGTGTCACCATGTCCCCTGTTTCTGGAGAGATGTTTTCTCAAGAGCCTGTACTCAACCCTAAGGCCACTTGATGAGTTCCTGCTTACTAGCAAAAGAAAATGGCCAAAATAAAACAGACATTCACCAGGCCTGGGGTGTTATTCAACAGGCACAGCTCATGTCCTGCAGTTACTTAAAATGCAAAGCAAATAGTGACCATGGAGACCTGTTCTTTGAAGATGCATTTCCAGGTTCCAAGATTGGCTTGCTGGAAGTGTAAGCTTGAAGTTGTTGACAGTCCTCTGTGTCTTGCAAGTGGACCTGTTCCTGGAGTAGACAGTTGTTGAGGCTTGCACTGTTTGGCAGTTAAGTGGAAACTACAGACACACAGCTACAAGAGTGTTTCTGAGATCTGTGTGATACCCACTTCTGCACTGCTGATAAGACCAGGGACCAGGCAGTGTGTCCTCCAAACAGCCACTGAGTGATAGAAGTCCTTCCTCATAAGTTCACCTCTCTATGTCATCACTGTTCTACACATGGAGGCTCCATAGGTAGTACCATGAACACGGTGAGGGATAGGAAGGGACAGAAGTATAGACATATTTCTTGGGATGTTGTGGATAGGGAAGGATATCTTAGGGGAAGCAATTCTGGAAGAAAAGGAGAGGACTTCCATTCTGCCTGTGTGTGCACTAAATGCTTGGACAGTGATCTGTCCAGCTGGTGAAGGTCCAAGACTAATTTAACCTTTGGTCCAATGGCTGGGAGTCAGCTAGTTTCCTTCCCCTCTTACATCACTCCCAGAGATTCAGACAAAAATAACATGGTCCCGATTACATGACATTACAGACTCTGAATATCCACTAGGGAGGAGGGTGTTGAAACCCCTCAGAGGCAAATTAATCCTAGCAAAGCAACAGCTGGAAGATTGATGTCAAGAGGAGAAATTGCAGCGTATTGCTTCCAGGCTTCTTTGGAAGTTGATTTCAATCCAAGCAATTTCAAGAGGGGTTAAAAAGCACTAATTTGGAAGCATAGATGTCTGTTACTTTAAGACGAGGCTTGGTACAGTCCTCTACATGCTGTACTCTGCTGGTCGGCACACTTTCAGATTTGATTTCTATGTCCTGATGATTATCTTGATTGTTTAGTATCGAGATACATGGTGCCATGGCCAGAGAGTTCACCACTGATGTGTTGAAGTTGCATGGGGCCTCTGTGGGTGTCACTAGGTATGGGAGTCACCTCTGCCTAGACTGTTGATTGAAGCCAGCAAGTGAGAGCTGGGCACCTGTTCCTCCTCCTGGGGCTTGTCCTCTCCAGAGTGGACACTTGAGCATTTCCTGTAAGCACAGCCTGGAGCCCCTGGAGGACAATTTGCAGAGCCTGTACGCACCATTTACACTCACAAAGCAAAATATTTCCTCTCCCCAGGACACAGCAGTCCTCTGCACACTGCCTGCTTTGCAATTGGACGTTACTTAGAGACCCAACATGAACTCTAGATTGGAAGTGTCACAGCTGGAGTGAACTGAGCTACAGGAAACACACTCTTAGGACAAGAGAAAATCCACAGTGATGGTTTTAGGATGATTATGTAGGATGCTTATAAACTCAGGGCTGCCTGAATCCAAACCCTGATGTGTCCACCACTGCTGCATGACCCTGGGCAAGTCCTGTCTTTACTTCATGTCCTCATTCAGGAGAGATGGGAACAGTAGCCACATCACAGAGTGGCAAGGAAGGTGGATGGTTCTGCTGGGACGTGCTCCACACAAGCCTGACAGATAGTAAGAAACAAATGAACAAAGCGGGCTGGGGAGACCATTCAGTCATTGAAGTACTTGCCTTGTAGGCATGAGAACCTGAGTTCCATGCCTGGTATCCATATGTTATAAAAAGAAAAAAGGCCGGGCACAGGCTTGTAATCCCAGTACTGGGGAAGGAGAGACAGGTGGATATCTAGAGCTCACTCCCCTAGCCTAGCCTAATTGGCAAGTTCCAGACTCATTGAAGGAAGCTGTCTACAAACAAACGTGATTGAAAAATGATGCCCACAGTTATCTTCTGGTCTTCAAATGCACACACATATGTACTTGCATACATGGGAACATGCATACACACACATGTAGCAGCTCTTATTGTTAGAACACTGGTCTTGGAAATTTGGGCAAACTTACTTCAGAAGCTGGGTGGTGGCTGGCACTCCAGTGCAATGTTCAGGACTAGATTCCATTTTGGTCCTTTAAATCACAAAGGCAAAGACATCTGGAGATCTGAATTTGTGTCTCAGGGTATCCCTGAATAAGTCAATGGCCTTATGCCTCTAGCTCTAGCATCTTCAGCTTTGGTCTTCTGTGTCTGCAGCAACCCCGAAATCCTCAGACCCACCCTGGAGGCAGCAATTAGTCTGGAGCAGAGCTTTGATTCTCCACATGTAGACCCCTGCCCTGGGCTAGGCTGTGTGCCTTGTTGCCCGTGGTCACACTGCAGGTTGAGATGGAAACAAGACCATGGGCCGAGGTTAGCCCTTCTCCCTCAAGCCTACAATTCCAAGCTCTACCCAAGGCCTTTAACTCTAATTCAACTTCCCATCGAACACTGAGATCCAAGTGCATATAAAAGGTTCCCTAGAGAAATCCTTTTCGAAGCAGACTAGTATTTAGAGAGAGACTTTTCTTGAAGATTCTGAGTCTGCTCTGAGGTTCCTCTAGTACCATATCATTAAAATAATAATAACAATAACAGTAATAAGGAGGAGGAAGAGCTCAGTTGGTAAGATGCCTGCCTTATAAGCTTGAACACCTGAGTCTGATCCCCAGAAAGCTGGCTTGGTGACAGGACCTTGTAATCCCAGCACCAGGGAGGTGGAGACAGGTGGATCACTGAGACTCACTGGCCAAGCAGTCTAACATATCTGGTGTGCTCCAGGTCAATTAAAACCTTGTTTTAAACAAACAAGGTTGACATCTAAGGAATGAGAGCTGAGGTTGTCCCCTGGCCTCCATATGTATACATCCCCTGCATGTGTACACATGAATTTAGAAAATAATTGTGAAAGGAAATAATACAAACCGAGCCACCATCAGGCGTTCTGGTGCTGACATCTTCCACATGACACTCACTGCAGCTCGTTTGGCTGATTGTGTTTTCGTGGCCTGGCTTTTGGGTTATTTAACGCCTTCAGCTTAATGCTTGGTAAACCTCTTGCTAGCACTACACATAACCAGCGGGACTTCAACTCAGATCTTTTGACTCCCAGCCCAAAACCTTTCAACCCCAGCATGAGAAGTTAGTAACGGATCCTGTTTGGGATATGTGGCGGTTACAGAACTAGGGAGTGTTCCAAATGGAGATTTCCCATGGGCAAGACGGGGCCAAGGCAGATGGTCACTCATCTATGCAATGAACGTTCCTTGGATGCCAACAAGTCAAGCCTTGCAGATTTCCTGGAGGATAAGGCAGACTCTGTCCCACCCTCATGGAACTAATACTTTTCCAGGAAACTCAGATAACAAACACAAAATTACACAGATAACGATGAATGCAACGGCGCTGAGCTCAAGGTAAGAATATGCAGGGAGGTGCAGTCTAGACGTGAGAAGCGCTTATTAAAATCCACCATCTGCTTCCCACATCAGGTCCAATTTACTGTTATGTGCCTCAGAGAACAGCACCCAATCATCCCACCAGTGTGGAAGAAAAACTCCAGAGAATCCTATTCCCCTCACTGAACCGCCTTACTTCAGTTTCTAAGTAGCTTTCACAGTCTTCACTAGCACCCTACCTTTTGGTGAGTCCGCCACAGCACCCTCTGCTGGGCCCCTCTCATGCACCTTGGTCCTAGAATCCGTTCTGTGCACTGCAGCTCCCCTCATATTCATAAAGGATTGTGCCACCCTTTCCACTCATCCTCTGCTCCCTGCCACCGTGACCCCTGCATCCCCACCTCATTTCTGGAGCCTCCATGCCTTCTCTTGACTGTTAGAATTGAGGCAAACCCCAAAGTCTGTCTGTGGTGGTTAATCTTGACTGCCAACTTGATAATGGGTTGACAATCACCTAGATAGGGAGAGAAGTGGCGGGGGTTTTGTGGTACGCACACAGGCACACACTGCAATGCGCCCTCTTCTGGCCTCTGAGATGCCTGAGGAGAAGGATCTGAGGGAGATTAGCTCTGACTGAAGATGTTTCCTGGCCCCACACTGCAGGAAGAGAGACTCCCTGGTGGCCAGGGTCCCTGAGGGCAGTGACTGGCTCCTCCACATGACTTGTGGAGAAAAGGTTGTCTGCAGGGTTCCTGGCTGGCTCCTTTGCTTGTGAGACAGCTGATTCTCACATCCTCCACCCATGGCATGCTCTCTCCAGTTGTTTGGGAATGTTACATAACTGCCCTTCCTCCTGTCTCTCATTCTGATCTCTTCCTGTGGACTGCCTTCTCACAGGCCAGGTGGATACATGGCTTTCAATAAAACGTATTTGTCAAGTACCTGTCTGGGAGTCAGGGCTTGCCGGGAATAACTCTCTGCAGTTGAGAGGCCAACAAACATCTAGGAGAGGAGAGAATCCCTCTTCCTTGAAGGATTAGGCCTCTGAAGTTTCTCCCTTCTGTGGGACAGCAGGTACAGATTTGGATGGGCCAAATCTGACGAGTTAAATACAACTACACTAAGAAAGCAAATAATTGAAAAGACTGTGCTGTGCTCCTTGAGGAACACTGCGAGAACCCCAGCTGATTGTGTTGTCCTAGCTGGACCCAGAGCCCGAGCCCTTTATCTTTCTCCACAGACTGGTCCTCTCTCTCTCAGGTCTCTCCATCCTTCCTAAGCAGCCTAAGCACATCCCCTTCTTTTCTGCAGTTGGTGCGCCGGCCTCAGTCGTCACTCCTTCCCCCTCTTGCTCCCCACCACCCCTCCTCTCTCCAGCTTTCTCTCTCTCCTTGTCACCATTTGTTCTCTGTCACCCTCCTCTCTGCCTGGCTGATGCTGGAAGCATGTCAGGAATTTTTAATTGGAAATACCATGAGAACTGTTATCACCTCAGTTTCACCAGGGAGAGATCCAGGGCTTTGGGGGGCTGACGATGGGTGATTCCCTAAGGCGGGTGAAGTTTAATATCTCACCTAGGTTAACGGGGGCAGTTGGCTCTAGGAACCAAGGCCCCGGGTGGAATGTGAGAAATGAAGTCTAATCTGACAGGGAGGAGGGTGTGCTGAATAACCCAAAATTCCTATAAAGTCTGAGGAGGTGGGAGAAAAGGACAGGGCAGGAAATCAATTAGAAGAAGGAAAACAAGCAGGGAATCCACCACCCTGTCTCTCCCTCTCCGACTGCCCACATAAAAATGACTGTGAGGGAAAGCAGGTACCACCTGGAGCTGGGAGAAGGCCCCAGAGCCACTGTCTTCCCTGCCTGGAGTGGTCCAGGCCTCCCTCTGTCCTCAAAGCTGTCCAGCCCTGGGTCAGATGAGCTCATCCTCTTTTGATCTCCTCCTCCCCTGTGAGGTCACCAGCTCCCTGCACTCCCCTGGCCTTCTCCCAGGTCTCAGGGCATTTTCCCATCTGCCAGAGCCCCAGGAATAGGGAGGCTGAGGATAAAGGCAAAGGTGTTCTGGCAGTGGGTGGGCTGGCCCAGTTATCACATGGTGCTGTATCTGAATCAGAGGGTCCTAGTTCCACCTCTTTGGAGGTGGAGCAGAGAAGGAGAGGTGGTAGAAGCATCATCGGTAAGAGGGGCGAGATATGTGGTACCCAGAACCTCATCTACAGAAACTGGGAGGAATCTGAACCAACCCTCATCTGCCTCCCAGTCCTCAGCCTGGGCCCCAGATTGGTATGGGCAAGCAATATTCCAACTTCCTTCAATCTCAGAAACTTCCATTTTCTGCCTCTATGAAGAGGAGGCAAATTTTGAGTAAAGGATCCTACTGATGAGAAACAAAGACTGGGATCTAACTCAAGATGCTTGTGCCTATTTATGAGCAAATGTAATCCCACAAAAGTTAGTGGTGAGTCAAAAGACTACAGAAACAACTGTATAGCCAGTCCTACCTTGTGCTTCATATCCTCAGCTGATTTTTTCCATGATGATGATAAGGAGAGTAGTTACAGCACGAGCCAGGCTTACTGAGGGAGTAAATTATATTTACCCTTCCTTACTACTCTCACAGCTCAAGTTATTCAAGTGAGACTTGAGACCTGGAAGACCTCTGTGATTCTCTGTGATTCTCAAAGTTATGTCCTTTTCAGATCCAGAGAAATACAGTCACATGAATCTTAAGATAGAACACCATGAATCTGTGACTGTCCCCTCTAATGTGTTGGGATGACAAAGTCACTTTTACCATTAAATAGATATAGCTTCCAGCTTTATAAACATGATTACAAGCTGGGCTCCCCAGAGCTAAAAATCAGTAAATCATTAAGATCATGTTTAAAAGGAAAGGAGGAAAAAGAACAGAGAGAGAGAAGGAGGGAGGGAGGGAGGGAGGGAGGGAGGAGGGAGGGAGGGAGGGAGGGAGGGAGGGAATGGGTCATATTGCTAACTGGGATGGGTGTCCCTCTTGTTCCTGTAGACTAGTTAGAAAAATGCAAGGCAAAGAAAAGGATGTTTTAGCCACATCCTATGGTATGTCAAAGGGAAACACTAAGTTCTTACAGGGCATCATTTTCTCTGAAAAATTTCTAAAGGAAGACAAAGTTGATGCACAGGAAATACTTGAAAGCCTACATGAAGCCAAGGGGGCTGTGGAAGGGGTTGTCAGGGAAAGCCTGTCATCTGGACAAGGAGGTAACAAGACCTGAAGTGCTGCAGAGATGATGCCAGTTTGTGGCTGGGCAGGGTGACTGCTCATCCAGGGGCCAGTCCAGAGCAGTCCTCCTCCCCAAACAGTCCTCACCTGGCCCCAACATGAGCAGCTAGGCTAGCACATGGTGTTTTCTTTTTTCTGAAATAAAACATCATCACCTGATCGTAGCTAAGTAACTGTGAACTTGTAAAAGTCTGTTTGTCATCCCCCAGAGACCCATTCAAGTGGTTTTTTAGATGAATTTGTTCATGCAAACACTTTGCAATGTTTCTCTAATTGTTTCTCACAGGCCTGGGGTGAAGAAGGGTTACTCCAGCTCCCTTCCTCAGCCCTGTTGCAGATGAGTAAATTGAGACTCATAAAAAGGCCATGTGAGAGGCAGGAACCTCCTCTGATTCATCCTCCCAGTAGTGCTCGGACACCCGTGGGTATGTTCCAAGACTAGAGCAGCCCGCAGGACTCCCAGACCAATGCTCCAGCTAAGCTGAGCCTGCAGACCCAGGTGCCTGTTTGGTTTGGCCATGACACTCAGCATCCTGTTGATAACCATTAAGTGTTTTCACAGCTTGTCAGGAGCTCATACATTCGAGTTTAAAAACTTCAGGGGCAGGCAGAACCTGAGTTCGGTCCCCAGAAGCCATGTAATGATGGAACACAGACACAGACACAGACAGACAGACAGACAGACAGACAGACAGACACACACACACACACACTGCAATTATTATAACAAGTTATATATCATATAATAACATATTATATAACCATATGCTAATGAATATATTGCTAGATGTGTAAGTATAAATGCTGTGTAAACAAAGTGTACTAATACAACATATGGATACTAATGATATTGAATATTAAGCAAGCATTTAGTACTGAATACAGAGCTATTTCTGGTACTGTGTAGATGTGCTGGGGCCACAGAACTGAGGGACACCTTCAGAACAAGCTTGGGCTGGGAGCTGAGAATCAGATGTGCCTAATGAAGGAGCAGAACATTGAGCCAACACTGCTTTCTCTCCATGGTTGAACTAGCACTTCCCAGAGAGGTTGCTTCCAAGTCCTCTGCCACCAGCATGATGACCAGAAGGGCTCGAGAGAGCAGTAATGAATTCTACAGAGCTAAGGAACTGGGCCGAGGGTGTGTCCCCTATCCCCTTCCCCTCTTCCCCCTGCCATTTCTACTCTGAAATAGATAACCTTTTCCTCTTGGGCATGACTCATTGCAAATGTGGTAGCCCAGAAGCAGGTGCTGGCAAAGGGAAAATCACACTGTCAAGAGCAGGGTGCCTCAGAAATGGGAAGGATAACTGGCTGGTTTTGAGGCCAGTGTGCACTGAGTTAATAGAGTGAAGAAGAGACCCAGGATCTAACACAGGAAATTGGGGCCTGTTCTTGGGGATGACCTGGAGGAGACAGTTCAAGGGGCTGGGAAGGTTGGAAGTGAAGGACATGGGCTCATTCTATGTCTGCCTCTAGCCATATGATGTGGAAGAGTCAACTCCACCTGGACGAGTCCTCTTTAGTGAAACATAAAATCCTGTTCCCAGGGCTAGAGTCCTTCCTAGCCAAAATCTGAGGATCTGTTTAGAATCAGAATGAAAGGACGGCAGTGGCTGCGCTCAGGCTGGAGTGAAGACATACTAGCCAATTCTGGCCCAGGAACATGTTTTGGACAACAGGGAGATTTCACCTGGAAGCAGGAGACATGGGTGTTGGCCCTACCATGGCCCTGAACTCAGCATGAATGCAGGCAAATAATTTTACATCCGTGGATTTATTCTTAGCTAAAAAATTAAGAGTACCGGCCTTCAAATTTTCTGTGACTATTTTAACCATTTTTTAAAGATAAGATTAAATTTTCACTGCGGTCCCACTTAGGCAGGAAAAAAAACTAGGACTTCCCTGGCTGAAGGGATGTAGGCTCCTGAATCCTCCCCAGCCTCGATGCTTTGGTCTGACTCTCCTCCCCAAGCATCTTGTTGAAATCTGACTGCTATCCTTCCAGTGCTGGGAGGTGGAAACTGGCCGGTAACTGAGCTATGAAGGATCCAGTCCCATGGTGGGGCAGATGCCATTAAAAAAAAGGCAAGTCCAGTCCCGTGTGTGTGTGTGTGTGTGTGTGTGTGTGTGTGTGTGTGTGTGTGTGTGTGTGTGTGTGTGTTTGCATGTCTGTGCCAGTTTGTGGGGCAGGTACACATGTGTACAGATGTATGCATGTGTATGTGTGTGGAGAGGCCAAAAGACAACCTCGGAGGTCATACCTCAGAAGCCATCCACCTTACATTTTGAGACAGGAACTCTCAGTGGCCAATTAGGCCAGGCTAACCGGCCAGAAAGTCCCAGCTACTCTTCCTCAGAGTACTGCCAGCGCTACACTACAGTTTCCAGGAGGAACGCTAAACCTCCCAGACAGAGGTCAGCCTCCTTCGTTTCTGCTCAGGTTCTCTCACATCCCCAGGCTCCATGGTCTATTACCCACAATGCCCTTCCCTAGTCCGTTGTGCTCACAGACTGAATCGTGAATGGGTTCACGAATGAATAGGACTCCCCAAGTTGCTTTCTAGCTGATGGAGGTGAGTTTGGCTTTGCTGCTCTTTGCTGCCCTGGTTTTTTGCTTTCCTCGCTTCACACAGGCTCCTGCTGGCTTTAATTAAGCCTGTGGAGCCTCCCTCAGGGCTGGCCCTCATGAAATGAGGTGACCCAACTCACCAGGGCTGCTCCCCAGAGGCCCCTCAGCTCCGGGCTTATCACAACAATTTCTGCTTCACATTTTCCACAGAACGATGCAACCTGGACAGGAAAATATAGTTTGTAAGTGCAGGAGCCAGCCAGGGCACAGGGTCTCTTAACAGAAAGGCTCCGGATGCTCCTGCTGCCCAAGGGGCTCAGCCTGCAGAGAGACTGCCAGGGAGGAATGTAGCAACTCAATACCAAAGCAAACGGCTCCTGGGCAGGGAGGCACAGGCTCCAAGCCATAGGGTCAGCACAGCTTTGCAACTGGGCCAGTGCCCTTCCATGGGTGTGTAAGACTCACCCTTAAGTGCCCAGCTATGGAAGAGTACCAGGCATCAACTCAGTGCTATCTTTATTTCCAGGTCTGGGATTCACAACTTTCTCTCTTATGTTCCAAGGTTGTAGCAAAAAACTGTTACAGAGAGCCTTGGAAAAACAACCCTCTAAAGAGGTCATGATAGGGACAATATTATTCAGCATAAGAAATGTTGTGCTGTAGTAACAAAGAGCTCCCACAGTGTCAGTGACTTGACAGACTGGAGTCTCCAAACAAAACAAACAAACAAAAACTGAGGTAGACAGTTCCTGAAAAATGACAGCTGAGGTTCACCCTGGTCTTCACACCCGTATGCACACACATACATATATGTACATACATACATGAAGGAGACATAACATACACACAATAAAGCAGTCCTTTTCAATGCACAACTCTTGTAAATCCTGACAAACACATGCTAGTTAATAACCAGCATCAATAGACATAATTTGGATATAAACAATTCCAGCCCTCCAAAGATCCTCTGTGGCATAGTGTAACTGACTCCTGCCCAACTTTGAGTCCTGATCTGTTTTCTGTTTTCATAAACTGTGTTATAAGAATGCCATATGAGTGGAATATAGCATTTAATTTGGGCTTACCATACTGCACCTCTAGATATCACGGCTGCACCTACACTACAGCCATTACACAGTAATGACATATGGACATGCCCCGTCTGCTCATTTGTTCCATTCTAGCATTTACCAGTTTTATATAAATCTGCCACGGACATTCTTGTGTGAACATCAGCTATCATGTCCTATGGGCAAAGATGCAGGAACGAGGTTGATGGGCAGTGTAAGTACGAGTTTAACATTTTAAGAAACTGCCAGATCCTTCTGAAAGGTGGCCAGACCACTCGGCATTCCTGTGAGTGTGTGAGAACTTCAGTTGCTCAGCATCTTTGCCAGAACTTATCGTTTAGGCTTTTGATGTTGTTAGTCTTTTTAGTAGTGTTCCTTGAATGATTAATAATGTCAAATGCCTTTTTTATGTATAACTATTACTGGTGCGTCTTGTTGGTCAAGTGTCTTTTCAAACCTTCCCCCTAATATTTTTTGGTTTATTTTTTATTATTCACTTTAAATTTTTTTATTACACTTATTTATTTGTGGAGACCAGAGAACAATACGTGGAAGTTGGTTTGCTATTTCTGACATGGGCTCCCAGGAATCAAACTCAAGCCATCAGACTTGGCAGTAAACACATTTACCCACTGAGCCATCTCACCGACCCTATTATTACTAGAGTCTGACAGTTCCTTCTGTAGGTAGGATCAAGTCCTTTATCAATATGTGATTTGCAACTATTTTCTTCCAATTTCTAATGATTGTTTCACTCTACTAATGGTACATTCTAAAAAGACAGCACTTAATTGTAGTATTTCTGATTTACCAGGTTTTTATTGTCTAGGTTGCAATTTTTTTGTAAGAAAATCAAATTAACAAGGGCTTTCTCCTAATTTTTCTTCTGAAAGTTTTGAGGTGTTACACTTCTATCTATTACCAATTCTGAATTAATTTTTGCACATGCTATAAAATATGGATCTTTATTTTTTCCATATGATCATCTGATACATTTACATTTATTTGAAATATTTAATCATCTTTGTACTTTCAACAAAAAATCAATGGAAATGAATGTGTAGGTCTATTTTTGGCATCTCTGTTCAGTTCCATGAACTGTTCTTTCATTGTTATTGTATCTTCTTGATTCTTATAACTTTATGGAAAGTCTTTATTTCAAGATTTCAAGATTGTTCTTCTTTAAAACTTTTTGATTATTCTAGTTATTTTGTCTTTCCATAAAAAATAAAAAACTTATCCATTTACACACACACACACACACACACACACACACACACACACACACTGCTGAGACAGAATCTTCTTAGGATTGCACTTGACCAATAGCTCTACCTGGGCATTTAACACATGTACAATACTAACTGCACAGCATATCTCTGTACTTAGGACTTCTTTCATTTCCTCTCATTAGTGTTCTATAATTTCAGAAATGAGTTGAAGCTTTTTGTACGTTTGTGCACACAGATATTGCACGTAGCATATACTACCCATAACTATGTGTTCTTGTCATGTTATTAGCTCACTTAGTCTTCTGGCTTTTGCAAGTCTCCCTAGACTCTTAGTGAATTATTGTGTGGTTTCTTACCTAGCCTCCTTGTATTTGTTCTCTACTGCTCTTCCAGTACAGTTTGAATGGGAACTGTCAAGAGCAGACAAGGATGCTAGGTGCTGATGTTCCATAGATGACCTTTATCAAATAAAGGAAATAACTTTCTATTACATTTCACTGGCAATATTTACCACAGGTATTATATTTTCTCAATTCTTGACATTTATAATGATATATTTAATCCTTTACTGTTAATAGGGCTAGTTACACTGGTTTTTAAATTTTAAGCCTACCATGTATTTCTGATATTAATGTTCAGTAGTACATGATATGTTATACTCTGTATGTGTTCAGGAACTTCACTCATTTATTTTAAGGCTTTCACATCTCTGTTCATGATAGAATTGGCAGTTGTTTTATATTTTCTTTCTCTAGTTCTCCTATCAGAGGACTGCTGCTCTCCTATGTTGAGCTGGAAAGTCTTCTCTTCAATTTTCTTTGGAAGTTCACATAATAAATAATTGTAATTATTTCTTCTTTAATTAACAGGTGGAACTGAGCACTAAACACATGGAAGTGTTTGGTTTTGTGATAAGAAGACTTGGCAGTACAAATTCCGTTTTTTACAAATACTTGGGATGGTCAGATTTTCTGCTTCTTCTTGAGTGAACTTGGCCTTGGGGTTCCTTAAGATGTTGGTCCATTTCATCAGAGCTGGCAGATATATTAAAATAAAATTGTTAAAATGTTTTACTGTCTTTTTAATGTTTTAAGATCTGTAGTGATGATGATCCCTTCATTCTTGATATTCTTACTCTCTAGCATCACCTTTAAAATCAATCTGGGTAGATGTTCATTGATTTTATTGAGTTCCACAACCAACTTTTGTTTCATTGATTGTCTCTATGCTTTTTCTTTTTTCTAGACCAATGATTTTTTTCTTTTACACTATTTTATTTTTTCTATTTCCTTAGTATGAAAGCTTAGATTGTTTACTTGAGCTGTTTCTTTTAATATGTTTAATATATGCTTATAGTGTTTACATACAATTAGCCAATTAATGGATTATCTACCATTAACAACTTTGACATGCTATGTTTTCATTTCCATTTTGGTCAAACTTTGACTTCCCTTTTAATTTCCTTTTATTTCTGGACCTATGGATTATCCTGAAGTACATCATTTGATTTCCACATACTTTTTGGATTTTTCAGTTATCTGTTATTTCTTCTTAATGTAATTCTTATCAGAGGACAAATTTTTATAGAATTTCGCTTATTCCAAAGTTATTTGGTAGCCAACAATGTGGTTTCTCTTGACAAATGTTTCACATGCACTCACTTAAACCCTCTGCTGTTGTTGACGGTCTCGGTGACATAAATGCACAGCACATGTGCAGGGAACCAAAGCTTGAAGTAATATAAGAACAAAATTTCCCAAACTATAACATTATAACTGATGAACATCATGGTGTCTATTACAATACAGGGAAATGGCCAAGAATTCAGGAAAGTCATGGAGGATTTCAGACTGTGGCTCTCATGGACTAAGCACGCATAGACTATCATGTTTAATCCACATGACACTCTTTCAGGGCAGGAGCATCTAGCCTGTTTGCTTTGATATAACTACCCAAGCATTATTCTAAGGAAGTGTTAGGGTAACAATCTGAATCAGAGAGACCATACTCCTAACTCTAGGACATACTACTTGGGGCATGGAGAATCTAGGCCAGAATCTGGAGTCATGGATGTGTCCTCAGGCAAGTCATGTTACCTCCCATTGGACAGTGGTAATTGCATTCTTCCTAACTCAGGATTACAACAGGGCTCAACTTAGATGAACTATGAGAAAGTACCATAGAAGGTTTAGTGCTGATTAAATGGCCAACGGTCATCATCCTAATCGAAGTATGCACAGAGGACCTAGGATTCGATAGACATGAGGCTGCACACGAGCAGGCAAGAACATATAGATGTCAGCTCTGCAAAAATGACTTCTAGGGAGGATCTCAGTTCCTTAAGCATGTGAGCCCCCAATTGTAATGTCAGTGTTTCTTTTGAATCTTGAGAGATGAAAATACAGGGTAGATAAAAGAAAGTATTGTAACTTAATGTGACATCACCCAAGGCAATGTGGTATGTGCTGAAAACCCAAATGAGTTTTAAAAGTTTATTGTACTGGTCATTATCAAGAAATGCACACCCCTAAGCTTCTCAAGATTGGAATTAGGAAGTTTCCCCCAAGCTCTGAAGTTTATGTATAAATGGGAATCTGGAATCTATAGTCAGAACCTATGTTAGAAAGGAAGAGTGGGGCCTGGGCCAGCCCTCCTGTGCAGAGTGGATCCAAGAGAAGAATACTACAGAAGTTGAATCAACCCAACATCTTTTATAAGACTACTGATGGCATGCCATTATAGAAATATATGAGGATCAGGAGGCATTCTCTACCGAAATAATAGTTTGTGCATAGACTGTTGTTAACTTCATTTGATACCCCTTCCTAGCCACCCAATTTCAAATCCACACTAAACACCTTGACATCTCCCAGAACAGTTTTATCTCCAGCTTCACAAACCCCAGTGCCTGTGAGTCTGGCCACACTGTCCTCACCTCCTGAAAGCCTCTGGCTATCACTTCTTGCAGTATCCATGCCTCCTCCATGGCTCTAAGTCTCTCTGTTTTTTGTCCACCCTGGTGCAGAATCATCTTAAATTATCTTCAATTTATATCGCTCTTCTTTCTCTAAATCTTCCTAAATCTTTAGAATTTCCTAACCAGCCCAGATTCCCATCCCTAAACCCAAGTGATACCAAACCATGAGCACGGGTGACCTTCTACTCACTTCGTCTCACCTGTGGGAACCTTCCTCTCTGTTCTGCAATGCTCCTCCATTAAGGTAACTCTTCAGCTCGAAGGGGCCCTCTGAAAGCCCTCTGCTATCATCCATGCTTCTAGAAGACTACCAACTTCTCCCTCTTTTCCTTAGCATCATTTGGACCATCAGGCAAGGTCTCTTGACTCCTTCCCAGAAGTCTCCTTCGTCTACCACCTCCTTCTCATTGTTCTTTGAGGAGGTGACATCTTTCTGTTACCTAGGGCTAATTCCTCTATCCAAGATCTATACCACAGACCCTCCTATCTCCTCCAGGAGCCCACTGTACTGATTATCCCTTCTTTATCCTTTTTTGTCAACATTATCCACGTTACTGCCTCCATTCTCTTCCCCATAAATCAGTTGGCAAGCTATTTTCTTTATTAAAATCAACCACACTTCCACTCTTGGCTCTTGAATGTCTTTGAGTTATTGTGGGGCTTCTCATGTCTGTACAACAAATGTGCTTTCCCCCCGCTTCTTTATGCTCACTGCATCTGCGCTGTAACCTTCCACTCTTTTCACAATGGCTTAGTGACACAGAAAGATACTAGCTTTTATTTACTAGACCTGGTTTTCAATGCCATTGAAGCTGTTCTAGAGACAGAGGGAATGTAAAGAAGTAACTTCAAGATCTCACCTTCAGCTTCCCTATCCACGAAATATATTAAATCCTCAACTTCCTCATCCAGGAAATATAGTATCTGTCTTGTCGTAGGCGCTTATCTAACAGCTTCTGTATGCATCCATTCAATCAATCCTCTCAAAAACCCTATGTGAAAGATTCTTATTATTCTCCTATTATTCTGAAGCATAGAGAGGCTGAGTGATTTTGCCGCATAACTAGAAAGCACAAAGACATATGCTAAATCCACAAAGCTGGCTTTGATATCCTCAGCATTGACCCCTCTCTCTTCTTGATAGGGACACCAAGGCTCATTTTCACTTCAGTAGTTAAGAATCAGAATGATGACACTCAGAATGGAATTCTGTAGTCTAGAAGCAACTCCTTCAATGTGGGAAGATGCCACCCTCCCTCTCCCCAAGGAGCTTCCCTTCTCTTCCACAACTCCAGGCCAAGGTCCAGGAGCCAGGTGTCAGGTGATATCCCTACCTAGCATGTCCTGAATCTCTTCACCCCAGTAACCTCCAAGGGCTGCAACATTGTCCTGGAAGTTTTACCATCTCCCAGATCTTTCTCTCTTCATTCTAGCAACTCACATTCTCCCCAGGAATGTATGAGGTAAAAGTTAGTGGATCCAATGAATAGGGAGACTGGAGCCCTTACTCACTGTAAATTCAACCAGTCTTTAATCCCTGAGTCTCAGGCTGGTAATTGTAGCAGGCTTTTTCTTTTGGGCCGCCTAACCAGCTCCCACATCATGACACAGAGACTTATTAGTTTTGAACGCTCAGCCTAGCTTAGGCTCGTTTCTGGCTAGCTATTTTAATTTAAATTGACCTGTTGCACTTTTTCTGCCTTTTGCCTTGGGGCTTTTTACCTTTCTTCCTTCTGTCCACTCACTTTCCTGCTGTCTCTATGTCTGTCTGTCTGGCAGCTGCCTGGCTTCTGGCCCTGAGCATTTTCCTCATTCTCTCCTCTCTTCTTCTGCTTGTTCTTCTTGAGCCTAGATTTCTCTTCCTATTTGTTCTCTCTGCCCAGCAGCCCACCTATCTCTCTGCTACTGAGCTATTGGCCATTCTGCTTTTTATTAGATGGATCAGGTGCCTTACGCAGGTAAGGCAAAACAAATACAACATATCTTTATGTAATTAAACATACATCCTTACATTGTTAAACAAATGCATCATAAACAAATGTAACACACCTTTTACACACTTTAATATTCCACAACAAGGTAATAATAACTTACCCTGGATGCCACATTGGGGTGGGAGGATATCATGAGACAATAGAGGACCTTGTACAACAAATATAACCTAAATGTGTGTGTGTGTGTGTGTGTGTATTTATATGATATAAATGTTCTATCAATATCATAAGCCTTTTCTTTCTTTAGGAAAATGTTTTAGAAAGATTCAATCTTGAAACAGAAGACCAATAGGACCTTAGTAATATTTGTGTCTGGAATATTCCAAAATAAAGTATGCAGCCTAAAGCAGAGGGACTCCAGGAGTGAGGGCCGGAGAGCAGGACACACTGTGAAGAAAACCATGTTCACACCTGTCCAGTGTGAAACCTGGCTGGTGAGCAGTGAGACTTCTGTGAGGAACTCAGAAATGGCTGCCGCTTTCTTTCCCTCTGACAGACACATGACTCCAGGTGTTGGGGCAGACGTAGGGGTTTTTCAAACAGGGTCTTAGGAGGCAGGAGGCTCCATTGTGAGCCTTTTACTATCCCTGGCTGGCCACATTGTGCCCATCTCTTCCCTCCTTTTTCCTTCCTGGTTTGACACACCTCCTTGCCTCCAGCTCTGTAAAATCTTGGCAGGCCCTGGAACTCAGTTTCTTTGAATTGAAGAAACAGTTTAACACGGCTTTCTTTTCTTGTTTGTGCCCTGACTTAGAGGAAGGGAACTACAGTGTGGAGCTGTCATCGGTGAAGTCATGGTACTTTTGCTGTTGCTCCAGAAAGACTAGTTATTATTATTATTATTATTATTATTATTATTATTATTATTCACCATCATTATCATCATCATTATTGCATTGTATGCACTCAAGTATATACAGAGGTGTGTGCCTAGAACTCACCAATTAAGCGAAACTTGTTAGCCAGTAGAGCCTCAGACTCCCAATCTTTGCCTCCCCAGAGCCAGCATTACAAGCACATGCCTCTATGCCTGGAATTTTTACATCCATTCTGGGGATCAAACCTGGGTCCTCTTGCTTGCCAGGCAAGCACTTTACTGACTTAGCTAACTCCCAAGCCCAGGAAGAGCCCTTGTAAATAACTCTTATTTTTGACAAGTCATCTAGGCAGTGAAGCAACCAGAAAGCTGTTTCAGAAATGTGAATGGGATTAGCCCAAGGGTCCATATTTGCAGCTGGGCATGTGTTTCTTCTTGGTTGTAGCTCTGGAGCTCTTGGCTGTCATACTGTCCTGCTGTCTTTGTGCCTTTTTTGTGTGTTGCGAAGCTGACTTGCAAGGAGCTGCTTTGATGTCACTCAGCATCACAGAGAACTGATAAGCCCTGTGTCATTCATCACATACTTAGCCAGAGAAGTGACTCAGGAGGCTTCTGGAAAGACATCAGCTTCATAACTATGGTTTTTTTTGTTTTTAATCATAAAATGATTTACAAATCTGAAGTGATCAAAGGCACAAAAGGTTAGGGACATATTTCCCATGGTTCCATCCATTGGCTCCCAGCTGGATACCCACTGAAGAGCGCTGTCTGTGGATCTGAGGTGGATTTATTTGTGTATATTGTTGTGTTGATTCTCACATTGTGTGTTGATGAAATAGAAGGCTATGAAAATGAAAAAAAAAGACTAGTAAAGGAGGGGGAAGAAGGGTGGTGTGGATACACATATGAGTATAGAGTTAGCAAGTAGCTTCAGTAGACACATGACTTAGCCACTGCAGAAGCCAACAATCTGAAAGGATCATGGTGTCTGCCATTAGGAAAAAACTAATAGAGAATACAATATCAATAGAAATACTTAATACTATTAGATTCTGTTATTATATTCGAAATACAGTATTACCAGAAAATACTAATAGAGAATACCAAAACCATCCACGTTATCCCTACATCTCCTTAAGCTTCATCTTAAGAAAACCAGCTGAGAAATAATAGAGCAAATTTCTTCAACAGGGGCTTTCAGAAAGTTCTACTCAGTTAGAGGACAAGATAAGTGGCATCTTCCCCTCACCCTCTACTACAATTCAGGTCAAAGTCTAATGTCGCCCATTATTTTAAAGCAGGGGTAAACTGGCTTTAAAGTTCTGTCTTCAGGGTGGGTGATGAGCATCTCTCCCAGTGTTTATAGTGCAGAAGAGAATGGGTTGCAGACAGAAGGCCTAGTTAGGGCCACAGTGAAGAGTCTTAAGTCATCAAGAGAGAATGCCAGCCAGGAATCCATCCTCCAGGGGAACTCTTTTTTTCGGCAGGCAAGGTGGGCAGCAGAGAAGCTGGAAATCAAGTTCAAGTTTGAGTCTTCTACAGCCTAATGTGCTTGTCATTCCCAAGGGTGCCAGTCAATGTCAGGGGAAGCGGGGGGGGGGGGGATGGAGAGAGATGAAGGTAGAGACAGAAAGATAGGGAGGGGGGATGTATAGATGAGAGAGTTAGAAACTACGACTGAATGATTTGTTCTGGACCTGTCTACTGGAAGATACCATCCTATTTTAACATCTGAGGCTTCCAGAAAATGCTGGAGGACCAGAGCTCTTGTCAGTTTTGTGTGGAAGAACGGACATCTTGTTCTTCTACCTGTCTACTCACCACAGCTTTTCAGGGACATAAGGGAGGAGACAAATGGCACCCTCCTTCTACCCTCTCTGCTCCAATTGGAGTCCCATATGTCCCAGGAGTCTTCTGTAGGAGCCTCTATTAATGTCTCCTAGACTGTGTCCAGTAATAATGACGGTAATGATAATGATAATGTAATTACCCCGGTTTATTGATGTCAAGTGCATGTTGATTACAAATGGAACAGGAAGTATTTACTTGCCTCCTGCTTCTCCAAACTGGTTGTGAAATCAGAGCTGGGCTTTGGAGCAAGCATGAAGCCTGTACCTTTCATAATGGTAATGGGATCCAGATGTGGCTCTGTCCCACGGAGGCAAGTGATGAAAGCAGCAAATGGGTCCCATACACATGTTCTCTGCCCAGGTGGAGTCCACTCTGACTCCCTCGCTGAGCCAATACTGCTCCACATTTCCTCCAATTAACTCTGATGATGTCAAAGAAGTGAAATGCATCCCCCATGGCCACTTGCACACAGTAGGTGCTAGGATGGCATTCCTTCATTTACATTCCAGTGATGACAGGAACCTCCAGGAAAGCTCTCTAAAGGTAGAGCATGTGGTGGTCCCCAGTGATGCCTGGCAAGGTGGAAATCGGTTGATGGAAGAAGGAGTCAATGGTTGGAAGGGGAAACCATGGGGAAGACAGGGCCTTTCAAGAGAATCACTGCAGGATGCTAAGGTCTGAGCCCAGGAGTGGTCCAAAGGATATAACTCCAGGCCTGTGAGTTGGTGGATCAAGGAATACAATGCAATGAGACCAGAAGATGACAGACAGAACACTGTTTCAAGGGTATGATGTTCACAGGAGTCTCGCTGGTCACCAAACACATAGTCCTGTAGCTCTCACTCTCCCTTCTAGCAGTTTCTCTGATGAGGGTGGAATTATTTCTCTATTTCTTTCACTCCAGCATTCCTCTTTTTTTTTTGTTCTCCATCTAGTCCCCCCAGAATTGGAAGTATATTTCTGCAATGTTACACCTACAGCTTAAAAGTAAAGACTTGCCCCCAAAGTAGAAAAAAAACTCTGGGTTTAGTGAGATGTGTCAATGGGCAGATTTGGTTTAATTTTTGTGAACACTCACCTTTGATGATAACAGAAGGAAGTGTGTTCTCACAGTCCGGTGTAGGAACAGAGCGCTCCTAGGGATAAGGTACAAAAAGAAAAGCTTCTTAAAGCCTGAGAACATCAGTAAGAAAGGAATCTCTTTTCCCACTAATCAGAGACTCGGCTGTTATAGATGGCTTTAATGTTCTAGAGTTTTCAAAAGTGGTATGTATTATGCTGGAAAGTTTTGTTTAATCCTGTGGCTCAAAGAAAAGTCCTGATATGCAGATTATTGCTTGGAAATGAGATCATTTCATCTACCTGATTGTCCTAAACACAAGAGCCAGAGTGTAGATTTTTAATCTCAAAAAAAAAAAAACTCACTTTCCCCGTTCACAAGTTCACGTGTTCATTGTGCAAATTTAGAAAATGTGGATGTATCCAAAAGATGCTACAGAGTAGCAAAAACAGAAACAAACCTCTGAACCAAAATCTATCTTTATAAACCATCAATACACACATGTGTAGCCACAGCAAAGATCATGTTCACTAGCACCCTTGTGGGATGTTGCCATGCTCCAGGCTTCTTAAGGAGGGCACGCTGGGGTCTCGTTCACAGAGCAATAGGCATATGTGGAGCTGCCCTGGGAACACCAACACTTATGGTCAGAGTATTTACTCATCACCTGCTATGCCTCAGACCTGCTCCTGATGCTGGGCTGACTGTGGCAAGCAGAGACCAGCATTCTTGCTTCTAGTCATTACCTATAGACACATTCTTTTTTTTTTTTTTCTTTCAATGTTTTAGGGAAGCTCTTCTCAGGTATATCATGTGTCCTCCTGACTCCCTCAGACAAAACTGTTGGGGTCATTTTACAGTTTCTCGGGCAGCCTAGTAACATAGGAAGAAAGCGAACTATACCTTGGGGACAGTAGGCCGGGACTCGGGCCTGATGAGTTCTCTGTGTAGGCTTTAGCGTCTACACTTGCAAAATTGATGAAAATGACTTTCATAGTGCCTTGAAGTTAAAAAATCTGTGACTCTGTGGATCAATGGTTTCCTTCTGGCAATGTGTACAAACATGGATGAATGGATAAATTCTAACTAAACTATGAAAAAAGAGCAGATTAATGTGCCTATGATAAAACATGACTTATAGCAACCTCATGATGGCCGTGTTAATATGTTATATACTTAATACATTTGAGAATTTCTGTTTCTCAAAAGGATTGTTGAGTTCTTGAGACAAAACATGCTTCTGAAATTATCCCATAGGTTTGTTTTGTTTTGGGTTTTTTTTTTTTTTTTTTTTCAGGTGAAAGAGCCAGAGAACTCAGGCTCCTGTTCCCTGGGGCCAGGCAGTACTGCTCGCAGAAGAAGGCTTGGAGATAACCTGGGAATCCCACCTGAATACTGCTGGCCTCTTCCTTATTTTTGAGTTTTCACTGAGGGTGCATAAAGTTCTATCTTCTGTTCATTGGCCCATGGTTTTGGTTACTACTCACTTATTGGCCAAAATGAAGAAATATTCAATTTTACACAGTTTATCAAATTGTGGCTGTTTATTTACCAAGAGAATTTTCTTCATTTTTGTTTTTGACACAAGTTTCAAAAACAGCTAGGTTAGTCTGGAACTCACTAAGTAGCCCAGGTTGGCTTCAAGCTCATAGCAATCCTCCTGCCTCAGCCTCCAAAATGCTTGCATTAAAGACTTGAATCACCACAACCAGCTTTCCATGAAATGCAATGAAGCATTCTATTACAATAAAACTATACATTTTAGGGACTGGAGAAATGGTCCAGTGGTTAAGAGCATTGTCTGTTCTTCCTGAGGTCCTTGGTTCAATTCCCTGCACCAACATGGCAGCTCACAACCATCGGTAACTCCAGTTCTGGGGATTCAGTGCCCTCTTATGGTCTCTGTAGATACTGCATACACATGGTACAGAGCTACATGTAAGCAACACACACACACACACACACACACACACACACACACGCACACACGATTTTTTAATTAAAATAAAAAAACAAACCCCATTTTTAAAAGACTGTAAAGTTTATAGTACCAAATTAAATTGATTTCAAATATTTAAAAACCAACCAAAAATAACCATGCACGTATATTCAGTATCCCCCACACACTATGGTTCAAAGTCAAACGGCATGTGTGACTTCCGACGGAGCAGTTTCCCCCACAGACTCATAAATTCAACACTCACTCTCCAGCTGGCGGAAGGCTCTGGAAACTTTAGGAAGTGAAGTCTAACTGCAGGAAGCAGGTCACTAGTTATACCTGGCTCCCAGGCCCTTCCTTCCTCTCTGCTTCTTGTCCTCCATAAGAAGAAGAATTCCCTCCCCCATCATGATGTCCTGCCCAAGCCCATGGAGCCAAGAGACTGGGAACCAATTCCTCTAACATGGTGGACAAAATGAGTGATTCCTCTCAGCCTTGTTCAGGGCAGCTGCTGCAAGGCAGAGTCGGGTTTGCCTCCCCCCCCCCCGACCCCCGCCTATTTTGGTAAAGGAGATGAATGATAATGAGCCTCACCTCTGGAGTGGAAGGACAGCTCCTTCAGGCTATGGAGCTGAGGATCTTCTGGTACCTCCCTGGGGACACTTCTGAAACCAGCTGAGTTATAGCTGAGCTAAAGGTGGGGTAGACGAGATACAGCAAGAACAGGAAGTGAATGATGAAGAACTTCATCATCATTCCAGGAGCCTGGTTTCTCCTGGGTGTTTGGAAAGTGTCCCTTTCCTCCTTTTTCTGAGTTTCCCTCTCGCCATCACCAGAACACTGGCAGAGAAAGGAAGCAAGCAGGTGTGGTTAGATTGAAGGCCAGCCAGGAAGACCAGGACTCAGGTCATTCTTCTTTGGGCTCAGAGGGCAGCTCCTGTGAAAGTGGGGAAAACAAGGTGATTCTGGAAATGGGAAAAATTCAATAATGGGAAGGGCTGGATACAGAACCAAGCTGAGATGGAGACCTAAGCCCCTGCCACAGGCAGGAAGAAAACGCAAAAGGGAAGAGTGTGAGTCCCTTCTGCAACTGCCAGACTGATTTTAAGTTTAAGCAACAAAATTTTACTGTCTCATGCAATGTACCCATGCTAAAAAATAACCTGTTGTTTATCTGAAATTCAAGTTTCATTGAGTACTCTAGATTTTCACTGGCTAAACTGGCATCCTTGCCTCTGCCCTATCTTCCACCTTTTGCTCGACCTTCAATCCCCTTGCTCCATGATTGCATCAGGGGTTGTGTGAGTTCCTTACAGGAGAGGACGGTGGTGTAAAAAGCAGCCAGCTTATTTGGAATGAGCTATCTACTGAAGGTCTGTGAACCCCCAGTTTGGAGAGGAAATGCCATATAAGGAGAAGTCAGGTACTCATGGCCCCACCTCTCCTTGGTTTGTTTTCTTGGGAATCAGGAAGTATCTTTGAGACATGTTTCCTCGTCTGTAGATGGAGCAAATGGCACTTCTTTGTTTCTCAGCTATGAAATGTGATGGCGTAGTAACATGCCAGGAATAGCATCAAGTTGTAGGCAAGGCACATGGACAAACATTGACTTTCACATCGCTAGAAGCCTGCCGCAGTAATACATAAACTTAGAAGTTGCAACTATAATTCTCTCTTCTCATAGTAAAAGGCTTTAGGCCTGGGGAAATGCCTCAGTCAGTGAAGTGCCTGTTGTGCAAACTTGGAACCTGCATTCAGATCTCAGCATCCATGCAAAAGCTGGGTGTAGCAAGGCATGTCTGTGGTCCCAGCTCTGACTGAGGGAAGCCAGGAAGATCCTAGGTTCATTGGCTGACCAGATACAGTTAAAAGACTCATCTCAAAAGATAAGAGTGACCGAGGAAAAACCCAGCATGGACCTGGCATCCACACAGAGGTATACACACACACACACACACACACACACACACACACACACACACACACACAGAGAGAGAGAGAGAGAGAGAGAGAGAGAGAGAGAGAGAGGGAGGGAGGGAGAATTGAGAACAACTAATTTTAAAAAATCCAACCTGAAACCTGACTGAGTAAAGGTTTCTTGGGCTCTTTTAGCTCAGTATCTTGCATCCAGTGTGATTGGGGACAAAGACAGAGTGCCAAATACAGCCATCTCTTACATGCGTGTTCTGAAGCTCCAGCCGGTGGGGACACAGCCAGCCAGATCATTCTATTTGAAGAAAAGAATGTAAGTTGTTCGAGGTAAGGACTCTCTTTAATTTCTTGCAGAATTACCCGTGTCTAAAGCAACTTCAAGAACACAGTAGGCAGCCAGAACATAAATTGTAAGTTGATAAATGAAGCCTATGGTACTTTTTCGAAGTACTAGGCACATGGGCAGAATCGCAGACTCAGGAATGTGACACCCCATCTCTCAATGCATAGCAGCGCTGGTGGTATTCCTGGGGCTGTGTGAGTATTTTGCCCAGTTGGCAAATTACTTTCAAACTCCTACATAAACTCTAGATTCTGATGCTGGATGGTTTTCAAGGTTAAAATTCTCTTGTTGTAAACCTTTTGGTTTTCGTGACTGAATGTTTATTTTCTGAGTTTTATGTAGAGATATTTAAAGTTAATGGTAACCATTTATTCTTTGCCTCCTCAGAAGGTAATTAAGTGCCAAGGAGTAAATAGATTCTTGACATTTGTATGGAGAATTAGGAGATAAGTATTTTTCCTGATGTTGTGGATGTCAAATGGTGACAAAATATACTGTCTGTTATCATTAATATAAGCAGGCGAGGTAGGAACTCTACCTTTAAGGGGAGTGTAGGGCCCAAGGGAGGGATACATAAGGTGAGTATGGTCCCATTTCCATTTTTATACTCACAATAAACAATCATTTTCTTACACTCATGGGTAGTATGATGGCAATCCTATGGGAGACTTCTTACATGTTTTACACAACATTTCCATGGTGTTTGGATGGCTGAGAGGTGAAAATCCCCTCTCATAGGCTTTCAGGTAATTCCAGCTATCTAGGACCTCAGCTGTGCTTCTTCTCAGAGGGAACCTCTTCGAACAGCCTCTCTCCGGGATCTGAGCTTACTCATGGCATGGTGGACTCAAGGTATTTGGACTCTTTGGATGAAAGCTCAAGGATCCAGTAGCAAGAGTCTTCAGAGAACCACATGAGCCCTGTGCTGCCTTGACATGCATGACACCTACTTGGAGGTTATTTTAGCATTCTTGCAACATCCCTGAGCCGGTCCAGATCAAGAGAGAGAATGCACACTCCACTTCTCCTAACGCACATTGTAAGATGAGTCTGGATGCTAGACAAAGCTGTTGTGGCCATCTTTGGAAAACAGAATTAGCCCCGGGCCCCACATGGGGAAAACACCCAATGTTTTTGAGCAGAGCAGTAACATGACCTGACTCATCTCCAAACTGGTATTTCTAGACAAAGAGTAAAAACATGAAAATAACTAGGAAACTATCACAATCATCAAGGCAGGAGGTGACGAGAGCTTGGATGAGGAGGTAGTGATTGATGTGATAAAAAGTGATGCGGACAACTCTATAGGGAGATGAAGTGTTGCTGGGAATACATTGGGCTTAAATAGGAGCTCATTTCCACACTTGTGAAAATCACCCACACGCATTTGGGTGCTGGGTGATGTTAACATCTCAAGTTAGGAAAGAAGCACAGGTTGGTGATATAAACGAAAAAGATGTAGAAATTAAAGAGCATGAAATCAACCAGAGTGCAGACAGATAAGAGAGGTATTATAAACCTAGAGTTCCAGGATACATCCATAGTGTAGTGAGATGTCAGGAAGGCTGCGGCATTCCGAGACTGAAGTGACCTGTGACATAAAGGGATGTAGTATACCTTGGCCACCAATGAAAAGGTTTCAGAAATTGGGTGGTGTACTACTTGGTTCTCGGCTCAGCAAGGAAATTATAAAATGAGAATTTCCCACCCACTCTATCAATACAGAAGCCATTGTCTATCTTGATGGAATGACTTTAGTGACGTGTTTGAGAGAGCATTTTATAGGAGGGAGTCATAAGGAATTTGCAGACAGCAAGTATAATCATGTTGCATGAAATCTGAAGAATTTTCCAGGAAAGGGAAGAAGGGGCTAGAGAAGGAACTAGTATCAGGAGGATGTATCCATTTACCATCCACATTGTTATTTATAGGACAGTGGACAGATTGTCCATTCATACTAGAGTAGGCTGTCATTCACACTAGAGTGTACATAATATCATTTATAATAGAGTGTGTAGGCTGTCGTTCATACTAGAATGGACATACTAGTTGTTATTCATACCGGGAGTGGCCAGGCTGCCATTCACACTAGAGTGGACTGGATACAATTTATAAAAGAGTGGCTAGGTTGTCATTCACACCAGAGCAGAAGAGGGAAAAGATGGGTAGCATATCCCCAGGATCCATGTTGCCTTCTTTTGAAGCCTGCCTTTACATCTCATTATTTGTATAAAGTTGGGCAAGGTAAACCTAGCTGTGCCTTAGTTGTAACTAGGCATGTAAAATGGTGATCATAACTCACTGTAAGGTAAAGAATAAGTTGCCATATTTGACATTTGAAATGATTCTTGACATATGATGGCCATTCAGGTAAGGTCATTACACTGACCCCTGCTGATGCGATGGCTCCAGCTACATTTCCCTGTCACTTAAGGGAGAAGTGTAAGGCCCCAATGACTTGTGAGATACTGATATAGTTCTCTTGTCTATACTGGGTGGACATGACCCAGAAATGATCTGGAAACTGAGCCCAGTGATGACCCAGACAGACAGATGAGTGCAGGAGGCTAGAGAGATGGCTCAGTTGATAAAATACTCACTTCACAAGCCTGAGGACCTGAGTCCAGATCCCCAGCACCCACATAAAATACTGAGCTATGGGGGCTTGAAGTTCCATCCCCGGTACTTTAAATAACTAAATAAATACATTTAAAATCTGGGAGTGGCAGTGTACACTTATAAAGTCAATGCTGAAGAAGTAGAGATGGGAAGACCCTTGTTATTCAACCAGTGAATCAGGGAGCTCCAGACATACTTTCTGTCCAATACTAAGGTAGAGTAACTGATAAAAACATTCAACATTAATCTCTGGATTTCATGTGCACTCATACACAGACTCCCACAAACACATTTGTACACAAACACACACACACACCACGGATGAGAGGTGGCAGAGTCATCACCTCCCCAGGGTCCCCACTCTCTGCTAAGGACATTCACATTTTTCTGCATCAGGCTCTACTCATAGGACAACAGCTTGTGGCAGGTAATTTTGTTTATAAATCTCATTTCCTGAGGATGCTCCCCGAATAAAAGATCCATTTTTTCCTTAGCTGGCCTGGTAAAGATGCTCATCATAGGATTCAAAGCCACTTCTGGCTTTAAAAGAAAATATCCAGCTATGCGTTATCTGATGGCCTTTAGCAAGAGCAGATTCCTCAAGTGAAAGGGCGCTGAGGCAGAGAAGTCAGCGGCCCCCATCAAAAACACTTTGAAACAGCCTGGGGGGGCTTTTTTTCTAAATTATTGTTGGATTCCTATTGAATTCATGATAGAAAAACTTTGCAAAGGCTGCAATAGTTATTTTTAAACAAATCTCTCTCCTGCTTCCATTCCCTAACTGGATTTCCTTGCCTCATTAAAGACAAAGCTTTGAAAAAGACAAAACATAGTCTCCAACTCACTACTAACCAGAGAAGATCCCCATGGGTGAGGTGGCTTTGTAATGTGTCATCCGTAACTAAGGCCCTTTTTATTAAAAGGACATTTTCAGTAATCATGCAGGGACAATTGATATTAACTAGTCTTGTCTTGAGTTACCCCCAGAAGGTATCTTGGAAAAATTCAGAATACTTAAAAGCTTCTTAATTATACATAGCTGCTGGAGGACAATGGGATCCGTGTAGAAAGAAATTAAATACTGAATAAGAAGAAATAAAGTTTAATTTCTTCGGAATCTTAAGGGAAAACTCCCTTAGAAATTATTGAAAAGGCGATAGAAAGGTGGCTCAGTGGGTAAAGTGCTGACTGGGCAAGCATGAGGAAAGCATTTAGTACCCGGGTAAAAAGCTGGGCATAGTGGGAACTCCAGCACTGAGAGTGAGGGGCAGTAGACCCCAGGGACTCGCTGGCCAGCAAGCCTAGCCAAAGTGGTGAGCTTCAGCCCCGGTGAGAGACTCTGCCTCCAAAACTACAGTGAATAGCAATAGAGAAGGATACCTGATGCCAACCTCTGGCCTTCACAGATACACACACAATTGGATGCATATGTTCACACACACTCACACACACACACACACACACACACACACACACACAGAGAGAGAGAGAGAGAGAGAGAGACAGAGAGACAGAGAGAGACAGAGAGAGAGAGAGACAGAGAGAGAGAGACAGAGACAGAGACTATTGAAAGCAGACTGACTCTCTTTGAGCCAGATTGCACTATGACCCCATCTCTAAATCAATTCTTGTGGTTTTAACTAGATATACCTACATTAGCACTAGATGCTGGAGGTTTGGGACATCCTACCTTAGCACTTAAAGCTAAAAGGAGAGTGGAGGACAGCCTGTGGAAGCACCTTGGCTAACCAAAAAGTCACTGATGTCCCTCTTTTTGTTTTAGGAATGTCTTCCAAAATAGTGTGTGTGTGTGTGTGTGTGTGTGTGTGTGTGTGTGTGTGTGTGTGTGTGTGTGTGTGTGTCTGTCTGTCTGTCTGTCTGTCTGTCTGTCTGTCTATGTGTCTGTGTGTGTGTGAAACTTTTCAAGATTTATTTATTTTATAAGTGTTCTACCTTCCTGCATTCATTTTCACCATGTACACACCTAGTGCCTGTGAAAGTCAAAAGAAGTCATTAGCTCTCCTGAATCTGGAGTTACGGGTGGCTGTGAGCCACTGTGCTGGTACTGGGAACTGAACCGTGTCTTCTGCAAAAGTAACAAGTGTTCTTAACCTCTGAGTCATCCCTCCATCCTCTAAAATGGACTCTTTAAAGAATTTATTCTTCTCCAATACCAACAAAGATAATCTGATTTCATGTACTCGGGGTCATTCAATATCCCCTAAGTGCTGCTGATGCTGCGTGAGAGGGGAGACACAGAGGCTGAGCAACAAGCTCCATTTCCAAAATGTGTTGCCTCAGTAGCCCCCTTTGGGCTACTATTTACCTTTCCTTTGTGAGTTCAGGCCTTGGGTGAAACCAGGGCCGGGGGTGGTGGGGTGGTGGGGTGGTGGTAATCTCTTATCTGTAGATTCTCTTGAACCCAAATGAGACAATACTTTTAAAGAAAATGCCCTCTAATAAGCCTTTCAGGACTTGGATGTGACCTGAATTTGAAAATGAGGGTTCCCTCCAAAGATGTTCAGCCAACTGTGACTTCTACAACTGGCTC
Source organism: Cricetulus griseus (assembly GCF_003668045.3). Lineage (NCBI taxonomy): Eukaryota > Metazoa > Chordata > Mammalia > Rodentia > Cricetidae > Cricetulus > Cricetulus griseus. The sequence continues at coordinate 182,857,234 of NC_048597.1, forward strand.
CTCGGGTGTCAGAAGCCATGCTAGAAAAGGTTCACGTTCTAAGCTGTGGCCTTTTCGACTGTAGACAAGTGAAGGATGCAGAGACAAAGGTTCCATCCATAGTTCCTGAGTGTCTGAATTTGACTTAAGATAGGAATGGAGTTCCCTATTAAGCAGGGACTGGAAACCGGAGAAGCAGGGCTGGCCACTGCTTGGACCTGATACTTACCCCCATTCTGTTTACAAGTCTGGCTACAGATAGGGAACCGCACTGGGAAGGGGGTCTCTGGGAATCCTTTTCCACAGCCACTTGGCTGGAACACTTTCGTCAAAGCAAGTGCCCCAGGCTAAAGGCGAAATGTTTATTATCCCCATTGTAGCACACTCATTTCTCCTCACTACCCACAACAGCGCCAATGCACGCCTGGTGTCCCCATTTAATTGCTTATGGTCCATTTTCCAGTCAGAGAAGCCCTCTATTTCGGGTGATAGACTCTATGACCACAAAGAACACTGCGATAAGTCCTCAGGTGTCCTTTCAGATCAGCCTCCAGCGTGAATGTCTTCAATGAAGGCAACATGGCAAGGCTGTGCTAGCTTCAGCCCCAGAACTGGCCACCAGGCCTGCCGTAAGCTACACATTTGTAGGCTGGAGAAATGAAGGGGACACATGACTGAAGTATAGCATATGGCAAGTCACAAAGAAATGCAATCCCTTCCCGTCTTTCCCGCTTACTGGACTTGCATTTTTTACAGAGGCGGGGTCTCTCTTTCCAATCTCTTCCTGCCCTCCAAATTTCCCCATTAAGCCAGAAGTCCAGGACATTGCCTGGGGTAGAATGTGCTGGAATGTACACAAGGAGAAGCAAGTGAGCTGGGAGGGGGCCTGGCTGATATGCCGGCTTGGCATTTTTGGGTGTAGCCCCCTTCAGCAGGGTGAAATATCTTCCGAGGAGGGGATGGTTGTGTAAAGGGTGGGGGGGGGAGTGGGAGGTGGTACAGATGTGAAGGAAAAGCCAGAGAGAAAATGACTTTAAAACATCTTTGTTAAGTAGCAAACCAGCAGCTGGACCAGATTAGCTGTTCCCTTCTCTTTCCTATTTTTGGACTTGGAAAGAAAATGTGCAAAATAATTCCTGTTTTGGAGAAAAGTAGGGAAGGAGTTCTTCGGGGGAGGGTTGAGAGAAGACGGAATAAGGTCCAACAGAAAGAAGCTAGAGGAACAGAGTTGCTGCATGCTGAGGGGGGGGGGAGGGCTCCACACCTGCCTGGGAACAGGTCTCTGCTCAAGGACCAAGCCTCATCTAACGGGCACATTCGGAATCCACAATTCAATAAGGTGACATCTGAGACCGGACCTGAAACAGAGAGGTTTAAGCTCAGGGCCACCACCGCTGAAGAAGAACAGGGTTGGTGAAGCAGGCAGTCCGTCTCCTGCTGTCTGCCTACAGCTAAGTTCACTAGCTATTCCAGCTCTGGTCACGGCTCTCATGGAAATCTCTCAGGACAAGAGCTAGACAACCTGCTCCTCTATGTAAATGACTGATCAGAAGGATTCAGGACCTCCCATAGCATCGGATCATGAAAGGTGACAGTTCAGACAACACTGTGAGGCAGACAATTTTCAGAGCCTGAAGACTGCAATTCTGGTGGGCATGAAATTGTTGGAGAGCTGTTAGTATTTACTTAAATTCTACATGCATGCTCTGCAACCCAGCAATTCCACCTCTAGAGAAATGAGCTTGCAGGTGACCTGGAAATATTCATGGTGGCATTCTTCATATAGCTACAAAAGAGAGATACCCAGACACCCACCACCAGTAGATTAGATTCATACATACTTCACACAATAGAAACAGAACATCCAACTGCCAGGCAGGAAACAGTCAAATCTCACACAGTGATGAGCCAGAGGCTCCTGTGTCTGATTCCTAAAACCTAACAAAAGTGGCTGAAAGGGTGAAGGTCTGATTTCTACTCACAGCTGAAGAGCATATAATCCATCACTGGGGAAGGTATGAGGACAGAAGCTGGGGCTGGGGGCCACATTGTGTCTGCACTCAGGAAGTAGAGAAAGGACAGATAGTAGGGCTGGGATATGAAACATCAATGCCCACCCCTGGTGACCCACTTCCTTCAGTGAGGCTCCACATCCTAAAACATCCACAACCTTCCCAAACAGTGCCACAGACTAGAGACCAAGTGTTTAAACCCTTGAGTCCATGGGAGGCATTCCACGTTCAAACCACAACAGTAGTGATTACTATAAAAGGGCATTCTTAAGTTTGGAGTTGGTCAAGTGCCAAATGAAAATATCATAAAGACAATTCTGGTGGCACTATGAAGATGATTCTGGACAAAGCTCTTGCTTTGAATGCATGGGGACTTGAATTCAGATTCCCAGAATCCATATGAAAAAGCCAGGTGTGGCAGCACACTCCTGTAATCTCAGCACAGAGCAGGAGGATTCCAAAGGCCAGGCAGACAGGCTATCCAAGATAGTCATCTCTAGGTTCAGTGAGAGACACTGTCTCAAAAATAAGCAATGGTAGATTTCTGGCCTCCACTTGCACGTGCAGGGGAAGCACACCCACTTGCACACTGCCAAAAGCACACAAGCATGTGCTCTCTCTCTCTCTCTCTCTCTCTCTCTCTCTCTCTCTCTCTCTCTCTCTCTCTCTCTCTCTCTCTCTGTCTCTCTCTCTCTCTCTCTCTCTCTCTCTCTCTCTCTCTCTCTCTCTCTCTCTCTCTCTCTCTCTCTCTCTCTCTCTCTCTCTCTCTCACACACACACACACACACACACACACACACACACACCAATAAATAAAACTGACTTGTGTTGTATGAGATAAGACAGGCTGCATCATTAGGTTGGTTCTGTTGGGAATCTCCTGGAACAGTGGATTTGCAAAACACAAACCTTCCTTTTCTCCACCATGGCTCATCCACCTCTTTTTTAATGGGTGTGGGCTGTACTGTTGAAAGACTATTTGGTTTCTGTATGTTGAGTCTTCAACACCCCTCTCAACTTCTCTTAGTGTTTCCCTCTCTGTCCTCAGCCTGTTGAATGTAGCAATGACTCTCTTCCATGGAAAACTGATTCTTGTTTGTTTTTTATTTCAGCTTATTTCTCATTCAAAACAGTGCTTCAACCCCTAACCCTCTGTAAAGGCAGGATACTTTGATCAGCCAAAAAGACAGACTTCCATGTCATCTCCACACCTCCTTTGAGAAAAAGGGTCCCAAGGGGCTAGCCCACAGACCAGAGCCAAGCTCTACCACAGCAGGGAGGTAGGGACTGGAGCCCAACTCCTGGGGAAGGAGCCCTTCTGCACTTTCCTAGGACACACACTGTCTTACCTCATTGAAGCCTTTCACAGGCCAGTGCCTTGCTATTTCTCACAGATTCAAGTGAGCATAACTCCTGGACCAGAAGCGACTTCTCACAGGAATATTATGAACATGGCAGAGGAACGGGCATGCAGGACTTAGTGTGACTGCCTTGGGGCTGGGACGGCAGCCATCCTTGGCTGAGCCCATCTGCTTCCCAGAAGACAGAGTGTTAGTGAGGGTCAGCAAGGTCTTGAAGCTCTAATGGAGAAGCTGACAATAGGCCCCTGTAATGGTTTCCATCTTCACCATCTTGGTTGTCTTCTTCAGGGAGTCCAAACTGGAAAGATTTGATCTATGAGGTAATTAGGAAAGCTGGTGTTTCATCGTCCACACTTCTTTAGACTTAGCCACAAAGTCCCTTAAAGATATTTTTGCATGGCTGGGGGATGTGGCTCACTTGGTAGAGAGCTTGCCTAGCGTGGGTTCAGTCTCCGGCAGAACACATGACTGCTTGTACCTTGGCTGTATAGCCTAGTACGAGCCCAACCTAGGACAAGCCCTGCCTGGTTCAAGCAGCACAACATGCTTGACTTCAGCCCCAAAATTTGTTTTCAGGGTGCAAAGTGGTACTCAAAGTCTGCATTTTCAACAAGTTCCCAGATTCTGCTCGTGTTGGTGTGGGGAGCACACTGTGAGATCCCTGCCTTTGTTAAGAAGATACAATGGAAATACGCCTTTGCCAGGTTCTCGGTTGGAGGTTTAGACTTGGGCTCTAGCTGCTAGCCATTTCTTCCAAATTCAAACATTGCCTTCTGGAGGGAGAAGGGAGGCCCATAAGACTGGGGAATCTTACGAGGCTCAGGAAAGCACATGAAACTTAACAAACTCAAGTTACAGGCTTATAGCAGCTGTGAACAATTATTTAGGAAGAAGAGACTCTTCGCTGGAACCGCCTGCAAGTTGAACAAAGGAGTTCCAGGGACACAACTTTCGAGAGTTAGCACGCATTCTGGAACTAGCCTTTTGATGACCCAGATGCCTAGAGTTACCCAGCCCTGGGTAAACAACCTCTCCCCCATGCTCTTAGAATGAACCCCAATAAGCTCATCAGTCCACCAAGCTAGAGTTGGGTTGGAAACTGCAGGGGAGGAATCTGGTCAGCAGCATCCTGTCTGGGGTGAGGAGATATCTGTTCACATCTCCACAGGAAACTCTCTCAACAGCTATCCTGTGCAGGGTCACTGGCTACATGTGACCATGCACACTGAAGCCAAATGACTTAGAATTAAATTAAATTCAGAGTACAATACTTTAGCCATAGTAGCTACCATCAAGTGCCCCACAGCTACAATGGTTAGAAACACCCTTACTAGGCATCAGAGACCCAAACATGCCCATCATTACAGTGCCTTCCATCTGACAGTATCAATCTAGAATACACCAGACAGTGGTATTCTAGATATCCATAAAGTTGGAGTTACTCACAGACCTTGGGTGAGGGGTTATTTTCAGGGGTCTGGGCAACTCAGAGACATCTGCATCACCAAAAAGCCAGTTCTAGTATAGGTGTTGACTCTCAAACATACTTCCTCAGGTATCACTAGAAGGCCATTTAAATCACTTTTCTCAGACATTAGATCTCAGCAAACAGCCCTTCCATGCCGTCACAGTTTCTACATAGAGGCTGGTCAAAGCCCACTGTGTCGAGATGCTTGTTACATGGCATGAGCCACAAAGATGAACGAGATATTATCTTCACCTTTGACTGAACTCATGAACATGTTACAACTGTAGTCACACATTTTGTATCTGTTGAGATTTTATTAGCAAACTCTTCCCAGTCAATGACCCCATGGAAACATAGCTGAGAAATTTTCAAGCAGAGGGAACTAGTTCTGGTCCTAAGCAGAGTGGCTAACTGCTCCAACAAAATAGTGGTGATGCTGGTTGGTTATCAGCTGTGAATTCATCTGTGGCAGGGCCAAGCCTTGACATGAATGGGCTCGTTCTGCATAAGAGAAGAGACAAGAAGGTCGTTAGTGGCCAGTTTTCATCTGGATGACATGGTGCTGATATGGATATCCAGCATGGGCCAACATGGCTAATGTTGGCCTTGTGGGGGCTATAAGAAAAAAAAAACAAACCTAACACTGAATAAGGGTACTCAGGGGACCTCAATAGCAAACAGAGATATAATCTGCTTTCTAACTATTTCTGGCAAAAAAAATGTAGGGTTACTATTGTTGTTGTTGTTGTTATAAATATGGCCTTGAGTGGCATGAGCCTTTGCATTCATTCACCAGCCTGTCTATGTGTGTCTGTCTACAAGCCTTTGTGTCTGTCTTTCTGTGTGTGCATCCTGTGCCTGGGTGCCTGTCAAAATCTGTCTGTATAGAAGCCTGTGTGCTAATGAATAAAGCATGTTTTATCTGCCCATGGCTCCCCAAAATCTATCCAATATCTCAGCCTCCAGTAACCCCCTTTCCTGGCATTGGAGCTTGAATGTCACACCCAGGCAACCAGAGAAGTGACTTGCTCAGTGTCACAGGGCTCGATGCAGATAGCGTCACAGTGCCCAACAGGTGAGCCTGGAATCCACTGCATTTCATACAGCTGCATGCAGGTAGACGAGGCTTGGTCCCACAGGACCCGAGAGACAGTGCCATGTTGGAAGGCCCTAGAAGCCTATAAGGTGTGAATCTGAGCACATTCTTCTAAAACTTGACCAGCATTTCAGTTTCATGAGAAGTGTTGGGGAAAAGGGAAGATTGGCATTTTTCACTGTCAGTTGTGAGAAAACCTTAAGAGGCCTAACATCCTTTAATCAATTTTACAGGAGTTAACTCCCTCCTAGCTGCTCACCGTGTCATTCTTCTCCCTGCACTCAGATTTAAGAAGGGGCAGAAGATTGGATGAGAGCCCACCTACAGCGTTCCCACTTCTTGGCACTCTTCTGTCCTAACTACTCTGAGGTTGCTGTCCCACACACAGTTTATTAGATAAAAGCTAATTTCAAAATAGGCAGCTTCTAAGTAACTTTAGAAAAGTATGTTAATAAAATTTTTTTAAAGCTCTAAGTGTGGGCTTCAAGTTACAAAATGACATGTAAAGGTATCGTCAGTTGTAGTTATAGAAACACAGAAGAGAAGCTGGAATCAAAGGAAAATCAGGCATTATGTCTTTTCCCAACCACATAAAAGAATCCTCTCTCCAAATGCCAAGTAGAGTAATGAGATGGTCTAGATAACACGGATGCCAAGTTCTGCTCCCATGGAACACCTTTGTCTGAGCAAGGGCTTAAGGATCAAATCTCCTAAGTAAACACACACACACACACACACACACACACACACACACACACACACACGAGAGAGAGAGAGAGAGAGAGAGAGAGAGAGAGAGATACACACACATATACATACATACACACAGATATATAAACACACACAGACATACATAAACACATGTGCACATACACATACACACATATATACACACAGAGACACACATACATATATACATAGACACACAAACACACACACATACAGACACAGACACACACAAACACACACACACATACACACACACACTTCATTCCCAGAAAGCTTTGTTTTTTGAAATCGAAAGCCTGAACTGAGAGAAGCCCTTTGAGCTCAGCCATCCATTGTGATGAAAGATATTCATGGGGACCTCTAGCCACCCAGACACAGGGACCCAGGGTTCCAGTGGACAAGCATGGGGTCAGAATCTCAGAACATAGTTCGTTCTCTCTCTCTCTCTCTCTCTCTCTCTCTCTCTCTCTCTCTCTGTGTGTGTGTGTGTGTGTGTGTGTGTGTGTGTGTGTGTGTGTGTGTTCTTGTGTATGTAGGCGAACATGCATGTATGGGTACACATACATGAGTGTGTGGAAACCAAGATGAACTATTCACTTTGTTCTTTTTGAGACAGGTTCTCTCATGAGCTTGGAGCTTGCTGGCCAGTGAGCCCCGTGGATCCAATGTGTCTGTCAATTCTAGAATATATTGAGTTGAAGACAGATAGTTATAGTTATGGTCTTCTTTAGTTATTATAAAAGATAAGTTATCTTTCTTTTTATTTAGACAGAAAAGAGGAGATGATGGGGGAAGTGCTTCTGTGTATGTATTTGTCTTACTGGATGATAAATAAAATACTGTTTGGCCAATGAGGCAACAAGTTAAACGGGACTAGGAGTGAAAGAGGATTCTGGGAAATGTAGTAGAGAAGTGGTGATCCAGGCAGGAAATGACATAGCAAGGAGACTCATATTTAAGCAAGGAGAAACAGGAAGTATCCTTTTCCCCTCCGCTCCTCCTCCAGCAGCGCCATGTGAGCCACCGGCAAGAGAGGGTGCCAGCGGAAGGCTTCCTCTATAAGATACGTATATATATATATATATATATATATATATATATATATTATATATATATATATGTTTATGATAACTAAGACTGAGCTAGCAGATGAGAAACCCTAGTCATTGGCCAAGCAGCATTTGAACCTAATACAAATTTCTGTGTATTAATTTGGGCCCTAACTCAGGCGGGTGGCTGGCGTAAAGTGCACACGTGGTGGTGGGGCTCAGCAGCTTTTGGCAGAAAGATTTATCATAACAGATCCAATCCTCTCCACCTCCCCAGTTCAGGGATTATAATCACATGCCACTACAACTGGCTTTTTAACTGTACATTCTGGAGATGAAACCCAATCTTCATGCTTGCTTGGCAACACTTTACCAACTGACCTATCTTCCCAATCCCAGGCTCTACCTTGTGAATGGTGAGGGGCCAGGCTTGGCCAGATAGAGTACAGACTGAATACATTGAGTCTTAAAGATAACCCCAAGGCTGATGTGTTGTTTTCTGAATGCAAAGGATCTGGCAAGAGGTTTATCGTTGTCCCTGGCTCAGTGGTCTTCCTGACAGGTTAATTCATTCAAGTGAACAGGTCATATGCTGAAGAATTGCTTAGAAAGAGCAATGTCAGCTTGCAGGGCTATGGATCTGCCTGTGACAGCAGATGTCTGGAACAGCAGAGGTCTGGCCCGTCTGCCTCCACTTACCCACCCACACCTGTACTTACTGAACATTCCTTCACAAGAGCCCAGGACCTGACTCCAGGCTCCTTCTCAACACTCAATGAGTTGTTGGTTCTAAACAACCAACAGTTGATCATCTAGGGTGGGTTGACAATGAGAACTGTTGTATTGCACAACTGCAAGTTCTGCTCAACGTGGCAACCTTATAAAACTACCCCTTCCCCTCCTCAGCTCAATCTTTGCCAACACATCCCAAGCAAGAGTGTTCCTCCCTGCAGTGACTCACACACCTTAACATACATCAGACTACATGGCACCAGAGTTAAATCTCCCTCCACCCCCTCATCTCGAGTTCAGTGAGTCTGTGGTGGGGTCCAGGACTTAGAATTTCTACAAAGTTCCCAATCAATGCTGCTCCTTCTCAGGGAACCATACTTTGAGAATGGATATTATAAGGGAAGTCCTCTGGTCTGGAATTCTCTTCCAGTCTCTTGAACACCCACAGGTAGGGACTCGCTGACATGGCAGTTTGCTTAATTCCAGATGAAACCAACTGGTACAAGATGCCTTGATTGGTCAGCCTTCTTAGCATCTTTATCAGGACACAGAATTCATGAGGAAGAACATACCATGTGGAATGTTCTAGAATTTGTTTGACCATAGAATTCTTTTCATGTCCCTTCGTTCCCTTTCAGTGGAAGCCAAGCACATCAAAGGGTCTTATGTCCCACCAGCCACTCTTTGGGACACACTGAATTGAACCAGAACGTCTTTCAGTTGCATTTTAGACCCAAAGGTGACTCAGGTCACAGTGCTGAACATAGTGACATCTCCGGTGTCCTTATTCATTCTTTCATGCGAGCAGAACAAATGTATCCCATTCTTATAGCATGTCAGTGGCTGACATCAGCATATGGGTTTGAGTTAGAAGGCTGTTGTTGTGATAAGGATCCTATACACTGTTCTGCAGAGAAGAGCAGGGAGAGTACACTCTGTAGACTCAGTATTGGGAAAAGAAGGAAATTAGAAACTTCCGGTGAGCAGGATCTTAGAGCAGGGGAAACTTGGCAAGAGTTAGCATCATGCACAGAATGAAACGGGAAAAGACCCACGGAAGGCTGGAGCATTGGTGTTGAGTTGGATGGCAGACAAGGCAGCTGAGAGAGGTGATCAAGTCCCGTGGCTCCGTACGCTGACATCCCAGATTATAAAGGGATTGCTCTTCTGGGTGGCTTTTCTCACCCCATTCTTGTGGGGTTTTACATGGTTTAATCACAAAAGCCAACCTCTCCATGTGCTGGTTGGCAGGCACCAGGTAGTTACTTTTAAAGACTGTCTGCTGTGTGCCCCAGGCATCCAAGACAGGCAGGCAGGTGGGGTTGCCGTGTCATTATGTTTCCTGTTGTATAGAGTGATGGGAAGAATGCTGCCTCCGTTCCATGTGTCATCGTGGGGACTGTGCCCATAGATGAAGTGGACCATTACAGAGGACACACCCATCTCTTTCTCATCTTTGAAGTCTGCCATGTGGTGTCCAGACAATACATGTCACACCTGCACGTGGGAGGAGGGCATCGCTGGCCCTGCCTAGACACTAGCCAGATGTTGACTCCAGAGCCTGCTCTTTATCTCCTCACCGGCTAGCTGAGGACAAGCGGAAACAATGGCAAGAATTTTGCAGAGCCTTCTAGTGCCCTTTACAGCCTTGACCCTGGGGAGTAAATGATACATATGTTTTCACAGGTTGCTCATTTTTATTTCTTGTTCAATTCCCCGAATCGAATCGGAAACTCTACCTCATGGCATATTTTATCCATTTTGATTTTCCAAACCAGATTTAGCAACCTCACTTCACAGCATGCCAAAGATGGAAACAGTTCGAACGAGTTTCCAGAAAAATCACCAACTCTGAGTCCAAGCAGTGCAGCCTCTGCTAGCCCCCATGGGCAGAGAGGGGACTCTGTTTCATCCTTGCGTTGTAACTTGGATTTAAAAAGGCATTTGAAACTGGCACTTCTTGGTCCTTTTAGAATGCCGAGTCAGCGTTTTCAAAACAGGCAGTCCCGGGAGAGACACAATTAAGTCTTTCACTTTAAATGAATGGCACAGCTTTATGACTTTCTATGGTTGTCTCTAATAACGCTGATAGACAGACACTCTCAGACATGTAAGTCCTGCCAGTTGTATATCATTCCTGAAACCATTCAGCTCGTGGATGATCAAAGAATGATGAGTCAGTCTATCGATCGGCCTCTTCCCTGGCTTCGAATCTGGGTACATGAAAATGAAAGTCTGTGTCTCCTTTAGGTTAGGAGTGGGGTTAGTGGTGAGAGATCTCTGTTCAGTCACAGAAAAGAGGCCACTACAAAGACCAGGGATGGTACCCAGACGATGAGGTGGTTATAGGCTCTTCCATGGCCCCTGGGGGTTTATGGTGGCTAGCTTCCCAGCCTGGTGTATCTCAGGCCACAGCCGGTGGTAAGAAGTTTATGGAGAGTCTGGATTTTGTATTTATAAAGCTTCTCTGGCCTGTTTTAACTAGGCGTTAACCTGATAAAGGGCCTCACAGATAGTTACACTTGTCTTTTTTCTCACATTTATGAACTGCTAAAAATATTTCCAAGAGTCCCAATGTAGGTAGATGCTGGTTTTTTCCTTCTAAAATTATGGGTTGGGATTTTCTGGGTTTTGACTTGGTTGAGACCCCCCCAACCCCCTCCCCATTGTAATGAAATGTTTCCCATGTTTTAAAATCCTTTAGCAGGAGAGTCAGCAATGACCAAACAAACAGACTGGCTCTTCACACCACACACACACACACTCCACTCAACCTCCATCCTAGGCAAGCCATCTAACCTTTTTGAGGCTGGCTTCTTGTTTAAACAATAAACCACCCACGGCTCCATCTGCCTGAAGAGCTTGATAGGCAGATCTAAGGAGAAGATTCATGTGAATGCATCACGTAAAATGGTGTTTGTGTGATGCTATCAAGCTGTCCAACCAAGTGTTGACTGTAAGTGACCCCTCCAGGGTCATTCATGCTATAGGTGAGTCACATACCAATTCAAGCTGCTTATCTATTTTACCCCCATAGGATAAGGAGCTTAATTAATTGCTGGTTACTCTGTTAACTCATTCAACTCCTCCTGCATCCTGAAATGTCAGGTACTCCATTTGACCACTAGAGGGAGCACAACCTTTTCATTTCCCTTTTCTCAAGAGTATTGACTGTGCTGGAGCCGTCGGGTTCTCACATCACCAACCACTGAAGAACAGCTCAAAGTCATGGAACAACAAACAAGCTGATGGCTCTCAGCCTGTTCATTGTTAGAAAATATCTCATGAAAGGACCGAAAAAAAAAAATGAAAATCTCTTCTTAAAGTTAAAAGAAATTGTGAACATTAAGGAAGTTATAAAAGCATGTAATATATATATTTCCTAATTCTGTCCAGTTAAAAGACTTACAATTAATAACACCCCAACACACTGATAGTGAAAAATCACATCCAGAATCCAGGTCTTAATTTTAAATATCATTATCAGTTTGGGGTTTTGTTGCTGTTTTTTTAAGCTAGAATTCTTTGGAGAAGTGGTTGATCCCAAGGTTGAGTAGAAGAAAACACATGATGAGCCTGGAACATTGTGAACTAACTGTGAGGTATAAGTGCCTCAAACGTGTTTAGAAAGAACATCAGGTTCAACTCAAAGAAACTTCTAACAACCAAAGATGAGACGATCTGAAGAACATAAGACACATAGCAATTTAAAAATTGAAATTAATAATTGTGAACCCAACTAGTATAACAAAAGAGGGAAGAAAAACAGCTCTTCTTACAGTATGATTCCAGCAATGAATTAGAAGAAAATGGGAAACAGAAATCACCACTAGGCAAACACAACCTTAGCCATTAACACTGGCAAGAGCCCAAGGCTCTACAATCAGTGGGCAGACACTTGACAAGAAAGCGATGGTTGCACAGTGTCCATGTAACTCCCAAAGGATACTTACTGAGAGCTGGGAACCATTCAGGAGTAAGGATCTGAACCGTGTGAAAAAGTCTAGGCATGTGACTCTGGCTTGTATTCCTAGCACTATATGGGGGCACACAGAGGCAGGCAGATCCCAGCCAGTCTAGCCTACATGTCGAGCTCCAAGCCAGTAAGCGACCCTGTCCCCAAAACAAAACAAAGTGGGCAGCTTTTGAGGAAAGATACCCAAGGTTGGCTTTTGTCCTCAATGTGTACACACATACCCATATGTAGGTGCTCCCACAGACCGTGTGTGCATATTCACACACAACTATATACCCCAAACTCACATGAGATGGGGGAAGTCCTTCTGTGTATGTTTATCTTATTGGTTGATAAATAAAGCACTGTTGGCCAATAGGGAAGCAAGTTAGGCAGGACTAGGAGAGAAGAAGGATTCTGGGAAATGTAGTAGAGGGATGGTTTCCATGTGATCCCAGCAAGAGAGGACGCATGCCTCTGGCATCCTGGATAAGCTATGTCTTTATAAAAATATAGAGATTAGTAGTATTAGTAGTTATGGTTGATAATTTAAGACTGAGCTAGCAAATAAGAAATCCTAGGCATTGGCCAGCAGCGTTGCAACTAATATTAATCTCTGTGTGTTATTTGGGGGCCCTAATGTGGAAGCAGAACTCAGGCAGCTGGCAGAAAGAAGTATCATTACATGCATATTATAAATTAAATAGATAGATAGATAGATGGATAGATAGATAGATAGATAGATAGATAGATATCTGTTGGTTATGATTGAAAAAAAATAGTGCCTTTATGATGGAAAAAATCTAGATACTACTTTCATGGTGTGATAAAAATTAACATCACCAGTTACCAGACATGTCCAGATATAATTCACTAAGAATAAATACATGTATGGGCACAAGAACACATATATGTATGACGTTGTGCCAAACAGATAAAGCTTTGACGTAAGCTTGAGGACTCACAGAAGTACTCTAGTTGAGGAACTTGGTAAAAAGAATAACTAGTATTCTTCAAAGCAACATTAAAGGCTGGGGACTTGTTACACCTAGGAGCTTCAAGGGTTGGGACAGCTGACTGGAATGCAAAATTCTGTTTGAGAAAGAACATTAGTGAGAAAACTGCTGATATTTGCCAGGATCTGTAGGCTATTGAATTATTTAATATCAACCAGTACTTAGAAAATTCCTTGGCTTAGTCATCACACTGTAGGTACAAGATGTCAGCATTTGAGGAAGCTTGCCAAGAGTATGGGTGCTCTGGTTTCAAACTAGAAAGTGGAAATGTGACAGGCAACCCCCTGAGGTCAACACTCAGCTGTAGAAGGTAGCCTTGGACCAAACACACAGTTCTTCTGTTAATAAGTAATAAAAATCTTGAGCGACGTAATTTCTCCTTAAAGACTACCATAGACAACTAGAGTATTTTTTTAAGGTCACTCTTCCCAAAGCCTGCATCATGCATGAAAGTTGCACCTACCCCAAATGAAAGGTGATCACAGATGAAACCTTGTGAAGTATTTGATGGCCAATGAAAAAGAAAACTAGGAAACTAGGATTGACTGGTGTGCATAAACAAACAAACAAACTCTCCCTGTGGTCAAAGAAACAGAAATAGAGAAGCTAATTGAATTGCATCTTGGGAGTTGACTCAAAAGACAAAGGGTCCTGGCTGTGGTGGTTTAAAAGAAAATGGCCCTCAAAGGGGAGTGGCACTCTTAGGAGATGTGGCCTTGTTATAGGAAGTATGTCACTGTGGGGGCAGCTTAAAGGTCTCTTTCTCAAGATTCCCTCAGTACGATAGGAAGTCAATTTCCTGTTGCCTGCAAGATGTGGCATTCTCAGCTCCCTCACCACATCTGCCTGCACGCTGCCATGCTCCCCTTCATGATGATAATGGACTGGACCTCTGAAACTGTAAGCCAGCCACCCTCAAGCAAATGTTTTATTTATACGAGTTGCTGTCTCTTCACAGCGATAGTAAACCCTAACTAAGACACTGGTCATGTGTGAGAAAAATGATGATTTCCCAAAAAAAGGGAGTTACTGGTTGCCACTGACACCAGCAACAGCCTTTAACCTGTGGGAAGATGACCCAGTTTTCTTGAACAGAAGAATCAAAAGTCCTGGAGACCCATTAGGCCTCAGGTCACCCTCAGATGACCATTTCTACTTGGTCTCAACAGTGAAGTCACTTGGACAATGTCCATGTTTGGAAGAAGGACTTGGCAAGAGGGAGGGGCCATGATGACAGCTGGGGGAGTTGGCACTGGAGAGGGAGAAAATGTTCTGAACCCACAAGCATTTGATTAACATTTCAAAGACTTCCTTCAGGGCAGTAACAGCCTTCAGGCACAGAATGGAAGCTTAAGATTCTTGCAAATTGAGAATTGGTGGCTAAAACAGAAATTCCGCCATTCCCGAAGCCTCACAGGATACATCCTTGTTTTGACACAAAGCTTGAGGCTGAAAGTACCAGGCTGTGATTTGCCAACACCTCTACTATTTTAAATGAACCTTGACACAGAAAGGCTAGGAAATCATCAAAGACACTGGTAAGATGTTTGGCATGAAAATGAAATAGACAATGTGAACAGCTAACTTAATTGGTATGATACCCCCCAAATTAAAGTCTTATGTGAAACCCAATCAAACTTATAATTATTTATCCAAAGATGTGCTATGCCAGGCACACAGGATTAGTTATGATGACTTACATTTTATTTTGTTTTGTTTTGTTTGTGGTACTAGGGATCAAACCCAGAGCTTTGTGCATGCAAGCAAGTGCTCTACCATTGAGCTACACCCCATCCAGCTGTGGTAGCCTTTGTTAGTCCAAATGAGAGCTCCCTGAACTGCATAAAATGAATACTGTCATACCTGGAATTGAACCAAAGGAGGCTGGTCTTCCTCTGTGCCTGTTCTGGAACAGATGAATAGAATCCCAGAA
Source organism: Cricetulus griseus (assembly GCF_003668045.3). NCBI lineage: Eukaryota > Metazoa > Chordata > Mammalia > Rodentia > Cricetidae > Cricetulus > Cricetulus griseus. The sequence goes on from NC_048597.1 coordinate 182,872,564, forward strand.
AGCAAGGAATAAAGTAAAGGATCCTGAGAGAAGACCTCCCTCTCAGAGGAAACTACGATGAAGGAAAGAATGGAGCCAGGAGAGTTGCTCAGACCTGAAGAAACGAAAACCTGAGTCCAGCTGCTTTCCACAGAGGAGAGCAAACACGGGGACCATAGCCTTCACATGCAGATGTGAAGTCTCTGTCGGAGCTAACATAAACCAGGGGTGGTGGTGCATGCCTTTAATCCCAACACTCAGAAGGCCGATGCCGGTAGATCTCTGTGAGTTCCAGGACAGCCAGAGCTGTAACACAGAGAAACCGTGTTTTTAAAAAACAAAACAAACAATAACAACAACCACAAAAAAGCAAGATCTAACACAAAATTACTAGCTTTCCTAAAGAAAGCAATTAACAACAACAAAATTTAAAAAAAAAAAAAACAGGGCTGGAGAAATGCTCAGTGGTTAAGAGAAACTTCAGTGATTAGAGCTGACCCTACTGACAGGGTTGTGGGTGAACCAACCCTGGCAAACAGCTGGCAGGCTGACCAACTCTGCAACTACCCAGGCCCAGAACCAGGGTTATGAGTTAGTATACCCCAACAATCACCCCATCTGTGATCTCCTGGAGCACGTGAAGGGACAGGTCCTGGAGACCCAAAGCTGTAGGATCTCCACGACCCAGGACAACAACAGGATATCTAAGAGGAGTTTCAGTGAGGACCCAGCATGGATAGTGTAGCAGAAACCAAAGGCCTCAAACCAGACCAATGACTCTTTGCAATGAACACTTGCAAGTAAGATATACGGATAAAAGTGTTTACTGACTGACTCACTGTGTCACACTATAGTTTCTATGAAAAGACTGATTTTCCTCTTGTTTCTTTTTTCTCTGAAGTTTTATTTTCTTTGAGGGGAGGTTGCAAGGGCAGAGGGTGGATACGAAGGGATGGGGAAATGAATGGGATCAGGATGCATGATGTGAAAGACACAATAAATAATATTTTTTTTAAAAAAAGCAAGAACTAACACATAATTGCTAACTTCTAAAGAAAGTAATTCTCAAAAGTGACTGCCCAGAGCCACTTTAAAAGCATCCAAGGTGCACAGCACACTTGATGTCCACTGACCAATCATACAGGGTGTGCAGTGCAGCACACTGATGCTCTAACGACCAATCACTTACAATGCATTTGGCTTGGCTTCTACGGCAGCTCTTCATTCCTTCACGCTTTCTCTCACCTGTGATCCACAGACCCTGTGCTGAGTGCAGGGCTCAGGAATAATCCTGAATGCACAGATATTATGCCTCTGCTCTGTGTTCTCTTTAACGAATGCATCTTCTTCCCTTCTGCATTTTAAGCAGTGGTGGGAGAGGCAAGAGGGGCCCTGCCCAGAATCTCCACTTTGATTGCCTGACTCTGACACCCTTGCATATAGAGTGAGGGGGAACTCTTCTGTCTGTGCCTCATGCCGGGAAACTGGTGCCCAGAATTTTCTGCTCATGCGTGTCATCTTCAGCTCAGAGTGGCCAAGGACAGTTGTATGCTGGGAATATGCAGGCTGGCATGCTCACAGATGTGCACTGGAGGTTTTTTTTTTTTTTTTTTTTTTTTTTTTGTGGGAGAAGATAGGCAGTGGGCCTCCAGCCAGGCAACCTCTCCTGGTACCAGCTTGTCCCAGCACAGAGGTCCAGAGCTTGAGAACTGTAAATTACAACCTGCCCTTTCACTCTATTACAAGGTCACATGTGTCAAAGTAGGCGAAGAGAATATATTTAATCTTATTGATTTGATTTGTAACTAAAATATTCAGACATCGGTGGTGGGATCTGCCAGTGCAAGGGGTGAGCTTGATTCTCAGTATAGTTATCGGGGTGACACCCTATGCATCTTGTCGTGGAGCTTTCCCTGTGACCCCTCAGAGAACAGTTCTGGATTTGCTGTATTTCAAAGAATGCACTACTCTGCCAGGTTGTACTCCCTACCACTTGACGTGTGTAATCACTCCACTGCAGAATCCCAGAGTCAGCTAAAAGCAGCTGGCTGCAGGTTTCATGGCAGGTGGGGGTGTTTTGTTTTAGTTAATTTTCCCTGTGCACCGGTTAAGTGTGTCCAGGCAAATATTAGCATTCCCTGCTAATGCCAGTGAGCAAGGCATTCCCTCCAAAGCACACTTGGTACCAAGCAGTACCTCAAACATTTCTGTGGAGATGAAGATGAAGACAAACATGAGTTTATTGTGTGGTTGGTGAGGACCTCAGGCCAGGTGTGCTGTGTGGTCCATGAGGACGACAGGCCAGGTGTGCTGTGTGGTCCATGAGGACGACAGGCCAGGTGTGCTGTGTGGTCCATGAGGACGACAGGCCAGGTGTGCTGTGTGGCCCATGAGGATGACAGGCCAGGTGTGCTGTGTGGCCCATGAGGATGACAGGCCAGGTGTGCTGTGTGGCCCATGAGGATGACAGGCCAGGTGTGCTGTGTGGCTCATGAGTACCACAAGCCAGGTGTGCTGGGTGACCTGTGGAGACCACAGCCTGGGTCATGGGTCTCTCTGCATCTACTATGTGGTGCATTTGGGCAAGGCTGTATCTCCAGACAGTAATTTGTTCCTTAGTAAAACAAGGCAAAATTGATTAATTTGATATTCTAAAACCTTAATATAGCTCACCAGGTTGTGGAGACTCAATCTTCTAGACAGGGTAAGTGGGAAGGTGGGTAAGACATCTTTCAGAAAAGAGCTTTGAGCATTTGGGGGGGAGAAGATAATCGGTCTTACAGGCAGAGGCGGCCAGATGACGCTGTCTATGACAACCGGAGAAACTACTCCTTGGCTCAGTCTTCTCCAGCTACAGCGATTACAGCATGGAGGCTGGGGAGCAGAGGGGAAGATTGGGAACCGCTCAACGGCCTGCAGCACAGAGGAAAGAAGACAGCAGACTAAACTGTAACACGATGCTTGCTACTATTTGCTAGAGTGGAGGCCGCAATTACTCTGACTAGAAAGAAGGGCAAGGTTGTACACGTGAAACCCAAACACTGACATGGAGGCCGACCCTGGAAAGCACTTCACTATAATCAGTATTAACAGCCTCAGCCCACACGGGAATAACCTCTAAGAAAACAAGCACTCAGGGGCTCAATCAGGGGTCCCCACCCCAGAAGCCGAGGAATGCACATGGTAATCCTGACTCCAAAGACGGCACTCATTTGAAAGAAACCAATCTCTAAATGTTTAACTCAAAAGAAAAGCTTAAGTCTTCGGTGGATTATCAAGATGGGCTGGTGGATGCTTTCCTATTAATTAATTAAGTTTATCAAGCTAACAAATATATAAAGAAAAACTTGGAGAATTTTCCTTAAAATGTCTTTGATTGGGAGGATGAGCTCTTCTTTCCTCCTCTCCTCCTGTCTTCTTCTCTCTTCCCCTTTCTCATCCCCACTTTTCCTCTTCCCCCTTCTCTCCCTCATCCATGTCTTTCCAACACTTCCTTCTTCCTCTTCCCCCTCCTCTTCCTCCTATCCCTCCTCCATTTTCCTTCCCTTCTCCTCCTTTCCACTTCCCCTGCCCCCTTCTTTTTTTTTTTTTTCAGCCACAAAAAAGAAAGAGGAAAGAAAAGACCAAACTGGCAGCCAACTACCCCAAACATTTGGTCTCAGCATCTCCTGGGAAGAATGGGCAAGCGCGGTAGACAAGCAGGAAGAATGGGCAAGCGCGGTAGACAAGCAGGAAGAATGGGCAAGCGCGGTAGACAAGCAGGAACACAGCGATTTTGTTCTGTAAATGTCTAGCTCAAAAGAAAAACTTAAGCCTTCGGTAGATTATCAAGATGGTTTGGCTTTATTCCTCCAAAAATTATTGCTGATTGCAGGTTTAGGGGGAAGGGGTATGTAGGAGAAATTGGCTGCTCTGTCTCGTCTGCCCAAGAATACATTTCCAAGCCATTCTAGCTCTCTTTGCTGAGTAGCTCGCCCAGGGCAGTCCTCTGGACCTCCGGCCTGATGACTGGAGGAAATGCTTGCAGAGTTCTGCTCTCTTGTAACGACAGCCATCACATGTCATGGGCAGCAGGCCAGGGGATTTTCACCCAGAATGAAAACACAGGCTAGCCGAAGGTGGTCCTGGAATGGCCATCATTTTTTAATCAGTTTTTATGAGTGACTCTGATGTTAAGCAGCAGCACTGAGAAAACATTGTACATGGTGCATATTTTTAAAGGTGCTGAGATAAGATACATGCGCACTGACACCGGAGGATGTCCGATGTAGAGTACGAAAAGCTGGAGGTGCTCAGAGTATGTGCAGTGGGATCTTGGTTTTACTGCTTGTGAGAGAGAAACAGTGAATCATGGTTGTGCAGGGAAGGGTGCATCACAGACCGGCCTCCCTGGGATTCTTCTAGGGGATAAGATAGACCGGTAGAGGGAGAAGAGGAGGAGGGAGAGGAGGAAGCCAGCAGGCCAGGGAAATGGCTAAGCAGGTGAAGGTGCTGCTTAGCCTGAGGACCTGACTTCAATACCTAGGACCCACATCGTAGGAGGAGAAAACTGACTCCCATAAATTGTCCTCTGAACGACACACACACACACACACACACACACACACACACACACACACACACACACACAATAATGTAATTTTTTTATTTTTTATTTTTTATATTTATTTATTAGTTCTAGTTAGGGAACAAGCTTGTTTCACATGTAAGTCCCTCCTCCCTCTCCCTCCCCTCACCCCCATCCTCCTCCCCACCCCCAGCCTACCCCCCACCCCATCCGCCCCCCACTCCCCAGGCAGGGTAGGCAACGTCCACCAAATCTTCCTGTGCTGGTCCTGGGCCCTTCCCCATGTGTCCAGGGCCAGAGTGTAACCCTTCACGTGGGATGGGCTCTCAAAGTCCCTTCTTGCACCAGGGAAAAATACTAATCCACCACCAGAGGCTCCCTGGAGTGCAGAGGCCTCCTTATTGACATCCATGTTCAGGGGTCTGGATCAGTCTTGTATTGGCCTCCCCGACAGCATCTGGGGTCGATGTGCTCTCCCTTGTTCAGGCCAACTGTTCCTGTTACAGACCCCTGGTACAGACCCCTTTGCTCTTCATTCCTCCCTCTCTTCAACTAAATTCCCGATTTCAGCTCAGTGTATATCTGTGGATGTCTGTCTCTGCTTCCATCAGCCACTGGATGAAGGCTCTAGGATGGCATAAAGAGAAGTCATCAATCCCATTTTAGGGGAAGGGCTTTTAGGTTATCCTCTCCACCATTGCCTGGATTGTCAGATGGTGTCATCCTTGTAGGTCTCTGGAGATCTCCCTGGTTCCAGATCTCTTCTCGAACCTTATAATGTAATTTTTAAGTTTTAAAGAAGAAACCTCAATTTGCTTTATTTATTATAACTCTTGTAGTTAAAAGGACAAAAATGCAATCAATACATTTCATGACCATGTCTTTCAGTTTTGGGGGGATTCTTTCGACAGTATCTCTTCTTTTGAGTTTTATTTACCTGTATGTGGAAAGAGAACATATGTGTAGATGTGTATATGGGTGCCTGTATATGTATTGCATGTGCTAGAGCATGGAGATCAGAGGTGAGTCATGTGTGTTCCCCAGTTATTTTTCACCTTCTTTTTAGAGACCAGGTCTCTCTCTGGACATGGAGCTCACCAATGAGGCCAGGCTGGCTGGCTGGCCAGAGAGCTCTGGGGATCCTCCTGTCTCCTTCCCAGCACTGGGATTACAGGTGTGTGCACAACCACACCTGGATTTTTATGAATGCTGGGGACCCGAACTCAGGACTTCGTGATTATACAGCAAGCGCTTTACCAGCTGAGCCATCTTCACAGCCCCCTGTGCATTATCTCTCAGAATTTCATGATGCATCATTGTCTTTCACATTCAATAGTCATGTCGTTCCACTTATTTCATTAAAATGGTCACCTGCAACAGACGTCACAGGGAGTCTGAGCTGTCCCGGATTGTTCTCCTCAGTGTCAGCCCCGCTTTTCTGGGTTGATTTTCTGAACCAATGATCTGCTCCGTTTGTATTTCTGGTTTGTCTTCCTGTTCTTGGCACTAGAGGTTTCCAAGCCCATGGGAGCTTGCATGATGTGACTACATTTTCCTTGTGTACTGAACCACTCTGCCTCAGAGTTGGAGGTGAGGCTGGAGAGTTTCCAGCTAGCTTATTTATAAATCTCTACACCTCTGAAAATGGTGACACCTCAGTAAAAGACACCTCTCGTGAGGTGGCTTTTAAGCCAAGAACATTCGAACCCATACTGTCAAGCAGAGAGATGGTGATGCTTGGGCTCCTCGACTGAAAAGAAACAAATGTACATATAAGAAAGAAGCTGGCTGAGCTAGCTGTGGTTGCCATAGCAACAGCTGTAGACTAGGACAGGGCTCTTAGTTCTGGAGGTGAAGGTCCTGACAGACTCTGTGTCTGGTGAGCAGACACTTCCTGGTTTGCAGGTGGCCCCCTTTTTGCGGTCTTCTTATGTAACAGGGAAAGGTGGAGAGGAAATCCAAGAGTTACATCTCAGATGGAAAGTATCCCAGTAGTGAGTTAGGAGCCAAGGAATAACACAGAGTCACATGTACAACAAACCTCTCATAAGACATTTGGGAGGCAAAAAACCTGGGAAGGTGGCTGCCTCTGCTCTGGTGAGAAGCAGCAGAGAACTGAGCAGAAGTTTATATAGGGTTTCTTGGGGGGAAGAGCTTTCCCGGGTGGCCTGGGATTGGAGGGATTATGTGGCCTGAGCTTAGGGCAAGCTCAGGGATTGGGAGTAGCCTGTCTACTCTCCCACTTTGAGGGACTGTGAACAGCCATTAGGGAAGTCTGGGGGTTAGGGTCTGGCTGCTGGAGCTCCTACGGGTGGGGCCTGGCAATTGAAGCTCTAGGGAGGGGCCACTGGCCACAGGCAGGCAAAATAAGCCCTGCCTTTCCCTTAGACCAATTTAAAGCTGGGCTTCTGGAAGGTTCTGTCCACTCTGGGGAAGGGTCTCCTGGAAACACCCTCACAGATCCACCAAGGGTTGCATCTCTTAATTAATTCCAATCAAATTGACAACCAAATGTAATCACAATTCTGACTTCCTCTTCTCCTTCTGGAGCCTTTGTTTCTCCATTAGAATTTGTTGATGTGGCTAAGATGTCCCTGAATAAAATATCTCTGCTCTTTTATCATAGTTCCTTTCTTCAGTTTTTCACTCTCAGCATTGCAGACATTTTGGTTGTATGCTACCCTGCTGTGTGGGAGGTGCAGGTGTCCTGCACACTGAAGAGAGCTTAGTAGCACCCTTGGTCTCTACCCACTAAGCACCAATAACATCCACATCCCTACCCCAGTCTTCACAATTAAAAAATAATAACTCTCCAGATATCATTAAATGTCCCTTAGGCGACAAAGTTGTCCCTTGTTGAGAGTCACGGTTGTATACCAACTTGAAATCTTTTGTCACATGCTGCCAGCTCCAAAGAATTCAAGATCCCACAAGACATGGCAACAATTTGGAAATTATCTACTTGAAAAATAAGAGATAAAGGAATCTTTAAATAACTCCATAGAAAGGCAGGCTGAAGAGATAACTCAAGATTTTAACAGCACTGTTTAGTCTTTCAGAGAACCTGGGTTTGGTTCTCAGCACCCACATTGGGTGAATCACAACTACTATAACTCCAGTTCCAGAGGATCTGATGCCCTCTGTTGGTCTCTATGAGCATATGCACATACACAGAGCACATACAGACAAGCAGGCACACATATACACATAACATTAAAAATAAATAAAAGTTTTAGATTGTATTTGTTTGTAATGTAAGTTTTCTTGGCCCAGCTAGGTCCCACCAACCTTCTCTGCCCCCAAAGAAACACATGGATGCTATACTGGTATAAAGCTGTTGGCTGGAGACTTGGGCTTCTTATTCTTAACCCATACCTACTAATCTATATATTTCCACGTGGTCTTGGCTTACCAGACCTGCAACTCCTTTGCCTGCTACATGATGATGGCTGGCTCAGGGTCTCCACAGAAAAGAGAGTGATTTCCTGTTTGTCCCTGCTTATATTCTGATTCTGCCCAGCTACGTCACTTCCTGCCTGTCTGTACAGACCTCCAGACCTCTATGGCTAGCTAGTGGCAGTTTCTGCCTAGCTATATCACTTCCTGGGATCACATGATGACTCTTCTCTGCCTACATTTCCCAGAATCCTCCTTGTCTCCTAGTCATACCTATCATCCTACCTGGCCAATCAGTGTTTTATTCATCAACCAATAAGACAAACATATACACAGAAGAACATTCCCCATCATTTGTTGTTGTCCAATTATATATCCACTTGGTGTTGGAAACTATCGACTCTGTAGGGCAGAACCAAGCAAGCATCAGATGACCACCTTAAGCCCTACCCACCACTAGGGACTTTTCCTGACAAAGTGTAAACTAGTAAACCTTGGCCAACTCCTTTCTTGTGTGGGTCTTTTTCATGCATTAAGTAAACTCGGATGTGGCTTCACATTGTCTGACACCAGGAGTTAGCTCAGAGTCCCACTGGAGTCTGTGTTGTGTGTGGATCCAGTTCTCCAGAGTATAATTTTGCCTCTGAGGGATTTCTATGGATGCATTTCTTCTGTCTCTCTGCACAAGTTGAATAAGCCTGGTTAAAGGTAGAACTTAATCCTCTAAAAGTCCCCAAAGGACATTTTTTTTTTCAGTTAGATTTTCATTTTACTCTTACTGTATCATTTCCATATGGTCTAAAATAGACAAGAGGAGTTTATTTAGGGAAGAAAACATTGAAATCTCACTTGGATAACATGCAGCCTTCTAACATAATCTCCAGGCACTAGGGCATCATTGGCAATGTTTTGATGGGAGAGTGCTGTTGAGAGTCACAAGGACTTTTGGTTTAGCTTATGAATTGATTGACAGTCTTAAGCTTCCAAAGTAAATTTCTAAAGCCCAAGTCATTTTTTTTTTCACAGACATGTGAAACGTCAGAAATCCAATGGGAAAAGAAAGCTTTATTTTTAAAATAAACTTTTAAGTTTGAAAACAAAACCAGACAAGCAGGGAGGGCAGAGAGCTGCTCTAAATTGAATTTCAAAGTATATCCAGGGTTCCCCCTGCATCAGTCTTGATTCTGGTTCCACTTGTCATAACTGCTCTAATGACTTCATGCTTTGTCTTTCCCTGGTTTTTGATATCACCTTTTGAGGTCCATTTTATAAGCCTCTTCAGATCATGTCATCATTTTACTCTTACCACCACAGGGAGTGTAATTTTAAAAATTTGCATACAAAGCAGTACCTAAATCCTGATGGTAGCATTCAAAGGTTTTCTTATTCAGGTTTTCTCTTTTTGAAAATGAATGTGTACTTGGGTATGTCTGAGGGTATTGCCTGTGAGTGCTGTGACAATGGAGTTCAGAAGAGGGTGTCAGATCCCCTGAAACTAGAGTTACAGGCTGCCCTGAGCCTCACATTGAGGATCAAACTGGCATCTTCTACAAGACACCATTCGCTCCTAACCACTGAGCCATCTTTCCAGCCCCTTATTCTAGATTTTCTTTCTGTCTTATGCCTCATGTTGTAGATAAACAACATTAACCAGGTGTGCCTGAACCAAAATCGTATTTGTCGATTTCCATGTCTCTGTCAGGTCTGGCTTCATCAGCTCACAGCCTGTGTAGCCAGAATGGCTTTGACTTGGTTTAATGCTCCAGGGATGCCTTATTTATATTCCTAATAAATTTTCTCTGACTGGTTTTCAGTGGGCGAAATCAATGGGACAGGAGAACATCCGTAGGAGCCTAGTATAGTGGGAAATTACCAATATGGTGTCAGGTAGAAATATAAGGGTATTTAATAGGGAAAAGACTTACAGAGCGACCTAGCCAGCCAGCGTAGCAGCAGTCTGTACAGCAAGTACCAAAAGTGAAATCGAAAGCGCAAACACAGTCACACTACGTCACTCTGACCATGCCCTCACAAGTGTGGTCAGGCACACCTGTAGCCAGCCCCTAAGTAGGCGTGGCTACAGCTTCCCCTACAGCCTAGAAGATGCTGCTGGTGAGTCTGTCTACAGCCTTACATTCTGGCCCATTTCTCCTATAATGCTTGTGATGTCCACAGACACTGAATTCTTGTGACCTCACAATCAACAAAAAGAGACACTTGTCCCCTATTGGTGAGTAAACTGGGAATAGGGATTGTGTTTCTTCATTTGAACGTAACTTGCTTCTGACACAGAAGGAAAACACTGGTGTTCTAAGAGACAGGAATGTCTAAGGAGCCCTACCGAATTCCTAACACTTGGTCTTGCTTTCCAGTTTCACCCACCACAACCTAAAATCATCGTAAAGAGAAACTTATTTTAAACATAATTTCTTTATTGATCCTTTGAAAATTTCACATCATGCACCTTAATTCCACTCACCTCCCGGTCCCCCAATATCCTCTCCTCACTCTTGCAGCTCCCCTCCAAAAGAAAACTTAAACAAAACAAAGCAAGAAAATAAACAAACAAAAACAAGAACAAAACGAAAAACACTTCTTTGTTATTCATCTTTCCTGCCACTCCACTACCTCTTCATTTGTCCTGTGGCACTGGGAGTCATGTGTCACACAGCACACCCTTTTGTCCAATCAGCTTTACTAGCAAATGTTCACTACAGTGAGTCACTGGTCTGGTTCAAGGCCTCTGGCTTCTGGTTCACCATCATCACTGGATCCTCACTGGAATTCTTCTGGGATATCCTGCAGCCACCCAGAGTCATGGAGATTCTGCTGGTATTGTTCCACAGGATCAAGATGGAGTCGATGTTAGGGTGGGTCAACCCAAGACCCGACTGTGGGCCTGGGTGGTAGCTAAGCTGGGGGTGGTCCAGGCCACGGGGGCCACCCACCTCAGGCAAGGGGGCGGAGCCAGCTCCCCTATACCCATGCCATCATGGTGAGGGGTGGTGAGGGGTGGGACCATCTCTCCCAAGAGCAGGGGTTACCTCTCCAGTAAGGGTTGGGGACAGCTCTAGGGAGAAGCAGGGTCAGCTTTCCCTAGGCCAGCAAAGGGCAGAGCCTACTCAGCATGGCCCTCTGCTTTTATCACCCATGGTCCCTATGGCCCCTAAGGTGACACTGGCCACAGACAGGAACACAGACCCCAGCTGCAGCTGGACCATGGACCGAGAAATGGTCCTAGGCAGCAGCTCTGCCTGGTCAACATCCTGGCTCCAAGTGGAAGCACCAGCCATTCATATCAGGATGGCTCTGGCAGCAGCATGGAAAAGGAAACTTTTATATGGAAACAATTTATAGGTTTCAGATAACTTCCATTACACAATGACATAATTGGCTTTAGTTATTGTTCTTCTGTCTGTGCTTAATTTCTAAATTAAACCTGGCCGTAGGCACTGTAGCAGATACACTTAGAGAACTTGGCTCTACCACGCATCCATGCAATAGGTTAGAGCTTATCCCCTGAGGGTCTGGGGCACTGCTGTATTGGTCAGCTATTAATCTTTGTGCTGAAAATGATGGCTGAGAAGAAAGGCAGAGAGAGATGCCCACGACCGATGTCCTTTTCAACCTTTTCTTCCTCCTCAGAAAGTCAAACCCCAGAAAGAAACAGCTGCTAGATCATTGCTGCTCTCAGCTGTGGCCAGAGACACCTCTTTCTGCAGTGGGCAGCAGTTTCTGCCGAGACTCACAATGGGCCAACAAAGCGAGGACAAGTGTCTGGGGAGTGCTCAGCCCAAATGGGACATCCTGTATCAACCATCCTCAGGTTCTGAGAACATTGTGGAAGAAAGGGCAGAAGGAATGTAAGAGCTAGAGAATGGGAACAGTGCTGTGCAGTGTTGTCCTTTGGACTGGACCTGGCCATTGCTCTCAGAGTCACTGCAGCCATGGCTACCCACACAAGACCGGCCAAAGTCCCAGCAGGCTTCATTAACTGACTTGGGTGGGTTACAAAAGCAAAAGAGTGGGGAGGACATGAGCATGGAGAAAGGATGTGTTCATTTTTGGGGTACCAGAGAGAGTGGAAGGGAGGAGTTGAGGGTGGGTATGACCAAAACTCATAGTATTCATATATTGTCAAAGAATAAATAAGAGACATTCCTTAAAAAAGAAAGAAGGGAAAGAAGGAAGGAAGGAAGGAAGGAAGGAAGGAAGGAAGGAAGGAAGGAAGGAAGGAAGGAAGAATGAATAGAACCTGCATATTCCAGGAAGCAAAATTTTAAAAGGTGACATGTTTTGCCTGGCATTTCTGTTGTTCTGGTAAAAATGAGATACTTGTAGGTACATAAGAGTAAGGGGAGATGATGCCTTTCTGATGCCTCTGTATAAGAGTTAAATACTCAGATTTGTATTTTAAGATGACATTTTGTGACATAAAGATGAGTGATATAAAGCCATGCTGATAATTTAAAGTTTCCATTTCTAATGACATATGGAATGGGATGAACATCAGAATAAGACAGGAGAAACTGTGGAGGGCAGGCAGGCAGGGGGCAGGCAGGAAGAATGAAGGCAGGCAGGGGGTGGGGTGGGGAGTCAGGCCTTGTGTCTTTGAACCTTCAGTAGTAGTTTTCTCTTGCTTCTCAACAAGGGGTGGCATCCTCATATTCATTTTGTATCATGACTCAAAAATTATGTGGCCAGCCTTGGCCTTCACTCAACTTTTTCTTCTCTGGAAACATCTCCCTTTGCCTTTCCCGAGCAGCCAATCCTTAATCTGTGACCGAAGAAATCTCTATCTTACTCCTAAAACTCCAGTCACAGGGTTCGGTCTCTGATGCTTTTGTCCTTAATCCTTCCAGATGGTTCCTCCTCCATAACCCTGGCAATGGAGAGGCTGCTTAGTCCAGTATTTTGACATCCATCCCACTCAGCACGTGTCAGTGAAGCTTCTGGAAGACAGGCTGGCTAAGGCCTTTGTCTTCCCTCCATCTCTCCACAGAGCTGACTATGACTGGGTCTAGAGCAAGAACAGGGCCTGTGAGTGAGCTCAGGGTCTCTGTGGAGATGCTGTTCTCTGGTGGTTGCCCTTCTTCAGGTGCCAATGAGAACAGACTCACCTCTCCTTGACCTCCAGGCAGACAGACATTCAGGACCCTACTCCAGGCCCCCAGGAAGCCCTGAGGACCAGAGGCTGTATACATACTCAGGACTTCCCTCTGTCTATCCAGCACATCCATGCTGTCAGATACCCGATTTCTCCAGTGCTCTGCTCAACTTCCTTAGGTCCATCATAGATGAACAGTGGGGTGATGGGAGTCGGTAAGCCACTGGGGCAGAAGTTCTCTCCTCATGGCCAGTGGGTGAGAGAATGTCCATTACGGTGGCTTTACTTACAGAAACCACACCAAAGGTCATGCCCAAGATCAATAATTAGTGTTGTATAGATAAAGGGAAGAACATATAACCCATCATTAAAGACAGTGTTATAATTGACCAGCCCAAGGTGACTCTGTTCATTTCCCAGGACAACAGCCACAAACCCCGGTTTGTGCCGCCCTTAGCACTGGAAGATGCTGAAGATGCAAAGTTTTGTGCAGCCCTTTGAGGTTTTCTCTGGGCAGACAGTTCATAATTTTCAGTATCCTGGCAGTTTTTTTTTTTACCACAGAAAGGCCAATAGCCATCAGTGACCTAGTGGGCTCGAGGGATTAAACCTTTGATCTAGAATTTTAAAATGTGTAACCTCTCCAGGTAGTGGTAGCACACTCCTTTGATCCCAGAGCTCTGGAGGCAGAGGCAGGCAGATCCAAGGCCAGCATGGTCTACAGGGAGAGTTCCTGGATAGCCAAAGCTGCACAGAGAAACCCTGCTTCGAAAAATAAAAACAAACAAACAAAATGCATAACCTCAAGCCAGTGACTTTCTGGTCTCCTTGAACTATAGTTCACTCTAAGAAAGTCAGGACAGTACCTATTTATCAAAAAAATTATCTTCAATTGATATGCAAATTTATGCGAGGGGCTGGGGAGATGGCTCAGTGGGCATAGCACTTGCTACACAAGCATGAGGACCTGAGTTCAGATCCCCAGCACCCACATAGAAACCTGGGTGAGGCTGGGAACCTTGATAACCTCAGTGCTGGTAGAGATGTGGAGTCTGGGGACTCCCTGGCTAGCTAGACTAGCCAAAAGGGCAAGCTCAGGCTCAATGAGAAACCTTATCTCAAAAAGTAAGGTGGAGAGATATAGAGAAAGACACCTGATATCACACCCTGGAATCCACACCCAAACACATGGGCAAGTGCACCCACACACACATGTGCACATACATACTCATCACACAAAAAAAGAAAAGGGGGAGAAAAGACAAATGTACTTATAAGTCATGTATTGATAGCACTTTCCCTGTGTTCTCTGTGCTTCACTACTTTTTCCTCTGATCTTATACAAATTGTTAACTGCATGTAATTATTGTATGTAACACATAGCTCATATAATTGATGTTTCATGGCTATATATACAACTAAGTGATGGTGGAAATGTACTTCAATGTGTCCTTCTCTTTCCTAGCTTCTCATCTTTAATGTGACAATCTGTCTACACACAATTTTGCTTCCTGCACTGATTCCCCACTTGAGAAGGAAATCATAATTTTCCTTACATTCATAGCATTATGAGGGTTTATGGGTTAATGTCCTATGATGTATCTTCTTCCTTGCAATAAATTCCAATTAGTTAAAACTGCGGGAGACATCTTTATTTTTCTTCCCCCTTTTGAATAATTTCCTTAGAAACATATCCCAATATGTCAGAGCGCTCAAATGTTATGAACAGTATTAGCACACTTGATGCGTGAGTCCAAATTACTTTTGTAGTGCAATCAATCAATTTCCACTGCCCAGGTGCTTATGAGTGTGATGGGGTTCACTCTGACCTATTCAACATCAGAAACCACTGTACATTTTTAATTTAATTTTACACATGAATTGAATTGGTGCCTTGACTTCATTTAACTTGCATTTCTTCTCACTGCTGGCAAAGTCAAATATGAAACAATTAAACCTACAATGTTAGTGACCCGTGAGAAAATTACACTCTTTCCCACACATCTGTTCTTTCTGATGCTTTTATAGATATGAGGTTTTTATAGGTATTAATCCTGACTCTAAATTCCTTTTCACTTCTTTTCCCTTCTCTTCCTTTGGAAATTTTGTATTGTAAAATTAATGTTAGTTATGAAGATAACCATTTGGATGAAATAGTTTTAAATGAATAAAAGCATTTGCTACACATCAATACTTACATTTTCACATACTTTGTTCTTTCTTTTCTAAAATAGATGTGTTAAGGAGGATTTTTAGGGGATGGAGACATTTTTAGATGACTCGTAGTTAACAGCTTTTGCTTAGAAGTTCAGTTCCCAGAATACACATCTGGCAGCTCACAACTTCCTATAACTCCAGTTCTAGGATGCCCTCTTGAGGCTCCCTGAGGCACCTGCATTTATGGTTGTATACCCACACAGAGACACATAGATACACGCATTAATAAAAAATAAAATAAGAAAAAAGAGTTTTTTATGTAATTGCACATAAAATAGTGTACATGTGGTAAAATATTCCACTACATGCATTCAGGGTTCATTTCTTTTCCATCCTTGGCCAGTGGGGTTGGTCTCTGTTTTAACACTATTGTCTTAGATGTGAGTCCTTTCCTTGCTGTTTGCAAAGAGGAGCATATTGGCAGTGGGGTTGTATGTCAGAGAAAACAAACATTAGAAGATTCTGGGTATGTATCATCAACTAGCTTCCCAGAAGGATAGGGTTCAACCCACAGCCCATCAGAATTTGTCTGACTACCACAAATCCTCCCCTTTAGTGAGTACTGTGGTTTGTTTGTTTTTTTTTTTTAAATCATGACAATTGATAAATTTAAAATGGTGCCCTGCTGCTTGGCTTTGTATTTCTTGGATTGCTCATGAGGCTGAAAATACTTTCATGATCTCTGTGGGCTTTTTTTTAAGGTATTTTTTTCCTTTAGATCATTTTTCTTTGGTGACTCTGACTTTTTAAAGAAGTTTAAAAAAAAACAGATTAAGGACATTAATTCTTTGTCATTTGTTATGACACTTTCCTCTAGGTTGTCTCTTAATTTCTTTCTATATACCGTATTTGAATTTTTACATAGTAAGGATATTTTTAATTTTCTAGATAAGCTTTCTTCCAACCACATACTAATAATTGTTTGCTTATATTTTCTTGTAGTTTTATTATGACTTTATTACTTAATAGTCAATTCTTTTATTCAGTGCATATTCATCAGCCAAGTAAAAAATTCAAAATATTTTTTCAAGTAGCACATCAGTTCCTTCCTTTAGAGCTTTATTTAATTTTACTGGTGTGTGTGTGTGTGTGAGAGAGAGAGAGAGAGAGAGAGAGAGAGAGAGAGAGAGAGAGAGAGAGTGTGTGTGTGTGTGTGTGTGTTTGAAGGTGCTGGCAGAGGCCAGAGGCATCAGACACCCCCCCCCCCGCCGCCGCCACCCAGAACTGGAATTACGGAATTACAAGTTGTTGTAAGCATCATGCAGGTGCCTGGAATCAAACTTGGATCGTCTGCAAGATCTGCAAGTGCTCCTTTGCACTGAGCCATCTCCCCAGCCCGAGCATGTCAGTTTTTATGATATCACCTCTGAATATTTCCTTCTGCTTCTGGTTTGACATATTTACTGAGTGTGTGTAACCTCCCAATGGGCCAGAATGTCTTTCTGAGCTATCTGTTCTGTTCCACTCATCTTATTCCTCTCAAGCCAGAATTACAGAACTTATTCTTCCACCTTCTGAGACAAACACCCTCCATTCATATCCGTTAATATTTTGCATTAGCCCATTCATTCAAATTTGAAACACTTAATTAGCATTTCACATTTTGCCTCAATCCCCCTCAGACACTCTTCGGACCCCTGTGGTACCTCTTCATGCACAATGTCTCCCATTCAAGTCCTCTTTATGTTTGATGATAAAACATTAAGCTTTACTTCATATGGGAGTCACAATTTTCTTACTAAAACCATTCCTGGGTACCAAATACCTCTGCCATTATAATAAATAAGGGCGGGGATCTTATCTCTTTGGTTTGCTGAATTTTCAAAAGGACAGTCTCTTTGATCTATCCACTGATCTGGTTTGGCTCTTGAATAGCTTCTCCCTAAGCCCTTGTGCTGAAGATTTGGCCCTAGATTTATAAGCTACTGAGGGAGCCTGGACCTTCGAGATGTGTGGCCTTGTGGGAGGTCCCTAATCACTGAGAGCATGTCCTCAAAGGGGACCATGGTCCCCTAGTCCCTTCCTCTCTTTCCCTTTCACTTCCCACCACAAGATGGGCAATTTTGCTTAAATCTAGGGCTTCCTGGTCATAGGTTCCAAACCATAAATGGGCCCATTTTACCAGCATCTAAGTTCTCCAAAATTGTTAGCAAAAGTATAATCTCCCCAATGTAAGCTAATTATCTCCAGAGTTTTGTTACAGGGGCATGATGGTGACTGACATACACGTGAAATAAGTGGAAGGACAATCAACTGCACTCAAGAACAATTGGGAGAGGCAGGAAGGGCTGACTATCTACAGGAAACGGCCAGAAGTTTCACTGCTGTTATGGCTTTAAACCAATGTCGAGCATGAATAGATGAAAAATAAATTTTCAGATCACACAAAACTAGATACACAAACTTTGTGTGATAGGGTTATTAATGAGAGAATCTGGATGGGCTGTGAGGAAGTAAGGTGGGGGATTTTAATATGAATTCTTCTAGCGTTCAGCATGAAGTTCTATATTTGGGTCCAAAAGAACACCTGGTCCAGGGTTAGGATGAAGGAACTGTGGTGTGGAATTCAAGTCTAAGATGGGAGCTAGGCTTGGTGTGCATATTATTATTACCTGTGAACTTCAATTAAGTCATTTTAAAATTTATTTTTACTTATGTATGAGTGTATGTGCATGTATGAGCAGGTGCTCTCAGAGGCCAGAAGAGAGTGTCAGTTCTCCTGAACTGGAGTTAGAGATGACTGTGAGTACTGAAAACTCAGATCCTCTGGAAGACCAGCAAGCACTGTGCCATCTCTCTAGCCCCAAATATAGCTGTTTTATGCAGCTCAAATCACACTCAAACAAATTGTGTTTCATTTTGTGTGCAACATTTTCATAAAGACAGAAACATGCTGAAAACGCAGAATGTAGAACAAGAGATATTGGAGACGGAATCTAAGCCATGTGATACAAGCTAAGGAGGCTGGTGATGTGTGGCCCACACTGAGGACATTCTGAGAACACAAAGTCACATAGCTTCAAAGGCATTCTCATGTAAGAAGAGCCTTGGTACTGCCTTTGAAGAACATCAAGAAGCCAAATAAGTGATTAGAAGATATAGGAAGTCTGGTTTTTGTTGCATATAATGTGGGAGGATTTGGACTACTAGATGTGAAGCCCAGCACTGGAACTTTCTAGGGGACCCTACATGAGCTACTTAGCTTCCACAGTTACTACGCTCTTACCCCTTGTCATGTAGAAACTTGACAGCTGCCACACAAGATTGCTTTCATATGTAAAATGGAGCACAAAGCTTGACATGAAGGATTCATTAGTAAGACCCATGACTTATTCAAGTTGATCAAAGATAGAAAAATATCCAATGATATCTCTGTCTCTGGGCACAGCGCCACAGAGGTGGGTAACAAGGGGTGGATGTTGGGAAAGGGTAGTCAAACTCAAGCTGGCTCTCCTCTTGGTATGTTTTACATGCCTTCCTGCACTGTGGCTTATCTTGAAGGCCCATTCGTGTAAGGCCTTTTATGAATGAGGCAGCTGAGGATGTGAAATTTGTTTCACTCTAGCTCTTGCATTATTAAATGTGTGACTATGAACAAGTTGACTGCTCTCCCAAGAATCTTTCTCTGTAAAAGACCTTGACATAGTTTATACACTGCACAGGTCTGGGCCTTTGTTGGGCATTGGATACAATATAGACAGGAAAGCATTTTTAAATTCTAAGCCTGATATAAGATATTATAATAGCTATGATAATTATAAACTGCCCCACCTTTCCCACAGGAAGATGTACTGTGCTCATCTCCTGGATCAGGAAACCAAGCTTGGATAATTTTTATTCACATCACCCTTTTGATTCTATATGGGTCTTATCAGAACCTGAGTTGTAATCTCTATTACATGGTTGTGCTGAATCTTAAAAGATGAGAAACCATTAGCCAGGGAGACAGAACGATCAGAAGGCCATGTATAGAACAACATGGGTGAGGGCATGGCAGGGAAAGTGCTTTGTGGGGAGGAAGAGGGGAGGTGAGCAGACCCACCAGTCTGGGGATGGGTTTGTGGTTCACCAAGGGGCATATATTTAGTGACAAGACAATAACTCAAGATGGAGGATCTTATCACCAGGGACAAATACATGCTTTACCCTATGGGCAAAGAAATATATATGAGAATGTCTTTATAAATATAATTAAAGCATTCTGAAAGGGCACTTAGTTTGCATAAACACGAAAAAATAATCCAGAGAAGTAGAAGGAGGGGGTTCACCCAATGTCTGACTTTCTAAAGGCTTCTTTACCATCTGACCCACAGGGGATTCAGGTCACACACACGTGATCGCTGACTTGTTTCTGAGTGCAGTGAGGGAAATATTCTGCAGGAAATGAGTGTAAAGAATTCGCAAACACTTCTTTTTAACCACTGAAAGTTGGAGCAACTGCACCCTATCAACAGATCCCACGGCTGAACCTTCCTGGACCGTGAGGTGCCCACTGTCTTATCTCCCCCAAACAGTTGCACCTCAGTCTCCCCACTTAACCACAGCCTCACATCATGCCTCAGAAACACCCTGGGCTTCTCGGCCTGTGTCCCCAGATCTCATTCCCATCCCTCCCAAGCCAGCTGAACCAACATTTCTTGAAGCAACCAAATGGTGGACACATCACTGGCATGCCCCAAGTCCATGCTTGGATTTCAGAGAGCCTCTCTTGACAGATTCTCCAGAGTTCTGCAGGGGCCTTCATTCACATGGTGGCCTGAAAGGCTGCCGGGTGACAAGCCCACCTCCCACCCAAGAGAGCATCTGGAGGAAGGGAACAAAGGGCATTCTTGACCCTCCTCTATGATCCAGACCACCAAGGGGTTGGGAGGCATTCAATCTGGCTTGGGCTGGTAGATCCCTTGGTGAGGAAAGGGTCCACCTCCCAATACAACCTGGGATTATTCACTTGGTTTCACACAATGGTAATAATTTTCACCCTTCATATAGAGTTTTGGTAATAAGTAGTGAATGAGGTGCTTTGGAAAGATACAAAATGATATAAATATAGAGAAAGTAGGCCCCTTCCCCCTACATACATTCAATAAGATAATTATAAAAATATAGTTTATAAATGCTATAGGAGTATCCACAGATAGAGGAGCTTGAGTAGATAATAAACAGAATAGATAAGGAATTGAGAAGTGATAGAAGGTAAGTAGGCAGATAGACATAGATATAAATAGGTGATAGATAATAGATATGTAGTTAGGTACATATAGATAGAGAGATGATAGGGATAGCTAATTGACCAATGATGGATTGATATAGGTAGATGGCAGATGACTAGATAGATAAGTTAAATAGATAAGTAATAGATGCTAGATAATAGATGGGTAGATGTGAGGTTATATGATACAGGTGATAGGTATATAGATAATAGATGATAGATAGATAGGTAGAGATACCAGAGAATAGATAGATATGATATGATAAATAGATGATAGATATAACAGATGGATAGAGGATAGATTGATTGATATGATATATAGATGATAGATTTGGTTTATACATGGGTATGCCTTGTTATAGTATGTGTTTCTCTAGATTCACAGTTACACATGAAACCCTAACTTGAGGTAGTCTAAGCCACTCTTTTACCTCTTCAAAGCACAGTCTTCCTGCCTGTCTTGCATCCTCTATTGTTGATCTCCCTGCTCTCTGGGTGGCATTTCCTTGCAGGGACAGAGTGAGATATACGAAGCCTCCTGACTCAGAACTTGAGATAAACAACAACAGAGAGGCCTGAGGGACTTTATCCAAACAGATGACCCTTTGGGGCTCTGAGGCAGGCCATTTGGTGACTGGCATATGCAACATCCATTCTAAATGCCAAGAGTGACCTAATTAGTAAGAGGATGATGTGGAAGAGGATGCTCCCTGCATCAATTACTCTCTCTCTCTCTCTCTCTCTCTCTCTCTATATATATATATATATATATATATATATATATATATATCAAAATTGCTTAGAGTTTGCCTGGTAGTTTCAGGGTTATTAATTCTTTCAGGCAATCCATTGGCTCAAGATAGAAAAGGCCCAAACTGGATCTATGAGGACATCAGTTTTAATGTGTCACAATTCAAGCCACCAACCTGTGTGGATGGAAGAGCAGGAGTGTAAAGAGAACATTTTATTTTCTAATTACTGAATCTAATGATTATTATAGTCCTAAATCAATGCTAGGTACCAGAAATAAAATCTCTCTCTCTCTCTCTCTCTCTCTCTCTCTCTCTCTCTCTCTCTCTCTCTCTCTCACACACACACACACACACACACACACACACTCTAAGTGCCCAAATGATGTTTTCTGTGTCATTGAAGGTTTTTTCCTGAACTTGCTGAGTGCCCTTTAGAATTCATCTCCCTTGTCAAATTCAGCTTCAGGTCCCACCCACTGGTTCCATTTCCAAAAGGCTGTTCAACATCTTCAGCTTGTTTTAGAAGTTCTCTGGGGCTGGGAACATAACACAGTTGGCAGAGCACTTTCTTGGCAAATTCAAGGCTTTAAGACCCCTGGGTTCCATCCCCAGCAACATATAAAGCAGGAGTGGTAGGGCAATAGCACTCGGGAGGTAGAAAGGGGAGGATCAGGATCTATGACCATCCTCAGCTCCACTGGAAGTTTGAGGCCAGCCTGGGCTACATGAGACTCTGCCTCAAGTTCAATAGTTGTATAAACCAAAATCTTCAAAGGAAGTAGCAGGTGGAAGACAATGCTGTGACATTTTCCAGAAAAATAAGGGACAGGTAGTGGAGCCTTGGACCCAGGTCTTCTGCCTCCAAATCTAGTCTGCATCATTTGGCATGTAGCAGCCCAAACTGGTCACTAGCACTTACTGAATGACAACAGGGACTGAAGGGTCTTGAAATAAACTCAATGACATGATGAGTTTGGGGTTCTTTCTAAGCCTGAGTTCCACCTGATCCTGGAGAACTGTCCCTGTGTTGGGACAAGTTGGGAAAGAAGGCTGGCCCTGGCTCCCACATGACAGTCACAGCCATTTGTTTTGTTAACCTCATGTGAACATTACAAATGTGGTATGGAGCAGAGGCCACCTCCTTCACTAGTGACTTCTTGAGTCAACATGGCCCCTCTACCTTGACCTTCAAAGGAACCACTTCAAAGGAGAAATGCAAGGTCCTCCTCCGATGGTGGAAACTCTGGGGTGGTTCTTGCTTTGAACTCAGAGGGCTGGGGTGTCAATACCAACTGGTTTGCCTAGCATCTAGGTGGGTGTTGCTGGTATCCTTCTTCCAAATTATCTTTAAGTGAAAGGCTCCCAGGACAGCATTGGAAAGGAAAGTTTCCCACAGATGGGCTCAAGCAGTTGAACCAGTGTTTTCATAGAGACTGACCGTGTCTCTTCAAGAACACTGGGGACAGACCAATCCCTGGTACTTAAACTGTTCTGAGTTTGAGAATACAGGAAGCTCCATGTTTCCCTTCCAATACAACAGCCTCAACCACCTATTCTCATGCCCCTGACTCCCCTGAACCAAAAAAAAAAAAACAAAAAAAACCAAAAAAAAACAAAAAACAAAACCAACAACCCTCATGCTTCATATTCTATCTCCTGGAGATCGGTGAATTCTTCCTTTCTCTGTACACAATTGGGTGTGGTGATGCTCTTTTAAAAAAAACATATGTAAGAAACAGACTGGGGAAAAGGTGACCAAGCTTGGTTTTCTGCAGTGATAGTTTTCCTTGGATGTGGGGCTTTTCATTTCTCAGACATCCTCAAGTCGACTGGAACAGGTGGCCACCTTGTCAGAGAACCCTGCTGGCAAAGCAGTGCTGACAGGCTGGCCCTGAGTTGGGCTCCCCCACATTGTCCAGCCTCCCCCGTGGTTTTCCTCAGTAATGGAGATGGGAACAGAAGTAGTAGCTGGCTGTTGGCTTCTGTTCTCCAGGCCTTCCTCTCTGGCGGGTACTGGAAGAAGAAAATCCTGAGACAACAAAGCTGACAGATGGAGGCAGCTGGGAGCTCTAGTCACCACTAGCGAGTACAAGATTAGGCAAGCATCTTGACTTGCATCAGACAGGGCTGTGAGTGGGAAATAACTGGGCTGAGCTACTGAGATTGTTGGGTTTAATTTGTTAACGCAGCAGAGCATGACACAAAACAGAGCCTGACTAACAGTGCCCAGAGGCACAATATGGGGGAAGGCTTGATGGGAGAAGTAACATTTATTTGTGTGTGTGTGTTGGGGGGGGGTCTCTTACCTGCATGTATGTCTGTGTAACACACATATGCCTAGTGTTCATGGAGGCCAGAAGAGGGCATCAGGTCCCCTAGAATTGGAGTTACCAACAGTTGTGATTTCCCCATGTGGGTGCTGGGAATTGAACCGGGGTCCTCTGGAAGAGCAGCAACCAGTGTTTTTAGCGCTGAGTCAGCCTCAGGAAACAATATTGAGAGTGAGGGTAGACACTTGGCAGGAACTCTCTATGGAGTTATGAAGTGGTGGGGAGGAGCAGGACAGTGTGAAGCAGAGCCAGCCAGCCAGGAAAGAACAGAGTATAATTTAAATCTGAGAAGGCCTGGGGTGTTGGGAAATAGAGCTGACAAAGTTGGTCTCACTGGACTGAGGGTTGGCTTGACCTCTTCCTGAGCTTTCTTTGTAGGGCACCAGGCAACGAACACTTGGACATTTGATGAGAACAGGGGCAAGGAAAAGATACTGGAGTAAAGCTGGACTAGGACCAACTTCTCCACGAAGAACTAGAGTGATACAGGCCTAAACAAAGCAGAGGTTAAGAGGATGGAAGCAGCATTTAGGGAGCAGAACTTACCAGGCTGGAGTGCTCCTTGTGAGAAGCTCTTGGTGACAGAGAGAGGAAGGGAAGAGATGTGGCTTATCACCTCCATGTCACGGAAGATGATGATGTTCAGAAACAGGAACCATGGAAGAGAAGCAACGATGGCAAAGAAACAACAGGTGTTGTTAAGAGCAGTTAAGGAAACAAAGAAGGAAAGGGATTCTGGAGAGAGGGAAGTCATGGGGGCAGAGGGCAGGAGAGCCACTGTTCCAGACATCACAAGTTGGACAGATCACCACGGACTCTGGGTACTCCTAAACCTGGTAGGCCATGGCAAGAAAGGACATGGCATTTTACATTCAGTGTGCATCCATGTGGAAGTTACACAAGGATGCTGATAAGAGTGTGAGTGTGGATGACCAGAGTATAGCCATTAGCAGGAATTCAACAGTTCATGTTCAGGACAGAAGCCGCTAGCATGGACTATTCTTTTGAACCGACACCTATCTGCCTAGTCTAATGAGTAAGACCTGCTGCTCCCTTGAGAGCTTACAGTCCAGGGGAGGAGGGAATAGGAACTGTTCATGCAGTGAAACGGGCAGGAGGTAGGATGCTCAGGTGCTCTGAGGGTGTCCAGGAAGGATTCCTGGAGGAAATGCTCCAGAGGCTGCTCTGCTGAGCTGTGGGGCAGAATGGCTGGAATGAGCTATTTCAGGGAATGGAGACTCCAGGTTCAGAGGCCTGAGAAGAAGAGAGAAAAAGAAAAATTCGATGCTTTCACGGCCCTGGTTTGGTCAGGCTGGAGCTTAGAGGTAGGAAACATGGAGGTATAGATCCAGGTCAGATCAAGATGGGCCTCTCAATCACTCCATCAAGGTGCCATTTGTAAAGGAGGGATGGCTGACAAGTGGAAGGGATGCCTGACTGGGAATGTCACACATGATACTGAGCAAGTGGAGACAGAAGAAAGAAGAAAGGATCTGGACATATCCATGCATCTGGTCAGACAGCAAGGGCTAGCCCTGTCCTGTCAGTGGCAATGGATAGAAGGAAGCAATAGAAGTTGATGTCTGGCAGGTTGTTGAGATACAGTGATGGCATCTAGGTCTGCCTGGCTTTTATACTCCCTATGACATAAGAGGGCTGTGACAGCATCAACCAGGACATACAAAGTAGCTGGACCCAGTATCTCCATCCTTATACTTAAATGCATGGCAATATGATTATTCTTGAAACCTCTCTCCCCAGTACTAGCCTCTTAGCCCCTATTTTTCATACCTCATCTCCCAGTGCTGCTTAAAGAGAATGAATGCTGACTGCTTAGGACTCCATAGGAGTCCTGATTTACAGACCAAGCCATGCCCTTGTGCAAGCAGCTCAGGAATCACACACACACATGCTCTGAGTCTGAGCCACCTCCCTGAAGGTGACTCCTGCTCTCTCTAGACCACTCCAAAAATACAAGAAGGTGCCCAGAGAAACAACTTTTCAAACTGAATGGCATCACCAGCCCTCACCTTGGGATCTCAGACATTCTCTTAAGAAACTCTGGGGCTGGGGAGGTAGCTGGGTTGATAAGAGTGTTTGCCTGAGCAGGGCAATGTGGCACACGCCTTTAATCCCAGCACTCAGGAGGCAGAGGCAAGTGAATCTCTGAGTTTGAGACTAGCCTGGTCTTCAGAGTGAGTTTCAGGACAGCCACGGCTACACAGAGAAACCCTGTCTCAAAACAAAACAAACAAACAAAAAAAAATGTGTGCCTAACATACACAAAGACCTAGATTCCATTCCCAGAACCGACATCAACTGGGCCCTGGTGATGCACACTTAGAATCTGAGTGCTTGAAAGGTGGAGGCTGGAGGATTAGAAGTTCAAGATCATCACCCTGCTACAAAGGCCAGACTGGGCAGATATATGAGACCTTGTCTCTAAAACAAAATAAAAGTCCTCATAGGCCATGAGCTGAAAGTCCTTGCTTGATGCAGCTTATAATTGCACTCAAGCTAACACCCAAAAAGGGAGTTGCTTTCAGAATATGGGAACTGAGTCCAGAACTGAGAGCATGCGGGTCTGACCACACCATCCTCTCTTGCATCCCTGGTCTCTGTGGTTTCCTCTCTGTGCCATGCCTTCCTCTGCTAACTCTGACTCTGCCCTGCTGAGCTTGCCCTGAGCCTCCCCTGGGTGGATTCTCCCCAGTGCAGGATGGGCCTGAAGCTGACTGATTGACCCTTGGCTTCCTGTCTAGAACATTCCTTTGAGAGCAGCCTCTCATTTAATTTTGCTTCTAGTTGCTTTTGAAAAGGTTTCTTTACAAGAAGGTCCAATAAACACTTGGGTCAAATAGGGCTGTGGCATTATCTTGTCATAGTTGCTCCCTGTTTTCTGAAACACATGTTTCACGGTTACAGTGTTAATTCTCTTTTATAAAGTAAAATGTTGCAGATGGGCTGGAGAGATGGTGCTGTGGTTAAGAGCAATGGCTGCCTTTCCACAGGACCCGAATTTGATTTCTGGCACCTACAGAGCAGCTCACAACCATCTGCAACTCCAGTTCTAGGGTATCGAATGCCCTTTTCTGGACATCATGAGCACCAGGCATGCAGGTGACGCACAAATATACATGCACTCAAGACACCCATGCACATTGAAAAAGAAGATTGCAGCCGCTTTCTTAGATGACTCACTCTTTTCCTTTCCTTCTCCCAAAACCAAATCACAATCTCCCAACAACTAATGAAACATGAGCATCTGCACTTCTAATGTTTTCAAGATTTGCATAAAATACTAAGGTGTGATATTACACAAATTTGGGAAAATATGAAAGTGAAGGGAAAAAGTTACCATTTGTTCCAAAGGCCACACCCAAGACAATGACCTCTAAAACTACACCGATCCCCACCATGCGTTTATGTACATTGCAGATGTACCCATGCACTGCTGTGTGTCACTAAAAATGTGTCATAATGCATTTTGAACTTTTCTTTAAGGTGTGTGTGTGTGTGTGTGTGTGTGTGTGTGTGTGTGTGTGTGGTGTGAATTGTGTATATGAGTACAGGTACCCCTAGTGGTCAAGAGGGGCTGTCAGATCCCCTGGAGCTGGAGTTACAGGTAGTTCTGAGTTGCTCAGCATGGGTGTTGGGAACTGAACTCAGGTCCTCTGCAAGACCAGTACATGCTCTTATCCACTAACCATCTCTCCAGTTTCTGGATCTTCCTTTTCTTTCTTTCACTCATTTTTGTTAACTTAAAAGTATACTATGAGCACCTTAACCAATAAAAAAGTAGTTATTATTAGTCATGTTGACTACATGCTACATGTGTTAGTTCATGTAATTTGAATAGAATTGAATGGAACAGAATAGAATAGAATAGAATAGAATAGAAGAATAGAATAGAAGAATAGAATAGAATAGAATAGAATAGAATAGAATAGAATAGAATAGAATAGAATAGAATAGGATCTCCCTAAGAGGAAAGATTTTTATTACTATTAATGTGTCCTAGATGGTACTATTGTTTGAATTAAGTGTCTCCTAAAGGCTCATGTGATAAAGACTCGGTAACTAACAGTTTGGTAGTGGTACTTTTAAGAAATGGTGGTGAAACCTTGAGAAAGTGGGACCCAGTTGAAGGGAGTTGGGTCACTGGAATATACCCTTGAATTAACTCTCTCTCCCCCTCCCTCTCCCTCCCCTCCTCTCTCCTTCCTGAGCTCCATGAAGTGAACAGGCCCACTCTACCATGTGCTCCCACTATGATATACTGTGCCACCACAGGCCACAAAACACGATGAGCTGAAACTTCAAAAACATGAACTGAAATTAGTCATTTTCTTAATTTGTTTCCTTGGGTTATATGTCAGAGTAACAGAAAGCTGCCTGATATAAATTAAGATACTCGGGCTAAATCAAGGACTTATAAGATCTTTGCTACCAGATTTAATCTTTATGTTTTTGATAGCAACTCTCATCTCATTTTTGTTTTCTCAGTTGCAAAAATCCACACTTTCTCACTAACTATAAGAACTTTTACATATTAAGTATCTAAACATATTGGCTATCAAATAAAACAATTTTACTCTTATGATTCTTTGTATTTCTATAATATCAAAAAAATAAAAGTAATGAGAAATAAACTGAGCCAAGGAGGTTAAACAATATGCACATGAAAACTATAAAATATAAATGAAAGAAATTAAAGAAGAAAATACTTCAGTGGAGTCATAGCCCATATTCATGGATTAGAGGAATCAATATTGTTTAAATGTTCCTACTACTTAAAGCAGTCTACAGAGTCAATAAAATTCCTATCAAAATTTATGTGAGATTTTTCATAGAAATTATTAGAGAATTCTGAAATTCACATGGAACAAATAACCAAAGCAACTTGGAGAAAGAACGCCATTAGAGGCAGCATGCACCATGATTTCAAAATGATTACAAACTTTGATAAACAAAACAGCAAGACACTCGTGAGGCTCAAAGATACACACATCACCAAACAGAACTGAGAGTCTAGAAAAAAATCTCATGTATATACAGTTAACTAACCCCTAGTGAGGTGCCAAGAATATATAATTACAAAAGAACAGTCTACTTCATATGTGGTATAGAGGAACATTGAAATCTACACACAAAAGAAATTGGATCTTCATCTTATACTATATACAAAGATTGGCTTAAAATAGGTTATACAGGGCTGGAGAGATGGCTCAGCCATTAAAGGCTAGGCTCACAACCAAAATGGGTTATACCTAGACACAAAACATAAAGCCATAAGACTTTTAGAAGAGAATGAAGAAGAGAAGTTCCTCCATGCTGGGTAGAGGGCTGCTCGGTCAGCAGAGGTGCTGCACAGGTATAAGGTACTGAGTTTAATCCCAGAACCCACACAGAGTATTGGAAATTGCGGCATGGGCTTGTAAGCCCAGAGACAGGCAGATTCCTGGGGCTCAGTGGCCAGCTAGCTCAGCTAGCTCAGCTTCATCTGTGACCTCCAGGGCAATGAAGAGATGTGTCTCTAAACAGAGGTAGATGGCACCAGAAGACCAATACATAAGGTTGACCCCTGGCCAGTACACACACACACACACACACACACACACACACACACAGAGAGAGAGAGAGAGAGAGAGAGAGAGAGAGAGAGAGAGAGAGAGAGGCATGCCTGCATACACACATGCACGTGACTCTGATATTCAGCATGGTAATGATACGCTTTAGATTACTGAAAGCACCAACAACAAGAACAAAAATTAACAAGTGGGACTACATCAAACTAAAAAGCATTTCTGTGGCTAAGGAATCAGGTTAACAAGACAGCGGGACATGATGGCATCAGGCTCATGCCAGCACTTGGGAGCTAGAGGCAGAAGAATCATGAAATTTGAGGATAGCTGTGGCAATACAGCAAGTTAACAGCCCTTGCTGCTCTCCCAGAGGGCTCAAGTTTAGTCACCAGAATCCACATCAAGTGACTCACAACCACTTCTAAGGGGTTTGACTCCCTCTTCTGAACTCTATTGGCAATTGTACTCTCTGTTTCTGTCTCTGTCTCTGTCTCTCTCTCTCTGTCTCTCTCTCTCTCACACACACACAAATTAAAATTTTCTTTCAAAAGATTAATTCATAGAAGCAAAAATTGAAACAGGTTGCTAAGGGCTGTGGGAAGGGGAAATGGGGAGACTTTGTTAAAAGATTTGAGTGGATACCTTCCAGAAATCTAATGTTTGATGTGGTGACCATAGCTAAACATACTGTACTGGTTACTTAAAGTTTGATAAGAGAGCATATTTTAAGTGTCCTCAAAACATGTACATAATCACATATATACAAATAAATAACTATGAATTAAAATGGGCATGTTAAGTCATTGGCTGGGGTGGTCATTACACATTGTAGATCTGTGTCATTCACACTGTGTACCATCATTACCTTTCATTTTTATTGGTCAATTATGATTCAAAAAAGTTGGAAAGATAAACACATGAAACTAACAGGACTTTAAGATCAAATAGAGATGTTTAAGAATAAACTGAAGTTCAAAACATTTGCTCAAATGAAGTTGTATTTTCTTACTAAAGATTTGTGTATAAAATATTCATAACTGCATTGCTTATTAAGGTTTAGAAAGATGGGAGCTGGACAGTGGTGGCGCATGCCTTTAATCCCAGCATTTGGGAGACAGAGACAGGCCAATCTCTGTGAGTTTGAGACCAGCCTGATCAACAAGAGCTAGTTCCAGGATAGGCTCCAAAACTACACAGGGAAGACCCTGTCTCAAAAAAACAAAAAAGAAAGAAAAAAGAAAAGGATGAGAAAGATAGAAGTTACCCAAAACATATAACAAAAGGAATTCATTAAATATAAAAGGAAAATAATTTGATCATTATATTATCATATATTATATAATATATCATATATAATATCATATATTATATAATATATATTATATATAATATATATATTATATAGGCCTTAAAATTGGGATTTAGAAAAATATAGACAAACAAGGAAAGTAAGTCTGATATTGCAAGTGAAAAAAATCAGACTATGAAATGGTGCTATTTCCAAGATGATCACAGAATACTGGTTTTCTTCTATGTTTGCCGGTGTTTGGGATATTAATGGGAATAAGGCATATGTTATTTTAACAATCAGAAAAAAATACCATGTTTTTTTTATTCATTTGGATAAGGAGTTTCCAAGCAAGCCAGTAAATCTGGTTCTTGGATAGTTTTTAAAAGTCACATTAATTTTTGACAGTCATAGGATTCTTCTTTTAAGATTTTTATTTTTATTTATGTATATATGTATATGTCTATGTGAATGCATGCCACATGTGTGCAGTATCCATAGAGACCAGAAGAGGAAACCAGATTCCCTGCTACTGAGTCACAGGTTTCTGAGAGCTGCCCAATGTGGGTACTGACAGCTGACCAAGGAACTCAGGAAAGGCAATAAGTGTTCTTAACGGAATGAGCCGACTCTCTAGCCCCAGTCATGGTCTTACTTCTTAGTGTTAGCTGGTCCTGGTCCAATGGAAGATATAAAAAGCTTGCTATAGCTCTCAGCCCTGCTTTTCCAGATTCACTTGAATTTAGCACACTCCCCAACCTACGTATATTGAAAAAAAGTGAATCAGGAGAAAAGAGTTACTAGAAGGGCTAAGTTGCTGGGTGGGGTAATGAAATAAAGATAGTCACTAAACGCCGGGTGGTGGTGGCACATATCTTTAATCTCAGCACTTGGGGGGCAGAGGCAGGTGGTTCTCTGTGAGTTTGGGGTCAGCCTGGTTTACAAAACTACACAGAGAAACCTTGTCTTGGGGGAAAAAAAACAAAAACAAGAACAGATTGCCACTAAAGCCACAGCCAACCTCCAATCTTCTTGGCCACGGTCCCTAACTTGTTTCTAAAGTCATCCCCAGGACCATCTGGGCAACTTATTAGACATTTGCTCTAATACCCACTAGAATCATTTCATAAGGCCCCAGACTGTATCAAATGCCAGTGTTTATTAGCCAGTGCACCCCAGAGCCCAGGAAGGAAAGAGCAACAGTATTGCTGAGGAAGCCATCCATCCACAAACCAGCCTCCAGGGCTGATCAGATGGCCAAGTCTTGTTTTGCACCAGTTTGTTCTATTTTCCACATTACATGAATTCTGATATAGTGGGTGTGTGTGGGGGAATAGATGCAAATGTAATTTTCAATGTAAATGAACTTACATCAGCTTTTCACCAAGCATTTCTCAACTACAAGACTCTCAGTATGAGCATAAAGAGTTATCTGGGTCTTTGTGTCAACTACACCATCTTGGGAACCATCGCCTTTCAACTCAAGGCTCCTCAGAAAGTTTTATGCAGCTCCTCTAGTTGATAAAGTTGCCAGTTTTCTCTGGGAATCTTTCAATGGTCACTTTTCTAATTGGCTCATATTATCTCAGTTGGGATTTTCTCCTCCTCTCAAGTAGCCTTCTTTGTCTCCCCCAAATGTAATAGCTAGAACTCAATAAGCAGCATTGGGCTATCATTTCTACACACAGCTTTTAGCCCATCATCTCAGGAGCACCTCCACATTCCCAACAGAAAGTTTCTGTTC
Source organism: Cricetulus griseus (assembly GCF_003668045.3). Lineage (NCBI taxonomy): Eukaryota > Metazoa > Chordata > Mammalia > Rodentia > Cricetidae > Cricetulus > Cricetulus griseus. Next base: position 182,904,738 of record NC_048597.1, read on the forward strand.
AGAACTTTTAGTACTTTTCCTAAGGCAACTTTAAAATTCTAAACTTAGTGTCTTTATATTTCACTTTGGAAATTTGCTTATTTATAGGCACCTTTATATTCCATCTGTGTGTTGGGCAAAATCTCCTTGCTTTGCTCTGCCTTACAGCTCTTCTTTCCCATAGTCCTTTGGCCAGATTGTGGACTGATATCCATGCTACATTTTGCTTTGTGTTTCATTATTTCACTCCAAACTTTTCCCTCTTGCCATTAGCTCTCTAGAAATTATTCTTCTCATTGTTCATAAATCCCAAGTTTGTTTACTCTAGCATATTCTGCTGTAAGGGACAGCGTCTGCCTGAGCTGAGTTTTTAGGCTTTTTTTTTCTGGGGAGTGATAAATGATGCTGGGTTCCCCTTGGGTGAGAGGGCACCCAACTTCAAATAGCTACAACATCCGATAACAAAGTTTTTCTCCGTCATTTGCAATCCAAACACTAGAAACACAGCCCTGCGGACCCCTCATCCTTCATGTTCAATTGTAAATCCTGATTAAATAGCTTGCAGGTGTCAGGATTAAAGTATATACAGTGGGAGCCTAAACAGAGGGCCAGCTGGGCTCCTCATTTGCCAGCCCTACTTTCTTCTTTGTTTTGAAACTGTTGACAGTACAACTAAAAATATTCCTTAGGGCCCAGACTGAGTTAAATAACAAGCAGGATGAGTAAGAGAACAGCTGGAGATGTTTTTCTGTGTTTAACATACCTGCCTTGTTGATTTATAGGAAGACCCCCATATAATGTACATTTTGTAATCCAAAACATTTAACCTCTGCAGCCAAGACTCCAATAGAGACATCAGCAACAGGAAAGGTCTTGATGGGCCTTGTATTCCAAACGTTTTTCTCCCTCTGAGAAAAAGTGAAATGATGGGATGACTTGATTTTATTATTCAAAAGGCCATGGTAGTACTGTCTCAGCTTCAGCGTGTACTCAACATTAGTCAGTAGGCCAGCTGATGCCACAGGAACCAGGAAGGCCTCCCCAGAGCAAGGCATCCTGGGATTCATTATAGAGGAAGCCAGCTCTGAGTAATCATCCATCCTGGCTTTGAGGAAGCTTTAGTGGACATGTTGACTGGCAGAGTGGGGTTTGGGGACACTTCTGCGTTCCTGTTTCTTTCTACTCTATGGCACTGGCAGAAATTGTTTTCCTTACTATTTTGGAGTACTTTGTTTGTGTGTGTGTGTGTGTGTGTGTGTGTGTGTGTGTGTGTGTGTGTGTGTGTACATATATTGTGTGTGTGCTTGTGCCAAGTTAGACTAAAGCATAGAGGACCTCAAACAGCAGCAGGATTTATGAAGTTTGAATGGTAAAATCAAAATCTCTTTCCCCACTGCTGTTGACTTCCGGTTAAAAACCTATTGCATTAAGGATAGTTTTATAAGCATGCAAGTTTATAATAGTGTGTAGGATGAGTACAAGGGTCATGGCCTCCCAACCCAACACTAGTTTCAGCTCAATCCATTCATCAGGACCAGTTAGAGCCATTCTGCTCTGGGCACAGGACATAATAATCCTGGTCAATAAAGTGTCTGAGACAAACCTCCAGCTGCTCCAATGGAAAAGTATCGACACAAAGAGGTGAAATTTTTTCTTTCTCTCAACAGTATCTTGTCCAGAGGGTGAGATTGCAAACTTGATTTTAGCAATACACAAGACAATCTATTTGATTTAATTCTTTAAATGGAGAATAACTCAATAGACCCATTTGCATTTGAGGCATGCTTTCAGTTAACTGGCTCCCTAGGACATCACTGATGTCTGGGCACTGCTGGGGGAGACAGAGCTGCCTTGCACAGATCAGGCAAAGCTTGGATGTGAAGAACCACGAAGACCAAACTGACTAGAATAATTAGGAAGGTAACATCTGCAAGGCTCCTTTTGGAGTCAGGTGAGCCTGTAGTCACCCTAGAAGTGATGGGGAGTCTATTCCCACTCACAGACAGCCTCTGTGACACCTAGGTCCTTGGCGCCTCAGCAGTGTTGTAAGGTGCTAAAGAAATTTGACCCCCGGGAAACTGTGATGCTAGACAAGGAGCAGCACTTGTCAGTACTGCACATGGGTAACTGTTAGTTTGGGAGTGGCACCGTACTGTTCTGATATACCCTATATGAAATGTACACTAAGAAGAGCTACAGGTGGCCTAAAGGGTCCTAAAATTCCTGATATGCACTTGTGCAAGCCCACCGATGCAGCAAATTGAGTCACGCTGCAACTGCAATGCTCAAGTCCACTCTTCAGTATGTCTCTTCACAGGACTGAACTACACCTTGGGAAATATCTACAGGATGGAAAACACAAAGGCTTATAACCAGTGCTAACTCAAACACTCCAGAGAGGTATGCAGCATCGTTACTCCTACTTTAAGATGAGGAATTTGCAGGGCTGGAGAGATGGCTCGGAGGTTAAGAGCACTGGCTGCTCTTTCAGAGGTCCTGAGTTCAATTCCCATCAACCACATGATTGATGACTTACAACCATCTGTAATGAGATCTGGTTTGCAGGCAGAATACTGTATACATGCATACATAATTAATAAAGAAATCTTTAAAAAGATAAGGAATTTGCTTGTCAAATAGACACCTTTGGAACCCACACTGTTATGGTTTGGTCTCCTGTATATCTTCCCACTCCTCACCCCATGTGTGCCCTGCAACATAGGCTCATGTTTTAGCATCTTTCCCCTAGCTGCACAGCCTTTCTGAAGAGCATAGAGACTTTAGCAGGTGAGCCATGGCTGCTGGAAGTGGATCACTAGGAGACCTTTGAAGACCTCCAGATTCTGTGTCTGGTGCCCTTGTCTGCTTCCTGGTCTCCCACACGGTAAGCGGCTGCTGCCTCATGCTCCTGCTGCCAGTCAGAACTGCTCCACCATGCCTCCCTCCCCGCCCCATCACTGTGATGGGTTGAAATCTCCTGAAACCAGGAACCAAAATAAATCTTCCTTGCATTAAGTTTCTTCTGCCATGTACTCAGTCGCAGCAATGTGAAGGCAACGTGGACCTGGGCCCAATGATGGCGAAGCCAAAGCGGCCTGGAATGCCAAGATTCATGAAGAACATTTGATCTCAATACCTTCACCACCCACATTAAAATTTTCTGGATGGAGACAGAATATTCTAGATAAAAATCTAGAAAAAAATCCTGAGGTTATTGAAATAAATTTTGACTTCTTTAAAAAACAAAAAACTGAAGGCCTGGAAAGATGGTTCAGCAGTGAAAAGCATTTGTTGCCATTGCCAAGGTCCCAGCTTTAGTTCCCAGCACCTACTTGGCAGCTCATAACTATAACTCCAGTTCCAAGACTCTCTTCCAGCCCCCACCCACACCAGGCCTGCATGTACAACCTTATACATAAAATAAACAATCTAAAAAGAATAAAAGTTGAAAAAATGAGGACAGGAAAATAAACCTGTAGAATCATTAGCCCCATCACATTAAAATGCAGTTGGGAGTCTTTCCCTGGTTGGCTAAACATCATGAAAGCAGCACTGTCTCAACCACTGCTGGATGCTTAGCCTGTCTGACACTTGTCTCCATAGCCATGTTCACTTTGTCTTATCATTGTCTACAACCGTCAGCTATGACTTTGTTACTATTGCTTTGTCTCAGATGTGTAAAGGATGGATGGATGGATGGATGGATGGATGGATGGATGGATGGGGAGAGGGTGCTGTAAAAAAGAGGGAGAGGAAAAGAGAAAGGAGGGAGAGAATAGATGAATAGATTGAAACCCCGGTTGTGGTGAATTATCTTGACAACTCTATGGCAAACATTATCATCCACACTTTATAAATGAGGGATTACAAATGCCAAATTTCATGTGGCTAAGCAAGAGATTGAGCCTGGCCTGCTCCCATGCTTCTCTTCCTCCCTTCCTCTCCTCACTAAACATTCATTATTTAGCTCCAGCAGAGTACAGGTAAGTCACTAAGTACTCAGACACTGAGTCAGATTAGGTAGTGTCAGCTCAACCTGACCCCAGACCTCACCCTCCTCCCACTGTTCCACTGCCACGCCCCTCCCACTGGATGGTAGTGACCCCCATTGCACAGTCTCTGCTACACCCTCCAGATCTAAGGCCCTAAACAACAGTGGAGATGTCCAGGGTACTTCCCCTTGAGGCCAAGTCCCTCTGCTCCACCCATTGTAAACATACCCCGATGTCTTCAGAGAGCCTGTGCACACCTAAGTAGTGGGCCCTGGAAGCCCAGTCAGCAAACTCCTGCCTTGCTGAGCCAGCCCAGGCTTGCTGAGGCCAGGAGCAGGGCAGCTCTACAGAGGGAGAACATGGAGCCAGTACCCACAGCCATGACTTCACCCAACCACAGGGGAAGAAGACCATAACCTACTTTATAGACAAGGAAATTGAAGCTAAAAGAGATGACCAATATATATCCAAGGTGATAGCCATTGTGCCCAGGCTGGGACTGAAATTAAATCTGTTCTGTCTTCTAAGATCAAATTCACACCCTAAAGAAGTGCTGTTGCTAACTGATTTAAAAACCGGAAATCACGTGAACGCAAGGGCCGTGTGAAGCTCTTTCTAGATTGCCCCCTGAACTCCACTGTTTTTGAAAAGCAGCTGGGAAGGTAACTTCTAGAACAAGTGGTCCAAAGCCCCTATTTTCCAGGTTGTGAAATTAAGACTGGGAACAGGCATAGTGGCTGAGCCCGGGGCTCACTCAGCACAGGTTCATTGCCTTACAGTCAGGTGTTCCACTCAGCTAGTCAAAGGGCCCAGGAAGCAAAGCACACCCACAGACAAAATGTCCTTTTCCTAGTGGATGGAGTATTTATATCTTTGAATCGATCATCTAGATGAAGCCTGTTTCCTAACACCTTCCTGGTCCCCAGTGTCACTGAGAGCAGCCTGTGCTCCAGCCATGAGAGTCCCCATCTTGGTGCCCTGAGTGCTCCTGTCGGAGCACATTCCCAGAATCATTTTACAGCAGGGGCAAAAGATCAAAAATTTTATGGGCGTTTGGGGAACAAGTCCTCAGCAACCCATCTGCCCTTTCATCTGCACACCCACTGCCCAGAATAGCAAACAGCTCCCAGAGCCTGGGCTATTGCTCCAAAGCCTTCACAGCAGGAAGCCTGGAGGCTGGAAATATTTCAAAAGCTTGGCTACAGCTGCATGCAGGAGCCCATTTGAGAGCCTTCTAGCAGAGAATCTCCTACTTCTTTTAAAGTGCCAGCCACCACTTTTGCTCAGCTCAAAGAAGTGAGAGTGACTGTCAACCTTCCGGGGTCCTTCCTGCCTGATGGCAAAACTGCACCGAGGGAGAGAAGCCTCTAGACCTCTACCACCAAGCCTTTGCCACAGAGCATGCCCGCCACAACCTGCAGAGAGGCTGCCATTGTCCCTTCCATGGTGCCCAAGGTGGCATTAGGAGTCACTGTCCCCAGTGTACTCAGGGGTCCAATGCTTGGCTCTCCAGCTGTAGATGTACTGTGGTGTAGAAGCAAATAGTCAGGGCAGGGTTTTTCCTGCCTGGTCTCTGGATGGGTCTATCAAGTTCTAGAATAAAGCAAACGCAGGACATTCTTCAGAGCCAGGCAGGAAGGGTCCTACCCTGGGCCTACTCTAGCCCCCTCACAGCATTCTTCCTTTTAAGAAGCTGAAGGGCCTTACCAACCTGAAGTCCACACTTCCCTTTCTAGATACAGCACCCAGAACCTGAGAGCTCCAGTGTAGCCTCATCCTTAGTCTAGCCCCCAGAGATCAGACATCAGTGAGACATGTGTCCTAAAGGATACCCAAGGGCAGCACTTTAGGGTGGGCCACTTACAGCTATGATATATGAGAGCCTTCAAATTAAAAGGTAGAGTCATGGGGAAAAGAACAATGAGCAGGCTGGAGATCTTTCCTGAGCCATTTATTTCCAGACCAAAAAACAGAGAAGTGCAAGTCTGGGGGTTGGGGAGATGGCTCCGTGGTGAAGCACTTTCTTCCTGAGTTTCCCAGAAGCCATGTAAATGCCAGGTACATGAGAGACCTGCCTGTCATCCCAGCCTCTGGAGGTGGAAACAGGGTATACCCAGAGCAAGCTGGCTGGCAGAATTGGCCATATTGATGAGCTCTGGGTTTGACTGAAAGACCTTGCCTCATTGAAGATTTGGAGGAGCTAATGAGGATCCCTACCATCCCTGGGCTTCCTCATGCACACGTGCGCACATCCAGAAAGGAGGGCGGGGTGGTGTGAGGCTATGAAGATTTACTTGGCAAGGAGAAGGAAAGGTGTTTTGTGGAACAAATTTTAGGCTGTGCTGTGGCTTGCAAACACTCAGCTGTATTACGGAGAGGGGAGATCTCTTTCTGCTATCTCACAAATGCCAGGAGTGGATCCGAGTCAGGACTTGCCCCTGAAGAAACAAGGAAGAACAAGGCCACTCACGCTGCTGTGCATCACTTAACTTCCTTCATGAGCTAATCACAGTGCTGGGGACTGGCTGGACCATGGTGAGAGGCAGCAGCCTAGAGAGGAGGAGAAGGCCATGTGGGTGAATGGCCTGCTGAGCACACTCAGAAGGAACCCGAAGGTGGGAGGATTGACTGCTGATGCAACCAACTCAACTAATGACTTATAGTCTAGATCTGGCAAATAAATGATTCAAAAGAATGGGTTTGGCCAGGCGGTGGTGGCGCTCACCTTCAATCCCAGCACTTGGGAGGCAGAGGTAGGAGATCTCTGTAAATTTGAGGCCAGCCTGATCTACAGAGTGAGTTCCAGGACAGCCAGAACTGTTACACAGAGAAACCCTGTCTCGAGAGAAAAAAAAAAGAGTGAGTTTGTTTAGTATTCCTGGTACTAAGCCTTGGGAAAGATGTACATGCCGTACCTGAAGGATTAATGACCTATCTCCACTCTTGCAGAGAGACTGGTGCCTTTTGGTTGTTCTGGTTAAAGAACAATTCTGCTTCTGGAGATGTCTGTCTGCTTTATTTCCATGTCACCTCCATAATCCCAATCTAACACTATCTCGAAGACATTTATTCAAAAAGGCACATATGGGGGGGTTGCTAGAGAGATGGCTCAGCAGCTAAGAGCACATGTTGCTCTTGCAGAGGACCCAGGTTTAGTTCCCAACACCGACATGGTGTCTTCAACCCTCTGCATCTCCAGTTCTAGGGCATCTGATGTCTTTTCTGACCTCCACAGACTCCTGAATAGACTCCTTAACACACACAGTGCACATACATACACTCAGGTGAGCACGTGTGCGCGCGCGCGCGCGCGCACACACACACACACACACACACACACACACACACACGCACACACACTAAACAAATATTCAAAGAAGTACGTGGATAGTAGCGGCTAAAGTCAAGACAGAGGAATAAATAAAAGCACAAGATGGAATTGTGGGAATGCAGAGGAGGGAAAGATCGATTTCCTTCTAGATGGCCAGGGATGGCTTCACACTCATGATGACATTTCAACTGAATTCTTCACAACAAAGCAGAACTTCCAGAGAACACAAAAGCATGGGGAGATATTCCAGGAAGAGGGTGGAGCTTGTGCAGGCACTGAAGGAGGCCCTTACCATCAATGCTAAGGAATGGCAAGTTATCCCATCCAGTCCCAGTTGGGTACCTAAGGATGTCAGGAGCAAGCCCAAGGTCAAGATGATACCAGATGTTGGCAGACCTTATCTACCATGCTAAGGATGTTGGCAGTTCCAGAGAAGTTGGGAAACATTCTAAGTAATGATGCTTGCAGTTTCTTGGGAAACAGTAGTGAAGATAAGGAGACCAAAAGAGGATTATTTGTGTAATTTTTGCAAGAGGATCTAAAGTATAAAAAAAAAAAAAGGTTTTGAGTAGCTTGTGACTTAGTGATTTTGTGTTTTGTTCTACATGCACATGCTCTCCATTTCTACCCAATTCCTTCCTCCTGGCCACCTTGTAACATCAAAGTCACTAGTTGCAAGCCACAACTGTGGAGCCCGGCTGAGCTAAGCAACATTGGCATTTATTAGATGGAGCAGCTCCGAGACTAGGGAGGTCTAGGCAGCAGCTTTGAATACTGGCTGCCCCATGGTTCCAAGCAATAACTGCCAAAGAACACAGGTGACTCTGCTCCTATGATCCTCCTGGGTTTTGTCACTCTATTCTTGATTCAGACTTCAGGGCAAGTGCATGGATGATATAGCTCACTCATTTCTCTGCCCCTCTTGCAAAGGGCAAGTCAAGTCACCCTGATCCACAGCTTCATGACACTCTTCAATATGGAAGCAGAATATCCCCAAAGCTATGGCTGTAATCACCTCTAGGACTGACCCACTAAACATTCCTGGAGACTAAAGAGCATCCAGCATCTAGAATGTGTGCCTGGTACAGTGCTCAGACAGCAGCACTTCCAAAGGCAAAATGTCTATGTCCAACCTCCTCATCACCTGACTACATGTGCATGTCACAGACGTCTCTGCCTTCCTTAGACGTCAGGGAAAGTGTCAGAACTCTTGAGCACAAGCCCATATGTCCAGGGAAGGGGAACTCGTCAATCCACCTTCAGCTCCTCCTCTGCTCATCTAGTGTCCTCATACCAATTTTTCAATGTCCCAGGGCACTATCTATGGAACTTTCATAAAGCTGATTATAATTTCCTGTTAGAGGGGTTATTTGGGTTTCAGGGGAGGGACTGGCTTTTTTTTTTCCAATACTGTTTCTACTTAAAACGTGAGTTCATGCCTTCTGGAAGTTATCTTTCGTCATCTTTTCACTCCCCAGGTTCTGGGACCATATTTCCTGCCTTTCTGTTGTGGGTCCTGCAAATACTAGGTTCCTGGAGAGTTGCTTGGGAGGCGTGTGGAGGTGCTGGGATCAGTTAACTTCTAGAGGATTTCAGGAGTCCTTTCCTGTCCACAGCATTCTGTAAGACATGGTATAGGGGCTGAATTTAAGGCCAGTATCAAATTAGAATCTGTCTCTAGTTTTCAGGATGTGAGTTCCAAGGGATGCATGGAAGCTACTGACCTCCATGAGTGAGCCAGGCATTAGATTTGAGTACATTTATGAACTGGGTGGGGGGGCAGGGAGGGAGGAAGGGAGGGGAGAGGAGGGGAGGGGAGGAGAGGAGAGGAGAAGAGAGAGGAGGGGAAGGGAAAGGGGAGGAGGGGAGGGAACAGAAGGGAAGGGAGAGCATTTATTCCTTGTTTGGCACTTAGTTGCTACTCTTCTAATCAAACTGGCCCCTCTGTTTACAGCTCAGAATCAATATTAACTCATCATAAAATTGAAAGTTTATGGTCCCTAAAAGAAACATTGAAAAAATGTGTACATCCTATAACTCCTAAAATAGGTTGACTAGATTTTTTCCATATGGATATTAGAAATGGTTTGCAGAGGTGAGACACGGCCTCCATGTACTGGGCAGCTCTAGGGAGCTTTCCCTGGTTTCCCCTATTGTGTTAGGGGGGCTGGAGGCTGGTGTGGAGAACTCTTCACACACTCTCACAGCTCCTGGAATCAAATTCCCATTCTGGACGATGGCCTGCAAGGCTGCCCTCTCCATACCCCCTCAGACCCCATGTGGCCTGTTTGGTCTGCTAGCCTCCTTCCATTCCCCAAGCTCTGTCCACTGTGATCTCATGCAGTGGCCATCTCCAACCCTAGGGTTCTCTGCTGCTAGAGCTTCACAGCCCATTTATGACAAAAAGAAGGAAAGAAATGGAAGAAGGGTGGGAGAAGGGCATGAAAGGGAAGAGTGGAGTTGAGGGGGCTAAGAGAGAGCCAAAGGGAGGGGAGGGAGGGGCAGGGAGAAAGCATTCGTTGGTGACACTGTATTCCCTCTAGACTTCTCCCTGCATGAAAACACTATGTTCATGCTATTGTTTTTGTGTTTTTGCCCTGTATTCTAAGTAGAATGGGAGCACCATGACACAGTGACCTGTCCTGCTTCCTGCCACAAGCCAGCGAATTGCACAATTCCAGGCCCTTATTGGCAGCTTCAAGTGTTTTCCAACTAAGACTGTTCCTTGAGATGAGCAGGTCACTGTGTCCATCTAAGAGAAATCTGGCTCCCGTGTCTCAGCTTCTTTGATTTCTCCTCCATCCCCTATAGGGAAATCAAGTCTTGCTATATCAGCCATGCTGGACTAAAGCAATCCTCCTGCCTCAGCCTCTAAGAACAACTGGGGCCAATGGCATGCTCAGCATTTTAACATTGGTGGGCTTAGCATTCCCCCCCCCCTCTCTCTCTCTCTCTCTCTCTCTCTCTTCTCTGTGTGTGTGTGTGTGTGTGTGTGTGTGTGTGTGTGTGTGTACACATATATAAGCCAGGGTCTCTCACTGAACTTGGAATTGACCAATTCAGCAAGACTAGCTGGCCAGCAGACACAAGAAGCCCTTCTGGCTCTAGCTCCCCAGTGCTCGGAGATTATAGGCATGGGACACTCAGCTTTTACATGGGTGCTAGGGATTTGAACTTGGGACCTGATGCTTGCCAACAAGCACTCTACTGGATGAACCACCTCCTCGGCTCTTAAAGGTGACTTCAAGCTTTTTCTCAATTTTTAATTGAGATATAACACTGAGTTTACTGTGTTGACAGTTTAAGTGTCCATCTCAGTGACATGAAGTGCATTCGTCTTGCTATGCACCTGTCACCAGCATTCCTTTCCAGGGTGTTTCAGTGTAAAATGGAAACACCACACCACACCCCCATCCGAATAATAGCTCCCTATTTTTCTCTCTCCAAGCCTCTGGAAACCACATTCAACTTTTTGTCTCAATATCTTGTATACAGTATTTATCCTTTGTACCTATTTCACTATGCATAACGTCCATATTGTACCATGTGTCAGAATCCACTTCCTTTTTAAGGCTGGCAACCACCCACTGAATGGACATACTAGCACCTGCCTCTCCATCAGGAGCACATTTGGGTCGCTTCTTCCTCTATCTTTTGACTGTGGCTATATAATTAATCTTCCAAGGCCTTTTGTAGGGAGAGACCGTGGATACCTGTACCACTGACCACGCCCATTTGGGTGTGGTCAGTGGTATGCAGAAGGGTAGGATAAAGAGAGAGGACAGGAGGCATTACCTCTCTCTCTCTCTCTCTCTCTCTCTCTCTCTCTCTCTCTCTCTCTCTCTCAGGGTTCAGCCAGCTCTTGGAAGCATCTGGGATCTTGGTGGCTCAGAGTGCCAGTGTGAGTTGTTTTCATTGTTATCGTTTATAATATACCATCAATAACCATATCTTGTGTACGGTTTGTGTTCCTTATCAGCCTTACTTTCAATTATTTGGGGAACACACCAGAAATGCAAGTGCTAACTCTTATGAGTTAGCCCTATTTTTAATTATACAAGGAACTACCGTGCTGATTTTAAGGTAATGGCACACTTTTACATCCACACTAACAGTGGACAGAGATTCTGTTTTCTCCACATCCTCTCCAATATTTGATTGTTTTCCAATTGGTGGGGTTATTTGTTTATTCATTTTGGGGAGCAGGGGACTGGACAAGGAGTTCACACATACTTTCTATTTTATTTTATTTTTGTCATAGCCATCCTAATAGATATCAGGTGATACATCACTTCAGATTTGAGGGGAGGGGATTCTGTTTTGGAACAAGATCTTATGTAGCCTAGACTGATCCAGGCTGACTTGGAACTTACTCTGTAGCCAAGGGTGATCTTAAACTTTTGATCCCCCTGCCTCCACATCCAAAGCTTTTGGATTACAGGTTGTGCCACCACACCTGGTGTGTATGTTGCTAGAGATGGAAACAGAGCCTTGTACATACTAGGCAAGCATTCAACTGAGCTACACCTCCAGCCCACGGCAAAGACTTTAAAAAAAAAAAAAAACTATCAGAGTACAAAAGGGACTTGAGATCTATAACCTACCAGCTAAGCAAAGATTTGATGTAACAGCCATGTTTATTCTTTTCTGTGCTGTTTATGACTTCTTTTTCAAAGCCTGAATATTTATCCTCCCCCAAGTGCCGTCCAACCCCTCCAGAAGGAGGACAAGAGCTGGAGAGGCAGAATAGAAACTCCATGCCTGGAGCCCACCCCTTGGGACATTAGGACCATTGGGGCCAGCTAGAATGTAACTCTCAGTCACATTAGGAGAGGGACTAGCTGCCACTTGAGGGAAGTCCTAGCTATTCTGCGTTCCAACGATGCTTTCCTTGGCTGGCTCAGAGATCTCCTTTCTAGGCCTTCATGACAGCTGTGGATTCCCTGAATACAGAGAGGATGGCAGGACCCATGGAAGTCAGACTCCAGCCCATCCTCCCTCCGTGGCCACATCCCCAGGATGTGGCAGGGTTTCTAGTCTGAAGACAGAGTGGTTAATTTCATGGACTGAAGCACAAGTTGACGCCTCATGCTGCCATTATTTTTAGCTCTCTTACACGTGTTATTAACTCATTACTCTCGAAATTGATATGTATTACTTTTCATTTCACTGGGATTCTCAACACTCCCCCAAATTTCTCAACACAGCCTGACAGAAAATTCCAGAAAGATGAGAATCCAAATTAATTGCAGTTCTTCAGCTGTCTGCTTGCCTTAGGGAAACAACCCTGTTCTAATTGTTCCATTTCCTCCTCCCATTTTGAGAGTTGAGAGAATGCTGCCAGAACATTGCACAATTGCTAGCTGCCTTTCCTAACCCATTGGTACCATCTACCACCAGCAACTTCTACTCAAGAAGTGAACCAGGGAAGTCTGGTTCTCTCAACCATTCCTTCTCCCTCTCCCCCTCACTCTCTCTGCTTGCTCAGGTGCCAACAAAGCCTCCACTGAGCTTCAACATGAACAGAAGACAACCTGTGCTCTGTGGGTGATGTCTTTATTCTTTGGAAGACACTGTGGGTTTAGCCCACTGGAGAGCCATGGTTCCAGGAAGTATGTCCTAGATTGAGGTCATTCCCCATCTAAGGATCCCTGGAGATAAAGTCAGTTCCAAACCAATCAGATTCTCTCCAGCCCTGACTCAACACACAGATTGGCCTCAAGAACTCGCTGTTTCCTGGGGGCTCACCGACAGTCTGAGAACTGCAGGATACCAGGATGCCCAGTTTCTATCTCTTAGAGCCCCCCCATGAGTCATAGCCAGATGCTATGAGGCCATATGCCAAGGCCTCTAAATGAGGATTGAGACTCTTACACAGATGTTCACCATTGCAAAATATTACCAGACATTCATTCATATTTGGTAGAGGAGTGGTAAATCAACCCACATCACTATACAGTAAATCTGCATTCATTGATAATATTTTGTCATATATTTAAGTCAAAAGTATATACACAAAATAAACAAGGGCACCATACTTCCATAAAATAGGTATTCATTCTTGTGTGTATTTGTTATTGGGAACAGTATGAAAAGGTAAGAGTTTTAGTAGCTTTTCTGGTGGCATCAAGGGTGGGTTTGGCTCTTTCTTTTGCATATTTGTGGGGTTTATTAAGGACATACCGTTAATATTTTAGAGTTTCCTGCATAATAAGGTACAGCACACAGTGCTGTTTCACAGTAAAGAACATCTAATGCCCAAGTTCTTGCCAGTGGTGTGCACTGAGCGCAGAGTAGAGGCTAGGAACCCCGCAGAAGCCTGACCATATCCACTGACCACGGTCAGCACGTGGGAAGGTTTCTAGTCTGAAGACAGAAAGGCCCATCCACATGGACAGAGTGCGAGTCGATGCCTCACTGAAATCAAGACTGAATGAGCTGAAAGTCTCATTCTCCCATGTAAATAAAGAGGGAAGATGACTGCCCTCTGGGGCATCTGCCTTGTCTGTCACTCTCATGTGGTGATGGCAGCAGAGCCTGTGATGCTTCTTGTAGGTTTTTGGTCACAACAATGAGAAAAGTAACTAATAGAGTCCCCTATCTGGTCTTCTAAATGTCAGATTTTTAAGGACCATGACTTTGTCCAACCCCTTCTTCTGTCAACTCTTATTCAGCCAATTCACTGTGCCTGTCCTCACTCTTGAGTGACAATGAGATGAAGGAGTTATGGAGAAAAGGAAACCTGTGTTACCAAGTGGGCAGGAATCAGCCCTAAGTGAGACTAAAGAGATCCGTGCTCTCCTTCATGGTCCAAGCCCTGCCTGGAGGTCTAACACCATGAGCTCAGCTTATTCATACATTAATAGCCATTGGGCCTGACCAGGCCACAGGTAAGGATTCAGCTACAGCACTTTGCTGTGTTTCACCAGCTATCACACATACATACGACTGAATTATCAACTGTGGTTACTTTACAAAGCTTCTGCTCAGTGTGCTAACATTCTGGCCTTTTCTAGCACCCAAGCAACCACAGGCTTAAGACTCCAATACCGAGAGATCAATCAGTGGAACTTAGAGCTGATGGGAAGAGAGGCTATCGCCAAGATCACCGATAGGAATCTCACAGCATCTTGCATCATTAAACAACTAAAGTGTGGTGTTTCCCTTGGTAAAGGCTGTGAATTCATGTATGCATGTGTTTATTTTTGCTTTAACTTCCTCATTCAGTGCTCCTAGCACCACTTATCTGGTTCACAGCCCACATGACTAGCTATGATTCAGTATGAGATGTCAGTAAGTCTGGGCACTTCTCCCTGATTCTGGGAAGCAGAGATTAGATGATCTCTGATAGGGAGCCTCTGAGGGGAGGTCTGCAGGTCACTGCAAGCAAGAGTCAAGGACCAGTTGGTGGTGTGAGTAGTGTCACCGAGGTAATGATGAAGATGCTGCACTATTCGAATGGAAACTTCCTGAAACCTGCAGTTCAGGAGAGAATTCAAGAAGCAGGAAGGGCAGGAATTACAGCCAGAGTGATCTATCTCACAGGCTTGCCACCAAAATGCTTTCATTCAGAGCCCCTACTGACTTAAGCCTGCCTCTTTTTAGAGATATTGGACGAGAACACCGTGGGAACAGTCTCTCATATAAACAAGCACTGTGGCTCAGGTGGTGTTCCACACACTGCTCTAACCACATCCCCAAGGGACTCATCCCTTCTGGTAAGGAGAAAGGTCCCATCTGATGAATGGGCATGTCAGAAAGGGTGACAGAGTCAGGTGACAGGAGCTAACCACCCACGCCTGTCTGGAACTGGCACCTCCACCCCTCCTTACCCTCCCACTTCTGAGTCAAGTGGGAAAATGGTGTCCACCAGAGAGTATCCATCACAGGGCGTCTGTCCATGATCAAAGCCCTCTGCCCTCTTAGCATTGCTTGTGGGGGGCAGGGAGATTCCCAGATTAGCAGGGATTTGTCAGCCAGTCAGAATCAGGGAACAGGGAGGCTTCCTGGCAGGATGTGACATCCAGATCGGATGCCATTTCTGATGAACCTGTAGAGGCAAAACACAAATGCTGGGTTTCAGGAAACACACACTCAACCCCAACTCAGCCCCGTCCATTGAGGATCCATTCTAAAAGAAAGAAAAGAGGGAAGGAACCAAATGGAACTCATACTCACAACCTAATACTCTCTCGATAGACATGGGTAAGCATGTTCTCACCAATTTCTCTCTGCTGGGTGTGTACACAGGTGTGCTAGTGAGCATGAATCTGTGTGCACATGCTTGTGGAGATCAGAAGTCACTGTGTGGTATTCCTTGGGTCCCATCCTGTTGGTTTTACATAAACTCTTGCATTGGTGTGGAGCTTGAAGATTAGGTTAGGCTGGCCAGCCAGTGAGCCTCACAGATCCAACTGTCACTTCCCCAGCATGGGAACTGCAAGCATGTCATTATGCCTAGGTTCTACAGCTCAAACTCAGGCCTTCACACTTAACAGCAAACTCTTTACCACCTAAACTATATCTCTCTAGCCCTTCCTCCCCACCCCCCTTTGGATACAAGGGTCTCATATATCCCAGGTTGACCTCAAACTTGCTCTGTAGGTATAGGATGACCTTGAACTTCTGATCCTGCTGCCTCTACTTCCCTAGTGCTAGGATTACAAGTGTGCACCACATCCCCTTTTGTGCTGTGCTGGGATAAATTTTAGGGTTCTATGCGTGCTGGGCAAGTACTCTACCAACTGAGTTATCTCCCTAGCCCTCACCAATTCCTTAGGCAGTGTGAGGTTAACACATGAGCCTCCAAGGAGGACGTGGAAGGTATTTTGAGCCAGGCAACCCTGAGCTGGAGGCCTTCTCAGTAACCCAGCAGAACCTGTTTTTCTCCACTTCAGAATGGAAGAGGGGGCATCTCAGGGGATGGTCACGAAGACTGTCAGATTAAACATCTCAGGCCATCTTACCCAGAGCCTGGTACAGAGCAAGCTGGTGACATATGGTAGTTATTATTATTCTCATAAAATTTTAAGTTGCTGGGGGGAATTCTGCCAATAAATTATTGACTTAGATTATGGATTTTTTTTTAAGTTGTAATTCTACTTTCTGTTGCTTAAACCCACCTTTGATGTAAACAGGAATTCCAGCAATTTAGGAGCTCAGGTACATAGTCAAATTAGTACCATATGCACTTGCCCATGTCTGTTTCACTTTTATTTCTTAAAGTCCCTCCACAACAAACCAACAATACAACAAACCTCTCTCCTTACATCAGAAATAAAACATCAAAATTATCTGGGCTGGAGACATGGCTCAGTGTTTAAGAGCACTGACTGCTCTTCCAGAGGACTCAGGTTCAATTCCCAGCACACACATGGCAGCTCACAACTGTCTATAACTCCAGGATCCACCACCCTCACACAGACGTACATGCAGGCAAAATACCAATGCACACAAAGTAAAAATAAATTTTATTTTTAAAAAACATCAAAATTATCTATATTTACCAGCTGAAGAGAGGGCTTAACTACTGAGAGCACATACTACTCTTACAGAGGTCCTGAGTTTTGATTCCCAGTACCCATGTTGGGCTGCTCACAAAAACCTGTAACTCCAGCTCCCAGGGATCTGATGCTTTGTTCTGCTCTCTGCAGGCACACACACACTTTCATTCACACAAAGAAAAAAATACAAATAATTTTTAAAAATTAGTCTGAGGCTGCGAAAGTGGTTCATTGCTTAGGAGCACTAGATGCTCTTGCAGAGCATGAGAACTCGATTCCCAGCAAACACATGGCCACTCAAAACCATCAGTAACTCCAGTTCCAAAGTATACAGTGCCCTCTTCTGGTGTCCACAGGCACTGCATGCATAGGGTACACATACATGCAGGCTAAACACTCATACACATGAAAGCTAAAATAAAATCTTTTTTAAAAATCAGTTTGTTTGCTTATTTGTTTTTAAAGATTTGTGCTCTTTTCTGGCCACAGAGAGCTTGAGTTAGCATCACTGTGAAGGATCTCATTTGCAGTAACTGAAATAACAGACGTTGTCAGGGAAGCTGAAGAGGCCTCATGAGTATTGTTGTGGTTTGGCCAAAAGATGATCAGATGAAATATTGCAGGTTGCATCTTCCCAAGGATGTCTCCACATTAGAGCTCTCTGCAAAATGAGCAAAGCGAAGCAGCGTGGGCTTTCTGTTTCACACGTACATGTTTTTCATTTTGATATTATATCATGAGCAGCTGTAGGGATAATGTTCATCATCCCTGCTGGAAACATGAATCACAAGGGTCTATTTGTTAGTTGGTTTAAGGATTTAAAAGCTAAAGTGTTTCCAAGCTGTCACCATTGAGATATTTCTAATATTACAAAAGAGCAATTACTTCAGAGAATCCGTTTTTAACATTTCCACTTAGCAAAGACAACAACAACTGCCCATGTTTAAGGGGTTCCCTCAATGAGACTGCAAGGCACACTGGGGAATGGTTCTTATTTACACTGAGAACTAAATGCTCTGGCATATAAAATATGGAGCTGGAAATGTGGACAAGGTGTGATGATTGACTTAGGGCTTACTACTATGACAGAAACCTCACTGCTCCTACAGTGCTGTGGAAAGTCACAAAGTGTGCAAGAAAATGTGTTCTCACTAGCTCCTACTTGTCCATGGAAAGCCTGGAAGACAGCAAGAAACAGAAATTTAGAATCAATCCCTTAGACAAGACAAAACACCTGGCTTCTAAAGAGGAAAATGCATGACTTAAAAGACAAGCAGAATCAAAGTAGCAGGGAGGAGGGGGACATCACAATGGCTCACAGAAAATTGAAGAGGGATCACAACTGTCAGGTTCCAGAAGCTTCCAGCACAGGCCCTCAGGGTGCAACATTGAGGAAGGCATTCTACAAAGCACTGTGTGTTTTATATGTCACCCTCATCACCACCACAGAGTTAAAGTTTCAAATACTTTTGGGGGGTGGAGGTTCAAGGCAGGGTTTCTCTGTAGTTTTGGAGGCTGTCCTGGAAATAGCTCTTGTAGACCAGGCTGGTCTCAAACTCACAGAGATCTGCCTGCTTCTGCCCTTCTAGTGCTGGGATTAAAGGCGTGCGCCACCACCGCCCGGCTAAAATACTTTTTTTTTATTTTGAACATTAATTATTTTATGGGTATGGGTATTTTGCCACCATGTATGCATGCATGCATGTATATGCACCACATGTATGCAGTACCCTTGGAGACCAGAAGAGGGTGTTGGATCCCCTGGGAATGCAGTTACAGTCAGTTGTGAGCCAGCATGTGGATACTGGAAACCAATCACGATCCTTTGCAAAGGTAGCAGTGTCCTTAGCTGCTGAGCCATCTCTTCAGTCCTCCAATTAAGTATTTTACCACTATAAATTCATTGATGAGATTAAAAAAAAAATAACTAATGGCTGTGTTAGGCAAAGGTTCACAAAGCCAGACTGTGTGAGGCAGGAGGAAAAGGAAAGACCAGGCCTTTTGACTACATGACAGCATGTTCGTTGTCACTGCTTTGTCTATGCTGGGCATAGCCAACCTCGCCATAAAAGAAGGCTCAAGGGCTGGACTGGGGTACATGGCCCTGGCCTAGAAAGCTTACCAGTCATCCAGGGTGACCTTTTATAAAGAACAGGCACATGTTTCCTCACCAGTTCTCCTATGCTTCTTTTTGCTGACTATGCTTTGAAACTTGACTCTCACTTACTGTTCAATGAACCTACAGTAATCTGTGGATGCACAGCCTTCTCTTGGTATTGCCTTCATTCATTGAAAATACACCCATAAAGATCAGCTCCAGGAAGCTAGGAGGTGGTGGCGCATACCTTTAAGCCCAGCACTCAGGAGGCAGAGGCAGGTGGATCTCTATGAGTTTGAAGCCAGTCTGGTCTACAGAGTGAGTTCTAGGATAGCCAGGGCTACATAGAGAAACCCTGTCTTGGAAAATGATCAACTCCAGGGGCTGGAGATAGCTCATGTACTGCTTTTGCAGAGGACCTGAATTTGGTTCCCAATACCCTTGTTGGGTGGGTATCTCACAATCACTGTAACTCCAGTCTCTGGGAATTCAGTGCTTTCTTCTGGCTTCCAAGAACACCTAAACTCATTCCCTCACCACCCACCCACAAGCAAAAAAACTAAAAACATCTTTTAAAAAAATCATCTCCACAGTTTTTAGATCTAGACCTCTCATCAGATCTTTTCCTTCATGGAATCCCAGAATAAGTAGAAAAACAGTCACCCATGTGTACTTGAAAAGAAACTGCTTGGTGGAGACATATGGAGAGACGGATCATTGTGAAATTTGTCACTGCAGAGTGATGCCTTTTTTAAAAAAATGAGCTTTTGTTTTTCGAGAACTATTTGAGTGGACTTCCCAATTGTATCTTTGGAATCTCTGGAAATGAGATCCCTGGATGTTGAAAGGTTGGGGGTTTTTCCCTAGAGACGCAGTAATGAGGAAATGTAAGAATGCTGAAGGAATTTGAAGCATGACTTTGTGGAAACTGGGTTGGGACCATCTCAAAGGAACAATAAAGGATGTTCTGTTCGCCCCAGTGACTGTGCTTCTCCTGTTGTGGATCCCTTTGAAGTTCAAATGAGGAGTTGCCCTTGGCTGGGCTCCATTGCGTGTGCCATTTTCCCCTCCTTGATCACAGTAATGGAGCTGATACATTCCCCTGCAGCCTAGTTAGAAAGACACACCTCTTCAAATGGAACCTCCAGTCTCTGGCCTGGGGCAGGGGCAAAGGCACCCCTTTCTGAGTCAAGGTGACCAGCAGTGCTGGGTTTCCAAACTGCAGAGGGTCTTTTCAGAGGACATTTCCATGTTCTTGACCTGAGGCTCCTCTTCCTTTCTGGATACCTGGTCCACCTAGCATGTAGACTTACAGTCATGGAATAAAGTGAAACCACGTAGCTGTAAAGTGAATCCAAAGGGTGGACATGAACAGCCTTGGTAAATGGCTGCTAAGTCTGATAGTAATGGCTTCTCATATGCAATGAATTGCTTAATCTCTGTTTCCACTGGTCTATGAACAGACTAGAGGACAGCAAGAATTGGGAATTTAATTAAACCCTTGAAGAAGACAAGATATTCAGTCTCCTTGAGCCTGAGCTTCCTTATCTCTAGAAAAAAAGATGGAAAAATGTATGTATGCCTTTGTTTTCTTGTTCAAGATTTATTTTATTTTGTAATTGTGTGTACATTTGTGCATCCTTTCTCTGAGCTTTCCGTGTTCCTCAGACTTCAGGCTCAGGCTAAATATGAGCAGGACTCAAGACAGTGGCTGGAGTCAACCACTGTCCTTTGTCTTTAGTTTTTTCAAGGCTCCCAACTCCTATAGCCTTTAGGTTGTTTGATACTCAAAGCTGGAAACAGACTTTTTGTTTATTTTTCTGAAGAACTGTCTTTAGGGCTGCAGCCTCTAGAAGGGTCCACTCAGGAGTGGGTCTGCAAGCAATGTGAGGTCCCCTGAAGGGAACCAACAAGGACAAGAGCCAGTTAGTTACAGGTGTGGAGAGAGGGGCCATGCTCTCCTTCCTCTGTCTCCAGCCTCTCACGATGGTCTGTCTCCTCTCTGGGTGTTTTTCTCCTCAGAGCTCTCTTCCCTGACTTTCCTCGGGGTCTTTTCTATGTTCTGTGTCTGTTCTGAACTTTAGGGTTTGCCTGTGGCCATGTGTTTGCCCTGCAGTGCCCCCTTATTTGATTGCACAAGTAGAACTCCCCTGGAGGTTTCAAGGAGCTGGAGATGGCTTTTACAAGAGCCACAGAAATGAGAGGCCCTCTGTGATCCAAAAAGTGACATTGGGCCAGCTTAGAACAGGACTAGCCTCCTAGCTTCCTCTTCTGCAGTCTCCCAGGGCTATCAGTTTGAAGGAATGCTGAGTGAAATACCACTGTTCGTGGGACAAAGCTTTTTAACTGGAATTCATTAGTGTTTTGGGGTTGTTGAGGGTTTTTTGGCTTTTTTAAAATAAATTACAGTCTAAATGACCAAATAATGAATCTCTCACTAAGCAGCATAATCAATCTTTATAACCCACGGAAATATACTCTGGAAAGAGTACATTTTACTGCTGTTGAAAACCTCAGTTTCATCAAATAAAGGAACAAATTGCCATTCAGGAAATTATTCTTGGGCTAAAATATGCAATCAACACTTGGCTTCCCACCTGCACAATCCTGGAATGCACAAGAGGTAATGACATTTGACATGGGGCTGGTTACACCCCTGACCCACAAGAACGGGTTTTCATAGTTTTAATTTGTGATGTCTGGCAAGATTCCCAAAGTAATTTTCAATTAAAGTCCCTGGTACTTGTCAAACACGAGGACATTGCTTGAAAGATGGAATAACTTCATTAGGGGTGATGGAGATGGGGTGTGAGACAGTTTCTTTCCTTAGGTAGCTTAAAGGCAAGGAGAGGCCCCTGGCAGAGACAGTGAACTTATCTCCAAAGGAGACATCTGCAAATGGGCAAAGCCAGCCTCCCAGTCAAATCCCTATGGCCAGGGACACAGCCACTGGACTCGAAAGCTATAAAACCAGCTCAGGAGCTGTCAATCCTAAAAAATACCCTGACTCAGACTGCTGACCATTGGCTCTTCTGGTAGTGGCTGACTACCATCCTTTCCTGTCTTCTCTTTCTTATTCTCCTTCTACCTTTATGTTTTTTGTAGATCTTCCTTCCACCAACACCACCCCTAACCCCTTTTCTTCCACCAACACAGCCCTAGTCCCCTTTCTTTTGGGCTTTTCCTGGATCTTCCCTATCCACTCTATCCTTCATCCAACCAAGTGCCCTTCAGCTTTTCAGTTCCGCCAGACAGACGCCCCTCAACTCAATCCCTTGTTTATATATAGTCTCTGGACCAATCTACAGACAGTCTCTGGACCAATCAGGCTCAGGTACACGAAATAAAAGAAGGCCAGCTAAGAAGGTCAGGCTGGCAAGTCACTTTGGGATGCCCTACTTTTCCTCCAGGAGCTACTTGTTTACCTCAGGGTGGTAGTTTGAATGAAATGGCCCCTAAAAACTCATATTTTTGAATGCTTGGTCCCTAGTTGGTGGCACTGTTTGGGAAGAATTAGGAGGTGTGGTCTTGTTAGAGGTGTGTCACTTTGAGATTTCAAAAGTCCATGGGTTCCCAGTTAGCACTCTCTCTCTCTCTCTCTCTCTCTCTCTCTCTCTTCTCTCTCTCTCTCTCTCTCTCCTCAACACATAAGCTCTCAGCTATTGCTCCAATGCCATGCCTCTGCACGTTTCCATGCTTCCCACCATGATGTTCATGGACTCTAACCCTCTGAAACCATGAGGCCCCAGTAAATTCTTTCTTCTCTGGTTGCCTTGGTTGTGGTGTCTTAGCATAGCAATAGAAAATCAGTTACAGTACTCAGCGAGACTTTGCTTGGCTTCCTTTGTCCTTGCTTCTCATTCTTTGAGATCATGAGCTAGTGAACCTAGGAGCTACTGCCTTGGAGAGGCCTGAGTGCCCATCAAGTCTTCTGAGATCCTAGTTCTCTGGCATTTGGTACACAGGCTTCATGGCTCCAAAGAACACTGCAACAGGGGAGTCAGGACACACTCATTTCATCAAGGACATAAACTGAATGAAGAAATAACCTGTACTTTCCTTGAAAAGACTTTCTTGAAAGTCCCTTTCTATCCCTACCCCTCTGGGCACAAATGTAAAGGGAGAGAAGTGTCAAGTTCATGATCTATTTGGTGCTATCCCCACCATTTTTGGAGGCCCACTCTTCCCTTTTTTCACCACATTGCTGCATTCCTTAACTGGTTTTACTTCCCTGGATGGTTTAGGGAGAGGCACTTGGCCCAAACTCAGCTGCAGAAAATTCTCTAAAATCTTTCACACTTGACTTAGAAAAGGAGTTTGCTTGGAGAGAAGCCCAGGGAAGAAATAGAGCCATTGTACAGAGAAAACTCAGAGATTGGAGCATGGGGTCGAATCCTCTGAGGACTGTTAGCTTGTGCCTGCCTTTCCCATAGCTGAGCATGTGAAATGATGTAAGCCTGTTATGGTAGAATGTTATACATGCCACTACAGAGCCCTGAGAGGAGGCACGTGGTTTCAAATCATGAAAATATCAGCAAAATAAGCAGTTAATAACATTTAAAACCATTTCCTAGTATTTTCCGTGTGTGTTATTGGTTCAATCAATAACAATTTGTAAAGTTCACAATGGGCCAGACACTTGAGGTACAAAGAGGAGAAAATGTGGCTGAGAACTCCAGAGTCTGCAGGTTGGCAAGGCACTCAAGCCTCTTGTTACAACAAGGACGGCGGAATCATGGCAAATGCAGCAAGAGTGAGTAGCTGTACATGGGACACTGAGGAAGGCTGCACTCTGAAGTGTGTTGAAGGGTGCATTAGTTACTTTTCTCAGGGCTGTGACCAAATTCCTAACAAGCAGTAAGTTTGTGCACTTGTGTGCAGTGTCCAGATAGGCCAGAAGATGGCGTATGATCCCTGGAGCTGCAGTTATAGTGGGTTGTGAATTTCCCAACATAGGAGCTGGGAACCCAGTTCAGGTCCTCTGGAAAAGTGCTCTCTAGGTCCAGGCTTTGCTTTCTTTCCAGTTTGAAAGTCTGTATATTTGCTGTATGATAAAGACCATGTTGAAAAGCACAAAGGGAAGACAATCTACTCAATGAATGGTGGTGGAACAACTGATTGCTTCTGTGCTAAAGCACGGAATTAAATCCATACTTTACACCAAGCAAAAAAAATCAATTCCTGACAGGCCAAGAGCTTAAAGTTACTCTTTAGCTCCCTTTAAAGTCAACACTTCATAAGCATGGTACAATTACCAAAACTAAAAATTCAATAATGATACAAAGCTGCTGTCTACCAACTACCAACTTTATCTGATTAAGGAAGGACTTTTTAAAAGGATACATATACTAAACACAAAAAGATTTATAAATTAAATCATGATAAAATGAAGAGTTTTTAGTCACTGAAGGACACCACAAAGAAAAGTAATAGAGAAGGAAAAAAAAAAAGAAATAGCAAAATATGTAGGCCTAATTAGAAATAAGAAAGATGGGGCTGAAGAGATGATTCAATGGTTAAGAGCACTGGCTGCTCTTACAGAGGACCTGGGTTCAAGCCGGGCGTTGGTGGCGCATGCCTTTAATCCCAGCACTCAGGAGGCAGAGACAGGCGGATCTCTGTGAGTTCGAGGCCAGCCTGGTCTCCAGAGCGAGTGCCAGGATAGGCTCCAAAGCTACACAGAGAAACCCTGTCTTGAAAAAAAAGTTTACACAGAGGACCTGGGCTCAGTTCCCAACACCCCACATCCAGTGGCTCCCATACTCCTGTAACCCCTGCTCTAGGGAATCCAACCTCCTCTTCTGGCCTCTGCAGGCACCTGCACTCATGTGTACACACACACACACACACACACACACACACACACACACACACACACACATTTTTAAATGATAAAATTTAAAAAGAAAAATAAATGCCCACAAAGCAAAGAGTAGACTTCCCAAAGGGAAAAAAATCAGAAGAAATGTGTGAATAGCCAAATAAACATATATATGAAGCACCCTTGGGCACTGTTGGTCAACCATCAATAAAAGTCTTGCCACTGAAAATGTGGTCTGTGGACTCATAGAGCCGGTGTCAGTCCAGGACCTCCCTCCAAATTAACTGATTTGGAATCCACATTTTAACCAGATCCCCAGGTAATTTAGATCAAGCTTGAGACATGTTGGTCTGGAGAAATTCTCACTCACATACAGCAGGAGGTGTGAAGGTCATATGAGCCCCTGGAATGTGAACCACGACCGTGACTATTTGGCAGGGAAATACATAAACACAGAGGATGTGTTGGCTTTGGCATCCCCAGGAACACCAAGACAATTCCTTTCTTGACCAATAGGTATTTTATTCCAGGATTTCTCCATGTTAGCATTGTCAAGGTTGGGGACCAGATCATCCTTTTTGTGCCATGTGCATGGATGGATGCTTAGCAACATCCTTCACCTCTACCCACCAGGTACCCATAGTACCTTCTAAATTGTGACCACCAAAAGCAATCCCTAGACACTGAGAACTGCTCTCCAATGGACAAGCTTGTTGCCTGAGAATATAGTCATCCAGACAACAGGATTGTTCTCTCCTTGAAAACAGAGCTTACCTTTCGATGTGATCTTCTTGCAGTCTCTAACACTTCATTTCAGGGGCCAGGAAAGCAGAGGAGGGAAACAAAACACATGATAGGATGCTAAACTGATGTCATAATCCCAAAGCTCTGATAGCTCTCCCCTTTCCATCTCCATCTCTGCTTAGGGAGTGGTGAGGAGGCACTGGGTGACAGGCTGTCCCTGGTCCTTAGTCACCCAGCATTTCTACCTGAGTTCTGGAGAGTAACTTAACCTTGTTATTGAGGATTGTCTTTCCAAGAGAGAAAGCAATGCCTCTTTACCCAAGTTTCAGGCCCTAGTGATTGTCTATAAATAAATAAATAAATAAATAAATAAATAAATAAATAAATAAAGTGTCTCTTACAAACTTTGTCCCCTGGAGAAGGGGAAAGGGTCACCATCCCCTGAGCAAATTGAGAACATGGGAAGAGGGGGGGGAGGAAGCTACGAGAGTGAGAAGGGGAAAAAAAGGAAGGATGCAGAGGTCATGAGGAAGCAGAAAGGTTGAGTCAGGTGTAGATTAGAAGAAAGGACATATGATAGGTAGGATTTTAGTGGGGGGTGGTAGGGGAGGAAGGGAGGGAGAAGGGAACTGGGATTGTTGTGTAATTCAATCTTGTTTCTAATTCAAATATATAAAAACTAAAAAAAAAAAGAGAAAAGTGTCTCAGCATTCATTTACCAACTGTATGTGTGTGGCACATGTTTATACATGTATATGCAATTTTGTATGATAGATGCATGTGCACCTGGATGTGAAGCCAAAGGACAGCCTCAAGCATTGTTCCCTAAGACACTGTCCACCTTTTAGAGACAAGGTCTCTCGTTGAACCTAGAGCTTATTCATTCAGCTAAGCTCACTGACCCATGAGCTCCTGGGATCCACCTGTCTCTACCTCCCCAGCACTGACATTACAAGCTGGTGTCACCACACCCAGCATCCTTACCTGAGTCCTGGGGATCAAATTGAGGTCTTCCTCATGCTTGCAAGGCAAACACTTTACTGACTAGGCCATCTCCCCAGTGCCCAGGGTAATTTTTAAAGCTGTGTTCAAGGTCCTTACACCAGGCATGTTTGAGAAAGGGCATTGCACAAGTTAGTCTGATGTATTAACCTGTCTGCAAAGGAGCCTGCATGCTTCTAATTGTTGTAAAATAAACACAGGGCTCTGAGCTCAGGGGAGGCTGGGCTTTGTCAGGGTCTGGCTTGATCTTGCCCATGTTGCCCTGCCTCTGAAAAATGAACAAGGGGCCCAGAATATGGAACTTGGCTCACAACAGGAAAAGGAAAGAAAAAAAGCAAGATTTGAATTTTAAAACCTTTTCCCAATACAATAGCAAAACTATTGAGTGTGCTGCCTGGGCACAGAACAGAAAGACCGCTCTAGACTATCAGGAGCTACTAGTACACACAAATAGAACAAGCTTTGCATTCCCATGAGACAAATCTAAAAGAAGGGACCAAGAAAACCAAGGTACATCTGAAATCAGGTGAGAGGTCAGCAAGCAAGAACTCTGGGGAAGGGCTGCTGCAGTGGAGAAGTGAGGTAGACTCTGCAGGCCGAGCAGGGTTGGAAGGGCTGAGAGCACGTGGTATCCTGGGAAGGACGGTCGGCCTTTTGTTCTAAGCTCAGTTGTTCCTGAAGTTTCCACAGTAAGTGTCCAGCAGCTCTCCGATCTAAGATACAATTAGAGGGGTTGGTTATATTTGGTTCCACACCTCTTAATTGTCTTTCCATCTAGAACAGCTTCTCTTGGATGGCAGGCATTCCAAAAGACTTCAGTTAATCAGTGAGCATTAATGTGGGGCTACAGCTAAAAGATGGAAAAGGACACGGTGGCTGCTGGCTCCTTAGACCAGCTTGGGAAATCTGTTGAGATACCAAAGGCTCTAGGCCCTAAATAGCAGCTACTTTGCAAAGTGTGTGTGTGTGTGTGTGTGTGTGTGTGTGTGTGTGTGTGTGTGTGTGTGTGTGTGTGTAAGCAAAAGAGAACACAAGTGTTGCCATTCTGGAGTCACTATACAAAGTCTCTCATTGGCCTGGAACTTACCCATTTGGCTAGGCTGGATATACAGGAAATTCCAGGGCTCTGCCTACCACCACTGTCCCAGCAAAGTTTTTTATAAAGGTTCTGGGATTCAAACTTGGATCCACTTTATCAATTGACTATAGCCCTGGCCCCTTGAGGTGTCTTTAGAACCACAGAGCAGAGAAATGCCTCAGAAGCCATTTGGTCTAGCTCCCTGATGCTGTAGGAGAGTTACCAAAAGTACTGGACAAGTTGAGAAATCAGCCAATCATTTACATGTGAGAAACATAAAACTCATGGAGACAGCTCATGTGACTTGTTACACATAGTCACAATCCTGAAGAGAAGAAGGAGCCTCTATCAAGATTTAACATTTCCCTGGCTCCTGGCTCCATCCAGGGCCCATTCCACCTTACAGAACATGTGTTAGATTCACCCACCATGCGGAGAATGGAGACACGTCCAACAAGACTTCCCAGTTGAATATGATAGCTGACAGCAACTCAGAAGACGGTGTGGGCTGTGGTGGACAACAGCCAAGGAGGCAGCTGCAGCTGCCTGAGTCTCCCATGAGGATGGAGGGCCAAGCCAGGAAAGCTGGTGGAGGCAGCCTACATACCGGGCCACGTACAGTTTCCAATGGCAGGCTGCAGGACTCCAAATCTCAGATAATTGACTTTGGACAGAGGTTTCCATGGATTTTTTTTCCTTGCCCAGAAAGGCAATCATGTCCCGGGAGTTCTGGTCAGCTGCAGATCATGTAATCCTTTTGGGCCTCAAAGAAAAAAGACATTTCTCAGAAATGTCCATCAGGGAGAACCAGGCTGCAACAGATCGGTACTGCCTCCTTTTCCTACATGGTTCTCTCTTCCCAGATACTCACTCCCTGCCCAGAAGCACAAAGTTCTTTCAACCAAGAAGCTGATCCAGTTGGGAGCCTTTCAAACACAGCCTTAGGCTAAGGGGCAGAAAGTCTTTTCTTCTGATTGCTTGTTTCCCTCTGCCTTGTTTCCCTCAGGAGGACCCACCTGGGACATCTCTTGAGACCTTTCTACTTTTTGAACAAGTCTAAAAAGCAGTGGTCAGTGCCACAACATGAATGAACCTTGACTCTAAGAATGAAGAAGACAGACACAATGGCCCAAGCATCAATGATTCCACTCATAATTGAAATGCCTAGAGTAGAGGAGCCCACAGATGAGGACAGTAGATTAGTGACTGTCAGGAGAGGATGGGAAATGGAGATCTTGGGACCAGTGGGATGGCTTGGTGAGTAAAGGCACTTGCCCTCAGGTTTGACAACCTCCATGGTAGAAAGAACCAACTCAGAAAAGTTGTTCTCTGACCTCCACAGGAACACCATCACACACACACACACACACACACACACACACACACACACACACACACACACACACACAAACAAACACAATAAAATAAATAAATAAATAATAAAACAAAAAGGGCTTTTTTTGTTTCTTTTTTTTTTTTTAAGGGAACTGATAGTGACTGGAAATGAATATGGCCTTTCTTTCTGGGATGACACACTGTGAATTAGATAGTGGTAATGACTGCTCAGCTGTGTGGCTGAACTAAAAATCCTAAATCATCAGCTTTGAGAGTGTCTGCTACTGTCCTCTCAGATACCACAAGAACTGGTGGGAATTCCTATTAAATATTTACCTGAACACCTCAGAAGCTTAGCCTCAAAGGAAGAAAACCCACTTTATCCAGACCCACCCAGAAACCCTATGGCTGCTCTGGAAACCTGTAGAATGGGAGCGTTTCTGCCACATGGGGCCTCAGGAAGGACCCAACATCAGGGAACTCTCTGAAGGGAAATGTGGCTGTAGCTCAATTCCAAGGGCACATCTGTGAATCCACTCTCAGAAGTGTGGTAGTATATTATTTATTATTTAATAAGGCTTGCCTGAGGGTTCAGAATGCAAAGCTAGCCACAAGTCATAGAGCCAGGAAGTGGTAATACAAAACTTTAATTCCAGCAGCCACACTATCTAGCCATAGAGCCAGGCAATGGTGACACACACCTCTAATCCCAGGACTCAGGAGACAGGCAGACGATCTCTGTTAGTTCAAGGCCACACTGAGTTACATGAAATTGATCCAGTCTAAAAGAAAAACAGTTCACACAAAGGAGATCTCAGCACTTGGGATACCTCACCTTTGATCCCAGGATTTGAGAGGTACAAAAGGAAGAAGCAAAGGGTCTCATGAAAGAATTTGTCTCCAGTCACATTGAGGAGAGGCAGCAGTCTAGGATAGCAGTCTGAGGCTTGGTGGAAAGCATTGTCTCTGAGGATTCATGGAGACAGGATTGCCATTTCAGTCTGAGGTAGAGGTAAGAGCTGGTGGCTTGGCTGCTTTGCTTCTCTGGTCTTCATCTTGACACTTGAACCCAAATATCAATCACTGAGTTTTAATTTTCATATTACACAGGAGTTTGAGGAGTTGCCCAATACATACTCTCCCAAAAGTCTGCTTTTTTATGAAAGAAAATCAAAAGTGGGCCAAGAAAAGGATGATTATATTGGGGGGCATCACGTATTTGTGTTTTGAATAAACCTGGGAGAAATGAGGCCCAGACCCCAAGGCACCTTCATTTCATTCACAGATGATGACTCTTCTCTATTGGAATCACCTTACCATGACACAGAATATACTACAGGGGCCTCATTATCTAGAAAAAGAAGACTGGTGTTTAATGAAACCAGCACCCCCATTTGAGAATTAGACATGTGAAGAAAAATTTGCCTGACTTCCCCAGCTGTCATTTTGTGAGCTTCGGGGCTGTATAGTAATTTTGTTGGAATTTACATTTGTATTTGACAAAGCAATCCCAAAAATTTCCACATGGTTAACATGATATCAAAATTCACAAAGTTCCAGTGGATAAAGGTTACTCTTTCTACCAAGGTGGACAATCAGGAGAATAGAATCCTCTCTCAGGTTAGAGGAGAGGAGAGAACTGGCAACATTTGCCTGGGCTGTGGAAGATGACATATGCCATTATTATGTCAGCCAATGTCAAGGTCATTGTTGGCTGGTACTCAAAGCTGCAGCTCAAACTCTTGGGATGATGGGAAGCATATTCTTCTCATTGTAGACGGTCCTCCAATGCTCACAATATGCCTGACCCATAAAACATCTCAGTAAGTGTCTTAGTTAGGGTTTCCATTGCTGTGAAGAGGCCCCATGACCAAGGCAACTCTTATAAAGGAAAACATTTAATTTGGACTGGCTTACAGTTATTGTCATGGCAGAAAGCATGGTGGCATGCAGACAGACGTGTGCCAGAGAGGTAGTTGAGATTTCTATATCTGGATCCAAGGCATCAGGAAGACAGTGAGACACTGGGCCTGGGTTGAGCATCTGAGACCTTAAAGCTCATCCCCAGTGACGTACTTCTAAAAAAGCCACATCTACTCCAACAAGGCCACACCTCCTCATAGTGCCACTTGCTATGGGCCTATGGAAGCCATTTTTCTTCAAGCCACCACAGTAAGTCATCACTGGATTCATGGATAAATTAAGAAGTTGATACAATGCTGTTCTCAGAGGTCCATGCATGGCCATATGAAGTATGATCTGCCACCTTACATGTGTTGAATGCAGATGTATTTGAAGTTTTTCTCAAGGACAATGCAAACCAGTCTCCTTTTTCAAAATACTGTGTTAGTTTGAGGGTCAATGAGATGTCTCAGCATCTTTGGCACACAATCCTAATAACCTGAGTTCAATCCTCAGAACACATATTTTTAAAAAAAAAAAATGGGATGTCATGGCATGTATCTGTAGTCTCTGAACTTCTACCTAGAAATCAGAGGCAGAGACAAGAGAACCACCCAGAAGCATGTTGGCCAGGTAGCTTGGAGTACACAGTGCAGCAGAAACAACACAAGGGACACCGCTTCAAGAGGGAAGAAAGAGAGAATCAACTTCTGAAAGTTTTTCTCAGACTTATATATGTGCTATGACATACACATATCTGTAGGTGAACCTGTAGCCACGCCTGCTTAGGGGCTGGCTACAGGTCTGCCTGACCACACCTGCGAGGGTGTGGTCAGGATGACGTAGAGGGAGAGGGTCAGGGCTTCGTTTCAGTTTTGTTTCCCCCTTTCGGCTTGCCTACAGACTGATGCCACGCTGGCTGGCTAGGTCGCTCTGTAAGTAAGGCTTTTCCGTATTAAATACCCTTATATTTCTACTTGGCTCCGATTGGTAATTTCCCACTATACATATCCATATTCAGACCTACTGCACACAAAATGATGATGATGATAGTAATAAATAATAATAATAAAAACACAAGTTTGACTGTTTGAACATGAAGCTACATTGGAGCCATTGAAATTTGAAACTCCAGATATTTGCTTGAGAAGTTAGCCAAGAACTGACAGCAATCCATACCCTGCCAAAGATCTGAGACACTGCCTGTTCCAGATAATGATGGCTGACATAGTTCTAATGACCTATGAATCAGGCATCGTTGGTCTCTCCACATCCACCCCTGCGCTGAAGTGAGACCTATGCATCTTATCTAATAGAGTAGCCAGTGACCACATGTGTCTATTACGCTCTTGAAATGTGGCAAGCTCAAACACAGATATGTATATAAATGTGAAATATACACTAGATATCACAGATGTCCTATGAAAAGAAAAAACTTTAAATATCTTAAGTATTTACAATGCTTACCTACTGAAAAGATAAAAATAATTGAGAATATACTAGATTGAATAACAAAATTTTTAATGTTTTCTAAATGTTTAACTTTTTATGTTTCATTTTGTATTTTAGTGGCTACTAAAATTTTAAGTTATAAATGCTATTCATAACACACAAAATTAAAAGCAACCAAAATGTGCATTGATACATGAGTGGCTCAACAAATCATGATAGAGCCGTACAGAGGAATCTCATCCAGCCTTCAAGAAAGAAATCCTGATGCTTCTGTTTTCATTTCTGGTGCTATGATAAAATACCCTGACAAAGAGAAACTTAGGAGTTAAGTGTTTATCTGGCTTACAGCTCCAGGTTACAGTTCACCTTTGCAGGGAAGTCTGGAGACAGGAGCTTGAGGCAGCCAATTGCGTGACGTCAACTGCCAAGAGCAGGGATCAACACATTTCCCTGCACTGCCCGCTTGCTTGTGCTTACACTTAGCCACCTTTCCTCATACTTAGAGTTTAGAGCCCAATCCATGAAATGGTGCCACCCACATTCAAGGTGAATCCTCTCTCCTCCATTAACAGTCAAGGCAACCCCCCACAGACCAACCTGATCTAGATAATTCCTTACCAAGCCTCCCTCTTCCCCAGATGCTTTAGGTTGTGTGGAGTTCACGCTTAAAACTAACCAGCACACCAATGCTTGCTACTGTGCAGATGAACTCACAAGACATTATGCCATAGTCCACGTGTCAAAGAACAAACACAGTAAGATTCTACATCAGCGAAGTGCCCAGGCTAGCCAGGATCATAGGATAGAAAGCAGAACAGAAGCTCCTGGGAACTTGAGGGACCAGGAAGTTACCATTCAAGGCCCAAGTCCTAGTTTGAAAAACTGAAAAAGGATGAGGATATCAGTGATGGGTACACACAATGTTAAGTAGACTTAATACCCTTAAGCAGTATGGTTAAAATGGTAAATTGTACCTTGGTTTTACTAAAATAAAAAAATATAGTTAACTGAAAAGAATTTTAATGGGTTCCAAAAATAAGGATGATGTTCATTTTATTAGATTTTTGGTTTGCAAATTAAAAAAAAAGAAAAGAGTTACTCATTGCTTCTCAAATTTGAACTCAACAAATGAAGAGAACCTTTCTCTATGACAAGGCAGAACTTTCTAAGTCACACAGCAGACATTCAGAAGTGTTGCCTGTGGGGTCCTGAGGAGCCAAGACCTGCTTATGTCTGGATAAGAGTCAACCTGAATAGAGAGTTTGATGAGGCAGAGGAGGGGAGAAATGCAGTCTAGTGAGAGAGGAAAGAGATAAGAACAAGAAAGCCTGCCTCAAGGACTCCGCCATAAGTTAGGTTAGAAGGTCCAGAGAACATATGAGTCTGGGTGAAAGCAGAGCCGCATGACCCGTGTCACACAGAGCAGGGGAAGATCTCTTCTCCTTCCACTTGGGCAGATGACCTTCAAAGATGGGTGATTGTAGGAGCAAAATCTACCCCAGGCATAGAGGTTAGCATTACCATTAGCCCCGGTCATGTAACAGATGTAGAGGGTGACATGGGAACTACCTGCTGACCACAGACAACAGGCCCATTGTAGTTGGAGGAGAAGCTTCTCTTTATAGTCAGAGAAATATGTGAGAATGTTAGAAGTGAGTGGGAGACTCCTGTGAGCCGGTGGGAGAATGAGAACAGAAATGCCGTTTATGATGGTAGTGTGACTGAACTGGCACTCAGACCACCAACATTGGCAAGGAGGTGTTGCATGTTTTCCAGAGATGCCTGGGTTTATTCTAAAGAAAAAAGTAACCCATGATGCCAAAGGATGCTTAGGTAGAGTAAGTTGAGGTTCCCTCCAAAAACAAAAGTTCAAGGCAGGGTGATTTGGTTCTGTTGGAAATGGCTCTGATCAATGGTAAGGAGGAAATTGTCATCCAGAGGGGTTTGTGTAAGAAAAGACTCCAAGCAGTAAGCTAGGAGCACCTCTCAGAGGCAGAGAAGTCTGGAAGGGAAATGGGGGGAGGGGTTCTTGTTTGTGTACAAGTATGGTGTGGTACTTGTATGTGACCCTGTACCCATGCCCAAAGCCAGCAGGACGAAAGATGCTCATCCAGTCTAGGGCTAGGGCAGCTGGTACAAGGGCCAACTAAACTTACAAATAAAACCTGAAACTGTCAGGAACATATTCACTATAACTAGTGAAAATAAAGAGCAAGACGCTTGTGGAGTAGTTCAAGCAAAATTACATATTGGGAGACTCAAGGGTGCAGAGGAGAAAGGTCTTTCTGTATCCTTCCCCCAAGATTCTCCTCACTTCTGTCCAAGAGAAGGAGGCAAGAATTTGCTGGAACCAGACTCCAGGAAGGCCAATGGGTTGTTTCCTAAGGGACTCCATCTCTGTTAACTAGACTGTGTACTTGACTCATCTTTTCCTGCTCCTATGTAAAATGAACTGAAATCTTTTCCCAGGATGGAAATGGATCTGATAGGACTGGGGGATAGCTCAGTTAGTAAAATGCTTGCAGCACAAGCCTGAAGACCCAAGTTTGATATCCAGAAGCAACACAGAAGATTCACACCCTGGTACACACCTGTAATCCCAGGGCTTCGGAGGAAGAGTAAAGAGGATCAGGGACCTCACTGGACACTGAACGGCAGTCTAGACTAATTCTCATGCTTCAGGGTCAGTGAGAGACCCTGTCCCAAACAAACAGACAAACAAATAAATAAAGTGGAGCACAGCTGAGGAAGACACCAGATGCTGACTTCTGGCCTCCATTTGCACACACACCGATAGACAGACAGACAGACAGACAGACACATACACACACACACACACACACACACACACACACACACACACACACACACACGAGATCTGGCTGCATAACCTTCCTCTGCTCTGTTTGTAAAACCTCTCTCGATCACCCACCTACCTGCCTCATGTCCTGCAGAGATTACGACACGCGAATTCTTCTGAATCATGAAACACAGTGAAGCTTTGATGGCTTCTGTAGTAGCGACCATTTTCATCTCTTTTATGATGGTCATTATGCTCTTTAAAAGAAGTGTGCTAAACTTCCTAAGATGGAATTTTTGCCACACACACACACACCATTAAGATGATCAGAGGGACACGAGACATTCTGTTCTTTCTAAATGGGAATGAAAGCCAAGACTTCCAGGTGTCATTACTGTCTTCTGATCCCTGTTACAGCTGATCCTTCCACAGTCCCAAGGCCTTCCAGATCACCAAAGGTGGCTTGGGCTGTGTATGTTACCTTGTCTTTGACCTCTGTAAGTCTGGGATCTGGCTGTGACCCGGTGAGTAGTGAAGTGTACATTCCATTAACCATTTGAGCCAGAAACACTTGACCCAGACCACTTGAACAATCACAGCCAGTCCCAAACCCTCCCTGTGCCTGCCCTCTCCTCCCCCAACTACAGATCCAAGGACAGGCCAGCATAGTAGCTTTTGTCCAAGTGTAAAAGGAATCACAGCAAAACTACTCCATGGGTCATTCTGCTGTAAGCCAAAGTCCTTTAGGAAGACCACGGTAACAAGAACTCATGGCCTGACTGATTCCCTTCCCCAGTGCCCTCCTAGCACCCTCCACCTGCACACCCTCCTGGCCTCTCCCTGATGCAAAAGCAGTAATCATTATGATGTCCTTCATGGGATTCTGTCATTTCAGAGTTAAACTTTGGTAGGATTACCAAAAACAAAAACAAAACAAAACAAAAACAAAGTGCAAACAGTCAATCTCTTACGCAACCTTGACTAAACAACAGGGATTTTTCAAATTTCATCCCTCATCCTATGAACCGTCTCTGTTGGCATCTGATCCTGACTCAAGTTTGTACTGAGCTGTCTCTCCTATTTCCTTAAATCTGTCAGAACATGTGGCTAAACCTATCTTTTTGATCCAAGGTAAATGAACATTCTTCCTACCATAGTGCACTGGCAGCCAGAGAAGGTTGCAGATTGGGAGATGCAGGAGGAGAAGAGGGAAGAAAAGGAGGAATACAGGAGAGGGGGCAGACTGAGAACAAACAAGACGTTCACTTCAAAGGCTCCATCCCACTCTTCAACCCGGGCCCCATTCCTAAGAGCCATTCATCGGTGAATTAAATCATGGATGTGGTTAGCACCCTCAAGACCCAGCTGCTTCTCAACAGTGCCGCCAACTAGGAACCAATCTTTCAACACAGCAGCCTTTTGGGGAAACTTCACAGCCAAACTATGCCTACATGTTTCACATTCCCATTTGTTCATTTGTTGCTGTAACGTGTGAAATGAGACATTTTTACCAAAAACAAGTTCCTGATGTGTCTCAAAACTTCAGACCTGCCCAAGAGGCTAAGGGGGCCCATGAGTTCAAGGCCAGACTGGGCCACATAGCAAGACCCGGTCCAAAAATCCAATAAAATAAACAAGGAATAGTGGCACACATTTACCTGCAATCCTGGCACTTAAGAAATAGGAAGATTAGAAATTCCAGATCATCTCTGGTTATATAGCAAATTCAATGGTGGCCAGGGATACAAAAGACCCTGATTCAAACAAACAAACAAAAAATAAAATAAAAATATCAAACATGTCTCCATGGGTTTGCATCCCTCTAGTCCAGCAGCATGAACTGGGGCTACACAGAACAAACCCCCCTAAGGAACAGAGTATGAACAGTGTAGCCAGCCACAGTTCCCACCATTCTCTTGGGTCTGCCTGACCCTGACCTAAGAGCTTAGCTCCATGTATGTTATGGTTTTTCTTACAGTAGACAGATATTTTTATTTGCCTCTGTCCGGAGTTGAACACATAGAGTTCACAAAAGCTGTGTGTGGTGGAATGAGAACCATCCCTTATAGGCTCCAGCATTTAAACACTTGACCCCAGTTGGTGGCACTACTTGGGGAAATCTAGGAAGTATGGCCTTCCTGGAGGAAATGTGTCACTGGGGATGGGTTTTGAGGGGCGCCTCTCACCATTCCCAGTTTGCCCTCTCCGCTTGCCATTTAAAACGTGAGCTCTCTGCTTCCTACTTCGGCCACCATGCTTGTAACCATGTTGCCATGATGTGTTATGATAAAGTTTTCCACCAAAAGCCACCAAACCCCACCCCCACGTGTGTGCTTTAAGCCAGCCACCCGCCTGAGTTAGGGCCCCAAATAGTACACAGAGACTTCTAATATGTACAAATGCTGCTTGGCCAATGA
This sequence comes from Cricetulus griseus, assembly GCF_003668045.3. Taxonomy (NCBI): domain Eukaryota; kingdom Metazoa; phylum Chordata; class Mammalia; order Rodentia; family Cricetidae; genus Cricetulus; species Cricetulus griseus. The sequence continues at coordinate 182,942,192 of NC_048597.1, forward strand.
CTAGGATTTCTCATCTGCTAGCTCAGTCTTAATTATCATAAAATATATATAATATATAAATCTATATATTTTATAAGACTTATCGGACACCTTCCATTGGCGTCCTCCCTTGCCGATGGATCACATCGAGAATCTGGAGGAAGAGAGGAGGGGAAAAGGGACCCCTTCCTGCTTGTCCTTCCTTAAATATGAGTCTCCCTGCTATGTCACTTCCTGCTTTGATCACCACATCTTTACTACATTTTCCAGAATCCTCTTTGACTCCTAGTCCCGTCTAACTTGCTGCCTCATTGGCCAAACAGTACTTTATTCAACAATCAATAAGATGAACATACACAGAAGTACATTCCCCATCAATGCTGTCCCCACCAGTATGGACTCCTACCTCCTGGAACCTTTATCCATAATAAACTCTATTCTAAGTTGCCTTGGTCATGGTGTTTTTATCACAGCAACAGAATAGCTAGTACACCAAGTTTAAAGAAATGTGCACATGCATGGTCCTTGACACACATGAAACGTTTCCCCAACAATTTTGCAAACAAATTGTGTCAAATTTTAAAATATACAAGTCAAAGTGTCCTCTCTTCATTCATTCTGCCTGGTGATATGCATCTGCTCCCATATCTAGCCTAAGATTTCAGGCCCTACTGATACTATTCTTGTGCCTCCCCCTAGCAATTTTGAACTATTTTCTTTCATGATATAATTCTCTGTCTTTTACTTTTCATTTATCTCTTACAACTAGACCAACAATCTACAACAGCTACAGTTTAGTCTGGTGCTGAATCTTAATCATTAATATTTGTCATTGTCATTATTCATTCTAAAATGTCCCTATAAGAGGAAACGCTGCAGCTGAGAAGAAGGCACGGCTGTCAAGAGCACCCGCTGCTCTTCTGGAGGACCTAAGTTCAGGTCCCAGAACCCACATCAGGCAGCGCACAACCTCTTGTAACTCCAGGCCCAGGAGATCCAGTGCCCCCTTCTGGCTTCTGCAAGCACCTGCACTTATGTATACCTATATACAGACACACACACATCCACACATACAATTAAAAATAAAAAGAGAACAATTGACTTGGTCATATATATAATCAAATCTCTTTATGGCTAGCCTTAATTTAGCATCACAACCAAAAATGACTAGCAATCGTCGTTTATAATTTATCCTGACTGCTATGTTATAAAAAAAAGAATTCAAGGAGAGATGTGATCCCAGGTGCCACCCAGCAATTCAGTAAACTGACACACACTATTATGAGTTGGAAAATCTGTGTGACAGTATATATTTTGAATAGTATTAGGAACATGCTGACATTTCCTCCTGGAGGGTCAGGCTGTGTATACATTTCCAGAATCATCTTAGCCCAAACAAAACTGATCCCCCTTTAGGAAGAATCTTTACTTGGTAAAGTTCAGAGTAAATGAGAGGGTGAAGAAAAGACTTTTTCACTTAATGGATATCTGTGGGAACAAGATGATTATTGGCACCATTACGACTATGTCAGATCCTTCAGGCTAGGAAAGCGATGGGTTGGAAGGAAGGGAGAAGAGAGCGCAGAAGGGGTGGAGGAGGTAGAAGAGACCCTATCCTGGCCCTGAGAACCTAACAAAATGATGAGGGCTGCAGGCAGCAAAGTTTTGACAGGTCCATGAAAGATAAGAGATGCAGGGGAACAAATCTTCATAGTGTGATTGTATTAGTCTGGATTCCCTAAAGGAACAGAACTGATAGGAGTGTGTGTGTGTGTGTGTGTGTGTGTGTGTGTGTGTGTGTGTGTGTGTGTGTGTGTGTGTTTATTGTGGTCCAAGAAGTCCAACAATGGCTGTACCCTGACAGAAAGACCAAGGATCCCATAGTTGTTCCGAGTACAAGACTGGGTGTCTCAGCAGTCCCAATCTAATGCTGGAGTCCCAGAGGATTCCTAGAGAGCTGCTGGTTTTCAGTCTGTGTCAGCACCCTCAGAAAGTAGGTTCTAACACCAGCAAGGGGGCATCTCTGGAACAGAACAGATGAACTTGCCAGCCAGGGCTAGGGCAAACAGGTCAAAAAGCAACAGCTTCCTATAGACGTTTACAAAGTGGAGTCAGAGATAGGTTGATAAACAGTAGTTTAACGGGGAAAAGTACTCACACAAGGGAGCCAGTGACCAGGTTTGCACCTGAGCCGGAGGGACCCATAAAATGCTTCCTAATCAGCTCAGGCAGGTGAAAGGGGGACAAATGCATGCCTCCCTCCTTCTTAAACCCTTGTTATATAACTCTGACCAGGCCAAGCAGGCATGGTCAGCAGTACCTCTAAATCAGGGTTTCTCCCTACAATTCCCCTTTTAGTCTAAAGAGGATTTAAACTTAACAGTGTAAGTTATCTATAATTAACGATCATAAACATGAATTACAAGAAGATATAATAATCTACTTATATCACATCCTAACTATACCTATTCCATCTAAACCCTAAAGTCATCTGAAAGAGATGTCCAAGCCTGAGCACCTCCTTCCAAACCCAACCCTAAACAATAGGAAGCTAGCCCTAACTAGGTGTACATTATCCTTAGTGTCAACAGTGGGGAAAATGGGCGTAGTATTCTCCAAGTTACTTCCTGCTAAAATGGGACAATGATAGCCTCGTGGGGTCCCGTAGGAAGAAAACGTTGGAGTAGTGAAAGTCTTGAGTTGATTATCTGCAACATATGTATCCAGTCCATGTTTGGAGGGAGATGCTTGGTTGAAGGTCTTGGTTGAAGTCCTTATCTTGATTGACATCCTTGTGTTGATTGAAGTCAGTACCTGAAGCTCTGGCCAGAGTGTCAGTTCAAATGACTCAAGTTGGATCCAGTGGACTCAATGAGGTGGGGCCCATTTTCTTTCCGAAGAGTTGAAAGATTGCTGTTAGGAAGTTCTTCATTGGCTGTGGGGAATTTAAACATTAATGTTAGTAGAGAAATTTTAACCTTTATATGTATGCATACTGGGAAAGGCAACAATAAGGAAAATAATAATTATGAGGGAATTTATACTTTCACAGAAAGAGCCAAGAATAGACAAATGACAGTCCCCAATTTTTTTCTTATTCTGTATTACATCAATTGGCTTCTTGATATAGTACAGATACTCTCAGTTTTATTTTAGCAACATGCTGGGATTTAGAGGAGGAAAGCCAAATCCACCTCTAAAGCCAGCATTGGTTTAATTGAATAGGGACTAGGAAATAAAGAGAAATAGATTTCATGTAGAGACATTTTTAGAGTTTACCATATGACAAATTCCTTTTATTTGATGGTTCTTTTTGGATAACTACTTTCTCTTCTTTAAGTATCCACCCATTCATTGTCTTTTTATTTCCTGGAGATGAGTTTTCCTGTGAAGATAAAAACAAAACACGCCCCTTTCCTTTGTGAGGTTTCTATACAGTTTATGAGATATGCCTTGATGGATGACCTGTCATCTCTCCTCATAGAGAGGTTTTGGGTTTCTCCCTACTGCTTCCTTCTTCTATATCCTTGTATTTATGCAGACTGTGTGGTTCAAATTTAGGGAGTGTCTTCTTACTCCAAAAAATCCATCCAAGAAAAACTCCTCACAATGTGCCCAGATGGTTGGGTCTTAACTAATTACACAAGCAGTCAAGCTGACAAACAAGATTAGCTATCACAGTGACATACAACTACCATTGTGGATATGTGTGGGCATGAATATGTGTGTATTCATGTGTAGGGTACACATGCATGTGGAGGCTAAAGGACGCCCTTCAGTAGCATTCCTCAGGAGCTGTCCACCTTATCCTTATTCTTATTCTTTTGTTTCTGTTTCACTTAATTATTTGTGTGTGTGTGTGTGTGTGTGTGTGTGTGTGTGTGTGTGTGTGCGCGCGCGCGCGCGTGCATGTAGGCATAGGTGCCTGTGTGTGGAGGTGCCTTTGAAGGCCAGAAGAGGGTACTGTATCCCACTGGAGCCGGGGTTAGAGGCAGTTGTAAGCTGTCATATGGGTTCCAGGAACCAACTTTCAGTCCTCTGTAAGAGCAACAAGTGCCCTTAACCACTGAGCTATCTCTCCATTTTTTCTGAGATATTGTCTATTCAATGGCTCAGAGCTCACCAGTTAGGCTAGTAAACTGCCTAGCCAGGGAGCCCCAGGGGCCTGCCTGTCTCTATGCCCATCACTGAGATGATAAGCTCGAGCCTCTCTGTCTCGCTTCTTCCAGTGGATCCTGAGGATCAGACTCGAGTTCTTCTGCATTTCCAAGTGAGCCATCTGCCCAGCTCTTGAATGTGGTTTTTTTTTTTTTTTTTTTTTTTTTTAATTCTCCATTATTTCAGAGGAAGAAACTAAGTCCCCGAGGGGTTGATTTTCCAGAGAACACACATCAGACAAGAGTTGCACCAGCTGTTGTCCTGCATGGGCCCTTCAAAAAGTTTTCAAAGTTTCAGCATTTCACTGACTTCTTGGCATTGGAAAGTCACTTCAGAGTTACATGTACATGACCCTTCCTTCTCAGCAAGTGAACAGGAAAGCTTGAAGCAGCCTGTTTTAATAAGTAGTCATGCCACTCACTGAGCACCTACTGTGTGCTGGACACTGTACATACACAATTCCATTTGCTTCTCACAGTGATCCCATGGGATAAAGCAGGTGACGTTACTCCTGCTTTGTGGATAAGAAAACAGAGGTGCACAGTCTGTCCTTCGCCTGTGTCTTCATCTTTAGTGCTACTGTACCACAACACTACAAACTGGAAAATTATGAAGAATAAATCAATTTCCCACACTTCTAGAGGCTCCAAGTCCAAGACCATGTGCACAACAGTTTGGTGTCTGGTGATGACTGCACCCTCTAGATGGAAAAGCCAGCTGGAGTGGCTTTGTAGTACTTTTTTGTCAGGACCACCAGCCCACAAATAACACAGAGACTTATTATTAATTATGAAAGGGCCTTTAGCTTAGGCTTGTCCCCATTTCTATTAATCTATGTTCTGCCACATGGTTCGGTTACCTCTGCTCTGTACTGTATGTCTGACATCTTCAGAGTCTCACTGGTGCAATCCATATGCCTAGATTCCTCCTCTTCCTCTCTCTTCCCCAAAATCCCGCCTATCCTCTCCTACCTACCTATTGGCCATTCAGCTCTTTAATTAAGCCAATCAGAAGGTGCCTTGGCAACGACATATCTTCACAGTGTACAAGTATTCTTCAAGTGGCACTGCCTCCAGCATAATCCATAAAACATTTTTTTAGTGCCTCCCTTACATTTGTGCAGAAAGAGCCCCAATGGCCTTATCACCTCTTAAAAGCCTTCAAATGACAGCATCCTCCATCAGATTCCACGGGCCTACACAACTTCCTCACCCTTTGCTAACTGCTCCTTTCATTCACCCACAGCCCAGCCAGAGAACGGTTCCTATCTCCCCATGCATGGCACTTGCCAGCAAGTTCCAGCCTCTACTGGTCAGTGAGGGAATGCCTTTCCACTGCCACCTCACTCTGTGAATGAGCAGCCGTTCTTGCTACTTTGGTACAGCACTGGAGCTCTGGCACTCATCCTGCTGGAGGAATTGCACCCCGGCCCCGTGTGCTCACTCCCACCCCTGTGCCTTTTATCGCTCTTACTGCTTTCTCTGTATTTGTCCTGTCTTCTATAACCTGATAGTGGAAAGACACGAGCTTCATAGCCCAGAACCTAATACATAGCAGGCTCTATGACAGACACTGAATTGCCCCATCTACTGCTATGTACTGACTCAGCCTTCTCCTTGCTATTGGTAATGCCAGTCTTGACCCTGGACTGGGGAATGACTACCAACTGGGCTGTGTAATGTGGACTAGTCCAGCCCTCTGCCCCGCCTCCTTCTGCATCTCATCTCACACCATCTTACATTTACTGTTTCACTTTAAAAAGGAAAGAAAAGCTCTGGGCTTGTTTAACCTTAATCCTGGCAATACAGAAACATAGTTTTCTTCTGGTTTCTTACCCAGAAGGCTATACGAATCTGAACCAGCTTAAATAGACAAGTCATCTAGCATTCCCTTAGAATTCAAGTAACTGCCTATGGACCCAAGAGCACTTTCTGACACTATCCTCCATTCCCATAATCCCCAATCTCCACCCCCACCCCTGGGCTCTGTGAATTGCATGAGTCCCACCAGCACTACAGCCTTGTCCCAAGAAACCTGCTTCATTCTGACCACTGTGAAGGAAACACAAGTGAGTCCTGGAGAAGTGTCCTTCCCAGCTCTAGGACTGACTGAAGGCCAGAGAGCTAACTTTTAAGGACACATGGAAGAATCCAGTCATCAAGGCACATATGATTTATATGTAGCGTGGACATTAATGCACAAAATTAGAGATGAGTGAGCAGCCCTGAGTGTTCCACAAAGTTGTTCTCTGATTGTCATGCATGCCCGTTTGCATGTCAGAATGGCTTACGGCACCAGAATGGAGTTGGGTTTTTTTGCACTGAATTTGATTTTTTAAAAAACTCTATTAGAATACCTATGTCAATTACTGAAGTTTTCAGGGCCCCTTGTGTTTAATGCAGGAGGCAAGACTACCCTTGCACCAGACTAGTCCTGACCAAGGCCAAGTGACATGGGGGTGCTGAAAGTCCCACCTCATCCCTGAGTGAAATGTATAACAATAACAGAAAGCATGCCACCTGTTCCTAAAGTCACCCAACAGAACCTCTTCTACAGTCATGGTCATTTGGCTCAAGGCCAGTGAGTGGGTCTAAACCTTGGTTAGAAGCAGGAAACACCAGAAAAGCATGAATAATCCCAACACTGAGCTGGGGTGTGGTGGTGCAGGCCTTTAATCCCTGTACTCAGGTGACAGGATCTCTGAGTTCAAGGCCAGCCTGGTCTGCTGAGGTAGTTCCAGGACAGCCAGGCCTATACAGAGATACCCTGTCTCCAATAATCAAAATCAAAAAAAAATATAATAATCCCAACACTCACTTTACTAGCATCTGGAAGAGGAATTTGGTACCTGGAATTGGAACCCAGAACCTAGAAACTGAACCCAGCTCTCAGAAGTTGAATCCAGCATCAGAATCTCAAAAGTAGAACCTAGCATCTAAAAGTAGCAATGCATCTTAGCTTGCCCCAAAGGGAAAAAAAATGTGCCCAAGGACATGGGATTTTCTCTATTTGAATCAGAGACAGTCCAGGGCAATTTGGGGTGATGGTCCCTCAAGTTCTGTTTCTCTGTGTGTAAGCCTGACAGAGACCCACTAGTGTGTAAACACTTCCAACAAATTGGCTGTGAATCCCCCAATCCTGGAAACCATATATTTCACTCAACAGTTAGAGGGATATAGGTAAATATAGAAAATGAAAGCAGATTCTCTGAGATGGTAACTTCTTGCTCTGGGCAGACACTGGGAGGAAAAATGGCTGGAAAGCACAGATCAGGCCTCTAAACTGAGGGGGGGGCACCAAACAGTCCTATAAAACACTCAAGCCAGCCTCTGTTTAGGTACTGCCAGCCTCAAGCCTCCCTTCTCCTGAGGGGAGAGTTGTTGCTTTCCCTTTCTCTGCCCCTTGGTCTTCTGTCTTCTTTTTCTGTTCCCTGGACCATACCCCATGAACCAACAGACAACAACCAATAATCCCTTCCACATTTCCCTCAAACCAAAAACATTGTTTAAGGGATGATGGGAAACCATTGTGGACTGACCTCCATGGCAAGCTGAAGGTTAAGAAATAGGTAAACATAAAATCCAAGAATCAACCTGGTTTGAAAATAAGGTTTTACAACAAAATTACATGTTATTGAGAACAAAAGAGTAAGTAAGTAGGGACACCCCCACATCTCAGAAAAGCTATGCTAGCTTGCGTGGACCCTAAGAGTGGGCAGGCAGAAAGGACATGGACGGGAAAGAGTCACCTGAGGCAGTGCTCCAGCCCTGGAGAGGGCCATGTTAGAACATTACTGGGCTCTGGGCTCTGGGCTCTGGGCTCTGGGCTCTGGGCTCTGGGCTCTGGGCTCTGGGCTCTGGGCTCTGGGCTCACATCACTCTAACAAGAAAACTCTGCCTTATTCTTTGACCTCGTCGTGGTTGTCTGTGGTAGCAATCAGAGGGTTAATTGAACAAAATCGGAGATAGATTTGAGGAGACAGCAGTATATTAAATTAGGAGGAAGCATTCCCACGGTTTTGATTTACTTTTACAGGAAGAAGCCAAATATTGGACATCTTCTATTATTTCACTCTTGCCTGCAGGGTAAATGAGAGATAAACTTGCAGAAAATTCTGAAAAAGCTGCTTTAATCCCCCAGAGTCTTGGGGATGATGTTTTCACTTAGGGACAATAAAAGGTCAGTCTTTAAATGCAGACAGACACACCTTAGCAACTCTCTCAAGAATCTCCAGGTAGTAGGGGGTGGGAGAGCTCACTGTTTTAAATCTGAGATCTCCGAGAGAATTGCAAAGGGAAAATCCATTTTGCTTTTATTATTTTTTTTTTAATAGGAAAGTTGTTTTTAAACTTCCCTATTCTCCCCATGGTCCAGGCATGTTTGCTGGGTTACTGAGAGACTGTGAAATTAAACAGGCTTTTCTAACAGTAAAAAAAAGTTCTAGGCCCTCTGAGAAAGCTATCTAACAGATAATGAAGACCCTCTGGGGCACACGATGGATGCTTCATCAAGCGTTCCCATTTCCGTGGGAGTTAAAGCTGATGCTGGAAGACTCACCCAGGCAGCTTGGACCAAACTAAAGACAGCAGCCAGCATGGGAACTGTGATCCCCAGCCACAGAGCTTCCACAAAGGGAACAGAAGTTCTTCTGGTAGCTGGCTGTGGGCCGATAAGGCATACCACAGTAGCCCTTCCCACTCAGTATCAGAAACCCCATTATACAGATGAGAAAACTACAAATCACAAGTGTTCTCTGCCTTGTCTGAAGCAGTAGGGGCTGAGTAGGTATGAGACAGCCTGGTTCTGTGCTTCCCGGCCCTCTCCTTATTTACTGTTCCCAAAACAGCAACGCCAGTAGATACAAACCAAGTCCGCCCCCCTCTGACGGACCTAGGAAATGCATTGGCTCCACTTCCCAAGAGTTCTCTGGGGATCTACAGAAGAAAATGAGACAGTCGCCAAGGAATTTAAACTCTGAGGTGAAATCACTTCCTCCAAGTTATTATTTATTTAATGACAAAGATATGCCATTAAAAAAAAGTAGCCTGTGCATGCTAACCTTTGGGAAGACCTGAGTCCGTCAACAATTATATGTGGAATATTGAAAGATTATAGAGGGCAGTTTTCCTTCACCTTCACTCCTTTCTCCCCGTGACAGTTTTAAAAAGTCACGTTCATTTATTTTATCATTTAGACACATGTTTCAACCCTGGGCTCCAGTGCGGGCTCTGTCTGAGCACAGTCATCTATAAGCAAGCTTGCCTCTCTGAAGGTGGACCCCAAATGTACCCTGGCCCCTTTCCACACTTAGAACATTTTTGTAGAAGCCACTCCCTCCCTCCCCCCAAATCTGAAACTATTTTCCAGGTCTAGCATGCTGTGGGCCCTTTTCTTTTCTTTTCTTTTCTTTTCTTTTCTTTTCTTTTCTTTCCTTTTTTGGTTTTTCGAGACAGGGTTTCTCTGTGTAGCTTTGGAGCCTATCCTGGCACTCGCTCTGTAGACCAGGCTGGCCTTGAACTCACAGAGATCTGCCTGTGTGGTCCCTTTTCTGAGTCCAGATTGCTTAAATAAAAGGGAAGCTGGGATAGACTTATGAGAGATTTGACCTTTTTGAAAAAAAAAAATATGAGGGGCATCTTTTAAGAGTGAGGGTGACTGGTCAGAATAGATCTAGAGGAGAGAATGTGTGCTTCTAAAAGTCCTTAGGTTTTTTGCCTAAAAAGTTGAGTTTTAGAAAGTTGAGTTCCTGGGCTGGGGATGCAGCTCCTTTGATGGAGCGTTTGCCTGGTATTCACAAAGCCCTGGGTTCCATCTCCAGCATTTCATAAACCTGGAGTGCTGGTGCTCATCTGCAATCCCAGCATTTGGAAGGTAGAAGCAGAGAAATGGGGAGTTAGAGGTCGCCCTCAACTACATACAGCATCGGAGGCTAGCCCTGACTACTTGAGACCCTGTCAGAAAGATGGGGGGGGGGGGAAGGGAGGAGAGATTGAGGAAGAGAGAGAATGAGAGAGAGAGAGAGAGAGAGAGAGAGAGAGAGAGAGAGAGAGAGAGAGAGAGAGAGAGAGCTGAGTTCCAAAGACTACTCAGAATAAATAGAAGAGGGTTCAATGTATGGTTGATTTCAGCTAATTTATTGAACTGATGATAGAAGCACATGGTATACATTTCAAAAGAGAAAATATTTTACAGTAGAAAGTATCTGGACCTGGGCCACCTGGCTCACCAGCCCTGATACAACCTTGCCAGCTTATATCCTTTGGGATATTTTCTATTCTTCTTTCCAGTTTGTAACCACAGAGCATACTACACAACCTGATCTATACATTACTCTTCTATCTCAACCATATATCTCAGAGTACCTCCTTCCAAACGTAGAACTGATACAAGTAGGAACAGCATACTGCATCCCTGGCAGCATCCTGTGATGTTGTAGCCTTGGAAGTAGTTGCCAGATGATTGCTCATTCTTGGGATTAAAAGACCTTTTCTTCTTTGGAGGTGCCACCAACCCATGTCTGGAAATGCTCTGGGAATCTTCTCTTCATGCAGCTTCTAATCTTGCCTTCTTTCATGAGATTGGCTGACACACTTCACCTATCTACATTTCAATTTAACTTTCTTGAGTGAAATTTTCTTCTTTAAGAAGAGAGAATCTTGATGTGAGTTTAGCTCCAAGGAGAATTTGATGAGGCTTAATTTAAAAGCAAGCCGAACTCTCTTGGGGTGAAACAGGTGCTATGGAGGAAGAGTGAACAGAGAGCAGCTCTGGGGACCCAGTCTGCAGAGGCCAACACAGGACTAACCCCTGAGCTCCTCACCGTGCTGGCCTTGGTTCCTCTCAAACTGTTCAGTGTGTGTGTGTGTGTGTGTGTGTGTGTGTGTGTGTGTGTGTGTGTGTGTGTGTGTTCTTAAGTAAGCATGCGTACATGTGCACACATGTGTTGGCCAGAAGGCAATTTCAGCTGTCAATCCTCATGTCCAGTTTGAGATAGGACCTTTCTGTAGCTGGAGGTTTCTTGGCCTGTCTACCAGTTCCCAAATAACCACTCTAAGGCTTAGTATTAATTATAATTGTTTGGCCAATGGCTCAGGTATATTACTGACTAGCTCTCACAATTAAATTAAACCATTTTTACTAATCTGTGTATCACCACATGGCTGTGGCTTACTGGTAATATCCTGGCATCTTACTTGTATGGTGGCTACATGGCTTCTCCTCAACTCCACCTTCTTTCTCTCCATAACTCTGTTTGGATTTCCTGCCTAGCTATATTCTGCCTGGCCATTGACCAAAACAGCTTTAATCATCAACCAATAAAAGCAACACATATTCACAGCATACAGATGGACATACCTCATCATCTCCCCTTTTCTTTCTAATTAAAAAGGAAGGTTTTAACTTTAACATAGTAAAATTATATATAACAAAACAGTTATCAAGCGAGAATTGCAGTTACAATATTTAGTTTATTTGTTCTTGGTAAATTTTAAAAAAGTAATCTATCATCTATCCTATCTTTGTGAGTCTAAAGTTTTATATCTAATTTATCTTTTATCATAACTAAAGAAAGCTATAACTATCTGTCTTCAATTCCATCAAAGACCCCAGAAGAATATAATATTACCTAAATAAACTGGAAGTGCATTGTAAGCAACTTCCAAACCTCTAGAAATGACAGAGACATCTAGATGCCTGGACAGTCACCCAAAGTTCTTCTGTAATGCTGAGGCATCCAACTTCAGCCTATAGGCCCATAGAATCTGGCAGCCTTTTCAATGAAGCAGGAAATTTGAAGATCTGCTCTTCCTTGCACTAGCAAAGTTCATCAGTTGCATTCTTCTGTGTCCTGCAGAATGTCTGGCAGTTCCTTCTGTGAAGCAGGAACCCTGAAGAACCATCCCGTCAAGTTCACCAGTCATTTTCCTGAGGGTCCTACATGTCCAGTTTATACAGCATACAGTCAAGCAGTCCAGGCAAGAGCAGTTTCTTACCCAAATAGTTAGTCTTGCCACACTGAAAGCAAACTCCATAAGGAGCTTCTTCAATGCCCATCATCCTCTTGAAGTAACTGGGGCTGCCAGGAGCAGACGTGTCTCACTGTCAAGAAAAGTCTAAGTTCTTAAAACATTTTAAATGCCATATCCTGTAGGTCTTTGAAGTGCTTGAAGATTACCTATCCATCTGAAATACATCTCTGCATATCTAGAAAACCTAGCTAACATGTCCATAGTTCGACTATTATAGATGACTATTGATTTGTATTTCTATGTATACAATATGCTTTTAAATGAGCTGCATGAACATAATACCTTAGAGTAGAAATTATATATATATATATATATATATGATTATACTATATATATATATTATAACAAAATTGACCTTAAATTTGTATCAATAAACTTAAATCCATAGCAATGTAAGGTATTTGTTTCTTTATCACCTTTCATTGGCCTGGAACTCAATTAAGTCCTTTATAATTAAGCCTGCTCAAATCTATAGAATAGCATCGCCTCAGAGAGCAATGTGGGCTAGCCTTTTTAAGAATGGGCATTCTAAAGCCAGGTGTGGCACCATACACCTTTAATCCCAGCACTAGGGAGGCAGAGGCAGATGGATCTTTGTGAGTTCTAGGCCAGCCTGGTCTACAGAACTAGTTCTAGGACAGCCAGAGTGACACAGAGAAACCCTGTCTCAAACAAAAGATGTGCATTATAGGAAAATTCAGGTGTCTATGTGTGTGCATGCATGCTTGAACAAGTGTATGGATGTCTGTGTGTGTGTGTGTGTGTGTGTGTGTGTGTGTGTGTGTGTGTAGGCAGAAGTTGGTGTTGAGTGTTTTCCCTTGGTGACTCTTCATGTTACTGTTTTGAGACAGGGTCTCTCACTGAACCTGGAGCTCATCAATTTGGCTGCCTAGGCTAAAAGTCCCTAGTGATCCTCCTGTCTCTGAGTCCTGGTCCTGGGATTATAGGCACACACTGCCACACGAAGCTTTATGTGGGTGTTAGCCATCCAACTCAGATTCTCATGCCCCTGTGGCAAGCCATCTCCCCAGCCTTGAATTTCAGCTTTTAAGTCCACTCAGATCCCCAAAGGATTGGCGGTCCCTTGGAAATAGCTAGACACTCTACCCACAGAGCTTCAATTTCTTTGGTCCCAGGGTGGAGGGGATAACCCTGACATGTGTCCTTTTCCTTTCCAAGGCTCCTGACATGGAGGGCAGCAGACATTGGTTGGCGGGAATTGAATCAAGCAGCAACCTTGCCTGGAGGTCCTCCGGGTTAAATGCATGCAGCGTTCCCACGAAACACAGTCAAACGCTCTTGGAAGGATGTCAAAATACATCTCTTGATCCCCAAATACTCCTCCCCCAAAGATGCTTCCAAGGATAGTTTCCGACTAGCCTCGTGTTCCATGAAGATCAGGGCAGCTCAGATTAATATCAACATTTCATAGAGTCTAATAACAAAATGCTCCACAAAGATGTTGTCTATCAAAAGTACATGAGACAAAGACTCTGTAATATTAAGACCAGATGTGGGAAATATCGGAAAAGGGATTTTCTTTCGGCATACCCAGTGAGATACAGGAAAAATGTATGCAATATCAAACAAATGTGGCTTTTGCTGGATTTTTTCCCCACAAATATTGACCAGTAACAGAGCAATTTGTGCTTAAAGATATAATCCAAAAAAAAAAAAAAATGGTGGTTTCGTTCTTGGCAGGAGCTCCTCTTAGCACTAAGCCATAATAGCTCAATAAATAAACAAGTCACCTCTTGTTGTGCTCAAGTGCTAGGAGAGGGCAAGTGGTTCACCTTCTCCCAAGCACCCACCCATTTACATCATAATTACTCCCCTGGTGACAGCCAACAGGGTTAGAGAGGCCAGCAAGCAGGACAGTCCCCAGACAGAAATGTTTCTCTCTCCATGAAAGGCGGATCCCATTAAGAGAGGGTCACCTGGGACTGGTGGGTGGGATTCTTACTGCCCTTCCCGCCTGCCGCCCCTCCAGACACAAACAGAAGGACATAGGTTAAAAGCAGGTAAGAGCCTAACAATCACCAAATTGATAGTTGGTGGCACAAAATGACCCACAGATGTGATTCCCACATAGATACCTCCAGTCTACTGATAGGACTGTCCCACCATGCCCTGAAGCTAGGCGATAGAGAGCTCACAGCAGCCACTCCAGCAGAACAGGGTACAGCCTGGGTTTCAAATTTCCTGGCTATTGTCAATTTGTCTAGCAAGCTCGGCATTATCTACACTTAAGAGACTTTTAATTTCCTTCCTTAATAACAAAAATCTGTCCAAGGTGGTTATAAAATGTGTATTTATTTACCTCTGGGACTAGGGCTGAGGGTCATGTGAACATACTATGGGTTAGGGAGGAAGAGGGGGATGAGGGGGAAATCTGCTTTTCTTTTTCTTAAGCGGCTCCAGCCCCCTGGGTCTCATCCTCCCTCTTGCTGGCTGATCTCAGGAACAAAGCTGTCAGCCCTGGGGGCTCATTCACCTGAGTACCCTGGGCCACTTGAACCTTTGCTAAGATGATCCCTAGTCCCAGCAACAAAGGCTCAGACTGATCACTGGAGGAAAAGTCGGGGACGTGTTTGTCGACTGCAAACTGCAACTGCAAACTCAGTGTGACCCATCAGGAGATTCTGGAAAGTTCTTCAGGAACTCCATAGCCACCTCAGGGCCAGGAACTGCTTCTGCAGAGATGAGTTATAGGCATGTGGCCTATACCACCTAAAATGTCTGCTAGCTGGTTCTTTGCAGGAAAAGGCTGCCCACTCTTGGCCAGAGAGAGAACAAAGGGCAGGCATGAGGTGGTTCTCAAGGAGAACTGGATGTTGCCAGTTTAAGCTGCCCTGTGTCTTCTTTACCTGCTTGAACGAAGGGCAGTATATTCAGGGAGGCAAGAGATAGGAAGAAATGCATTTAACATCCTCTCTTCTGTCTATGATCCAAGGTCTATTGAGATAGGTGACCAGGAGCTGGGAGTGCAGGTTAAGGGGACTAAGGTGGACATGACAGCTGGGCTAGAGCTGCATAACATGAGAAACCAAAGTGTCCTTAGTAAGGGTTCATCACCAAATGAAAAGAACCCCAAGGCCTGTGAGCCAGCCTTAGAGGAACACAAACCCCAAATCCATGAGAGCAATAATAATAGCTACCACTACCTGGGTGTTCATTAGAATTTGTACCCTTATTAATTCATTCTGTCCTCACTTTGCAGAAGAGGTGCAAAGGCTAAACAGCTGGTCTAAAGTTGTGCAGCCATTAGGAGCAGAGTTTTTGAGTCTAGCAGAGTGAACCTGATGCTACCTTCTAACCACGGTGTTGAGATAATGCCAACCACGCAGGAGAGGGGCACCAGATGGATTTTCATTTTCTTGAGAGCTGGTGTAACCTGGTGAGAGTAGTAATGCTGGGGAGGGGGGTGCCAGTACAATAGTAATGAACAGAGACTCACAACCAAAGAAACAGAAGAGACCACAGTGGTGATCCAGCTGTGATGAATAAGCTCATGGAACTCCATGGTGGCAACAGGGAAGGGAAGGAAGCCTGGATGCTGCTGTATGTCACTCTCCTGCTTGCCTTGAGCTGCTGATGTGTTTCTCCCTTCTTTGGAGATCATCATATTCTCTTGATGGCTTTCCTGATCCCTCTTGCCCTGAGCCCAAGCTTGCTTCCCCACACAGAGTAAAACATTTGATGGAGTCAAAGTTTCTAGCTGGAAGCTCTGAGAAACACAGCGGGAGCCCTACAGGAACATGAACACCCAGAAGAGCAAGCCACCTTGCAGAACGTGAAGGGGACAGAGCCCTCTGAGGTGGAGAGGCCTGCAGGATACAGGAGGGGAGTTGTCCTGTCAGCGATTGAAACTGCTGTCTGGGGCACAGGAAAGGGTCATGGCTGTAGAGGTCATCTGCAAGGAGGTGTTAATGAAGCCATGAGAATGGATGAGCTCAGAGAGAGGCAGAATGGCTGTGGGGGGGGGGGGCTGAAAGAAGCCCATTGTTGGAGAAGACAAAGGAGGAGAGGACGGGAGACTGGGAAGGAGTGGCTCAGGAGTAAGGGGAGAAGAAAGCAAGGGCAAGCTAGAGGGCAGCCCCTTCTTTGGAGCTGACAGACATTCTTATCAGCTGGGACAGGAACTTTCACAGGGAGATGCCCAACCCCCACCCTGTCACAAGAGCTCTGCAGAGAAGTCTCCCTTAGAGAATAACAGCAAATCAAGATGAGCCTGAACTTGGAGAGCTTAGGGTCATTTTAAGAGACTAAGCAAAGCCCTCCTTGCCTAAGGATGCTGCCATCTTTCTTGGGCTCTGTTCCAGTTAGAACAGGTTGTACTGCCCAAGAAGATCACCATAGGAGAGTTGTACTGGAGTGAACACAGGCTGTTCGAGCAGGTTTTGGAGTAGAGTCCAAAGATAAGGATCGGGTCACTAGGCTCACAAAGGCACAATGACAAGAGGTAAGGCAAGCAACACAGATTGAACATTTGGTAATTTTGCCAAAGCAGGATCTGCCAGAGGTAGTCAGCCAGTTAGTTCCTGGTGTTTATTCGCTGAGAGGTCAACATACCAACAATAAGATCCAAGCAAGCAAGTGGTTGGAACTCACTGTGACCAAATTAACTGTCTAGGTATGACTAAGCATTTCTAGCCTGTCCACTGAATGGACAGGCAGACTCCAGGCCCATGGAGGTTGCTCAATGCCAGGAGTCATAGGAGGAAGAGCTAAGACTTGGCCCTTCAGATGAGGGGGTGACATCTGTATAGATCTGAATGTTGCAGGAGCCTTGAGAGACATGAGGTTACCATCCTGCAGAGCCTAGTGGAAGAAGAGCCATTTGAGTCACCTCTTAGAGATGCGGAGATACTTGGTGGAGATAGAACCAGGGTCTCCAGCCCAAGGCTAACAATGGGGGAAAAGTCAGGGATGGGTGAGGGAAACAGCACAGAAGTCAAGTGACTGCTGAAGGATGATTGGTCCCTGACTGAGGAAGGCCTTGAATATCATGTGAAGGAACAAGGCTTTGGATGGGTTAGAGGCTGAATGCCAGAAAAGCCCAGTGAGAGAGAGAGGGAGAGATGGAGAGAAGGAGGAAAGGAAAGGAGGAAGGGAGGGAAGGGAGGGAGGGAGGAGGGAGGAGAGGGAGGGAGGGAGGGAGGGAGGGAGGGGAGGAGAGATAGGGAGGGAGAGAGGGAGGAGAGAGATATGAGAGGAGGAGATAGGGAGAGGGAGGAGAGGGAGGGAGGGAGGGAGGGAGGGAGGGAGGGAGGGAAAGCACTCTCGTGCCCTGTGGCAGCTGGCTAGTATGAACTTAGAACATGAACCACTCAGATCCCTGTTACAACTCAAACACTGGTCTCCCGGCATTCTTTAACCTGAGTAAGCCCAGCCTAGCCTCTTGACCAGGATACTTGTAGTATTGTTTCAAAGGTTGATTAACGAACAAACTGGGACCATGCACAGGCTGCCTCTCACGTTGAGAGTTTGATCATTACATACATTCTGAGTTACTGAACCTGCAGGAACATTAGAGACATGAAGCTTTCTAGGACCCATCCCCATTGGTCATGACTTGAAGAAACTGAGGTATCTACACTGAGACATTAAGAATCTGCCAGCTAAGCAGATTCTTTCTCTCTGTTCTTTGTACCTTAGTGGCCTGGGCTTGTTCAGCCACAGCTGCATGAACCAAGTTTAATCAAGTATGGCTGTGAACTCAAGGACCAGGCTAAAGAGTGAATGGGGACCTAGGACAGGGAGGCATTAGGAGAGGCATGACCTGAAGCTCTAGTGAAGAGAAAAGGCAGTGCATGTAGAAACAAAATGGAAAATGTGGGCAATGGGCTGCTATGTAGCTCAGTTGAGAGAGCTCTCACCTAGCATTCATGACTCCCTGGGCTTGATCCCCAGCACTGCATTAACCAGGAGTGTAACTCTGCACTTGAGAAGCAGAGCAGGAGAATCAGTTAAGGTTATCCTAAATTTCAGTGAATTGAAGGTGAGTCTAGACTACATAAGATCCATGCAGGGAAGAAAAAAAGGAAGAGAGGAAAAGAAAGGGGGAGGGGAAGGAGAGGGAGATAGGAGAAAAAAATTAAGTACCCCCAACCCATGCAATGCTGTTCTAACCTCTATAGAGGCAGGGTAGGCTCTATCTTGCCCCACTAAAGCTTTGGGCTCTACATTTAGCAAGAGGTGCAGGGAGGGATCTTCCTGAGCCCTCTTTGGTGTAAGTTCACCGCCATCTTGTGGCCTTCTGTGCTCTGGCTGCCTAGAAGGCTTTGCTTTCACAATGAGACTCCCACCTTTCACTCACCATGGTCCTGGGGTTGAAAGGATTAGAAAGGTCTCATAGTTATGGTACATTCTGGCTTCCTCCAGTGTCCCAAATAGCAGTACCAAAGCCAACCCTACACTGTTGAGGCTCTGAATGTCTTCTTTATCTCTACAAACCGGATCTTCCTGATAAGGACACTGAGGTGTACAGAGCCTGTCTCATCTGCATCCTTCACCCAGCAAACACCAAAAGCTAGTGCACTTTTCTGGAAGCCTGTGCTTGCACTGCAGGGAGACCTGGGCAAAGTCAGGGAGGGGCAGGGGAGCTGCTGGTGCATGCAGCTGAGGCCACTGCAGTAGACAGGGTCTTGGGTACAGCTGTACTTTACCATAAAGACAACAGTGGAAACGACAGCCTAGCAAGCCCAGACTTCAAGGTCTCCCAGCACCAAATGCCAACTCACAATTTTACACTGGATCCATTGGCTCTGGTGTCTGGCACATCAGCGTGGGTAAAAAGTAGCTGGGAAGATGGGGCATGGAAGTCTCATGGAGACCCTTACAAGTCCTCCTGCTTCCTGTAGTTTTTCTCTGGGCTAATTGCTAAAATGAAAAAAAAAAAAAAAAAAAAAAAAACCCTCTTTGGGAGCCAGTGGGTAGGGAAGCACTTTGCTGCCAACCTGGGTTCCATTCCCAGAATGCACATGGTGGAAAGATGAAGCCAACTATTGCAAGTTGTCCTCTACCCTCCACATCCATGTGTGTGAATGTGTTCGAGGGCACACAACACACTTTTTTATGTTAGGGAAAAAAAAAAAAAAACAACACCACTTTAGGCCATCTGTGGCTAAGTTTTAAAGAACAGTCTTGATATGCAAAGGAGCTAGGAGAACTCAGGCCAGGGATGGCAAAACTCAATCAATTTCAAAATATCACCACGTTATTATTATAACCTCTATTTTTCCTTCTTTTTCTGACTCAAGACGTAAACTTAGTAAAAATTCCAGAAGGAAACAAGTTTGAAATTCTGTTGATGGAAGCTATCCATTCTATCCCACTTACTGGTGTGAGAAAGTCGCAATCGAAGGGTTAACATCTAGGTGAAAAACAGCTATTGAAGTCACAGTTACCATGAGTCCTCACTTAACACTTTTTCTAAAATTTCTAGGAAAATGAGATTTTCATACATGGATAAGAAAATTGTTCAGAGCAGGCAAGCTGGTCCTGCCCCCCATGAGAGATGACCCCCCACATAGATGGCCTCCACACTCAGTAGAGATGGTCCCACCCCACCCCACAGGTGGGCATGGAAGAGGTGGCTCATATGGCATGAGCCTAGGAGAGTTAGCTCTACACCTTGCCTGCGGGGGCAGTCTCAGTGGCTGGGACCAACCAGCTCAGCTACCACCCAGACCCACATCCTGGACCTCCAGTTAGCCTACCCTAACAACTTCCACATCTATGACCTGCTGGTACTGTAGAGCTGATAACCACAGGATCACCATGACTTGGGCAACAGTAGGATGTCTGAGATGAGTTTTGGTGAGGGTCCAGTGATGATGGTGTGCCAGAGGACTTGCACCAGACCAATGACTCATTGCAACGGCCATTTTGTGGGTGAAACTGATTGTATAAAAGGGTATACTGTGTGACACACTGCAGCTCCCAATGACGTTAGGATGAATGAAGAGGTGTTGGAAAGACAGGAACAAGATGGTGTGTGTGTGTGTGTGTGTGTGTGTGTGTGTGTGTGTGTGTGTGTGTGTTGTTGTTGTTGTTGTTGTTGTTGTTGTTTGTTTTTAATTGATTTGGGGGGCTCTTAGGGAGGAAGCTACAGGGGTGAGGGAAGGATACAAAGGAACTGAAAGGTGAGCAAGATTGGGATACATTACATCAAATTCCAAAAGAATCAATAAAGAATTATAATTTTAAAAAGAAAAGAAAGCCAGGCTGTGGTGGCACCTGCCTTTAATTCCAGCACTTGGAGGAAGAGGCAGGGGGATCTCAGTGAGTTTGAGGCCAGCCTAGTCTACAGAACAAGTGCTAGGACATGCTCCAAAGCTACACAGAGAAACTGTGTCTTGAAAACAGAGAAAAGAAAAAAGGAAGAAAGAAAGAGAGAGAGAGAGAGAGAGAGAGAGAGAGAGAAAGAGAAAGAGAAAGAAAGAGAAGGAAGGAGGGAGGGAGGGAGGGGGAGGGAAGAAGGGAAGGAGGAAGGAAGGGAGGAAGAAGAAAGAAAGAGGAGAGAGAGAAAGAGAAAGAAAGAAAGAAAGAAAGAAAGAAAGAAAGAAAGAAAAGAGGAAGGAAGGAAGGGAAAGAAGGAAGAAGGAAAAGAAAAAGAGAAAAGGAAATAGCTCAGGCATGCTTGATGTCTTTCGGTAGAACCTCTTACCCCCTTAGGATGAGCATCTATTGCTGTTTTCAACTCCTGAGATACATTTATCATTTGTCTCTACTGCTCAAGTCCTCCAACTTGTACCCCATCTCCCTACACTTGTAATTCCCAGTGATATCAGAAATGACGTGAATGTGGAGGTAAGCACACATATGCTTCCAATAAGCCATTCATCCCTGTTACATTTGGAGAACGTTTAGCAACAATCACAAAATTGGAACCTTGAACTTGAAAAAATGTCTGGGAATGTTGTGAGTCAGGATTCCCTAAGCCACACATCACTCCTTCCATAAACTGACCTTCAAAGCAGATCTAGGAGGTTTGAAGGTCAAAAAGAGGGGTCAGAGATTCTAATCTGAACAGTTCTCACTCTTACACAAAAATGTTTAGAAAAAAAAAAGACGGGGGTTGAGCAAATTGAGAACATGGGAAGTGGGGGAGGAAGCTATGAGAGTGAGAAGGGAAGAAAAGGAAGGATGCAGAGGTCATGAGGAAGCAGAAATTTTGAGTCAGGTGTAGATTAGAAGAAAGGACATATGACAGATAGGATTTTAGTTGGGGGGTGGTAGAGGAGGAAGGGAGGGAGAAGGGAACTGGGATCATCATGTAATTCAATCTTGTTTGTAATTCAAATATATAATAAATAAATAAATAAATAAATAAATAAATAAAAGACGGGTGTGGTGGAAGCTGTGGCTCCCTCTTACCACTGCAAACCTGTAAAGACAATGAAGACATCCTAAGGAGAAAGTCTGTATTTCTCTAAATGCCTCCATTAAAAAAAAAGTGGAGAGATCTCAAACAACCTAATGATGCACATTCAAGCATCAGATAAACAAAAGCAGTGGATGGAAGAAACAACTAAAACCAAAGCAGAGATTAACAGAATAGAAACAAGCAAGCAAAATACAAAGAGATTTAGGTAAGACTCAATAGTAGGAAAAACAGGGTATAAGTGGGTGAAAGTTTTCTCATTTGGTTGGCGGTTCCTTCCAAGTTGGAAATGGATAGATGTGTCCCTTTTTCATTTTTAATAGTTCAAGATGCCTAAAGAAATTGTACTTATGCCAGGTGTTGGTGCCACACACCTTTAATCCCAGCACTCGGGAGGCAGAGGTGTGGATCTCAGTGAGTTCGAAGCTACATCCTAGTCTATAGAGCAAGCTCCAAGACAGGCTCCAAAGCAGAAAGAAAGAAAGAAAGAAAGAAAGAAAGAAAGAAAGAAAGAAAGAAAGAGAAGGAAGGAAGGAAGAAGGAAGGAGGAGAGAGAGAGAGAGAGAGAGAGAGAGAGAGGAAGGAAGGAAGGAAGGAAGGAAGGAAGGAAAGAAGAAAGAAAGAAAGAAAGAAAGAAAGAAAGAAAGAAAGAAAGAAAGAAAGAACAAAAGAAAGAACAAAAGAAAGAAAGAAAGAAAGAAAGAAAGAAAGAAAGAAAGAAAGAAAGAAAGAAAAGAAAAAAGGAAAGAAAAAAAGAAATTGTACATACATTTCTTTGTATGGTCTAGAATGTTCATTCCATAGTGAGTATGAGCTGGTAGTAAACATGTCTTTGAGTTATGTAAGTAAACATAACAAAGTCCATTATTATCAAGTAAGTAAAGATTGTTTCTGAGCCAGGCGTTGGTGGGCACACCTTTAATCTCAGCACTCAGCAGAGGCAAGCAGATCTCTGTGAGTTTGAGACCAGCCTGGTCTACAGAGCGAGTTCCAGAACAGGCTCCAAAGTTACAGAGAAACCCTGTCTCAGAAAAAAAGAAAAGAAAGAAAGGCTGTTTCTGAAGAAAATCTTGGCTGTTGCAGTGTGTGTAGAGGGGTGGGGTGAGCATCAGCGTCATCTCTGAGGAAGAGAACAGAACACTGGGTGGGCTGCACTGATGTGAACAAAGCCAGCCCTCCATGTGGAGTTCGTAAGGATCTATCACTCCATTCAGATTAACTGTTTCTTTTTCTTCAATGCATTTCAAGTGTATTTTTTGTTCCTAAGCCTTCCAGGAGGTTGTAAGGAACATGGTGTGTTGTTTTGCAATCTGGATGCTGGAGAGAAGCAGAGTCAATTTGGAAATAAAAGATATTTAATTGAATTGGCTTTTGTTTTGACAGATGTTTTATACAGTACTTTGTCTGTTAAGAACAAGATGTTCCAATAAATACTGGATAAGTGGGAGAGAAAATTTACTACGGGGCCGTAAATCAATTGGCAAGAGGTCGTAAACTGCAAGATTGGTGCTCAGAGCATTTATTAGATTATCAGACCCTAAGATTGATCTGTAGTTTTATCTATCTTCCCTCATCCGTCATTTTTATGGGATGTGAAAAAGAGTTATAAAGGATAAATTGCTTTAAAAATTAAAATATGGGTTTTAGACAAAGCAGACCAGCAAGATATGGAGCAGAGACTTTTTAAAGTGATGAACCCAGAGAGATATCCAAAAGAGAAATATATTTGATACTTTGTAGGAGGTAATTGCCAGTTTAATAGGAAATTAAACACTAAGATGGAGGAATGACAGAAGTCTTTAAATCCAGAGGGTCCTAGAGGTTATTGCATCAGAGCACCATCATCTTACAAACTAGGGGACTACAGTCTTCAAGATTAAGGGCTTCTATAGAAACTGTCATTCATTCAATGGCACCAATGATCTTCTTTGTACTAAAGGTGATGCAAAAATGTTCATGACTTTTTTTCTTTTTGGAGAGAAGATAATTTTAATAGATACATATATACGCATTAAGACACATCAACTTAAGACACATACCATGGGTTGGGAAGATTGCTACATCACTAGAATGCTTGCTACATGAATGAAGACCTGAGTTCAATCCCCAGCACCTTCATAAAAAGGTTAGTACCATGGTATACCATGGTGGCATTGAGGAGGTGGAAACAGGAGTGTCTCTGAGCTTTACTGTCCAGCCAGTCTAGTCAAATCTGTGAGCTAGGGATACAGTGAGAAGCCTTATTTTATAAAACAAATATGGAAAGCAATTGAAGAAAACAATCAGTGTTGACCTCTGCTCCCACCTCACAAACATGCACGAAAGACATATATCATAAACTCCTCAGGACAGAAATCATTTCTCCCACTCAGTGCATTGTTTCCAGGGTCAATGATTATCTGACTGCATGCATACTTTGGCATTTTCTGAAGAACCTTTTGTGTACCTCAAGTCTGTGTTTCACGTGCTTCTTTGTGTTGGCAATTCCCCCAATGGCCCTACAGACCAAGACAACAGACCTCTACACCAAGTGCTACGGATGAGGCAAGTAGACAAAACCCAACTCTTCTGGGCTTGTGACACACACTTTCCTACTTTGGTGATCTAAAGCATGTGTCAAACTTAGATGCTAACTAACCCTCTCAACCAAGCTAAATGATGCAAGCCAGACACTAATGAGTCCAATTTATGGAGTCACTCACCCTCAGAGATCGATCCCAGACTGGGACAATGAGAATGTCTGCTGAAGGAATAGCTGGCAGGTGGGATCAGTCTCTCTACAACCAGTTGTCCCATGCAATGTCAAGAAGAGCCAGGAGATGCACAGGACCTGAAGACTGGCTGCTTCCTGATCAAAGTTTCATTGACCCCCCAAGTCTTCTGGACTTGGTGCCCTGATTAAATGCAGACATTTAGTTGAGTTGGAATGTTAAAGAACTTCAAATAATCTTCTAGTAGAGATACGTCATAAATGCTAATGGGACATACTAAAATCTGTTTTTATATGAAATTCAAATTTGACTCGTTGTCTATATTTTTATTTGTTAATTCTGACAATCGTATCTAAAGAGAGCTGAGAAAAGACAACAGTGGCAAAGAGATGCGGAGCTATGAAGGAAAGAGTCCAAGGAGAGTCACAAAGAGATCCAGATTGCCATACCGCAAAATAAATAGGACGTGATAGAAATATCCTGAAAAAATCCAAAGTACATGTTAAACCCTCCCTAGTAGCCCCACCTCAAATTAACACACACACACACACACACACACACACACACACACTGTCAAGCCATTTACATTTCTTACAAACCAATGAATGTTTATGTAGTGTCATTTTAATGTATGTACTGACTATGTGAAGAGAGCTGCAAGAATCTTTGAAGACATTTCATGGGCTCCCATTGTTTCAGATTCTGTCGGTATCTGAGAAATTTCAGCTAATTCTTTAGTCTGCATTTCACAAATTTCGCCAGACTAATGCTGGGTCCAATGCCAGTCGCAGTTGGAGGACCACTGATTGGGTGACTCTAAAGTTTAGTCTTCCAAGGCAAAGTATCATGCCAGCAGGTTTACATCACAGAACCCCAGCAAGGTTCAGAAACGGAAGCATGGGAACACTCTATAAATCAGCCTGAGAGGAGGAGCCTGGAGGATTCACTGGTGGTATGCACAAGGAGTGGACAGACTCCCTTCCCTCACACTCTCACATTTCCTGCATCAGACAGGGCAAAACTGGTGAGAGGAAACACAAGGATATGGTGGACTCCAGAACATTTAGTTGGCTCTCAAGGACACTCTAGGTGCACAGTGGAGGAGAGAGCAAGGCAATTTATCACAGAAGGAAGATAGCAGGAAAGACTTCAGACTGAATAGGGAATACAACCTGAGGCAGCAAACTCTCTGAAGAACCTGAAAGATGCACAGAGGATATCTTGAGAGAATCAATCTCTCAAAGAAAGTATGCATGACCCTCCACTCTAGGACCACTCACGGGACTTCCTCAGCTTAAAAAAAAAAAAGTTGTTCATTCTAATACATATATGTGTGCATGTGTTCCCATGTGTGTGCATATGGAAGTGTGCATGTATGTGGAAATGCAGGTAGAAGCCAGATTTTGACGATGGGCATCTTCAAATCACTCTTCACTGTGTTTTTTGAGACAGGGTCTCTCGCTGAATCTGTAGCTTACTAGTCTGTCTAGACTGATTGGCCAGCAAGCCCCAGAGAAAGTGCTGGTATTACATATGTATACCTTCATATACATTTAAAAAAATCATTATGTGTATGGTGGTTTTGCCTTCATGTATTCACAGAGGCCAAAAGAGGGTGTTGTATCCCCTGGAACTGCAGTTATAGATGTCTGTGAACTGCTCTGTGGGGGCTAGGAACTGAGCCCAGATCCTCTGCAAGAGTAGCCAAGTGCTTTTAGTTACTGAGCCATCTCTCCAGCCTCTCAGCTTTTAAAATATGTATGTATGTATGTATGTATGTATGTATGTATGTATGTATGTATGTATGTATGTTCCAGAGAATCCCTTATCTGAAATGCTTGGAATCAAAAATGTTTCAAAGTCAGACTTTGGTTGGGATTTTTGAATATTTACATATCATGGATGAGAGTTCGTGGGGGGTGGACTTCAAGTATAAGCATTGTTTATACTTGAAGTCACTCGTGTTTCATATATGCCTTACACCATAGGTGAAGGTATTTTATATAATAATAATCTTGTGTGTGGTGTTGCTTATTGGTCATTTCATATAAGGCAGCACTGAAGACTCTACACCTGAGTATCTGGCATGCTTAGCCTGAGCTGGGGAGATGGCTCTGCCAGCAAGGGGACTGCTGCAAAAGTGTGTTGACTTCAGTTTGATCTCTAGAAACTATGACTTAAAAGGATGACAAGGAGAAACAGCAGCATCTCACTGAATGTGGTGGTGCACACCTTTAATTCCTGCACTCAGGAGGAAGAGGCAGGGAGATCCCTGAGTTTGAGGCCAGCATGATCTACATAGGAAATCCAGGCCAGCTATAGATACATAGAGACCCTGTCCCAAAAAAAGAAAAATGTAGGCAAAGGAGTATGTGTCTGTTATCCATCCCAGAACTGAGGAGGCAGAGACAGGGAAATCTCTGGGGCTTACTTATCAGCCAGCCTAGCCTAGTTAGTGCACTATGGAGAGACTATCTCAATAAACAAGGTGGACAGCCATCCTGAGAAACAACACCTAAGATTAACCTTTGGCCTTCACACACATGAATGCACCTAAACAAACACAAACACAGCTAAGCATAGAGTGCTCACAAATAAATGAGTGTTCAACCCGTGTCATGTCCTGGATTTATAATTGGAATAAAGGGCGGCATTGTGGCTTGCCTAAAGAGTCCTCCTCCCAGAATTCTCAGAGTCAAAACTAGGTCTTTGTATTCAGAGCACCATCAAAGCATATCTGGGTTAGACCCAGGAGTGAGGTACACCTGTGGATGGTTGTGCAATTTGCTCAAGGGAAAGGAGCCAGAGCACAGCTATTTTACCAAGTAACGTCATCAAGCTCCAGGTAACAAGGTCCCAATAGTCTGGTTTAGGAACAAGATGTTCCATTCACATCATAATCTCAAGGCCAGAGTAGGTCATAAATATTGCTAATGTTTAATCAATGAATCCTTGGGCTCTCTGGGAGTAGTAATACATGCAATTCATCATGTTTTCCTGTTGTTTTCAATTTTAAGTGGAAATCCTGTATTCACATTTTAAACTTATTTTTTTGTACATGTGTGTATGTTTCAGGGGGATGCATATGCACACATTTACACAGGCATATGGAGACCAGAGGACAACCACAGGTGTCCTTCCTCATGAGCTCCATCCACCATGGAGTTCCAGACACGGTGTCTCACTGGGCTGGAATTCACTGGCTACACTAAACTGGTTGGCTAGCAAACTTCAGGGTCTCCTCCTCTCGGCCATCCCAGCTCTAGAAGTGAAAGAGTGTGAGCTACATGCCCAGCTGTTTTGTTTCTGTTTTTAAACTTCGGTCTGAAGACCCAAACTCAAGTCCTCATGGTTGCAAGGCAAGCAGTGACTGAGCTCTCTTCCCAGCCTAAATTTAAAAATTTATAACAGCAATCAACTGGATCAGTCAAACAGCCCTGGCCACGGCTACACAGTTACCATCATTTCTGTCAAGTTTGTCATGAAGCCTGCTCCGCACAAAGCACCACCAGCCCACACTGCCCACTATCATTCTGCTGCTTTTCTGACTGAGACCCAAAGCCCTCAAACCATCAGAGCTTAGTGAGAAGAGCTAGGGAGTATATTGTCCCCCATTCACAGGCATCTGAAGGCCCCTGGCTGGGAAAGGCCAAGCCCGACAAGTCCACAGAATACTCAGTTGTAGGAGTCTTCTCTGAAAAATAAAAAAATAATAATAAAAAATCAAGCTCAGCTGGGCTCTGATTTAACAGCATCTGGCAGGCTAACTATATTATTTTTGAACACAGAGACATAAATTTGATATGAATAATAAAACAAGTATACCATGGACAAAGGAAATATAGAATTCACCTAATCTTCAAAAGAAATTCTATACTTGAATAATTAACTACGCTCTATTTATAAAACCAGAGTAATTGAAAACAGAATTTTTTGGTTGATTCATATAGCCTCTGAAATATTTATTATTGCAAGTCGAAAGATCTGTCTGGGGTTTGTCACTGAAAATGTCTAAACTCAGTGTCCAGATGTTTATTTAAGTTGCTCCCACAGAGTTCTAATGTCAATAGCAGGGGTTATCAGAGAGCATCGCTGGGTATCTTCCCTGACTAATATTCTCATTTCTCCTGCATCTTTGATGTTTTCTTTCATTAAAATTCCTGGCCTAGATCCACAAGAATCTGCTGAGCTTGCAAAAAAAAATTAGTCCGACATCCGAGGATGCCCTGTATCTCCACAAAGATAATATATATCAGCAGTTATCACTCAGGCATCACCATCAGCTGTGTAGGGTCAGTGTCAGAATTAAAAAAAAAAAGAAAAGAAAGAAAAGAAAAAAGAAAAAAAGGGCTCAGAACCAAGAATTTAGAATTCCTATGTTTCTAAGAGCATACGTCATCTTTCCCACCAGTGTCATGCGATGGGGTTCCTCACCCTTAGCAAAATTTTCCTTTGCTCTCACACACCATGGCTTCTTTTGAAAAAGTAAAGGTGATTTTAAAATAAAGGAATTCAGACTCTGTCTCAACTCACTTCCCATAGGCAATTGTAGAATCTGACACCAGGGAGCATGGTTTAAAGATGTATTATGGGTGTGCCTTCTCTGATGAGACTTCAAAACACAAAGTGACCAGATGAGAATGTGTACTCACAGTTTTCCCTGCCCAAAATGAACTGAATTTTATCCAAATTGTTGAAGCACCTAAAACCCAGAGAAAATGAGTCAATAAAGTTTTCATGAACTCTCAAAAGTGCCCAGTGTCCCTGAATGCTGGCCCATTCCCCTAAACCAGGGTGAGGTGGGACACTGGGAGCAACTGAGATAAACCCAATTTCTCTACCACTCTGGTTAAAAAAGAATATCGGATTGTCATGGGTGTTAAAAAACACCAACAGCACTAAATAATGCCCCCTGGAAAGAAGGAAGTCACTCCTGTAGAATGGTTAATTAGAAAACATGATTAAATTGCCATAAACTCGATGCAATACAGCCCAAGAAGTAACATCCTAGCACAGAGCAGTCAACAAATGTTTATCAGCTTCTCACTGAACATGTAGCCCAATGTTTCTGTATTAATAGCTATTATGTCCTTGTGAAATGCTGGGTTAAATAAAGTTAAGAGGGCTCTTGATCCCAAAGCTCTCAACCCTTCTAATATATTAAAGTGATTTCAAATTACCATGAGGGAAGGAGGGAAGCTGTTTCCCAAATATATCCCGCCCCCCATTCTAATTATCTCTGTATTTCTGTTCTAAGAAACCCATTTGGAGACACAAGTTCAGGCCTGGCCCTTCCACTTAGCAAGTGATGATTCAGATCCCCCAGAAACTAACTGACTTGGCCAAGCACTGGGTTTGTTAACAGAAAACCCATAACTCTGCCATCTACCACCCCCACCGTGACCTCCCCCGACCCTTATCTCCTCCATTCTTACCTCTCCCCACACCCTTACCCCCATCACTCAGTTTGTCTTCATTTGTACCTGAGAGCCCAGCACTCTTCCTGGGAGCACTGGTTTTGCTCTTTTGCTAACAGATTCACTTTCACTTCAAGTTGAGCCCAAATAGAACATTGATGGGGGAGGTCCTTCTGTGCATGTTTGTCTTATTGGTTGATAAATAAAGTACTGCTGACCAATAGGGAAGCAAGTTAGGCAGGACTAGGAGTCGAGGAGGATTCTAGGAAATGTAGTAAAGAGAAGTCGTGTGATCCAGGCAGGAAGTGACATAGCAGGCAGACTCAGAATATAAGCAGGGACAAGCAGGAAATTGCTCTCTTCCTCCTCCTCTCTTCTCTGTGGAGCCACCATGTGATCCCAGGAAGAGGACGCATGCCACCAGCATCTTCCATAAGTCTTTATAAATATATAGATTAATGGCTATGGTTGATACTTAAGACAGAGCAAGCATATAAGAAACCCTAGTCATTGGCCAGCAACATTGTAACTAATATAAGTCTCTGTGTGTTACTTGGGGCCCTAACGTGGTGGCGGGTGGAACTCAGGCAGCTGGCGGAAAGATTTACCCTTACAGAACATGCTTTATTTTTTCACTTTAAACTTTATTATTAGTGTGTGTGTACTGATGGGGAGTGCATGGGTGCCTCAGCATAGCGTGGAGGTCAGATCTCTCCTTCTTCCTTTATGCAGGTTCCAGGGCTCTAACTTCAGTTTCCAGACTTGCACTGCAAACCTTTTACCTGCTAAGCCATCTTGACACCCAAGGAGCATGCTACAAAAACAGCGCTTGAGGTGACACAGCATTAGCTGGGGATGTGCCTTAGCACTGTGAATATGGACCTTAGAATGATTTCAGTACTTGGGATATGGAAGAAAGTGAACAAAGGCATGTGCAGGGAGTTGAGTAGAATTCCCATTTCCATTGCATATTTCTATTACATTCTATTAACTACTGCATTTGCCACTGGACTATTGATTTTTTTTTGTTTGTTTTGTTTTGTTTTGTTTTGTTTTGTTTCTTGAGACAGGGCTTCTCTGTATTGTTTTGGAGGCTGTCCTGGAACTCACTCTGTAGACCAGGCTGGCCTCGAACTCACAGAGATCCACCTGCCTCTGCCTCCTGAGTGCTGGGATTAAAGGCATGCACCAGCAATGCCCAGCTGGACTATTAATTTTTAAGAGGAAAAGTTATAGTTTATTGTGTGGTATGTAATAGATGTTGGTGAGCAGCAGTGGGCAGGCGGGCAGGCAGGGCGGATGGATGGATGCATGGATGGATGGATGCATGGATGCATGGATGCATGGATGCATGCATGCATGCATGCATGGATGCATGCATGCATGCATGCATGCATAGATGGATGGATGGATGGATGGATGGATGGATGGATGGATGGATGGCCAACCAAGCAAACCAGGTTGCATACCTAGTTGTATGGATTCAACTAAGCAAGCCAACATGCAGTGTCTTGCTTTAAAGAAGGCCTCAAAGGTTTCACTCTCTTCCAGGTTACTGATATAATGTAACAGGCCAGCCTCATCTCTTGTCATGCCTTCCCCATCCAGATGCACAGTATCCTCTCTGGAATTATCAACCAAAATAAACCCTTTCTCCCATTCTGGGGGGTGGGGGAGGGGTCAGCAAGAGAGGAAAGACAGCCAACAAGAGAGCTTTTCAGCCTTTTGAAGAAGACTCAGTGCCACAGTTCCAGATGATCTAAAAAAAAAACAAACAAAAAAAAAAAAAAAAAAAAAAAAAACTGATTTCTGTCTCCACTGATGATCTAGGCTGTGCTACAGGGGCCAGGCCTGGACACTGAGAAGGCTGATGGCTAAACAGTATTGACCTTGGAGATTTCACAAAGAATAGCTAAATAGGAACAATGCAGTCGGCACCCACTAAATGAAAATTTGCAAACTTGAGGCTGGAAGAGATGTCTCGGTGGATAAGAGCAAGAGCTGTTCTTGTAGAGGACATGGATTCAGATCCCAGCACCCACAAGGTGGCTCACCACTGACTGCAACTCCAGTTCCAGAGGATCTACCTCCATCTTCTGGTCTCCACAGGCCCTTCACACATGGTGCACATATATGCAAGCAAAAATGGATCTTTATTATAAAAGAAGTTTGCAAACTATCTTTTTGTATTGCTCATTCTTTTAAAATATGGAATAGAATTGAAAGCACATAACTGGGATATGTATCCAAGGTCAACTGTGGCAACAGTCTCAGGGTAAAGTACCCTTTTAGTCAGATAGTTTCCCCTAGAAACCTGGAAATGATATATGACTGTGTTGGGACACCAAGTATGTAATTTGGGTCTGGCCCTCTAGTGGTGAAAACTCACAGCATGGTTTCCAAAGTATCTTCTACTAAAAAGGGCTGCCTATGGAAATTTCTGGATGGCCATGGCACGTCCTGTTCCCCAGACTGTGTCAATGTAAATTTTATCTAAGTTTTGCTCAGGGCAGAAATTTCTTTTAACACGAATAATTTGGCTAATGCTGCTCTTTGCAGATTCTTCTGCAAAGATATGTGTAGGCTCAGTCTGAGAGACCTCTCTTGCTTCTGAATGTGCCTGAGAGTTGGGAGATGTGGATTATGTCATGGCCAAAAACTCTTGACAAAATAAATGTGTTTGAGAACATTTAAGCAAGCTGCATCTCATCTTTATTATTCTCACTAAAGTGACTGTTTTCTAAAAGTAAGAAATTTAACTTCTTCTCTTTTTCTTTTTTAGAGCGCAAAGGAAGTAACCCAGGGACACACGTGAGCAGCCACCCACGAACTCAGCCCAGGTGTGTACCCTGGGACCCAGAGTAGGGAAGGCTCCCAGGGAAGGAATGTGGCAGGGCCTCCTGATGAGAAATCCCATCTGGGACCTCAGAAATCTGGATCCAATTCTGGGCTCCATCTCTAGCTCACCGCATAATTAAGGGGGCAACTTGGCTAATCTGTCCTTCACTTTGTCGTCTTTAAAATGATAGGATCTGGCCTCTCCCCACTTCTCAGGAATGCCATGTCAGCAGAGGCTGGGGATGTGGTGCACCAATGGCCAAGTAGCTGCAGGCAACCGGGAGCTGTGCCCAGCCCCAGTCACCCTCCTGCCCCAGCCTGTCTCACAAATCAATGCCTTTGGTCACTCAGGGTCTGCCGGAGAGAGCTCAAATAAGCTGTACACAACTTGAAGCTTATCTTTAGATAATGTGGTGAAATAACATTTCTTTGGTGAAGCACAAATTTCAACTGCATACAAATACTTCCATGAAATACAGCCATGTGTAGGCACACATAGGGAAGGGTTTGTTATGGAAGCAATTGCCTAAGAGTTGGGAGATGTGGATTATGCCATGGCTTTGGCAGATGAGTGACCTGGGACGTCTCTTCAAATAGCAGCTATTGTTTACTGGGGGCCTACCCTATGCTGGGCATTTGGCATGTCTGAATACATTCACATGCTGGCATGCCTGGCACATATACAGTAAGTGCTCCATAAATGCTATCTGTATGATCACCTAACTTGATCTGATGGCTGTGCAAAAGGTCTTATTCCCATTGTGTAGATGGGGAAAACTGGGAGACAGAGGAATGGCTGTTCTACTACTCCTCCAGACCTCTTTCAGAATAAAGAGTACATTCCCCCAGCTGCTGGGAATGCTGCCAGACCAAGGCCCTGTCAGCCCTCTTTGGAGACTGCATCAGCTGAAGAAGTCTGGCTTACTCAAGGTCATGCTTCCTGCCAGGATCATGCTTTCTATACCCAGTGATTGGTCAGACATGGTAAAAGGACCTGGCTTCCTGCATTGGTTTCCCGGAGCTGCCATAACAAATTACCACAAACTGAGTGGCTTAAAACAGCAGAAAGGTATTTCCTCAAAGCTATGGGTACCAAGGCCTAAGTCCAGTTGTTGGCAGGCTGGCTCCTTCCGGAGGCTCTAAATGAATTAGTCCTTGCCTCTTCTAAACTCTTGGGAGCAGCAGGTCATCCTTGACACTCCAGCTGGTAGATGCTTCGTTCTGCTCTCTGTTTCTGACTTTGTTTGACCTTCATGCCAGCCTGAGGAGTGTCCAATCTCCCTCCCCCTACCCACCCACCCGTGTCTGTGTCTGTCTATCTCACATGTACTAGTTCATGTGTGTATATGTGTGTGCAAGTGTGCATATGTAGGCCAGAGGTCAAATTCAGTGTCTTCCTCACTTCTCACTGAAGCTGGAGCTAGACAAGCTGGCCAGTGAGCTCCAGGGATGTTCCTGACTGTGCCTTCCCAGTTCTTGAATTCCAGTGTACACTGCCACACTCTGATTTTACGTAGGTGCTAAGGATCCAAATTCATGTTTTCACAGCAAGTGTTTTACCCACTGAGATGCCCCCGCCCCACCTCCCTCTCCTTTCTCCCAGGAGGACCACAACCACTGTGTTTAAGACTACTCTAAAGTGATTACAACTGGAAATGTTTCATTTGATTATGCTTCCAGAGATCCAGTGTCCTGATGCTACATTCATAGGTACTGAGGATTTTAGCACTAGGGCCATTATTTAGTTCTTCTCACTCCCAACAGGTTCCTGCCTAGGGATGGTGCTGCCTGCAGTGGGCTAGGACCTTTTACAGCTATTAACAATCAAAATGCCAATACCCTCAGGCCAATCTGATGTAGGCATTTCCTCACTTGAGACATCCTCTCAGACGACTCGAGCTGTGTCGTTGATGACTAAAGCTAACCAAGACAATGTCATCATTACCCTTCTCCACTCTCCATTTCCCATTTCCCCCTTTTTCTCCTACGGCTCATCCATCTATTCCCATGGAACTTAACCAGCTTCTATTCCCATTTCAGTCCGGCTTCCCTCAGGAAGTCACCTGATAAAACTAATATGTACCAAGACATAGTAAGATCTGTATGAAGCTAATCAGCCAGCAATATGGTCAGGGTTCAAGAAACTTCCAGAAGGTGGTGGATGATTGAGACATCACAGGATAGTGGGTAAGACATTCTGTTAGGTGATGTAATTCAAGCTGCTGAAAACCTCCAGAGGGAGGTGTTATGAAGCTGGGCTCATTCAAAACACCAAGTCAGGCAATGAAATGAATGGGACCGTATCTATAAATGATCCTATGGGTAGCACACCCTCACAGACTGAAAACTTGTTTTGTTATTAACTGGACTTACCTGCAATGGTTACAGTTATGTAAATGAACATAAATTAGAAGCTTCTGGTGCTGCATTCTTTTCTATAACTGTAAAAAAAAATGTGTTAAGAGATTAATTATAAGTTGGCTCAGTAAGCCAGGGCACTGGGCAAAAAGAGTTGGCTCTCTCTGACACAGCTGCACGGCCATAAGCAAGGGTTCATTCTGCCTTGTGCCTCAGTTTCCCCTTTTGCAGGGTGGAGCTCACATATGGCACTCCTAGCAACGTTTTCAGACAAAATACACATGTACAGAGTCAACACCTCACATCCCTTAAGGAACGCACCTACATGCTCAAAATACTATATGCCTCTATTTTGCCTTACTGTGATTTTTTTCCATATAAAGCAGGGGCTCTCCTTATCTCGATGCTCATCCAAATAGCTGTTATAGGGACTTTCCAACAATTGTTTTGTCAGCATAAACTATCATCATAATAATGGGTTGCATTGTGACATTTCCGTGCATGTATATCATGTAGTTTGATCACATCCCCCATTACCCCTCAGGTTCACCTCCCACTTCCCCCCCCATCACTATCCTCTTCCCAAATAGACACCTGCATTAGTTATTTTTCTGTTGCCGTGATAAAACACCATGGCCAAGACAACTTGTAGAAGAGTTTCTGGGAGGGTCCATCCCGGTGGGGGAGGCATGGCAGCAGTGGCAGGCATGGCCACAGGAGCAGGAGCATCTCAGCCACAAGCAGGAAACAGCACACTGGAAGTGTGCAAAGGCTGGACATTCATTCTCTAAGCCACCTCCTTCAGTGGCATGT
Source organism: Cricetulus griseus (assembly GCF_003668045.3). NCBI lineage: Eukaryota > Metazoa > Chordata > Mammalia > Rodentia > Cricetidae > Cricetulus > Cricetulus griseus. The sequence goes on from NC_048597.1 coordinate 182,977,884, forward strand.
GTCTCTGAGCTTCCACCACCGAAACTTCTCCAACATTACCTCAGCGAAGGACCAGTTCAAATATATGAGCCTATGAAGGGGCCATCTGTCACTCAAATAACCACAACCTCTTCTTTTTCATGTCTATTTTTTATGACCCAATGACTTTCGCTGAGGTTGCTTACAGGTGTATGGCACCTTCCTCATGGCTACCTTTCTGAACACTATACCTTTCCCTCCCCCTACTGACTGTCTGTATATGCCCAGGGAGGAGTGAAGCCTCATGAGACCTTCCTACTTCCCAACTGACTTTAACACTAAATTTAAAGTTTACTTTTTTCTTTTCTGTAGATTGGCGGTTTTCTATTCTCAATTTTTGCATTGATTATTTGTCTGTTTATGTCTTTGTGTGTGAGAGAGTGCACCTACATGTATGTATCGCCATGTGGCGGTCAGAGGACCAGTTGTGGGAGTGGGTTCTCTCCTTCTGCCATTTGGGTTCTAGCTAGAAGTCCAGTCACCAGGCTTGGCGGAAATCAGCTTTACCGACTCCACCCTGGAGCCATCTTACTAGACTCAAATTTAAAGGTTCATGCAGTGGTCATTTAAGAAAACTTTGCTTCATACAGCACAGGGTACCTTCTAGCATGCTTCAGTCATAATTGTTACCATCAACACAGTAAGGTTTTAATCTACTTTTTCTGCCTTCAAAGTGCTCCATAAAGACCACACTTTGAAATTGTGTTCTCCCCAGACATACCCCATATATTAGATAAGGGGTGGCTGACCTCATCTTACAGAAATCACAGCTCAGAGAGCCCACAACTTCCCATTGGATTAAAAGGAAATAGTGGTATTAAACCCTGAACCTAATAACACAATGCTATTCCAGTGGCTCGCTCTTCTGCCTTCTTTTTTAAGTTCCAGTTTTCTAAAGTCATCTGGGAAGTAATAGATCATGGTTAATTGTCCAGGCTTTTGTGCTGTGCTTTCAGAATCGGGTCTGATTTGTGGCCTGGCGCTAGTTCAGGATTATCCAACGCATGCTTCATTTTATCGGCCCACTATCAAAGCTTCCTCACTTTAGCCAGAAATTAAAATAATAGCTTTAAGTTTTTCCCTGCTGTCAGGCAGCTGGTCAATAATGAGAGTTGCCGTGCTTTAAAAAATGATTTTTCATGCTCCCCATAAAAAGCTAGAAATATAATCCTTTTATTGAGCACAGGCGCTCAACTCTTCCTGTATAAAGAGAATCTTTTTTCTATTTTCTCACTGCCTCTTCTCTTGTAATATTACAAACTGTGCCATTGAACCCACAGGGAGTAAACTGTCAGGTCCACCTGGCTGTCTGAGAAAAGGTTATGATGCCCATGCCATTCCTCAATGCTCTTCAGAACCATTCTGGGTGGCGAACTACTAAGAGGGAAGAAGATGCCAGCAGTACTAAAACAATCGGTGAGGCAATGATTGAGAAGCAAGGATCCTAGAGGACTGGGGAGACAGCTCCCCGAGAAAGTGCCTGGCAAGCAAGCATGAGACCTTCAGGTCCTTAGCAGCTAGGTGAAGGCCAGGCCCAGCAGGGCACCCATGATCCCAGAGTCAGAAAAAGTCCCTGGCATTCTCTGGCCAGCTGCTCTAGCCTAATGGCTAAGCTCTAAACACTGTCTCAAAAAAGAAGGTGGAGAGTAATTGAGAAAGGCACTCAACATCAACCTCTGGAATGTGTGTGCATGTGTGTGCTCGTGTGTCACACAAGAAGACATTCTAAACAGAAAAATCCCTAGGATGAAAACTCGTATGTAGTATCACAGACAAGACAAATGACCTCAGGTTATCTGAAGACCTCACCAAGGATTCACTTTTTCAAAAGCCCACTGAAGCCTTGACCTGTGGTATTTACCTGCAACACCATGCAGCCCAGGTCCCCAAATTCATGAGTGCGGGTTTCCTTTCTTGGTGGCCTCTGAGTGGCCCTGAGCAAAGCACCTCAGCACCCCTTTCAGGAAGGAGAGCTTATCCCACCAGCTATCATCTGCTTCTGCCTGGCTTGCAGCCATCCCCGACTCCCCTGGGAATGCAGTGAGGATCACAGACAGGCCTGTGAAAATGAAAAATTAGTACTATTGACAACTGTTACATGAAGAGATTAGTCTTGTGCCGTCCATGGTTCAGATTAAGCCCAAGCTTTAGTACTTACTTCCTTTTCTTGATGTAATCACTTAAAAATGGAGATTGCTGCAGACCCTGTCAATTTTCAGTTTTAAGCCTCTATTTGGCTTTTAAAATAGTTTCACTGTTACCTCTTCTTAACCCAAACTACATAACACTAGATATTAACAGGATGCAGCATTCTGAAATTTTCTGTCTAGATTACAGAAAATAAAAGGCATCCTCATGAAAATGATAGCATACTTAAGTAAATAACATGGTACCAAATCCCATCTCCTAAGTATCAGAACAGAATGTTAGGGATAAAGGGAATTAGTGACACTAACTTTTTTAAATGAGTGAGTTTGTATTCCCAAGTCATTGTTTGTGATTCCTAAAATTCTGCATTTTTATGAAAATGGTAAGAGCCATTTACAAATAAGAAAGCAGGGGCTAGAAAGGTAGCTCCCTGGTTAAAAGCACTGGCTGCTATTGTAGAAAACCCTGGTTCAATTCCCAGCACCCATAAGGCAGTTTACAATTGTCCTAACTCCAATTCCAAGGGATCTGATGCCCTCTTCTGGCCTCCTCAAGCACCAGACACATACATAGTGCACATATACATATTCAGGCAAAATACTCATATACATAAAATAAAATTTTTTGTTAATTTTCTTTACTTGAGTAAACTTTTTGTTTTGTTTTGTTTTGGGTTTTTTTGTTTTGTTTTGTTTTGTTTTGTTGGTTTTTCGAGACAGGGTTTCCCTGTGGCTTTGGAGGTTGTCCTGGAACTCGCTCTGTAGACCAGGCTGGCCTCGAACTCACAGAGATCTGCCTGCCTCTGCCTCCCGAGTGCTGGGATTAAAGGTGTGAGCCACCAACCCCTTAAAATAAAATTTTTAAAAGTCAATTAACTTGAAGAAAAAAAAGGCCTTGCTTTTAAGGCAATATATTGTTAACACGACTAGGCTAATGAGAATGAAGAGAAAATATTCAAAGTGCCAGACATACATAGCACAAGTGCGCAGCCAGGTGAGGACTGTATTTGCATTTCACAATGCTATGGCAAGTGGCTACCTCAGCACTCCTGCCACCCACACACACAATGATGACTGTATTCCAGGTGACATAAAGACCTAATGCAAAAGTAGAAAGCATTCTCCAACCATAAAGGTTTTGTTGGAGAAATGGCCTAGTGGCTAGAATGCATGCTGCACAAGTGTAAGGACCAGAATTCAGATCCCAGTCTTCATGGAACACTGAATGTAGTCCCATGCATGCTTGTAATTCTAGTACTGAGGCCAGAGACAGCAAGGGTGTACTGAATGCCAGTCTTGCTGAAAAACAGGAACTCTGAATTCAGGGAGAGACCCTATCTCAAAGGAATAAGGTAGAGTGTCATAAAGGAGGGCATGCCACCCTCACGAGGACATCACATATATAGGCACATTCATAAGCATGCACACACAAACTTAACTCCTCGGGAACTGAAGTTCCTACAGTTGCTGGTCACCATGTGGCCCAACATGTGGAGTACAGTGGCTTGAGTAAGCGGTTACCTCCTAAACTCAGATATTTGAATGCTTGCTCCCCAATTGGTGGCAGTATTTGGGGAGGTTTAAGTGTGGTCTTGCTGGAGGAAATATGTCACTGGGGCAGGCTTTGGGTGCTCATAACCTCATCCCATATCCAGTTCCCTCTGCTTTATGCTTGCAGTTAAGGATGAGCTCTCGGCACCCTGCTCTGGCCTCCATGCCTGCCACTTACTGCCATGCTTCCCCACCATAAAGGATTCTTACCTGTCATAACCCCAAATAAATTCTTCTTTAGGCTGCCCTGGTCATCGTGTTTTATCACAGAAACAGAAAAGTAATTAGAGGGACCAACACCCTCTTCTGACTTCTGTGGACAATGCAGACATGGCACCAACATACATGCAGACAGAACACCCATACATATAACATAAAAATAAATTGTTAAAAAAAAAAGACCGTAAATTGATAACTTCCCGGCAGGAAAAGATGCATTTTAAGAAACCATGCACACACTAAAAATAAAAATTTTAAAATCTCCACTAAATAAAATAGTTTAGACAGATTTGCCCTTAAGTGTTTTTTATCAATACACCATTAAAAAGATGAAATACCAACAAATGCAGAGGATATTTTAGCAAATACAACTAAACAAATATTAAGTTCTTTAACTGAGTACCAAAAATTAAATCCATGCATCGTGTATGTACCAGAAAGAAAGCAGAGAGAGCTAATAAAACACAATAAAAAATGGACAGTATGCAAATAGTATGCAAAAAGTTCTTCTGAAAAGAGCTAAGTGTGTGATGACACCTCAGTGCCATTCCTAATCAGCATAATGGAAAAAAAAACAGTGTTATGATATGAAATGCCCCCATAGGTTTACATGTTTGAACACTTGATCCCAGGCTGGGGCACTGTTTGGGGACGGAGAGCCTGTAGGAGATAGAGCCTTGATGGAAGAAGTGAGTCACTGAGTCACTGGAGGTGGGCTTTAAGGCTTTGCACCCTGCCGCCACATGACATATGACTGAGCAGCTTCACACGCCTGCTGCCCAGGGCCCCTGTCCCCATGATGGAATGCATCCCCTCTAAACCCTTTCTCCCCCAAGTTGCTTTTTTTCACGGTTTCTATCACCACAGCAGAAAAGTAACAAACACAGCCACCACAAGGACACTTAAATAACCTACAATCTGGCAATGTCAAATGTGGGAGAATGGAATTCTCTTATACCATCAAGAGGTGATGAGAGCAGAAAATGTTAAAGGCAGGCAGACATTAGAATCCAACCACTCCACTCCTGGGTTACCTCCTATAAAATGTATTTGAAGCCAGGCATAGTGGCACATACTTCTAATCCCAGCCATGGGAAGGCAAAGGCAGGCCTATCTCTATGAGTTCAAACCTAGTCTATATAGTGAGTTCCAGACTAGCTGGGCTAGAGTGAGACTGTCTCAAAAAAAAAAAAAAAACCAAAAAAGTCCAGATATGCAGAGACTGTCTCATTGCTTTCCATGCCCCAAACTCAAATGGTGTCAATCACAGAAGAAACCACATACTAATGAAACAGAACATATTAACCACAATGAAAATTAATTAACCACACCTGACATGAATTCCCTAAACTATGTCGAGTGAAAGGCACCGGGCACAACAAAGAATGACTGAATCTTATAAAAGTCTGAAGTGAACATGCACAGATAGTAAATAACAAGAGGATTCAGGAGATGTTGCCACTGTCAGGACTGCAGTGGCTCCTTTGGGGAGAAGTGTGTGCCAAGAAGGAGCACACACAGATACGGAGGGCTGGAAGCAGCTTCCTTGCATCTGCTTTGATCAAACAGCTGTTGTTTTATCCATTAAATTGGTCATAGTTCATATACTTTTTTGTATATTGTGTGTCTCAAAACTTAAAGAGGACTTGTGCAAATGAGTAGTAATACCAACTAAAGCCACAGTGATGAACAGTTTAAAAATATTAAGGGCTCAGAAATAGGCCCAAGACATAAAAGGCACTTTTATAGGACTGTGGTATCCCATTAAAGTGGACTTACAAACCAGAAAACATGGTGGCTTCTGATACTGAACCAACTGTTAAACATTCTGCAAGAACTGACATGCAGCTCTTCCCTTAGCCAGCGTCCACAGGTAGATGAACTCTGAGACGCCGCCGTTGCTCTTTTACCCCAAGGATGTACAGACTAAATGAGTTGATGCATGGAAACAAAAAGTAAAACCCTTCCTGGTCAAAGGTTAACTATAAAAGATGAATAAGGGACTGGGTAGCCAGCTCAGTAATTAAGACCCCATACTGCTCTTTCGAAGGATGCCAGTTCTATTCCCAACAACTGTCTCTTGAGCTCGAGGACAGCCTTGTCTATGTATCAAGTTCCAGAGTAATCGGAACTATATAGTGGGGGGAGGGGAGGACACACAATGACATGGGCATGACACACAGCTGACAGGGGATGGGACAAGGATAGGGACACCACAATGGACACACAATGGGAGTGGGGTGACAAAAAACAAAAAGTTCTTTAAAGCACACAAGCAAAGACAGACTCCTAGATAAAGTCAAGGTAAAACATCATAAACTATATTAAACGGCAAATGGTCTGTACATTTGCATGACAAAGGGTGAAAAGGTGATTTCTTCATTCATCACAACTGGGATGAATGGGGCAAACGCTCCAAAAGACTGCAAACATGGATAAAGCCATTCTCAGAACAAGTTCTTTAGAGAGTAGCAGTCACTATCCTAGTAAGCCAGTAACACTAAAAAACATCCAACCTTCATTAAGAAACAGCTGGGCGGTGGTGGCACACGCCTTTAATCCCAGTACTAGGGAGGCAGATCTCTGTGAGTTCAAGACAACCCTGGTCTACAAAGGAAGTTCCAGGACAGCCTCCAAAGCCACAGAGAAACCCTGTCTCGAAAAACCAAAATAAAAAATAAAAAAAATAAAAAAAATATAAAAAAAAAAGAAACATGTATTTTAGGGGCTGGGGAAATGGCTCAGTGGTTGAGAGTGCTGGTTGCTTTTCCAGAGGACCCAGGTTCAGTTCCCAGCGCACCTACATGGCAGCTCACAACTGCCTGTAACTCCAGTTTCAGGGTATCCAACATGAAATAAAAATAAATAATTAAAAAAAGAAATGTGGGGCTGGAGAGATGGCTCAAGAGGTTAAGAGCACTGACTGCTCTTCCAGAGGTTCTGAGTTCAATTCCCAGCAACCACATGGTGGCTCACAACCATCTGTTATGAGATCTGGTGCCCTCTTCTGGTGTACAGAAATACATGGAAACAGAATGTTGTATACATAATAAAAAAATGTGTTTTAAATATAGCCCTTTTCAGTAATTATTCAATTTGCAAATGTCTTTTAAGTATTAACTTTAAATTATGTTTATTTCTAGTACGAATATAAATAACCTCTGCAGTGAATAACATACACCAAGATCTTCAAAAACTTACCTGTATCCTCACTTAGAAGTTTCACTTCTAAACTGTGCCTGACGGTACAAGCCTGTAATCCCAACTACCCCAGAGGAGAGCAAGTTCAAAGCCAACCTGGGTAACTTGGTGAGACCTTGTCTCAAAAATCAAGTCAATTGAGGCTGGTGACGTAGGTCAGTGGTAGAGCATAGGCTTAGCCTGCACTGGGCCCTAGGTTCAACCCCAGCATCATGAAAAAGAACAAAACAAGTTCATTTCTAGAAAAGGTCTGGGTTAATAAGCAAGATGTGATGAACTTTCGAGGTGTTGGTCACATCACCATTCACTGATTATATTACCATCATTTAACGAACTATGCAATTGTTTAAAAAGCTATGGAGCAACCATGTAAATCATATTGTGGCTGAGATTTGAAACATTCAATACAGGAAAATGTCTGCAAAGCAAAGCACACTGAGAATATACATAAAATGACTATGTGAAAAAGAAGTCTTCGAAACGTGTTGGTGGCACAAGCCTTTAATCCCAGCACTCAGGAGGCAAAGGCAGGCGGATCTCTGTGAGTTCGAGGCCAGTCTGGTCTACAGAGCGAGTTCCAGGATAGGCTCCAAAGCTACACAGAGAAACCCTGCTTCAAAAGAAAAGAAAGAAGGAAGGAAAGAAAGAAAGAAAGAAAGAAAGAAAGAAAGAAAGAAAGAAAGAAAGAAAGAAAGAGAAGTCAAAGTATGAACACTCAAGTATTAATAGACAGAGTGGTCAACTCACAGGGGTTCAATTGCAACTTCATGCATGTGCATGAGCTCTCCTTTACCAACCTTTGTGAAACACTAATTCATCTACAGACTGTGAACACCAAACATCATCTATTAGTAGTTTTAAAACCACAGGTTCCATCTAGTTCTTACAGCAGTCCTTTCTTAGTGGGAGGGCATGGAAAGTGCTTATTTCAGTTAGAAGCACCCATTATGGAACCTTTACATTATGTGTATCTGACCTAAATGTTTTCAGTCCAACTTCATGTAGAACACTGCTTTTAAAGAAGTAAAATTCAAACAAGCACCACAAAATATAACTGTCAGCATGTGAAGTTGCTTTGATTGTTATTTTATTTCTCCTTTACAGGTTCCACATAATAGACAAAGAAAGGGTTTTTGATAACATATTGTTACCTTCGCTGGAGATGATGATATGATCATTTAAACAACACAAATGTGTACATATATGAGACTGAGGTTTCTGCAGCCTATAAACACCTCTTTGGGTTTAAAAAGGAAAAAAGCAACATACTGACAATTCAACCATAACTCTTAGAAAAACACCAGTTTCCTTAGCAAACATGAGCGCCCTGTACGCTGACCTATCATCCAAGACAGCAATGAGCTGGGGAAGCCAAGAGCAGCTCCCCACCCCAGCTCAGAAGACCCTCCCCACCCAGCACCTCCTCAAGGTGCTCCTATCTTCATCACAGGAAGATAGCAGTCACCCCAAGAGAAGACAGGAACAGCAAATAAACATTTGTTGTATAAGTCGAGTGTCTTCCACAGTATTTCACATCCAACATCTCAGGAACTCCATGCAAGCATGCGTACCATTCTCTAGACTGCTCCTTGCATTTCTCAAGAAAAGGAACCAGGTCTTCCTAATTGATTTTAGGTGCCTGGGATAACAAAGTACTTTACCGGAAGGGATGTAAGCAATGCTATTTGATAAGAATAAGAATAAGGAAAAAGCAGCTATCTTAAAGAAAAAATGTGCTCTACTCACACTAAAATATCAGAACAATGCACAACATACTGCAAAACTGTAATACAATACGGTCAAACACAATGTTCAAATATTAAAACTGTTCAAGCACATGAAGATCATCTTCTGAAAGACAAACTGGGCTCTTATTTTGTAGCTACCGTAGTGTAACTTTAAAAACTGCTGTCCCTCAACAAGGTCTGACACTGATCTTGATACTTGATAGGAAGGTTGCTATGAGGCAATGACGGCTGAACAGTCAGCTTTGGAGATAGAACTCCCATGATCATCTTCAGAATTCATCCGAGGACTGGGCATCATCTTCGTCCCTCACTTCTCGGTATCTCCCTGAAGACTCCCCTTCTGGATTGTAGCTCTGCATTTTAATATTCAGTCTCTCTGCTAGTTTCTGTGCTGCGAGCTTTGCTTGCATCTCCTTTAAAACAAAGAACAAAGCCCAAGTTAACACATGCACAGCTCCCCGGGTCCAGGATAAAGAGTGTAATTTCCACTGTCTCTGGCAACACAGGATGTTGACAGCTATGCCCTGCCAGACACAAGGTGATGTATCTGAGAGCTGTCAGCCTGCTGCTGTTGCTAGTGACTTTCATTAGCAAGCAATGCTGCAATCAAAACAGCTAACCTCTACACGAGAAACTGAGAACTCAGCTTGGCACTCTGGCAGCTGTGAACAGATACACTAACTGTGCCATGCACACCGAACCAGCTGCCAGTAGAAGAAATCATCAAAGTGGTGCTGATGTCTCCAACGGACACACTTTCTTCTCTACATTAAAATCATATTTTCTAGGTTTGAAGAGTACACCTCAATGGCACAAAAGAGCCAAGACATTAAGGCTGCTGACTGCTCCTTCCATGCAGACTGTTCCTCCATAAGTAAAGTCTTATGGAAATTAACACTCAAAAAGGTCCCAGTAAATTTCAGACTGGCAGGGGACTTTTCCACATATAAGGATTACCACCAACTGCTGGCAGGCTTCGGGGCTTATCTCTCATTCGCCTCACTACCACCCCCCACCACACACTCCTGAACTTCAACAGCTCCCTACCTCAGCCCAGGAATATTATGGGTAGGCATAATTGGTATCTAGTTTACTATTTTGTCACAGGCAACCCATTTCAGAAGGGTTTAACCTAAAAATGTCTCAAGATAGGTATTTTTAAAAAGCCTAGAGACAATTCAGAGGTCTCTCTCCTCCAGCACACCCATTGGATCTGATGCTAATTCTAATGCACTGAGAGGAAGAAATATCAAGGGCCATAAAGACATCGGCCATGCCAGCTGAATGCTCAGGAAAAGCCAACCAGAGGCAAAGTCAGTTTGACTTTAAAAGGTGCCGGCACCTGACTAAAATCCAATTCAAGAGAGGGGGTGCTATTTTCCCAGAAGGTATGTTACAATCTAACTATAACTAATGTCCACACTTCTCCCATCCTGCTAATCCGAACACAAACTTTACCAATATTATACATTCTATTTATAGACAGGGTCTCACCATCTATTTGCTGTGTAGACCAGGCTAGCCTGAAAACTCAGAGATCTGCCTGCCTTTTACCTCCCAACTGCTGGAATTAAAGTGATATGACTAAAGTATGCACCACCACACCTTAATATCCATTTAAAAAAATTCTGTGAAACACAGTATTATATATAATCAAGCTTCAAAGAAGGGCTTCTATTCACAAGGGCCATAGATCAAGGATCCCAACAGTGGCTAGCAACCCAGCATGATTGCCTGTCCTTCTGGGCTAGCCCATGCACCGTAGGAGATGGAACTGGGGACTGTCTCCTTAAGCAGGTCCCCTAGGAAACTCTTACCACTGAGAAGCTGCCACATGGGAACAGCAGCAGCAGGCTGATCAAGTCACTCCAATCGTCTCCCTGGGTCTACTGGTGAATTACCACTGAGCTTTCCTATAGTTCTAGCACCTCTGTGACAGAAAACTAGTAGCACATCTAAACCCCCATCCTTCCATTCATCCAGTCAATTCTGACTCCTGAGGCAGCAGCCAACACAGACAAGAGAAATCCAAGACCCCGAATTACCTCATAATTCTGCTTCTGCTCTTTCTGCAGGGCCAGCGACTCTTCTATGGAGAGCAGCTGTGCAGGCAGGTGGTGGAGCGGAAGGAGGCGCGCTGCTGTGATGTCATCAAGATGTTGCCTAGCCCTGCGTCGCTGCTCTTCTGAGGAAGCAGGAGACTCACCCCTCTGACAATGACTTGGTGAGTAACTCTGTTGTGTGGGTAACCTGAAAAAGGAAAAGCAGGCTCAATCAAACCATGCGTAGGCACAAAGATGGTCTTCCACCCAGGAGCCTACGGCCTCTACAGGGTAACAGAATGAAGTCTGTCCATATCGCATGCCGACAATGGATGCATACGCAGACACAAACCTGCCTTTCCTCCTCACACCTTATACTCCTTCCATTCACTCAGAGCTTAATGTCCAGCAAAAGTAAACATGGTATTGTTTCAGTGGAATGTAATATAGGCAAAGGCTGACTAGTTCTGAAGGAAAGGGAGGGGTTGGAAGTTGAGGCTAGAGGAGGAAACTGACAATTATAGCCCCAGAGATGAGAACCTTCTCCTTCAAAGATGACAGTAAGATCAAGATATCATGTAGGTCATGGACAGGAGATGGTGGAGGGGGTAGGGGCGGTGATGTATGACACAGGCTGTCACTATGAACTTCATGAATGTAGCAGTCTCAGAAGAAACTGGCATTCTGCTGTGTAAATGAACCTGAGATGTCACTGAACACCCAGGTGGTCCTGTTTCATACCCAACTGACCCTGCACCTATGAAGTTCCCTGCAAAGTGAGTCATGAACAGATGAGGCAGTCTCCAGGACCCAAATACACAGAAAAATGAAGGCCAGAGGAACTAGCACAGTGGTTCCCAACTTTCCCAATGCTGCGACCCTTTAATACAGTTCATGTGGTAACCTCCATCCGTAACGTTATTTCATCGCTACTGCATAACTATAATTTTACTGTTATGAATAATGTAAATGTATGATATGCAGGATATCTGCTATGTAACCCCTGTCAAAGGGACATTCGACCCCTAAAGGGGTCACGGCCACAGGTTAAGGACTGCTTCTAGCACACCCTCCTCTCACTGTGCACTCAAAGCTCTAATGCCACTCATCTGTGGCCACATGCAGCTTCTCCTGGGCTCTTTTGTGCTCAGGCTACCCCTTCTCTCAAACTCAGCCATCCTGGTGGCCCTCACTGCTCATTCCTCACCTTCATTGTTCCTGGCCTCATGGCCATGACTGGGCCACCTTAATCTTTCTGACACACCTGGTCCTCCAATGTGACCTCCCAGAAGTAAAGACAAAGTGCCTGGCACAGAAGAGGAGACTCCTTCATCAAGATACCTTTAGCAAAGGTTACTTTTACACTAAAAATTAATGTGCTAGGATCTGGTTTTATAAACAGAAGGAACCATTTAAGGTTAAAATAATCAGTGGAGTAGGTTTAAAGTCTCTGCAAGAACAAACATGACGTGGGCCTTTTGAAGCTTTCTTAAAGAAAGACCAGCCACGCTCCCCGCTTTGTGTCTGATGTCACCTGTGTAAAGATGGGCAGTTACCTAGCAATACTCCCTGGTATAGTTGGCCTAACTGCTACATACACAATTCTTTTCTCCTCAAAAAGCTCTGGTTTTTTCGGATGATCACAGAAACATAGCAAAGAACTCAAAAGTATGGCCCAACCCCTACCCCCTGCATTCTCCCCAAATCTATTTTTAAATTTTTTTAAAAATCCTTTTTGAAAGGTTCAGGCATTATGCTGGCCTGCCCCCGTTACCTGGTGGAATCCACTCAGGCAATACCCTGGTCAGCCCAAGGTTCCATGGGAAAGAAGTGTGCACGCAGGTGCAGAGGACCCCTTTAAAAGATAAGTCCCTGCCCCTTTACGCTCTCTCTCTCTCTCTCTGTTTCTCTGTCTGTCTCTTTCTCTGTTCTTCTGTCCCGCGCTCTGTGCGCTCTGTCTCTCTATGGCGACCGGCCATGGCGGTCAGCCATTTACCCTGTTCCTCCTCTTAAGTCTCCCCATTCTACCGGGCCTTATAATAAACTTATAGTCAATATGTCTGTCTCAGTATTTCTTAAACTTATAGTCTTATCAGTATTTCTCTTTTCTTCCTTTTAAACAAAACAATAACACTTTTAGCTTCCTTTCCCTGGAAACTATTATTATCATCTAGTTTAACATTTCTTTCAAGTTTGGAAACCTTGGGTGCTCCTCTAGATTCTAACCTCTTTAAGGGGCAAAATCTTTACCACAGCTCTGCTGCCTACTTGTAGTGAATACACTTCGTTTTGTTGTTTTCCTGATGAACAGCCCCTTAGCTCCTGAAACTGCCTCTCTCAGCTTACACAGCAATTGAGGGGGATCTGCATACTAGCAAATGGTACTGAAAAGTCATGATGCATCTGCCCTCCCACTGTGTTTATTATGAAATATTGGCTAAGTATCTTGAAACACACTACTCCCCATTTGCTATGTAAAATCCTTCCGATGACTTCAAGAGCAGTCCTCCAGTCCAGCCATGCTGGTCTATTTTCAGTTATGTTCACTCCTGCTTAGAAGATCCTCACACACACACAGCACTCTCTGAACTGGCATACCACATGAAACATTCTTGGGACAAGCCTGTTCCCTGTTCTGTGACACTTACACATTGGTCTTAAACTTATGAGGAGGGGGCACTGGGTTCTTGGCTCGCATTTCTAGCACTTCCATGTAATGAGGCCTCTTAGGCGTCTCACTCTGGAGCTCCGGCACGTTCTCAGAGCTGCTGTTTTCTTCTGAGGGTTCACTCTGGTCTACAATTGTGATCTTCTGCAACTTAGTGATAAACAGACTGTCAATGCTGCTGGAAATGTCTTCCACTTGACTTGAAACAGGGCGTTGGGGGAGATGTTTGTTAACTTCAGATGAGGGTGCCCTGGCTGTACTGCCGGGAACAGGGCCGGTGTTCACTGTGCAGTCAGCCTCCAAAGTCTCTTCATTGCCTTTGTGAGTGAGATGTACAGGTCCTTGTGTTTCTGAGGTTGTTTTAGATGATTTGATGTCTACAGAGGAACAGTCAAGAACTAATGATGAAGTATCAAGCATCAGGTCAGAATTCTGGGCCTTGTCTATGTCGATATCAACTCGTGTGGTTGCTTTTTGCCTTAGCTTACAGTCTACACTAACAGGATGAAACAGTTCACTTCTCCCTCTAACTTCTTCACGTTCTGCAATGGCAGCTTTCAGTTTGGCAACGGTGTCTGAAATCTTTTTACCTTTGTCGGGCAATTTGCAAATGAATTTTCTGTCAAATGCAAAAAAAAGAAAGAAAGAAACCAACATGTACACATTAGAGCCATGTTTTTAAACATGAAAACACGGTATTTAAAAGGCAGAATATAATCCTCAAAGAAAAGCTGGCTTTGAAGTTTTTTCAAAATAAATCTGATTTTTATCTGGCCTAATACAGGAACCCATCAGATATTTTCCCAATCTAAAATCTGAAATTCTTCAAGCCCAGACAATGACTGCCCTGTGGAAAACTTCACACCTTGCCACATGATGAGATGCAGTCAAAACCCAAGCTATAAAGAACACAACACAAAATTACCTTGAAAGTCATATATAAGAAACAACTGAAATCATTTTGAGACTTGGGTCTTAACTCGATACCGTCCCAATACACTCACATATACATTCCAATCTCCCTAAAAATATAAAATTCTGGTTTGTGTATTTAGGAAAGCAGATATTCAACCTGTTCAATATAAATAAAGACTAGTGGTTTTAAAAATATGGTCTTTGAACCCTAATGAGGCTGAAAAATGGGTCAAAAGCACTATTTGCCATTTCTGTCATAAAAGCTGAGTACAACAGGTTTCACAGAGGTCACATAATAGAATACATCACTATCTTACAAAGGAAGATGGACTTATGTGTTTTTGTGAAAGACTTAAGTTGTTTCTGTTAAATCAGCAATATTGCCAGTATAAATAAACAGGAGCTCTTAGGGATGCCCAGTGATTCTTAAAGAATCTAAAAATGTCCTGAGATCAAAAGGTTAATTTATTGCTATTATTAACAACCCATTCTGGAGAAAAAAAGAAGAAAAAAAAAAAAAAAGAATCAAAACAATACCTGTCTCCAGTGCTCACTGGCCCCTTTTGCTCAGTGAAATTCCCTTTCTGGTTCTTTCCCTTAGTTACATAACAAATGAAGATCTCTTAGGTCCTCTATTATTCCCGATACCACACCACATTCATGTTTTCTGCCTCTCTGCAACTGGGGTTCCTCTGCTTATTCAGCCCTCTCTTGAGCCTAGTACCCATTTCTCAGGGTTTAATCAGTTGGCTTTTAACTAACTAAACGCCTGCCATTATTCCCCTCCACTAAATACACCCGCGTAAAAAAAAAAAATTAACCTTGAATCCATTCCTCTCTCCCAATTTTCTCATTATCCTTTGTGGCTCCCCAGAAATTTCAACCACCTGTTAACTATGAATATGTATTTATCTCCAAATTATTTCACCAGTACTTAAGTTTTCCCAGTTTCTCGATTGCCTTCACAGTTCACCTTCCCATCTTGCTGAAAAAAAATCTCTCGGAAAAAAATACATTTTTGGCGTCTTCTGCCTCTTATTACCTCAACCCCGCTCCTAAACAAAGCTGCCTTTAAAAATTAAAACGTCAGCTATCATCATCCACCCTACTACGCGGGAGCGAAACTTTCTAGGCCTAATTAGCCCATCTTTACAGCACACTCTCCCCGTCTCCTTTGCTTTGGGAAAGAGTGGGGCTCTAGATAGAGAAGCGGGGATCGACGCCGTCTGGTCGCAAGGACTGGGTCCCCAGGGTTACGTTTTCTCAAAGCCGCTGTGGGGACGTGGAATGGAGCAGGCGCTGCTGCCTGCTGAGGGCCAGGCAGCATGGAGGAACGCCGCGCGCAGCACGGGCCTGGCCAGGAGGCATGACCACGCAAGGTCACCTTCGCCCGAAAGGCCGCGGCGGGGAGCGGGAGGCTGGTCCCGGATCTCTACCCCCGAGAGCCTATCCCTTGATCCCGGTCCCGATTCCCCGCAACCGCGACCCCCGAGCCACCGCTTACTCGTTGCGCAAAAGTCTCTCCTGGCGCCTCAACCTCTCCCGCAGCTCCGCCGAACTCCGCTGCCCCAAGTCCTCGGGAGCTGGGGGCTCGAAGCCGCGGGGCAGCGAGAACATTGTGCACGGGCTGCGGCTGACGCGGAGGGCACGGCTCCCCGGCGGGGCCCACGGCGGGAGCAGGCTCCGCGGCCGGCGGCGACTCGGGCGCGCGAGCGGGAGTCGCCATTTTCCCGGAAGAGCACGGCTTCTTCGAGCCGAATGGAGCTTTATTGAAATGCCGGAAACGGACCGGGCCAGGAGCAAGGGGGCGCCCGAGGAAGAGCTCAGGGGCGGAAGTTACATCACCGCAGAAGTGTCTGGGTTTGGCGCGCTTTCGCTGGATGTGTGTCCTTTGCTTTCCCAGCTTTTCGACTTCGCTTTGAGAAAGTATAGGACACCCATGTCAAAGACTTACTGACTCACTTCTATTAAGCAAAGTATGCCAGAAGTAATAGTGTCACATCTCAATTAAGCAGTACAGTGTTTGGACAAACATTTCACAGGGATTCCTGAATGAACACTAATAACCGTAAAAATAAATGACAGGGGGTTGTAGAGATGGCTCAGTGGTTAAGAGTGCATAGTGCTCTTGCAGAGGACTAGAACTTGGGTAACAGCACCCCTGTGGGGTAGCTTACAATTGCCTTTAACTGCACCTCTAGGGCATCTCACAACCTTCCCTGGCTTCTGCAGGCACCTGGTTCACATGCACACACATACGAGCACACACACAATCAAAACATAATAAATATTTAAAAAACAATGAATGACCAGTATTACTAGCAATTATAAAATGCATTTTATAAACACAATATAGCTAAGCGTGGTAGTGCATGCCTTTAATCTCAGCACTTGGGAGGCAGAGACAGGCTAATCTCTGTGAGTCCAAGACCAGCCTGATCTACATAGTGAGTTTGAGACCTGCCAAGGCGACATAGTGAGTCCCTGTCTCAAGACAAACAAAACAACAAGATTTGGATATTTGGACAAATCAGAATATCAGGAATTAGACTGACCCTGTCAAGTGTTAGGAAGAAGAAGAAGAAGAAGAAGAAGAAGAAGAAGAAGAAGAAGAAGAAGAAGAAGAAGAAGAAGAAGAAGAAGAAGAAGAGGAGGAGGAGGAGGAGGAGGAGGAGGAGGAGGAGGAGAGAGGAGGAGGAAGAGGAGGAGGAGGAGGAGGGAGGAGGAGGAGGAGGAAGAGGAGGAGGAGGAGGAGGAAGAAGACGAAGAAGAAGAAGAAGAAGAAGAAGAAAGAAGAAGATCTGAGATTTCCATAGACAGCTAAACAGGGAGGGGTTTGCAAATAGTAGAACCTCTTTGGAAAATAGTTTGATAATTTCTGAGTCTGGCTTTGTTAATGTTTAGTGTAATGATCTTGAAGTTCATCTATGCCAATGTTTCTTTATATTGCTAAGTAGTATTGTACTATGTGAGCTTGTTTATGCTGAATGATATTTGAGTTGTTTTCAGTTATTAATGATCATAAATCAAATCACTGTCAACATTTTTGTATAGGTGTTCATTGTTATAGTGGAAGCTTCACCCCAGGCCCTGGCATCCATATACCCAAAGAATCTGGAATGTTATTGTTGAAGTTCTACCCAAACCTCCCATCTCCTATCTCCCTCCAAACCCTGCTGCATCTCAGGAAGCCTGCCAAATGATGACCCCTCCCCCAGAGATGCTCAAGACCACTCCCACAGGGTATTTAACTCCCCCCAGAAATTAGTCTTGTGGTTTTCCCGTCTCTCTTTCCCATCTCCTCTCTGGGGGGCTGGAAGGCCATCCCGGAGCGTTGTATCCATTAAACGTGTGCTTTTTCTAATTTTTGATTTGGTCTGATTTGGATTGTTGGGTTGGTGAAGAAGTTTATGGGGTGCAGAAACTTTTCATTCATGTCAACACAAACTTTCATTTCTTTTGGGGATTGTTTTTTTGTTGTTTTTTTTTGTTTGGTTGGTTTGGTTTGGTTTTTTCAACACAGGGTTTCTCTGTATAACAGTCCTGGCTGTCCTAGAACTCACTTTGTAGATCAAGCTGGCCTCGAACTCACAGAGATCTGCCTGCCTCTGCCTCCCAAGTGCTAGCAATAAAGACTGTGCCACCACTGCCTGGCTTTCACTTCTCTAAGAGCCGCCTTATTATGAAGGGACCAGCTCCCCATTTCAGCAGCCATGACAGTAACACATGCTTGCTATGACCTATTCTTAGTCACTAGAGGTTAGGTGCCTGCCTTGTGACAAGGAACCAATCAGAAGTTAGCTGGTGGCGCTATGCTTTACGACCCTGGGTGGACTTTACGGACAAGCGCACAGCAATGATGCACAGAGCATAGCAACCACCATGGGAGGGCCTATGGGCCATAACAACCAGTTGACCGATCGACACAGGGCAAGCCCTCCAAGCCTGGAGGCATACCAATCGTGAGCCTATGCATACCCCTAGACACTCCCCTTATACTGCCCTACAAGATCTCTCGGCAGCCAGTTAAAACTGTCTTTTGTAGCCAACCGCCATGGTGGGTGGACAAAAGACATGAGCTAACATGGGGTTAGCTCGTTAAATTACAATAAAGCCTCATGCAGTTTGCAGCAAGCTCTTGAGTCTGCCTGGTGATTGGGGTGACTGCAGTCGTGGCCTGGGACCCTGATACCTGAGTTTTTCCGGGGGGGGTCTAACAATTAGGCCATATTATCAAAGGGGACAGGAAGGAAGAACAGCTCCATTCTGGTGCCTTCTGCAGCCTGTGATGTTCTAATCTTTTAGGGACTTCAACTCAGGACAAACCAGGGTTTGTAGGTTTAATGCAGAAAATATTCAGGACTAGCAGAGTAGGAGTCTAATTAAAAGTATTTTAATATAGGCTTAATTAGGAGTGTTAAGAGAGGTGTTCAGTTAGAATGTGTTACATACATGGGCTTCTCAAGGGAGAGTCGCCATTCGTTGTTTTTTACAATGCTTATACTTGATGGATTTTGAAGCTATTATCTTTGTAGCATTGCTAAGAAATCTAAAAGAGACCACAGGGTGTGGTTCCTGAGTGTTAGGTGTCAGGAAACCCAAATATCCAGAAATGAACTCAAACTGGACTATAGAAGAATTTCTGGTGGTTAGATAAAAGCCAGCATTCTGCAAGAACTTGAGAGCTGGGTTTTCCATCCCCAGAAGGAGTATCTCCCCACAACTACTTGTCCTATTTATAATCAATCTGCATGATCTTTCCACCCCACACTTCTCCAATGCTCTCTCTTTATGTTCTATCTCTTGCTGTTTTCATTATTCTCCCCCTACCCCCCAGATCCCTAACCCTGGACATGTATAGTCTGCTTTTTCTCTCAGCTCTGGACTCTTCCAAGATAGCTTCTCTCTCTCTCTCTCTCTCTCTCTCTCTCTCTCTCTCTCTCTCTCTCTCTCTCTCTCATTCATAATAAAACCCTTGCATCTAATAATGGAGTGGTAATGTTAAAAGTTTCTTTACTGTGCCCCCTCACATGCACTGACATGATTACAATTGATAAAGGGAAAAAAAAAAAAAACAGACCAGAAGATTCTGGAACGTAGGTCACCTTCATTGTGAACATAGTTAACAACCTTGTTTGAGACACTGAGAATATGTGTAGGGTAGAAATAAGGACCTGTTCAAGGTCAAACACATTCAGGGCTTAAGCCTGGTTCACTGCTATTTTAAAATGAAGTCTCTCCATATGAAAGGAATGTCATCTCTGCTGGCAGCCTTTGCAGCAAGTGTGCTTTCTTGCTTCTCAGCTGGCAAGAGCCTTCCACCAGACTTCACGGTGAGGGGATCCTTTCCCTTCCTGTGTCCCCATAATTTTTCCCATCTTTCTGTCCCACCTCAATATGGGGTAAATGAATGTTTAACTTCTTAAGAAGTCATGGGGTAAGTGAGTGTTTAACTTCTAAGAAGCCGCCAAACTGTTTACAAAGTGTCCCTATCATTTTTCACTCCACAGGCAACGTATATGAGTTCCAGTTGTTCCACGTCTTCCTCATCAGTTGACTTTTGTCTCACTTTGCTTTTAAAACTTTAGCCACCAACCCTTTGCTCAAGTGCCTGACTTGGGCACACTTAAGAAATAGCACAGAGTTTGCACTAAACATTTTTTTTTTTTTTTTTGGTGGTGGTGTTTTAGTTAATATTGTCAACTTGACAGGCTTGACACAAACTTCCAAGCATGTTTGTGAGGGAGGTTTTAGATTGGGTTAAATGAAGCGGGAGGATCCATATTAACTGTGGGCAGCACCATGGCATAGGTTAGGTTTAGAACTGAATAAGAAGAGGGAATGAGCAGGGCGGTGGTGGCGCACACCTTTAGTCCCAGTACCCGGGAGGCAGAGGCAGGCGGATCTCTGTGAGTTCAAGACCACCTGGTCTACAAGAGCTAGTTCCAGGACAGGCTCCAAAGCCACAGAGAAACCTTGTCTGGAAAAAAAAAAGAGAGAGAGAGAGAAAAGAAAAGAAAAGAGGGATTGGGCTAAGCACCAGCAGTCATCTCTCTGCTTCTTGATTTCACTACAATGGGAGTGACCTCCTCACATTCCTGCTACCATGACTTCACCACCTGCTCTGTCTTCAAAGTGTGAGCCTAATTTCCTAGAACTTGAGCCTAATTTCCTAGAAATACCTGTAGTCAGGTATTTTCTTTCTTCCTTCCTTTCTTTTTTTCATTCTTTCTTTTTGTTGTTGTTGTTGGTTTTTGTTGTGGTGGTGGTGGTTTGTTTGGGGGGGGGTTGGAGGGTTCTTTTGGGTTTTTTGTTTGTTTGGTTGGGTTTTTTGTTTTTCCAGACAGGATTCCTCTGTGTAGCTTAGTAGACCAGGCTGGCCTCCAGCTCACAGAGATCCACTTGCCTCTGCCTCCCAAGTGCTGGGATTAAAGGCATATGCCACCATCATCCAGCTGTGATCAGGTATTTTATCACAACAACCGGACAAGGGGTGTGTGTGTGTGTGTGTGTGTGTGTGTGTGTGTGTGTGTGTGTGTGTAGTTCTTTCCAGGAACAATTGACGTAATCCATAAAGACTGAGGGGATATTAGAGGTAAAGGATGGACCCTAAACTAAGTTCCCAAAGGTCATTAACAGGCATCAAGCAAATTCAGTTTTCTTCTGTGATTGATTTGATTCCCTCCCCTAAAGTTTCCACTTGGAATAAAACATACTGAATTGTCAAACAAACCCAAATAGCAGCTATACCTAAGGAACAATAGACTAAGAGTGCCACCCCAGGGACTTTTGAACAATAATGGCTGCTATAAATACACGACTTCAACCAAACTTCCTTTGTCAGTCAGTCCCCCAAATTGTCCCCTCTACATATGTAGGGGCCAAGACCTTCCTAGCTCCTCTATGTATAGGCTGCTCTCACCCTCCTCCCTATCACAACCTTCAAATCTATGGAGGAGAGAGTAAAGGAGAGTGAAAGGTTCAGGTATTATGCTGGCCTTCCCCTGTTACCTGGTGGAACAAGCAGTACCCTGGTCAGCCCAGGGTTCCATGGGAACTAAGTCTGCACACAGGTGTAAAGGACCCCTTTAAAAGACAGACCCCTGCCCACTTATGTCTCTGTCTGCTCTCTCTACACTTCTCTCTTTACTCTCTGTTAGAACCCCGAAAACTCAAGTATCCGGCGTCCCAGGCCACGTTCTCGGTCACCCCAATCACCAGGCGGATTCGAGAGCTTGCTGCAAACTGCACGAGGCTTTATTGTAATTTAACGAGCTAACCCCATGTTAGCTCGGGTCTTTCACCCACCCGCCATGGTGGATGGCTAGAAAAGACGGCTCCTAGGGTCTCCCGAAAGATCTTATAGGGCAGCGTAAGGGGAGTGTCTAGGGGTACGCACAGGCTCACGATTGGTGTGCCTCCAGCCTTGGAGGGCTTGCCCTGTGTTGATTGGTCAACTGGTTGTTATGGCCCATAGGCCCTCCCAGGGTGGTTGCTATGCTCCCTAGTCATTGCTGTGCGATTGTCCGTAAAGCACACCCAGGGTCGTAAAGCATAGCGCCACCAGCTAACTTCTTATTGGTTCCTTGTCACAAGACAGGAATCTGACTTTTTAGTGTCTAGAACAAGGTCATAGAAGCACATGTTCGGCCGTTATGGCTGCCGAAAGGGAAGCTGGTTCCTTCACTCTCTATCTACTTTTCTCTCTGCTCTTCTCTTCTCTTCTCCCACCTATGCGCTCTCTCTGCCTCTCTATGGTGACCAGCCATGGCGGTCAGCCATTACCCCGTTCCTCTTCTCTCTTAGTCTCCCTACTTTGCCGAGCCCGTATAATAAACTAGTCAATATGTCTCATCCCTCAGCTTTCTCTTTTCCTTTTTTTAAATAAAAACATAACACTTTATTTAAAAACAAACGGCCGGCTGGTGGTGCACGCCTTTAGTCCTAGCACTCGGGAAGCAGAAGCAGGAGGATTTCTGTGAGTTCGAGACCAGCCTGATCTACAAGAGCAAGTTCCAGGACAGCCTCCAAAGCCACAGAGAAATCTTGTCTTGAAAAAAAAACAAAAAACAAAAAACAAAAAACAAAACAAAGAAACAAACTTCCCAGGAGCACCTCTAGTGAGAGATCTAGAGTACTCACTGTCTGCTTATAGGCTGGCTAGTCACAGGTCAGAGAAGGAGAAAGCAGGGAGGGGGCAAGGTGAAAACAGAAGGGACAAGGAGTGAATGGAAAAAAAATGAAATAAGAGGAGGAGGACATGGCTATTCCTAAAGTATGGAGAAGATATTTCTTGTTGATAGAAGGGAGAAAACAGGCAGAGAGAAGAGCCCAGGCTGAATGTGGCCAGCAGGCTAAACTGGACCATGAAGATGAGAAGAACAAGAGAGGAGCCACTGGCCAAGGGAGGTGGTCCAGGCTGAGAGACCAAGAGAATGGTGCAGGCAAAATGGCTGAGTTAGATAGAGATCAGACTGGGGGAAGGGAGGCAGAAGCCGCACCTAGGAGGGAAAGGTTTAGGTAGGGGGTGGGGTGAGAAGTGCTGACTGAAGCTGTGCTGGGTTTAAGATCTAACACCCCAGCTTTCTCTTGATGATAAGGAACAAATTAATCTCTTCTATAACTACTTCCTGCTGAAATTGGGGTGTCATTTGGGGGCCCAGGAAGTCTGGAATGATGGTCAAAGGACAGGAAGACAGATGAATGCAGCCTGTTTCACTCTTTGCCTGGGTTCTGTGGGCCCACCTGGAGCTAGGAAGTTTAAGTGGCTTTGGAGCTGGCTAGGATGCAGGGGCTCAGGGTAGTCAGAAATTCCATGAGAAGCATGTAGGCCTTGCTCATTTGGATCAGTTGGCAGTCTTCAGCTGATTGGAAATCTGCTGGGATGGATAAAGACTCGGGACAAAAGGAAAAGTTAAGGGGCTTAAGGGAAATTTTTGGGTGTACCTTTGAAACTTTCAGGTTCACAATCCTTCCGGTTAGGAGAGGGGAGTCCCAAGACCAGCAGATAGATCCCTCCCTCAGGAATTGGCAGGTGGGAAAACTTAGGAGTGCTTATCTGGAATCCAAGTTGACTTCGTGGAGCTTGCATTGATTTCTAGGTTTACAGAAAGAGACAAAAGTTTTTGATATATTAGCATTACCACTACTTATAATCTGTACTAGAATTCACACTGTAGAAAAAGTAGTGAACTCATGTCTTTGAGTCATATAAAATCTTGAGGATTCAAAATGATTCTGGGTTAAAACATTAACACTCTTTCCAGAGGGCTAGATATATAGATTGAACAGAGATGGCTTTAGCATAACCAAGAAGCACTTTTAAGTCTATACTTAAAAGACAACCAAAAGAAATTTAAAATTTTGAGCTTGTATTATCAGAATTCCACTGATTAATATTAAAACTCTGAACTTTTAAAGTCTTAGTATAACAACAGCACAGAGAGGGAAAGAAATCTGAAATACTTTTAAACCTGGTTTTGTGAGCTTATTTCTTTCTGAGTGAAGTCCATCAATAAAGTAACCCATGCTTATCTTTCTCAGCTATAGACATAGTAGTTTGGTTTTACAGATGAAATTAATTGAGAAGGTAGCCATAGACTTGGGGAAAGATCTGGTAGGTTTGTTGTTGTTAAACTGAAAAAGCTATAAGTAGCTTAGCTGTCAATGTTATCAGAGATTTAAGAAGGATGTTATAAAAAATAAAATATATTCTAAATTATAATATACATATTATAAAAATTGTGCAATATAAATTATAAACAAATGGCCTATTTTTCAATGAAAAAGACAGACTTACCACTACTTGGGCAGTTACCCTAGGCTTCGGTGGCCTTGATGACTTCACTGGGGACAGTGGTCAGTCTTTGACTGTCATTCAGGACAGCATTAAATCTTTAGCTGTGGCACAGGTCATTATTGGCCTTCAGATGCCTCGCTCAGATGGTTTGAGAGACTCTCTTGGGGAGAAAGAACTGGGAAAACTGACTCACTTTGACAAAGCAGTATGGCAGTCAACCCAATAGTTAGCGTTCACAGTTTGGGCAGCGCCCTGGCAGCAGGTGAGAGAGGCATGAGGCAGTTTTCCCCAGTGGTTAGCATTATCACAATCCAGGGGAAGTCATCTGTGCTCCATTGTCTTCTTTGGAGGCATTAGGGTTGCTGTTAGAGGCTAGCATACCTGTCTCTTATGGGAAGTTTTTTCCATTAAACATTTTAAATGCCATCTTCAGCAGATCTCTGAAGAGTTTGAGGGCCATAATCTACCAGGTACACCTGAGTTAAATAAACTTTGTTTTTAGTTTACAGCTTTTTAGTTTACAGCTTTATCCTTACTAAGCTTGTGCCTTAAACAATTTTGAGTTGAAAATTTAATCAAAGATCATTTAGCATCTTTAAACTTTTATACCATAAAACTTTAAACCATAAATGCAGTCCATAGGAAGACTGGGAACTTTACTTTTCTGATTCAAATGTTGTTTCTTATCTACAATTTCTAGAAGCCTGGTGTTGAACACATCTGGCAAAGATATAAGTAGTTAGACATACATCTCTAAGTCAGCCTTTGATAATTTGAGTAAACCTTGGTAACCGTAGGAATATATAAACCTTGATTATACTTTATCAAGATATTTTGGAGAGCTCAGTAGGACTAAGAAGTTTTAGTTGCTTTATGCCTGTGGTCACCTTAATCAAGATGGTCATAAAGTCACATGGCATGAACCCTTTAACCTTAGCAAAGATGACTGTCAGCCACATGGTTTCTTTCATCATGATGAGGTCAACAGGCAAGATGGAGACAAGTTACATGGTTGATATTTAATAATAACATATATTTTCCTAAACAAGAGTTGAATCCAAGTTAAATATATACAATATATTCTAAACAAAAGTTGAATCACATATACAGTATGTTGTAGCAAATTAAAATTACCTATATATAGGTTTTTAACTATAAGCCTTTTTATAAGTTTTAAGTCAATTTTCATTACAGATTTTATATATTCTTTAACCACACCCAATAAACTTACAAATTTTATACAATAATCTTAAAAGATTTCTTGAGAGCAGGGTAGAGAAATCATAGAGATAAAAATTTTCAAGAGTGGAAAGTCAAAAGACCTGTATGGTCATTTGCTTGTGTGGTGGCAGAATTTGTTACAATCTGCAAGAATTCGGAACTCCAGTGTGCTGTCTTTGGCCATTGAGCTGTACTGAAGCCAAGCCATTTGTAGTAAGACAACGAGGCTTTAATAAAATCTCTGAGTTGGAAGAAGGAATTGAGTCCAAGGAGAAAGGAGGAAGAGTCACAAAACAAACTCAACCATAGAGAGGGTTCCAAGAGGAGCTGAAAGTCAGTGAGCAGTGTAAACATGAGGGATGATCTGGGACAAGCAAGAATTCCACCGGAGGGAGGATTCCAATATTGTAGAGGCCATGAGGGCATGGAGAAACTGCATGCTTAGTAAATAGAGTTGCCCATGTCATGAGACACTGAAGGGCATAGTAGAGGCCAGAAGCCAGAGAGGAGAGAGAGAGAGAGAGAGAGAGAGAGAGAGAGACCTAGGTGAAACCCCAGAAGGCATAGCAGGGTCCAGGAGCCAGGAAGACAGAGAAATGCCCAGGTGATAGGCATCCCAGAGGGTGCAGCAGGCTCTAGGATCCAGAGAAAGAACAGTTACTGAGTAGGCAAAGAGAGAAGATGGTTAGAGCAGGCAGAGGCAAGAAGCTGCTGAAGAGGCAAACTCTAGAATTTGGAATCAAATATGGTGGGTGACAAGCCAGGGGAAACAAATTCTCAGTGTGGTTTGGAGAGGCTGAGTTCCTCGGAAGGGAGCTCAATTATGCCCCTCTCATGGTTTCAGCACCAGATAAATGAAAAAATGAAATAAAAGGAGGACATGGCTATTCCTAAAGTACAGAGATTTTCATTGTTGATATTGTTGTGCCCAAATTCTGAACCCCCAAATCACTAATTTCGATGCAAAAGCAAAGATTCTTTTATTGCAGTTGTTTAACGGGCTATCCCCATTTGCTCGGGCCTTTCATCCATTTACCATGGCTGGGGGAAGACCCCCAAGAAACAACGAGACAGGAATCTTAAAGGGCAGCATAAGGGGAGTATTTTGGGGTACGCACAGTCTCAAGATTGGTATGCCTCCAGGCTTGGATGACCTGCCCTGTGTTGATTGGTCAACTGGTTTTGGCCCATAGGCCTTCCCAGGGCAGTTGCTATGCTCTGCACATCACTGCTGTGAACTTGTCTGAAAAGCAATAGAAATTCCTCAATCCCCTCTCAAGATAAATGACTAACCAACTTGCAACCCCATGCCTTTGCTTAACCTCGTTTAAATTTGGCCTTTTTTTTTTTTTTTTTTTTTTTTGGTTTTTTGAGACAAGGTTTCCCTGTGGCTTTGGAGGCTGTCCTGGAACTAGCTCTTGTAACCAGGCTGGTCTCGAACTCACAGAGATCCACCTGCCTCTGCCTCCCAAGTGCTGGGATTAAAGGTATGCGCCACCTGGCTAACTTTGGCCTATTGTCCCCTCACCTTGGAACTTCTGCCCTTCTTGATAACTAAAACTAAAGGCCTATGAATTCCAATTGAATACTTAAATTCTAACTTCTGTTTCCAGTTTAAACATGCCTTAAACAGGTCTCTGCTCCCGACCTGTGCATCTGAACATCAGTTGTTGACTACAGACTGCTCCTAAGGACTGCAAGCCCTAGATATGCTATGGATGTGAACCAGTCCAGCCGAGGGGAACACCTCTTGTCTCTTCAAAACAGCCGTTTTTATTCCCTTTTGCTATTGACTGACATTTCAGCATTCTTAGGTCCCAAACGATGCCCCGAAGTCAGCAGGAAGTAGCATGGGAAAGAATATGTCACCCATTTTCCCTGGTTGAGATGCTAAGTCAAAAGGAAACCCCCTTACATAGGGAATGCCAATGTCACCCCCTCCCCAGAAAAATCTGTCAGCTAGTAGCTTACAGGGTCTGCTAACATTTGGGCCCTATATTGTTAATTCCCTGCCAGAAACCAAGGGGTTGGTTTTTGATACAAAGTCGAAGGGGGAAATGAAAGTGAAAAATTAATAAAAGTCTAAAACCCGGACTCCAAAGCCCAAATAGAAAAACTCTTAAGCTTCTCTGAGTTCCCAAAAGACAGCCCAACAGATAAGATTAAACAAAGGTCCACATGACTCAAGGCCTTCGACCAGATATCACACCCTTGATATGTGTCGACATTCCTGTAGTCCAAAGAGGATAGTTATCAATTGTAGAAGTCCCCAGCCCAGGAGATAATTAACAAACTCATTACCTCTGCAGCTTCCTGCTTAATTGCACCTTGCCTGAAGCATACAATCTTTGTCCCGTCCTGTGTAACCATGGAAGTTTTGTAATCTTGGGGCTTCCAGCCCTGCAATTTTCCCTTATAAAAATACCCCTCAGCCAAAAGTGGGTACTCCATTTGTTCCCGAATGAATGGGGTCCTTGCTGCAGCTCATATCCTCAAGTCAATAAAGAAACCTTTGTCCTTGCATTCGGTGAGTCGTCTCCTTGATGGGTTCTTTTGGGGTTCCACAATCTGGGCACAACAATATAAGGGAGAAAACAGGCCGAGGGAAGAGTCTGCACTGAGCATGGCTGGCAGACTAAATTGGACCATGAGAGGTGAGAGGGGGAGGGAGAACAAGAGAGGGGCCACTAACCAAGGTAGGCAGCCCAGGCCAAGAGACCAAGAGAGCAGCATAGGCAAAATGGTCCAAGTTCTACAGAGATCAAACTGGGGGAAAGGAAGCAGATGTCCAGCTGCTAGGAGGGAGAGGTTTAGGATAGGGGTGGGATGAGAAGTGCTGAGTGAGACTTGTCCTGGGTTTAAGACCTACCAAGGAGAAAGAAGGGAGGGGACTTCCTGGGGCCTGGGTGGTCATCATTAGGGATAACTAGGGAAATAAGGTGAGTTGAAGAATGCCAGGTGATTGATAAGCGCTCTCTCTCTCTCTCTCTCTCTCTCTCTCTCTCTCTCATGGCCAGCCATTAATGGGGATGAATACAGTAGGGTAGAGCAAAAATGAATCCAGAGAAACAAGTTATTTTTATTCTAGGAGTCAAATAGTTTTGAGAATTGTTATTGTGTAATCAAAATAAAAGAGCATTATAGAATGGCATGGTCCTGGCTAACAGGAGACAAAGATGCAGAAAAGGAGGTAAGAACACTAAAGAGATCAGAGACATACAACACCCTAGGTCCACCCGAATTCAGGTAGAGTCATTGCCGGTCCAGCTCTAAAATCGAAAGCTTCTACAAAATGTCACATTTCCCCCCGCTAATTTCCCTGACATCTGGCACATTGAGCTGCTCTCCTCAGCTACCCCAGGGTTGGGTTGTAAAGTGCAGGCCTTCCACAAGGAAAGTAAATCCTTGCATTGCTTATCCAACCTGTTTGAGATGCAAGGCTGAATGCTCAGCTCCTATCTCCCTTTTTTATCAGCAAATAGGAATCTAAAGCCATTTGCTGGGTTATGGTTCCTGGGCGGCAGCCTGCAGTCTATTAAAATTAATCCTGACAGAAGTCCCTGGTTGCTCTCTCCAGGCCCATGCAGGCCCCACTTTACGGACAAGATGAACAGCCTACCCATCCCAGAGGGGTTGGGAGAGGAAGCACATTAAAATGGCTGCCTGCATCTTTGTTTGCTCAGCTGGTCAGACAAGCTAGAACTGGGGGAAATGGGATTAATTAAGGGGCAGTTGCCCATGGGAAAAAAAAATACAAGGACTCTGGTGAGAAAAATCTCAACTAAATAAGTTTCAAGTCATAGGAAAGAACTCCTTTTCTCTTCAGACCTTTGCATGGTTGAGTGCTGGTCAGTGAGGAACTGCTCATTCCAGGCCACCAGTGTCTTTTATGAGCTGGATAGTGTGGGAAGTGATGGTCTGGGGTGGGGAGGGATTACTGAATGTATGATTCTTAGAATTTTTATTTAACTTTACTTTTTAATGAGAAAGTTTAAGGAAGATTCTTAATTAAATAGCATCGCCATTTATGGATACTATACATCTGTAAGATTTTTTTCCCTCTATGGATAAACTCATAAACCAGAAATGAAAATATACTTGACCATGTCTATGCCCTTATCTTTAGTACAGACCATCTAGGCATTCCAGCTCTGTCCCCTACTTCCACTTCTGGTCAGAAAGTCTCAAGGAAGGTTTTAAACGCTTTCTCCTTTGCTGTATTTTACTTTCCTTTGACACACTGGCTGAAATTCCATCCAACAAAAAGACAATTTGGTTAACAAAGATTTTTCCTTTGAGGCCTTAGAGCCTTCTGGAAGGGCTGTGGCTGTCAGTCTTCTGCATAGGAACATGTATTAGTTCCAAACGACCCTGCTCATAAAAGCTCAGCTGAGATAATGACCTACAGTAAAAGAGTGGAATTTAATGGGGGAGGAGAGAAAATGGAGAGGACTTAGAGCACTCTGAGAAGGACAAACCAGAGAGCACCACAGGGCAGAGCCTGGAGTGGCAGGATGACCCTAGGGGTTCTTATTCTGAGGACTGGGGCATAGGCCTGCAAAGGGAAGTATAAGTTTAGCTAAACCCAGGCTTTAAAGTTGCTTGCTGGAGAACAGAGTCCTTATACGTGAAGGGCCTCATTGAGTGTTGCTTTGTTTTGTTTTCATAAAACATCTATTACATTTTCTATCATAAGTTTTGTTTTCATAAAACATCTATTACATTTTCTATCATAAGTCTAGCTATAAAAATTATTTTAGGGCTGGAGAGGTGGCTCAGTATCTGACCCAGTCTGCTTTCCAATGCCCATATGGCAACCAGCAACCATCTATAACTCCAGTTCCAGGGAATCCAATGCCGTTTGGGCTCCAAGCATGTACATAAATATATACATACATGGAAAACACTCACACACATAAAAAGATAAATCTAAAAAATTGAAGTAATAAAATAGGATCAAATGAACTATTCTGGTAGTTCTTTTCTGCTGCAGGAAAAACAGTTTGCACACACAGAAAAGGGGTAAGGGTGGTAGTTAGCAAAGTCGCTATGGCAAGAAGTTTCCTCCTTACCCCCAGGCTCATGGGCAGACTATAGTCCCTGTAGTGACTGGAAATAAGTGGTTCTTCATTATGGTCACATCTCTCTCCCTTTTAAAACATATTTAAACATATTGCTGGGCGTTGGTGGCACATGCCTTTAATCCCATTACTTGGTAGGCAGAGGCAGGTGGATCTCTGTGAGTTTAATGGCAGCCTGGTCTACAAAGTGAGTTCCAGGAAAGCCAGAGCTGTTACCCAGAGAAACCCTGTCACAAAAAAAAAACTCTAGGAGATATATATATATATATATATATATATATATATATATATATGTGTGTGTGTATGTGTATATGTATATATGTGTATATGTGTATATGTGTATATATGTATATATGTATATATGTATATATGTATATATGTATATATGTATATATATATATATGATTTTTAATTAGGTATACATATATGGTATATGCATATGTTGGCGGTAGTTGAGGAATCCAGAAGAGGATGTTGGATCCCATGGAGTCAGAGTTACAAGTTTTTGTAAGCCTCTGACAAGGATGCTGGGACCCAATCTTGAATCCTCTGCAACAGCAGGGCATTCCTAAGCATGAAGCCATCATTCTAGGCCACATCTGTTATTTAGAGGGAGATCAGAGGCCAGTGAGATAAAGAAACTGATTATCCACAGCCTAGAGGAGGGAAAGCTAAGAAACTGGTGATCCACAGCCTAGAGTAGAGGAAAACTGACTTCCCTATTCTCTCACCATGCCTGGCCAGATCCTGTCTGGTCCCCTTTACATGAAAGAGAAAAGCTCTGAACCATGACAACCAAGAGTTGAAAAAGAGGAGGAGTATGGGATGCCTACGAAGTATACAGTCAGGAGAACAGTTCAGGAAAAAACAAAACATAAACGCCCCCCAAATGGGAGAGACATGGATGGTACAAGGTAACTGAGAAAGGAAACTGAAGACAGTCTTGAGAAAATTAGTTAATCTCAGGCCTGCAAAATGGCTCAGTGGGTAAAGGCATTTGGTACATATAGGTGGAGTGAGAGAACCAATTTCACAGTGGTCCTCTGACACCCATTCTCAGACACACAGAAAGACAGACAGACAGACAGACACACACACACACACACACACACACATATACACACACACACACAGAGAGAGAGAGAGAGAGAGAGAGAGAGAGAGAGAGAGAGAGAGAATAGAGAGAGAATACTAGGGCAAAAAAACAATCTACAACCAAGACTTCAGGGGAAAGGGTTTGCATCCATTTCCTTTGTGTTAAGTCCATGAATTCTCTGAGCCCATTTAAAGGGAGGGTGTGGGCTATGCTCCAACAGGCCTCTCAGTGCTCAAACTGTACAATTCTAAGATGGCTAATCTTACAACACATTCTTTGGCAACATCTGCATCTATTTAAGCTCATAAATGTTGAGAAGAAATACTTGGTATGTTGTAAAACCAAGAAGCAGGTATCTCCTTTAAATAAACACTCCCCAGTGCTGATGAAGCTCCAGGGTTATCAGTTTTGTCACACTCCCGTAGTCACCCATATCTTATGGGACTGGATAATGTTTTCCATCACCTAGAATTCTTGAGCGTAATTTGATTTTCATATCTAGGGGATGACAGCTTTGAGTAGTTTAAGATTATTTATAGGGTTAAAAATTCAAAATTTGTCAAAATAGCAGAAGACAAGCAAATTACAATAAATGGTGTGGGAGGGATGCCACTTGGAATGGGCTGAAGAGAGAGGCCATTTAAAAGAAATAAACAGTTTCTTTCTCTCTCTTTCTCCTTTCTTTCTATAACTAAAGCTTTTTTTTTTTTTTTTTTAAATAACAGTAAGATTAGATCCAGGGTTAGTTTTTGTAGCCATGTCTGGCCCTTCTGCCTCTGGCAAGTTTGAACTTTCAGACCTTGGAATAGACATAGGGTTTGGTGTTGCTGTGTGTGGGGTTCCTGGAGCCTTGCAAAAATGCCATTATAACTCTCAGTTCTTCCGAGGATCAGACAGAAGCCCCGTGCCACGGTCATTGGAAGACTCCAAGATCAAGGCTGATCCCCAGCCTTGAGGATTCGACTTCTGGCTGGGCTGTTCACCCTCAGTGCACACACCTTCAGCTTGGGCACTTCCAGAATCCTCACATCATCTGTGACTGTCCCCACAACCACAGTTGTTTGGTTCTCTTGGCCAGGAAGCTTCATCTTCAGATCATCTGGGACAGGACAGAGGTGGCAGGTTAGTGTGACTCATGAATAGCCTATCAGCACAACAGTATTGAAGGTGGAGTTGGTTCCTCTGTCCTGAACAACTTGACTAGCAGCAGCAGGTAGATGTCCAGGCTCTTGGGTTTCTTGGTTTTTGTTTGTTTGGTTGGTTGGTTTTGGTTTTTGGTTTTTGAAGACAGGGTTTCTCTGTGTAGCTCTGGAGCCTATCCTGGCACTCACTCTGGAGACTAGGCTGGCCTAGAACTCACAGAGATCCGCCTGCCTCTGCCTCCCAAGTGCTGGGATTAAAGGTGCATGCCACCAATGCACGGCATGCTCTTGGGTTTCTTGTGCAAACCTTTCTGTCCTTGTTGTGACAAAGGTCAACACCCATGATGGCACCTCCTGCTTGGCCAGTTAATGTGAGCCAAGGGTTACAAATTGTGGTTTTTCTGAACACATTCAATCTTCAGATGGACGCACAGTATTGTATAAAGTTAAGAGTTAAAGAGATTGCTCAGTGGTTATTCAATGTACACAGCTCTTCCAAAGGACCTGAGTTCTGTTCCCAGCAACCATATCAGGCATTTTATAATTGCCTGTATTCTAGATCCAGAGGATCGGATGCCCACATCTGCCCTATCTAGGTACCTGAATTCATGTGCACATGTGTAAACTGTTTTCTTTTCTGAAAGGCTGTATTATCATGGAAACTTTTAGATTATCAGTACAATATCTATACTTGTTAAGGTGATCTCTGCCTCAAAAATCTCAGTTTTTTTTTTTTTTTTTTAAAGATCTTGTTTATTTATTATGTATACAGTGTTCTGCCTGCATGCCAGAAGAGGGCACCAGATCTCATGCAGATGGTTGTGAGCCACCATGGTTGCTGGGAATTGAACTCAGGACCTCTGGAAGAGCAGTCAGTGCTCTTAACCTCTGAGGCATCTCTCCAGCCCCCCAAATTCTCAGTTTTATAAAGCTTTTGTGTTTTAAGAACTATTACAGCAGGGTGTTGGTGGCTCACGCCTTTAATCCCAGCACTCGGGAGGCAGAGGCAGGCGAATCTCTGTGAGTTCAAGGCCAGCCTGGTCTACAGAACAAGTTCCAGAACAACCTCCAAAGCAATACAGAGAAACCCTGTCTTGAAAAAAAGAACAAACAAAACAAACAAAAAAGAACTATTACACTAATAGCTCAGCAAGTAAAGGTGCTAGCCACACAAACATAACAACCTGAAAACCTGAATTCAATTGCAGAACCATGTAAAGGTTGAAGGAGAAAACTTACACCACAAAGTTGTCTTCTCTTCCATATATATACCATGGCATGTATACCCCTCATAATAATAATAAACAGTTTAATTTTTAAAAGAATCATTGCAAATGCCCAATTCTGTGATATGCATAAAACAATGTAGTCCCAGTGTTCCTGCAGTGAGCTGGAAGGCAAGAATGGTAGTAGCGTTACCCAAAGCTAGCCCAGATTAGCTTAGAGCAGAGACAGGAGAGAACCTGCTTCAACAATGTGGTTAGTGAAAACCAAAAGCTATCCTTTGACATCCACATTCATGCCATGGAACATATGTGTGCGCTCTCTCTCTCTCTCTCTCTCTCTCTCTCTCTCTCTCTCTCTCTCTCTCTCTCTCCCCCTCCCCCTCCCTCCTCCCTCCTCCCTCCCTCCCTCTCTCTCTCTCTCTCTCTCACTCTCTCCCCATCTCTCCATATTTGTATGTGTGTAGGGGTGTGTGTGTGTGTGTGTGTGTGTGTGTGTGTGTGTGTGTGTGTACTTTTGAAAATGAATTCACAATGGTTCTCAATGTGTAGGACCAGTCCTCCTCCAGATTGTTTTTTGTTTGTTTGTTTGTTTTTTCGAGACAGGGTTTCCTCTGTGTAGCTTTGGAGCTTATCCTGGCACTTGCTCTGTAGACCCAGCTGGCCTAGAAATCACAGAGATCCGCCTGCCTCTGCCTCCCGAGTTTGTTTTGTTTTTAAAACAGGGTTTTACTGTGTAGCCCTGACTGTCCTAGAACTCACTCTGTAGACCAGGCTGGCCTCAACCTCACAGAGATCCACCTACCCAAGTGCTAGGATTAAAGGCGTATACAACCACTACCTGGCCCTTCCAGATTATAAACTTTGTCAAGATTACAACTTTTTGGTATCATCTGTAGATGCCCTGGTCAAACGTCCAGTCTCACCACTTCAAACCATCACTCTGCTTGCAACTAGCTCAACGACATATTGATAGCATTTACAAAACTTGCTTCAACACTACTCAGTAACAGAAGCTGTTTTTAAAACTTCAAGGAAGAGGACTGGTGAGATGATGACTCAGTGGTTAAGAGCACTGGCTGAAATGATGAATATGTGTGAAATAAAATGTTAATTGGTTTAATTTAGCCATGCCATTGTGAACAAACTGTATTATGTATCATAATTGTGCATGACTTTATTTATGAGCTAAATAAATGAATGGAGAAATAAAAAAAAAGAAAAAAAAAAAGAGCACTGGCTGTGCTTCAAGAGGTCCTGATTTCAATTCCCAGTAACCACATGGTGGCTCATAACCATCTGTAATGAAGTCTGGCGCCCTCTTCTGGAATGCAGGTGTACATGCAGAATAGAACACTTGCATAAAAAATAAGCAAACTTTAAAGAAAAATAGAAATCTTTATGATTACTGTGAAAACAGCATCTTTAATACAAGATCTAACACTTTGAATTTCATATTGAGGATTTTGAAAAAAAAAAAGGGAAACAAAACAACAAACGGTCAATTTGAAACAACTCTAATTTTCTTTTCCCCAGCTCTCCAAAAGTTTTAAAATAAATCCGTGGGTACCATGAAGATCCTTTATTTTAGGGAGGGCTACAAAATGATCAGCTAAATTGTTTTCATTGTGAGTATGTTTTGTTTAGGAGGTGGCAAGTTAAGAGGAAAAGGAGAATTGATATTTGCAAGATGTCATTAATCTCCAGAAAGAGCCCAAGACAGTCCACCCTGCCCCTGCCCCAGCTCTCATTTCAGAACTAACCCAGTTTTCTGTTATTTGGCTCTGAAAAGTCTTAAATCTGTAACAAGAGACTGACTTCCTGTTCTCAAGAGTGTGCCTGCCAACAAAAACATTTACAAGAAAAGCCCCAGGGCCAAAAAATTGCCTACTAATTATTTCTCAGCACCCCCACCCCTAATTCAGGAAGGTGGCTGTAAACGCTGTATCTTAAAACTCTGAAGTATGTGTTGAAAAATTAAGAGAAAGCCCACAAGAACTGTTTGCTGCTTGCCTATATTTTATTACATTCAAATTACATCAGTTTTATGGCCCTTGGGCATAAATGATGGTTTTTTTATGTAATATTTTATTCAGAATTCCACAAAGATTATACTACATAGTTATCAAAATATCCACTGGAAGTTGTGTTCCCATTGCCTTCCCAAGTGAGGAAGCAGCAACCTTGACAGCCTGAAGCTGTCCTGAGCTCTTGCCAGATGGCAGAGTGTGCCCTAGCTGGACTGACAAGGCTGGAACTGGGTGTTCTCGATGGTCCCTCCATCCAGTGTGAGCCCTGTTAGTATCCTAGCAGCCCCTTGGTAAGAATGCACAGACTGGGTAATCAGTGTGAACATACAGAGGACCTAGAATTGGGACAACTGTGAAAAGGACTGGAGAGTAGATGCCACCGGATTTCATGGCCTACGACGGAGCTACCATCGTCAGGTGCCAATCCAGGCAACAGGGTCACAGTAACAGGACCAAGAGCACAGAAATAAACTCAGGCCACCATAGCCAGTTGATATTTGAGAATTATGCACAGGAAAGGCAATGGCAAGTGAGTTGTGTTCTCAACAACTGTGCTAGAAAATCAGATACCTACACGGAGAAGAGGAAGATGAGGAGGGGGAGGAAGAGAAAAAGGCTGCAGGAAGGAAAGAAAAGAGGAAAACAGGCATTGCTTTGAGTGCTTTAACACATACTTTACACCCAGATTTAGCTAATGCTGCCGCATGAATCACCCCCAAGCTTCAACAGATATCTCTTCCTGATCCCCCCTCATTTCTGACCTCTCCTTCTAGAAACTCACCAGTCTCCTCTTTTCTTCTCTAACGGAATCCAGTCTTTGGGATTCTACTCTTTAGGTCTGAGGAAAAGAAGGCCTGCTTAGCTGGCCACATCTCTCACTAGGGGTTGGATGTGGCTTGCTCCCTGAAAGTTCACAACAGCCAGGGTGGTGTTGTGCAGAGAGCTGGGGTACTTGGGGAAGGGGAGACTGATGGAAGGTGGTCACATCATTGAGGATACCATCTGTAGAAGTGATGGACATATTCTTGTAGGACCCTTCAGTTGCTAGGTGAGCAGATTGTTATGGAATGAGTGAGGGTGGCCTCCGAATCCCCCCAACTTCTTGTTGCATCTTGTATCAAGATAACCCTACCATGTTACCATATGGCCATGATAGATTCCCACAAAGTGCTGCCTCACTGAACAGCAGGTCTTAGATCCCAGGGGATACTGGCTCCCATCAGCTGCTGTTATCCTCTCTGGCCCTGAGAGAACACAACTCACAAGTACAAGCTCTTGAGATTAGCTATCCAAGGGCAATATCCTGCAGGAAGTGTTCTTGCTGTCTTCCAGCAGGACAGGTCTGCCAAAGGCAAGAGATTCTTCATGTACTCCATTTCTCATTGCTAATGTTGGCAGAGGGGTCAGGAAGTCACATCCTTACAGTATTGGTGAGTCTCAGTGCACACAAATTTCCACAGAACAAATTAGACACTGTGCACTGAAAGATTTAAAGCTTGCATACTGTCAGGACTGGCAATTCTTCTTTGAGGAATTTAACCTGAGAAAAAAATTAGGAGAATGTCCAAGGACGTGTGCAGAAGATGGATTGCTTAAGAAAGAGTTAGGACAACCTTTGAAATTCCAGTGTGACAGAATAGGTTAATTGAATCATGGTGCTTGAGTGAAATAGAACCCAATTAATTATATTTTTTAAAAAAAATGGTAGAGCTGGAGAGAGGACTCAGCAGTTAAGAGCACTCACTGCTCACTCATGAGGAGCTGAGTCCAGCAACCACATCAGGCAACTCATAACTAATTTTAGCTTCAACAAACCTGATGCCCTCTTGTGGCCTCTGCAGGGCCCTGCACTCGCGAACGCATGTACACACACACACACACAACACACACACACACACACACACACACAATTTTCTTACAAAGGTACAATGGTGCAAGAGTTAGGGATGTGGCTCAGTTGACAGACATTTGCCTAGCGGGCACAAAGGCCCGCTCCATCCCCTGCACCGAGTAACAGAGCATGGAGGTGCACACCTGTAATCCCAGCACTGAGAGGCAGAGGCAGGAAGATCAGAAGTTCAAGGTCATCTGTGGGTACACAAGAGTTTAAGGCCACTTTAGAATACATGGGATTTTGTCTCAAGAAGAAGGAGGAGAAGAAGGAGGAGGAGGAGGAGGAGGAGGAGGAGGAGGAGGAGGAGGAGGAGGAGGAGAAGAAGAAGAAGAAGAAGAAGAAGAAGAAGAAGAAGAAGAAGAAGAAGAAGAAAAGAAGGGCAGGTTCTACGTGATATGTACACATAAACTTTAACTGCATTAAGTCAAACTGTTTTTGAAAGATGTAATGATACTGGGTGGCATCTAGTAAGTGCTTACTGCATACCAACTACTATCTAAGACCTGCCCCCAGGCTAGCTCAGTCATTCTTCACATCAATCCCACCAGAAAGAAACTGCCTCTGTCCTGTTTCACAGGGGCTCTGGGGGGGTCACATGACCTGCATAGGCATACACCAGGGAGTACACTCAGGCAGTTGGATCCGGGAGCCTATATTCTTAAAAACCACGTTATTCTACTTCTCTATGGAAGGGAGTACGCATTTTGAAAATGAAACAAATACATATTGTATATGCTTGTGTGTCTCTGAGAAAGCTAGGGAGGATTGAAATAAAAATATTATTTTGAAGCATCATAATAAAATTCACTCATTTTTTTTAAAAAAAGCCCTCATCTACATTGTTCTTTACTCTGGTGAGGTACACTCACTGTGTTATTAGAATCCTGCTCCCTCATTCTACACAATACACACGCTCCTGGTGGGAATCTGGGCCCATGCCTGCCACGGTGCACATGGAGGTCAGAGACAACTTTCTGAAGTGGGTTCTCTCCTTTCACCTTGTTTTTGAGACAGGGTTTCTTTCTCTTTCTGCTTGCTGTATACTCCAGACTGTGTGGCCTGAAAGCTTCCTGATGACGATTCTCTCATCTCTCTGCTTCTCATCTCTCCAGGCAAATGCTGGAATATAGATACAAGTCTCAGGAACCAGACTCAGGTTGTCAGGCTTACTTACACAGCAAGTGCTTTTCCTGGCCGAGCCATCTCACTGGGCCCCCCTAGATGTGATATCAACCAAGGCTTTTCTTAGTTTTTCAATCTGTGCAATATAGTAACTCTCTGTAATGGTCTTCCTGGATAGTTCAGTCTTTAGAATTCACTACAAGTTATTTGAAAAGCACAAAGGACCTGGCAACAAAGGATCCCTCAAACGTTTCTGTCTGCCTGTTGCCTGCCCACCTATCTTTCTTTTTCATGCTTGTTTTAAAAGAAGGACAAAGGACTATGGAGTTGCTTGCAGATGGTTTTCATTGCTGCTTTTGGTTGCATTAAAACTGGCTTTCTTTCACTGCCTTTCACTTTGAAACCTCTTCCAGGCTAGTTTCTCCAGGGACACTGACTTCCGAGGATGACCTGCTCCTCCCTGTGGGTCCAGCTTCCCCATCTGCTATCCTGATGGCCTCTGCTAGAGAAACTCCTTGATTTCCAGAAGGCAGGGTTCCCTGCTACCCTAGAGGACCACACAGGAGCCAACGACCATTTAAAACAAACCTGGAGTGACAGCAGTGGGGAACTTCATTTCCACTCATATCAGCCTAGAGAGTTGCTGTGACTGTCCACCGTTAGAGGAGGAGATGTCCTTCAGAGCTGTTACGGCTCACCTAAGATCCTTTAGCCAGAGATTAAACACAAATTTGGCCACAAGAATGCACTTTTGGGTAATGTCTCAGGTGGCAATGTATTTTCTGTGCAACCATGAGGATTGAGGTTGATCTCCTGGAATCTATGTAAAACCACAAAAAGACAAAAACAAAAGCAAGCAAACAAACAAAACCAACTAGGCCTAGTGTCACACACTTCCAGCACTGGGGTTGGGGGAGGGGTGAAAAGAGGATCCCTGAGGGTCTCTGGGAGCAAGTCTGGCTTACTAGGCATGGTCCAGGACAATGAGAGATTCTGTCTCACAAAACAATAAGGCAGATAGTACCTAAGGAAGGATACTTGACATTGTTCTCTGGTTTGTATGTGTGCTCAATACACATATGTGTACATACATATACATGCATTTGCACACATGCATATACATGCACACACGTGACACACATGCAAATGTACACGTTTGCACACATACATGTACACTCAAACACACACACAATTTCCTTTATCCTGACTTGGGATGATTTATTCAATGGAACTATTTCGTTCACTTGCTTTCTCAAAATTGGATGAAGTAAGGCTATAAAGGGAGGGGGAATTTCAAAATTTTATTCCTTTATTTTCTACTTTTATATGTATATGGTGTGTGTGTGTGTGTGATCCCCTGAAACTGGAGCTGCGGGCAGTAGTGAGCTGCCATGTAGATGCTGGGAACAGAACCCAGGTCCTCTGCAAGACCAGCCAGCAGTTGCTCTTAAAAGATGAGCCATCTCTCCAGGCTTGGAGGGTTATTTTTAAAAGGAAGATCTAATTCTTTGTGATCCTGAATATATCTTACTCTTTTCAGAAGGTGTGTTAACAAAAATTGAGAAGGAATACAATCTTTTTTTAAATTTATTTATTATGTATACAACATTCTGCTTCCATATATATCTGCACACCAGAAGAGGGCACCAAATCTCATTATAGATGGTTGTGAGTTACCATGTGGTTGCTGGGAATTGAACTCAGGACCTCTAGAAGAGCAGTCAGAGCTCTTAACCTCTGAGCCATCTCTCCAGCCCCGAGGAGAAATACAATCTTATACCTCACCATTCTCCTGTGGACCAGCTGATAAAAGACCATTATTATCTGACCTTGACACCATCCCAGAGCCTAGCGTCTATTCCTTCTACATGGTCATGGATGAAACACAATAGAGACAACATTAGAACAAAATAGAAGGCATTTATTAAATATATGTGATGTGGGTTTTAATATCAAAGTAGAGCGTGCGTGACTAGACTCCTCATCCGTTTAACAAAAATATAAATTGTTACTTAAACATGAAATGGCTAAATATCACAACATACAAAATTCTTTTTTTTAAGTTATAGTGAGAAAGAGAAGAATCACAGCTTGAATAAATATAGTGATCTCAAGTGGTCCAATCAAGGCATAAGGCACACATGAAAACAAGGAATCAGTGAATCAGAATGCAACTACTCTGGCACACACAAGTCTCTAAACATAGCTTCCACAACCAGGCACACACCCTCCTGACCAGAGGAGAGAGCACTGCATGCTAGGAATCTTTCCCTCCAGGTTCAAGTTGTTCCAGGTGCCCATGCTGCATGTGCACAGGCTTCTCCATGCCGGAGAAATACTGCTGTGAATACTTTGTGGGTAAACAAAACCTTTATGCTGTAACAAACATGAAATTTCTAATGAATGCCCCTTTCCCTCCAAACCAAAATTTCATAAAATAGACTGTGAAACCTGAACTTCAACATCCACGTGGAAAACAAATGATGACTCTATATGGTAGGGTTGGATGGGTGTCTGAAATACTACCTCGTGTCCAAGTCCTTGCTTGTTCTCTTAGCCTCCACTTGCCTGAGATTCCCATGGCTTTACACCATGTCTACGAGGAAGCAATCATCACCCTCTCAAGACTCTTAAGTCACTGGGTTCCAGGACCTTTCAGCATCTGCAAGAAGCACGTGCCTCTGAGTGCCTAAGTCAGCGTTTTCTTTGAGGTCAACTCCAGGACTCGCGTGTACGGGGTGTAACTCCTGGAAGGCATCATGATTTCACGGGTCCTGCCTGTTGGGCTGAGAAATGAGAAAAGGAAGAAGAGGAAAATGAGATAAAAGCCTCCATATGCTTCATGGAGTAAGAACTCAGCACTGAAAATAAAAACATGGTGATTAATAAATAATGCAGTTGAGTATTTCACACAA
Organism: Cricetulus griseus; assembly: GCF_003668045.3. Taxonomy (NCBI): domain Eukaryota; kingdom Metazoa; phylum Chordata; class Mammalia; order Rodentia; family Cricetidae; genus Cricetulus; species Cricetulus griseus. The sequence continues at coordinate 183,019,916 of NC_048597.1, forward strand.
ACGCTACCAAACAGATTTGCCATGGACTGAGTATTGTGATCCTGCAACTTCAGAGCTGAGATCTTAACCCCAGAAGGACGGCATTAGTGGATGAAAAGGCCATAAGGATGGAGCCCTCTTGAGTAGGATAGTCCCCCTTACAAAAGGTCTCAAGAGAGCTTCAAGTGAGGACACAGGAGAGGCACTGTGAACCAGAAAGTGTATTCTAACCAGATGCTGAGGCATTTGGTGGATTGGTCTTGAACTTCCTGGCCTTCAGTACAAGAAGTAAATTTGCTTGCCCCTTAGTTTCTAGTTCATTTTGACCAAATATGTAACTACATTTTCCAGCCTCCTTTGCAATTAGGTGGAACACGTTACTGAATGGGCTAAAATGATTCGTACCACTCGAGGGTTAAATGGCACATCCATATGCAGGCTCTTTCGTGTGCACCTTCTCTTTTATGTAAATTTGGGTGGGGACTGAAGGGACACTAGCCCACTTAAGCATGTGCCTCTGGTAAGCCTTGCTCTTCTCCCCATTCCTCCTGCCTTACTAAAAACCATTGGATTACATTCCTAAAGCTGCCACCAAGATCTATTCCTTTACTTGGCTACTTCCTCCTCCTGAGGCTGACTACCTCCTTTGGCTCACCTAATTAACATGCCCAATTAAAATTAAACACCCTAACTCGAGGTTTCCCTTTTTACCTTTATAAACTGCCATTTGCCTGTGTGCCCCATCTGTCTCCTTTCTATCCAGAGGCAGTCCTTTGTTCCACAAGAACCCCTTTCCCTTGTCCACTTTCCCTTCTCCCTTGGGGTATCTCCTCTGCCAGGACATCCTAGCCCATTCTAACACAGACTTCCCTTACTCCTCTTAAAAATTACACCTGCAAGGTATTTGCTGCTGTTTTTCTGCCTGAGTCAGAAAGCATCCACTTTAACTTTTCATCCCTGCTTAAGAAAGTACCTCTCTGTGAAAGCAGGTGTTTATGTGTGGTTTGTGCCTACTCTAGGGTCTGGGAGGGAGCTCCCACTGTTTGGAGTCCCCTTCAAGGAGGGTGGTTCCAAGGAAGTCATTAGTGGAAGAATCCTAGAACCCTGAGTGACTGCAGAGGGAGACTCATTCCAACCTGCCTTGAACTGTGACATGGGGATAAGGAGGTGAGCCACTGGGGCTTGAAGGCACCACGGCAACATTCTTTACCCCCAATAACATGATGACCATACATGCAGGAAGCATAACAGTTCTTGCCACTAACTTCCCATGCCCAGTTAGTTATTCACAAAGTAGTATGGGCTGTATCAGAAGTGTGAGGGCCAGGGGTGTCAGATCTTACTCATTGCATGCCTCCCCTAGGAGACAGCCTGGTGCAATAATTTACTTCAAAATTAAGGCCTTCCATCTTGGAGGGAAGCTTATTAAGACACAGGATGTTAGGATGCAGATGAAACAAAAGGACGTTCTAACGAGAGGTGAAACATTCCATCCTGCAAGGTAGCTCCTTAAATCTTAGGAAGTAAACAACTCAAAGGCTTCATTCAGGAAGTCCCAGAAACTGACCAGATCCAAGCCTTCCCCCCTCCCCCAGCATATGTAAGTAAAGAGTAAAGGCTGCTGAGAGACATTCACAGGTCAGTTGAGCTTCCTGTGAGAAGCAGAGACCAAAGACAAGAGTAGTGGTGCATGCCTTTAACCTCAGCAGATCTCTTCGAGTTCAAGGCCAGCCTAGCAAGTTCCAGGTCAGCCAGAGCTATGTTTCAAAAATAATGAAAATAAAATAAAAACAAAAAAAAAGAAGAAAAAAGAGTTAGTGGTAGAGGAGAAAACCTGAAAAAGACTTGGACCAACTGAGCTACCTGGAAAGGACACTCTCCAACCTGTTGGAGCACACTCCAGGCTGTACAGTGTGCTCCAGCTTTCATGAGCTGTCACCCACGCTTCTGAGATGGGCTTCTGGTGATATAGCTGTCATCAAATCATTTCTGCTCCTGTAAGTAACCCCATTAAGACTCATCGTTCACGTAAGTTGGACTTTGATCTGTCATCAGTCCCCTATCTGGTAGATATTTATTCACATCTCCCCAAGTACAGTGCCACACAAGAAATCCAATATGTCTTTTCCATGCATCCCATTCCCCTTGCACACTAATTTGCATCTGTGTCCATTTCTAGGTCTGATTTCTCTGAGAGAGAAAACCAAGTCTCACTCATCTCTGTGGCCTCAGCAGGTCACAAAGGCTGAGCACGGAGCTTTCAGGCCATACAGACATGAGGATGGAAGCCAGAGGGAGTTTGAGGAGGGGGCAGTCACAGTGTCACTGCCCAAGACGGGAATCTCTGGGGTGTGGCACTTCAAGAAGTCCCTGGTGACCTGGCTAGGCAGATTAGAGGCGCAGCAGGGGCAGAAACCAGATGGCTTTGCGTGCCAACTCCTATGAAAATTCCATGCAACAGAAATGGTCTCCTGTGACAATATCCTAAAAGCTCATAAAATGCAGAAATATTTATAAAGGTGAACCTTCTGGGTTTCAAAAACAGGCACTCATATCCCAACCTTTCAAAAATGTAAAGGGTGGGGGCATTTTATTAAGCCGATCACTAGGAAACAATAGGACTTCAAGAGCATAAGTCACTTCAATCCCAGAACTGAAATTTGCTTGTGTTCTGGAACACAGTTGGGATCCTGCTCACCTTTTATGAGTCCACAGAGAAACAGGTTCCCTGGAGGCAGGGAACATTGACATAACCAAAAAACAAAGCTTTGGCTACTTTATGTTTTGAACAGAAATGTGAAAACATAAGCCTTTAAAGCACTTACTATGTGCAGGGCACTAATGGCCATGGGAATATCTGCCCCCAAAGTGCACCCAGTAAGATATAATTGAAGGGCTTTGAGAGATGGCTCAGTAGTTAAAAGCGCTTGCAGAAGGCCCAGGCTCAGTTCCCAGCACCTACATGATGACTTACAACTAATAACTCCAGTTCCAGGGGATGCGATGCTCTCTTCTGACCTCCACGGTACCAGGCATGCATTTGGTGCACATATATACATGCAGGCAAAACACTCATATACATAAAATAAATATATCCAAAAAATAAAAGTAAACCTAACTAAAAAAACATAACTAAGTTTACTGGAAACCATGTGTCAATTCATTAAGGAGCAGAAGGAAGAAAAGTCATTTCTCATTTTTAGTTTTCTCTGCACTCAGAAGCCAGATGACCTTGAATAATTCTCAATGACTAATTAATATGTATTACACTCTTCAAACTGAATTTATTCTTTAAGAAACAAAACAATGAGTGTTTAAAACTCTTGAACTCACAGCGAGTCACTTCTCATGTTTTCATCCCATGATGAGATCCTTGCTCATTAGAAATAAATGCAACTCAAAGATGAGACAGAGGAGGAGCAGCAGGTCAGGAAACTAGAGACAAGGAGGGGAGATGGCTGTCAGGCAGGCTGGAGAGATGACATCAGGAAGGAAAGTGACAGCACAGATAGGTAAGCGAGCTCACGGCCACAGCAGTCATGGCTGTGATATGGCTGTACAATAGATCACAGGAAAATGATGGAAACATCCACAGAGTATGAACCTGCAAGTGCTTGGGCTGGGTGCCCTGTGTTTGTTAGCTGTTCACTTGGAAGCAAGCTTTTGGGGTGCTGTACAGGGAAATTCTCCCAGCCAAACAGCCACCATCTTCACGAGTTCAGCTGAGCCTGTTGGCACATGATTATCAAACAACTGGGCTGGTTGACTATTGGCCTTCCTTACAGGAGTGTGTGTGTGTGGGGGGGGGGGAATCACAGACCCTTCACCTGAGTATCCAAGCATTTTCCCTAACCAGCTGCATTCAGTTTTTCCCTAATTGACAGTGTCCTTGGGGTCTTGGGGTGGGGCTAGAGTATACAGGCTTGGTAGAACTAGGAGGAAGTGGCTCCATCTGTGTGGCACACATGCTGGGCGATGACTTTCTGGTGTTGCTGCTTGGGGTCACCCATGTTCCTATCAGTAACCCCTTCCCATCTCTGTAAGTAAGCCCAATGAATTCACTGGTTCCCCACGGGGAAACTTTGGTGAAACAGAACTTTGGATTGTCAATGAGACCTTATGAAGAGGGGGATTGGGGGCCAGGTGTTACCTAGTGCCCCACCCCCACCAGAGAAAATTCTTGAAACAGGACCGATGGCCAAATCTCCCCCTCCTTCCTTTCTTTGATTTTGGTTTTGGTTTTAAAAACAGGTTTTACTATGTAGCCTCACTACAATCCTCCTGTCTCAGCCTCCCCAGTCAAATTTTCCTTTTCAAGGTGAGGAAACAAAAACTCAAAGAATTCAGAATTTTCTCAAAGCCACACAAAAGGCAAGTGGCAAATCCAAGACACAGATCCAGGTCTAACCCACAAGCAGGCAGCTTAACCACTTCTAAGAACCGACTTTGGAGAAAAGGCTGACATGCTCAGCCTGGAAATGGTCTGTAGAGGGCCAAGCAGGCACCAGCTGGAGAACTCCAGAGGTTGTAAGGAATGAGGGCTTGCGTTCCAGAAAGGCCCAGCCACAGGGAAGGGAGGCAACACGATGGACTGATGCAGTCTTACAGACATGACTGAAACCAAGACAGTAAGAGGCAAGCATTGCTCTAGGGAGGTAGTACAGCACAGGGATGGATTGGATGCCTATTCCTCGGGACTGTTCTAAGCTTGTCTCAGGCAGACATGACTAAGAAAAGGACACAACCTTCTGCTTGTATGCTTGATGACAAATGTGAATAGCAAAGCACAAGCCAGTGCCTCTTCTTTTAAGCCCTCTACTAAATGAACAAACCACACTGTAACAGTCAGCTGCCTAAATCCCCACTTGGTATAGACTCATTCACCCCAAAATGTTTATTGAGCATCAGCTAAATACTAGACTCTACCTTCTGAATGCTTGCTTTCCAAAAAGGTCCAAGAATCAAAAGCTTGGGCCCTATAGAGGCACTGCTAGAAGGTGACAGGACCCTTAGGAGGATGGCACTGCTCTCACCAAAGGGCTTTGGAATAATGTGAGTCAGCACAACATACATTTCTCTTTCTAATTTGCCTCAGGTATTTCACTGCAGGAGCAATCAGGTGACTAAAACCCTAGACTAGAGGACAGCTGGAGCCCCATTCACAGGCATTCACAATGCTGGCAGGAAAAGGGGCAGTGTGGAGGGGGGCTTTAGAAGAGGGGGTTAGTGACATTATGACTAAAGGAGAGGTCATTGCAACTGTGTTTTTCAGCATGACAAATCCCAGAGGAGCCCTAGTTGTGAGTAATACTCTAGGAGCAGCAGCAAGCACCCAACACCTGCAGGTGTGATTAGAGAGTGAGGCTCCTGCTCCCCACAGGGAGCACCTGCAGTGCCTGGAACACACAAGGATCACTCTGTGCCTCAGCTGACATAGCTTATTACTCCCCAGGCCCTCCACTCTTTGACACAGTGTCTAGAGGATCTGGAGCCACTGAGGGTTTAACTAAGGAGGCCCATGCACACTCAAACACTGTATATTTGACTAGGCTATAGACCAATGGTAACTACCAATTGTCACTGTAAAATTAACAGAATCACCTTAGCAAACCCAAATTTACTTACATAGGATATATCTAAAGAACAGAATTTTGGTTTAGTTAATAGTAACAGTGGCTATTTAAAACATATTGTGTGTGTGTGTGTGTGTGTGTGTGTGTGTGTGTGTGTGTGTGTGTGTACACATGAGTATAGTACTTGCAGAGGCCAGACAAAGGCACTGGAGCCTTTGGAGCCCTTGGAGCTGGAGTTACAGGTGGTTGTGAGTCCCCAATATGGTTGCTAGGAACCAAACTCCAATCCTCTACAAAAGCTATCTCTCTAGCCCTTAAATGGTTATTTTTTTAAAAAGTTATCTGCTTTATACATATTTTTACCCAATCCTCACAGCAACATACTGGAATTCAAAACCACCATCCTCTTCCCCATTTTGAGGGTGAGGATGTCCAGGTTTCAGAAAGATTTCACCAACCAGCCCAAGGCTTTGGTCAGATAGCAGCTGGCAGGGCACGGCAGCCTGGTGCCTTAACTGTTCAACCTGGCTACACTGCTGAGCTCTCTGTGGCAGGAGAATGAATGAACACTTCTGTGCAATACTAAATTCAATACTTCTGATGAAAACTATTGTGGAGGAAGAGTGTAATGGTTTGAATGTAATTGGCCCCATAAGCTCGTGGAGTGGCACTATTAGATGTAGCTTTGTTGGCATGGCTGTGGCCTTGTTGGAAGAAGTGGGTCACTGTGGAGGTGGACATTGGGGTCTCCTATACTCAAGATATACTCAGTGTCTCAGTTTATTTCCTGTAGCCTGCATATAAAGATGTAGAATTCTCAGTTTCTTCTCTAGCACTATGTCTGCCTGCATGCCACCATGTCTCACTATGATGATAATGGACTAAACCTTTGAACTGTAAGCTGCCCAATTAAATGTTTTTCCTTAAAAAAAAGTTTTTCCTTTATAAAAGTTGCTGTAGTCATGGTGTCTCTTCATAGCAATAGAAACCTAACTAAGACAAGAAGGGTATATTAAAACAACAAAAGCAAACAAAAAACCATTCTGAGCTGGGTGTGGTAGCACACACCTACAGTCCCAACACTCCGGAGGTAGAGACAGGAAGATGAGGAGTTGAAGGTCTTCCTCGGCTACATAGCGAGCTCTAGACCATGGGATACAATATCACCTATCTCAAAGAAACCAATATATAAATAAGTAAAACTTTTAAGTCTAAATATTCAGGACGTATTTTACTTTTTAGATGTAAGTTTGAAGTCCGAGTAAGAAAAGGACTTTTGTCAGAATACACCTAACACAGCTTAGCAACCTTCTACTTTTTCCCTTTCCTTCCTTGTGTGTGTCTGTATGTGTGTGGGCATGCGGCTTCCAAGGTGCCATGGAGGTCAGAGGCTCCTTCTGCCATGTGGGTCCCAGAGATCAAGCTCATGTCCTCAGGTTTGGTGGCAAGGGGTCAAACTCAGGTCCTCAGGTTTGGTGGCAAGCACTTTACCCAGTGAGCCATCTCCTCAGCCCAGCAACCCTCAAATTACTGAGTCATTTGTGGTTACAAATGGCTGTACCTGGCCCTAGAAGCCTGGTCTTCCCCCTGGTTATGCAGCTCTCAGTGAGTTGATTTTTCTTTCCCTTTGGACTTCCAATTTGTTTCCTTTGAAATGTAGGATTCAACTAGACTATGGGGTCCTGATCTGTTTTCTCCCACAGGCCTCTATTTAAGACAGTCTGACTTAGAATCCAACACTCAGAACTAAGTGCTAGGTTAGGTTAGTTGGTGCTAAGGAGGTTGTGGGAGGGAAAGTGTTCCCCAGCTGGTACCTCCTCCCCCACCATCCCTAAGGTCTCCTCAGAAGCCCCAGCAACAGGGCAAAGCCTTTCTAAGAAGCCAAGGAAACCCTGCCTCAGGATAGCTCAGAAGCTCTTGTCTCCTCACCCCGTGACCTGGGGGTGCTTTTCACATAGTAGGCACTTCATAAATATTTGAGAGGAAACGGGTGAAATATTGTTCTGCCCTTTCGGAAATGTGGTTATGTAGTTTTCATTTCCTCCACTGACTGACCTAAGCAGTTAAACCGCAGCAATGGATCCTGAGGGAAACCCAAATGTTGCATTTATGGAAAAGCTGCCTTTCGATTCTGACATGCCTTCCAGGTTCACTGTGGCCATAAGTTAAGGGTCTGTCAGCACTTCCATTATGAAAACTGTTTTGTGGTTTCATAACGTAGCCATAAAAGTTTGCCTCCAGCTATCCTTGGGTGTACAAATTGAAAACCTTGTTTTAAGCCAAAATGTGGGAATCAGAAAACAAACAATTTATTGGTTTCAGACATGGTTTCGTGCCCGTCTTGGCCAAACAAGATTTATGATGTGGGGAATTAGCGTGATCTGAGACACTTGGTCTCTGAAAAGCCTGAGAAAGAGGGAAATGGCCAAATTACTCATATTTCAAAAACGGTCCCCAAACACAATCATTCATTCTTTTGGTTGTATTTTCATCGAGTAAATTGTGTCACATGTTGGTGAGATGCCGAGTCTACTTTATGTACTCTTATCTTTTTAAAAAAGCATTTTCTGTTAATTACATTAGGATTGGAAAACTGTCTTGTTTACCTGGAAATCGGGAAATTGGCAAACAAAGTTCAACATTGCCGCTAGTAAGTTCTTTGACAGTGGAAAATGGCTAGATTTAATTAACAAGAACCCATGGGTCACAGATTTAAAAGTAGGGAAATGAGGTCTCACTGTACCACACTAGTGATGCTGGAGACTCGGTAAAGCTGCCTGTTGACTTTACAGACACAGGACCTCAGCAAAGAAAGAACTCCTAGATGCCAGGCTACAAGTGGTCAACAGGACCAGACCTGGGCCTTCCACATCCCAGATGGGCAATCGGCTGGTTACTCTTTCCCACCAGATGTTACTATTAAAGGTCCCAGGATCTGACATATTTTCTGGATCATTCTTGTCTAGCACAGCCTACATGTGAGTCCTTTCTTACTCCCAAGATACTAGAACTTGCCACTTCATGACTTTGATGACCTAAATTACAAGCCACAAGGCATTAATAACCATGTTATATACATAGTCACATCCTCTTGGATGAGCACAACTGAGCATCAGCCATGGCAAGTTTGAGTCAGCTAGAAACAGGACACTAAATCATAAGCTCAACTATGACTAAGCAGGATACAGACCTCACTGTGGGGAACAGTTGAACAGTGAACAGGTCAGCCCTCTGGCCTGATAATGAGGCTGGATGGTCAAAGGTAGATTTAGAGTCTCTCTTAGGGTTATCGTTTATGTGATGAGACACATTGACTAAAGCCACTTAGGGAGGAAAGGGTTTATTTGGATTATACTTCCACAGTACTGTTCATCATTAAAAGGAGTATGGACAGGAACTCAAACAGGGCAGGGATCTGGAGGTAGAAGCTGGTGCAGAGGCCACAGAGGAGTGCTGCTTACTGCCTTGTTCAGCCTGCTTTCTTATAGAACCTAGGACTGCCAGCCCAGAGGTGGCCCCACCCACAATGGACTGGGCCCTCCCCCATCAATCACTAATTAAGAAAATGACTTACTGGTTTGCCTAGGCCAGATCTTTTGGAGGCATTTTCTCAACTGAGGCTCCCTCTTCTCAGATGACACTAGCTTGTGTCAAGTTGAAGTAAAACTAGCCAACACACAGTCTAAGAAGACTGTTATGATGGACCAGATTCAAACCAGACTTCTGAATATGTCAGCTATGGTACTAAACGATGGATGAATTTTGTTCCTCATTTGGACTCGCCCTCTGAAGGTATCCAGAACATCCCTCTAACATGGTAATTAATGTCTTCCTATATCCCATCCCTCCCTCCATACACTACTCTGGGCCAGGAACCAATCTCATTTCTATCTGCAACCTGTCTGCTATAGTTTGCTGGCTGGCTGGCTGGCTGGCTGGATGGATGGATGGATGGATGGATGGACAGATGGATGAGCAATGGTATGCAGTAACTGATAGTTATGGCTTCCTCAGTCCCTCCTCCATCCCACACAATTCCTCTGCCTACTCAGAAGTCACTGCTTAGCTGTAGAGCTGTATTTTTCATAGGAAAAAATTTGATGCTGTTTATCACAGCCCAGTAAAATAGTTTTCTTAAGTCAAAGAGGATTTTTGTCTGAAAAACAGGAAATTCCCAAATACCTGGGTAGAAGATCGCAGCCCACTCCAACTTCTCTGGTCTCCACTTCAGTCTTGGGCTGGGTTTCTGTCAAGTAGTCCAACCTGCTTTGTAGTTCGTTATTCTAGAAATGAGAGGAAGGCAGTTTTAGTAAATCAAGCCTGCAGCACTGACATCCATCACGAGGTGTCTTTCAGAGTTTGTGTTGAAGAGCCACATAGATTCCATCATTATACAAAGCCCTCTGTGTGTACACACATGCACAAGTTGTGCAGAAATGAAAACACATGCTGGTCTATAGCATAATCTGCTTTCTTCAATCAGCAATTTGTTGTAAGGATGGCGAGATGGCTCAGTGGGTAAAGGTGATAGTTGCCAAGGTTGGTGACCTGAGTTTAAACCCTAGGCCCCTGCATGGCAGAAGAGAACTAACTCCCACAAGTTGTCTTCTGACCTCCACATGAGTTCTATTTCATGTTTGTGAACACACACATAAACACACACACACACACACACACACACACACACACACATCAATCTGTTGTAGATATCTCCCCAAATTTACTAGTTTTCTTTTTGTGTCAACAAACTATGTAAACTGAATCACAGTATCCCATTGTGTGATGTACAGTATTTACTTAATTAGTCTCATACAATGGGCAGTTAGATATTTATCGCATTTTTTGGCATTATAAATATGGTGCAACTCAACTTTTTAACACTCCCTTACTAAGCTGTAAAATGAGCAAGTCTATTAATTTAATTTAGTGGGAAAAGCCTCTATAACTGGATAATTAGTATTTCATAGGTGTGGAAAAATTTAGGATCTCAAACATATAAACTAGAATGAGCTCCTTGGGATTAAAATTAGCATTCTGTATACGTTTCATGTTTTTTTTTTTAAACTGGAGCCAAACATTGCTTAAGCTGATAATTAGATGACCAGAAATAGGAAATGTGCCTCATGGGGAAAATGAAGGACAAAGGGGCAAGAAGGTGAGGATGGGGCTGGCTCAATTTCACTTGAGATCCAGGAGATCCAGTAGGCACCCTCTTCTGGCCTCTAAGGGTATTAGATCCCCTGGAGCTGAATTTACAGGCAGTTGTGAACTGTCTGACATGGGTGCTAGGAACCAAACCTGAGTCCTTTGCAAGAGTAGCAAGTGCTCTTAACTGTGGAGGTATCTCTCCAACTCCTTAACTGATTTTTAGCAAGTTTTTTTTAACTTATTTTTTTTATAATAATAAACTCGATTTTAAAACCATAAGGGCCCTATCTATTTTCTTGATTGGAGTCTTTAAACTCGATATATAACAAAATAAAATTTACTGAATAAATGTATAAATGCTTGATGCCCTAGCAGCTGAGGAGCTATGACAGAACTACGGTCCTGCTCTGTCACCCAATCTTTAGAATGAAAGAAAGGTGCTGACTTACTGGGGCATACTCTTCTGTACTTTCCAGTTTATATAAGGAAAGAGAAAAGCAAAGAGGTCTTTCTTGCTGGCAACTCCAGCCCCCATAGCCTGTTCCTTTCCAGTGTAAAGACTTTAATCCTGAAGGTTTCATGGAATACCACAGTAAGGATATACCATCAGGGCGCATAAGAGATGGAGTTAGCAAATTTTTCTGGACTGGTATGCAGAGAAGGATGAACAAGTGGCTCCAAAGTGTTTTGTTTAATTTCACAGGGATTCTGTGTATAATACCAAATACCCTCAGAAGCACAGAAAACTCAATACTCATGAAAATTGCAAGAAATCAGAAAAAACAACAATGTGTATCTTCTGCATATCAGACAGTTTAAGGAAAGGCAGTGAGCAGTTAAAGGAATACAGCACAATGTGCATGCCTGTGGCACTTGTTCTTTCTGGGGTACAGATAACGGAGCAGAACAGAACAATATGATAACACTACAGAAATATTCACAAAGTGTTTGTGTGAACCCACAGGGGCTATAGCAGAGTGGAGAGAGGGAATGAACTGTCTAGAGAGATTTGGGAAAAGGAGATGAGCATCCATAGCACCAGGATATCCGGCACCCTCTTCTGGTCAAGTAAGGGAGCCTTAGACCACCAAGACAATGAAACAAGTGGAAAGATGAGAATCAGAGTAGGAGGAAACCTCAAATTGTGTTCTGGATTCAGGAGACGTCTCTAGCAGACTTTTGAGCCATGCTTATGACAGGTGAGCTATTAAAAAAAAAAAAAAGTGTCTGAATCTGAGTGGTAAAGAAGTGACAGTCATTACCCATTACAGGCACAGCAGGAAGTAGCTAGGCCCAAACAAATTCATTTGCTTTTAATAGAAAAATCCCCACTGCTCTTTAGAACAGTGAGACAGAATCTAAAGTAGTAGTTCTCAGCCTGTGGATTGCAACCTCTGGTGTCAAACAACCCTTTCACAGGGGTTATTTAAGACCATGGGCAACACAGGATATTTATATTACAATTTGTAACAGTGGCAAAATTACAGTTGTGAAGTAGCAACAAAAATCATTTTATGGTTGGAGGTCACTACAACATGAGGAACTGTATTAAAGGGTCACAGTGTTAGGAAGGTTGAGAACCACTGCTCTAAAGTCCTCAAGTTAAAGGGTTCACAATGCCTGGCTTGGAACTCAAAGTCACACGGCATATGGAAAGTCGGGAAGATGTGACCTGTTCTTGGGGGAATAGGGATGGACAGACAACAGTCCTGATGTGACTCAGATACTGGACTTTTCAGGTAAGGATTTGACTATATTCATCAAAACTGTGACTAAGAGATAACAGAAAATATGCTCACAGGTAATGAATTAGTAAAGAAAAATAAAGATCCATGAATTATTCACCTGGGAATTTTAGAATAGAGAAGTTCAACACTTAAAATTTATTATTATTATTACCTTATGTAGACTTAGGAAAAGCAGGGAGATGGTAAAGGAAAGAACCAGGACATCTAAAGGTACATTAATAGAAATCATCCAATTAATAGAAGTTAGGGCTGGGGAGATGGCTCAGTGGATGAAGTGTTTGCCTTACAAGCAAGAAGATCTGTGTTTGGTCCCCAGAACCCACATAACAAAGGCTAGTGCTAGGAAACAGATATGGGAGAAGTTGGGGGCTCAATGGCCAGCTAGTCTCACCAAATCAGTGACATCCAGGATCGTTGAAAATCCCTGTCTTAAAAAATAAGACTGCGGATAGACTCATTTTTGTTGCCATGCACAAAACTTAAGTCAAAATGGATCAAAGACCTCAACGTAAAGCCAGCCACACTGAACCTATTAGAAGACAAAGTGAGAAATACCCTTGAATTAATTGGTACAGGAGACTGGTTCCTGAACATTACACCAGTGGCACAGACACTGAGATCAACAATTGATAAATGGGTCCTCCTGAAACTGAGAAGCTTCTGTAAGGCAAAGGACACAGTCAGCAAGACAAAACGGCAGCCCACAGACTGGGAAAAGGTATTCACCAACCCCACATCTGACAGAGGGCTGATCTCCAAAATATACAGAGAACTCAAGTAGCTAGTCTCCAAAACACCAAACAATCCAATTAAAAAGTGGGGTACAGAACTAAATAGACAATTCTCAATTGAGGATTCTAAGATGGCTGAAGGACACATAAGAAAGTGTTCAACATCCTTAGCCATCAGGGAAATGCAAATCAAAACAACTCTGAGATACCACGTTACTCCTGTCAGAATGGCCAAAATCAAAAACACCAATGACAGTTTATGCTGGAGAGGATGTGGAGAAGGGGGAACACTTCTCCACTGCTGGCGGGAGTGACAAAATGTACAGCCACTTTGGAAATCAGTATGGCAACTCCTCAAGAAAATGGGAATCAGTCTACCACAAGATCCAGCAATTACACTCCTAGGCATATACCCAAAAGAAGCACATTCATACAACAAAGACATCTGTTCAACCATGTTCATAGCAGCATTATTTGTAATAGCCAGAAACTGGAAGCAGCCTAGATGCCCCTCAACCGAAGAATGGATAGAGAAAATGTGGTACATTTACACAATGGAGTACTACTCAGCAGAAAAAAAAAAATGGAATCTTGAAATTTGCAGGAAAATGGATAGAACTAGAAGAAACCATTCTGAGCAAGGTAACCCAATCACAAAAAGACAAACATGATATGTACTCACTCATATGCGGATTTTCGACATAAAGGATTACCAGCCTACAATCCACACTGCCAGAGAAGCTAATAAACAAGGAGGACCCTAAGAGAGACATACATGGTCCCCTGGAGAAGGGGAAGGGGTCAAAATCCTCTGAGCAAATTGAGAGCTACAAGAGGGAGGAGGGAGCTACAAGAATGAGAAGGGAAGAAGAGGAAGGATGCAGAGGTCATGAGGGAGCAGAAAGGTTGAGTCAGGGGAAGAATAGAAAAAAGGATATGTGATAGGTAGGGTTTTAGTTGGGGGGTGGTAGGGGAGGACGGGAGGGAGAAGGGAACTGGGATTGTCATGTAAAACAATCTTGTTTCTAATTCAAATAAAAAATGATTTAAAAAATAAAAATAAATAAAATAAGGTGGAGGGAGCTGGAGGAAAACATCCAAGGTAGGTATCTGGCCTTCACTCGAGCGTGGGCACACACACACACACACACACACACACACACACACACACACACCATGGGAGTTAAAGACAGAACAATTAGCAGAACTTTATGGAACAGTGCTGTGGTTGTTAAAGGCCTAATGGTGCTGCAGGAACCACAGAAAAGAAGGCGAGGGGCAAAGGCGGCAAAATTAAAAGCCAGTAAGGCAGAACAAACTTCCAATCCCAGCACACTGGGTGCAGAGACGGGAGACCAGAAGTTCAAGATCATCCTTGGCTACATTGAGACCCTGCCTCAAAGAGAAAAAGAGTCAGAAATAGTCCAAAATCATCTTATAATAGAAAAGTAGGGTTTCTGGAAGATATGCTAACATTTTGTTGGTTTTAAACTAGGAAGCATTGATAAGGTTACGTAGCTTATTGTGTATGAATTGCATGCCTGTTTTTCACATTGCTGTACTAAGTTGGAAAGAATAATACAAAGAAGTGAGGGCCAGTTGAAGTGAAATGACTGAGCTCTATAGAAGCTTCTAGGGCTGAGGGACAATGTACCGGTTTTTCTGCTTTCAAACACCACCACCTTGTGTTTGTATGTGTAATAAGTACCTCTATATGGGCAGGTTTACATGCCTTCTGGGAAGAAAGAACTAGCATGGTCACTGTAGGTGTATGGGAGAAATTAACATGCATGCACGCACACATGCATGCACGCACGGGCAGCAGTCATCTCCTCTCCAAGCTCCCTTCAGACCCAGGGAAGCCAGTAACTGACTCAGAAACCTAGGCAAGAACATGTCCAATAAAATTCATGTGGGGAGCTATGTGCCAGGTAATGCAGCCACAATGCCACTCAGGAAACTAGAACTAGTAGTGTTCCCCAGACACAGAGAGAGTCGTGTGCCTGCGCTGTGCATGTTAAGAACAGGATGGACACAAGCCAGTCATTTCCTGTGACTCTTCAGTGTCACTGTAAGTTCAAGATTTTCAGCAAGGAAAAATAGAATCCAGTCCAGAAGGCTTAGCCACTCACTGAAGACCAACCCTCTAATTTTACTTTAGGGCATCCTTTTTAAGATTTATTCTCCTTTATGTGTATTAGTGTTTGCCTGAATGTCTGTACATTCATGGAGTGTGTGCCTGGTGCCCAAGGAGGACAGAAGAGGGTGCTGGATGCCCTGGAATTGGAGTTATAGACTGTTTAGCCACCATGTAGGTTCAGGGAATTAAACCTGTGTGCTCTGCAAAAGCAACAGCTAGCTGTTCTTCACTATAACTCTTTATTTTGAGAATTATTTTTAAAAGTGTTTTTATTACCCCTCACTCTCTCCCTCTCTCCCGCTCTCTCCCCCTTCCTCCCTCCCCCCCCCTCTCTCTCTCTGTGTGTGTGTGTGTGTGTGTGTGTGTGTGTGTGTGTGTATACCTGTGGATGTCAGAGGACAGCTTGCAGGATCAGTTCTTTCCTTCTACAATACGGGTCCAAGAGCTGCACTTTTACCCAGTGAGCATTCTTGCTGACTCAGAACATTTAAAATTTTTAATTTTTTACTTATGAGCATCCTATGCAAGTACAGCAAATTCTCTGAAACACTGAGTCATCTCTCCAGCCCAGAACATTTTTTTTTAATGTCAGAAATAGGGAATAGACTATCTGTTCTCCAGAAGTTAAGTAAACAAAAAGTTGTTTAGGAGGAAAACAAAAGAATGGGATAAAGCCAGGCCAAAAGGAGCTTCTGAGAATCTGGTGTGTATTTTTGAGGCATGTGTGCATGTAAAACCTAGTAACTTTAAACAACAGTTAAAAGTGAATGATTAAAAAACAAAGAAGTAATTGATAGCCTCTGTTTGAAAGGGAAAGAAGATTCCAGACTACCACCCATGAGTCCAGGATCACGCACCCAATGTTCCCCTGGACTGCTTGTCTAATGTCTTGATGTGGTTTGCAGGGGTGGGGGTGGGACAGCAAGCTTTTGAACATCAAAAATAAAAGGAATCTCACAGGTGACATGAGTCCTCTCTCCCTCCTCTTGCCCTTTTTAAAGATGGAGTCACTGAGCCTAAGCTGTGAGTGGATGGATCTGCTCATGCTCATACATAGACAATGATGAAACATGGGTCAGAATCTAGTCTCCCATCAGACACATACACTTTTAAAGAGTGCAACCCAACGGTCATCTGCAAGATTCACGCTTGAGAACAATGCCATTGAGTGACCAAAAAAAAAAATCACAAAATAAATCTCAATTTTATGTGTGTTTATATATGTACAGCTGCATGTGTGTACGTGTGGAGGCGAGAGGTCAACTTCAGCTATCATTTTCCAGGCACTATCAACCTTGCTTTTTTCAGACACAGTCTCTCATGAGCCTGGAGCTCACTAAGTAACGTAAGCTGGCTGGACAGAAAGCCCTAGGAACCACCTGTCTCAGGGTCACCACTCCCTGCCTGTTATATGGGTTCTGGGGACTAAATCAGGTCCTCCTGCTCGAAAGGCAACCACTTTACCAAGGGAGCTTTCTCCTTATATGTTTTAAGGAAACATGATCATTCACAGCTTTTCGCAGCTCCATGCAACAGCAGGTTGAGCCTGCCCAAGTACTGAACCTGCCTGAGTTCTATATGATGCCATGAAGTGAAGAACCAAGATGTGTAGGGGTGCATACAGCTCACTCTCGTGAGCCAGCGCTGGCTCATCACTATACACCCCCCACAGATCTAAGGATACTGTGGCACTAAGCAAAGATGTGCGTAAGAACCAAGGCTCTTCAGCCATTTCCCTATCTTAGGCATTTCTTATAGAAACAGAAAATTGCTTAAAAGTAGAGGATGAAAAACTGTCATGATATGGCAGCAATCTGAGCCTGAGAAACACCTTTTGTTCATTATGTCAAGGGCAAAATTAATATATGATATGCAAGGAGTATTATTAGATGCTGTCTTTATAGCAGCATCCCAAGATAATTTTATAATATAAAATTAAGGTGATTGTAAGATATGTAAGAAATGTAATTGATATTTTTAACCTAGGAAGCTTTTCCAAAGCAATGTTGTTTATCGGGTATTAATTATATGCTGGTCTATAACACCTCTGTGCTAAGAATAATAAATTGAAGCGAGAGTCAGCTCACCCAGGACACGACAGCCCACAGGAGGGCAGCTCAGAATCGTTAGTCACATATCAGTCAGAAAGAGAGGTACTCATTGGTGTCAGTAATCACACATAGCCCGCAAGGAACAGGTCAGGAGAGAGAGGAAGGGGGAGAGAGAGAGAGAGAGAGAGAGAGAGAGAGAGAGAGAGAGAGAGAGAGAGAGAGAGAGTAAAATGCTGGGTATCATGGGATATGCCTGTAATCCCAACTCTGGAGAACGGGAGACAGGAGAATCCCTGGGGCTCACTGGCCAGTCAGCCTAACTTACTGGCTACATTCCATGCCAATGGGAAATCCTGTCTCAATAGGGGTAGGTAGGCAGCCCTCCTGAGGAATGACATCCAAGGTTGTTGTCTTCTAGCCTACATATACATACATAACAATACTGAAATAAACAAAGCTGTAGCCTTAAGGTAAAAAAAAATTAAGGATATAATGAGTTAAATGTGTAATATTTTATATTTTAGGATACTTAAGTCCAACTGCACTGAAACTTTCTCTATGTGACTTATTTTGTACACTGTCTGCTATTGAAAGCTAATGTGGAAAGTGGTCAAGAGCAACTGGCCATGTCTGCCCTGGATTTCAATAATTTAAGGAAGGTTAATGAGCTTTATAGTCAGCGTTTAAATGTTTAAGGGAGACTGGATTCCCAGTCTCATTCTGAGATTGGTGTAGTTGACACTGCAGGGCCCTCCTGCACCCTCAGATGCTCACGGCCTCCTGACACACTTGACCTCCTCAGTCTTTACCCAGGCTTACCTGTGACCACCACAGGAAAAGTGACCCTGCCTAGGTGGTCAAATGGCCAGAGCCCCAGCAGCAGACCCTAGCCACTGTCTGGTGGGGTCAGTGAGTGCTTAGTCTGCTGGAGATAACTCAAGCTAGTTCCACTCTATGTCTCAGAGACCCCCAAGTGCCATGTGCCTCAGCTGCCCACAGAGGTCAGCTTCCTCCCCCAGCCGCATCTCCCCCATTATACACTGGGACCTCCTGGAATCACCTCCCAAAGTCACTGCATATCCATGTCTCAAAAGCCCAAACCATGAGCTGAGCCGAGTCGTCTGAACATTTAGCAGAGCATACGTTGGCAAGCCCCTCACTTTGCACAGCATTCCCTGGACTCTTTGTGGCCTACTGGAAAGCTTGGGAGTGCCACAGACAGAAACAAGGTGAGGGACCCTCTGGGCTGAGCCCTGTCTCTGTCAGCATCTCTTCCCCGTCTTCTGCAAACTCCTCTCTGGACACATAGAACTCTTCCAGGGACTCTTGACTGTCACTAGGGGAGATGGGTATCTGCACTTCCTCCCCCAGTACACCCAGGGCTGTGGCTGCAGAAACGAGGGTGGGGGGCGGCACATACCTGTTACCCTGCAATTAGAAAGTGGAGACAGAAAAGCATGTGTTCAATGTCACCCTTGACTACAATAGAGGGTTTGAGGCCAGCCTGGGCTACTTGAGATACTGTCTTAAAAAAAAAAAAAAAAGCTGGTGCTAGGTCCAGTGACCAAGGAGGAGATGTGTGGGAACAGAAAAATATCCATTTACTCTGATATCAGGTCTCTAGAGACCATGGAGGCTCCTGGTAGCCATAGGCAGTCCCTCCATCAAAGTAAATGATGGCCTGGATCACCATCATGTCTGCAAGCATGCAGCAAGGAGGTAGACTCTAGATTCAGACTTGCAATCTCTACTGTAAATGCGGACAATATTTTCCTGAAATTCAGTCCCTTATCTTTAAAACGGGGGATATCTAATTTATTCAGAGAGCAGCACTTTCAATAATCTAAGAGCAGAGCACTCACTCAGTATGCCAGGCATTTCCTTACAGTTTGGGTTGTGAGCCTAACCTTTAATGGCTGGTCCATCTTTCCAGACTGTGCCAAACATTTCCTATGCGCTCTCACAGGACTGTCCCACACAGGTGTAGCTATGATTCCTTTGTAGAGATAAGAGACCTTTCTGATCACTCTATCAATAAACAATTGAGTGCTCCACCAGGATAGATTTGATTCTACTCTTTGTGCCTATGTTATACAGAGCATAGGAAAAGCAATGCCCGGCACACACTAGGCACTCAACAAATGCCATCCTACCTTTCTCCTGGCTTCACTGTTGTTTCCTGAGCTGTCTCATGGGGGAAAAGGCCACAGAGAGGGACAGTGACAATGACAGGTGCTTGGCAAACCAGCTCTTCATGGAGCCAAAGAAGATAAAGGTTCAATGCCAAGTTCTTAATAAACTTGGAGCCTACAGGGGAATTGGATTTCGGCTCCTTCTATTAATACCCAGCCTCCTAAGTTTCTTACAATTCAGAATTTCTTTCCCTGTGAACTGCCACAGAATCCCCCAAAATGCCTATCAAAAGGCCAGACGCAAGACTATGAAGCAACTCCAAGTTGCAGGTAAAATGTGTTGGATTGGCAGTCTGTTCTTCAACCGGGAGTCTGGGTTTTCTTTGGCTGGGTGAGCTGGGTGATGCCACATCCTTTTTTGTTTCATTTTCCATTTCATACAGAAATCACAATCCTTCTCTAAATGTTTTAAGAGTTTTCCAAGAAAACCATGTGAGGGACATATGTGTAGGTCATTCACAGATTATAAAGCACTATACCCTCGTGAGAACTGGCAGCATATCAGACTTGCTGGATGAATTCTTGAAGAAGATACACTATTTGAAAGCGCAGCCATGAGTAGCAGGCTGGAGTGTGGAGAGGGAGAGGGTAGAGAAAAAAGAGCTGTCAGAGCTCCTTTGCAGAGCTGGCAGTTAACCTTCAATCAATTTTACAAGGCCAGGAAATAGCCATATTTTTAATTAAGTGTCCACAGCAGGATCAGCAACATAAAATTTAATGGCAGGGAAGACACCAACTTGAAAGAGCTGTAGCCTCTTACCTCTCCTTCCAGGAAAGAGATTTTTTCTAAAAGCTGCAATATTAGGAGCTGCTTCTGTTGCACTTTTTTCTTTAATGATTCAATCTAGAAAGAGACAAGAGGAAGATCGTTAGATGAAAATGCTGAACTGTACAATAGCAAGGTAATCAGTGGGCAGAAATACTTTTGCTTGTTTGCATAGAACCTGTGTGCAGATTGCTTTCTGACTTAATTTTTTTTTTTTTTTTTGAGGCAGGGTGGGTCTCATGTATCTTAGGCTGGTCTCCAATTGCTACATAGCTGGACATGACCTTGAACCTCTGATCTTCTTGCCTCTACCTCCTGGGTGCTGAGATTTCATGTGTGTACCACCACATCTTTTTTATGGGGTGATGGGGAATCAACTTGGGGCTTTATGCACATCAGGTAAGCATTCTACCCACTGAGTTACATCCTAGCCCTTCTTTATGGATTCTGTGTCCTGGATCACAACTGACCTGAGAATCTCTGACAACAGAGCGTTCTGAGACCCAGGGATGTCCCGTTAGGTTTGTGTAGCCAACCCCTCCACACCACTGTGCTGTTTGGATAACATCCCCTTACAGTTCAGGCAGTGTGCTTCAGGACATATACAAACAAGTCAACAAAGATGGTACCTAGCTGGATTAATGAAGCACCTACATTTCAAGCATTTGGTTACTTCTCTTAATATATTTGTATCTGACCAACCAGATATCAAATGGTTGTTTGGAGGTAAGGATCACTAAAATTGGTCATGGAATTCAGAGGGTTAGGGACTCATGAGGACTACAGTAGGCAGGACCAGCTCCAGGAGCAGACCTGAGCTGCACTGTAACCTTAGTAACACATGTTACACCTGTAACATCGTGTGCACACCCTGGAGTCCTCTTGGCTTTTCATTCAGGTATCTTGTTTCCTGGGACAGAGCAGAGGGTCTCCAAAGGCAAGAACCAGGGTAATCTGTGCCAGGTCATGTCTTCAAAAGTGAGATCAGTATGCAGACTCAATCAATGGCATGTTACACTTTCAACAAGCTTGTGTATTTGAGCATCCAGACATCCATTTATAAAAAATCCCTCAGTGCAAAGTTATCACTTTGCACTGAATTCCCAGGGGAGGGAATCAAGTGACACCTGGAAAAGCATAGGCAAGTTGATTGTTTGATCCATAAATGCTCTTTCTATGCATATATCCCAAACATACATTGGACAAATTATAAATGACTTGGACATATGATTTTTGGTTTTAGAAACCACAAAACCAATTCCATCAATAAGTGACTAGTTGAACAACCTGCACTATACCCTGCCAGTGGAGGTCTAGGCAACCTTCAAAAACAAGGATCTCTTACCTACTGATATGAGAAACTTTTTAAATTAATCAATTTAACGTTGTTTGGGTGCTTTGCCTGAAATATATGTATGTGCACCACATTTGTGGACTCTCCAAAGAAGGCAGAAGAGGGCGTCAGATCCCTTGGGACTGGAGTTACAGGAGATGAACTGTCACATGGATGCTGAGAATCAAGCCTGGGTCCTCTGCAAGAATAGCCAGTGCTCCTAACTGCTGAGCCATCTGTCCAGCCCCAACTTAGAAATGTGAGAATGTGTGTGGTGGCCGGAACAAAGCAGCAGGAAAAAGATACTCTGGAAAATTGTATTACACCTGGTACTAACTGATACTAAGGGACTGTCATTTTGTTAGGTGCAATGACAGCACTGTGATTTTCTTAGAACAAGTGCACATTTTAGACAGGCACTATGCATGTGCTGGAAACTTACATACATGATCTAGGATTTGCTTTAGCATGGAACATGGGAAAGGAGAAAAGAAGGGTGAAGAAAACCAGTGCAGCTGAATGGGTCATTTGTTGAACCTGGAATGAGCCTAGTGGGCTTCACTGATACTCTCTTTGTGCTGGGTGAACTGGGCACTTATTTATTCATTTTCAGACGGAGTCTCTAACCCAGGCTAGGCTCAAACTCTCTGTGTAGCTTATAACCTCAAACCCTTGACCCTCCTGCTAAGATTATAGGCTGCAACATCACACTTAGTTTTATGCTGTGCTGGGGATCAAACCCAGGACCTCCTGAATACCAGGTGATTGTTCTATCAACTGACCTATATCCCCAGCCTGCATTTGACATTTTTATTATAAGACAGTTTTCATGTGATATCAAGATATATCACCCTATGGAAAGAAAAGCTAGCTATATAAAACAGAACCAGATAAACGTATGTAAGGTTTTTAATAACTAAAGAAATTAAAGAGAGTAACAAGTTGCCTTAATACCTCTGAAATCTGGCCCAAAGTAGTGCCTGAAGAGGCCAATGTTGGTGAGCCTGGGAGGGATAGACACTCATATGTTGCAGGTGGCACTGTAAATTAGAATGACCCTTCAGGCAATTCAGCAATAAATATTAAGAGCCATAAAGCTGCTCAGACCCTTTGACCCACTAATCCCACTCCTGGGAATTTGTCCTAAGGATATAACTCAAACACAGGAAAAAAGCTGCAATGTAGAAAGATGTTCTTGCTTCCATTATTTATAATAGAGAGAAAATGGAAATAACCTTAATGCCTCGCACTAAAGGAACCAGCCATAAATTACGAGACACCAGCATGATGGAGTGTATTACACAAACACTAGAAACAAACACATTGCAAAGTGGGAAAGTGTTTATAAATAGCCTCGAGGGACAGAAAAACAAAAGTTTACCCAAGAAAAGAAAAGTCGTCAAAGGGATTAGGGAAGAGAAATAGTTCTGACATTGGTGTAGGATTGTAGGCTGCAAGAAAAAAAACTGTCATTTTCTCCATTTTGTATAGGAATGGCTTACAAAAATCACCCTTGTAATGCTCTTTTGCCTTTCCTTTCTACAGCATTGAGATTTTGTGTGTCAATATACAAATGTATGTGTCTGCACACATATGCATGTGTGCGTGCGTGCGTGCGTGCGTGCGTGCGTGCGTGCGTGCGTGCGTGCGTGCGTGTGTGTGTGTGTGTGTGTGTGTGTGTGTGTGTGCATATGGAGGCCCAAAGCTGACACTTCCTCTGTTACTTTCCATACTGTGTTTTGAGACATGGTCTCTCACTGACTTGGAGCTTACTGATTGCAATACAAGGGCTGCCCAGGGAGCCTTCCTGTCTCCGTCCCATCTCATCATCACTGGAACTACAGGCACCATCCACTATAACCAGCTTTTTTGTGGGTGGTAGGAATTCAAACTCTTGTCCTCATGATTTCAGGGCAAGGACTTTACCAACTGGGTCATCTCCCCAGCCCTTAAGATTTTTAAAATTAACTTTCAGGGTTTTGTTTTGTTTTGTTTTCCCCTTCTGATGGTACTGGGTATTGAACCCAGGGCCTTGTACATGCTAAGAAAGCATTCTACCACTGAGCTATAAATGACATAAGTCTTTAGGTGGCCAAAATGAAACTGAAACTCACTGTGGGGCCTAAGATGGTAAGGTGAAAAATGCTGTCAATAACATGAAAAGTGATTTCAAACACCCTAGCCTTCTGCCTCTGAAGGACTCTTGAATGGCTTGGAAGTCAAGGAAACAAGAGATGTGGTTTTCTTTGAACACTTAAATCAGGCCTCAGACAGTGGCAGACCTTGGGACATGAGGATCTCATGGGAAGACACAGGCCATCCTGCTGGCCACTATGCTGTGTTTCCAGTTTTAAAATGACAGCAATTTCCCCTATCTGTGGATTCTGCATTCTCAGATTCAAACTACAGACCAGAAATAGTTTTTAAATGTCTGGGTAAAATGTGTACAGATTGTTCTCTTGCTAATATTCCTTATATAATATAGCATGAAAATCGATCCACACAGTGTTGGTATTTTAATAGGTCCTATAAGATGCTTAAGGAAAGGGATGCGTACAGACTCTGCCCAAATGCTGCACAATTTCCTGAAAGACCTGGAAATTCTCAGATTGTTTTGGTCTCCATGGAGGACTCTAGAACCTGACATTCACAGATACCAAGCAATGGCTAGAAGTCAGTCCCTGCCAAAGGTATCAGGACAGACAATGCTCTGGGCTTTCTTTCTGAGAAAGGAGAGAAGGGCTGGCGTCACTGTGAGGAGGCATTTGGTTGGGGGGAGGAGAAAGGAATGGTGGGGAGGACTCAGGGATTTTAGCAAATGTTCCTGACTCAATGGTGATGCTGTGAACATTCCTTCTGTACAGCCAAGCCAGGTTTACACAGTGTTAGGGATCAAACCTAGGGCTATCTGTGTGCTGGGTAAGCAGGCTACCAACTGAGCTACACCTCCTTTCTGTCACTTTTGAAACAGGCCCCTCCACAGCTAAGGCTGGTTAGGAACTCATTCTAATGCTAAAGATCTTGAACTCCTCATTCTCCTCCCCCACCTGAGTGCTGAGATCATAGTCCTGCTCTACCACCCAGGCCTTCTGTGACTTCTTTGGGCATTCCAGTTTGTAACTTGACCCTCAGGAAGTTCAATTGTTCTTCAGAAAAACCGCATTTAGTTCTTGTTATCACCAGGTAAATGATCCAGAATACTGGGCTCAAATCAGGATGTTAAGAAGTGGGAAGTCAGAGAAATCACTCTCCAGACTTTCATAGGTGACTTCTACAAGCTGAATTTAAATGTCACACTGAGGTACAGTTCTAGGCCCCCTGCATATACTCTTACCTGGTATCTTTAAACTGAGGTTAAATGAGGCTTTCTAATTCGTGTCTCCATCAATATGGCTATGCACTACACTGAACAGATGACTTACACTAATGAGATCTTGCAAGATGCCAAGTGTCTTAGTGTTTAAAAGGGAAGGGAAGGGGTGGGGAGATGACTCTGACTAAGAGCACTTACTGCTCTAGCAGAGAACTAGGATTCAGTTTCCAACACCCACACTGGGTGGCTCACAACTGCCTGGAATTCCAGCTCCAGGTGAGCCAACACCCTCTTCTGGCCTCAGTGGGTACTGCACACAGTGGTGCACATACAGATAAGCAGGCACACATATACATAAACTTTAAGGTTTTTTTTTTTTTAAGAGAAGGTAAATAACAGTTGTAGCTTGTTATAATTGGTCATTGCTTTTCTCCTCTGTAGCAATAGTTGAGACACTTGCATCTGTAGTTTGAGCTAAGCAGTCACCCTTAAGCATGGTCACACACTGTCATTGCCTGAAGAGTCAGGGGGCTCACAATCTGGTGTTTGTTTGTTTTTATAAGCTGCTTTGGAAACATTACTGTAGTTAAAGGATTCCTCCTAATTTGCCTCAAAAAGAGTCACCAACCAGGCCAAGAAGAAATCATACAAAAATTTAGGAACAGGGGAGACTATGTAGCTGACTTATTATGTTAGCTTAGTCAGTCAAGTGGTTACAAGGCTGAGCTGGGTCCTCAGAGCATGCATTTAAAAAGGCAGGCATGGTGAGCCCTGTGAGGCTTGTGCTGGGAAGCAGGAACTAGCAGATTCCCGGGGTTTAGGGACCAGTAATCCTAGCCTAATCAACAAGCTAGAGGCTAGTGAGAGACCCTGTCTCGATAGATAGATAGGTAGGTAGGTAGTAGATAGATAGATAGATAGATAGATAGATAGATAGATAGATAGGCAGGCAGGCAGGCAGGCAGGCAGGCAGGCAGGCAGGCAGGCAGGCAGACAGACAGACAGACAGACAGACAGACAGACAGACAGACAGACAGACAGAAGTGGATGGCTCTTGAGCAATGATGGTGACATTAGAGGTTGTACTCCAGCCTCCACAAGCATGCACACTGGGATATGCACACTGAGATATGCACCCATATTGCACCCATATGCCATCTACTTGCCCACCTACACACACACACACACACACACACACACACACACACACACACACAAACACACACACCACCCCCTAAACACAGTTTAGGACAGATTCTATGCAGCCTGAAGCTATGAGACTTGCAACTTCAACTTCCTGGGTTTTTCTTTCTATTGGAACCATTTAGGATACAGGGCAATTTATGGTAGATGATGGAAAATGATGCCCTCTATGTTTATGTGACCAACATGCAGGTGTACAAGGCTCAGGGAATGTAATTCAGTATGGAACTTGGGGGCTGTGAGTAGAAATTAGTGAAGAAATCCAGCCACAAATAAGCATTTGATATTAGATATGATTGACATAGGTTGTTAAGAAAAATACTTTCTCATCCCAGCTGAGAAATGATAATATATGTGGAAAATGCCTCATAAAGGAGGAAGCACACTGAAGCAAAGCACATGAAAGATTCCTACTGGCTAGACAGGTCCCAGAGCCATGTGTACATTCAGTTTTCTTCCCTCCCCACATCTGTACTGAAAGTCATGTTAAAAACCAGTGATCAGGCCGGGTGGTGGTGGTGCACACCTCTAATCCCAACACACGTAGGCATAGGTGGGTGGATCTCTTGAGTTCAAGGTCAGCCTGGTCTACAGAGTGAGTTCCAGGACAGCCAGGGCTACATAGTAAAACCCTGTCTGAAACCACTCTCTACCACACCAAACAAAACAAAACAAAACAAAAAAACTCAACTGATGTTTGGGAGTGGGGATGTGGTTTACTTGGTAGAATGTATTCCTAGCATGCATGAAGTCCTGGTTTCTATCACCAGCACCTCATAAAACTGGGGTGGTGGTGCATACCTGTAATCTCTACGCTCAGGTATTGACCAGCAGGAGCATATGAAGTTCAAGATCATCTGCAGCTACATAGACTGACTGAGGCTATTCTGAACTACATGAGTCTTTGTCAAACAGCAACTGGAGTCAAGAGTCAGTACAGGGGCTCACACTCAGAAGGGCAAGGCAGGGGGACTGTCACATATTCCAGGCCAGCAGAGGTCACATAGGGAATTCCAGTCCAGCCTAGGCTACAGTGCAAAGTCCCATTATAAACAAAGAAACAAACACCTTGATCACAATTACATTGTGACGAATACAAACCAGCCATGATAGAGACAGACAGGGTTGGGTGAAAATCTTAAAAACGAGGCTGCAAACTGGGAAAGTATTAAAATAATTAGGGCTCAATGCCTTGGATTCTGATCTAAGCAAATAGGGCCTCTTGGGAGTTACTGGTCAACAACTGGCTTAAGAAAATGAAACTAAAATTTAATCAGAAGCCAAAAACTAGCCTATAATTAGGCGCATCACCAATCAGAAGCAAGTACTGGACCAGAATCCACCAATAAACCTCTAGCTAGGGGCCTCAGAGATCAGAAGCTGACAACTAACTTCTAACTAGGCACTTTCTAATTTACACACATACATACACACTTTATTTTTTAATTTAGTTCAAGGTCTCATGGATCCCAGGCTGGCTTTGACCTCCCAAGTAACTGAGAATGGCCTTGAACTTGATCCCCGCCTCCACTTAAAGAGTGTATCACCATGCCTGCTTTATTCTGGGGGTTAAACCCAGGGTTTCATGTGCATTAGGCAGACAGTCTAGGAACCAAACTACACCCCCAGCCCTCAATTTCCTTTGTCTTGCTTCAGACAACACGTTGTGAAAGTTTCTCCCTTGTGCCCCTTGTGAAGTCCTGGACTGAAACACTTGTGCATGGTGTTGTCTGATTCATGAATGGACTGAAACAGTTCTGAACAGTGCTCATGAATGGCTGCATTCTTAGAGCTAAAAACAAAACAAAAAATAGCAATAGGGACATTGATTCAACCGTTTAAGCTCTTGTAATAGAAAGAAGCTAGGCCACATTTGTGGCATTTCTGTCTGTTTCCTTTAAAAATCTGTTTTATTGTGTGTTTGTTTTCATTTTGCTGAGGGTATGGGTAACAACTGCCAAATCATGGAGCAAGAGATTGGGTTGAAAACAGGGAAGGCCCTCTAAGGACAAGAGGAAGCAAGAGTGAGAGGTGGAAGTCTGAATGAATTCTAGAAGGTTCTTCCTGTCCTGTTCCATCCACAGGGCCACATGTATTCATGATCAGAATTGAAGGGCTGTGACTGCATTAATGTTAATGAAGAAGCCACACTGTCATCACCAACACACGGCTGTGTTACTGCTTACTTCCCAAGGACACCACCACCACCACCACCACCACCACCAGGGCTATCTACCTTAAACTTTGATCACTCTCTCCTTGAAATATTTGTCAAAGATGTGTAAATGCTATTCCATGTTTCTGAATACTGAGAAATTGAATTTCAGGTCAAAATAAAGTAGCAGTCTTCTCATGGGAAATATATATTGTCACAGTTTTTGAAAGCCTAAAATTTCCACAAGGAACGAGCTCAGATCCTCAATACTGTTTCTAGAATGCATTTATTTTCTGTGTATGTGCCTGCATGAGTTTTATGTGCACTGCATGCATGCAGGTACCCTTTGAGCCCATAAGAAGGTATAAGATCCCTTGGGATGGGAGTTGTAGGCAGCTGTAAGTGCTGGGAATGGAACCCTGCTTCTATGCAAGACCAGCAAGTGTTCTTCACTGAGCCATCTCTCCAATTATCTCCCCTGCCCTACAGCAATACTGTTTTCAAAACCACTAGGGATCCATTGAGTCAGGGATCTTACAGAACAAGGATGGAAAAGGACAGAAAGAACCCTCTAGAATTCATTCAAATTTCCACCTCTTACTTTTACTTCCTCTTGTCCTTAGAGGGCCTTCCCTGTTTTCAACCCAATCTCCTGCTCTATGATCTGGCAGGTATTACCTATACCCTCAGCAAAGCAGGGATCATGTTTGATCCCCTATACCACACAGAATTTTACACCCTTCTTCTGAAGGGTTTGGTTTGGCACTATTCTCCATGATTCTAGTTTAGAAGTTTTGTAGTACTGTCATATTGTCATATTTTCAAGTTTGGTTTGGCTTGGTTTATTTGCAATACTGAGGATCAAACCCTGGGCTTTATGGGTACCAAGTCATTCTGCCACTAAGCTACAGCTCTACCTTTTAGCTACAAATTTAAACTTCATTCTCCTTGATAAAGGAAAAGCCATCATAAAAACGTAAAAATAAAAAGAATAAACCTTAGTTAGCCTCCTTTTCAATATAATAATGCACAGAGCAATTTGACAAGATCAGACGGTGTCCTGTACTAACAGCCTGGAAAAATGGCCCCACAAGGATAAAGAGGAGGGTGCATTACCTCATGGGAGGGGATGAATCAAGGCCCCAACCAAATGAAACTGAAAATTGCTAAATGAAGCTCTGAGTGGAGAAAATGAAAAATCAATGGAGGCCCAGAAGAGAAAGGCACATTTTTCATCTTCATGGGGCTTGAGGAGGCAGTGGAAATCCACTTTCAATTAATGTGTCTTGTGGCATTCAGCCAGGCTGGATAGGAACAGGGTGCATATTTTAATCAATTTTTTCTATTAAGTTTGAAGTAATATATAACAATAGAACTATGCTAGTCAAAAGGCTCAGTTGAAATGGGCTTCTGAGCTAAGATAATCTTATTTGGTTTGATTTCTACCTTAGATTGATGAGAACTCAACTTCTCAGAATAGAACAGCATACGGATCCTCTTGGGTACCTAAGAATGACTTAGATGTCAGGGAAGAATGAATACATTGGCTTCCCAATGCTGATGCAACCACTGTGAAGGAAGGAAGACATGTACGGGGTGTCAGGCCTTGGGTGTCTTAGTTTGTGATGCTCATAAACTAAGTGGTTATCACCCACAGCAAGGAACCAAGGTTCAAGATACTGGCAAGAGCTGAGATCTCAGTTGCAGCCTCTCTAATGCTGAGACCCAGGCTCTTTTTTTTTTTTTTTTTTTTAAATCCACATCCTGCTATTCTGGGATTCATCTGCTACCATCCTCCTGAGGACCATACTTTAGCACTTTAAGCATTGTGATAGTGGCCTGGGAAAAATGGTGGGCTGGAAAAAAAATGGTGTTGTGGGATTGCCCTTACAGAGAACCTGGGTGTGTGTGTGTGTGTGTGTGTGTGTGTGTGTGTGTGTGTGTGTACACGCAAGCGCGGCTTGTGCTCATGTTTGTATATGCCTACTATCCATGGTATATGTATGTCGGTGCATGTGCACCAGATGTCTTCTTCACTGAACCTGGATCTCACCAATTAAGCTAGACTGACTGGCCTGGAAGTTCAAGGAACCTTCCTAGGTCTGCCTGGTGCTGCCACACCCAGCTTTTTGTCAGTGCTGGGGATCTGAACTTGGACCCCCATTCTTTCATGGCAAGCACTTTGCTAACTGAGCCACCTCTCCAGTAGTAGTCGCCACCCATCTTATTTTCTGAGACAGAGTCTCCTTAGCCCAGGCTAGCTGACGATGACCGTGAACTTCAGATCCTCCTGCCTCCATCTACTACTTTCTGGGATTGCAGGCTACAATATGTACCACCACACCCAGAAGGGGCCCTGATCCTTTAAACCTCCCCTTCAAGCCCCCCAGGGAGGCAAGTAGAATT
Organism: Cricetulus griseus; assembly: GCF_003668045.3. NCBI lineage: Eukaryota > Metazoa > Chordata > Mammalia > Rodentia > Cricetidae > Cricetulus > Cricetulus griseus. The sequence continues at coordinate 183,050,654 of NC_048597.1, forward strand.
GAGAAAGTAATAACTTGCTTGTCTGTCCCTGAACTTTCCTGGATGGATGCAATTTCAGAGGGAAAACCTGAGAGTATCTGGGAGTATCTGGGAAGAAGGCTGACTCAGAACAAGGCAATGCTCATCTCTTCACAGCTGGCACAAAACTGATGCTAAAAATGGTCCTAAAGATCAGGTGTTGTGAATATGAACCCTGCCCACACCAGCAAGCTGTGCTCCCAGCCCTCTTTCTTCCTTTGTCCCTGCTTTTAGCCCAGCATCCTAGACACCACTCTGAGGCTCAGTCCCAATCAAAAAGGAGAAGCCACTGAGAAATCTTGATTGATAATAACCTTGTTCTTGGCTTAGTGCCCAACACCCACCACAATGGGTCTCAACCCACATTTTCCTGCTTCTTCATTTACCACTCCCTCGTCTAATCCAGTCAAACAAGACCCATGCCTGGACTCACCCCATACTTTCTGGTCTTCATATTCTTGGTTTTATTTACTTTATATCTTATCTGGCTTGACTTCTTCCACCCATTCAATTCCTGCCTAGAAAAATCCAACCCATCCCAAGATGCTATCGGACACTGTCTCTCCCTGCAGACTGTCCACCCACAGGAGAATTAGTTCACATTTGGAGGCACTGTGGTAATCAAGCATTTGGCATGCATGCTATCAGTCAATCCATACCACCACCTCTGGGACAGGTTCTGTCATAACTGGCCTCATTTTATTGAAAAGCAACCAGAATCTTGGAAAGGATAAGGAATTTGTGAATTTGTGACTACAAAGCCTAGTCAGAAGCAGAGGTAGGGACAAGGCCAGATTTCATGTCCTCAGAGTATAGGATAAGCTGTCCAGCTTCTGTGTTCCCGGAAGTGGCCCTTTCACAATATCATATTCACAACAGCTAAACTTTGGGGATATTTTCAAAGGACCATGGCTTAGAACCAGGTATGTTACTTAGCACACTCTCCCTCACCCTCTGATGAGTTTAGAGGTCTTTCAGAGAATCCCTCGAGAGCAGGAGCACACATCAATGTTTGCACCTGCTTTATATAAAGTACTTCTTATGCTCGCTGATGATCTCTGCAGAAAGAGCTAACAGTAGGATGCACCTGGCTCTCCTCCTTCCCCACGCCTAATGCCCAAGTCTCAAGACTGGGCTTTCCTACAGACTCTGGCAGAGGGGCAAGACCAGAATGTTCAAAGACAATAGCACAGAGGGAAAGATCTCCAGCTAGACAAAGGTGACATGAAAAATAAAATCAGTGGATAATGATATTGAAAAGCAAGCTTCTCATGAGGCAGAATGAGACAGAGTGAGCCCTGGCCACACCAGAGACAAAAATAAATTTCAGATGGCTTAGTCTTTATTTGTCCAAAAATAACATTTATTGAGCACCTACTGGACACCAGTGACCATTCTAGATATTAGGAATACAGTCATGAATGCAACAGGCCAAAGGCCCTGCCCTCACAGAGCTTCCATTCTATAAGAGGGAGAGAGACAAAAACAAAACAAGCAGAACAACAGACGAACGAAGGCAAAACACACCACATACAGTGTAAGTGCCATAGACAAAAATAGAGGAAGGAAAGGGGGAGGTGACAGACACATGGGTTTCAATAAAAGATAAAAATGACAAACAAAACTTTAATACTTTTACAATGACAAACAAGACATACAACATAGTAAAAAAAATTGATAACTATAACCTCAGAAAAACTCAATATTTGTGTAAGAGATTCCACAAACAGATACCACCAACTGGCAGATGAGAACATCACAAGTATTTTTCAGTAAATGACCCATGCCAGCAACATAAATTATCAGGCGGGAAGATAAGGGAGTTGATTTAAAAACTCAATGAAGGACATGAGCATTAGTTCACAAAGGAGAAGCCTGGCCAGCCAGCTGAGGACACCATGTCACCTCCCAGTCCACAGTGAGTGTTCTCCAGGCTGACAAAGATGAGGCGCTAGACACACCATGACCTGCCTATGCTCTTGTGATTGCTATTTTTCTAGAATACACAGGGAAGAAAGGCTGACCCAACTTTATTCTTTGTGATACCTCTAAAAATTTCATATTTTAGATGAAGTATTAAGATTTAATTTAAATAAAGAAGTGACTACACTATGTTAACCGCTAGAAATTAAAAAGACAACATTTTCATTGGCTACAAATAAATCCTGCCCCAAGTTGAGCAGAACCTCCTTTGGGTGGGGTGGAGAGTGGCTAAGAGACAAGATAAAGCCTTAGGAGTACAGGCAAAGGGTCAAATAAGAGCCGGGGGAAGTAGGATGACTAAGGATTTGAACACGAGTCAGGTTTGGTAGCAATTTAAGACAACGTGAGACCATGCCAATCTAGGTAGGAAGACAGAACTAAGACATAGGATTGTAAGTTGAAGCAAAGAACTCAGATCAAAGATCACCAATTAGCCTACAACCAGGGTCAGGATAGGAGGAGGGGGCAGCATTCAGGATACATGAGGAGAGTGGTGTTCACACTCTGGGTACCTCACCATCTTCTCCACAGAACAAGACATCTCTGGGCTCCATGGACTGACTTTAGCCCAAGAGAGGAGAAACAGGCAAAAGCATACCACACCACACAGGAAGAGAGATTCACCCCAATGCAACTTCTCTGAAGTTCAAGGCCACTCCCTTAGATCCTGTGATTTCACCTCCTGAGACTTGTTCCAGAAGAAATGCCAGAGACTGAGTCCCTAGGAATAGCGCAGGTAAGTGACCACCTAGGGTCATGAGGGGATGAGTGGCTTTTGACTCTGACTCCAGCTTTCCACAAACCCCTATGGAGTATATGGGATCCAGCTTTAAATGGGATCCCACACCCAGGTTCACATCACAGAGAGCTCTTTTCAGGTGTGGATTGTCTTGTCTGCTTCCTTCCCTTTCATGCCACCCTAAGCTGGGATTGACAAGAGCACCATATGAAAGAACAAGGGCAAACTCTGACAAGATAGCAGCAGCCCCCAGCCAACACAGTTTCCTTTTTTTTTTTAAGAAAAAAAAAGATGAAATAATAGCACACTGATGAAATAATAGCACACTGGTTATCAACAAATGGCCTCTATGAAGATAGACCATGAACAAAGCACGCTTCGTTCATCTCATGCCCATACATCTTAGCTAGACATATTTCTCTTTTCATTAGGCATACTCCCGCTTGCCCTGAAGCTGGTTGAGCCATGTCTATTCAGACAAGATGCCCAGAAGGATAGAAGCAAACCGAACTTTCCTTAAACAAGAGTGACATTAACTGACAATGACTGTAGACAGTAATTCAGAAAGGACATCCAAAGGGTCACCTGCAAATATGAGGGCCACCATATAACAAATATAACCAAACTACCAGGACATTTGGCCCAATCTGCATTTTTGGGAGTGTGATCCAGTGAGGTGCGCCTCTTTCCCAGAGCGCTGACACACTTCGCCTCTCTTCCCTTCTCCTTGGTGGGCATCTTCTGCGGCTGCTCCCCCTGGCACTTTCTGAATTATTTTTAACAGTCTTTTTCAGCGCAAGAATTTCAGTGCAGTTCTTGCTTTGATGTCTAGGAACCCAAGTTTCTAAAAAGAAACAGCCTGTGTATCTCTGAGGTCTCTTTGATCTGTTGTTTGAGGTTGTATGTGTCGAGGCTACTGTCTGAGAGTATTTTCACAAATGAGGGCCCCACGGGGCCAAGGTTTCCTTTGGATAGCATGTCTTTCCTGCTTGCTCCGGGCTCGGCACAGATAAAACACCACCTCTTCCCCGAAGAGAGTACAAGTGTTCTTCTAATCACACCCAGTAAGACGAGTTCACCTCTGCTTCTACCCAGAGCAGGCTACATCTTATCATCTTCCAAAAAGCCGGAGACTAAATGTGGAGAAGAGCTCGTGCGACATGATCTGGGGACAGTTCAATTGAGTGGTTAGGGCTGGGGGTTCAGGGCCATGGCTCCTTCCCTGACCCCTATGAACCTAATTACCAGCTATGGGAGGACTGGGGACACAGGGCAGTTCTCCAAAGCACCCATTTGTGTGGCACATCTCAGCACATCACACAACAGTTCTGAAATGAACTGTATGCCAGCAAATAGCTGAAGTAAACAAAGAAGTAATTTGATGGCTAAACTAGAGAGTGGCACACAGCATTGAAAGGAAGAAAGTTATGCCCAAAGATTCAGTTTGGTTCCCAAGACTCCCATAGAGAAGAAGGGCGGCCCTGAGTACAGGAGAAGCCATAAACCAGATACTCTGACCACTTACCTCTACTGTGGGTCTGCATCACAAGAAACCATTTATGGAGAGCAGTAATATTAGTAGCAGCTAGGATTCTTTAGATATTTTCTGTGTTGTTCCAATGAATAAGTGATTATATATATATTATATATATATATATATATATATATATATATATATATATAATCTCATTTAATTTGAGCCCACAAAACCCTCTCTGGCAGACATTTTCTACTGATTCTATTTTACAGAGAGGGAAATGAATATATTTTCAAAGTTCCACAACGGATACACACAGGTCTTCCCGATTCTAAAGTTCAAGTTTATGGGTCACTAATCACACTATGTCCATAAAGATCTCTGACTGCAGGAGTTGCATAAGGACTAGGGGCCTGCAGGCGATCAGTTCAGAAACCTTACATGGACAGAAGGGAAAATGTCCTGCCAACTGATCAACAAGCCAGGAACTCAATGCTTCAATCTCAGACAAGTTATTCTCTACCTGCCTGGGAGTGGGGGGACTTGCCTCCCTAAGGCCATGGCACTGTCAGGCTACAAAAGGTCTGAGGTGATGAGGGGGGACTTTCAAAGGCACTTCATGGGCATTGCAGACATGTCCCACTTTGGCTTTCATGTGGCAGGCAGGCCCTGCTAATAAAGCTACTGCATTTGGTTGTCCACTGGCAAAGCCTTCCAGGTAGGTCCACCCACAACCCACAGGCCTCATGAAGCGTGTACAATAGCTACGAATGTGGCTCAAGACAAAACCATAAATTTGCTTAACACGGGATGAGGTTTCCTTTGTGGTTCTTGCACATACACTTTGTAGATGACAATGCTGTGCTGCCATGTCAAAATGTTGGACACACCTGTGCATCCGGATGGATTCCGGTCACCCAGGGGCATTCCTACACTGCGGATGCCAACAGCCGCTACTGCATGTTACCACGATGCCACAGAGCTCTTCTGGGGCCCAGAGCCCAGGGCTAGCAGGAAGAGATGGCTAAATTCCTTGATCTTGTCCCTGGTTGCTATTCCCCAGGCTCTTCTTCTATGACAGCGTCCTGTCCTTCTCTAGGTTCACAGCCAGCTTTCTACTTGGGTACAGGAGCATCTAAAGTAGGCTGGCCAGACAGTCTAACGACATGAAACTCCACAAGAAAAGCCAGTCTGCTGTGTACTATACACACACACACACACACACACACACACACACACACACACACACACACACACGACACCTGCTCCTACCAGCAGCTGCCAGCTTTGGAGGTTTTATAAGACACCCCCCTCCCCTCCTCCAGGTGATCCTAGTACCCAGCCAGGTGGAGAAGCAGAAAAGGGAAAATCATTTCTATCTTCTCACTTTAACAAAATAGCTGTGTGTGGGGGGGGGGGGTAGGGAGATGGCTCCGTGGATAAAATGTTTGCTGCACAAGTGTAAGGACCTGAGTTCAGATCCCCAGCCTCCCCATAAAAAGTAAGGTGGTGGCTGCTTGTAATCCTAATGACTGGGAAGTAGAGACAGGGGCTTCCGGGGGCAAGCTGCCTACCTAAACTAGCTGAATCAGCGAACCCCAGGGTTAGTGGCAGACCCTGCCTTAGTAAAAACAGTGAAGGGGATGAGCCAGAAAGACACCTGTCATCAACCTTTGGCCTCCACATGCACTCATGTGCTTGTACACACCCAAGCACACATATATACACAGACCAAAAAAAGTCATCATAAAAAAGGGTGAGCAATAAAATGAAAAGTTGCTTAATAGTCACCCTGGAAACCAGCTAAAGAGCACACTCTCGGCCTTATCACACGGTGCAAGACTTTACAGCTCTGCTCAGTGAAAGCTAAGTCTTGACAGCAAAAGCTGGGACAATCACTGTTATTTTCATCATTGGTCTTTAAAACGAGATTCATGTCAGCCAGTGGTAGCATACGCCTTTAATGCCAGCACTCAGGAAGCAGAGGCAGGCCAATCTCAAGTTCCAGGACAGCCAGAGTTACACAGAGAAACTCCATCTCAAACAAACAAAAAGATATTCCACTGAGGTAGGGGAAATACATTGCTTACACAACAGGTTTTTAAGAGACCCGGTAATGACAGCTGGATGTTTGGGGCTGATAAATATGCCCACACTGACAGTTTCTTCAAAGCTGTTATCACCAAAATAGGACCAAAAAAAAAAAAAAAAAAAAAAGGCTGGAGACATCACCAAGGAGTCCCAGCCTTGGTAAAGGTGAAGCTGTGACTTAGACAAGCTTTGGGACTTCAAGGGAAAGAGGACAAACATCCCAGGCAGAGGCTGCACCTACAGGTTGCCCCTAGATGAGCTTAAATGTACCTCTCCCTCTGGGGACCAGGTGTTGACAGATTAAAAATACACTTCTCCACTGAAGTGTGAATTCAGCATTTCACGGTGACTAATTCAGTACATAGCCTTCAAAATGAGGCCCAAGTGACCTGGGTGACTGAGTTGTGACTTTGTTATTTTGTTACAGAGACCTGAAGTCCTCAGAAAAGGCCACACCTGTGCTAGAGGTCCTACAAGGCTGGATGACTGGTGAGAGCTTGCTGATTGTGGAGAGTAGGAATGTTGCAGATCCAGAACCAAATTATCTTAGGCTATTATTAATTGCCCAGCTGTGTCTGACCTAATATCCTCATGACTACCATGTGCGATGTATTAACTAACAGACCATTAGCTTTCAACAACCACACAGCTAAGGGTGTCATCAGACTGTACCTGAGACCTATAGCAGCAAGTCCCCGCCTGACCCATGCTCCTAACAAGGTACTTGAGAAGTGCCTTGATTTATGACTGCCTTTAGTTCTGTAACCATAAAGATCACAAAACTGTTAACCACATTGGAACGTGGCATTTGGGGTACCCTGAACGCATGTGTCCAGATGTGGTCATTCATATCTGGCTCCAGAATAAGCTATCTCTTACTCCCTTTGAGGTGAGAGCTATGTTTTTTGTGTGGACTCTCTTTATATAACAGTAAAGCTAAGATCACAGTAACAGACACAGCGCGCGCGCGCGCGCACACACACACACACACACACACACACACACACACACACACAAATAAATAATAAGATAAAGAACATTGCAAAACTCAGCAGATTTCCACCAACTATCCCTGCAGATTCCGTGGGATCCAGGAGCAACACTAGCAAGCTCCAGGCTCGCCTTCTCATTTTGTAAGGCCTGCACCTGTGATCTGGGGCTAACTCTTTACTCAGTGCAGCCAGTATCTGAAATGCTGTCTGTATTCAACGCTAACACTTCCCTCATTGAGAGCGCCACCCAGTGGCTCTGGCCTGGGAGTGCACCAGAATAACATCTCCGCCCCCCCCCCCAAAACCCTTTTCTCAGTCCCCAGTCAGTGCAGCACCTTGGCCATGTCCTCCTCAGTCCCCCCAGCTCCTGCCTCCTTTCCAGCCTGGTGGCTCCTCTGAACACCCTCACTTGTCCACCTCACTCTTCCACATTTGTAACTTTAAATAACATAAGTGCTCACAATAATTAAGATTGTTTAAAAAAAACTTTTTCTGTAGGCGTGGCCACAGTGTGCTGGACAAACTTGATTATTTTTACTTCCTGATTTAGAGATCTTAAATTCAGAATACAGACTTAAAAAAAAAAAAAAAAACAAACTCCTTTGGCTGTTAAAACCTAGGCAGCTGGCAGGTGGCACTAGTGCAGCTCACAATGCTGTCCAGATGGAGGCCCTTTCCCTCCACTCAATGTGAGGGAAATGTGAAATAAAAGGCCTGGGTACCAGTGTTTGCACGCTTCCCCGTTTGAACACACACTTCACACGTGCAGGCTCAGTCCTCTGTATCCATGGGATCCACACCGTGGATTCAGCCACTTTCAGATTAAATTAAAAAAATAGTTGAGAAAACAAAATTCCATCTGTGCTGATCTTTCTCCTCAGCATTATCCTCCAAACAATAGGGGGAAAGCAACAATTTACAATGTACTCTGTATTGTAAGTAATCTAGAACAATTTAAAATAGACAGAAGGGAGACTAGAGAGGCAGTTCAGCAGTTTAGAGTACTGCTGCTGCTGACAACCACAAGTAATTCCAGCTCCAGGGGCTCTGACCCCCTCTGCTGGATGAAAAAAGCAGTGAACTCATAGGGTACGAACACACACACACACACACACACACACACACACACACACACACACCACAGTAAAAGTAAATTTTTTTCAAATACATAGGATTACACTTGTAGTATACATATACAGGGGTATTTTATGTATGAGGGTTGAGCATTCAAAAATGTTGGGGTCCTTAGAAGGTTCTAGAACAAAATGCCTCAGATACTTAGAGCCAAGTAAGTGTGTGTGGTTTCCTTTACTCTCTTTAGTTAAGAACATACTCTGGAAATATGATATAAAAAAGAGTTCTGAACTTTCCTGAAAGTGCCTTTTTAAAACACTTGTCTGACTTTGGTGTCAGTCACAACTCCTTATAGACAAGGATTTTAACTGACTCAAAAGCCAATCAATCCAAGGCTTACTCAGAGCCTCTCTAGGCTAGATGTGAGCAATACACCCCCTGCTGTGAGGGAAGAGAAATGGTAGCCCCAGTTAGACTCACACTAATTAAAACATCACCCATGCCTGAAACTTTAAACGTGGGAAACTCAGAGGTGGGGAAGGTGCGCTCTGACAGCCAAGGTTAATCCACCTTGGACACCTTCCCGTGGCAAACACATTTCTGCCCATGCTGGGTGGGATGGGATCTCGTCCATCACTGTTGCTGATGGTGTTCCCACATGAGTGCCTGAGTTTGGGAAGGTGAAGCCTGGCTCCTCGCCAGGTTCTGCTGCCCCACTTCCCTGAACACTTGTATGCGAGCCATACAAGACTCAACATGGAGACAAGATTTTATCTACTGTGGATATTTATTCTAGACCTAGTAAAACAAACTATCACTCCCACCCTCATAATTCCCTGACCTTACCCTTACCGAAGGAACACCCAGAATTTCCTAGACTGCTAAAGTAGATATGCTTTTAATTTTATCTACCATTATATAATTTATTGACAGTAGCTACACTTTAAACATTAATGATTCATTAAAAATAGTCATAGAGCTGGGGAGACCCCCATTTGGTAATGTGCTTTTCTTGCAAATATGAGGATCAGAATTCCACCCCAGAAAAGGATAGGTGTGGTAGTACAGGCTAGGTGTTCTAGTACAGGCTAGGTGTTCTAGTACAGGCTAGGTGTTCTAAGTACAGGCTTGGTGTGATGTTACACACTTGTAATCCCAGCCTCTGGGAAGTGGAGACAAACGGACACCTGGAGCTTACTAGCCAGCCTTATTGGCAAGCTTCAGGTCAGTAAGAGACCCTGTCTCCAGAAATAAGGTGAACACACATGCACAGACACATAAAACATGCATGTACATAAGCACACACATGCACAGGCATACATAAAATGGACACATATTTTAAAGCAGTGATTATTATAAGTAAAATAGCTTTTCCTGTTTTCTTCTGCCAATCAAACTTTAATTCATTTGACCTTATTCTTCAAGCTAAACAATTAGACCCTAGATATTCCTATAACCCTTACTTATATAGTCTTTTAACAGTTACTGCTGTTACTTTTCTATCAGATTTTTCTATTCGATTTTTTCCACCAATTTTTAAAATTAAGTAAGCAGCATCTACAATGACATGTGGCCAGCTTTACCCACACATGGATTGTCTTCTACTGAGTATCACAGAAAGGGAGGCAGACCACACTAAGCCAAGGCAAAACTATTTCGTTTTCTTCTTAGAGAACTAAATGTTCAACCTACCTGCTTTTCTTCTCATGTAGGAAAAAAAATAAAATGAAAAACTTCCCCAGCAAATTAAATATATAACTGTCCATATTACACAGGAGAGGAAGGTGTGAGAGAAAAGAAAAGAAACAAGAGTTAGGAAGGAGAGAGGACACAAGGAGCAGAGCATCATGGGAAAGGAACGAAAGGGGCAGAACAGAGAAGGACACCCAGGAACAGAGAAAGGGCACAGCAGCTGGTGCAGGAGATGAGGACGGGTTCAGGTGCATGGAAACCCGAGCTGAGGTCACCTTCTGGCACCTTTTGTTCCCTAAACTATAGGACTTACATGTGGTGCCACTGTCCTTGGAGAGTGTATGAACTGTGAACTGCACTTAGCCAACACTTTGGTCTAGAGGAAAACCCCCCTTGAAAGGAAGATCATTGGTCCACACAGCATACAAGAGGAGCTGTCCCTTTGGGCTGTGAAAATGTGACAATGGCCTGGTCAAAGTCACCAAAGGAAGCTGCCCTGGGTCCCAGGCTTCTTCGAGAACTTACCTCCTCAACCATCTGCTTGACTTTCTTCTGCTGGCAATGTACCATGTCATCCAGGTGTCTGATCCGCTCTCGAAGGCTGGCTGATGCCTCCTCCAGTTGCTGGTACCTAAGGGAGAAAAGAGAGCTCTGAGTCCTGACTCAGAACAGACACAGCAGCAGAGACTGTCACAGTATTGTAGAAGATTGCAAGAACAAAAACTCAAACTCAAGCCACGCCCTCCTCCCCCTGGACTCTAGAGATCAACTTAGAATCAATATCTCCCCAGAAAGAACACAGATGTCCTTCGGGCCCCTTCTTGAGTTTCACTCTGTATAGTGGCACGTCTGTACTTCCTGGGGGAGAATGAGGTTTTTTTGTTTTGTTTTTGTTTTTCACCACTGACAGGCATGAGAGCATTTCCACTTGGGGTTAACATGAACTGGGGCATGCAGTCAGTGGCCTTAATTAGAGGACAGAGATGGGAGTCTAAGAACTCAGAGAAGCCCCTGAAATCAAGAGTGGAGTCCAGGAAAGCCTGCAGCCAGCACTGTTGTGTCCATCGCTTACTGAACAAACAAGGCACACGTGGAAAACTAGTAAGGAAACTCTCAAGTTACAGGAGACTGGCAAATGAGATGGCTCAGCAGCTGAAGGTGCTTGCGGCTAAGCCTGGTGATCTGAGTTTGATTCCCCCACCCCAATGACCCATACGATGGAAAGAAATAATTCCTGAGAGTTGTCTTCTGACCCCCACATGCATGCCATAGACCATCCATAAAGTATATACACACCTGCATAATAAATAAATATAGTTTTTTTTTTTTAATTTAGGAAAGCAGACTTTTCCCCAGCATATACTTTGCAGCTGGCAGTTGGTCAAAGTGCTCTCACAATGTGAACCAAAGGGATAGGCATCGGATCAGCAGTCCTCACTTGGAAAAAGAGTTTCCATCCAACAGAGCCTGGGAGGTGGGAAGTCAGGTAACCTTCCCTGAGTGCTCTAATCATCTCAGTCTTGCTTTCCTTCCTCTCTGTCTTTCGAGTTCTAGAAAAGACCATAGATGGCTCCTGTATTTTCCATCTGGGGTTTCACAAGTTCATGGTCAAAGGGCAATGCAAGGCTTGGAAACAAGCAACACTTCAAAATTAATTTCCAGGACCAACAGTATCAGTCACAGCTGATGGGCTATCTCATTAACAAGATGCATCCTGGAGAGCTAGGAGTCAAAAGCACACACAAGCTGAGTGTCAGTGTTTGTGGCCATCTTAGATGTGCCTGCTGAACTAACAGCCAGCCTCGGGCAGTGAGAAGTGACTGTAAGCTCCTGAAGGAGGTGGATTCCCCACTGGGCGCTCTCAGCCAGTGTCATACTTCACATAGGCCAGTACTGAGTGAGGACCACGGGAATGAAAACACAAGAGTCAAACGAGCTAGTCAGAACAGGGCACATGAGGCTGGGGAGATGGCTCAGTGGGTAAGAGGACTTATTGGGTAAGCATGAAGACCTGAGTTCAAATCCCCAATACCCATATAAAAAGTTGAGCATAGCTGTGGAGTAGGGCGTTGGAGGGGAGTCAGAAGGATGACCGGAGCTTGCTGGCTTCTAGCCTAGCTCCAGGTTCATCAAGAGACCCTAGACAATGGGAATAAGGTAGAAAGTGATAATATGAGCAAGACACCAGACAGCATCTACTGGTCTCTGTGTGCATGAACACACACATGTATATACAACACACACACACACACACACACACACACACACACAAAACCAATGTGTGTGTCCTGCTCTGAGTTGCTACAAGTCCAAGGCCAGCTCGCCTCACCTGTCCTTGTCAGAATCTGCAATCTCCCCTGACATTTCTGTTTCATGCTCAAGGAGCTGGAGTTGGAGTTGATGGCGTTCCTAAAACAGACACGATAAAATGGATCCAGATAGAGCCAGACAGAAGATGAACAGCAGACACACCCAGCTCTGGTTTGTCCAAGTGTGTCCATCATTCCCTGAGTTTCACACATCCTCTAGCCCAGAGCTCAAAACTCAAAGGGGCCCAATGCATGCAAATACTTACGGATTAAACAAAACACTCTAATCAATCACATGAGTTCATGTCTTATTAATATTTATATTTCATTCCTCCCTTTTCTTTCTTTCTTCCTTCCTTTCTTTCTTTTGAGACAGGGTCTCTGTGTAATTCTGGCTGTCTTGGAACTTACTCTGTAGAACAGGCTGACCTCAAACTCAGAGATCCACCTGCCTCTGCCTCCTAAGTGCTGGGATTAAAGGTGTATGCCACCACTGCCTAGCTTGGAAATTTATATTTCTAACCAATTATCATCCATGTCACAAATCAGTGGCCTGTGGCATTGTTGAATTCCTGAATTCAAAATCATCCAGCAAAGAGGCTCTGAAATTCTGGCCATGTCCTATGGACTAGCCCAGTCATGTTACACAGGGGTAGTCACTTTTTTGTTTTGTTTTGTTTTTCGAGACAGGGTTTCTGTGTGTAGCTTTGGACCCTGTACTGGCACTCGCTCTGTAGACCAGGCTGGCCTCAAACTCACAGAGATCTGCCTGCCTCTGCCTCCCGAGTGCTGGGATTAAAAGGCATGTGCCACCAACGCCTTGTTTAGGTGTAGTCACTTTTAAAGGATATATTACTGTCATTATGGCCAGAACAATGGTTTCCACACACACAAAGAAATTTAGATCTGATCCCTTATAAACACATTATCTCACACAGAAAAGGGAACTTTGCAAGCATGGTTAATGATCCAAAGAGTCTCAGGGGTCGAGAGGAAGCAGTAGAGTCAAAATCAGAGGGCTAGGAAGATATTACATGGCTGACTCTGATGCCAGGGTATAGGCAGCTTGCAGAATCTGGCACTTGGCGCTAACATCGTGTCCATAGTGGGTCCAGTGCTATCTGCAACTTCAGTGTAACTAGAGAGCTGTTTTCCAGAAACTAGAGCCGGCTTTGGCCTTCAACTCCAGAAGTCAGCTGCTGGCTGCTCAATGTCACCATGCTTTCTCTCCCTCTCCTTCCTTCCTGTCTTTTCTCTTCCACTTCCTGCCTCATGTCTGCACCCCCACCCAAGTCTGGCTTGTCAACTCTGTAAGATCCCACCCCATTGTCAACTTGTTTACTACACAAAGATGAGTTTGCCTCCCCATTTCATTCAGGTCCCCGGCGTGTCATGGAAAAGTCAACCTGTCCCAGACACATGCCCCAGAAACAAGAGGGGTGGAGTGCTGATGGAGCCTCCAAATAACATTGCTTCATCAGGTTAAATGACAAGCACGCCTAGAGAAGCCACAAAGCTAGTTGCTGCAATATTAATCTGAGAAAGAATTTTACAGGTGATTTTTTAAAACATATCAAAATAATTTTGATGGGCTGGGTTGGGGTTTGCCTAACACATGCACGAGGCCATGTGTTTGCCTACCAGGACTACAGAAACAAACAACAGTAGAAATAGTTACCAGAGAGGAAGATAATAACTTTGCTCAGCTTCCTTCTGTGTTGTTACAGGATGTGTTGCACTGAAAACTGGGGGCGCTGACAGAAGTCAGTACTGAGGCTTCTGACTCTAGGCAGGTTTTCAAGGAAACTGTGGGACCAAGGGCACTGGGCAGGGGACAGCAGGCCCAGGCTGTATCTGTTACCTTTTCCATTCGCTCAATCAACCTGTCCAGTTCCCCGATCCTCTGGTCTTTCTCCTCCAGGCTGAGCTCAGCTGCCTCCATCTTCTTATTGGCCTCTTCGATGGCTTTCAGAAAGCTATTGGTCTCTTCCTGCAATAGGCACACACTCTCCTCAGCAAGTCACCCAGGTGACTCACCTAAGTCCAGACAGTGCCTCACTGGGTCATGATCTCCCTGTGAAAGCATGACCCTGGGGCCCACGTTTCTCACACAGAGTGAACTCAACTGTCATGAGTCTGGTTTCACCTCTGAACAAAGCACGTCATGTAGGTAGTCTTCTTTAACTTTATTTAAGAGTTTATATTTATTTTGTTTTGTGGGTGGGGGATATGGGTGCCATGGTGCATGTGTGGAGGCCAAATGCCTGTTCTCTCCTTCCACCCTGTGGGCTTTGCGATAAGCTCAGCTTATCACCTTGGCAGTAAGCCTCTTTACCTGCAGAGCAGCATCTTTACCTGCTGAGCACTTGCTGGCCCCTTGTGTGGCTTTTCGATGGGCCCAGTAACTTTCTCCTAAAAGCTTATGTTCCAAAGGTGTAAAAAAAGAAACAAAGCAAAATGGCCTGTGAAGGCTTAAATAACATTGCACAAATGCTCAGAGTGTCACTGTGTGGGCCTACATACAACTGAGGCAGAATGAGTAAATTCCAGCTCTTCCTCCCTCAATGCAATGCACAAACTTACTCTTAAGGAAAAACCCAAACATCTGGTGCATTGATTATGCCTTCAAGGACACAGATAAACCAGACACAGAGGGCTCCTTCAAAGAACGTGGGCCCTCCTAGAGAGGCCAGGATGTGAGCCCACCTCTAGACAGAAGCACAGTCCAATCCCACAGCCAGGAGGAGAGAGGGAGAATGGCTTTCTGAGGACAAAAGTCACTTCTAGCTGTGGGAATGGCAAACCTCAGGATGGAGAGGATTCTGGGGACAATGGTATAACCCAGGATGGGGACATGGGAGGTTTCAGAAAGAGAAACAAACAGAGTAAACAGACAAACCCAGGACCTGTTGGATGTGGGTGAATAGTCCTACTGGCTGGAGAAATGTGTATTTTGATACAGAGACAATGGGTTACCCAGAAGGAGGGAAATGCAAGTGGATGAACAATCACATAAATCCCCAGGGCCCGGGAGATAGCTCAGTGGGTGAAGAGCTTGCTGTGCAAGCATGAGGACCTGAGTTCAGATTCCTAACATGCAAGTAAAAGCTGGGCATGACAGTGCATGCCTGTGCCCCCAGCACTGTGGAGGCTAACACAGGGCCACAGGAGTTGGGTATCCTGGAAAATTGCTGGCCAGCAGCCTAGACAAAATAAATACCAAGCTCCCAGTTCAGTGAAATACTCTGTTTCAAAATAAATAAAGAAGGTGGAAAATGGCAGAGGCACACTACCAGCATCAACCTCTCCCCTCTGTAAGTGTACACAAGAGCAAGGACACCTGTCTACCCAGTGCACACATATAAGACATATGGAAAACAGATAATGAATGAATGAATGAATGAATGAATGAATGAATGAATGAATGACTCCCCTGATTTCTCTTCACATCCAACCTCATGACTCCCTTCAAGGACAAAACCTTCCTATTAAACCTGCCAGCCACATCCCGTGTATTCTATTTTGAGCGGCACACACGCACCAGGAGCACCTCCTTCTCCGCGCTGTGCTTGCGCTGGGCCTCCTGCAGTTTCTCCTCATACTGGCTGTACAGCTTCCTCGTCATCTCCCGCATCACCTCAGCATTGGCTTCTTGAGATGACTCCACCTGCAAAGAGTCTCATTGCAGAACTGCAGCCTGTACCTTGCCCCTCCAGTGTGTGTACACACCGAGGTCAGAGCATGACTCCCAGCAGTCTGCAGTAGACAGAAGGCAGGAGGGTAGGGAGAGAAAGAGCAGAGCACACACCAGTGAAAGATGGCACTGGACACTAAGTTATTTAGGAGGATTGGGACAGGGGGGTTCAGAGAGCAAATCTTTCAGAAGGTCACTTCTTGATGCTGGGGAGATGGGCTCAGTTGGTAAAGTTTTTCCAGAATCCACGTGAAAAGAAAGAAAAGGAAACAAACAAAACAGCCATGCATGGTAACTCACACGTCTAACTCCCAGCAGAGTAGACAGAGACAGGTAGACGATCCCTGGGGCTTACTGACCAGTCAGCTATAAACAGCAAGCCCCAGGTCCCAGTGAGAGACTGTGTTTCAAAAGATAAGATGGACAGCTCCTGAGCAACTACACTTGAGGTTGACCTCTGACCTACACCCATACGTAAACACATGTGCAACCACACACCTGCACCCATGTACACATGCAGGCACAGCTTATTTTAAAGATAGCTTATCTAATCAATCCCATTCGTTGCACTGACCAACCCCATCTCTAAGTCAGGCCTCATTCAGCACTCATCTTTCCCACACTGTGTGCTTT
The DNA here is from genome assembly GCF_003668045.3 of Cricetulus griseus. NCBI lineage: Eukaryota > Metazoa > Chordata > Mammalia > Rodentia > Cricetidae > Cricetulus > Cricetulus griseus. Next base: position 183,067,356 of record NC_048597.1, read on the forward strand.
CCAAACTGTTTCCAAAGGTGTGACCGTGCCTTTCCTGTCAGGCTTCTGCTTGTCTAAGACACCTGAGCATGTGAGTACCTTGCCTATGGGAAAGGAGGCGCCCTTTGACCTTAATAAGTTGCATAGTGTTTACTCTAAAGATGTAACAAGTTCCTCTTGACGCCCATGAATGTTCATCTCTGGGTAAGTGTCGGTACTGAGGTGCCGTAAGATGGAAATTCACGAGCAAAAGCTACCATTCACTCAGAATGTGGGTCCACACCACACTCCATTTGTACTTCGAAGGTGCCATGGAAAGGGGCTCTGTCTGAGGCCTGTTCATGCTGCATTCCAGCTGCACCTTGAGTCCCTGCAACCCCTTTTATTTTTAATTTGAAGGACAAAACAAAAGGAAGAGTGGAGAAAAACTTTTGAGCTCCAGTGGTCAGGAGCAAACTCAGCATCGGTCTCTAAAATAGGCTACTGTAGGCCGGCAGTTAAAAGCACTTTCTGATCTTCCAGAGGACCTGAGTTCCCTTCCCACATCAGATGGCTCACAAATCACCTGTAACTCCAGCTCTGAGGGAATCTGATGCCCTCTTCTGGCCTCTGTAAGCACTGCACTCAGGTACACAAACCCACATACACACAATTAAAAATAATAAAACCAGAAAGAGTTGCCTTATTTGAAGGGAATGCAAAGAAGGGCCCAAGCCTGACCCCAGAGTGGCTGTGAGAGCAGGACCCCAGAGGGGAATGACAGAGTCTGCAGTGTAGCATCGCAAGCACGAGGAAGGACACACCGTCAGATGGTTTTCCTAATTGAATTATTAGCAGCTCCACTCTTCACTAGCATACTCTGGCTTGGGCACTAAGTTATGCATGGTCCACAGAATAGCTTAAGGCTGCACAGAACACAACTTGAAAACCACAGTCTTGGGAGGGGGTGCTCGTGAGGCCACACCCATTCTTAGGCATCTGTAGGCAGTTGATGGCAGCTGAGAGACATTTTTTTCCCCAGTGGTGTAGCCATTGGTAAACTGCTCATGTCATGATCCCATAAATAATTTCTCACACACTATCCTGTTAAGCCTGATTATACTCACATACACAAAAAGACATACAAGCAAAAGCGAGAGTAGCCGGGACAAGGAAGGTGATAAATGAGGAGGGGAGATAAGAGAATAATGAGGGGTGGATATGATCAAACCACACACATACATGTATGAAAATGCCATAAGGAAACCATTATTATGCCATAGGTGCTTTTAAAAACTTAAACCCCCAGGCTTGAGTGAAAACTTTGGGAAGGTCCACTGATGCTTTCAAAGTTCTAGAAGTTCAGCTTGGGCCCACACACAGCCCAGTGGTCAAGAGGGACAGATATTTGGTGTGGTGGTGATGGTGGTGTGTGCGTGCGTGCGTGCGTGCGTGCGTGCGTGCGTGCGTGCGTGCGTGCGTGTGTGTGTGTGTAGGGCAGGGACAGTTCTTGGGACTTCAAAGAACATATACATGGTGAAGGGAGAGCCCTCCAAAGCTTGTGAGTATACACTAGAGCCAGGAAGCATGCCACTGGCCTTCCCAATAATATAACCACAATGTCACACCGGACACTGTGGGCTAGGAAAGGCATACCCCCAATATTTGTGCAGCACCTCAACTCTAGGCAGGGAACTGTGAAAGACACCTCCTTGGCACCTTCAGACCGTGCCTGTGGGTAAGGAAGCCTAATGAGAAAGAGAATGGGGAAAGGGAGGTGAAGAATTAGAGAGGACAGAGAGAGGTCAGTGGGAACAAGGCCAATTGCTTTACCTTCATTTTCAGCAGCTGGTTTTCCATTTGAGCAGCCTCTAACTGCCTCTGCTTCTCCCGAAGCTTATCCATGGATGCTTCATAGGTCTGCTGCAAATGTCTGATTTGATCCTTGATGTTGCTATTTTCCAAAGTCACATCCACAAGGGTTTTCTATTTGGGTGAGAATTAAAAGCCCAGATCTAGTGGTGTGAGGTCACACAGCAGTAACATCCCATTCTGTGTCACGCTATGGCAGCTCCCAGGTGGGGACCAGGGATTCCCACGGTGGCTGAGGCCTGTCCCACTGTGGTTTAGTGGGCCACAGCCTTCCCTACAGTCCCCACCAGCTGTGGACCATTAGACTTGCCACTGGTTAGGATAGGAAGATAGATTAAATGGAATCTTTCTGGGGGGGAAATGCACAAAATACTATCATTTCACATGGGGGGTACGGAGCAGGTGTAAAGTAGTCAACGCAGTCCAATCCCATTCATAAATCCAAACCCATGATAGCTTTCCCTACATAATAGAATTGATATTTATTTCTATTTTGTTGTTTCTCTGTCTTTCCCATATTTCCACAGTGAAATAAAAAAAAAACAAGGTATTTTATAGAATAGAGATAAAGTTCACAGCTTTGCCTAACAGGTGTCAAGAGCCTGCTAAGGGGGGCTAGGGATGTAGTTCAGATGGTGGAGGGTTTAGCTAGTATGCTGGTTGTCAGCTTGACACAGCCAGGGTCATTTGGAAAAGGGGGGTCTTGATTGAGAAAATGCCTCCCCCTAGACCAGCCAGTGGGCAAGCCTGTGGTGAACTTTTCTTGATTGATAATTGATGTGAGGATACACAGGTCACCATGGGCACTGCTGCTCCTGGCCAGGTGGTTCTGGGTTATAGTGAAGTGAAGCAGGCTGAGCCCATTTGAATCACTTTAAAAACTGTCATTGGAGGTAAAAAGTTATCAAAGGAAACACTGAAGCCACTGGAAGATTCCAGGAGCTGCAAAAAGACATCTAGCCTAATGTCCAAGTCCTTCTGGGAGAAAATGGATGCACAAATATTTAGCCTTGACCAGGAGACCAGATTTGCCTAATCCTGTCTCTGCCACTAGCTAGACACTTTATGTCATTGATCTCTGCTGGCCTCAGTTTATCCACAGAAGTCAGGATTTGGAGCCCATCTCCACAGTCTGCCCAGGTCTGCCTTTCTAAGAAATGAAGCCAAGAGTCTGGTCTTTGTCAGTAATGACAAACATGAGTAGAAGGGACACATGGAAGAGTCTGGGACCTTACACAAGTAAGAAGCCAATGAATGACCTTCAGATATGACTGATGGTGTAATCTAGTTGCATGGCTCTGCTGACAGTCCAGGATTCAGAGACTAAGGGCCTTGGGTTAGGAATAACCCTGTTCTAATAAGTGACCCATAAGGTAAATGTCTTGATTGTCAACTAAACAGCACATGAGAAGAATTTGTCTAAAAAATGTATTGTTTTTCTGGGAAGAAAAACCCAGAGACATAGTGTAGACACAAGCAGGTCTAAACTTAGGTTGAGCAAAGCCCTCTCTGGTAGGCTGGGCAGTGAAATGGTTTCCAAGAGGGAAGGAAAGAGGGCCTTGGCAATCCCCCTTCAAGATAGGAGGAAGGGAACAAAGGGCTCCCAAATGAACCAGAGGCTTGGCCTGAGGCCAGAGGGAAGCTGGCATACACAAAAGGGAGCCAGGAAAAGCATGGGACTGCAGCCCAACCAGAAATGGGCATCCCAGACAAACCCAAACACAGCCCCACCCCACCCACTGCTGGAAGCTGGCCAAGCTTTGTTGCCTCTGGGCTCCATCAGCTATGGTTGGTGAATGCTAAGTTCTATGGGAAATGGAAGAGCCCAGTCTGCTGGCCTGTTTGCACATCCACAAAACTATTTACACAGGACCAGAGAGGATTAGAAATGAGTGGGCTGAACGCTTAGGAAGATTTTAAAAGATAAGCCAAGAAAACTTGGAGGATGACAGACGTGATTGTGGAGTTGGAAAGGAAGACCAAGGGCTTACTCTGAACATCTTCAGATGAACTTGCATGCTAGGCAGGAAACATCTCAGTTGGAAGGGTAAAAAATGAAAGCCCTTTAATGTGTAGCTCAGAGCCAATCTCTGGTGGTGGGTCTTAATTAAGAATGTCGGTCTATTAAACTCTTTGCTGGGCTTTGGTGGCGCACGCCTTTAATCCCAACACTTGGAGACAGAGGCAGTTGGATCTACAGTTCAAGGCCAGCCTGGTCTACCGAGCAAGTGCCAGAATAGGCTCCAAAGCCACAGTGAAACCCTGTCTCAAAAAACCAAAACAAAAGAAAAGAAGGAGGAGGAGGAGGAGGAAGGAGAAGGGGAAGGGGAAGGGGAAGGAGAAGGAGAAGGAGAAGGAGAAGAAGAAGAAGAAGAAGAAGAAGAAGAAGAAGAAGAAGAAGAAGAAGAAGAAGAAGAAGAAGAAGAAGAAGAAAGTGTTCATTCTCTGGAACACACATGACTCTTTCCAACATAAAATCATCCTTAAACCTTAAAGAAAAAGTGCTAGGTGCTTCCTGGGAGAGCTAATTCCCATGACAGGCTGCATTTTGTCTTTTCTGTCACCAAGTGGGACTTTCTGAACCACCAGAGCTACAAGAAGAAGGTAGTTGATGTGCTGTGTAAACACAGGGGACCACTTAGGTACCTAGAAAGCAGGAGACATCTCCATCCCAGAACAAAGCAGGAGACATCTCCATCCCAGAACTAAGTCTAAAACTCCATTGACACAGGTGCCAGACAGAGAGAGGCTTAGCACTTCTGTTGGAAGCATTTCCTCTGACTTCTTCCCTACCTTCTAAAACTGTGTTTACCAGGCCTGTGCTTAAAGGACCATAGCTGACCATGGGACATTCTGTGCCTTTTCTGCAAATAGGCCCCACTCCTGTTTAAGCTCACAGCCCTATAAAAAGAAGGTTCCCAGCTAAGGGGAAGCAGATGGTTACCTGCAGGCCAACAGAGTCAGACGCCAATGCTGAGTTCATGGCATTGAAGCTATCCAGGGCTGATGACTGTGCTTGGATGTGACTGTCTAGGTAGTCCTTCTGAGCTTGAGAAACCTGGAGAGAAAAAGACAGTCACCCAAGACCAACCTACACCCCATAGATTCCAGGGATGGGGAAATTTTCTGAGAGCAGGCACATCTGCTTCAGTAATATTTACGGTAAAACTATAGACTACAAACCAATCCCTGCAGCCAGGGAGCTAGCTTAGTCGGTAAAGAGCTGGCTAGGAAAGAGAGTGCATACTTCCTTTATCTTGGTGTGTATTCAATTTGCATTTTTAAACTGTTACAAGTGATGCTAAAAATAATTAGTTCATCCACATGTCATTTTGCACCTGGGGGAGCTTATCTGTAGAATAAATTCTTAGGAATGGAACGTGAGGGCTGGAACTGAGGCTTGGATGATAGAGCATGTACAAGGCCAAGGGTTTGATCCTCATCACCCTATAAACCAGGCATGATGGTTTATAATCTCTTCACAGGGGAGGTGGAAACAATGAGGATTTCAAATTCATTCGAGATTGAGCCCATCCTGGACTACACAAGACTTCATTTTTCAAAAAAGTAAAAAAAAAAAAAAAAAAGAAAAAAAGAAAAAAATTAAAGTGGGCCATTACCGAGAACTGATCTGGGTAGGGGCTGGAGAGGTGGCTCAGCAGTGAAGAGTGTGTACCTTGTACACACAAGGAAGATTATTAGACATTCTCTTTTGGATAATAAAGTTCAATCATGTAAAGTATGACTCCATTCATAAGAAGCATGAGCTATTTAAACATCGCTGGGCATAAGTCCCAAGCCTTGCCACCCTTTCACAGCCACCGAGCCAAGGCATGGATTTCCCGGCAGGTGGACTTACCGACAGGTCCTGGGTGAGCTGGCGAATCTTCTGCCTCATCTCATCATAGTCTCCATACATCCGCTTCCTCACTTTCTCCAAAGTGGCCCTCACCTGCAGCCACAAGAATGTTAGTGAGACATCAAATTACAATAGTTTCATGAAACATACTGGAAACTTTACTAATAAGTGAAAGATCCACCAAAAAAAAAAAAATCTTAAGAATAAGACACGTAGCAAAATTAAGTGACAAGATCACTTTCAACATCTAGTTAGAAACAATGGAAATAATCCAAACAATACTGTGTATTATCAAGGAAGATAAGAACTAATAAACACTAAGTTATCCATGCAATAAACTGAAGGACAAACACCTTGTTAAAACACCCTCAAACACCGTTTGAACAAAGTTTACCCCTTCTAATGACTGTAAACACTTGGCTACAAGAATGAAAACGCTCCAAAGCAAGCAGCAACCTCTAATTCTCTCTCTCTCTCTCTCTCTCTCTCTCTCTCTCTCTCTCTCTCTCTCTTTCTCTTCCTCTCTCTCTTCCTCTCTCTCCCCCCTCTCTCTCTCCTCGTCTCTCTCTCTCTCTCTCTCTCTCTCTCTCTCTCTCTCTCTCTCTCTCTCTCTCTCTCTCTCTCTCTCTCTCTCTGCTCCAAATGCCAAAAAGCAATTAAATGTCTAGAATGCAAGGTGGAAAAACATGAGGACTGAAAGGGCCATAAACTCAATGTTAGTTTCTCAGTAATTACCAACAGAACACACACTGGGTGTAACAAAGAGGAAAGTGGTCCCCAGCTCCTCACTCACACAGGCACTGTGCAAGTCTGGACTGGGGTGACTATCAGAAGATTGTTAAGTGGGAAGCTGATACACAACCCTGTCTCCCCATCTTCTGGTATCCTTAGATGCCTGGTAAAGTTCTCAAGAGTCTCCCAACAGATCAAGAAGTCTGGAGGTGGCTCCCTCAAGGCAAACTCCAGGCTGTTGAGCTTACAAATGGATGGAAGCAGTCTGGTTTGAGTGCAAATGTTTCAGAACAGTGCTGGAAGACTTGATTCTGAAGGTATATTTGTGTAAGAAACACCTTGTTTTGCTTTGGAACTTTTGTTTTCTCTTTCTTGTACTAGGGATTTGAACTCAAGGCCTTAAGCATGCTAGGCAAGAATGCTAACACGAGTTACATTTTGTTTTAGAATGGATAGAATGGAGAGTTGGAAGAGAAGAGGCAAGACCTCAAGCATTCCCCAGATGAGGTGTTTTTAAAGATTTATTTTATTTTTTTAAGTGTGTGTGTGTGTGTGTGTGTGTGTGTGTGTGTGTGTGTGTGTGTTCATGGGCGCCAAGAGAAGCCAGAAGAAGGTGAAGGTCTCTTAGAACTGCCTTTACAGATACATGTGAGCTGCCTGACATGGGTAGGTGCTGGGAATCAAACTTGGGTCCTACTTAATTAGTAGGAACTCTTAACCCCTAAGACATCTCTCCAGCCCCTACCCACATGAGTTCTAATTGTCCACTTTCTTCCCAGTGACCACAAACAACTGGGAAATTAGTCTCAAAGCATGACCCTTCATTCTAGGGAGTAAATAACTCTATCACCCCACGTGGCTCTTGTGCTGTCACCAGAGGTGAATGGCAGACTCTTGAGATGGGTGTTGCTCCTACTGACGAGTGTAGGAAGCCAACAAGGCCAAGGCGTCTCCCATCAGGGAGCAAGGGCAACAAACTCATAAACACACTGAGGAATGAGCAGGCTGGGATGGATCTGATACCAGCCATTGAAGGTGGACCTAGAAATTAACTTTGTATTGCAGATCACAGTGGAGGGTGTGAATTTTGGGTCAGAACCAGTTCTCTGATTTCAGGGCATGCCATTTATAGCTGAGGATTAGCCTGGACCTGCCGTATTTGTCTTGGGCAATTTGGGAGTCTCAGCTCTACTTAGAAGGTTTACCTCTAAAATCTCTACAGCAATCCCAACCGATATGGAGCATGTAAATGAAGACAGTCTAAACAGTTCCTTGAGAAAGTCTGCACTGAAAAAAAAAAGAAAAAACAATCTGGAGGCCAGAGAGATGATTCAGCAGTTAAGAGCATTGGCTGTTCTTCCAGAGGACCTGGGTTCAATTCCCAGCACCCACATCAAAGCTCATACCTGTCTGTAACTCCAGTTCGAGGGCTTCTGACACCCTCCCATTGACATAAATGCAGGCAAAACACTAATGCATATAAAATAAAAATAAGTTATATAAAAAAATAATCTGGGATCCAACATTCCTCACGATTTAAAAAAAACTATCTTTGAGAGGCCAGATAACTGGGTGCTCAAGACTGGTGGTTGTAAAACATTGTGTGTATGTATGTTTGTATGTGTGTGTACTCATGTGCACATGTGCATGTGAGTTTGTATGTGTGGTGTATGTACCTGTTCTTGTGGGTGATGCCTGTATGTGTAAAAGGGTGTGTGTACGTGTGTGTGTGTGTGTGTGTGTACGTGTGTGTGTGTGTGTGTGTATACACGTGTGTGTGTGTGTGTGTGTGTGTGTGTGTGTGTGTGTGTGTGCGCGCGCGTATGGAGGTCAAAAGTTAACATTAGGTATGTTTCTTGGTCATTCTCCACCTTATTTTTTGAGATAGGGTCTCTCACTGAATTTGGAGCTCACATATTCAGCTACAGTGACTGGCCAGTGAGCTCCAAGAATCATCCTGTGTCTGCCCCACCAGCGCTAGAGTTATAGATGCCAGCAACCACACAGTTTTTAACCTGACACTGGGGATCTGAACTCTTGGATCCTCATGCTTATGCAGTAGGCACATTAAGAACTGCACCATCTCCCAGCCCATGTATTTGTTATTAAAAAACAACACTCATGCAATAGTTAAGACAACATGGCTTTGCACAACATCTGCCCCAAGTCAAATGAGCCTCACAAAGCTAGAGGCTTTGACTTCAGGGATGACAGCCCACCTATAGATGAATAAACTGAGGCCTAGAGAGAACAAAAGACCACACTAAGAGGAACCTGGGTCTGATATGGAAGCAAAGCAATGAGCTCACAGGCCCGGGGACTTCTCTAGCCTGTTGCCAACATTTGCTTCCTCTGGCACTGAGCTGTGGGTCTGCGTCTGGAGCCCATAGGCATCATTTCTTCTCTCTTCTAACTAGTCTGCTTTGATCTTAGCAGCATCAGTCAGATTAGTGTGGACAGAGGGGACACTGGGTATCACAAAAAAGAGACAGACAGGAAGCTATCAAAGTATTTGAAGAAAATGATCCAAAATGTTAACCACAGAAGAGACTGAATGGTGAAAGATGGCCAATTTTCTTCTTCTTTGTATGCTTCTCCCAAACTATCTCAGCTTAAAAGATACAAGGCAATACATGAAGTACAAAGAAATTGCATCAATTCACATAGACTGTACCTTGTATATTGTAGTTGACTTCCCAAAATTTATTTCAATCCAAATCATTAGTGTGAACCTGCCAAGTCTGCCTAAGTTCCTTGTCAGTAATTGGTGTGGAATGGGGTATGTGACCATCCCTAGCCAAGCTGCCATGTAAGGGGAAGCCTACTGGGGTCAGGGCAAATACTCCAAACACTGTCATATGTATAGAAGAGACAATCTTGAGGCTGAAGAAAGAAAAAGTCCAAAAACAGAGAACCAGACCCAGAGCCCAGTTGTGCCCTGCTCCAGACTCAACTCCAGGGAAGACACATCTCTTTCTGAGTTGGTTGGTGGCTCTCTTATGAGTATCCAGCAACACCCACATTTAAACAGTTGTCCAAACACTTACATTATGTGTGTCTGGTATCCTATTCCAAACCACCCAAGAGCCTCCAAACACACCCAGCAGCGCCCTGGGTCATGATCATCTGCCAGTAAGTAACAGCCACCCAAGAGAAGCTTGCTGAAGAATTATACCTGTCCCTTTAGCATCACCACACAGAAATGGAGAAACACTTCCATCCCAAGTAAGACTTTCAAAATGCCTACTTACATCCCCATCCACGCTTCCCACCCCACCCACCTAGCTGCTTCAGAGAACAGAAATACAAAACATCCCTGAATGACTCACATCTTTGATGTAGTTCATCTCTTCTTTCAGTTGATTGGTGGACCAGCCATATACAACCATTTCCTTCTGCTGGTTGGGATCCGATCTTCGCACCACACCATAGACAACACCCTGAGGAAGCTTCCTGGTAGGTTCTCCGTTGCTTAGTTCTGGAGGCTAGGAGAAGGCAGGAAATGAGAAAAAGAGTATAAGTCTCATGAAGATAGCAATCATACTGGACACCCATGTATTATTAAGCATGCTGTGCCTGGCCCTGGGTACCTGGGCAGCCGAAGAAGCAAGGGGGCAGCAGGCCAGTTTGGCATCTGCTGATAACACTGTTCCTGGCATGGGCTGGGGCTACCTGCACCCTGGAGAAAGCATTGACTACTCACTTCTTAAATTTTTTATTATTTATTTATTTATTTTGGTTTTTTGAGACAGGGTTTCTTTGTGTAGCTTTGGAGACCAGGCTAGTCTCGAACTCACAGTGATCCGCCCGGCCTCTGCCTCAGTGCTGGGACTAAAGGCATGCACCACCACTGCCCGGCCAACTGCCCACTTCTATCAAGTCCTGGTTCACTGTCCTCACTAGTAAGAGCCTTCATACCATATTTTCCCAAGGGGACATCCATTTCTAATTCTCAGAAAGATGCCAGAGGAATTGTGTCATGAAACCCTACACTGAGGTGACACTGATTTCTGCCTTATACCAGTTCCTCTGATGGCTTTAACTGCCTCACCAACCTCATGGCCTGAAATGCAGAAGTTGAGGTTGACTGTCACCTGGTAGTGAAACTGTTCTATGAGGGCAGGGCTGACCCTGCAGCCAGGCTCTGAAGGAAAGAGGTGGCAATGACACACGACCTGTCATGTCCGTTTATGAAATATTTCTGAAAAGCCAGGCAGAGATGGTGTGACTCCAGCCCCGAAGCATCTTCTCACTCTGCTTAGCTGGTCTTTGACCCTGCAGTTAAATCCTGAATCATCAAAATGCTGCAATCAAAAGGACCACGTCCAAATCCTACACAACTTTGTAGGATGAAGGCTTCAGGAAGCAGGAAAAGAAAAAAACAAAGTGCTTTCTGACCACCAAGAAAATTCCTTGGAATGTTTAGTGTTCGCAGTCACTCACCAACATGGAGTTTTTTCCTGTCTACCTCATAGCTGAGGGCACTGAAGTTCAAAGGGGCTAAATAGCTTGTGTGTGACGGCACATTCACATTTAAGCCAATCCTGTGGGTGTTAAGACAGCCCCTCATACTGAAGGTTTGTTAGATGTGGGGAGACAGAGTAGGGACCTCCTCAAACATGAAAGGGATAAAGATGAGGGAAAGCAAGAAAAAACAGGGGAGAGAGACAGAGACAGAGGAAAGGGACAAGGACTGGTGAAATGGCTCAACCAATAAAGTTCTTGCCACCAAGCTCAATGACCTGAGTTTGATCATCGGGTTCTACATGGTGGAAGGAGAGAACTGACGCCTACACAAGTTGTTTTCTGATCTCCACATGGGCACTGTGGTTCACTAGCAGGCACACAGGCGCCAGCGCACTCAAGCACGCACACGCACGCACACATATACAAACACACACACATACACACAGAGAGAGAGAGGGTGGGGGACACAAAGAATAAAAAATGGTAACAAAGAATATTTTTTTTAAAGAAGAAAAGAGAGAAAGAAAACAAGACCCAGCCTGAGACTTTATAGACAAGTGGCTTCGTCGCAGCTGTCCCTGGAATTGACCCAGGATTTAGTCTACACCACAGAACTATGCCATCAGGCAACTCCCCTCTATCATCTCTTTCTCTTTTGTTTTGGGGACAGGGTCTCACTACATAACCTCAGCTGAACTGGAATTCACTATGTAGAGCAGGCTGAATTCACTGAGATCTACCTGCCTCTGTCTCCCAAGTGCTGGGATTAAGGTATGCACCATCACACTGGATTCTATACCAACTTTTTCAATCACCTTTTTGTAGACTTTTCTCAGGTTTCCAGAAGACTTTTTGAAACACAAAACTGTAAATTGCATTTTAAATTATTTGTCACAAAATAATGACTACCGAGAACATTCAAAGTCTGTAAAATAAAAAAAAGAAAAAGCCTAGAAAGATTCATGACCAATTGTTAATCACTTCTGAGGAGGGAACAGGGAAACAAGTTAAAGATGCTGGACAACAGAAGGGAGACTTTCTTTTTTTTTCTCTTCATCCTCTGCATTATCTGTGAGTACTTTGACCATAAGGACTATTAAAGAAGGGAAGAAACACACCCGATGCTTTTTACTATTCTGTACAAACTTGGGAAGTGATGTGGGGATCTGGGACACCTGGTGTTTGGCTCCTGGTAACAGCTTGAATATGTGTCCCAAGTACCCAGATCCCATGGGTGCCGCTACTACCCTTGAAATTTGTTTGTCAGTTTCAACGACTGGGCTGCTAAATAGTCCATGGTGGAGTGACACACTGACATTCAGATATCCCCAATTTGCTAGGCTCGTAATTAGGAAAAGGAAAAGCTCCAATGAAACTCCCCCCAGACCAGGAAACACAAGCTGTTCTTCCAGCTCTGGACCCCACCCAGTTCCTGAAAAACAGGCTACTGATGACAAAGGACTCGATGAGACACATAGCACAGCAAGGTGCCCAGAGGACTGGTGGCCAGACACAGAGAATCCCACCTGGCAGATGAGGACAATGCCAGGACAGGGTCAGGCCTACAGTCCCAGTGCTGAAGAGTCTGAGGCAGGGGGATTGCCATAAGTTTGAGACTAATTGTGGTTGCATAGTGAGTTCAGGCCTGCTTGGGCTACAGAGTGAGCCACTTTCCCAACAAAGAGAAAGATTTATATGCACTAAAACATACCTAAGATACACTCAGTGGGGGAAAAAACAAAACAAATTTTACACTCTGGTTTTCGTTATGTGTGTGGAAAATTTCTCTGCGGGGCATAGTGGTACACACCTTTAATTCCAGCACTTGGGAGGCAGAGGCAGATAGATCTCTATGAATTCAAGGCCAGCCTGGTCTACAGAGCAAGTTCTAGGACAGCCAAGACTCCACAGACAAACCCTGTCTCAAAAAGCAAAAACAAAAACAAAAACTCAAGAAAGAAAATTTCTACAACGATACAATCCAAACCTTTGGTGACAATCTCCTCAGTGGGAACAGAATGTCATCTTTTCCTCTGCATCCCTTTGTACTATGGCCTGTTGTTGTTGTTGTTGTTGTTGCTGAATCATTTTTATGTAAACTTTTTAAAAGATTTATTTTGGGGGTGGACACAAAGTCCCACCCCTAGCTGGAACTATTAGCATTTGATAACTGCTGAAAGAGTCCGTTTTCTTTAAGGGTGTGACCCCTGCTAGGCTGACCACACTCCAAGGGACAGCCCCACACCCAAGAATATTTGGACAGCACAAACTGGACTGGACATTTTTTTAATAAAGGAGGACATGAAATTCAGTGTACAAAGAAGTGAGGGGTGGGTAGGGAGGAGTTGGGGAAATGATACAATACATTGATGATACATACATGTACGATACAAATACATTGTATCAAATTCTCAAAAAAATAAAATATTAGTTTTAAAGATTTTTAGTTATCTGTATATGTGTGTATCTGTGTAGGGGTACATGTACATGTGAGCACAGGTGTCCACAGAACCCACAGGGTGTCAGATCCCCTGGAGCTAGAATTGCAGGCAGTTGTGAACCACCCAATAAGGATGCTGGGGACTGAACTCAGGTCCTCTGCAAGAGCAGAACACATTCTTAACCATTAAGCCATCTCCCTGGGCCACCTTTATCTCATTTCCCATAGGAAACTAAAAGTAAATATTATTAAAATGTCATCTAAATAAGACTTCCAGAAAAGGTTATGGTCACAGGGCTCTGCTGAGAAGCAGGGCTAGTGGCATGGTGTTCCTTAGGGGAACACTGGACCATGCAGGGAAAGGCTGGAAGGGCATGCACAAAGAAAGAGAAGGAGGAAAATGTTTGCTCCACAGTGATTTTTATTACACTAAAGGAATTTTTTATTTCCTTTAGTCCTCACAAACCTACTGTGTAAATGTCATTGGTTCATCTGGGGTGAACACTCAGGTTCCTCTCTCTGTCTTTCCAAATGTGAACTCCTCCAACCACCCCACCTCTGAGCCAGCAAAAGAAAGCAGGGAATTGGACCTCACATGGCTATGTGGCATTCCAGAGTTTAAAGGGGAAGGGAAGCCGGGAGCCCAGGCCTCAAGTGCCAGAACCATTTGGAAGAGGAAGGTCAGAGATAGGGGCTCCTCCGCCTCACCTCCGTCCACCATCATGCTCCTCTAACCCCATTCTCCTACCAACTCCTTTTCCTCAAGCCACTCTCAAGGTGTTTCCCTCTGCCACACTGCGAGGCTGAGATGTCCCTTCTTCCAGAGTGACTTCCTTCACCCTTCCGAAGTTAGGCTCCTCATGCCCATTCTCTCCATGACCACAGCCATGCCTGAGTGACTGTGGGTGTCCTTAGGATCAGAGGCCTGCTCTCCGGAAGCCATTAGTCCCAAGACATCTAGGCCTCATCTGTCTTCTTTCCCACACTAACTGCAGCAGCCAGCAGTGATAGGCACACTGTGACTCTCAGCAAATATTTACTGAATGAATAGAAGCTTTAGAAGCTAGAAGAGGCTCTGGGGAATCACCCTGAACATGCAAATACAGTCCAGTTGAAGGAAATGCCCTTTGTCCCTCTTAGAACAGGGACAGACAGCAGCCCAGAGCTTCAGCCACAACATGAAACCCTGAAAAGTCCCAAGACATCATGTTTAGAAAATACCAACATGCTTGAGGTCAAATGCTAGAGAACACAGAAAAAAATGTAAGTGCTAACACATTTGCAAATGTTTCAAGGTCATTTCTTTTCTCCTTTTAAAATATTCCTATATGAATATTACTTTTAGGCATAATGAAAATTATTGTGGTAATACTAAAAGGTAGTGTTTACCTTTGAGAGATGCCTACTGAAATATTTATGACATATTTGTTTATTGATGCAGGTGAAGGAAGTGGACAGGACATAGACGAGGCAGATTGACCATGGGTTGGGGGCTACTGTGCTGAGTTGGGGGCTAGTAGCTTATTCCACATTTCAGCTTCCTTTGGTATAAGTTTCTAACTCTCAACAGTTCAAAGTTTTTTAAAGCTTTAGAATGCTGCTTTATATCTGAAAAAAAACCAAACAAACAAGTTTTAAATTATATATAGAGGGTGGCAAGATGGCTCAGCTGGGAAAGGTGCTACCTAGCCTGAAACCCCCAAGTTCCATCCCTGGAATCGACACGGCAGAAGGAAAAACTGACTCCTACAACTTGTCCTCTGACCTGACAGACAGACAGGCAGTAAAATAGATGTAGAAAACAAAACCATGTCTAAAATATGTTTGGGGCTGGAGAGATGGCTCAGTGGCACATGCTACTCTCTTAGTGGACCCTAGTTTGGTTACCAGCACCCACCCATGTTGGGCAGCTCTCACAACCACCTGTAACTCCAGCTCCGGGGAATTTGATGCCTTCTTTTGATTCCAAGAGCACCTGCATTCACATGAACACACACACACAACACACACCACACACACACACACACACGCACGCACGCACGCACGCACGCACGCAAGCACGCACGCACGCAAGCACGCACGCACGCAAGCACGCACGCACGCACTTGCACATGCACACATGCACGCACACATGCACACACACACTTAAAAATAATAAATAAACCTTTAAAAAATACGTATGTATCAGACCTATTATGAATGTGTTGGCTCTAAAACAATGCCAGGAAAAAGCTTCTTGAAAATTACAGCCCTGTAAGTGTCCAGATGAAAAGAAAGTTTCTACCACAGAAGGAAGCAGAGACACTTCACAAAGTTGGCATTCCACAAACCCCACATAAAATGCATCAGGACTAAGAGCAGGTGCACACAGTATCATACACAAACAGGCTGCCATCAGTGATTTCCCATGAGCACTCACAGCTCAGAATTTACCTCAGGCTCCAGCTACAGCTGTTTTCCCTGGGCTGGAGAAGGGTGAGAAGCCACAAAAAGTAACCCAGCCTACAACTCTAGAAGATGCCCTAAGGGATTCACTGGTGGGTGGATGAGAGAGGCTAGTGAGGAGGGCCTAGGGTTTTCACCTCTTAAATGCATGATCTGACAACACAACAAACTCCGCTAAGGCAGGGACTGTGTCTGTTATTCTCACTGCTGTATCTTAATACCCAGCACAGACATTCAATAAACATGGGTAGGATTGCATGTGTGTACATATGTGTGTTCATGTGTTGGCAGGTGTGCATGTGGGTACATGTCTGTATGCATATTGTGTACACGTGTGTATGTGTGTGCACATGTAGAGGCCAGAGGTTACCTCAGGTGTCAACCTTAGGAATACTGATCACCTCTTTTGAGACAGTGCTCTGACACTGTTTTGTAGGAGTGTATCAGTGTATCAGAGTACCACAGCTGAAGAAATTTCAGAGAGGGGCAAACTCTCTTGTGTTCTAGAAAAGGAAACTGGGTCCCCTTGAGAGGGCTTGAGACAGGAGCTTTGCAGAGGTTTGTGAAGGATCCGGGACCAGAACCTCAGGCCTCTTCATTGAGAGGCAGAGACAGCCCCTGCACACTGTCACAGAGGCAGCCCAGCCCCAGCTGCAGCCAATGATTCATGGCAGTACACCCGCTCACCTGGCAACAGCCAGGATGTTGTATAAACAGCTCTCCAAGGACAAGAACCAGCAGGCTTGTTCATCTAAGCTTTTAAAGGAAAGGGGCTATAAAACCCGCCAGTGGGGGTTTCCTTCTCTGACACACTGCTGGCTCCAGGAGTCCTGGACTCTGCACCTTGACATTGTTTTGTAGGACATGCACACAGCCAGTCTCCCTCACTTAGCTTCTCGGAGTCTCGAAATAGAGTAATTAAGGTCACTGAAGGACACATAATGTCCTTCCTGCTGTGTGTTAGCTTCTCATTGTAGAGTCTCTTCTAGCTATGTACTAATAAACACATAATGAAGATCTCTATCATGATGATCATAGAACCAGCTCCAACCAGATCCAAGACTATGCAGACACATTCCGGTTCAGTGTGATGCATCTGTCATAGCTCGTAGTTCTCCTCTCTCTCTCTCTCTCTCTCTCTCTCTCTCTCTCTCTCTCTCTCTCTCTCTCTCACACACACACACACACACACACACACACTCTCCCTCCCCCACCTCTCCTCCTCCTTTCTTTCCCTCTCTTTTTCTCTCCCTCCCTGTGTGTGTTTACTCACAGGATTACAGGGTATACAGATTTGGGCAAGAATATAGATACAGACCTTCAGAGAGTTATGGAGTTCTTTGAAGATGACAGATGACGGTAGCTAATTTTGAAATGACCTACTATCAGTTTTATTCCTAAACCTTAACCATCTTTATAGGCATTCCACATTTACCAGTTCTTCTACGTGCAGCCTGTGATGATAAGAAATCATCATTCCTTCTTCCATGTTATGATGTTTAACATATAAATAAAAGGCTAGGGCCGGTGACACACACCTGTAATCCCAGATCTTGGGAGACAGAGGCAAGAAGATCAGGAGTTCAAGGCCAACCTCAGCTACATGAGACAAACAAGCAAACAAAAAAAGTAAAAAGAAAATAAAAGGCTAATTCATCTGAGTTGCTCATACAATTTAAAGAACTGTGTCACTCCCCAGTTTAAAAAAAAAAATGTTGGATTCTTTACTGCTAGTAGTAGAGGCCGGGTCAACTTAAAATGGGGTTGTTAAGAGTGAGCCCTACTCCGTGATCAACAGCATCCTTACAAAAAGGGGGAAATCGCACAGATATGCACACAGTGGGAGCTCCATCTGTGGCGACTGCAACTGGACAGCAACAAGACAAGGACTGCCAAGAGCCACCAGACTCTGGATGAGTTAAAGAAGGATTCTGCCTCACTGCCCCCACAGGTAATGTGGCCCTGCCTGCATCCCAGGCTTCTAGTCCTCAGAACTATGCAACAATTAAGTTCTGTTGTTCAGCCCATGTAGTGCCTACAGTGCTGTTATGGCGACTTCTGAAACTGATATGAAACACCTACTGTGTGCACAGAGCAAGGCTCTGTAGAGAAAGAATAGTCAATGCTTTTGTGCTCTTGTGCGTTTCTATGCTAACTCAATGTTATTTTCACATTCAAATGAAAATGTTTAGGTGGGTGGAGCCCATGAGAGCTATCTGGTAGGACCCACCAGTGATGCTGCAAGGGAGCAGAATTGCAATGGCAACACACAGGCTCAGAAGGAGAGAAAGAATCACTATCTTCTGCCCTCACAGATCATACCAGGCCTCTCTAGTCCACCTCACAGGCCAGATGCTGAGGAGGACACTACATCAACTCATTTACTCTTTTAAGAATGTATTTCAATTATGCTCATGTCTGGGTGTAGGTATGGACATGAACACCCAAGGAGGCCAGAGGTATTGGACACCCCTGGGCTAGAATTACAGGCAGTTGTGAGCTGTCTGTTTCAGGTGCTGGGAACTGAACTCGGGTCCTCTGCAAGAAAAGTTTGTGCTCTTAACCACTGAGCTATCTCTCTAGCCCCTGGCTCATTTACTCTACAGTAAGGCTGGGGCTGAATATCTCGGTAGCTATTTGAGGAAGAAGGTGCTAGGAAAAAAAAAAAAAAACTGATCTCAGCATCTAAAAGAGAAGGGATTGTGCTCTGGGGGAAATGAGGAGAGAGGTACAGAGGGGACCAGCTTAAGATAGGGATGGTTCCATCCCAAGGAAGGACAGGGACCTCTCCCCATCTCCCCAACTTCTCCACTAACAATCCTATCAAGTCTATTCCCTGTAACATCCCCAGATCCATGCCCAAGACTGACCCTACCAGGTTCCCTGGAAGTGCATGAGCCAGCCTGGCTCTAGGGGAAATACACTCAGTGAGTGAGCCTAAAAAAAGGACCCCTTTTCTCACCAAGGATCAGGGTACCAGAATGTCAGGTGCAGAGGGCCACAGCCAGAATGTCTTCTAAATGCGTGTGTCCATGTCCCATTCAAAGTTCCAATGTTGCCTAAAACTTCTTAAGATGTGGAAATAGCAGTAATATACACCAATAAACTATCATTGCTCTGGTGGGTAAAAAAAGAATCACAAGCCAGCATGGCCTCCATCAGGATAGGATGCAGAAACCACAGCTGGTGAGGCCATCTCCAAGCCAGGTAAGAGTGAGTTCTCTAGGGCTGGGTCTTTGTAGAGCAGGGAAGTAAGGGCAGGTAGGTCTTTGTAGAGAGGGAAGGTGGGGGTCAGCAGGTCTTTGAAGGGAATGTGGACCAGGTGATGGTAGAATGATGCTCAGATTTATAGAAAGTGGAATGACACCAGCAAGGATGCAGAAGGCATAGCCCAAGAGGAAGAAGAGAGACAAGACAGTGCTTCATGGATGGGAATGACTCCAAGACAGATAAAGAGAGAGATGCTGAGGCCAAAGCTAAGACCATTGGTTTTGACCTTCAAAATGCAAAGGTGGTATTCAGTCAGTCTACCTTATAGGCCAGACATTGAGGTGGGTACCTTTCCCTTTCCCATACTAGTTTAATTTCTTAAATGTTCATATGCATATACAGGTGACGGCGGGGGGGGGGGGAGGAGAAGGGCTGGTGCTCATGTGTGCAGAAGCCAAAGAATGACCTTATGTGTCACCCTCAAGAACACTGTCTACTACCTTTGAGAAGTTTTCTCATTGACCTGGAGCTCACCAATTATGCTGGGCTAGCTGGCCAGCAAGCTCCAGGCACCCACCTGCCTCTGTCTCCCCAGTGCTATAATTACAAGTGCACAGCTCCATGCATAGAACTTCTAATTGAGTCCTAAATTTTAAACTCAGGTCCTTATGTGTTGATGTAAGAGCTTTGCAAACTGAGCCATCTCCCCAGACATGTTTAACTCATTTGCTCTTTGCAGCTGGGCATCACTATGCCTGCTTACAGAAGGAAATAGTGTGTGTTTTCCAGAACTGGTGGCCAGCAGAACATAGTCTCAGACAGCAAAAATAAATAAATAAATAAAAAATAAAAATAAAAAATAAAAAACCTCTCAGGAGAAAGACTAAGAGGAGCATGCAGTCGAGCATCTGCTTTAGAGTTAGGAAGTACCCACACCCACAATACACCCCAGGATCCCATGACTCTAGGAAAATTTCTGACTATTGAACTTGCTTTGAGCAACCTCCCAGCACATCTCTGAGCAACAGGGCAAAATGTGCCTTCTTCAACACATCTGAGCTGTGGGGAATTCCTCTCTAGGAAGAAGGCAGTGGGTCTATGTATAGCCAGATGCCCACTGGTGGCATCTGCTATGACAGTGTCAGTGACTAAGGCCCAGCTGCCCTCAGCCAACTGCAGCTCTAATGCCCTGGAAACCCTCTGGGAAATTTCACCTCATTAGAAGTCAATCAGGCCATCTGACATCTTCAGACTTCCATGTCCTATCCAGCCTGGCTTAGGAAAACCATGGATTCTCCTTCAAAGGAACCAAAGTCATTTAGCCTGGGAAGATCATCCAGAATGTTGAGTACCTTGCAATTCTGTGGCTCTCAGGGAGGGGCAGACACATTGCAACCACATCAGAAGTGGCTCCTCCAAGGAACCCTTGTTGGTATGTGAACCCTGCTCCCAGTGAGTCAAGCCCAGGAATCCAGCCAGGACATGGTGTCAAAGTCACTGTCTCCCCAGTGACCACTGGAACATCTGAGTGCTGCCACCACCCAAGAGCTTTGGTCCTGGGGAAACATCCAGCCTCACCCTCCCCTCTACCCCAGTTCTCCTGCAGTGAGTCACCAGATTGCTACAGATGGGCACTTCAGATCTCACGCCTGGTGCCCCAGTGCCAGTGGCATCAAGGTGCACGGGTCCCCAGCTCCCTGGAGCCTGGTGGCTCCTAAATACCTGCAGTGGGCTATTTGAGAGTATAAGGAGAAAGAAAGGAGTCCCTGCTTTTGCTATAGATATATATATGAAGGCTCTCTCTCTCTCTCTCTCTCTCTCTCTCTCTCTCTCTCTCTGTGTGTGTGTGTGTGTGTGTGTGTGTGTCTTTGTGTGTGTGTTGATTTAAAGAAGAAATTAGGAAGGTTGGAAATGATATTCTTGGAAAGGTTAATGTTGAGGTTTTTAGACCATTTCTTCTAAACTTTCACCTACATGACCCATTTGTCAAGTGAGCCATTCCTTGCTCCTAAAAATTAAGAGTTGTAAAAGTTAGTACTCTTCTAATCTTTTCAATGATGTCACAGAAGAGTAGCCACTTCACCTTGGGGAATTTGAGGACTTATCTCCCAGGGAAAAAAGGCAAATAGATCCAAAAGCCTATACTTAGACTCAGGGTGGATGACAGAACTTAGTTTGGAAACTAGATTTATATTTCATTCTGATTACTAAGGCAGTTGGAAATCACACCATTGAAAGAGTGACATGCTCTTTCCTGGTTCAACAACTTACATCATTTTTATGTGGCTTAATTCTGAAGCAGGATCATTCCTTTGTATGCCTTCAAACTTTGCTGACGAAATCTTCCAGCCCTGTTTCTTAAAGTCTAGAGCTCTTCTGTGGTTTCTCAATGGTAAAGGATCTGGCTTCTTTTTGTCATTTATCTTTTCCTTTAAATCTTTATTTATTGTATATGTATGTATCTATGTGTGTATGTGTGGGTTTGTGTACATTCCATGCTGTACATGTAGAAGAAAAAGGACAACTTGGGGGAATCAGATCTCTCTCTCTACCATGTATGTCCCAGGGACCAAACTCAGGTTGTCACGCTTAGTGGCAGATGTCTTTGCCAGCTGAGCCATCTCACCAATCCCCTCTATTCCCTACCTCCATGTGCCTCTTTTAAAAGCGAGCTTTCTGCTGACTGTTCTGAGTACAGATGTCAGTTTCATCTAAGTGTAATCATTATGGAGTTGGAATTATCATGGTGAAATACAGAATGGATATATTATGTTACGGACTTTTTCTCTTTGATTATTGTGCAAGTTATATCAATATGCACATGATCTCAGATAAAATGACACTATCAATATGTCCTTAGCAATTTGCATAAAGCTATTTGTAATTTTCATGTTAACTTTTGACACTTTTTTCTCTCCAATAAACAAAAGTAGTGCCTGATGTTTAGTTACAGTAAAAGAAAAAAAGTCATTGCCTTGACTAATTTGGAAAGCACTCTTTAAGGCAAAAAGTTGGGCATACAACTTGACTACAAACTTCATGGCTAAGCACTCAAACTCTTTCCCTGGGATTGTTTGGTTCTTCTATGAGAACACCTCCTCCCATCATCTTCCCCTACTGCAGCTCCCAGAAACATCTCATTCCCTGTAACCCTACCGTGCACTTGGACACAGCCACCATAGCCCTGGTCCCAACACCCACTCTAGAATAGACTGTTTTCTCAAGCTTTCCCAGATGCTATCATCTCTAAAAGGGACAGAAAGGGTGAGGACAAAAAAGGGTTGAAGGGATGCCCTCAACAAGAGCACCCCACTTAATCCAGTAATCACGAGTCCAGTAGCTGATGCCGCCCCGCGCCATCCTTGTTATGAGCTTTAGCTCTGTGATGGTGAACACTGATCGTCAACTTGTCAGGATCTAAGATCACCTATGTGTCAAGGAGTAGGTACATCTGTGAGGGAGTTTCTAGATTGGGTAAACTGAGGTAGGAATTCCCATCCTGACTGTGTGTGGCACTGTCCTGCGGGCTAAATTAAAAGGGGAAAGCAAGGTGAGTACCACTTCCTTCTCTTTCTGCTTCCTGACTGCAATGAGCTGTGACCAGGCGCCTCAGGTCCCTGTCACCATGGCTTCCACCCCATAATGGGCTGTACCCTTAAACCATTACCCCAAAGTAAACGCTTCCTTCCTCAAGTTGTTTTTGTTACAGTTTGCCACAGTAATGAAAGAAACAATGAACACAGCTACCAAGCATTTCCTTTGCTTAATGTTCATAGCTATGGGAAAGCCAAAAGAACTCTTCAGTCACAATTCACATGCATAAAAATGAAATCCATTCAATAGCTAACATAGAGCTCATATTCCAGATTCAATGAGTGTATCAACATGGTCTGTTATAATTTCTTTTCTTTCTTTTTTCCGTTTTTGTTGTTGTTGTTGTTGTTGTTTTTGTTTTTTTCAGCTTTTTTGTTTTTGTTTTTGTTTGTTCTGTTTTTTTTGAGACAGGGTTTCTCTGTAGCTTTAGAGCCTGTCCTGGAACTCACTTTGTAAACCAGGCTGCCCTCAAATTTACAGTGTTCCACCTGCCTCTGCCTCCTGAGTGCTGGGATCAAAGGCATGCGTCACCACACCTGGCTCTGTTACAATTTCTTTGGTCCAAGATCTAACCAAGTCCACCCTGTCTAACTTACCTATAATAGAAGCTCACCTTGTTTTTAATACCATCAAATTCACATTGAGGGATCCAGGCCAATTGTTCTGTAGAATTGTCCTCCATTTTGGACCTTTCTGTTTCCTTATTATTAATTCAGTTACACAATTCAGCCTGAAGATTACCCAGGTCTTGTGTGTGCTTCTTAATCACATCACTTCCAGAAGTCCCCTAACAGAAGACTGTCATCTGCTGGTAATGCTGGGTTGGGTTACCAGGTTGAAATTTTACTCTACTTTAAGGTTCACTGTTCCTTTACATGCTATACTTTAAGACCATGTGAATATCCTATTCAGTGACAATGTTTAAATAACTAGTTTCTTAACCATTGATAAGCCTATCTGGAAATTCCAAAACAGATTTTCTAAAATAGTTAATGTTCTAGAACAAGCTCCCCTTCCCTCTCAGGTTACCACTAGTGATGTGCACTTTTTATTATTATTCAATATATCTTAATCCATTGTAGGTTGAGTGTCCTTTATCTCAAAAATGCTTAGCCCCAGAAGAGCTTCAGATGTTGGAGTTGTTTATGGTTGTTTGGGGATATATGTACAAATTTTACCAGTTAGACATGTCTATCCACTAAAATTCAAAATCCAAAATGTTCCAAAATCCAACCCTTTCCGAGGCTCATAGTTGGGGCTATTTAGCTGACATACATCTTCAGTGCCAGCACTCAGGAGACAGAGGCAGGTGGCTTTCTGTGAGTTCAAGTCCAGCCTGGGCTACAGAGTGAGTTTCAGGACAGTTGGGACTGTTACACAGAGAAACCCTGTCTCAAAATAAATAAATAAATAAATAAATAAATAAATAAATAAATAAATAGAGCTATTTAACTGTACTGATCTTAATCATTGTGGTGTTCAAGCTAAGTCCAATTTAGCCAGAAAGAGCTGTCAGGGCTGGAGAGATGGCCCCGTGGTTAAGAGCAACTTCTGCTCTTCCAGAGGAGTAAGGTTAGATTCCCAACATCCATGTAACAGTTCACAACCATTTGTAACTCCAGTTCCAGGGATCTGATGCCCTCTTCTGACCTCCATGGACATTAAATGCATGTGGTACACAGATACACACACAGGCAAAACACATATACACATAAAGTGAAAGTAAATCTTTAATAAAAAATAAAATAAAATCATCTCCTTGGGCCTTGGCTAGGACCTCACTGGTGCTGCTTGAATTCCCAGAACCAGGTCTACCTTGTGCTTCCCACCTCCTGGAACCAGCATTCTTCCCAGTGCTGTTGGTGAGATACTTCCTCCCCCTTTGAAGCAGGTCAGAGGTTACATCCTCTCATGGCTCTCTGGCCAGAACTTCACCTTCCTCCTCACTATTTCCTCTGACCATCATTTGCTGTTTGCATCATCACTGGTCACTTGTTGACTTTGGTAGAAAGTGAAGAAGAGGGAGCTGGGAGGATGGCTCAGTTAGCAAAGGGCTTGCTCTACAATCATGAGGACCTCAGTTGGGATCAGCATTCACATTAAGAAACAAAACGGGGGTGAATGGGTGAAGAGCAGCAAATCCCTGGAGCTCCACAGCAAATTGGTAAGCTTTGCATCCAGACAGACCCCATCTCAAGAAATAAGAGCAGGCACAGTAGTGCATGTCTGTAATCCCAATCCTCAGGAGCCAGAGGCAGGCAGATCTCTTTGAGTTTGAGGCCAGGATGTTCTACACTGAGTTCCAGGACAGTCAGAAATACCTAGAGAGACCCTATCTGAAAAAGGAAAAAATATGCTAAGGAAATGGCTCCGTGGTATAAGAGCACTTGTTGTTTTTGCAGAGGACCAGATGCAGTTCCCAGCACCCACATGGGGGCTCACAACCATCCATAACTTCAGTTCCAAAGGATCTAACATCCTCTTCTGACTTCTGAGGGCATCACGCACATGCGTTGCCCATACATACACGCAGACAAAACACTCATACATGTAAAACACTCATGCCCGTAAAATAAAATTTGAAAATTTTGAAAGAGAGAGAGAGAGAGAGAGAGAGAGAGAGAGAGAGAGAGAGAAGAAATAAGGTGGAAAGCAACTGAGGAAAATACCCAATGTCTGTCTCTGGCCTCCACTGGCTCATGTAGACATACATGACCACACATGCACACACACACAGTTGGGAGAAGAGTGCCACGGGACAGGAGAGACAGATACAATACTCTCCCCAGTCTACAGGAAGCTTCCTTGTTTATGGTTCATTGTAATATTGGTTAACTCAGAAGTGGAGCTAGAATGTCAAGAAGTCTCATGATTCTACCCATGAAATGTATAACCTATTATTTCACCCTTTGTGCATGTAAAATACCCACCATAAGAAGGACTGCTGAGTGTCTGGCATGCCTATCCCTTTCTCTCCAGAAAGTACATCATTGTTTTGCTTGCTTTCATTCTCAGCCCACTAGAATATAACCTCCACGAGTGACAGCCATGCCTTGTTAATGGCTATGTTTACCACTGAAGTCCTAGTGGGTGAAATTTAGCAGGTGCGAGTCATGGCTTAGGAATGAGAAAATGGAACACAGGTGGAGAGGTAAGCAGGCCCTCCCATTTATTTGTTAGGCCTACACTTCTGCCACCTGCCAGTCACTTAGCGCCATCTCTATGTTCCCAGATAGGAACACATGGGACATGACAGCACCATTGTTTATTTATATACCTGTCCCACCTGAAAAACTGCAAGTCCCTCTAATGCAAGGTCATGGTTATCTGTACCGTGCCAGCATCACTTCAAAAATGACACAGAAATGTTTGTAGATTTCCTCTTGTATCCAGACAAGAGCATGCTCAGTAGCCTGCTGGGCTCTTCCTGCCAGCTGAAGCCAGGCCTCTAGCCTGTTGCTCCAGTCCCAGAAACTCACAAAAGGCCCTTTGACTCTACCGCACAGGTCATTCCAGGAAAAAACACCTTCTCAGCCACAGCACCTGTCACTAAGTCCAGTGTTCCCATAGCTGGAGGCTCTTCAGAGCCACAATGTTCCCCAGGAAACAAGGGCTGGGCACAAGACTGCAGAGGCAGCTGGGAGAGCTATATGGAAGGCTGGGGCCTTTTCTTCAGCAGTGACCAACGCATAACTTGGAGAGCAGCCTGGGTGAGGGATGGAAAACACATTAACACAGAAGACCAGCCACAGGCCCTGGCCTCCCAGAAGGCTCACCTGATCTTTCCTCTCAATCTTCTTTTCTGTTTGCTGGGGCACTGGACTCTCAGGAGGCACGGTCAGCCGTAGTCTGCAGACATTTGCCTAAAAGAGGTGGAGGACAGTCCAATTAGGATGAGTGTTGAGGCAGAAGGAGCCAGGGGCCCCGGGCTTTCTCTCTGCCTATCCACACTAATGGGCTCATCATACCACACTGATCATACTGGAAGGAGGCTAAGAATGAGACCAGCATGGCCTAGCACAGGTGCCCACCAATACCATCTACCAGCAGCCTGCTGCCCAAACGAGGAGATGTTAAATACCTTCAGAGGTCTCAGACTTTTTTTTCCCCACGTCAGGGTTTCTCTGTGTAGCTTTGTAGACCAGGCTGGCCTCAAACTCACAGAGATCCGTCTGCCTCTGCCACCCAAGTGCTGGGATTAAAGGCATGGGCCACCACCAACTGGCAGGTTTCAAACATTTTTAAATGGCTCAAGTTTCATAACAATATGCCTAAAATGAGATCATTTCACTGACAAAGGCCAAATTTCCACTAGAGAGATAGAAGCCAAATTACATAATATAGTCACCTCTTGTCTGAAGTCTAAGATTTCCAGTGATGGGGTAGGAGGTATGTTCTATTTTTCTAGCCTGTGTGTTTTAACTTTCTACAACAAACTTGGAAATGTTAAAGACAAGGCTTTTATTTTATATGTTGGGTGTGCATGCCACAGCATGCAGGTGGCAGGGCAAAGGGCAACTCTGTGGGAATCAGTGTTCTCCTTTCACCTTTATGTGGGTCCTGGAGGCCACACTCAGGTCAGGTTTGCATGGCAAGGAGCCTTTCCCTGCTGAGCCATCTCACCAGCCCAATCACAACTCCCATAAAGTTTCTTTAATTGCATTCATATTCATTATTCACAGTAGGTAGAACTGACTTAAAGGTCCTTTGTCAGATAGAGGAGCCCAATATATGCATACAGTAGAATTCTTCCCAGCTTTAAAAAGGAAGGTAGTTAGTTCTGCCATAGTGAGACATGGATGTACCATGATGACACACTACCTGAAAGAAGCCAACTACATAAGAGCAAAGCAACCTTCTATACGATGTCACACTCATCCAGAGGAGGAGTGGAAGGTGCTGCCAGGAACTAATGAGACAGAGAAGGGGGAGTTAGCATTTACTGGGTCCAGAGTTTCAGTTTGAGAAGATGGGAGAATTGAGAGTGGTGGCGGGCCACAGTACTGTAGATGCACTCAAAGCCATCAACCTGTGCACTTAGAAACAGCTAAGGTGACAAATGTAATGTTTTAAATATTTTAGAATTGAAAGAAGAAGAGAAAAAGCCAAAGCTGCTCATGTTTGCTGAAAATTCAAAGAGGTCTTTACAGAAAAGGCCGGGGACCAAGAGCATAATTGCCAAGGTGATAGCATCTGGCAGTTTCATTAGCTACACCGTGAGCACCTGTCAAAGACCTCTGTGCTCCTGTCAGGTTATCAAAGGCTGTGAATAAAGTTCATCGAAATTTTGCAATAAAGGCAAGGAATAAACACACCTTTAATCCCAGCACTCAGGACGCAGAAGCAGGTGGATCTCTGTGAGTTCAAGGCCAGCCTGGTTTACAGAGCAAGTTCCAGGACAGCGGGAGCTACAAAGTGAGACCCTACCTTGAAAACAAGCAAAATATAACATATACATATATGCACACACATACATACATACATAAAGTCCACAAGCAGTGGGCTATGCATTCACAGTACTTGCTGTGTGCCAGGTACCAGCAAGGTGACCCTAAATTCATTCAATATTGAACACAATCTTATAGGAAAGGTCCTCTTACCAGGCCTACTGAGTGATTAGGAAGTTGTCTCTGGCAAGGGGGTGTGGAGGTCTCACACTAGGCTATAGCAGAGCTACGATTTGAACCTGGGCAGTCTGCAGAGCCTGTGTTCTTTACCTTCGCATTCTCTGCCACGACAATCTTGAAACACCATATGGGCCTGACTCATGTGAGGACTGTATGTCCCCTATTATACATGAAGCTGTGCCCCACTATAATTCAATGTATGTCCTAACTTCTAGTACCTCAGAATATGGTCTTACGTAAGTATAGGGCAGTGGTTCTCAACCATTCTAATGCTGTGACCCTTTGATACAGTTCCTCATGTTGTGGGGACCCCCAAACATAAAATGATTTCCGCTGCTATTTCATAACTGTAATTTGGCTCCTGTTATAAATCATAATGTATGGCTGGAGAGATGGCTCAGTGGTTAAGAGCACTGACTGCTCTTCCAGAGGTCCTGAGTTAAATTCCCAGCAACCACATGGTGGCTCACAACCATCTGTAATGAGATCTGATGACTTCTTCTGCCCTGCAGGCAACATGCAGGCAGAACACTGTATACATGATAAATAAATAAATCTTAAAAAAATATATAAATCATAATGTAAGTATTTTTGGAGATAGAGGTTCGAGAAAAGAGTTGGTGAACCACAAGTTGAGAAATTCTGGTATAGCATATTTTGCTTTGTTTTGTCTGAGAGAGGGTCTCATATATCCTAGATTGGTCTGGAACTTGCTATGTAGCCAAGGATAACCTTGAACTTCAGATCTTCCTGCCTCCACCTACCAAGTGCAGGTCTTCTGGGGCATGCACCATCATGCCTGGTTTATGTGCTGGGAATGGAACCTAGGGCCTTGTGTATGTTATAGGCAAACTCTGTCAACTAAGCTACATAGCATCTTTACAGAGTCAATCAAATAAAAACTGACATCACAGGAGTAAGCCTTATCCAAAATTATTGGTAAATTCTTAAAAGTGGGAAGTTCAAAGACAGATGTACAAGGAGGATACCTCATGATCCTTAAAATGGTCATCTAACTTAGGTCTGGCAGTGCTGGTCCATAACCTCAGCTACTTGGGAGGTAGAGGCAAGAGTAGGGAAAGCTGAAGGACTGCTTAGTAACAACTTAGTGAGATCCTGTCTCAAAAAACTGCCATGCTGGGCATGGTGGCACATGCCTTCAATTCCAGCACCCACAGGGTAGGGATGGGGGAGTTTTGTGAGTTCAAGACCAGCCTGGTCTACATAGCAAATTGTAGGCCAACCAAGATTACATAATGAGACCATGTCTTAAAAAAACAAAACCAAAAAGTCATTGCCTGGCACGTACTAAGCCCTGGGTTTTGTGTACTATTATCTTCTCCTATAAAACATACGCTGAGGTTTCAAGGTACCTTTCCATCCTACTTTCTTCTGGGAAACCTTCACCACCCAGTGACCTCAGGATGGAGCTGGCCTGAAACCCAAGGCTATCTTTGTCCTGGCCACCTTTACAAGCAGCTTTCAATGTTCACAGTCAGACATGTTGGCCAAGAGGAACACAACCCATTCTACCAGGTACCTCTTTCCGGATGGGCAACAGCACTACTGGAAAACTGGGTGTTGCCTGTGGAGAAAAACAACCTTCTGACTACAGGCCACTCCACCCAGCTAAAACCAGGCTGGCATTTACTAACATTAAAGTGTAAGCCACACCAGGTGGATCATGCAAACCTATGATTCCAACATCGATCATTTCTGTCAGGCTGAAATGACCGAGGGCATATCTGTTGGTAGAAGAAAGGAGGTATGCTTCTACTGCACCACACCCCATACACACATGGGGATGCACACACATGTATATGTACTCACATGCACAAATGCATACATGCACACAAGCTCCAGCACACATCTACTAGCTAAGTGGCTTTGGGAAATTTGTTCTCTGAATTTCAAGAGTAAGATGAGATTAAATGGAAGGCATGCCTCTATAAATGGAGAGAGAGAGAGAGAGAGAGAGAGAGAGAGAGAGAGAGAGAGAGAGAGAGTCTACATATAAACACACATTTAGTTTGAAAGTATGGACACACACATGCCACAGCTATGTTAGCCCTGGCTACCATGTTTGAGGCAGAGCATCTTGGCTGTCTGCTGCAGCACACAGGCCTGTGAGCTTCCAGGGATTCTCCTGCCTCCACTTCCATCTCTTTGAAGGAGTGCTGAGATTACAATTTTTAAGTGGGTTCTAAGGGTTCAGACTCAGGTCCTCACACGTGCTCAGCAAGTGCTTTACTGGCTGAGTCACCTCCCCAGCCCTGTTAAAGTATTTTTATTATTATCCAGATACTATCGCTGTGCCCTCAACCTACACGCTCCAAAACAAAACAGGTCCACTTGGCTTCCTGACCCTTGTTTCCATGGAAACTAGTTGGGCAATGAGATTTGGCACATGAAGTGGTAAACAATGCCTTTTCACTGGCTGATGGATCCCAGAGGGGCATTCCCTAATAGCCATAGTTTTCAGGAAAAAAGACCTTCTGCATTAATTCATCCAAAGGTGAGATGGACCTTTCACCACTGCTGAACCCATTCTCCCCTGACTCTCCCGGAACTCTGACTGTCCTCCACACACTTCCCAAACACACCAGGTCATCAGACTGGGCTGTGAGCCATGCCCACCCTGAGGTCCACAAAGCCAACAGTAAACACAGTACATAAAAATGAAATGAGCCTGCAAAATCAAAGTTTTGGCTTCAGTTCCTGGGCAGTTGCAGCCGGTGCCTGGGGCTACAGCCTCAGGTCCTATCTGAAGCATCTGCTCTCATCAATAGAGGGCTTGATGGGAAAAACTATTCTTAATAGACACTGACCCACTGATGATCCACTGTCAACAGTACATAAGCAACTTAACCCCAGGATCAGGATCACACAGCTCCCTAGCAAGCATATGATCTCAGTGAAAAAAGAAAGACACAGAGCAAAATGTTAAGACTAATCCCATTTTTGCTTCCAAACACACTCTTTATAATTAATACAGATTTAAAGGAGGAGATACATCCTTAGGGAACCACAACTACTAATGCTGTTTATCTCCCCCCACCAAAAGAGGGGGGATTTCTGTGTTGCTTAAAACTGTTTCAAGTAGTTTTTAAACTAAAATAATAACAGGGGGCTGGAGTGGTGGCTCCATGATTAAAACCATTTTTCCCCAATCATGAAGACCAAAGTTCAGCTCCCAGCAGCCATGGAACAAGCTAAGCATCCTATCCACACATGTAGCCACAGTTCTGAGGGGGATGGAGACAGGAAGATTGCTTGCAGTGTATCTGAAAATATATGAACCCCAGGTTTGGGGGAGAAATTCTACCTCAAAGGAATAGGTGGAGGAAGACAGAAAAGGACACCAGAGGTACACTCTCTTTTAGACTCCTCATTTATGTACAAGAGTGTACACAAACACACAATTATAGTAATAACAATAAAAATTTAAAGTGTATATGTGCTAATTCTTCCTAAATTGAATAGCTTCAGGAGCAGCAAATGAGGCACACTAGAGGCCTAGGAGGTATTCTGAATTCCCAATAAAAGCTCTGATAAGAAGCCAGATGGTGGTGGCATATACCTTTAATCCCAGCACTTGGGAGGCAGAGGCAGGTGAATTGCTGTGAGTTCGAGACCAGTCTGGTCTACAAGAGCTAGTTCCAGGACAGGCTCCAAAAGCTACACAGAAACCGTGTCTCAAAAAAACAAAAACAAAACAAAATATTTATTTTTGAGGGTAATGGGAGGACGGGAGGGAGAGGGGACTGGGATTGGTATGTAAAATAAGGTTTTTTAATTTAAATAAAAATTAATAATAATAATAATAAAAACTCTGATAAGGAACCTGACCCCTGAACCCTACCCTCTAGAGTGACTGGGCATAGTCCACCTCCCTCTGCCCATCTTCCCTGTGGGAACTCTCCTCTGAGTAACAGCAACCCAATGTGGCTTATCATAAAATGTAGCATTTTATTATGCTAATCGCTATGGCTTCCTGAAACTCTTACACTCCTCCCAGGGCTTTCCCAGGCTCAACAGTGCTCAAGAGGTAGTTAAGACAGTGTTATACCCAGGGCTTTCCTCAGCAACCGGCTCAACCCTTGAGCTCTGAACATGGTGGAGAACTGCAGTTTACATACCATTGCTGTCTCACCATCCATAGAAAGGAACTGCACACAGCATGCCCCATTCTTTGATTACTGAACTCCTACGACTCGTAAACAACTTTTTAAGGGCTAGGAGGGGTCCATAATAACAAAGAAGTTGCTGTACCCCCAGGCACTCATAAGCTATTAATATTCTCATTAACATAGCCAATGCATGGTAGTAAGAAGAAGGATAGCTTGGAGGTTAAAGTAGGGGGTCTACACTTCTTGGGTGATAATACTGGCTTTGACACTAGCTATGAAACTTTTAGAAAGTGGCTTCACCCTCAGCGCTTCAGTTACCTTAGTTGTAAAATGATGCTAAGAACACTGCATTCTCTTTCAAGTGTAAAGCTTAAATTAGCTGACACATGTTAAGAGCATCGAGCAGTCCCTGGCACATGTTAGGACTCTGTACGTGTTCTTATTCTACGGATAAATGAAGGAGAACCTTAATCTCAACTGGAAGTGGGACTCTGCGGGAAAGGCAGCACCTAGAAATGCCACGTGAGCTGGGTATAAAAGGACAGCGACAACTTTTCAGGTCAGTGAGGTCTGGGAAATCCATCATCACCAAACAACAGACATCTCCCAGGCAAGATGTTCCAAGATAGCCCAGGTACTACTCAATGCTGACATGTCCAGACAGTGACAAGCTAACCTGAGCTATTTGTTTTAACAGGTGAGATGAATGTAAACAGAGCTAAGGACTAGAGACTCACATTGAAATATGAGTTCATTTCAACTATTCAACTGAATGGATGAAGTGTCTCCTAGTACTGCCTGTACTGCAGACTGGATGGAAGGAAAGGCACAGGTTGAGATCAGGAAAGTGTTTAACCAGGATGGCTTTTATAGCCTTCCCAGGGCCTTGCAGGGTGTCTGTGTGGTTAGGTTGGATAGTTTGAGGGGGTGAACTCAAACAAAGGAGACCATACCTGAAACTCCCCAGAGATTCTTCCCCTGTCTTCAAAGCCATCCTCCTGGGAGGGAAGGCAAGAGAGGAGCAGCTAGTATTCCGGTCTCCTTCACAAAAAAAGGTACAATCCAGCCTTTGTTTGTAGCTCAGGGCACCTGGGGAGCTTGTGGGGGGTGGGTGGTGGCATCCTCTGGGGCCCTGTGTGACCCCTTTAGTGGAGGCAGAGTTCCTCATCTAGAGAAACACTGGGGTTTCACCCACCTTTTTACCCTCAGCTTCTGATACTGGGGCTCACGAGGGGAGGGGAGGGGTTCTATCTCAAAGGGAGAAGATGACCCAGGCAGTTGACAAGAGTTTGCTAATCAGTTGGCAAATTGGATTTCAGTAAGGAAATGAACCAAATGTGTTTATGTTTCCACTCCTACTGTGGGGCCCTGCCAAGCTGCCCTTAAAAACAACAGGTGTGGCCTTTGAGGGTGTGGCTGGAGGACTGACCTCCACTCCCTGCTCAACACAAGTGTCCAACCTCTGGAACCTGCATGCCAGGCTATGAGGGAACAGAACAGACACCAACTAGATAAGGTTGGCTGTGACCCTGAACTTGTAGCTTCATTATCTACAGCAGGGAGGGGGCCAACTCTCTATATAAAGGGCTAGATAAGAACCATTCAGATTTTGTAGGTCGCAGTGAAATCCACTCTTAGCTCAGAGACGTAAAAAAAGAGCAGGCCAGATCTGCCTGAGGTGCAGCATCCAGTCTCCCCTCTCACTATGAGAAAGGGCCCTTCTTTCCCATGTCAGGCCTACTGCCACACAAAAGTCACCAAGAAGGAGGCAGGGGGCAGGCCTTGGTCTTTCAACTCTCTCTGGATCACTCTGTACTAGCCACGGGATGTACCCAAACTGCTAAGACCGGAGAAGAAAGTGTAAGTTCATGTATACACACAAAAACTCCAGTACATGTAACAGCATTTTCACCCCTTGACCCTGCCACACCCATAACCCTGATGGCCAACCACAAGGCCCCAGAATGTCTGCCTTTCTGCATAAAGAAACACTCTTATCCTCAGCTGTACACACAGTCACATGGTGCTTCCCAAGACACACAGGGACTAGTCCTTACTTTCAGCCTGTGTTCCACACAGTTCAAAAGCCTGAGGTGGTTTTGAGGGGGACCCAGACATAACTGTTTTAAGTTGCCTAGTAACTCCATGTAGATCCAAGGTTGAGAGTCACCAAATTAACCCAATAAATGAAATCCCAACGGTGGCAGAGTAAGAGGCAAGGAGGGTACTTGGAGGCCTTGCCAGAACTGTCAAAAGTGTGGCCTGGGCCAGCATTTCTATCCACGTGTCACCTGCATCTTTCCCAGGTAGGTCTGAGGCATTAGGCTGGCTTGATCCCAGAACTTCTCTTCCTAAGTTCTCCTTTCCCAAATGCATGCGGCATGTGGTTTCTTTGGGACTCTGGCTGTCATTATACCTTGTGCCACCCACCTTAGTTTTCTACTGAAACACGGTCTCTCAGTAGCCTGGAACTCACCAAATAGGCTATCAATCCCTAGGGATCTGCTTGTGTCTGCCTCCCCATTGCTTGGATTTTTATTTTATTTTATTTCATTTTATTCACATGGGTTCTGGGGCTTAAACTCAGGACTTGTGTTTGTGTGGGGAACACTATATTAACATAACACATCTCTAGAGCTTCGAAAGCGGTCACAGCTTCATACAACCTGGGTTGCACAAGCTTGAGGAGAAGAGGACTCAAGGCAGATTCAGATTCTCAATAGGGGAGAAGCATGAAGCAAAGAGGGAAAAACTGCATTGGAAGCTCCAGAGTGGTAGGTGAGAGCTTGAATACCTGGGAAGAGTTAGAGATATAGGATAATTAAGACAAGAGTTGGGCCAGGAACCTGAACATTACACTAGGAGTTTGGCTTTACAGAGGTTCCTGAAGCAGAAGAACCAGGTGGCTGCATTTTGCATGTTAGAAAAGACCATTCTCTTCCATAAAGAATGGATATGAGTCAGTGATATGATTGACATTTAGGAGACACAGATCATCGGAAGATGTAAAGAGGCAAACACTACTGCATTATTCTACACACTGGAAAAGTACTGGGGCCATATTAAACCATAAAGCAGGATGGATTGCTTCAGGCTGAACCCCAGGTTCAACTCCAGCGAGTCAGCTCTCGAATTCAATCAGGTAACTGAGGCTCACTCACATGGAAGCATGCACCAGCCACCAAGAAGCTAGGTGGGGACACAAAACTCCAGGTCCCTTGCTGGGATGTGGATGCACAGCTCAGAAAAACATCAACAGGGACTTCATTTAGACCTCTGCAGTGGCCTAGGAACACAGCTAGACTTCCATTCAATATACTGCAGAATAAGTGTGGAACTCTCCACAAACCAGTGTCTTTGAGAGCCCCATGTCTGACCACCCTACACTACACAGGCAAGATAGGAAAACAAAAGAAAGGGGGGAAAGCTGGTGCTTTTCTGAGCCTGTAACTGTCAGGTGTTGGTGGCAGCGGTCTTTGGTTTAAGTTCTAGTGATGCTACAGTTCCAAGACCATAGCCTGGCCCATCAGGAATTGGCTCAGAGGATCCCAAGCAGGAGCCAGGCAGGCAGTTTTCTGAATGCAATGAAAATCCCCTCTCTCCCCCAGTGGATACTGCAATTGGCTTCCTTCCGTCAGATGCTGAATTCCCCCAAAATCCCACGTCCCTTCCTCTGATCCTACAGGATGGTAGAGTTATGTGCACACCCTCCTTGTATTCCAAGGGGATACATGATACAGGGCTATACAGACTGTTTCCTCCATTGAGAAGAAGAAGCTGGGTGAACACCTGCCAGCTCCTTTCACATGCCAGTCAAGGGGAATTCCTTATTTTTGAACCAACAAGGCAGGAATGAGACTCTGGTGAGCACAGCATCAGCAGGGAGTGGGGCTGGGTTTTAAGAGAGAAGGCCTTTGCCAAGGGAAGGGCTCGCTAGGAAACAGACGTAGCCCATGCCTTGTTTGGGTTTGTTTTAGCTGGGCTGTTTTACTCCACCAAAGGGTCACAATACCAGCTACAAGCAGCCAGGCCTCCTTTTCTCAGCAGAATACAGTACAGGAGAGACCCTGTGGCAGGTGACAGACCTCACAGTCGATTCTGCTCTAGCCCAATGGATGAGCTGCCAAACAGCACGTGCTTTCCACTCCAGGCACACAACCTGGCCCCATAACTGACTTCATTTCAAAGGCCTAGGCTGTGAGGCTAACCTTCAATTACAAAATCCCTTTCAAATTCAATGAAGTCCTTCAAATAGCTATTTTTTTTTTAATTCCACCCCCACATCCCCCAAGGTCATCATTCTAGCTGTACCTATTCTCCAAACACTTTATCTTCCCACTGTTGCCATAGATAAAACTATTTTTAGTGCACAAATGGTTTGAAGGTAAATCTTTTTTTTTTTTTTAATTCCCACTGGTTAGTATGTATGAACGCCTCTTAGAGTTTTGTTTATCGGCTAACAGAAATCACCCACCCCACTAGACTCCCCCCACCCCCGCCCAGGGATGATTTCAGATAAGAGGGAAGTAAGTACATTTGCAGATGGCAGTCACTGAACAAAGGGTGACTTGTGACAGCCTGGTCGGCCACACTGCCCTTGCATCTGACTCAGGGCAACTCCTGTACAGCATCACCCATCACCACCACTTCTGGTTGGCTTGAAGTCTGCGACAGCACAGCCTGGTTTTCCCCACCGCCACTACTTTGATAAGCCCTTTGGATAAAGCCGTCTATTTTGGTAGCTAGGAGACCTTTTGACTTTGAGACTCGCCATTGTCCTTTACAGAGCTCACACTCAAGAACAAGGCAGGTGAGTTACAGAACAAACACAAGCATGGGGTGGTTTTCTAAGAACATTACTGACTCTGTTGGACTACATTCACAGATACCCTTGGCCACGGGCAGCCCACCGGAGACAGGTTGAACATGCCCCCAAAGTATCCCAGTTTGAGACTATTTCTTGTCCAATACCAGGGAAGAAACTACAGGATACAGAATTTCTTGAAAACTTTTCAATTTCAGAAACATTTCTCATGGTTATTTATTTAGTGAATACATTTATTTTCTTGTGTTTCTAAAAGTTTTTGTTTTTTTTTTTTAAAGTCAGTGTTTTGTTCCAAAGCAGGTCTGACACACATTATCCTACAGTGTATGTCACTCAAGTATCCACTGAGAGAAATGATAAGCCTCTCTTCACAATCAGTCGTGCCAATTAGCCTCCAAACTCCTGTTCCTGCTGGAAGGCTAACTAGCAGCTCACCTTCAGGGAGAGGCTTGCCTCACACACCCCAGAAAGAGCCTTCCTTTTATCGTCACTGAACCCTGAAAACACTTTGCTCACTACAAAAGTCATCACTGTTTATCATTTGTGACAATGCCTGCCTCAAGGAGTAGAGTGGAGCTGAGTGCCCAGCCCTGTAGCACACAGAAATAGATCTATAAATATTCAGTGAGTCAGTTAGTCAATCAACACACCATAGCTTCCCAACACATGGCCCTGCCAATGCCAACACACACACATACCTAGAACCTAGAACCTTTAGAAATAGTCTGTCCACAAGAAGTGATAGTATGTTCCAGTCAGAGGCCTGAGTTCTTCAGCCCAATGTTTTGATGCAGTCTTACCCCATAGTGTGTCCAGATGTCAAATCACCATTCAATGGGGGAAATATCCTCAAAGATGCTATTGAGTGCACCAGCCACATCTGTATTCACCCACAGGATCCCACTACTTACCTCAACCAGAATCTCCCTGGGGGGTTGAGGTGCTATGCAGAGGTCAGGGCTATCTTTTCATTGGTGTCATTTTTTTGTCAACCAAAATTTTGTTCCAATTAACAAAGCTTTCTATGGGAAAGGTCAAATATCCTTTCTGCAGTAGGGTAGGACTATGGTTAGAAACCCACTAACCAAATGTGATGCTTACTTCATGAAGTCAATGATCAGACAACCAGAGTTCTGTCAGCCTTGGGTGTCTAGCAAACACATACATACATACATACATACATACATACATACATACATACACACAAACACACACACCATCACTTGCCCCATACCCAAAAGCAACACATGCCTTTCATGTGACTTATCAGGAGGCTTATAAGGCCAACAAGTACATCTACAATTCAAGCAAACTGGCCTGACTTCGGAAGGGGCTTTTGGTCTGGACTTAACCTGTTTGACTGTACCCTGATCAGAGAAGAGATGAGTATTCAATATCATGACACCAAAACTAAAAAGCCTCAGGCCAAGCTCTAACAGTGTTCTCTGAGGCTGTGATCTTAGAAGGGACATGGAATGTAAACTTGACTAGTGTGGCCATGCTTTCAGGGAGCACCTGAGGAGTCGAGAATAGACAGAGCACAGACTGTGGTGAAGCAAACAGATTTCCACAGGGCCACCTCCCTGGAGATGATGCCCAAGGCTTTAGGACTGGCCCCAGTGCTACAAAGAAGAAAGTGCCTGCCTGCAAAAATCAGAGTCCTGCACAGTTGGGGGTGGTCAGCAGCTCAGCTCTGGCCTGCAAACAGGCTGCCACCTTGACAAAGCCCACTCCTGAACCAGAGGCACTCTATCACTGGTGGATGGACACACGGACGATGCTCCTAACCAAGAGATGGAGGAAAGCTGGCATTTTAAATACATTCATTACTTGGGCATCTCATGGTAGAGACCTCAGAAACTCTTCCTTGCCATTTTTTAAACTAGTGCCATATTTAAGCTTGGCTTGACAGTGGAGACAAGCAGCAGAAGGTTCTGGGTATTCCAGAGAGTCTCCTAAGCCTTCTCTTCCAGCCTCCGTGGTGTCCAAAGAGAGGGTCACTGTGCAGTCCGTGATAGGCCAGGAAACTTGAGCCAAGATGAAGTATCCATGGCCTTTAGCTGACCCGCAAGTATCCTCCTCCCCACATCTCTACAGAGGGGTCAACAGGGATGGGTACAGGAGACCCCGGCAGCTCCTTCTCCAGCTAGCTACTCACCCTCCTACTGGGTGTCCCAGGCGACTTGGCGCTGCCACCTGAGAGCAGGGTGACGGTGGACGTGGAGCGCAGCATCTCGCAGCGGCAGAGGAACGAGGGCTGGGTGTCAGCACTGCTCCGGGGCAGGATAAGCGTGCGGGGCGCACCCTGCGCAGGGGAGGCTCAGACACTTGAGGCTGTAGCTTCCGCAGGGCTGGAGCCCGGGGGCGGGGTCTGGGAGGAGCCTGGAAGGGGGCGGGGCCAAAGTGCTCGTTAGACCCGTCCGGCCTCATTCTCTCCAAAGTTGAGCGTCATCCTCTCTGAAACTCCCTGTCTAGTCTTCCTGCACACACTAGGTCCAGCTCTCAGACGCCTATCCATTCGGTCTCACGATCCCCCCACCCAATGCTTTCCGCCAAACCCGGAGGACCACTGGGACCCTTGCTCTGTGTCATTTATTCAGAAACTACTGCGTGCCTATTACTTGTGCCTCCTAGTAAACGGCCGATCCCTGTCTTCACAGAACTTGCACGCTGATGGGGACCATGAGAAGCGACAGCTGTCGTTGCTATGGTAGAAGACAGGTATGTGTGCTGGGAGTGTTCAACTGTCCTCAGGTTCTCAGGTGCAGAAGGAGGCTCCCAGAGGAAGTGACTAAGCTGAAGACCAGAAATGCAAGTCGGAGGAAGCCAGACACAGCTGTCCACCACATTTATTTACTGATTACTGTGTTTCCACTTGGGAGGGCTGAGCACCCATTACGTCAACCAATCTCTACGACCACGCTTTGGGGTAGGTGTCATTATTAACCTGCACCCCATTTTGCAGATGAGGATATTGACTCATCAAGGGTTGAGTAAGGCAGCAGGAGCCCCACCGACTGCTGGGTGGCCAAGCTAAGAGGTGACCTACTCTGGTCAGCCCCCTAGGGCCTTGCTGGAGCACTCTGCTGCCCCCTAGCAAAGATGAGAGCAAAGTAAGGGCAGGCCTGCCACCTTGCTGAGGAACCTTGTCACACAGTGCAAGGGTTAAAGGTGGAGAGGACCTAAAGAGAGCCCATACCTTGTCAGTAAAAACCTGAGTGCATGCTTTGATTTTTACCAGCAGGACCAAAGTGCTTTTGAGAAAGGAAGATACTGTATCTCCATTCAACACCCAGGCAAAGCCGAGCCTCCT
Source organism: Cricetulus griseus (assembly GCF_003668045.3). Taxonomy (NCBI): domain Eukaryota; kingdom Metazoa; phylum Chordata; class Mammalia; order Rodentia; family Cricetidae; genus Cricetulus; species Cricetulus griseus. Next base: position 183,107,828 of record NC_048597.1, read on the forward strand.
CACCAACCTCCCCCCCCCCTCTCTCTCTCTCTCTCTGTGTGTGTGTGTGTGTGTGTGTGTGTGTGTGTGTGTGTGTGTGTGTGTGTGTATACACTCATGCACTCCCAGCAGGGAGGATGGTCAAAGAATGTTGCCAACCAGAATTCCTCCTGTGAAACTTGCTCCTTTATAGATGAGGAAATAGCCATATTTTCTGCAAGTCTGAATGACAGTGACTTCCCAAAGTCACGGAGCCTATTCTGTGCTAGCCCTTCCTGATGCTCTCTACCAGCCTCACCACCACTAAGTGTGTGTGTGTGTGTGTGTGTGTGTGTGTGTGTGTGTGTGTGTGTGTGTGTATGTGTTTAAGATTTACTTTTTATTTTTAATTATGTGTTTGTCTAGGTGAGTGCAAGTATTCTCAGAGGTCAGAGGCATCCGATCCCTTGAAGCTGAAGTTTCTTGACTGTGAGCCACCCATTAAAGATGGTGGGAACTGACCTGTGTCCTCTGCAGGGGCAGTGAGCTCTCTTGGTGCTGAGCCATCTCCCAGCCTTGTGCCTGTGCTCTCTGGGCTCTATATTCACTTTCTCCTCAGGCCTCACCTCCATCCCACCACATGCATCTTTAACACCCTTGTCTTGCAAAGGAGAAAACTAAGGCCAAACACACGAGCTAACTGGTCAGTAGCCATACCTGTGACTTTTTACTCTACTCCTCCTGCAGACCTACGTCTTCCAAAACCCAAATCCATGGGGTTTCCTTCTATCCTCCTCCACACAGCCCCCCCCCCATTCCTAATAGTGCCATTTACAGACCTAAACTCCAAGTCTATCCTTCAATAAGTAGTGATCAAAGGGTGGTTGTTGGAGCTGGATAGTTGGCTCAACAGTTAGGAGAACTTGCAGAGGACCAGAACTTGATTCCCAGCACTCACATGGTGGCTAACAATAGTCTGTGACTCCAGTTCCAGGTGATCTGACACCATCTTTTGGCCTCCAGGGGCACCAGTTGCACACGGGTACACATACCCACATGCAGATAATATGTCCATACACACAAAAAAAAGGTAAATAAACAAATCTTTAAAAGATAGTGTTGAAAGCCCCTAGGAGTTAGTCTGTATCTGCATGGTTACCTCAGTGGAAAGAAGCTAGTGGTTAATGACGTTTTGCTATTTTGCCCCAAGGAGATAGGACATGAGCTGTTTTTACAGACTCAGTCAAAACAACCTGGCATCAGTAATGTTTACTTATATCATGGCAACCACCCAAGTGACCATTCAAAATAGGCTCAGCATGGAGAGAAGGGGAATTTGCACGTCTACATTTTGTACATCGTGCTGGTTAGGTTATTTTGCTTATTTGTTTTGTCAACTTGACATAGCTAGAGCATCTGGTCAGAGGGAACCTTAACTGAAAACATGCTTCCATCATATTGGCCTGTATGCAAGTATATAGGGCATTTTGTTATTTTTATATGGAAGAGCTCACTGTGGGTGGAGCCACCCGTGGGCAGGTGTATAAGAAAGCAGACTGAATAAACCATACAGAGCAAGTCAATAAGAAGCATTCTTCCATGGTGCATGCTTCAGTTCTGCCTCCAGGTTCCTGCTCTGTTTTCCCTCAATGAAGGATTATAAACTGTACGCTTAAACAAACTATGTCATCCCCCCAGGTTGCTTTTGGTTATGGTGTCTTATCAAGGTGACAGAAGCTCTTAAGTCACCTATCCACCCAAGTACTTTTCACCATAATATAATGGTTTGGTTATCAACAAACAGAAAACATCTCAACAACTTGTGACTGGTTAAGAGCTAGCTCCTGTTTACATCCCTGCCCCACAGCCAAAATACATCACCAGAATGCGCTAAGTGCTCAGTAATTTTGAATGGGTGGAAAAATATTACAGAATAACATTGCAATTTATTCTTAATCAAGCCAAACAAATAAGATCTTTGCTAGCCCAACTTAAAAGGTAGCCCAGGGTCTCCCAGCAACTTGTCAATGTAAGTTAGCCAAAAGCTCCCAATTGCCCAGCCAGGGTGATTGCCAACATCATAAAGTGTTGTGGGTAGCAAACAAGCAGGTGCAGGCTGACCAAGATGAGAAAGATGAAAGCACAGGAATTACCAAAGCAAGAAGATGGGAGAGTCCCCAGAAAGTCCCCTGGGGAAGAGGAGTAAGGAGGAAAGTGGGGAGGTGATCTAAATCGATGGAAAGGTGGGTGCAGATGAAGGGGAAAAATAAAAATCAAAGCTGGGTTTCTGTAAAGAGTTCTGGGAGAAGATGTACAAATGAAGAATGATTCCTTTCAAATGAGGAACTGAGGCTAGAGAGACAGCTCAGCAGTTAAGAGCACATAATGCTCCTGCAGAGGACCCCAGTTTAGGTACGAACACCCAAGTAGGATGGCTCACAATGCTGTAACTCCAGCTCCAGGGGATCTGATGCCCTCTTCTGGGCTCCACGGGTACCTGCTATTGCACACAAGCGTGCCCGCACACAATCGCGTACGCACATGCGCGCGCGCGCATGCACACACACACACACAACACACACACACACACACACACACACACACACAATTAAAAATGAAATAAATCTTTTAAAATAAAAAGAGGACTCTAAGGCTGAGAACTCTAAGGTCTACAGAAGGGATAGTAGGAAAAAGGAGAAAAGGGACAGGGCTCTGGTGCAGAAGGCCATCAAGCAATCTTCCAACATGCCAGGGCCTCCCCAGGCCCTCCTTGAGCATTGATAGTGAGTGGATGCCATTATCTGTGCTGGGGGGACCAGGAGTTCCAACACACCATCTTAGCTGCTGTTGTTTTCTGTCCACATAATAGCCATATGTGCCTAAGTCCTGCCCTAATTGCCTCTGCTGAAGCACAGGTGTGCAGAAAATTCTAGATGCCTGTATAAATAGCTTTCCGTTTCTTGGAATCAGTTTCTTAACTGAATCTCCTTCTCTCATATCCTCCAGGTCTCTGCTTCCTCAATTGTGTTTGTTGCTTCCTGATGAAGCCTGCCTAAACTCTGGACATCCTTAGCTAAGAGCCTTAGGGTGGGATCCATTTCTCTAGCAAAGTCCTAGGAAGAAAAGATGGTTTTTGTTTGTGGGGAGAAATTACCAAGAATTGAATCACCCACCAGACACCAGAACACAAAAGAGGTGAGTTGAGGGCATGCTGGGTCTTCTGGTGTTTGTCTCCTCTTCACTTTTGAGTCCCTGAAGAATCCCTTTCTTCCTTTTATTGGACTGTGACAATATCCCAAAGTCCTGGCGTATTCTCCTCTTCTGAATGCCACAGAGACCAAATGTTCACAATGGGAAAGGACACATTTCCAGCCCTGGGCAAGAGTTTTGAATTACAAAGCCCCTTTGCATAAGTAGAATGAGTAACCGCCATATTGATAGGCCTCTGAGAGGCAGGGAGTAGGGCCTAGTGATAAGAAAAGCAGGCTGAAAGGAACCCAATCCCTAGACAACCCCCTCAGATCCTCAGCATTTATAAGCCTGTCTAGACGTGGACTGGACCTGCTGCTGACCCACTCTAGGGGACAGAAACTCACTGAAGCAATGCTGTGACCTCACAGCCAGCCCAGTAAACAAATGGCACATTCATCAAGCTAACCTGTACTGTTTGGGTTTGAGTGTGCAATGTTCCCCGTGGCCTATACCATCCGCATCTTAGTCCACAGGCAATGGCTTTGTTTTCATGAGACTGTAAAACCTTTAGGAATCAGGGTTCAACTGGAGGCAATGGGTCACTCCCGGCAGGCCTTTGAGCATTATAGCCTGACCAGACTTCTGGTCCCATTCTTTTGCTTCCTGTTTGGCCAAAATGTAAACATCTGCTCTGCCACATGCTTCTTCCAGCATAGACTAAGCCACTCCTGCCACCATGCTGTCTGTACCTTGGACAGAAATCCCCTGAAACTGTGAACCAAAATAAGCTCCTTCTCCCTTCAGTTGCTTCAGTCACAGGAACGAGAAAAGTTCCTGATCAAATAGAAGTTGCCGGACCCTGGGGATACAGAGACGTCTAGGGTTTCAATATATAATTGGGGAGAAAACACTTGGGAAATAAAAGAAGGCTAGGACTCACGTCGTACGTACTACATGAAGAGAAATAGGTTGATGTGTTGGAGACTTCTGAACATATAACAATAAGGAAGGTGCTATCAGGTCCCTGTTTTGCCGATGAAGAAATGGAATGGCAAGTAGGTGGGGTGACTTGCCTGTGGTACCAGTACTAGGAAGTGGTGCAACCAAGCTTCAACCTGAGGCTAGATGACGCCAGAGTCTGTGATGTTGGCAACTTGCCTTCTGTCCCGGGATAAAGACCAGATTTGATCCATGTTTGGGTCTATACAAGTAGGGAAAGATGCCCTGGGAGGTGGCCCATGAGCTGGCACTGGAGAATGAGGAGGAACAGAGGAGACAGGGAAGGGGCAGGGTCAGTGGGGCTGGGAAGTGCGTGGTTCTGGGGAACAGAGGAAGCCCTGAGAGAGTGAAACCCTGAATGAATGTACATTTTTAACATAGGCACAACCGTGTCAGGGACCCCAGAGCCTCAGACTTGGAAGAACGGCAAAGCCTTCCTTGGGGGACAGTGTGAGTGTTAACAGTGTGTGCAGAAAATGTCTCCCACAGCTTTCTCCTCCCTGGATATTTACAGCCTGAAGACTACTTGCTCCCCCACAGAGCCCATTCCTACCAAGATTAGTTCAACCTGTCCCTTTGATCCAGCTGTACTCCATAAACCCCACCTCCTTGTTTATCTGTATGCAATAACCCTGCCTCTCTGTTCAACTCTGTATGATCAATGTGTGGCCTTTCCAGGGTGCTGTGGTTTCTCCAACAGAGAGCCCACATCATCAGATCCTAGTTTTCTGTGTCCTTCTGCCTGTCATTTCTTCCTTCCCTTTCCGCTCCTACTCAGATCAAGTCCCTGAGACTGTACACGGACCTGACATGTGGTAGTCAATTTAACTATAGCTTTAGGGCAGAGGGACTGTCCAGAGAGGAATTAGAATATCAATGTCCCCAGATCCAGTTGAGATTTGTCTCAAGTGAGGGAGCCTTGAACTTCTGAGCAGGGCAGTGACAGGATTACATTGGCATTGAGAAAGATATTAGCAATGAAGATACCGATGGGTGGAAAGCAGAGGCTGCAGGGACCATAGTGAAATGATGTAGAGGAGCTTTGAGCTGGAAGGCCAGTAGCCGTCAAAACTCAAAAAGTTCACAGAATTTAGCAACCAAAAGCCGGGGTTTCATGAATTGTAGGTCACCCTAATGGATAGCAACCAATACTTGTGTACATCATGGAGGGAAAGAAACCAGTTGAAATGGAGTAATGAGGGCTGGGAGTGTGGCTCAGTTGGTAAAGTGCTTGTCTAGCATGCATGAAGTCCTAGACTTGGTTCCCAGCACCGAATAAGCCAGGTGTGGTGACACACACCTGTAATCTCAGCACTTGGAAGGTAGAGGCAGGAGCATCAGTAGTTCAAGGCCATCCTCTGCTACACACTGAGTTAGAAATCAATCTGGACTACATGAGACCCTGTTTCAGACAAATAAAATAACAAAGAAAACCTCAGATTCTAGAAGAAGGCATCAGTCTGACCTTTCTCAGTAGTGACTGCTATGGGCTTGTAGTAGAAACCCTTTGGATGCAGGGGTAGAAAGCTCCTGTCTGTTTTTCAGAAAGGTTATCTGGTGAGTGTCTTTAAGAGGAAACAGGTTCCACCCGGCCAGCGTCACAGATAATAATAACAGAAGCAGGAGGCAGGCAGGGGAGAAATGCTGGGGATTAGGGCTTTACTGAGCCATGTGGCATAAAGCCCACATGTATCCTTAAGCTATGGGGGAGATTTGCCTTGAAAGCTACTCAGCCAGTGACTGGTCCTATTTGGAGGAATTAAAATGTGAGTCATGCCTGTAATTCAACCTATACCAAAAATGAAATAGCTAATCTATTAAGAAGGAAGTGAGTTCTCGACGCTGTCTTCCTCATTCACTCTCCACCTTGCTTTTGAAACAGGGTCTTTTTATGAACTTGGAGCTTGCTGATTTGGCTAAGCCAACTATCCAGAGATCCTCCTGTCTCCACCTCAGCAACATTGGAATTACAGGCATGCACCACAACTCCAGGCTTTTTATGTGGGTTCCGGGGCATTGAACTAGGGTCTTCATGCCTATACCATAAACTGTACAGGCTGAGCCATCTCCCCAGCTGTGTCTGTGTGTGCTGAAGCCATGATCTCAGGGCTGCTTCTTCCAGAACAGAAGTGCTAATTAAGAAACTACTGCCAGGAGGATCCACAAGCGGAGTGGAGGTTGGAGGAGGGGAGGGAGAATGCAGGAGGGGAGAATGCAGTATTTAGTGACAGTCTGAATTTATCCTGACCCCATGGGTAGCTCTGGAGTAAATGGTATCTCAGAGCTAGTCCTTCTTCAATACTGGGTCTTCGCATACTAGTCCAACATTGACTCAGGGAGATTACGGGGAAGATGCATGAATTCACAGAAAAATCTTCTGGAGGTCACAAGTGCAGAGAGTTACCATCAAAGGGCACAAAAGCTGGGAAACAAACAGCCAGAACCAATTAAAAAGAAATGGTGAGGGTTGAGTGAGCTCGTGCCTTCTGTGTCTGTATTAGCTCTACCTATAAACCTAGTGAATAGTCTGAATGAGTTGGGGGAGAGATCATTTAATCCAGAAGAAGCAAGATTGAAAAGTTAAGAGGCCACAGCAAAGTACAGAATCCAATGAAGTAAATTCTGTGGTCCCAAGCTTAAGTCTACAGTCAACAACATAGATGGGACCTAGGAGAGCCAGCTGCACAGAAGGCACTGTGGGCTAAGACACCTGTGAGGCCCAGCATGATGGCAAACACCTGTAGTCTCAGCTCTTTGGCGGTGGAGGCAGGTCAATCAGGGGTTTAAGGTCATCCTCCACCATACAGCAAGTTAGAGTTTGTCTCAAAACAAAGCCAAGCAAACAGAGGTAGGTGAAGCTCAGTTTGCCCTACAGCTTCAGAGAAGCCCATCCTTCTGTGGTCTAGAAAACCTGATAAACTAGAAAAGCATGAGTCCTCAATGTGTGGTACTGACCCAGTCATGCCTGTAACTCAGCCTTTAGGTTGGGATGCTGTGGTTCAAAGGCACTCGGAACCCAGGGTGATTTCAGAAGAACATGGGGTCAATGACAGCAACAGGACATGTGAATGAAGGAACTGGCGCTTTTGTTTGGAGAAGAAAAACAGTTGAACACCCCCCACAGTCAGAGAGGAGAATAGAGGGGTTGGGAAGGTGGAGGTGAGGGCATGGTTAGCTTGCGTGTGGGTCCAGGGTGGGACTGGGGTTTTACCAGTGGTCCCCAAGCTGAATGCACAGCAAATCCACCTGAAGTCTTGTTAATAGAACATTTCTGCACCTTGATCCGCAGGTATTCTGACTCAGTGTGTCAGCATACAGAAATCCTTGCCCCAAAAGCTCCCTATGTTTTTCTTAGGCATTTTCCATTATTTGTAGGGTGTGACCAGGGTCTATCTAGACTGCTGAAGACTGGAGAGGGCTCAGCTTCAGGTAGACAATGAGACAGAGAGCAGATACAGTCAGTCACTCCTTTCAAATTCTAGACACCCATCATCTCAAAGCTGTAGGACTCTAGGTCTCAGGTCAGAGCATCAGTAAGCTTATTTATCTACTTATTTATTCGGGTTTTTTTTATTTTTTTAACTTTTGTTTGTTTCGAGTTTAGAGGACAATCAAAGGACTCCAGTTTTCTCCTTCCATGTGGGTCCAATGATCAAACTCAGCTCCTCAGTCTTGATGGCCAAGTGCCTTTAGCAGCTGAGCCATGTCCCTGGCCCTCGTTGATTCATTTATTCACTGTCAGGAGTTTGATATGTGTGCATTTGTGCACATATGTTGAGGCCAGTGGTCAACCTTAGGTTATTTTCTACCGTGTTTGAGACAAGGTCTCTCACTGAACTGGAATTTACCAATTTAGCTGGCCTGGCTAGCCAGGGCTCCTGTCTCAGAGGCCTTCCCAGCACTGTGGATGGCACCACACCTGTCTATTGTTACTCTTCACATGAATTCTGGCTGTTCTGCTAGTGCAAAAAGTACTTCACTGACTGAGCATCTCCCTGGCCTTAGAGCACCATCAAACAGAAAGCTTCCACTACAGAGCCAAACTCATGCAGGGTTTTGTTTTTGTTGTTTGCTTTGTTTGGGGGACAGAGTCTTATGCAGCCAAGGCTGCCTTTGAATTCCTGGGGCCCCTCCCTCTACTTGCCAAGTGTTGGGATCACAGGCATGTGTACCACCATGCTTGGCTGATGTAAGTTTCTCTCCCAGCCCCACCACTCATTAACTGGAGTCTGGATCCAGTCACCACCACTCTCCAAGTCTTAATCTTCTCCCCTGTAAAATGACAGCTGTCTTCCTGGGTCTGATGCACAGCTGGACTGATACCATCAAATGTAAACTACCTGAGTAGACATGCCACAGCCCTCAGCCGCTGTGAAGTCCCTTTGAGGAAACTGGTAGCAGCTTATTTCTCGGGTAACACTGAGGGTGAAGAAGAATAGAATGCCTCTTTAGATTTGGAGTGACTTTTTTGAAGCAAAAATATTGAGTGTTCCATGCCAACACCAATGGACAGTGTTTGGGAAAGACTATAGACACTTTTCTGGTCTGGTTTGATGTAGTAAAGAACTCTCTATGCAGAATTTATCTGCTCCCGGTCTGTGAGGAGAGAACAAAATGGCTTAACAAAGAGGCGTTCATTTTTCCATCCTAAGAAGACAACGATATTCCTCAGTGCTCTTTCTACCTTCTAATGAACTTACATAGGCAGGCTTGTATTACAGCTGCGAGGCAGATATCAAATTCACTACAGGGCATGGCATATGAACAGATGTTTCTTCTGTTTGATGTCCTCTGCCTTGGATACCCACCAGGCAGCTCCCTCTTCTACCTGCAGGGCTTTCTGAGGTGCCAGTTGTCACTCTGGTAGAGCCTCTGTGTGTCTTGAGAGTTGTTCAAAGCACAGGAGCTCTAAGCTGACAAGGGAGGACACTCTGACATGCTGTACCCTACTGTGAGGCTGTGCCCACCAGAGGAAGGGATGCCATTGCTACCCACACAAAGTCATATGGCCTGGTGGGTTTCTAACATGAATGTTGAGGAGTCTGTTTTTGTTTGTTTGTTTGTTTTTTAGCATGATCCTCTCAAAAATCCTGTTGTCGTCAAAGCTTCTCCAGCTTGACTGACAAGGACTCCTGTTCTCTGGCAGCACCAGTCATGATCCTAGGGGTCATTCTTGCTTCCTCCACTCACTCTCTCTCATACCCAACATTTGATGCCTGCCTAGAACCTAAGCACTCTTCTTCACCAGGTCTTAAGCTACCATCACCTCTCCTCTTGATCCTTCAAGCAGCCTCTTGAAAGGTCACTTCTGCCCTTGGTTAGCAATGGTATGCTCACAGCAAAGGTCTCAGCTACCCTTTTATCCACACTACTCTGCCTAACTCTGCAGTGGTTTCCCAGGTCTTCTGATGGAGTCCCAAGTCTTGTACATTTGGCCAACATCTTAGAAAGACCCTACTGGAGGAAGTGGGGCCCACAATAGCACCGGGTGCACACTCACACCCACAAGTCATTCTTGAATAGGCGAGTGGTCTTTTGTTATGTCCAAATAGGTCCTTCAAGATGCTAACTGCTCTGGGCAACACTGGTACAGACCTTGTTACCCTACTGACTTGGAAGAACTCTACCTCTGTTCCTCCCCTCCTCCACCCTGGCCGTTCAGCCTCCCACATTCTGCAGCCTACCTCATCCCCTCCTTTTCACAAACAAATGTTGCCTGCTCTAGGACTTTAGAAAACAAAAGGAAAGCTAGACATAGACATAGTAATAATCCCAGAGGCTGAGGCAGCAGTCCTAAGAGTTCCAGGCCAGTAGAGTCACATAGTAAGACCCTGTCTAGAAAAAGAAAAAAAACCAATTGAATTATAAGTTCATGAAAGGCCCCAAAGTACAGAAACAGAAAGGCCTGGAAAAAGGGAAGGGCTAGAGAAAACCAGGAAAGGCCACACCGTCAATTGTGCTGGGATGGTCCTAACACTCTTACACCTATTCCTTTCTATATCTCCACTACTCTCTTCACTGTGAGTGTACTCCTTTGATGTTGGCGACTAATCCCACATCAGTGCAGACATCTGTGAGGTCCTGAGACCCAGTCATCAGTCACAGGTGTCAATCCCACGAGCCCTGCTTATCTGCAACCTTGGTGCAGGGATAGGAGGGAAGAGGGGAGGCTGTGTGCTGTTGCTAAATCAATAAACACAGGTGCCTGGCCCTGTCAGCACCCATTCAGCTGGGGTCATGTCACCAGGATCTCTCCCTCTCTCTCAGTGACAGCTCAGCTCCCCCATACAACTGAGAGAACAGGAAGATACCCGGTGTAGTGGGTACTGAGGTCCACTGCTGGTAGATTTGGGATGTATCAGTGCCCCTCAGTGGGGTGGGAAACAACCATGACAATCTGCCTCAGCTGCCCGAGTTTAGAGAAGATGGAGTTCAGCTGAAAATGGGAGGGAGCCAGCGTGTAAGCAACTCCCCGTGACAGCCTAGTCCATCAAGCTGAAATGGGGAGTCTGAGATTAAGCAGCTGCTAGCTGACAGGTGGCTGGATCCACCCACAGGGAGTCCTGAAGAGAGGTCACCCAGGCATAGGGTGAGCTGCCAGAGTGCCTTGGCCATCCTGATAAAGAGCTCGATCCAGAGGGCTCTTACAAAGAGCTGAACTCCTGTACCTCCTTGGTGACAAGTCCCTGAATTCAAGATTGCCCCATGGAAAGGACCTTATATTGGGTGAAGCACTTTCCTCCAGTCCAGGGTAATTCCTGTGAGCCCCTGACACCCACCACTCCTTGTAGCTAAGAGCAAAGCGGATATATACAGGCAGTGCTCTGTGGCACCTGCAACTGAGCTTCACACATGTTCCTCCCTCCGTGACTACGATGGTTTTGGCTGAAGAGCCTCTCCCCTCCCATCACTGCCGCCAAAGTGCATCTCCCAGCATGCTATTGTTTTTTGTTTGTTTTGTTTATATATCTCCTTTAGGACAGGAATACCGTGTGCTTCTGTTACACCAAACAAAGAGCAAGGAATAAACACAATGTGCTAAATAGGAGGGCCCTGATGACTATGAGTGACTACTCATTATAAGAGTAATCAATCGATTTTATTCCTTGAGCCTCAGTTTCTCAGTTTGTAAGATGGGAGATGGTCATTATTGGCTTTTAAGCATTATTGGCTATTAATAAGCAGTATCTAAAAGATACCCAGTGGGTGCTGGTGAGAGGTTGTTTCCTGTGCCCTTTACCCAACTACAATCGACAAGGATCTGATTATTCAGTAACCAGAGAGAATGTAGAGAGAAAAAGTCAAGGAGGAAGAAGCAATGGATCACTGAGCAGGCGTCCTGGGGAAACCTCCTCCCTTAGTAGTGAAGGGGCATTGGAGATAAATAAGGCCAGAAGCTGTGGCTGTGGTCGTCTGACCTGAACAACTAGGAGTCTGAAATGAGAGGGAGGAAAGTTGAGGGGAAGACCCAAGATCGAACTTAAGCCCTGGCTCTGAGCCTGCATCCTATTTCAGAGCGGCTCAACACTTCAGTCTGTCCTCTGAAACTTAGTGTCTCATCCCAAACATCTCTGCACAACCTCTCCTTGCTGTGTTTATCTCCCCCAGCAACATTCTCCATGGATAAGCAGAAGGACATATCATAAATACCAGGCGTTTCCTCCCTCTCAGTTAGATTTCAAGACAATATATTTATCGCTGGCTCATCATATGGGCCACCATGCATGCTACAGAAAATAGGAAACAGCCTGTATTAACAGGGAACTGCGGAGCCCGACTCTCTTGCATCCTGTCTCCCACAGTCTGGGCCAGGCCGGATACCCCACTGCAAGCCCCCACTTCCGGTGGCCTCCATCCCTTTCCTCAGCAAAATCGTTCCACGCTTTCCTGTACTGGTGAGAGAGGGACCTTTGTCCTGTCTGCATCTGCATGGGGTGAAAGAGGAAGGTGTGGCGGACTGGAGGGTTCCTCCACTCCTGCTGTTCTTGCAGTTTCAGCACCGCCTCCCCAACAGGTCTCTGCGTCACAGAGTCCGTGTTTAGACAGTGGATTTTATGTTAGCTTGTTTTGCATAAAACCCAAATGATTCAAACAGATGCAAATGTGCTGTGAGTTAAAACTTTAAAAGCTAGTAGCATTTGTTTTGAATACTTGACTAAGCTCAAAGCTCATCTCAGTCGGGTCAGTATACTGATTGGGCAGTTTGAAATAGGCCTCAGAAAACAGCCTCACTTTGTCCAGCTAAAACCTCAGTTATGTGACTTATAGAATGGTATAGCCTTGCACTGGTTCATGTTGCTAGCCTTCTTCCCACCTACTAACTCAGCGTACATCCTTTTATTGTTTCTTTCAATTTAATTTATTTTTTTTTCATTTTACATACCAACCCCCAGTTCCCCCTCCTTCCCCTTCTCCTGCCCTCCACCACCTTCCCCTTTCCCACCCCCATCCACTCCTCAGAGAGGGTAAGGTCTTCCTTGGGAAGTCAACAAAGTCTGACATACAAGGTTGAGGCAGGACCAAGCCCCTCCTCCCTGTATCAGCTGAGCAAGGTATCCTGCTACAGGGAATTAGCTCCAAAAAGCCAGTTCATGCACCCAGGATAGGCCCTGGTCACACTGTCAGGGTCCCCCCCAACAGATCAAGCCACATAACTGTCACCCACATTCAGAGGTCCTAGTTCAGTCCCATGCAGGTTCCCCAGCTGTCAGTGCATAGTCCGTGAGCTCCCACTAGCTTGGGTCAGCTATGCTGGAAATCATACTTTAGAAATCATTTTGGTTTCGCAGAAAATTGGGAGCCAGTTTACCACAAGACCCAGCAATAGCACTCTTGAGCATATACTGAAAGAATGCACACTCATACTACATAGACATTTGCTCAATTATGTTCATAGCAGCATTATTCGTAATAGCCAGAACCTGGAAACAACCTAGATGCCCCTCAAACGAAGAATGGGTAAAGAAAATGTGATGCATTTATACCATGGAGTATTACTCAGTGATAAAAAGCAATTACACTTTGAAATTTGCAGGCAAATGGATGGAATTATTATGACTTTAAATAGGCCAAGTGTCGTTCTGGGGCTGTGGGAAATGCAAGAGTGTTGAGTCATCCTTTGCCTTGGAGAAGCATGGGAGGGTGGTAGGAAAGAGGGTTAGGGCTGCCTAAAAGGGTTATTATTGACTTGGAGACCTCACACTGTAGTAGGGCCAGTGGTGGAGCTGGCCTAACACTCATATATATACATGGTGTTCACAGTGTCCTGAATTTTATCACTAAATTTTATCCTGAAGGCTGTGGGGAGTTTCTGATGCCTTTCAAGGAGAATAGCTCTACCAGACCAGACAATGAATAGCTCCTCTAGGCTGTTACAGAAATGAGGGGTGGGAGCAAAGGATATGGCTTTTCTTACTCAGTTGTCTGCTTCAGACAAATGCATGGACTACCTGAAAGAAGTTCAACAGATTATTCTTCATGACTAAATGTATAAAGATGTTTCAGAATAGCAGAGATAAGAGGAAGAATTGGGACCTTTGAAGTCTAGAAAAAGCTTGGAAAGCCCACAATAGGAATCCAAGCAAAAAGTAAGCAAATGATGGCAAAATGATTGACAACATCCTTAGCCATCAAGTTGTGTGAATTCAAGCCACAGTAAGTTAGAGATTCATATATATGACCAGATAAGGAAAACTCTGCACTTTTCTATGCTGCCAGCAGGGAGTAGAGTACAAAGTGGTGCAGCCACTTTGGGGAATATTAGTTCCTGGAATAGCTAAATATAAACAGAGCACTGGCCCTGAATATCACTCCCAAGTATACATGCAAGAGAAATAAAAGCCCAGGTCTACTCAGAAATCCACCCACCAGTGCTCACAGCGTTATTCATAGCAGTTAAAAAGGAAAGATAGGACTGAGCAGATCCTTCTGCCCTTAAATGTGTTTGCTTTACAAACATGAAGACCTGAGTTCAATCCCCAGAACCCATGTGAAAAGCCAGGCATTATGCTGTGTTCTTATAATCCTGGCACTGGGGACGTTGAGACAAGCAAGTCTCTAGGGTTCCCTAGCTTGTCCCATACCCCATCACCCCCAACTCACCTGAGAAATGACAGCCAAGGTTGTCCTCTGGCCTCCACACACACGTACTCCCTCACCCCCCCCCCCCGCTTTAAGTAAAAGCAACCCAGATGTCCATCAGACACTAATAGAGTAGTGAAATGTGACCTACAACTCAGGCAATCAATCCGACTGATACCTTCTGAGCACCCCAACAGCCAAGGTGAGAAGGCAGAAGGGGGAGGAAAGAGCCCATAATAAATAGCAGTGGTTAAGTTGCTCAGGGTATCTGTGGGTCCCCCATCCAAAGTTTCCCATGTTATCTCATTAGGCATTACATATGTTTGTGTGCACATTAACATATAACAATGCGTGCATCGTGCTGCATCCTCCCAGTGAAGGTGGCGCTCTCATAAACTTCAGTTTACAGGTGGGAAAACTGAGTTCTAGAAAGATTACATAATTACATAATTAGCCTGTGGTCTGACAGCCAAGAAGGATGGAGTGGGGACATAAGCCAGGCTGCTGATCGTACACTTATTAACCCCGATGAGGCCATGCTGCCTACCCTGACGGTCAGGGTTGGAGACAGGTACAGGTGGAGGTCATGAGTTGTTACGACCTTGGGAGGAGACCTAGTGGCTGTGGGTATGAGTGAGGGTGAACTGGTTCCGTGAGTGTGGCAATGGCATGCAGAACTGCACATGGATGAAGGAATCTGCAGTTATGACTCAGAGCCTTTGAAGATAGCTTGGCTCATTTACAGCTTGGTGCATTCCAAGGTGTGGAGGAAATGAGGCTGGACAAAGAGTATGGCAGTTGCCTGTGAAGTTTGACAGCCAGGGCAGGTTGCATGTAATCCTCGGTGGTGAAATGTAGACATATTCCATGTCTTGAAATCCTACAAATTTCAGAGAGATGAGCATACCACACATACGTCTCTGGGGGGATTCCTACCACCTACCAGCCAAATGTGTCAAGAAGCATACTCCTGAGGAACAAAACAGTTTGTGTCAGTGGTTTCCAAACTTTCTGTTATAGATAGTGCCTCTCAGCAACACTAAGAATAGCGTTTAATATACAATTGCATGTTTAAGAGTAATTAACCTATTTTCAACATTTCCATTCATCAAGGAGATTTACAATGGGCCATCAGAGCCTCTGGTGTGGAGTACCAGCCTCCTTGGCTGGAGTGCTGTGAGCCCTAAGCCAAGAAATCTCAACCTCACTGGCCAAGTAGCTCCCTGTGTGGTCTCTTCCTGTGAGTTTTGCAGAGTAATAGGATGCCTGCAGGTCCCTCTGAACACATCTCCAGGCCCTGAGGAGTGCATGGGTCCTATGACAGGACTCACCATCCTCATTCTGTCTTTTGTGGTAAGGAGTGATGTGATAGGAAGCAGTGCAGAGCGCACACAGCTCAATAAAGGCAATCCATCAGGTGTAGAGCCTATGCTGCTGGTTCACAATAAGAGTATAATGTGAACCAGTTTTGTGTTCTTAATTTTTCTAATAGCCACTTTTTTTCATTGAAGCTAGGACCTCATTCATGCTAGGAAAGTGCTCTTTACCACCAAGGTGTTTCCACTTCCCTTTTAGCCAAGGGGAGTAGGGAGAAGGGGAGGAAGAGGAAGAGGGGGAGGGGGAGGGGAGGAGGGAAAGGGAGGAGGAGGGGGAGGGGGAGGGAGATTGAGCCAGGCTTGGAGATACACAAATATATCCCCTGCACTTGGGAGGCAGAAGCAGGCAGATATCTGTGAGTTCAAGGCCAGCCTGGTCTACTGCAGTTGGACTTTTTCTGTCCTGCCTGCCAGCTCCCAAACAACTACTTGGAGACTTCTTATTAATTATGAAAGCTTGGCCAGTAGCTTGGGCTTTTTGGGGGTGGGGGGTTGAGACAGAGTTTCTCTGTGTAGTTTTGTAGACCAGGCTGGCTTGAACTCACAGAGATCCACCTGTCTCTGCCTCCCGAGTGCTGGGACTAAAGGCGTGAGCCATCACCGCCCGGCTCTTAGGCTTGTTTTTAACTATTTCTTATAACTTAAATTAACCCATATCTTTTAATTTACATTCTTTCACGTGGCTCAATTACCTTTACTTTGTAAAGCCCATGTTGCTTAATCTGTGTCCCTGACATCTCCTCACAACTCAGACCTTCTTCCCAGCATCTTCTGTGTCTGGAAATCCTGCCTAGCAATTGGCCCTTTGGTTCTTTATTAAACCAAAATAAGTGACGCATCTTCACAGGGTACAAAAAGATTATTCCACAACACCCAACATGGTGAATTTCAGGATTACATAGAGAGATCCTGTCTTAAACAACAAAAACAAATTTAACTTAATTTATTTTTTAAATGTATTATGGGGGGGGGGAGACTGGAGAGATGGCTCAGTGGTGAAGAGCACTTACTGTTCTGTCAGAGGACCTGGGTTCAGCAACCACATGGAGGCTACACGTAGACAATAGTCTGCAACTCCTGTTCCAGGAAATCCAACACCTGTTCTCACTTCCATGACTCCTACAGTGCGCATACCTATACATATGCTCAGGCAAACACACATACACATATTGTAACTAAATATCTAACGAAATTTTTCTTTTTCATTATTTGTATATGTGGAGGGGTGTGTGCATGGGAGTGCAGGTGACCCCCTGGAGCTGGAGTTCTAGGCTGCTCTACACAGGTGCTGGGAATTGAACTCAACTTGGCAAGAGCAGTAGGTATTCTTAACATGCCCTCTACCAATGAGCTACTCCCCACAGCCCTTTTAGCCCATTTTGGAGAGAAAAAAACAAACAAGGAAAATTAATTGTACTTGTATTTTTTACTTAATCCATACATCCAAATAGAATAATTTCATCATTAGTATTCATGTCACAGTTAATGCTGCAATAGTAATGAGACTAAGTTTTTGGAGGTCCATTTTGAACTTACGTGCTCTCCATCTGTTCTGAATAGTTCTACCCAAAGTGCTCAAGAGCCATGTTGACCAGTTGACACAGCTGGTCAGAGGAGGATCTTCAATTGAGGGAAACTTGGGGCCTTCTCCAGACCCCAAGTTTCAGTGTTGGTCCTCTGTAGTAACAGTGGGGGTGTGTGGATGGAGGGACTGGCCTAGAGAAGCTTGGGCTGTGACTCTGCTCACCACAGGCTAATTGATAAACGTGGATAGAAGGGCAGACTTCCACACATTACCATGATGGCCCTTGGGTATCGGGCAGGGATAAGTCCTGGGTGATAGAATGTGCATTGCAGATGCCTGATTCACGGGCAGGATATTATCGTACACAGGATGACACCTGGCTAACTGTAGTACCGTCACCTCATGAGAGCTGGCTCTGCTGAAAGTCCCCATGACCCCACACTAGCTTGTCCCTTTTGGACCCCATGGTTCCCTTTGGAAACTCTAGCTCCCCACACTGCATCAATACTCAGGTTTTTGAACCCCTACTCCAATGCCCACATAACACTTTTTTTTTTTATCCTAAAGTATCTAGTAGTAAGTAATGTTAGTATAAATATCTGTCAATACTTAACCAACTAACCAACCCCTCCCCCAATCAGAGACTGCCATTGCCTTCCGAAGCAGCTGAAGTCCAGACTGCAGGTGTGTGTCACTTCCCTTTCCTTAAGGAAGTAGATCTGGGCTGTTCCCACCTGTCCCCAGCTGCTTCCTACTCGGATAAGAGTCCACTCTCACCTAGATTCAGCTTCCTGTTTGTTGCTAGGGAAACTCACCCATCACTTCCAAATTTGACGTAATCAATCTATCAGTAGTATAGTTTGCTGGGAGCTTTACAGCCCTGACCCTTCTCAGACAGAAGCCTTTTCCTATGTGGCCTTGGAAGTTGTCAGATCCGCCCTCTTCCTACAGGCTTGTAGAAAGTTTGGGGGCCTGGTAGAGGGTGTTTTGATTAGGAGTGACAGTGAAGATGTCTAGAGAAAGCACAAGAGACAAACCACCAATATCTCTGTCCACACTGCCCTTTGGATTCTGGGGAAGCCTGATGTTGTGGTTGATTGGCATTGGTTGTATGAAAGACCTAAAGCAGAAAACAGCCTTATCCTCTGGCCTGTCTGTGGGGGTTGTCCACCCCGTGGTACCTACTGTGCTCTCTGCTACCACCTGTGGCTATACTGATAAAGACCAGAGGGGAAATTTAATCCAGGGGACCCGCAGACTATTTTAAATCCTCAAGGTTATTCTGATGCATTTTAAGTTTTAGGAGCCGGAAAAGGGACTTGCTGACAAGCCTCATGACCTGAGTTCAATCCCCAGGACTCACATAGTGAAAGGAGGGAATTCATTCCCACAAGTGATCCGCTGACCTCCACATAAGAACTCTAGCAATGCATCCTCACATATGCTATAAATAAGTGTAATTTTTAAAAACTGAAGAGATAAAACTCTCCAACTCTGTAAACGTATTCATCTCCTTTTCAAAGAAGACAAAACCTTTGAATGTTGTTTAAGCTTCTAAAAAACTTACGGCACCAGGAGCTGGGGAGATGGTGCAGACCAGGAGTCCTTGGGGAAGAAGCATACAGACCTGAGTTCTGATCCCCAAAGTCCACATAAAAATTTAGGCACTGCAGCACATATGTGTACCTCTGATCTCCACAGGCATGCATAACACCCACACACATGTCCACACACAGCCCATGGCTTCAGATGTTTTTTAATTGTATCTTTAATCATTCTTCCGTTAATCCTGGGCTCTAATGCAACTCGAAATGCTTGGGATCCAACCTTCATCCCTGTGTTTACTTTCCTAAAGATGCACTCATTGGGAAGATGACTGTTTTAAAATAAAAGCTCCAAGCCCTCACCTATTTTCAGGCCCTCTCAGACATGGTGTCCTCCAGGAAGCCTTCTCCGCTTGCTCTAGCAGACACTGGTCATCCCTGTTTTGAACCTCATGCTTCACCTTTCCGTGCTTCAAATTTTAATTCTTTTTTTGTTTCCTATATAAATTTTATCTGAATTATAGTTCTAAATCAAAAAACAAATCTCCCAATTAACAGTTAAGTACTTTATAACTTGGTATAGAGATTGTTTTAAACAGGACATCCATAGCACTGATCACAAAGAAACTTCTTGTTGGTTTCAATATTTCTTATGTTTCCCAAGTGTTAACAATCAATCAAAAGTTTATTATTTATATCATGCCATGATGCACACCTGTGCAGCTGTAGGCCCTTTCCTGAACCAGTTTACTAATGTTCAAACTGCAGATGAGCCCGCTATCTCACTGATGCCTAAGAAATAAATCAGAAATTTCTTCCAAAGCACTGGCTGTAAGAACATACTATGTTTATATACTTCACTAGGTCAGGATATGCAGGATTTTTTACTTGGCATCCTCAAGATCTGATAACCAATAAAAACACTAAGATGGTGATCTATTTTACCTGGCCCTAGAGACTGGCATCCTTGAGCCCTGACAGCAGGCTACAGGTTGGCAGACAGCTGCTGAGGGTTCTGGTACTGCAGGATCAGTCCTGTCACAGTTCTTTCTCCTAGTGAACGGGCAGCTCACATAGCTTCCTCCACCAGTTGACAATTTACAAGAGTAACTAGCTTCCTTTGCATTGGAAGGCTCGGGGCATTCTGGTTCAAACTAGCTACACTTTTACCACCACTTAGTGGTTTTAAGTGGAGTGCCAAATCTTCAACACATTTTTTTTTGCCACTTCATAGTGTTTATTCTCACCTAGATTATTTAATTTTATTGACTGATGATCTGGTACCTTGGCTCCAACTAACTGAAGAAGTGCAAAGTTGACAGGGAGCACATCAATGTCTGTGTTTATGGCAGTTTGGTCAAAAGGACACGCTTTTCGGTGAAGTTTATTCAAGCAGGTCTTGCAAACTGTACGTGAACAGCCTAAACTGATGGGTTTGTGTACATTCTCATCAAATTCATTATAGCAGATTGGACAGGGCAGAAACTCTGTCCATTGAGCTGCCTGCACAGGCATTGTGGAAGCTGATACTCGGTTTACCAGTCTTTTTAACAGATCATTATTTTGTTGTGTAGTGTTTTATAAGCTGCAAATAGACAAAAGTAAGGATTAACAATACATTTATTAGTCATTCTGTTAACTGTTAAAAAATCAACTGCCATTACTGCAGAATCTGAAACATTTCTGAATATAAGCTTTAGATGTCTCTATAAAAATAAACAACAAAACTGTATGTTGATTGTGGACATTTTCTTTATGCTGCAATAAAGCTTGCCTGAAGACCAGAGTGCAGAGATAAACCACTAGTTAGTCATGGAGGCCAGGCAGTGGTCCAAATTTTAATTCTTATGAGTTCTTAGTGGACATTTCTGACCCATCAAAGCCTAAGGCCTGTGCATTGGCTGGTGTGAAGCAAGTACACAACAAATTCTCCTTAAAGAAACTTTGTCAAAACAGGGACTTGTGGCAAACGCATGGATCAGAATTATCAGAACAGCAGCGAATAGAGGAGCATGAAGCAACTGAAACCCTGTCTACAGCCCTCCTTGGGACTGCTCCTCTGAGGGGTGGGGCCGCTTTCGCAACACTCAGGAACTGCTCTAGCGCTACCAGAAGAAGCCACTAGCTCCCTCTGCTGGCTACTTCATGTTTTACACCAAGATTCTGCAGGTAACCCGGAAAAAGTCTTCCACCTCCATGGTGGAAGCCTTAAAGAGCCCCTGAAGAACCCTGTAGCCTGCAGAAAACTTTGAGTGCCACAGCTACCACTGATACTTAGTGGTTATACAGTCTGTCTCCCACAGACTACACGGCTTTGATACAAACCTGTGGTCACCCCAGAAAGAAGAGGCCAACACTGCAGTAACTTACCCAGCTACCCACCCCATTAGTCTCCACCCTCTTTGCACTCCTGGCTACAGTCTTATGGTCTCAACCCACTGTGGACTTTTGGGGTAGAGATACCTCCTGTCTCATTTGAGACTTGGGGCAAAAGAGGGATTTAAAACAACGTGAAAGACTGTGTGCTGACAGGTTTCATGTCAATTTGATGCGAACTAGAGTCATCTGAGGGAAGGAATCCTTAATTGAGAAATTGTCTCCATCTGGCTGTAGGCAAGCCTGTAGGGCATTTTTTAAATTAGTGATTAATGGGCGGGGGGAGGACCCGCCCGTGGACAGGTGGTCCTTGGTGTTCTATAAGAGAGCAGGTTGAGCAAGCCAGTAAGCAGCGTTTCTCCGAGGCCTCTGCATCAGCTTCTACCTCCCGGTTCCTGCCGTTTGAGTGCCTGTTCTGGCTTCCTCTCCGCCTAAGTTGCTTTGATCCTGGTCACCTAAGACGGATGGCAAATGGCAGAGGATGAGCAAGAGGTACAGATCTCCCAAAGAGAAGCAAAAGACTGCTCTCAAGAGATGGGGAGGAAAAGGTAAGTGAAAAGGCCGGTTCACCCAGGAGCTTGGGTTCACATATGGGATTTGGCCTTTGCAGACCTGGGCCTCTGCGAACCTCATCCCTCTTAGAGGGACCCCCTTTGTATTGCCGGTGCTCTGGTCCCTGGGGGGTGGGGGGCAACCCTTGTGAACAGCCTTTGTTCTTCGGGGCCATCTCCCTGGTGCGTGAGTCCTGAGGCCTAGTAACAGTCCTTTTGGTGAGTGGTTCCAAGGCTTGTAGGACAGCTAGCGAGCTTCCCGAGAGACTCCAGGGGGAGCGGTCAGCCAGAGGGTCCCCAGTCCCAGGACCCACACTTTCTCCCTTATCTTGTGAAAATCCTCTCAATGCCGTTTTATTGCTGGTGATGGTGAGGGTCTCAGACTAGCCTGAAATTCCCTAGGTACTCAAGATGATCTTGAACCCCTGCCTGTAACTCTCAATGCTCGGAGGAGGAGTATGCCACCAGCTGGCTTCAAATTGGCTTTACTTTTCTTTAGACTTTTGTTTTATATTGTGTTTTTTTTGGTTTTGGGTTGTTTGTTTCAAAATAAGTTTTCTCTGTGTAGCCCTGGCTGTCCTGGAACTCACTCTGTAGATCAGGCCAGCCTCCAACTCAGAGATACACCTGCCCCTGCCTCCCAAGTGCTGAAATTGAAGGCATGCACTACCACTACCCAACTCCATCTTTGCTTTTTAAAAGAAGTTACCTAGTTTTATGTATGAGTGTTCTGCCTGCATGCATAAATGTGTACCATACTTATGCAGTGCCTGTGGAGGTCAGAGTGGGTATTGGCTCCCCTCCAATTAGAATTCTAGACAGTCATGAGCTGCCCTGTGGATGCTAAGAACTGAACCTGGCTCTGGAAGAGCAGCCAGTGCTCTTACCTCCTGAGTCATCTCTCCAGACCCTGCCTTTACTTTTTATTGGGCCACCTAGAAACTCTGGGGACATGGAAAAGCTTAGACACAGAAACTGAAAACATTTGGGCCAAGGGTGGGAGACTGATTTTTTTTTCACTGTTTAACAAATTGTTCTATTTACATGTTCTATAAGATGCCATGTTAAAATTACACAGATCTAATGTTTAAAATTAAAAGATAAAGAATAGACAAAATATACTTTATAAACTATACCTCCACAGCAACATATAAAGGAACTGTCCTATGTGATGGCTGGCTTATTAACTTGACACAGCCTGGAATCACTTAGGAAGTGTCTCAGTGAGGATTTGTCTACTGTGAGTTGGCCTATGAGGATGTCTGTGAGGGATTGTCTGAATTAACTGATGTCGGAAGACCCAGGCCAGTGTGGATGGCACCATTCCCTAGGCATGGAGTCCTGAACTGTGTAAGAGTCAAGAAATGGATGTGAGCACGAGCAAACAAGTGAGCATATATGATGTATGCATTCTTTCTCTCTGCTCTTGACTATGGGTGTGATGTGAGTGGCTGTTTGGAATTCCTGGCTTGACTTCCCCACAATAAAGGATTATAACCTGGAATTGTAAGCTGAAACAAACCCATTCTCTAAGTTTCTTTTTATCAGGGTATTCCATGAAAGCAACAGGAATAAGAGGACACCCTGAAAAAGAAAAGCTAGTCCTCAAACCTGAGGGGCAGAGGGAAACGGAGCCTGGCATGTGTGTGTATGTGTGCTGGGTCTGTGCACATGGGGAAGGCCTTTTGAAGAACAATCTGACATCTGAGTCATATTTGTGATTGAGACTGTCCTTATCCCTCATTTGTGTGCAGTATCCCTTTAAGTATCTTCTGCAGTGCTGGCTTTGGTCATGAACTGCCTTGGTTTGTCTAGAACTGTTATGATTTCTCCATTTTTTTTTAAAAGATAGCTTTGCTGGGTATAGTAATCATGATTGATTGGCAGTTATTTCCTTTTCAGGGTTTGAAATATATCAATGCATGATTTCCTGGCTTTACAAGTTTTGCTAGTGAAAGATCTGGTGTTGCTTGGGGGTTCTGCCTCTTGAAGGTAAGTTAGCATTTTTCTCTTGTAGCCTTTTGGCTCATTGTGGTTTAGACGTCTTGACTATAATATATCATGGAAAAGTTCCCTGAGGTCTACCTGGGGTTCTAAGTGTTTGTTTGAATGTTTACTTCTCTGGAATTGGAGGTTTTCTGCTATAGTTTCCTCATCACCTGTGCCTTTGGTGTTTATCTCAATGTATATCACTTTTTGGGGTGTGGTCTCTTGATCATATACAGAATTTTTTAACTTTTGTTTCAGAAAACTGTTTTCATTGACCCTGTGTGCTTTTAAATTTTTCCACTCATTTGTGTACAAGTATATGTTCATTGTGTAGCTACATGCATGTTGGCCTGTGTGTGTAAGTCAGAACAACTTGTAGGAATTCTCTCATACCATGTGGGTCCTATGGATCAAACAGGTCATCAGGTTTGGTAGCAAGTGACTTTACCTGTTGAGCCATTTTTCTGGTTCTTTGTGTTGCTCCCCACATTTTCTGTTTGGTCACTTCTTCCCTGATCTTCATTATTCCATTCCTTCTGCTTTGGGATTTGTTTTGAGTGGCATCATTAGGCTGCTATTCCCATGCTCTAATTTAGGCACCATGGATATAAACTTTCTCTTACTACTGTGTTACTTACTCAGAAATTTTGCTACACCATATTTTCATTTTCATTTGTTTCAAGAAAATTCAAACTTTTTTGTTTCTTCATTGACCCAATGGTAATTCAGGAGTATATTTAATTTCCCTGTACTTTGGAATTTCTGATTTTTCTAGTTTTATTCCACTGTGTTTATAGAAATAGGCCTGGTATGACTTTGTCCTTTTTTGAATTTGAGAGTTGGGTTGTAGCCTGAGACTATTTCTTGGACTGAGGTAAAGAATGTAAATCCTGGGGCTGGAGAGCTGACTCAGTGGTTAAGAATACTTGATATTGCAGAGAACTGGGGTTTAGCTCCCAGCATCCACCCCAAGCAGCTCACAAGCAATTCTAAATGCAGCTCCAGGGGATCCTAGGCCCTCTTTTGGCCTCTGCTGGCACTGAACTAATGTGCCCATTCAAACACACACCCATACCCACAGATCAATACATTTACAAAGCTCTTGGTTGAATTGTTTGAAAATCACTATCCCATCCCATCCATTTGTTCTATAACCTAGTCTATTTATTTGGCCTGATGATCTCTATTGATAGAAGTAGGGTGTTGAAGTACATAATATTGTATTTTTCTTCCCAGATCTAATAACGTTTGCTGTATATAATTCGCACTTCAGAATTACATGCATATATCTTCGAGATTCCCCCTTGTCAAATTGATCTTTTTGTTACATAGTGGCCGCCTTTATCTTATCAAATTTTTTATTTAATGCTATTTTAATATTTAATAGCAATAAGAGGTAGCATTATAGCAGTAAATACTTAAACACTAAAATACTTGATTACATCTTCCTATGATACTATGTGGCCATTGGAGGGGGGGGGGAAGGCCAGAGAGGGGAATTGAATGTACCAAGAGGACACTAGTATGAGTGAACTCCTGGCAACATCCAGGAAACTTAAACATCCATCATCACAACCAAGGAGCACACCAACCTGGCCCAGTGGCTTCTCTATATAGTGATGGATTGATTACTGGGCATGTGGTGAGGAGACGGTAATGATTACCCTCTTTCACACACTCAAAGAAATGCACCCTCAGATTCAACTTTTTGTCTCTCTTTAACCAGGAATCCGTACAGACTCCTACAGCCCAGTCCCAAGAGTCCTCCAAATCCAGTTCCCGGTAATATTTCCCTGAGAAGAAGCTCTGTGAGCCACAGGTCGTCACATAGCATCCAACAGGATACCCAGATGGATCCTGATGAGGTCCAAAGCTGACTTCTCATGACATTACATCTTGTAATGGAGCTTGACTATATTCAAACAAAATGTGTGCTTGAAAGGACTGGAAACTTTCAGTCAGTCCATTGATGGGTAAGGCCTGGAGTTCTGATTTCAGAGCCTGGGGCATGCTCAGCTGCATTGACTCATGCATTTGGAACATGTCGTCCAAACCCTGGAGAAGTGCCAAGTATGGTTTCTGGGACATTGCCATCAGCTGCTGATACATTTCTTCATTGCTCTCTAGGAGCATCATGGCTTCACTTTCCCTGAGTGTATCTACAACACATTGGCCTTCATTTTCCATATACTCCATACATTGCTCTTCCTCTTCACTGGGGACTGGATACCATGTCCTGGATACTCTGTCCTGATCATTTCTTCCTGCTGAGTCAAGTGTTCTGTCAACTGAGTTGCCATTCTCCTCTCGGCCTCGAGATTCTCCTGATTTTCTTGGCTATTCCCCAAAAAGATGCCATTTGTTTTAGAAGTCTCTCCACTTGGCCCTCAGCAGCTGCTTCAATGGGACAGTTTGTGTGAGCGTTGTGCTCGGGGGAGTCGGAGCACAGTTGACAGAGGTAGACACAGAAGGTCGTCCTCATCTCCTTGTGGGTCACACACTTATGTTCCTTGGAGCTCAGGGATTTCATGAGGCTGGCTTGTCTGGCAATGGACACCAGCTTCTTCAGAACAATGGTTCTGAAGTCCTTCTGTCAGGATGGTTCCCTACACGTAGGGCAATGGGCAGGAAGTTGGCTTTCACGAGAAATGGAGGCAGGCCCTACAGAAGCTGTGGCCACAGCTTATGGTGACTGGGTCTGTGAAGTAGCTCTCACAGATGAAGCAGGTGAGTTTGTAAGACTCCCGGAAAGCTCAGGCCTCCAGGATCTCAGCCCAGGATCACGTTTACCCCCAATCACCAGGTAGAGTCGAAAGCTTGATGTAAACTGCATGAGGCTTTATTGTTTAATGAGCTAACCCCGTGTTAGCTTGGGTCTTTCAACTGGTTGCAGCCGCCAACCACCCCAGACCTCTAGTTCGAAGAGAGGGGGAAAAAAGTCAAAGGGTCACTGTGCTCTCTGGCAGTCTCTTGTGGCGGTGGCCAAGTGGCCAAAACCTAACAGTGCAAGGGGTGACTGAAGTGCAGGCAGATTGGAAGGGCATGGAAGCTCCTACCATAGGAATGACCTGAACGGTCTCGGTCTTCTCCTGCCTGTGATGCTGGTGGGTGAGCAGAGTGGACTCTAGAGCTTGACTCGGATCTAGTCCTAAGTGTCTACATCCTGCCCTGTGCCTTTGGCAAGGTTGTGTGCCTGTCTAGGTCATCTCACTTTTCCCATCAGGACACACTCCAGGATGGTTGTGAGTAGGTACAGAATGGCAGGGTAAGCATGGCATACACCAGTCCTTGCACAGCACAGACTTGGGACGCTGAGCAGAGGGCTTAGCAAAGCAAAAAGAAAGGCACTCATCATGACGTAACCATAACAAATGACTGTACCGAACATCTACCTTCACCACTTTTTTTTTTCTGCTTTAAAGCTTTATTTACCACATCCTAAGAATGTACTCTGGAAATGCAGCGAAATCTAAAGCTTTTCAAATACCAAGCTAAACACTCTGGGTGTGATGAGATTGTTACTAAAACAAAACCCCCAAACCAGAAACCATGATAGTACATGGCAATACCCTTAACCCTTAATGCCAGGGAAATACAGCAGAGATTTTTACTTTTTGAAATTGTGCTTTCCAGCATCACCTTTAAAAATAATGCTTTATGTAGCATTTCAAAGCACTACAGTTTGTATCTTTAAATATTGAATATAATTTTAAAAATAGTACCCTAGATGCTTGGATGTGCTTTTTTTAAAATATATATGTATATTTATATAGCTGATACCTTTTGAAAGGTTCTACAAAATAGAAATCTCTGGAGTGCAGAAGTTAAGAAAATAACCTTCATACTGAAAATATATCCTTAAAAAACAAAACCAAACCTCTGTACAAATGCAGTAGAGCGTACAAATTTTAAAAGATGGTATTAAGGCGTGAGGCGTTGCAAGTCTCTTAGCAATGTATAAACGCGGGCCTGCTAAGTTAAAGTCTTTAAAAAAGAGTGAAAACTTCATGGATATAAAATATTTCAGTGTGATATTTGCTAACATTCTTCACTTGCAGATTTTGCACGTGTGCTAATCTGACACGTTCTTTCTTCATAAATAGTAAAGTGTTCCTTCAGCAGTGTTTTGCTTGCCTTGGCTCTAGTCCCTGGTCTCAGTAAGTCTGGTAGACGTCGTGGATGGGCACCTGGAGAGTAGCGGGGAAGGCCTGAGGTATGTAGCTGGTGTAGCCCCCGTACACGGCTGCAGTGTTCTTCTGTAGTGTGGCGATCGTGGCAGTGGAAGGAGCAGCAAAGGGAACGTAGCTGGCCCCATAGATGCCGGCGGTGGGAATTCTCTGAACATTTGGTGCCACGGTATACTCAGGCGTTATTGGACGGCCCTGGAACGGTGGCGGTGTGGATACCGCAGGAATAACAGCAGCATGGGCAGCGGCGGCGGCAGCAGCAGTGGCGGGGTCAGGTTGCACCGCAATGGGGCTGATCATGTGTTCCATTGTGTGGATCTTGCCATCTGCAATTTTAGGGGCTGGGGATGCCTGGAACATGGAGTATTGGGGACCGATGGCAGGGATGGCCACTGCGCCAGGTTTAATGGCAACTGGATTGACAGTAGAGATTTCCAAATTTGGCACAAGTTCATATCCTTTTTCTTGCTGTTTGCCTTTGCCTTCATGATATCAGCTATATATACCACGACCAGCAGAATATCCTCCAAGGTAGGAACCCCTGGGCCCTGGGGTTCTGTTTCCAGCTGCACCTCGCCCTCGGCTTATGCTGCCTGTTTTCACGAAGTAGTCCCTGTTGGGCCCGATGAGCGCGTTGTAGGGGTAACCATAGTAGGCCAACGTGTAGGGGTCACAGGAGTACACGTAGCTGGGCTGTTGGGCTACCACCTCTGCTGAGGCACCACCACCCTTGGCAGCCTTCTGGTAGCGGGAGTACTGCTCCTTGTCCACAGGCTTGGCCAGCGTGACTTCCAAGCAGGAGCCCTCCAGCTCTGTGCCACTGAGGTTGTTCATGGCATGTACGGCGTCCTCACGGCTAGTGAAGTGCACGAAGGCATAGTCGCGGATCTTCTTGACCCGTTCCACGCAGCCTGGGTTGAACTGGCCAAAGCTCCTCTTGATGGTCTCCTTGGTGGTCTCGATCATGAGGTTGCGCACGTAGAGGATCTTCACTGTCTGCATCACATCCTCATCTACATCGATCTCGGGCTCGGCCCAATCCACAGCGATCTGGTGGCCCCACAGTTGGATGCGACCCGGCACGAGCTTGCGGCGCGCCATTGCTGCAGCGCGATGGCTCTCATACTCCACGAAGGTGAAGCCTCGGTTTTTCATCTTGTCTGCGGCACTGGCATAAACGATCACATTGAGCACGCCCTCGGTGACCTTGGCGATCTCCTCCAGGATCTCCCCGCGCTTCTTCATCTTCGGGATACCACCGATGAAGAGGCGGCAGTTGTCCACGCTGCAGCACACACCCAGCAGGCGGCCTGGGCGGATCTCATAGTTGTTGAGCTCACGAATAGCTCAGCTCGCTTGGCCTCGTGCTTGTGGCAGTACATGACGAAGGCATAGCCGCGGTTCATGCCATCGAAATCCATCATGAGGCGCAGCTCATAGATACGGCCTACCGTCTCAAATACAGGCACCAGCTCATCTTCATACACATCACGCGGGATCTTGCCCACGAAGACCTCGCAGCCTCGCTGGGGATGCGGGCCCTCCCAGCCAGGAGGGGGCCCACCATACTTGGCGCTGCCCGTTCTCCTGCACCATGCTATAGCCAGTGCGCTCCATCAGTGCCAACAATGCAGCCTCATTGGGCGCACCTGCCACGCCCTCTGGCACCTTGGAGGAGGACCCCACTGTTGGATCGCTATTCATTGCTGTGGTGGTATCTTCTGCGGTCATACTGTCAAAGGCATCCACGGCTGGAGGAAACTAGTTCACCAGTTCAATTGGTCCTTGTTCTCCAAAGGAAGACAGAACAAGAAAAGGAAGGCAGATTCAGGCAGCTTGCTTAGGATTTCTCTGTTCAATTCTTGAAGTGTCCCAAACTTCCGTGAGCTGGAGGAATGGCTGAGTGAGGCTGAGTGACCAAGGGCACAGCATCCTTCTAATTTAACACCTGAGCTCGACCTCAGACTGAAAGGGCTGATCCTGTCTCCATGAGCTCTCATCAATCCTCAGACTGTAATCTCTCCTCAGTGTGGCTCTACCTTCACCACTTTTTACCACTTTTTACTTACTTTGTAAGTAAGCTTCCAGGGGCCCCAGACTGCTTGTGTAGCACTGACACCTGCCCCCTGCTGGCAAGTTCTATAGGTGCACTAGCTGCTGTTTCCAAGTGCACCTAGCAGCAAAACACACTGATGGGGAATGTACTTCTTTGTATGTTTATCTTACTGATTGTTGAATAAAATACTGTTTGGTCAATGGCAAGCAAGGACTAGGAGTCAAAGAGAATTCAGGGAAATGCAGCAGAGAAGTGATCCAGGCAGGAAGTGACATGGCAAGGAGACTCATATCTAAGCAAGGAAACGGGAAGTATGCCCTCTTTTCCCCTCAGCTCCTGCTCCAGCGGCACAATGTGAGCCACAAAAGGAGGGACGCCAATAAGGCATCCGATAAGATAAGTCTTATAAAATAGATCTATGATAATTAAGACTGAGCTAACAGATGAGAAATCTAGTCATTGGCCAAGCAGCTTTAAACCTAATACAAGTTTCTGTGTATTCATTTGGGCCTAACTCGGGCGGGAGGCTGGTGTAAAGCTCACACATGGCAGTGGGGCTCAGGTGGCTTTTGGCGGAAAGATTTATCGTAACACACAACTTGCCCAAGATCAAGTTTCTTGACTTTCCAAGGTCTCTACCATCCTACTAAAAGAGCTATTTATTCAGCAAAGCTCTAGGCATCCTGGCAAGTTGATGACCATCTGTGGTGAGACCAAGCAGAGTCTGCCTGAGAGAAACTTGTGCCCTTCCTGCAGACAGTAGCTGTTGAGTTGAATGACTTTCAGAACATGTTCTTCCACTTTCTAAATCCAGAAGGATATGTTTGTATGTTTGCACTCTCCCTCTCTCTCTCCCCCTCCCCGTTGTTGCTTGATGACTTGGTTCAGGTTCTGAGTCTACAAACAGGAAAGTTAGTGGAGACTTTAGTGTGGTTTAGCTGGCCTGAGAACCAGGGGCCAGGTGTGTTGCCTCTTCTGGAAGGCCAGGCATTTCTGGATTGGGAACCCTTAAGCTCCTAAAAACTTGCTATTAAGTTGGATTTTTTTGTTTTGTTTTAATTAGAGAAAATTCTAATGAGTTGTCCGAGACTGGATTACTGGTAATACAAGGTCAAAGGTGGAATGTCAAGAATGTGGAAGGAAGGCAGGGCAGTCAGGGAGGACTTATCCCCTTCACTCTGGGATTCCTGAACCTTCCCTCCCAACATCTCAGAACAGGAGCCACATGGAATCCTAGTCCCACCCAGGGGATACTGCTGAGAGGAGACAAAGATTTCTATCCATCCTGAAAGTTAGATGCTGGCAGGAAGACTTTATTTACAAATTATAAACTATGCCTCAATGTCTGCCTAACAATGAGATATAATTTAAAGGCTTTGGGAGCTTGTAAAATGCAAACACCTCACATTTGGGTTGCTCCTGCTTTGACTGAGGGGAAGCAGTGCCTGCAGACTAGCTAAGACGTTTACATACGTGGGGGACAGACACCAGGACCAGCTGTGTAAAAGGCTCAATGAAGGGTAGCTACGGAGTGCAGGCAGCATTGGGAAACTCGGGAGGGACACTGAGAAACCCAGAGAGCCATGGCTACCTTTAGGAAATGAGGTTCAATGGACACGTGGGTCACCACAGGCCTAGGGAGCACACCCAAGACCGCTGCAGCCAGAGAAATAACCAATCAGGAAGTTAGTGTCTAGACCGCAGCTCCCTGAAGTCAGGGTGCGGGACAGAGTTAACAGGGTGACCTGTGTGAATCCCTTCTAGGGAGAAGTGGCGCTAGCCCCATGTGAAATGGAGACCGTGGGTGGCCTGTGAGGGCAAGAGGGGACCATACAAACGGTGGCTGCAGGGAAGCCAGCCACCATCAGGGAAGGGAGTCGGATTCTTAATTGAGAAGCTGGAACAATTTCCCTTTGTGATTTTTCTGGCACGAACCATTTGGAGATCTCAGAGCATCATGGTCCTCCATGGCTAATGTTTCACCAACATTCACTGCTGACCACGCCATGCTATCTCACAAAGTGGCTATGGGGTTGGACAACCACTGCAGTTCCCATTTTATATTGGTAGTTTTTCTGGCTTGTAACTAGCTAATTTGGCTCAAATGACAAGACCCCAGATCCACCTGTCTCCATTGTCCCAGGGGTTATAGGTGTGTGCTGCTACACTTGCTTTTTTTTATGTGGGTTCTGGGGATCGAACTCAGGTCCTCATGCTTGCACAGCAAGTAAGGCAGCCATCCAACCGTCCAAACTCCCCAGGAATCAAGCGATAGAAAATAATACAGGAGCCAAGATTCCTGTCAGGTGATAGTTTATTGAAAGGAAATCTTACTTTATCCAGGAAGTCACTTGCATGGAGGTAGCTGTGATAAAAATGTCTCTTCTCCATAACAACGCATAGTATCCAAATCCTACCGAAAAAAGCCCCACAGACATCCAATTGTCATGGTAGAACGACACTCTGAAGCAGGAAAACAAATTATAAAAGCCATACAGTGATTGTCATCTCAGCGTTGTATTTGGCAACATGTGTTTACACAAAATATTTTTAAGCTAGCTAAAGAAAAATACTCTTGAGCAGGATTAGTTCTTAAAGCAATAAGCAGAAAAACATGTATACATAAGAAACAGAGGAATGGGTCACAGGGCCAGATTGAGTAGGACCTGGAACCCTATTCCTCACCTTGTCCCAGCATTTATCTGCCAAGACCAAAGGGAAGAGAGGAGCTTGGTCCTTGAAAACATCTCTCTAAATCTCAGTCTAGTGTCATGCGGCCAGCCATACTGCACAAACCTCACCTGCTGCCTACTCCATTACCACGCAAGAGAATATGCACCTCGTCCTATGTGGCCTCCCTTTTTGAGGGGGGTGTCTCTAAGTTTTCCCAGTAGTGGCCTCTGTTTTTCGGGGGCTCTTATCCTTCATGTAGCTAGCCCCATGGCTACCAGAAAGAACTGTCTGAAATAAGAGCCGGCTGATTTTGTCAAACCCCAGAAAACCCCTTCAACATCTTGATTTTTCTCTCCCGAATCTCTGGAGTGAACAGACTGTGGCATTTCTAGGATTATTGCAAGTATCTAATGAAGGCATGAGGAAATCCCAGGAGCCATAGAATTCCTGTGAGTTCTGGGGGGCCATCCAACCAACTGCAGGCTATCAAGTTCCCAAGAGGACAGTGGGCTCAAAGGCTGGGGATAAGAGGGTTCAGCCTGCAAGTCAAACTTAGCCACTCTCCTAGATTACAGGAGGCCAGAGGTGGTTTGTTTTTTGAGACAGGGTCTCCTAGATCCCAAACTGGTCTGGAACTGAATGTGTATCCAAGGACCTTGAACTCTTGATTCTCCAGCCGCCACTTCCTGAGTGTTGGGATGTGGCACCATACCTTGTTGCTAGAGCTGGGGCTTAAAGATGGGGCTTTGTGCATGATAGTCCAGCACTGTTCTAGCTGAGCTACATCTCCAGTCTGACAGACATTTTTACTTCTAGTCATTGTGTTTCCAGTGCCACAGTCTGTGCCCCACACACTTTGATGGACAGTACACATTTGTAAAATGGAGGAATGGCTGAAAGGAGAAACCTCTCTATACCCAATGAGGAAACAGAGGCAAGGGCCATGCCCAGGGAGACAGTGACCATCATGAGGTATAATAGGGCTTGGTTCACTGGTAGCAAATGTTCACGCTTCAGCTCCCTTCACTTTAAATCTGGCTAGGTGAACTTTGTGACCTGCACTGGGCAGCTCTTGACAACCTGGTCCCCAAGAGTCCCCTTATCAGGAAGTTTTGGGACCCTGCTTCAGCATCCTGTCACCTCTGCCTTACATAGCCAACTTACAAGGTCCTTTCACTGCTCGATGACATTGGTAGGCCAGGAGATGTGCAGGGATGCCTAGCATCCTCCCCAAGGCTGCCCTGGCATCATGCACTTGCTCTAGGATTCATGTCACCTCATTCCCAGAAATGACCTTCAGCTGGCAAGCACCCCCGATTCTTTTCTTATTCCCATCATTCCAAGCTCCAGCTCAACACTACCCCTCCCCTTCTTGCACATTCGCTAACTTTCAGGAACGTCTCCGTATTCCTGACGCCAGTTCCACCCCACATCTCCCTTATGCTTTCCCTGTGAACTTACTGGATGCCTCCCACCTCATCTTCGCATCTAAGTCCCCGTATCATAGCGCCCCCCTACTCCTCCAATTTTGGCCAGCTATGGAGAAAAAGGACCAATGAGACACACCAACAGGACCCTAGTCCTTTGAGAAGCACAGCACTTGCTAAAAAAATCCCATCTGCATCACTATTCTACCTGCTTGAAAGAAATTGGGGAATGGGAAGTGCTCTTAGCATGGTTTAGATAAAATAAGCAACCAAGACTTATTTTTACCACAGACTCAGCCCTAGGTAAAATCCCCTCCCCACCAACAATGAGCGGATTCCCAGTGCTAACTTTCCACTGTGTGACCACCTCTGATTTCCAGAGTAGCCTTCACTCTTCCCCCTTTGGCCTCTGCTTTTTAATACTTGAGATCTGGTAGCTTCATATTTTAAAAGATAATCCACGTCGATGTGTGAACTTTACAAAGATGCCACGCTCCAAAGGCTCTGGGACATCCTAAAGCAGGACAGCAGCAGTCCTTGAGAAGGTCTGATTTAAAATATGTACAGTCTATACATCCCATCCCTACATGTGGCTGTCTCATTACAGCTGGCATATTGGAACCTTGCTGGGAGAGGAGAAGGGGTGATGGCGGACAATGGTACACAACAGGGCTTGTCTTAGCTGCATTTTCCAAAATGTCCCCCTTAGGTCATTTTCAACGTCAATAGCTCCCTATCTACGATCCAAGGTCATTGAGCCACATGGAGGCCCTGGGGAGGATGTGAAGTGGAAACTGTGTGTGTCACTCCACTCACAAGCCCCCTGTTGGCACCTCCTGCTCGGGATGGCTTCAGAGTCCTCTGGGATCAATAGGCCTGGAAGCGGACTCAGATCTGGCTGGTGAGGGTGCTGTCTTTGGGAAAGGAATAGCTCAGTGGTGCTTCGTAGAGGCTTCCCCCATCACTGCTGAGGTCGTCGTCGTCTGAGTCATCCAGTACTTTACTAGGCAGCGTCTTAAGTCTGCAGAAACACAAAGGAGAGGTTTCTGGACCCTGACTACGGCTGGTCTCTGATTTGGAGATGGGAGAGAGGGTTGTCGGACTCCTGACCTCCACTCCATGCATATTCATGAATTTGCCTGCACCAAGTGTTTTTCTTAGCAACAGGTGCAAACTGTCTATTACTCCTGATCTCTGTCTGGGGCGAGCCACAGACAGTATGACCGATTTCTCCTATTGCCTAACTCCAAGAAGGCTGGGCAGGGTGCTTCTTATTCACTACGAGTCTCATACATTGTTGATTTCTTTGGCAGGCTCTTATGTAGCCCATCTTGGCCTCAAGCTAAGTATACAGCCAAGGATGGCCTTGAGGTTTGGATCCTCTTGTCTCTGCCTCTTAAGTGTTGAGGTCACGGGCTTGTGTCAGCACACCTACTTTATATGGGCTGCTAGGGTTGGAACCCAGGGCCTTCTGCATGGGAGATAAGCACTCCACCAACTGATCAACATCCTCATACAATAATGTTTTAATATCTTAACATCTCTTGCCCACGGAGTCCTTACCGCTGACCTTGGGGTCAGTTCTAGTCCACGGTAGGATTCTCAGTGAGCTGGAGCCATCTGTCAGCTGTGAGGCACTACCTGGCTTGGCAGCACAGAACCCCAGGCACAGGCAGCCTACCCCAAAGGCTGGCATTCTGGGTGAGCATGAACTTGTGCTCACCTTTCACCACAGTATCTCCGACCCTGGTCCTGGAAAAACAGTCCTCTAGCCTCATCCTTAGTTTTCCTCAGAGTGGCTTGGCAGTCAGACAGGAGATGCCCCTCCATGGTGGGGGTACCCTGACCTGCTCTGTGCCTTGGGTTCTGCTAAACGCTGGTGTGAAGATGGCTTATGTGAGACCTTATTGAACATGAGGATGACTCAAATAGACGCAGCCACTTTTGCCTCAAGGATGGGATGACCCCAGAGGGCAACAGTGGAAAATTGGCTTGAGGCCATAGGAGGAAGAGTATTCTGAAATGACTCTAACAAGTGTCACGGGATGCTACGGACTTCATTGGGCCGCCACCTTTACCCACCTTAAGCCCTTCTTCATAGAGTTGAGCTGCCCCTGAAGCTGCTCATTTACTCCAATCTGATCCTCCAGCTCCCTCTGGAGCTTCTTCTTTGAGCTCTCCAGTCTGTCGATCTCCTCTTCAGCCTCCTCCACCTGGCGCTTCATGGCTTTCAGGCGCAAGCTCAGCTGTGTGAGGAAAGATGGAAGTTGAGTGTTGGCTGAAGGACCAGCTGAGCTGGAAAAGCCACAGCAGGAGATGCCAGGGACCCAGCCACTTCCCCAGGCACCCCGCCTCACAGAAAAAGTGGGAGCACCCTGTGGGATGAGTGGAGCAGGGAACTAGGCATACTCACTCCACTTGTCTCAACCAGGGACACAGAGAGGAGGCAGAGGCGCTCTCACCTGGTCTTTCTGGTCAGTCAGTGACAGATGCTCGTCATCCACCTGCATCACCAGCTCCTTCACCTTCCTCTCCAGCCTTCGGTTGTTGAGCTGTAGGTTGGCCCGATCCCTGCGAGTAGAGAAAGCAGAACAGCACACGATCTCTTATTCTTGGCCCCACAGGAAGCCCAGGCTGGAAGGAGATGATGGGACTCCCCAGCCACGGGTGCCTGGTCATCCCAGGGTTGGAGAAAAACAACTATACAGCAAGAAAGGGCTGCTGGTGTCACAGGAGGAGAGATCGGGCCCCAAGGACTCTCCCAAGATTGCAGGGCTAGAA
The DNA here is from genome assembly GCF_003668045.3 of Cricetulus griseus. Taxonomy (NCBI): domain Eukaryota; kingdom Metazoa; phylum Chordata; class Mammalia; order Rodentia; family Cricetidae; genus Cricetulus; species Cricetulus griseus. The sequence goes on from NC_048597.1 coordinate 183,144,542, forward strand.
CTCTGAAGTGTCCTAAATTCTTCCACTGATGAGCTTAACTTTTGAAGCAAAGAACCACAGAGTACCAGTAGTTAGGGTCTGTGCCAGCCATACCTAGAAATCTTACTGAAACTATGTACATATACACCAGGAACCTTCAAGGAAGGTTGGAGGGCTGGTCAAGTTTACTGCAGTGCTGATCCTTAGGCTGGAACTATGTGGTTATCTCCAAAAGCATTTTGTTGGGAAGGGGTCCACATCTTCCCTATTCACCGGGGATACATTCCTGATATGTAGTTGGCAACTTCTGTTTGAATGTACCTGCCATCAGGGCCACAGCAGCCCCCTGAGTCCAATCAGGCTCAAACTCAACTGCTTACAATGCATCCTGCTTTGTTTAATAGAATGCAGACAGACAGTAGCCAGCTGCAATCCACTCCAGTTTCAATCCAGGCACCGTGCACAAGCAGGCTACCTTTATCACTTCCCTGTTTTCATCTAAGAAAGGGAATGACTGCAAGGCTGAGCTTGGCTCTACCTTTCCAGGGTGGGGGCTGAAAGGATGGAAGGAGACCTCCCAACCCACCAGCCCTAATGAATCACCAGTGGCTGCCTGGCCCCCTGCCCCACCCCAGGCTGGGCTCACCTCTCCTCATTCTCTAGTCGGTCCTCCAGCTCTGCAATCCTGGCCTCCATCTGCACCACCAGGCCCTCTTTACTGGACCTGTAGGAACCCTCCAGGTGGACAATCCGGCTCTTTAGGTCTTTGTTCTGAAATCAGACAGGGGCCTGTGAGGAACTTGGTTGGGCATGCTCTTTGGGCAGAGAAGCTTACTGAATTGAGTCAGGTATTTGCTCGGTGCCTAGGCATCAGGGGAATCCCAAAAATCTCTTAGCAGGTCAAAGGAGAGACTCTAAGATGTTGCCTTATGAGCCTGGATGAAAGGGCTGGCATGTGTCAAGGACTCACTCCTGATGGAGAGATGGGCATCCCCTTTAAGTTTTCTCTCTGACAAATTGACATGAGTAGCGTATGTAAGAACTGATGGTTCTGATCCTCTCCACCCCTTCTCTCATGGTATGATTATTTTCATGGCCTTTAGACTGGACTGTGTCCTCCCATGTCAATGGCTTTCTCATCATTGATCATGGTCAATCATTTTAAAATATTGTGTTATAGTCTTATTTTTTGATGCTGAGACTTCCTTAAATGCTGTACCCTATTTGGGGCCAGTTTCTCAGTGAGTCACCTTGTCAGGAGTCTTCTCTGAACTGGAACTCTGCCCACTCATGAGCTGACCTGGGCCTTTAGCAGAGAACCTCAGAGTCAGCCTCCAGAAAGGCCGAGGCTGTGGGAGAGCATGAACTTCATCCTATCCCTCACCTCAGTGTCCCACATACTGACCCTGGGGTAGGGAAAGCCCCTACCACATTCCTGGGAAGCCCAACATGAGGGAGTGGGATGCAGGACCTCATGGAATGGCTGTCCTCACCTGTCTCTCTAGGGAAATCTTGTCACACTCCAAGTCTTGCTTGGCAGCTTTCTCCTGAAGTAGCTCGCTCCTCATCTGTTCCATCTACAACAAGAAGAGCAAAAGCCACAGGATTAAGACTCGGTTCTCATATTCTTTGTTCTGACATGGTTTTCATGAAGGAGGCCTATGAAGTACCCACTGTGCTGCTTGCTCTTGGGTATGAGATCTTTTTCTTAGATGCTCTTGATCCTTTGATGATTGTAATAGTAGTTAACTAAAAATAACAACAGTCACTGTAGCCAAACCTGCTATCACATACTGAATTGCTCTCTTTCCATATTCTTCTTATGGGTCCCAGGGATGGAGACCTGTGGGGTCTCCATGGCCTATGACTCAGGGACCATGGCTTCTGTTGCCACAGATTTATTTGTCAGCGCTACCTTATCTGAGGAATGTAAGGACAGTCCTTTCTTTATCTGAACAACAGACTGGCAGCTGCTCAAGCCCCAGCTCCACGAGGAAATCCAGAGAATCATCAGGTCATACTTCGAAAACCTATATGCCTCAAAATTCGAAAATCTAAAGGAAACGGACAATTTTCTGGACAGATTTCACTTACCAAAATTAAATCAAGAACAGATAAGCCACTTAAATAGACCTATAACCCCTAATGAAATTGAAGCAGTCATCAGAAGTCTCCCAACCAAAAATGCCCAGGGCCAGATGGCTTCAGTGCAGAATTCTACCAGAAATTCAAGGTACAGCTAATACCAATTATCCTCAAAGTATTCCACACAATAGAAGCAGAAGGGTCATTGTCAATCTCTTTTTATGAGTCTTCAATAACCTTGATACCCAAGCCACACAAAGACACAACTAAAAAACAGAACTACAGACCAATATCCCTCATGAACATTGATGCAAAAATTCTCAATAAAATACTGGCAAATCAAATCCAAGAACACATCAGAGAAATCATCCACCATGATCAAGTAGGCTTCATCCCAGGGATGCAAGGATGGTTCAACATACGAAAATCCATCAATGTAATCCACCATATAAACAGACTGCAGAAAAAAAAAAACACAAAACAAACAAACAAACAAACAAAAAACAACCACATGATCATCTCACTAGATGCTGAAAAAGCCTTTGACAAAATCCAACACCCCTTCATGATAAAGGTCTTGGAGAAATCAGGATAACAGGAACATACCTCAACATAATAAAAGCAATATACAGCAAGCCAACAGCCAACATCAAATTAAATGGAGAGAAACTCAATGCAATTCCTCTAAAATTGGGGACAAGACAAGGCTATCCACTCTCTCCATACCTCTTCAATATTGTCCTTGAAGTTCTAGCTAGAGCAATAAAACAGCAAAAGGAGATCAAGGGAATACAAATCGGAAAGGAAGAAGTCAAACTCTCACTATTTGCAGACGATATGATAGTCTACATAAGTGACCCGAAAAACTCTACCAGGGAACACCTACAGCAGATAAACACCTTCAGCAAAGTGGCAGGATACAAGATTAACTCAAAAAATCTGTAGCCCTACTATATACCGATGACACATTGGTGGAGAAAGAAATCAGAGAAACATCAACCTTTGCAATTGCTACAAACAACATAAAATACCTTGGGGTAACACTAACCAATAACGTGAAAGACCTATACCATAAGAATTTTGACTCTCTAAAGAAAGATATTAAAGATACCAGAAAATAGAAAGATCTCCCATGCCCTTGGATAGGTAGGATCAACATAGAAAAAATGGCAATCTTGCCAAAAGCAATCTACAGATTCAATGCAATCCCATCAAAATCCCAACACAATTCTTCACAGACCTTGATTTTTGACAAACAATCCAAATTTATATGCTAGAACAAAGAGAACATCTTCAACAAATGGTGCTGGCACAATTGGATGCAAACATGTAGAAGACTACAGATAGACCCAAGCCTATCACCATGCAGAAAACTTAAGTAAAAAACGCATCAAAGACCTCAGCATAAACCCAGCCATGCTGACCCTATTAGAAGACAAAGTGGGAAATACCCTTGAATTAATTGGTATAGGAGACCGATTCCTGAACATCACACCAGTAGCACAGACACTGAGATCTACAATTGATAAATGGGTCCTCCTGAAACTGAGAAGCTTCTGTAAGGCAAAGGACACAGTCAGCAAGACAAAATGGCAGCCCACAGACTGGGAAAAGATATTCACCAACCCCACATCTGACAGAGGGCTGATCTCCAAAATATACAAAGAACTCAAGAAGCTAGTCTCCAAAACACAAACAATCCAATTAAAAAGTGGGGTACAGAACTAAATAAACAATTCTCAATAGAGGAATCTAAAATGGCTGAAAGACACATAAGAAAGTGTTCAACATCCTTAGCTATCAGGGAAATGCAAATCAAAACAACTCTGAGATACCATCTTACTCTTGTCAGAATGGCCAAAATCAAAAACACCAATGACAGTTTATGCTGGAGAGGATGTGGAGAAAGGGGAACACTTCTCCACTGCTGGTGGGAGTGCCAACTTGTACAGCCACTGTGGAAATCAGTATGGCGACTCCTCAAGAAAATGGGAATCAGTCTACCACAAGATCCAGCAATTCCACTCCTAGGCATATACCCAAAAGAAGCACATTCATACAACAAGGACATCTGTTCAACCATGTTCATAGCAGCATTATTTGTAATAGCCAGAAACTGGAAGCAGCCTAGATGCCCCTCAACCGAAGAATGGATAGAGAAAATGTGGTACATTTACACAATGGAGTACTACTCAGCAGAGAAAACAATGGAATCTTGAAATTTGCAGGAAAATGGATGGAACTCGAAGAAACCATTCTGAGCAAGGTAAGCCAATCACAAAAAGACAAACATGATATGTACTCACTCATGTGTGGATTTTAGACATAGAGGATTACCAGCCTACAATCCACACTGCCAGAGAAGCTAGTAAACAAGGAGGACCCTAAGAGAGACATACTTGTTCCCCTGGAGAAGGGGAAAGGGACACGATCCCCTGAGCAAATTGAGAGCACGGGAAGAGGGGGGAGGGAGCTACAAGAATGAGAAGGGAGGAAGAGGAAGGATGCAGAGGTCATGAGGGAGCAGAAAGGTTGAGTCAGGGGAAGAATAGAAAAAAGGATATGTGATAGGTAGGGTTTTAGTTGGGGGTGGTAGGGGAGGAAGGGAGGGAGAAGGGAACTGGGATTGTCATGTAAAACCATCTTGTTTCTAATTCAAATAAAAAATGATTTAAAAAAAAGGGAATGAATAATATCAAAATACACTCTGCAATTTTCGCAGAATAAATAAAATTGAAAAAGGAAACTATAAAGTTAGGAGCAGCTGTGGAGATGAAATACACTATATACATGTATAAAATTCTCAAAAGATAGATAGTATTACATTAAAAACTATTAGTTGTTGAAGAGATGGTAGTACTTATTGCCCTAACTAGAAAATAACCCACTTGTACATGTGTTAAATGACCACAACGTACCCTATGAAGGTATTCAAAAACAAAGCACCCAAGTCTAGTTCCCTTAGGCCATTCTTGTACAGAGCAAAGTGAAAATGCCAACAATGCAAGGGGCAAGCAGAGAACATTGGCCACTCCACTGGCCACTTCCTCCCACTTGACCCAGAGTCCTCAGGAATCACATGCTACTGAAAGGCCCTGGGCTTACTCCTGTGACTGCTTGGTAATGAATGCCAGCTCACAGGTATGCCTCCTAGGGGAAGCCACACTGCTCACATTCTGGGGCACAGACCTGCACTTGAGGGTCACTGTATGGGAATGAACTCCACAGACAAGCAGCCTGGTCCAGCTTCCCGGGCCCATTGGGGCCTCATTCACAGAACAGGGGCTGCAGGTTTATATACCTGAGTAAAGCAGCCCACGGGCCCTTCCAGTTGCCTGGAAGAGCAGGTTAGGATGTTGTTCAGGGAGCCTTCCAAGGAAGCAAGAGGACCCTGCCCTATCCTGCAGAAAGGGGAAATTGGTACCCCAAAATGAAGGGATGCAGACCCAAAGGCTAGTAGTGAAATCAAGATGCTGTGGGGTTCGAGGCTGACAACAGCAGAAGTAATAAAAATGCAACAAAGCAGAGGACAGCCCCTCCCTGCAGCTGTGTAGAGAACTAGACAGGCAATTGGAACGGCCTTGCTCCAGTCATGTACCGTGTCTGAGCCTGTTAAGCCTTCTGGAAACTCCCACGCAGGTACTATCACCCTGCTCTTCTGATGGGAGAGTCGGGACCATACCAGGATCAGGTCTGGATGGAAGCAGTTTGGGGATTTTACCCTTGGCCTTCTGACCAAAAAACCCTCAGTTCTTGATATAGAAAAACCCTGCAGGAAGCCAAGTGTTGGTGGGGAGTTCTGTAGAGTTCCAAAGGATATGTCTACAGGGGAGTAAGAGGAGAGGGCCTGGAGGACTGCCACGTCAGTGCTGGGCCCTGGCTGTGGGCGTAGGCTCTGCAGCTTACAGCAGCTGCCACTGACCTCAACCAGAGCATCTACCAGGAAACAGATCTTCCATATGGTAGAGCTCTAAGATGGGGTGGGGCTGGGCAGGACAGGGAAAGGGACTTGGGGGAGGGGGCACGAGCTGACAGGAAGGTCTCTGCAAGTTTAAGCCCTCCTTGGAGAGCTCCAGGCAAATGAAAAACAAAAACAAAACAGTAACTCTTCATACCAAACCACATCCCCTCAAAAGAGGGCTATTAAAATGGAAGTGTAAAATAAATCAGAAGAAGAGGGAAGAATAAAATGCAACCATAAAAAGCTCAACAGCAGCAGTCGCCTGGCAGGCCCTGTTTCTTGAGTCTTTTGGAAAACACAATAGATTCCTCTCCATGCTTCCAAAGAATAGCCTGATACTCTGCTCTAAAATAAATCCCCTTTGGGGAACCTGAAGGGGTTCTGCATGGCGTTACAGAAAAGGTCCCAAGAGGAATGGTTTCACTGCAAACCCGGGTGAGTGCCAGGAGTCATTGCTTCTGAGGCCCAGCTCAGCACCCATTTCTTCAGAATTGGGTCCAAGGCCCGAGGTCATGCTCTTATCTTTGTTTGGACCTGGGGAAGAAAGTGTGAGGCTAGAGAAACAACACTACGTGTAAGCTTAGTGTTTTACACGCTGTTTGCCCTTCAACCGTATTAAATAGACCAAACCAAGACTCTGTAGCCAAATTAAAACCAACAGGAACGGAAGGCAACAGCCTATGGCAGCTGGATTGAATGAATACTAACCATGGAGCATTTTGATCGGAAAGAGCAGATCCAATTCTAGCAGCCTGCAGTGACAAGATACCCATGACCTGAGCTAGCTCTCAGGCTTAGAAGCTGTAGCCTTTTGGGCCAATGAAAAGCCAGAGACACTTAGGATTGCTAATAATAATAGCCTCCTGGCCTGGGTTTATCAATGAGCTGTGAAGAGGTTGGCAAGCCTATACTCCTGGACTGGTATTAACAATTCTATCCTAAAAATTATCATCATCCAATTTGCACAGTGGAGTTTTGAGTAGCTGATACGGTTAAGAGGCAGTTCTGAGCCTAAAATCACCTTAAAAGAAGAAACCCCACTTTGATCTGTCACTTTCCTCCTGGCTATTTGGAGGCTCACTTACTGGCTCCCACATCCCCAGGTACTAACTGAGGAGCAGGTGTGAGCCAGCCACAAAGGAGCAGCTTATGCCTCCAGCTTTACCCACTGGGATTTGTCTGGCAGTTTCCAAGGCAACAAGGCAGCCTTGTGAGCCCCTGCGAAGATATTGATGCTTCTCAATTTTTGAAGTTGGTATTTCCCTGCTGCATGCCAGCTGTGGCATGGGATGAGTCAACGTACCCCTGTGCTGGGCCATCCTGGCTTTCAAGGCTGAGGGAGGTCTAGGTTAGCCCAGTGTTGCTGTGTGCATTCAGCTACCAGCAGCGGCATATATATATATAATATATATATATATATATATATATATATATATATATATATATTCGCTATGTAGCCAAAAATGGCCATAAATTCCTTGCCTTCACCTCTCACACCCATGCTAGGATGATCAGTGTGCACCATTTATATCCAGTTTATGAGGTGCTGGAGAATGCACTCAGGGTTTTGTGGGTGCTAAGCAAGCACCCTGCCAAGTGAGCCACATCCCCAACCCATGTAATATTCTTAACTTGGAGACCTTTAGAATCTGATGCAGGGATTGAGTCAAACTGTGGTCCTACCTCTTACAAGTTATGCGACTATAGGCAGTGACTATACTTTCCAAGCCCTGAAAACAGCCTAGAAAGCATGCAAGAAAATCCTTAAAACTCCTTAGTGTGGTTGTCAGGAGTCATAGACAGAAATATTTAGTTTGGTTTTAGGACACTGGGAATTAAATCTGGGGCCTCCCACACGCTAGGAAAGTGCACTGCCACAGGGCTGTATGCCCAGCCTTCTTACTCTGAGACAGAATTTCACTAGTAATCTGCCCAGGCTGACCTTGTGCTCACTCTGTAGCTCAGGCAGTCCTTTAAATTACAATTCTCCCGCCTCAGCCTACTGAGTAGCTAGGTTTATAGGTCTCTGCTATTGGGTCTGGTAGAGAAACAGTTTTTGGAGAAAGGTAAAAAGGGTTTTCTGGGACTTAAAGAGACCCAAAGCCTGTAAAGCAATTATTTCCTCTAGGAATCTTCCTTCCGCTTACATACAAGTCAGGTGGAAGCCTGTCTGTTCTATGATGAGAAAATAGACAGACACGCCTCCCCTTTATAAATATGGCGTTCTGCCAAAGCAAATCTATTTCTTCTCAACATCAGCCATGTTTGAAAGCCAGTCCAAGTCCCAAACGGTGTGGGAAGCATTTATCTTGGTTAGGATTCTCTGGGTTTGTTTACTATCCTGAGTATGTATGGAAGAAAATCCCTGAGACTCAGAAGGTAAATAATGGGGCCGGCAAATATTAAAAAACAACCCCCCCTACACAAGAACAATAAGCAAAGCCAGAGGCACAGAATAGAGTATTCTCATAGCCACCCTCTCTGCCCCTGGGAGTAGCCCAGTTAAGGTCTTCTCAGGGTACCCACTCTCTACTCGCAGCTCTGACACTGACCTTCTAGAATTCTGTTTGTGCTTCACTGTTCTGCTGAACAACCTCCCAAACCCCCCACTGCCTTGAGGATACAGACATTCAAAAACCCCAGTCTGTCTCTCCAAACGTGCCTCCTCTGCTTTCCTCATGGGAACCAGAAGTGTGTGTGAGCATTCACGGCTTCTCAACACCCCATGCTTACCTGCTCTAGGTCAGATGCCATGCCCACTCTGGTGATCTACTCTCAGCCAGATCGCTTCTTCAAAGCTAACTCTGGGCCAAAATGCCTTTAAAAACCCTTCGTTGGTCAGTCTTGCCAGCGTGGCCTTTCCTTCACTGGCTCCTGGAGTCCTTCCTTCACTTGGTATTTATTATCCGTGCCATTTTATTGTTAGTTATCCGTCCACTTGTTAAATGTTCATCTCCTTAACCAGGCCCTAACATCATATTAGAAATTCTGTAGGTTTACCACTCTGCCATGCATGCAGTTGTGTTTGTTGTGTTTTGCAGGCTCTGGCAATTAAAACACTGTCTTTGGAAAAAGGAAGTTTGAGCCTGGCCCAAGTCCTTTATGGCTCTTGACCTCTGATGTCCTCATCAGACCTAAGGTCCTGTAAGAGGGCTAGCCTTCCTCTAACATTACTGAAACCCTTTTATCTAGCCTGTTTACCTAAGACCTATTGAGGGGACTAGGGAAGTCAGGGATACATCAGGAGAAAGTAGAAATAGAAAGAAGTACTAAGAAATAATGAGCTTTAATTCAAGAACAGAAAACTTCAACTTTTAAAAGAAAGCAAGAGTTAAAGAAAAATCTTTCTCCATACTTTCTCTTTTCAGTGCCCAATAGCACTGGGAATAGTTTGCTGGGAATCCAGGGTAAACACTGTTCACAGGAGTCAAGGTGACAGGCGCCATTTTCTGTCCTTTAGTCACCAGCTTTTACTAGGGGTATCAGAAGGTCAAAGGGACAGGAGAAAGGGTCCAGCCTTTAAGAGTCCCTCTTCTTGCTGTGAGAATGGTAGGAGCCACAGGTGCATGGCCCTGGGAGGCCCCCACTGGCCACAACTTGTCAGTCTATATCCAAAGCCCTCTCCACACAGCCTTTTAAAATAAAAATCAGCCTTGGTTCAACCTCTACTTTGAGAAAAATGCTTGTTGGTGAGGAAAGGAGCAGCCTTTTAAATGTCCTCTCAAATCAGGAGGCATCAAAAGGTGGAAGAGGTCAGAGGACTCAAACTACAGGTATCACTTCAGCAGCCATGGTGGCACACACCTATACCTCAGCACTCAGACACTGAGGCAGGAGGATAGAGTTTGAAGCTAGCCTGGGCCTCAAAATAAGATCCTACCACCAAAAACCACGAAAGGAAGGAAGGAGAGGTACCCATCTATCTTGGGGCTTTTGTTTTTCATCAGTTTCTATGTCAGTTTGAACTTGATTTTCAGTTTCTCCATTTACAGCAAACATGGGCCTTACCTTCTGCCTCACAAAATGGTGGACGAGGACAATAGAGCTAATGGTGGCAGGCGGGGAGAGGGGAGCCTTCAGAACCGTCTACGTAAATAGCTTCATTTTACTTTTGTTTACATGTGACAAACAGTCTCATGTAGGCCAAGCTGGTCTAGAACTCAACCTGTAGACGAAGATGACCTTGAACTTCTGACCTCCCTGCCTTCACTTCTAAGGATCACAGCCATGCATTACCATTCTGAGAATTGAACCTGGGGCTTTGAGAACGATGGCCAAGCACGCTACCAGCTGAGCGACCTCTCCAGCCCCAGTCACATTTTCATAGACTCAATAATCTGGGAGTTTCCCAAAGCACCACAGGAGGCAGCACAGGAACAGACCTGCGACTGCCCACAGAGTGTCCTTCACAGCAGCCCCAGGTGAGTGTCCTTGTCTTCCTCCTGCATGGACCTCAAGTTCTTGACTCAGTGGAAAATTTTCAACATTGACCACTGAGGCAAGCAGTCACACCCCCATGACCCTAATGCTCAGTGAGAGGAAAAAGGAAAAGACCAAAGGCATTCTGGGACCAGCTACCTCGTGGCCCTGGGCCAGTGGCTGAACCAATGGAGGCACTGTGTTCTGGTGCAGCATGTCTGTGTTTTGTTTTGGGTATAAATCATGGAACTGGAAACTGGTTTTAACTGCCTGGATATTGGTAAGGTGACAGAGTTCTCACCATTCCTCCCACTGTGCTTATATCACAAGGCTGACAAAACAAACCACAGGCATTTCTGTCATTATGCATGCTTAGCAGGTTCTGCAGTGCCCCAGGGTAGCACGGATCCTTGGCCAAACTGGCAGGAACACCTAACAAAACAGCTCTGAGTCCAGTAAGAAAACTTAGGAAACAGTAAGAACTTTGGGGAGCCAATGTCAAGGTTGAGGTGTCCGTCTGTGTCTTGGCATTCAGGGAAGTCCCTCTCTAAACCTCTGCCGCTTGGGCTTCTGAATGCTATCCCACCAACACTATAGCTTGGGGACCCGAACCAGAGCCCAGTAGCCTGGCTTAGAAGTCCCTGCACACCAACCCATCCCATAGCCCTGAGTATCACACTTCCCAAGGAAGCCTGTGCACATCAGAAGGGTATGTGGCAAAGAAGCCGGAGAGTATTTCAGCTTCAGCCCTGAGCAGGGACAGCCAGCTCAGTAGTGGCAGCTCTTTGCCCCCAAACCTCCAGCCTAGTCACCCTGAGTTGAAGACAATGCTAAGCCCTTGGCTCACGGTAGCTAATATGTCACTTTCTGTAACCACTATACAAAATTTCCCTCATGTTACTAATTCCTTCTCTCCCAGTGGTCAGTTATGGTAAACACTACAGAATCTCCCATCGTGATCTGTATGCCAGGAATGTTTCCTCCTTGCTCTAACCGATCCTCAGGTTTAGCCTCTCATGAGTCCTTTCTCCATAGTACTGTGTATTCACCCTCAACAGCTTCCTGGTACCTGTTCCCTGCTCCAAGCGATCCTCTCAGACAGCAAATCAGCATTGGTTCTTTCTTCTTCCAATTCAATCTCCAACTGGGACACCTTGTCCTGAGAAAGGAAACAAACAGGTTTCTTCACTTACACATGAAAGGAAACCCAAGGGCAAATGAGAGCTGATAATTGTTAGGGCTTGGGAGCATAAGACACCTACTTCTTTCCTCTCTGCCTCCCTTTCCTCCTTCCTAAAGGATTCATCTTGATCTGTATGGTGAGAACATTTCTCATGTATCCAGGTTAGCCTCACGCTTGCTATGTAGTCCAGGATGACCTTGAACTCCTGATCTTCCTGCATCTACATCCCCAGTGCTGGCACTACAAGAGTGTGCCTGGATACTGGGTGCCAGAGATTGAGCCCAGAGCTTCATTTATTTATGCTAGGCAAGTACTCTACCAGCTGAGTCACACACCCAGTCCTTACACATGTATTTCTTGTACTGTCCAAAGCAGGTATTTTAAAAAAACCTATGTTTCGTTGCTTTTGCAATGTATTTGGGAATGTGGAAAATACATAAAAGGAGAAAAGGCCTGAGTCCTGATGAACAAAACAAAAACACTAAGGTTATATTAGTACGTATTACATTATTATCTTAAACTGGTCCCTATTAAAATCAACGTATAGTCTGAGAAGCCATCCCGTGACATTTCTGCAAATACGTCATGTTCAAGAGGCTTGCTCCTGTGAGTGCAGGCTCATGCTTCTGGCCTGCCTCTTCTCTAGAGTATCCGTGAACTTGGCAGTGGACGGTCCCAAACCTACACTGGATTGCACAGGACAGTGGTGGTCAATTCTGGTAAGTTCACCATCACAGAAGATGACACTCTGTCCCTCTGGTCTCTGTTCAATATCACTGACAGTTAAGAGAGAAGCATTTCAAAGTAGTTTCATGTATGAGAGAAAGAGGTTTGCCCACTCAGTGTTCCAGCCCTGGGAGCTGGGAGACTTCAGCCTGTGTTTCTTGTCTTCAGTAGATTTGTCATAGATCTGGGTAAACTTGGAGCCATAGATGCTTTTTAAATGTATATTCCTAAAACATTTTTGCATTCTTTTTTTATTTTATGTAGATGGGTGTTTTGTCTGCATGTATGTGTACTACACACGTGCAATGCCTGTGGAGGCCAGAAGAGGGGTGTCAGTTTTCCTTGAACTGGAGTTACCGGTGGGGTTGTAAGCCACCATACGGGTCCTCTGGAAGAGCAGCCACCTGCTTTTTACCCCTGGGCCATCTCTCTACCCCAACAGATGCTTTTTTAAAATCCAACATTTTGAGTTTTCAAAGGCAGCACTTGTGTGCAAATATGATCTATGCAACTGCTAGAATTAATTGACAACCAAGAATGGCTATATAAACAACAGAAAGGAAACTCTCAGAACTCTTGTGAATGATGGCCTGCTGGTGACTGAATGGCTGGCCTTGTCAGGGACTGATCAAAGCCTCCAGGAAGGACCAGCAAGATGGCTGAACAGGTAAAGGTACCTACTGAAAAGTCTGAGACTAGAGTTCAGACACTACAGCCCACACAAAAATAAAAAGGAGTGACTTGTCAAAGTTGTCTTCTGTCCTCCACACTCATGCTGTGGCATGCACTTGTGTGCACATACACACAATAACACATAAAATAATTAAAAACCTGCAAAGAAACCCAAAAGCTCTCTCCTGGGAGCAGAAAGTCCCAGAAACTAACTCAAGACATGGCTGGCCCCTGCCTGGTTACCCCTCTATCCAGTTCACTCAGAATCACAAAATATCTTCAGAGCTTCAGCCCCAAAAAATGTTCACTGTGGGCGAGCTCCAGTGACCTGAGAATTGGTTAAGTTTTAGTGATGGGATGGGAAAGGTATGAGTCACAGCAACATGGTGCTGGCAGCCACCACCTAGAGCAACTCCCCTCAGGTGCCTTTCATGGTGGCAGGGCCTCCGGAAGCTGTCACTGCAGAACAAATGGAGAAATACCTTCAGTGGTATTTAACTGCACTGCTGCTTCAAGACCTTAAGTTACCCAGAGGACATGCCTTGTTAGAATATTCTAGACTCAAAGGAGATGATCTTACAACCCAATCTGATCTCAGCTAAAATCACTTATATTTAAAAGATCTTTTTTTTTTTTTTTAAAGTTAGGTGTCTGTGTGAGGGTATGTGCATGTGAGTGCAGCTTATCATACCAAGGCTCCTTATTCACTATTCAGTCTGTTTCCACTTGGAAAATGTGGTGTGTGTGTGTGTGTGTGTGTGTGTGTGTGTGTGTGTGTGTGTGTAGACAAGTAGACAATAGGCAAATGGACCACAGAGGCCAGTGTATTAGGTATCTTCCTCAATTACTCTCCATCTTATTTTTTGAGACAGGGGTCTCTTACTGGCCTGGAGCTCACCAAGTAGGGTAGACTGCCTGGCCAGCCCCAGGGATCCCCCTGTCTCTGCCTCCCTGGCCCTGGGATTACAGATGCACACTGACTTGGGCAGCTTTTGACAAGGATGCTAGGCATCTGAACAGAGGTCCTCACACTTATATGGCATGTACTTCACCAATGGAGCCATCTCCCTGGCCCACCAGTTGCTTTTAACCAGGGCATCTAGGCCCTAGAGCAATCCATTTCTAGTTACCTGGGTTACCTTAGCTTATCTGAAAATGACCCCCTAAAGAGATCAAAAAGAAAATATTAGAAAAATTCAGCAGCCCATAAACAAAGCAATAAAATTGCCATCAGGCTACCCTGGTCTCTAAGAGAGGCCCATCCAATAAAATCTCCACTGGTTCAAACTTCACTTCCTAGATATAAACTGCGAAGCACCCTGGAGCTTTAGAAAAGCTATTTCTTTTTATTTGCAAAGCTGAATGAGGAATTCATTGATTTTGAGCTCAAGCCATCTCTTGCTGGCCTTGAGCGCAATGCCTGTCTTTTATCAAAACCCTGACAATGTTAATGTCTTCCCCCAAAGTCTGAGCCTTGTTTTTCAGTCTCTCTCAGTCTCTAAATTCCACTGGAGGGGGGCGGAGCACACATGTGTTTCTGGTTTAGGGTCAATTCTCTTGTAAATTATTCCATTTTAGCAATTCAGGTTCTTCCCATCATCTCAGAGGACCGATACAGAGATTCTGGTATTTTATTTATAAGTTTTGTTTTGTTTTGTTTTGTTTTTCTCAAGCATTATGTATTAGACTTGTGAATACTCACCACCACCTGGTAACTGCTTTGAGCAGTTTCAGAAATGGCAATGAATTGGACCATAGTTTGCTATAGCAACAATACACACACACACACACACACACACACACACACACACACACACACAAAGATGGGCCAGGAATAAGAATGGACTGTGTAGTTTGGGAATGGGTGGTTTGGGGTCTAAGTTACAGTGTGGATCCTGACTGGACAGTCGGCAGTCTTGCAGTCTCTACAGAGGAAACATTGCTGAAGGGACACAGCGCCATCAGTTAAGTTCTTTGGGGATCAACTTGTATCTTCTTCAAAGCAATGAAGACATTAGACTAAATCACACTCTTCACTCCTTCCGGCTTTGACAAACTACAACACAGTAAACTACTTTCCCACCACAAGAGAAGATCTTAAAACATCAAGCTAGAAAGAGTAAAAGCCCAAGATTTCCTGCATAGGAAGCATTCCCCTGGTGGCCCAGACGTGCTCTCCACAGCCTGGCTCCTGTACCCACTCACCTCCATCTGCTTGATGAGCCGGCTGCGGTCATCCTTGAGGTGACTCTTGGCCTCCAGCTCGTACTCCAGATCCTTCAGTGACTGCTCCAGAAGTTGTCTTTTTGTGAGTGCTTCATTCTCAGCCCGTTGGTAGTCCCGCAACTCTTCCTCCTTGAGACGCAACTAAAAGGAGAAGGGTGTTGGGAGGTTCCTTGAGCAGAGGAAATGTGAGCAAATTGAACCACAGTGTACCTGCTGGTAGTTCTGGCAATGATACCTAACACATACATGCCTGCATACATGTCTGCATACCGTGTACATGCCTGGCTCAAGAAGGCCAGAAGACAGAGTGCAAAGGCCCACCCCAAGGCAAAGAGGAGCCAATCCCACCTCCCTGTAGCCTTCATTTTTCCATTTTATAATGAGAGGGCTTTTCAGTTGTAAGCAGTAAACTATTAAGTTATAAAGTCTACCAATTAGATATTGACTATTATTTCAATTACACAGAGTGCACACACACAAAAATCAGTGTATGAACAATTATTTTGTTTTTTATTAGATATTAACACATTTGTATGGATGTATGCTTGAATAATGCCTTTCTATTACAGGCTGCCATGGTCAAAACCACTTACTTAAAAGTCACTAAAGTAGTTAAGTGTTCTTGTATTGGCATCATCTCAAGAGAGGTTTAAAGATTTAAAATAAAGACTTAAATTAATAGTCTCTGAGCAACCAGCAGGCACAAACCCCAAGAACATAATCACACTCATTAGGCAACAGCCATTGCTGTGTAGAAAAATAATTGGCGATAACCACAGTGCTCTTTTCATCCACAAGGTGGCGCTCATCTAATAGTTTTGAGGAATATACAGGAGCAGTTTGAGCAGCCGGTAGCCTCAATGACAGTGGGAATGCCACAAACAATCGAACCCCGTGGGCTGACTCAGTGAAGCTCAACTCTGACTCTTTGGTTGCCAGTGCCAAACCCTCCTGGAGATGGAGAAGGCACAGTGCTAAGAATAGACCACCACAGGGCTTTATTCCTTCAGGGAGCTCATGGAAAATCTGGGGAAGCTCAAAAAAATCAGGCTAGTGGAGGAAGATTTGCAGAGAGGGGAATCCAGCATTGTATTGTTGTGGAGGCTAGCAGAACCCCAGCCATTTCTAGCACAGCCTCACCTGGAAGAAGACAATCGCTGGGCACGGGCCCTGGGCTGGTTTGGATGGCAATGGTGAGTGAAACTGAATGAATGACATCAAGGGACCCTCATCCACAGAGGGACAGAATGGGTTCTCTGGATACCGAGGTTTGAAACATGGCAGAGGGACACTAAACTTCTTCAGGGCTCTATGTCCCCATCACAACATAGGGATAATATGAGAATCAGACAGCAACCAAAAAATAACGATCAGAAATAATGTCGATCAAATATACAGCCAAGATTTCCTTCTTGGCACTCCCGGACACACCTCTCCTGATACCTAGTGCATGCTTCCCCCTACCTAGCAGGGTCTATCTCCTAACAGCAGCAGGGCTCTCCTGGGAATAGGACAGACAAGAGAAAAGAACCACTCATACAGGCTGATCACCCCAACTCAAAAGCCCAAAATGCAGGGCTGAGAGACTGCTCAATGACTAAGAGCACTAGCTACTCTTCCAGGGTTCGGCTTCCAGAACCCACATGCAGCTCACAACCATCTGTAACTCCAGTTCCATGGAATCTGATGCTTCCTTCTGACATCCCTGGGCACAAGGCCACATGTGTACACCTATATACATGTAGGCAGAATAATTATAGATATAAAATAAATCCTTAAAAAAAAGCCAAAACTCAAATACTCAAAAACTCAAAGACATTTTGGATTGTAGATTTTTTTAAAGCTGGAAATGACAAGTAAAATCTATTTCTGAAATCAGAAATACTTCTAGTACCAAGCATGTCAGATACGGGAACACTCTTATGTTCCCAGTGAGTGTCTAAGAGCAACTTGCCCTGAACCAAAAGTAAGCAAAACAGTCCTAAAAGGGGCATCTGCCTCACCCACCCCCACACTTGGAGGAGCCGGAGGAAGGGGTGGAGTGCTGTAGAACACTGTCACAAGACTGACCCAAACAACATTCCATCCAGAGCTGGGCTCACACAGCCCCACCCCTCCCTGAGGATTTATCATCAGTGGTTGCTCAGTGGAGAGAAAGGCACTTTCTTCAGTGGTGTAAGTTGCTTAGTTGCCCGTGTAAACTACTCCTCACCACATTGGTAAAAGCAACCCTAAACTGACAGGGACACACAGACAAGAAAGTAGATGGAGGGCCAGGTGGAAAGAGAGGAGATCAGCAGGAGTGAGGAGACAAGGAGTGGTGAGATGAGGAGGGTCAAAAGACATCCGACCCACATATGAAATGTCATAATGAGACCTGTTGCCGTACGTAATATCTGATGATGAAAATGAGAGTAAGCAAGTAACTTTTTAATCTGTGTTACCTTGAAGCACTTTAGCAGGATTTAGAAAATGAAGGAAAGATAAAGTTTAAGCCTCACTTCCTAAAGATCACCCTCATCAGAACCTCCCTGTCTCACATCGCTGGCAGAACGGTAGCCAGTGCACTGCCCTCAAGGCAAAGCTAGCCAGTGGCCAGCACTGTGCAACCCCAGAGTGATTTTCAACTGAAGTTTCATTGGGGAGAGGACCAGTGAGCAGAGGGTCCAGAGGGTCCAGAGGGATCTTGACTCATTAATTCACTTCTGTTTTAAAATCCTGACTTCAGCATCAGAGGGGTGGCGTCTGCCTCCTTTCCCTTCAGAGATGAGGAATCTGTCTGCCATTCAAATACAAAACTATCTTTATGGGCCACACCAGCAGAAACTCAAGAAAGGCCACCTCTGCTTTCATTCAGCAAACACTTTCAGAGGAGGAGGGGATGAGGAAAGGAGGGGGAGGGGGAGGGGGGCTGGAGAGATGGTTCAGCGGTTACCAGCACTGGCTGCTCTTCCAGAGGTCCTGAGTTCAATTCTCAGTAACCACATGGTGGCTCACAACCATCTGTAACGAGGTCTGGTGTCCTCTTCTGGCCTTCGGGTATACATGCAGATAGAGAACTTACACACATAACATAAATAAATCTTTTTATAATATATATACACACGTGCTCTTTTTTAAAAAAAGTATTACATGTATATCTGTGTGTATGTACATGTACACATGCATGCAGGTGCCTAAGGTGGCCAGGAGAAGGCACTGGATCTCTGGGACTCAGACTGATACGATAGGTGGTTGTGAGTCTCCCGACATGGGTGCTGGGAACCAAACTCCAGCCCTTTGTAAGAGCAGCAAGTACTCTTTAAACTGCTGAGCCATCTCTCCCAGCCCCAGTATGTGCTTGTGCTCTCTCCCTCTCCCTACCCCCCCTTTTAAATAAAGAACCCTGGTCTCCATCTGGCCTTACCTAATCTTTGTGGCCTTCTGCTTCTTTATCTGTCCTGAGAATCTTCATGTTTCTTCTCCCGCTAAGTGTCTAGCCCAATAGCCTTTATACAAACAGTCAAGTGGACCCCTGCGCAGGGTCACAGTGACACTGTGGTCTTTCGAAGTTAACAGACCAGGTATGTGTTGTGTTCTGGCAAATGTTGAACCCCTCCACTCATCTGCTATAAAAATGAAAAAAAAATGTTTTCATAGCAAAGAGAACTGTGATATCAGTGTGCCAGTTTCAGTGTTCTTGGACTCTTGTGCCATGTTACCCTGAGGTAGAGGGGATCTGCTATCAGGCTCCTTTCAGAAAGCGTTCTGGAAATATGTAATAAACATTCATTGTTCTTTGATGGTGTCAGCACTGACTCAGGGGAAAACCTTCCTTTGATCATCAAAGAAATTAAAAGTTTGTTGTTGTTCTTTTTAAAGAAAGCTTGTTTTCCTGTGGAATCTGTGGGCTCCTCACACTGTGTGTTTACAGGGGGAAGCTTGGTGAAAGAGAGGCGTATCAGGTGTCCGGGACCTAGGGGCCTTCACTATATTGTTTCATGCATTATCTCATTTGTCATTAAGCCACTAATGTAGAAAGAGATGCTAAGAAAACAGACAGATTGTTCAGGACCATTCAGTTGGCACAGGCTAGAATCACAGCGAGGTGTGGTGGCTCACACCTGGAATCCTGGCACTCAGGAGAATGGGGCAGAAGGGACACGAGAGAGAGAGAGAGAGAGAGAGAGAGAGAGAGAGAGAGAGAGAGAGAGAGAGAGAGAGAGAAATAGACAGTCATGGTGCTTCAGATCCTCCAGCCTTCTGTGAAAAAAAGAATACCCAACACGCCCCATTCATTTTTCTTTTCCCAGGTCAAGAATACAACGTTTGCATTTCTTTGCTCTATTACTACTACTATAAACAGCCCTAGAGGTCCTGGAGCTCACTCTGTAGACCAGACTGACCTCAAACTCAGAGATCCACCTGCCTCTGCCCCCCAAGTGCTGAGATTAAAGGTGTGCGTCACTCTGCCCAGTTTACTCTATTATTTTTCTTAATTTTTTCAATATTAGGTTTCCCTTTGTAGCCATGGCTGTCTTGGAACTCACTTTGTAGACCAGGCTGGCCTCGAACTTATAGAGACCCACTTGCCTCTGTCTCCCAAGTGCTGGGATTAAAGGTATGTGCCATCATCGGCCTATTCTTCTTAAGTATAAAACCAAGAAAGTTTTTAGGGTAGGCAAGCTGGCTCAGCAGGTAGGTGGTTGCAGCGCAAGCCTGATAATCTCAGTTTGATCCCCGAACCCCGCAAAGGTAGAAGGAGAGAACCAACTCCATAAAGTTGTCCCTGAGCTCCACACATTCACTCCTGCACTCAAACCTTCACATACACATCATACACTCCCAATGATAAATAATAAAGAAATAACAAGTGTGTTTTAATTATTTCAGCATTCATAAATTCCTAAGACTTGGAGATGGAACCCAGTCTAGGCAAGCACTCTACCACTGAGCCACATGCTCAGTCCCTAAGGACGTCTTTTAGTCTATTTTACTGTGGCTATCAAATTCTTAACCATGAGACCACCTCAATAAAAGTCAAAAGATGGGTATCAGGGCTGGAGAGATGCTCATTAGTTAATGGTTGCTCAACAATGAGGACCAGAGATTGGATACCAGCACCTACACGTAAAGTCAGGCAAACGCCTGCAACTGCAGCTCCAAAAGATCCAATGCCCTCTTCTGGCTTCCATGGGCACCCGTACCCACACACACACACACACACACACACACACACACACACACACACACGGAAAAACACATCATTCACACATAATATAGTTAAATCTTTAAAAAAAAAAGGTTGTTAAAAGAATCTAGTCATTCCCTGCCATCTTGTTCTAGGAATAAAGGAAAGCACTGATGACATGTATATACATGCTTCCATGTATATCTGCACACTAGAAGACTGCACCAGATCTCATAACAGATGGTTGTGAACCACCATGTGGTTGCTGGGAATTGAACTCAGGACCTCTGGAAGAGCAGTCAGTGCTCTTAACCTCTGAGCCATCTCTCCAGCCCTGGACACAACATTCTTGCTCCATAAAAAGTAGCTCATCTTTTCAGGCAGAAAACTTTGGACCAAACTAGAATATGGCCCGACTAAAGATGTATCTGTTTGGCTTCTGAGCCAAGGGAGTTTTGTGTCTTAGGATGCCATATCCGCTTTTAGTCACTAGAGAATGGAGAAAAAAAGCAAGCCCCAAAGCTGCCCTAAGCATATCTCCCTCCCTACAACACAATCCCAGCCCCACCCAGGCCCCTCAGCAGAAGCCTGGCAAGGCAAGCTGATGTACATTCTCAAGAAGAGATAAAGGAGAGGATTACCTAGCAGGCATTACCTCATCTTGCATTTTCACAGCTGCCAGTTTGGCCTTTTCCACCTCCAGGCTTTTCTCCTTCAGTTGATTCTGCATCTCAGCAAGCTCCCGGCGGTTCTTCTCCTTATACTCACCCAGCTGCCTCTGCAGCTGCAAAGAGGATGTTCGGGAGGCCTCTGCAATGTCCGACATCTAGAGGAAGTGGTATGGTATGAACTAGTCCTGCCATGCTGGGAGACCCCTCCAACACAGAGAGCATCTCCTCTGCTCCCTACCTTGAAAGCCTCCTCTGAGGCCGCCAGACACCAGGCCCTGGGCTGTCTGGGTCTGGCTAACCCTGCTGTGGCGACAGCATGGAGGAGTGAATAGGAACTGGACACATCGTCCTGAGGCCACAGCTTTGCTTTTCGCTAACCAGTATGATTAGGGCACATACTTAGCCACTAAGGGCCTTGGCGCTGTCCTTTTGGGAAACACTGAAATCAGACCTGCCTTCCAGAGTTAAGACAATACCAAAATATAGAATCCTAGTTAGAGCTAAAGAGGTCACTAGCAAAATGCCTTCACCGGTAGGCGTCAGAAAATGGCAGCCTCCTGTGTGCACTTCTAGAAGGCAGGGAGCCTGTCGGCCTGTGCCTTTCCCTGTGAGGCAGAGGTGAGCTGTGGGACAGATGTTTCAGGGTTTAGAAACTGCCTTTGGCACTCCTGCATATGTCAGAGAGACGTCAACATGCAGATTCTGCCCAGAAGCCTCAACTCCAGCTCAATACGCATTGGTTAAGTGTGTCCACACCAGGCCATCTGTTTATTGTTAGCAAGTGACCAGGTGCCCAGAGCCCTGAGGCTTTTGGCATTTATTTTTTAGACAAGTTTCTCCACTTCTGGAATTTTCAACAAGTCCAAAGAATGCCTGCAGGGGCTCAGCACCGCCCAGGTGCATCTGTGCATAGGGGAACTGTGGCTCTCCTGGGCCTTCCGGGAGAAAGCGCTGGGTTCCCTGGGGCCCCTTGACCCTTGCTCTGCCTCCTGCCCCCTCACCTCCTTCTGCAGCTTTTCAATGGTCTTGTCCAGGTGCCACCGCTCGCTCTCCATCTCGTTCTTCAGCTTTTGCAGCTGCTCCTTCTGCCCAGTCTCTTCCTGGAGTTTCTCTAATAGCTCCTTCTGCTCCTGGGAGGTCTGGCTCAGCTCTCTCTGCAGACAGTAGGGGAAATACGATGGTGTCACTCGCCTACCTGGTCATCCTCTGCTGCAGGTGGTCAGGGGAATTTTACAGCCACACCACAAAAGCAATGAAACCTGCCTCTATGTGAAGAGAGAGCGAGAGCAAAACTGGAGAGCGCCAGATGGACATACAACAAGCAGCCACCGTGGCTGGTGGCGTTCAGGCTAGACGCTTAAACTTTAAGTTTGTTCTTAGAACAGAACAATGATATCATAGACCAACCAAAACCACACCAACAAGCAAATTACAAGCTGAGTTCAGTCTCCAGCCTAGTAGAGGCATGCTTCAAGACAGGGTTTCTCTGTGTAGCCTTGGCTGTCCTGGAACTAGCTCTTGTAGACCAGGCTGGTCTCGAACTCACAGAGATCCGCCTGCCTCTGCCTCCCGAGTGCTGGGATTAAAGGCGTGCGCCACCAACACCCGGCCAGCACAGGAACTCTTAAGGCCTGGATAGCCTTGTGTCATTGCAGGAAAATGCACAGAACAATGGTTGGCATTTGGACAGTGTTCAACAGTCCATAACCTATAGCCACACGCAGTCACTCACGCATTCTGAAACAACTACTTTTTTGTTTTTTTAAGATTTATTTATCTATTGTGTATACAGTGTTCTGTCTGAATGTATGTCTGCACGCCAGAAAGAGGGCACCAGATCTCATTAAAGATGGTTGTAGCCACCATGTGCTTGCTGTGATTGAACTCACGACCTCTGGAACAGCAGCCAGTGCTCTCTGAAGCTACTTCTAAACCATCCCAGGTGTTCCTGGGTCTTCAGAGAATACTACAGGTATGCTTGCCAAGCATAGGACATGGGAGTGAAAAAAACCCTGGTGAGGTACCACCCCCCCTCCCTGAATTCTGATGGAATGACTGTGCTTTGGGAAGCAGCAAACATTGCCAGGCTGCTAAACTTCACTCCTACAGGGAACCAAGGTCGACAAAAGTTGTTGGGGAAAAGCAAGCAAAGAAAGATACTCCAAGGCCAGTGTGGAGGCAATCAGCCCACTACAACTACAGTTGGGCACACACCAGAAGGTTCAAACCCTGGGGTTTCTGTTTGGAGTTTACTTTCTGGTATTGGGGAGGAGAAGAAGAAGAAGGAGGGGAAGAAATTGTTAGCACCTGGTGAGGTTGAGCCCATTCTGTGGAGGGAGCTCTAAGGAACTAGATCTCAAAGATGTAAATTACCCCCAGATGGTGGTGGTGCACACCGTTAGTCCCTGTACTCCAGAGGCAGAGGCAGGAAGATCTCCATGAGTTCGAGGTCAGCCTGGTCTACAGAATCACTTCCAAGACAGCCATGGCTACACAGAGAAACTCTGTCCAAAAAAAAAAAAAGTGAATCCCTTACAATACCCCATCATGGATTAGGGAGGGGGCTCACCAGGCCCCACCTTCCCCGAGAAACTAAAGGCAGTTAATGGGGCAGAGTCGTTTTCTTCAGTGGTGTAGCCACTGGGAAGTTGCCCAAGCTTAGTGAATAACCCCTCACCCATGCTCACACAAGCAACCTTAATTGAGCTCAGTGTGAAGGGAGACATGAAAGTAGAAAGGGCCACCAGGCCTGGGAAGGGGACAAAAGAAAGTAAGGGAGGGTGAATATGATCATAGTCCACTGGATATATTGTGAAATTGTCAACAAAAATTATGTTAAATTCAACCAAATGTATTTTCAGTAACAATATGACAGAATAATGTAATGAAAGCTATTAATAAAAGAAAAATATGAATTCATGGGGACCAACAATACAAGGGTCTAGCAAGGGTTCTGTAAAAACCTTCAGGATCGGGCTCAGCTGCACCTCTGGAGACCTCACTCCTTCCCTTGGATCCCAACACAGAGTGTCTGGTCAGTAGGTCAATCCCAGGTCCACAGCTTCCCATGGCTCACACGTCATGTGTTACTCTATGCCTAGTCCCTTCCTCTCTGCCACCAAATCACCCCACTTTCACCCACTCTGTGTCTGGACCCCAGCATGCCACCCAACATAGGAAGATTTACCAGAACACCTATTTCAGCTAGGTTATTTTGGTATCTTTATACTCTCCCTTGTGTGCTAGCTACACAAGATAGTGAAGTCCACACACGAGTAGATTTCCTGCTGGGATACTTACTCCAATTAACACCTGAAAATGTCATAAGATATCTCATACCTTGGGTGGTGAAGAGGTAGAGTCAGGAGGATGGGGTGGGTGGGGGTGGGAGTTGCTCACTGGCCAGCAGCTTGCTGAAAGGAGAGCTACAGGATCAATGAGAGACTCTGTCTCAAGCAATGAGGTGGAAAGCAATAGAGGAAGACATCCCAGTGTAGACACCTGGCTTCCACAGGTGCCTGCATGGTCCTGTGTGCACATATGTGCACACGCGCACACACACGCGCACACACACACACACACACACACACACAAACACACACACACTTCAAAGATTCCAAGCCTGCTTCTTTTTGGGAGGATTTGAAACATGTTTTTGCAGCACTCTCTCTCTCTCTCAATACCCACAGAAAGGGAGGGGGAGAGACAGAGAGAGTGTGTGTTCTTTTTGCTGGGAACCAAATTCAGGGTTCTGCGGTGATAAGCAAGTTTCCACACAACTGAACTACATTCCCCAGACTCTAGAACATAGTTCTTAGACAACTGAGAAGGCAGAACATTGTCCTAGAAGACATTTCTAAATTGTAGGACATTTTAAGATTATCTGGAATATGAGCCAGGCAGTGATGGGGCACGCCTTTACCCAGCACTGGGAAGACAGAGGCAGGTGGTTCTCTGTGAGTTCAAGGCCAGCCTAGTCTACAAAGCTACATAGAGAACCCCTGTCTCAAAAAATTAAAAAAAAATATCTGGAATAACTCTCAAATTCAAGTTTATGGATTTCAATCTGTTCCAAAAACTGTGACTCCACCAGAAAGGATGAAAATTTGCATTCTGTGTAAGGGGCATCCCACTATTGTTGTCCGATATAGGAGGTAGTCAGATTAAGTGTTTTTTTTTTTTTTAATACTATTTTTTATCCTTAAAGGAAGGCTCTTCTCCCTCCTGCTCCTGTCCTAGTGGGCTTTTGCATATTGAGACAGCAGAAGGGAAAAGCCTTGCTGCTTCCATGGCTGGCCATAGTTACTGTGCTCCAAGGCGTCTGAGATGCCACCTTCTTCCTGTCCTTTATCAGGAGCTCAGTGGCCCTTGGTTACTGACCTCAATCATATAGTCAAAGGCTCTGCAGCCAGTAACAGGTCATGGTCCCCAAGCTCAAGGGTGCCATTGTACATCCTCCAGCTCTGTGTCTTAGAATGACCCACCTGGTGAGCCCTGCCGTCCACATGTGCAAATTTCCTTCCACTATCAATCAGTGGGTTTGTACTGTTAGCCTTAGAGGCATCGTCTCTGTAACTACAAAGTACCTTACTCAGCATTGCCACCCAGAGGGCAAAAGCTGCAAAGGGACCTGGGAAGCTGGCTCAGTGGGTCAAGCGTTTGCTGCACAAGCATAAGGACCTGAGCTCAGATCCCCAGCACCCAGGCAAATGGTAGATTAGGTGATGTCCAAGTGTGAACCCTGTTCAACACGAAGGAGATACTGTTTAAGAGAACTAGCCTCGTGCACTCAGAGCTCTGCACCATGGCTCCAAGTGTGAATCATCATTTCCTGTGTGCTGTCCCCATCTGACCCTACAGACTAGTGGGTCCCCACTGTGAAACTTCAACAGTCTTGAGCAGCCCTTCAGCCCCCACCTTCCCCAAAACTCACCCCAGGGATATTTGGGCAGCATTTTGAAACCCAAGGGCAGAAGGTAGAATGAAGACACACCTGGATCAAACTGAGGCTGCTGTGCAAAAGTCAATTTATAACTTTAGCGCTGGCTCTGACTACAGTGGACTTCAAATAATCTACCTGACATTCAAATGGGAAAATCTCATTTTCTAGGAACCTCCTGGTTATGAAGAGAGATAGCTATCTGGTCTCAAGGAAATGACTTCTTCCTGCTCCTTTCCAGAGCCGCCTTGAAGAACTGCCCGGTGTGGAGTGTGTTTGTCCAGAGGAGAAGGGAAATTGGCTTCTGCAGAGAGGCGACTCCATGCCGCCTTGGGGACAGGTTCAGCCTGCTTCCACATGCTATTTGTATTTTATCTCTGCAAAGCTGTCGAGAACTTTCCCATCAAGGGCAAGGCCTTCTCAACCTTGGCACAGTGACGTTTGGACCAGAAAGCTCATGGTTGTGGGGCTGGCCTGTTTTCTAGGATGCTTGCAGCATCCTCCCGGTGTGACAATGAAAACATCTCAAGATATCACCAACCATCCCCTACTCCCAAGTCACCAGTCTAGATGGATAGTCTGAAGCTCAGGGTGGCTACACAGGTGGAAGGCATCCCTGGAAGGACCGACATGGATGAGGAAGGCAAGACTCAGGCTTACCTGGGCATGCTCCAGTTCCTTCTCCAGAGCTCTTCTGGCAGAGGTGGCTTCCTTTTCTTCCTGTCTGGCATGCACAAGGGCTCGCTCTAGCTGCTGCACTTCACTCTACAATGAGACAGATGGGCCAAAAAACACAGGGATACACTCTGATGTGTTCTGATGCCTGCTGTGTCCAAGAGAAAAGACAGTCATGACCGTAGTGTCTGTCATGGGGCCAAGATAAGGAACAGCTCAGTTCTTGGGTGAGTGCTCCTCTGCAGTCCCATTTCTAGCCACATGTCACTTTCTGGATTACCTTGGTGACTTTTTTCTTTATTACAAATACCCAAGATTTATCCCTGGAGAGTCAGAAACTCCCGGTAGGGGAGATGGACAAGGCACTGCTTTAAAGATGTGCAGGTGACCTGATGGATGCCAGTGCGTCCCTCCCATTCTACTGCTGTAGCTTACCACCTCTTTCCCTAACAGCTTCCAAAGCTTGGGTAAAATAGATAACTGGTTTGCTAAAATCTCCAAAAATATCAGCTATGTGTTAAAGAATGTCTCCAGTGAGTCAGCCTAATGGTGGCGTGATGATGGACTCTGCAGGTGGTCAGAGGTCCCCCATGGAGCCTCAGAAAGATGTCTATGTCTGATGCCAGAGCTGCTGGGGACTGTGTAGCCTGGACCTGTGTTTCCTACCCTGGCTTCATTAGCCCTGCTCCCAGACCTCTGGTTCTTGCCACTCCCATTGATGCTTGCAGGTCACCTTGACATCCTAAATAAATCCTGACAGTCTCTTCCCCAACTCTACAATCACTATAGGAAAGAGGGCCACGAACTGCCAAGCCCCGACCAAGACCCAGGGAGCCTCACCTCAAACTTGCGGAGTGTCTCCTTTGCTTGGGCCTCATCATCTTTCACATCCTCCATCTGCCTCTGCAGCTGGGCCAGTCTGCGCTCCAGCTCTGCAATCCTTGCCTGCAGCTTCTCATTCTCCTCCTTCAGCACTTTCTCACGCAGGTCTGCCTCTCCTTGGCTCTGCTCTGATGAGTTGCTCCTGCTGGCCAGGACCTCCACATTCTAAGAACAAAGAACAAAGGAATGAGTGTTCACAGGTGGTCCCCAACTCATGAGGGAAGCTGGCTTCTGAAAAGTACCACAGCTGGAACCTTGCCATCTCAGCAACAGCAGGATGAGGCAGAATGATTGGAAGTTCTGGGCTAGCCTGGGGTACTTGATGCTTTCGAAGCTAGCCCAGGCAATTTAGGGAAACCTTGTCAGTCCTGGAACTCGCTTTGTAGACTAGGCTGGCCTTGAACTCAGAGACCATCCTGCCTCTGCCTCCTGATTGCTGGGATTAAAGGCCTGTGGTACCACCACCCGGCTGCAGGATTCATTTCAACACCCAGCATTAAGAAAAGAAAAATCATGCTAGATGTCAGGGGAAGAAGACAGTGTGAATGACAGCCTACAGGCCACTTGATGCCTGTCATCTGCTCTTAAATGAAATATGGGCCACGGTAGAGCTATGTAGTTTGATGTCTGTCAATACAAAAAAAAAAAGTGAAAAATAAATGAAAAGATGAAGTATCACAAGAGCATAGCCACACCCACTCATTGGAAGATCATCTGGGATGGCTTTCATAGAATGCCTGCCAGCCCTTCCCTGTGCTCAGCCCATTTTGAGGTCTCCAATTTGAAGGACCCCAGAAGCTATTCTCATCCCCACCCACAAGATGGGGAAAGTGGGTAGGCTGGGGGCATAACAGCTCTGCTAATAGGATGCTTGCCTGGCATACATGAAGCCATGGGTTTGATCCCTAGCATCACATACACTGGGTGTTGTGGGCACCTTCTCCAGCACTAACGTGGTACAAGCAAGAGAAAGAAGAGGTCAAGGTCATCCTCTGCTACATAATGAATTTGAGGCTAGCCTGGGCTACACATGACCTTGTCACAAACAAAAGCAAACAAGCAAATGAAGACAGCACCCCTTCACAAAATGAACTTAAACTGGGTCATGGACCCAAAGTCTAGAACTAAAACCATTAAAGCTCTTAGAAGACACAGGAGTGTATATCTGTGATTTTGGTTTAGGCAAAGGTTTCTCAGCTACAAAACCAGAAGCACAGATAACAAAAAACCAGACAGACTTCTGTGTGTGTAAGTATATGCTTGCATGTATTATGTGTACCGTGTGTGTGAAGTACCCAAGGCATCCAGAAGAGGGCATTATATCCCTCCAGGACTAGAGTTACAGAAGGTTGTGAGCCTGTAACTCACCAAGAAAGAGTAGTCCCTGAAAAGTAAGAAACTTTTGCAATGCTGGGGATGCCATCAGGATGATAAGATGGCCCACAGAACGAGAGGAAATATTTGCAAATTGGACCATATTAAAATATATATATTCTTCACCTTCCTAATAAAAAGATAAATCACCTTTATCTATTTATTTTTGAAGCAGGATCTCTCACATAGTTCTGACTGTCCTGGAATTTACTCTAGACCAAGCTGGCTTCAAACTGACTCTGCCTCCCAAGTGCTGGGATTAAAAACATGTGCCTCAATGCCCGGCAAGACACCAACTCTCAACAAGGGCAATGGATAGGAATAGATTTGTTTCCAAAGAAGATACAGGAAGGGGCACAGGAAGAGCTGCTCAAAACTGCTAGTCACTAGAGAAGGGCAAATCAGAGCTCAGTCACACACGCCTAGTGCTAGGGAGCATAGAGAAAAACAAAAACCGTCATGCATCCCTGAGAAAATACAAAATTGTGTAGCCATGCAGGAAAGTTGTCAGCTCCTCAAAACAATGTTAAACCAAGTTTCCCCCTGACCAGATACTTCATTCTTTTCTATATGCCTAAGAGAAATAAAACTTCTACTTACATAAAAAATGTACATACACATGCTCAAGTCATCATTATTCATAGAGTCCCAAAGTGGAAACAACTTATATTCCCATCAATAAATGAGCGGGTAAATAAAATTTGATAGGTATGTAAATGGACTAGTATCTGCTCCTAAAAAGAAATGAAATACTGATGTATGCTACAACAGAAAACATGACACCACGTGAAAGACAAATGTCATGAAAGACCCTATATTGGTGCTGAAGAAAAGGTCTAGAACAGTAAATCTAAAGATATGGAAAAATAGCTTAATGGTTGGCCAGGGCTAGAGGAAGGTCTGGGGGAGAGGTGGGGAGGGTCTACCAGTGGGCATGCATTTTCATTTGAGACTTAATGAAAACATTCTAGTGTTGACTAGTAATGGCTACACAATCCTGTATATACACTATAACCACAGAGTTGATTGTTATGTGAATTATAGATTAATGTGGCTGTACCCTGGCTTGCTAGAGAAGGGCACTTGGTCTGTAAGTTCACATCTGGCCGTGGCACAGGCTGTTTGGCTTTAGGGAACATGCATATATCCTGACACTTGGTGCTGGTTTGATCATTTGCAAAGTGCTAATTTGCCTTTCTCTGTGTTCACAGTGTGGTAACCCACATTGTGTTTACAAATAGTTTAACGTTTAATGTAAGCCTTTGTTTGCAAATCTCTCCAGAAACCTTCTCTGGCCTCTGTTCCCCCACCACTCCTAGCTCACTAATTTATAAAAAGACCATAAAACAAACTTCCCCTTTTCCTGGAACCATACCTAATTCAACAATAGTCTTGGCATCTAAAAACAAACAAAGCCCCATACCCTTTTGTTCAGGGCAAGGGCCACATGAAAGTTCTGTGAGAGATCCAAGCAAAGAAAGTTGGTGTAGAAAAGCTCTTCCAAGGCCTCCCAGCTCCCAAATGCCCCAGTTCCCACATCATCTTTCCCAGATTCTTACTGATGTCTGGGTCCAGTTCATGTGGCAGAGATGTCAGAGCTGGCAAAGCTCTGCTGACCCAGAAGGTCACCATACAGACACAGAAGCCATATTTATAGTGTCAGGGCTATTGCTGTGACTCTGATCTTACTTCCCCGATGTCACAGCAAGATTGGAGAGACCATACGACCAGAAGAAAGACCAAAGACACACACTTCTGATTCACAGACCTGTGTTTGCCATTTAGCGTTTTAACTTTATTCACTCACACAGGGAAGTCACACTTACCAAATATCAACTCCAATTCCCTGTCACTCCAGCGACTTGAAAACCCTACACTATATCATGGCCACAAAGCAAAGGCACCATTTTCTACTCTTGTTTTCCAAGCCTGGACCATGACTAAAAGCTGCATTAAGATAGTTTCTCCATCTATCAGGTAGCCAAGCTAAAAAGTTTTGGTAACAGTGTTGGGCAGAGTCAGAAGACATGGCTGGTGGGATGAAACACTGCTGGAGAACCTAGAAGACAATGTGGTAATAGGTATTGAAGTTATAGCAGACATTCCCTCTGCACAGTAACTTCTCTCCAAGTACTATAGCCAACACATGTGCACAATGGTACAAAAATGAGCCTAATGGCCAGGTGTGGTACACACCTTAATCCCACTACTCGGAAAACAAGGAAATCTCTGTGAGTTCAAGGCCAGCCTGGTCTACACAGTGAGTTCTAGGCCAGGCAGAATTACAAAGTGAAGACTAAAACAAAAACAAAACAAAATGAGACGCTACACCATAGAAGCCTGCAGTCTACTAAATGTCCTTCAGTATTGTATCTGTTCAGTAGTGCTATGCAGTGAAAGTGAAAAACAAACGAGGGGCAGAACAATCCTTCCAGCCTTTCTGTGTATAAGACAGGTGGTAGCGTGTGTACCTGGCTTCGCTATGAACTGGCGGTTCTGACTGACTGTGAGAAAGGGGAGTGGGGCGTGGGAAAAGTGGAGGCAAGTTTATCCATGGCAAACTCTCTTGTAATGTCTTTATTCTGAACCACAGAAACCCAGCATGGATTCACAATTACAAAATAAATGTGCATTTTCTTTTAAAAGTTCAACTGTTTTGGCCACAGGCACCTGGAGGACAATCAGGCACATTCTCACCTCCTCCAGTCTGTGGAAATCTTTCCCCAGTCTGTTCACAGGCCCTTCTGAACAGTAAGAGATAGCGGAGCCAGGCCACAGCTGTACAAACACAGCACAGAGCGATCTCTCATGCTGTTTTACACAGCAAAGCGATTCCTTCTCACCACCAATAGTTAGGAGGGTGAACAGACACAGGCACCTGGCCCCTCACTTTGCATGAGTGCTCCTCCAACATTTAAACCAACCAACAGGGAGGTGGAGAAGCCCATTGTGGGGTGAAGAGAGAAAAGCCCAGGGGCTGTGGACAACAGCTCTCAAGGCTCAGGTTTCTCTTTTACAAATTGTGTTTTTCCCACTGTGACATTTTAACTCTATGCCATGGAATTTCGGGATGGGAGATGGGGGTTGCAGGTTGCACATGTGTGCATCTGGAAGCCAGAGAGCAACCTTGTCATTCCACTTTTTTTTTTTTTTTTTTGACAGGTCTCATTATCCTGGAATTCACCAAGTAGGATAGAGTAGCCAGCCAGCCAATCCCAGAGATCTGCCTATCTCCATCTCTGAGGCAATAGGATTACAAAAACCTGATACCACACCCAGATTTTTCACATTGGTTCTGTGCATCAAACTTACATCCAAGTGCCTGCTTGCCAGGTGAATATTCTCCCCAGCCCACCATGTATCTGTTTATATTAATGCATGTTTGGCATCCAAAGAACATTCAATTCTAACCTTATGATCTAGGGTACCAGGCACCCTAGAAGCCATGTTTACAGGCCACAAATCAAACCTACACTTCTTTTTACACTTACTTGTTTTTTATTGGGTGTGTTAGTGTTGTGCATGTGTGTGAGGTCAGAAAGCATCTCGCAAGCATCAGTGCTTTCAGTTCCAGGGACTGAATTCAGAGTCTCAGTCTGGGCGGAAAGGGCCCTTACCCACTGAAACATCTTGCCAGCCCCTTAAACCTTCACTTAAAAAAAAAAAGATTTTATTTTATTTGTGTGTGTGTGTGTGTGTGTGTGTGTGTGTGTGTGTGTGTGTGTGCCCACATGCCTGTACTTACACTCATGTTAGTGCAGACAGATCCCTTAGACCAGTGGTTCTCAACCTGTGAGTCACAACCCCTTTGGGGGTTGCACATCAGATAGCCTGCATATCAGATATTTATATTATGATTCATAACAGTAGCAAAGTCACAGTTATGAAGTAGCAGAGAAAATTCTTTTATGATTGGGGGCTCCACAATGTGAGGAACTGTGTTAAAGGGCCACAGCATTAGGAAGGTTGAAAAACCCTGCCTTAGAGCTACACTCAGAAGCACTTTGTGAATGACCCAGTGTGGACTGTAGGAACACAATTCTGGTCCTCTGGGAGAGGGCCCTCTGAGCCATTTCTCCAGCTCCCAAACCTACACTTCTTGGAAGAAATAATGGAGATCTTCACCTGGAAAGTGCCTCTGGCCTTTCCAGAGCAGCTATGTGCAGTGCAGAGATGAGTCCGTAGTGTTTAAAGGGCAAGCCAAGTTTCCTGGCTGGTTCATTCATTAAAAATTTAGACCCGTTATCCAGTATGTTGGTCTGGTAAACTGATGGTGACTAAGGGGCAAATAACATACTTTAAAGTGCTGAACTGCTGAATTTACACTACTTTTAAAATCCTTCACTTTCAACCATGTGCTCTAGTTACTAATTTAAAAGGTGGTGGCAGGGGTAAAGGGAGGAGAGCTGGGGGAAGTGTGCAAATACCATGATGCACAACACCACCACCCCACCCTACCCCACCCCACCCCCGCCCCCGTCCCGGCTTTGTCTGATGTCAACACTCATTGCAAATAAGGACTGCTGGCAAACGCCATACTTTCACGAGTTAATCTGCACTTAAGAATTTCTCACCACCCTGAAACAGGTGGACTTGTACATTTATGACAAGCACAGAGCTCCAGCACGGCACACCAGTGGCTATGTCTTGAGTGCCCTGCTTAATTGAGGAGCTGAGTGCCCTTTCCTTCCAGAGCTCAGGTCTGACACCTTGGCCAGCCTTACGCCTGATGGTCATTGGCAGACAGGGCCAGGGCTCGTCCTAGTGCAGAATACACAGACCTTCCAGGCTTTACTAATTAACAAGGCTTCTGCCACAGCCAGCTTTTGTTTCCTTTCTGTCTCCCTTTTCTGCTGAATGAGGGCAAACAGCTGAGGCGTGGAGGCCAGGAGGCCAGAGGAGAGAATGCTGGCTTGTCAGTTCCGTGCCACTGGCTACCCACACTCCAGTGTGTGGAGGCTGCAGGAGCTGAGCTGAGAGGTGTCCAGCTCCCCACTCCCCTCACCTGCTGGAAAGTGGCTGTCTCTTTGCAATACAGCCTCATGGTTGCTCTCCTTAGCGTAATGACAACCTGGACTGATAATGAATCCCTTGCTTACTGTAAGATGTAGGAAGTCACACCCCTTATACTATCTTCAGGGTCCCACCACAAAGTGACAGTGGGCTATTCAGGTAAATAAAAGCTTGTTTTGGTTCTAAAGCTCTCTCTACCCCCTCTTCCTAGTTCTCTGTGGATTTCACTGTCATGGGTCTCTAGTTTGTGGGGGTTTGAGTTCTCTTGAGCATAGGAGTCACCCAATAAATGCTCATTTTGTCTCAAGGTCTAGCTAGAGCAGGTCCTGAGATGCTGTCTCTAACGAGCCCTTGGGTCAGACTGGTGACACCCCATCTCACGGGCCTCTCCTGCCCTCCAGCTGCCTATGGGTCCCACTTTGGCTTGAGATCTCCTGGTCAAGTCCTTTAGGCTTTCAAAGTCCCAGGTGTTTCAAAACAGAGTTGATTCCAAAGGTAAGAACCCCAAGGCTCATCTTAAGTTTCCTTTTGTAAGATGTGGCTTCCAGTCCAGGCTCTGCTAGTCTTTTTAGGACTCTGGGTAATTCTTGAGCTAACATCTGCCTTCAGTTTCCTCTGCAACATGAGAGGCCCTAGTTTAAGGGCCTAGAAGAAACTTGAGGAAATGAGGCAGTACCAGGCAACCATGAAGCTGAAGTGAAACTTCTAAGGCTTTCACTCCTGTCATATCATGGTCACATGTTATTTCCCCCTGCTGCCAGGTCTCAGAGTCCTTGCCCCAACACCCAGAGCAGAAGACAGCAGGCAACTTGTTGCTACTAAAGTAGATTAAAGTCACCAGTTCATTTCCTCCTGCCTGATACTAAATTCACCACACCTCAGGCTAAAGAGACAAAGCTTCCAGAAAAATGTATTTCCACTCTGTGTGTTTGTTGCTGAAGTGGTCATTTTCCTGCATACAGAACCACCTAAAAGATACTTCCTGACCCCTCTTCATCCTAAAGTGATGTGGATTCCTTTTGTAAGGAATCCACTTACTTACTTTTTTTTTTTCCCCTAAAGTGACTCAGTGATTATGTAGCTTAAAAATATGAGTGGCCTCCTGGGGCTGGCAAGATGGCTCAGTAGGTAGAAGCATCAACAAACTGAGTTCAGTCCCAGTAAGTATGTAAAAGGAAAAGGAGAGAACAAATTCCACAAGGTTATCCTCTGACCTCCATGCACACACCATGACACACACACACACACACACACACACACACACACACACACACAATAATAAATGAACATATGTATACACACATATGTGCATACATAACTCATTTTCTTCATAGTTTGCTTCTAAAATAAATAAATCACGTTTCACTATAACAGATTAAGAAACCACATGATTCATTCTCAGAGAGGCCCATAATTCTGACACAGATCCAGATAAAAACTGTGATAATAAAACCCTAGTATTTGGGCTGGAGAGATGGCTCAGTGGTTAAAAGCACTGGTTGTTCTTGCCAAGAATCCAGGTTTGGTTCTCAGAACCCACATGGGGGCTTACAGCTGTCTGTGACTCCAGTTCCAATTGATGCTGCCTTCTGCAGGAACTGCGTGCATGTGATTCACAGATATTCAAGCAGGCAAACACACACACACACATACTTGCTCACAGAGTGTCCTTGACACAGGCTGTCATTTAAACCACATAATAAACATATTCAGATACTCAAGATAACAGCTCCCATAAAAACTCTCTCAACCGGGGGCTGGAGAGATGGCTCAGAGGTTAAGAGCACTGACTGTTCTTCCAGAGGTCCTGAGTTCCCAATTCCCAGCAACCATACGGTGGCTCACAACCATCCGTTATGAGATCTGGTGCCCTCTTCTGGTGTGCAGATATACATGGAAGCAGAATGTTGTATACATAATAAATAAATAAATAAATAAATAAATAAAATCTTAAAAAAAAAAAAGACTCTCTCAACCAAATAGGGAAAACACTGATTTTCCCCCAAAGGCCATGTGTTCAGAAGTTCATGCCTAGATATTTGATTCCATTCATGTGCAAGCTCCAGATGAGAAAAACCCATAGAGACGTAAGGTAGGTAGGTTGGTGGCTGACAGAAGCCAGGGTTTGGAGAAGTAGGCAGTGAGAGATGTTTTGGCACTAAGCTGGTGGTGTGGCATTGTGTGCTCTCGTGTGACGCTGTGTGTTCTCATTGTGAAGTGCAGTGCTGTGTGCTGTCATTGTAAAGTGTGTTGTGTGTTCTCACTGTGAAGTGTGGCGTTGTGTGCTCTCACTATGCACACATAAAAACCCCAAACAATACATTTTCAGTTAGTTAAAATGGTGGATCTATGTTATGTGAAAGCAAGGGAAGGGGCCGTACCATTTTTTTTTTTTTTTTTTTTTTTTTTTTTTTTTTTTTTTTTTTTTTTTTTTGGTGCGGCCTCTGAAGGATCTAACTCAGGTCCCCACACTTGAAGACAAAGTACTTTATTAGCTGAGCTCTCTCTTCTGCTCCCAGATTTAATTTTTTAACATCACTTCTTTAAAAAGAAGTGCTTGCTGAATGTTCTCCAGTTTCTCTGGGTTCTCTCATATTTCTAAGACACTGTCTCCTTAAGCTAACCTATGACCAGCATATGAAATACCTGTTTATAGAATCCAGCAACCCCTGCTGTTAACTTCAAGGAGCTGCCTTCAAAAGAGACTCCACCCCACGACATCATGCCCCTGAGTTTACATCACCAGGAAAAAGCTAAGGGCAGCGATAGGAAAATAAAATAGGGGTTAAACTCCTTGTTGAGATTAGCTTGGTCACTTACCGACCATGGGACCTTATAGATGGCTACAAAGCAGCTTGCTGTCAGTGCCCAGGCTGGACAAGTTGAACAGGATTTTTGAAGAGGATAAACAAGCACACCCTCCCCCTACTGATGTGGGTACCCCTCCAAAATAAACTGAAGGTTCAGCCTGGAACCACACAGGTCTCCAAAGCCACCACTTGACACTTCTCGATTCCCTGTATCTCTTGTTACTTGGGAAAGTGCAGATTCTACCTTTCCAGTCTGCTGCTACCTGATGGCTACAAATGCTGAGGGCCAACTCAAAGTGGTAGAAATCTTGGAACTTTAAAATTTTTTCAATGAAGGGCTGGGATTGTAGCTCAGTTGGTGAAGTGCTTGCCTAACGTGCACCGACTCCGGGTTCCATATCCAGCACTTCATAAAGTAAGAATAGTGTTGCATGCCTTTAATCCCATCACTCAGGCGGTTGGAGGCAAGATGACCAGAAATTTAAGGTCAGCTTGGGCCATATGAGAGTACTCTCCCCACCCCTAAAACAAACAAACAAACAAACAAACAAAATCCCATAACTAAAGTGTTCACACCAGGAGCTCTCAACCCAATGGCCTTACTTTTGTATGAGCGCTTCTTAGCATCCTCAAATTAGGACAAATGACCATTCAGAGAATTACCAAATTATCTTTTTACCTCCAAGGCTACAGCTGAGGAAAGGAACTGACTGAAGTCATCTTGGGAATCAAAAGGCTAGATCAAGGCTGTTAGCAAGCTTGAAAGTTGAGGCCTGCAACCCTTGGGGTTAACATACATAACAAGAGTGACCTTTATTTATTTCCTCCTTTAATTTAAAGTGGCCAACCCCTGGGAGAACAGAGAAAGCAGCTGATACCAAGCCTAAAGAGGTTCTCTGAACTCCTTGCATGCCAGCCTGCAGGGAGCAACAGCCAGCTCCAGCTGACCAGCCTGGAAAACAGGGCCAGCAACAGGAATCTCCTGGCCCAGGAAAGGCCACCTGTTCACTCTGAGATTTTTGTCTACATATCAATGCCTCAGAGTCTCAGTTTGGTTTCCGTAAAAACACAGGTGGCATTCTACTCTCTGTGCAGATCCAGAGAAATGAAAGGTAAGAGCGCCAAATGTCAAATCACTAGTTGCTGTGTAAACAGAGCACAGTGTCCAGGAAGGAATTACAGTGTACACCCAATGCTACAGACCATGATTCAGAGACTTCCTGTTAGGCAGGACCTGGAAGGAGGCAGTGACTCTGGCTTCTGGCCCCTTGCTCAACCTTTCTCACCCAGGCTATAGGCATGATTCTCATCCTGTCCCTTTGTTTCTCAGTGGAGAACAAAATGCCACCTTCCATCTCAGGAGAGCTTGGAAAGGCAGACGGTAGAGTGACAGAGTCCAATCAGAGCACCCAGGGTCACTCTAGCATGGCTCTGCAAGACCTTTCTAGGGCAGTCCCCACAGGGCCACTCTCCAGAAAGAAGCCACCTTGAATGCTGCTCAAAGAGACCCCATGAATGTGCTGTCCCAACTATTTCCAGTTCTTTCCTGCCCTCCAGGTATGTGTAAATCCCTGTCCCCTGTCCTCTTGAAGTCACGGGTGACCATTTTGACCCAGAACATAAAAGTGGGCCGGAAGAGACAGCTCAGTCAGAAAAGTGCTTGCTGTCCAAATATAAGGACCTGAGTTTGATCCCCCAAACCCAGTTAAAATAAAGGAAACCAGGGCTGGAGAGATGGTTCAGTGGTTAGGGAAGACTTTGTGGCTCTTCCAGAGGACATGAGTTCTGTCCCCAGCACTTACATCAGGTGGCTCACAACCACTGTAACTCTAGCTCCAGGGGATCTTCTGGCCTTTGAGAGCACCTGCATACACACACACACACACACACACACACACACACACACACACACACACTAAAGTTTTGAAAGCTAATAGGTGATGAGGAAGGATGGTAAAATGGGCAAAATAACACGAGGAACATTAAAAGGGGACTAGCGGGGAGGTTACCCAGGGGCTTGGGGTACCAGGGCAGTGAGGGAAAGGTTAGCCACTAAAACACACTTTGTTCCAAAATACCAGAATAATATATACTAACATGTGTGCTAATTTAAAAGATAAAGTCTTAAAAAATAAATTTAAAAAAATGTTAAAGCTTGATGTGATATGAGTACTTCTAACCCAATCCCAGCATCAGGAAGGTGGAGACAAGAGGATCTCCGGGGACTCACTGCCAAAGCAGCCTAGCTGCTGAGCTCC
Source organism: Cricetulus griseus (assembly GCF_003668045.3). Lineage (NCBI taxonomy): Eukaryota > Metazoa > Chordata > Mammalia > Rodentia > Cricetidae > Cricetulus > Cricetulus griseus. Next base: position 183,183,585 of record NC_048597.1, read on the forward strand.
ATGGAGTCTCAAATGAAAAGAAGAGGCCAGTACCGAAGGAATCCAAGTTTAGCTTCCGGCCTCCATATACCTGCATTCACACACATACCTACACACGCATGCATACATACACATACATCCGCAAGCAATCCACACACATGTACATGCATGAACACACACAGCATCCCACACACGCATACATGCATACACGCACACAGTGCCATTCACGCATGTCCTTCCATATACACCCCACATGCACGTCTCACACATACACACACCCACACTCTTGCGCATGTCTGTGATCTCTGCTGTAGTGGGCAGGTGTGTTGCACTGATTGATTCTTTGAGTCTATCCCAGGGTGTGATGCATGCCACTTCTCATTTGTTTGTGTGTAGGTATGTATGCTGGAGTGTGTGTGTGTGTGTGTGTGTGTGTGTGTGTGTGTGTGTGTGTGTGTGTGTGTGGTGCATACAAAGGTGGTCTAATGAGCAAGAGAGTCCCTCCCCCACTCACTTGGACACACACTGGAAATGTGGCAAGAGCAAGAAGTGTTTCTCAGTTAAACTACTGAGACTCGGGGTCATTTATTACAGCGGGGGTAATCTAGTTTATTGAGCCATGCAAAGACCTTCTGTTCCCAGGCTCAGCCTGCCTGTCCCAAGTTGACAGAGAATAAAGCTCAAGTCCATTACAAGCTTCGTCACCCAAGAGCTGGAAGGGCATAACAAGGAGAGAGCATGGGCCTCTAGAGTCACTCTTGGGTTCAAAGCCTCTGTCACTTAGCCGAGCCACATGACTCCGAGCTAGTGGGTTATCCTTCACTAAGACACCATAGCCACTCTGAAGTGGCAATGACATCATCTGCCAACAGAGTCCTTCGAGGATGAGCTGCCGTGTGCTTTAACTATGAAGCAGTGAACAGCTGTGCAGCACACGCCACATGAACAAGCAGTGGTTACAGCTGTCCCCATCACTGTCAGCAACCTGCTTTTGTCATGTGCCAGCTTCAGGAAACCAGGCTGGTTTTTCTCACTCTACGTAGCAGGAAGGAATGTCTATTCTCAGAGTGGATTCAGATGTTCCATGGCAGAGTCCATGGAGGTACCCAGAACATGACCAGGCAGAGGGGCTGCTTAGTAGGTGCAGACTTGGAGCCCTTTGTCCAGTCTGTCCTAGCCAGCCCTAGGACACTCAAGGGCTAATGAAGCATGGAGGGACTAGACTGTGATGACCCTCTGCCTTAGGTTCGTCTGACCGGGGTCCTCTGTGATATCCCAAGCCACATGCTATCTCGGGGGCACTGAACATCAGCATGATGCACTACCATAGAGACCCTCATAGTAGCCTAGAAGGTAAGTTGTTATTTGAGGAGATCTTTTAGATATCATATATAGGGACCTAGCCCATACCTGAGACCAATTGGTGGGATATTCCTTAACAAGTAAGCCTGAACTGACTTACTATTGAGGACCCGTGAGCCTGGCAGTCCCTTTCAGCCCCAGCCCAGTTGGGGCTTTGAGAAGAAACAGACCAAACAGGGTCATCTGCCCTTCATCACAGAATCCCTGGTCACAGAATCCATGGTCAAAGTGGAAAAGCAATTCAAGCAGAGTCCTGAGGTAGCAACTTAATAAGTGTTATCTCTGCCCCAAGGCCTTCCACGCATGCCTCTGGAGGTGGCCTCAAGGAACACAGGAGGCTCAGTGAGATTCCTTATCTGGTCCTAGGTGGCCTCTGGGACTGACTGACCTGAAGCAAGTGAGCCTCACTCGAACAATTATAGAATGTGGGAGAAGGGTCTTGAAGTGAGGATGTCAGTGCCCACCACTTTATCTATACACACTGAAAACTAGAGTCGACTAGCACACAGAACCATCCTTGAAGACCATAAACTCACACAAGAAAATTGAACACGAACCAGCGAGATGGCTCAACAGGTTAAGGTACTCACTGCCAAGCCTGACAACCTGAGTTCCATTTCTGGGACAAACATGGTGGAAGGAGAGAACTGACTCCTGAAAGTTATCTTCTGACCTCCACATGTGTGCTGTGGGGTGTGAGCAAACACAAAATAATTTAAACAAAATGTCCAACGGTCTCAAGGTCATGGTTATATAAAAGAGAAGATGTCATCAACATGGCTGTGGTAGTGTGAATGTAATTGGTCCCCATAATCTCATAGCAAGTGGCACTATTAAGAGGGTGGTCTTGTTGGAGGAAGTGTGTTTCTGTGTGGGCAGGCTTTGAGGATTCCTATGCTCAGGATATAGCCCATTGTCTCATTCAATTTTTGGTTGCCCGCAAGACGTAGGACTCTCAGCTACTTCTCTAGCACCATGTCTGCCTGCACACTACCAGGCCCCACCATGATAATAATGGACTGAACCTCTGAAACTTTAAGCAAGCCCCCTCAATTAAATGTTTTCCGTTTAAAAGTTGCTGTGGCCGGCCGGGCATTGGTGGTGCACACCTTTAATCCCAGCAGGCGGATCTCTGTGAGTTCGAGGCCAGCCTGGTCTCCAGAGCGAGTGCCAGGATAGGCTCCAAAGCTACACAGAGAAACCCTGTCTCGAAAAACCAAAAACCAAAACCAAAAACAAACAAACAAACAAAAAAAGAGTTGCTGTGGCCTTGGTATCTCTTCACAGCAATAGAAAACCCTACCTCAGACAATAGCAGGTAAAGGTTATTCCCTCTCTGACTTACCAAAGTTTTCTATTCCTGCAGATAAAGTAAGCCAGAGCTAGAGAGCCTTGCATTCGTCTCAAAGTCAGAGAATGTCAGTTATCTGAGCTGTCTAATTTCTCAAGTTCAAGCCCTAATTGGAATTTCTACTATGCGCCCTACATCCTGTTATATCTCTGACAGATGAACAGTCTTGACATCTGTTTCCAGGGGCTGGACATACAGACAGCCTTTGAAAACAAACCTTTCTGTTTCTGTCCTTCTCTGCCATAGAAATGTCTCCATGCTCAGCCAACATCTGCATCCCTACTGTGCCGTTCTTCTTTGCTCCTTCCTTCCCCTTCAAGACCTCTTCGGTCCTCACATACTTTTCATAGAGCTCCTGGAAGTCCCAACACAGCCCCTTTGTAGTTAAGTTGAACTTGACTTCCAGGGATAAATAAGATGCCATCCTTTACACCTGAAATCCTGCTACACATTTTCCCTCCTTATACAACCTTCATCAACCACCCCACTCTGTGTCAGTGAGTCTGAATGTGGCTCCTAGCTTCCCACATGCCCAGGATGAGCTGCTGATTACACTACCCAAGGTCAAAACTCTGAGCCAGGCATGATGCTCAGGTCATTGCCTGTAGCTCCAAATGTGCCACAAAGAGAGGTATATTATGAACTATTTACTATTAGTCTCTGCTCCCCCCCCCCCGTGTGTGTGGGTATATGTATGTGGTATATATATGTCTGTGCACGTGTGTGTGTGTGTGGGGGTGCACACACTTGTGTATGTATAAGAAAGCCAGGGGAAGCAATCAAATGTCTTCCTCTATTATTCTTTGCCTCATTCCCTTGAGGTAGGATTTCTCACTGAACCTGAAACCCCACGTTCGGGCAAGGCTGGCCAGCCAGAGCTCCTGGTATCCACCTGTCTTTACCCCCAACATTTGAGTTATGGTCATGCATGGCCATGTAAGTGCTGGGAGTTTAAACTCAGGTCTTCATGCTGGAACAGTAAGTCTTTACTTTTGAGAAAGGAAATGGTGGCTCTGAGAGGTGAAATCACTTAATCAGTTGCCAAACTGACTAACAAAGGTACAAAATGCAATACCAGGCAACCTGACCAAGAGTCAACAAAATGGAAACTAGAGTGTGAGTCCAAGGCAAGGTTGGGATCTGACCACATCCAGGCTTGTCCAACACCTGGTGCACTGATCACTCATGGTCTAGGTTCAGGGAATTAATTGTCATGATAGAAGTCTATATTTAAAAGGGTCTATCTAGATGCATCATCTTCATCCAGAAAAGACATTCCCTTACCACAGTGTGTGTGTGTGTGTGTGTGTGTGTGTGTGTGTGTGTGTGTGTGTGTGTGTGTGATATTACTTTCATTTTTTGGCTGTTTTGGTTTTGTTAGGGGGTGATTATGTGTACATAGAGGACCACTTCGGCTATCACATCTCAGGAGCCATCCACCTTATCTTTGGAGTGTCTCTCACTGACCTGGAACTTGCTGATTCTAGTAGGCTAGCTGCCCAGAGAGCCCCAAAGATCCTCCTGTCTATCTTCCTGGCACTGGGATTTTAAGCAAACATCACCACACCTGGCTTTTTACATGGGTGCTGGGATCAAACTCAAGCCCTTACATTTTCAGGCAAGCATTTTATTGGCTAAGCTACCCCTAGCCCTGCTTCTATTAATTTCTTGAGACAGGGTCTATCCTTGCTAGGGTTCCTATTGCTGCAGTGAAACACATGACCAAAGGAATTGGGAAGAATAGGGTTTATTTGGCTTACACTTCCATCATTGAAGGAAGCCAGGACAGGAACTCTAACAGGAAAGAAACCTGAAAGCAGTTGCTGATGCAGAGGCCATAGAGGGATGCCACTTACTGGCTTGCTCCCTCTGGGTTACTCAGCCTGCTTTCTATAGAACCCAGGACCACTATGCCAGGGATGACACCACCCACAATGGGCTCGGCCCTCCCCACATCAAACACTAAAAATGCCCTACAGGCTAGCTTGATCTTATAGAAACATTTTTGTAATTAAGGTTCCCTCCTCTCAGAATACTTTAGCTTGTGTCAAGTTGACATAAAACTACCCAGTACAGGGTCTCATATAGCTTGCCCTGAACTCCCCATTCTCCTGCCTCTACCTCCCACATGCTGGGATGACAGGTGTCTATGGGCTCTACTGTTCTTTTGCTGTGCCATGGGCTAAATCTACTTTTGCTAAGCAGGGCTGAGAAAACTCTTTCAACTTCTAAACACCCTCTATAAAAATAGACTTCACTCCTAAATGAAGGTCTCAATTAGCAGATCCCTTCATTAGTGTGCTGTTTACCTTCGAATCGCTAATCAGCCCCCACCCTCCCACACACACACTGAAGGGGCTCTTGCCTGATTGTGTTGTCACCTTGGAAAGGACGCCTGAATTCCAGAGGAATGTGTGAATTGAACACCCTGCACTTTTTTCCCCCCAAAGGCTTTCTTTGCTTAGAGACTTCTGGCAAATCAGTAGTTTGCTGGGAGGCTTAAGATCTTACTTAACTGGGAAGTGATTGCCCCAGTTAATGGACTCCACAGCTCTCAAAGACAGTAGACTTTACAACTTACAAAGACTCACTCATTTTCCAGATGAGCAAGCCTGGGTCTAGAGAGAGAGGGGAAACGGCTTGTTCAAAGTGACACAAGGGAAATTTAAGCTACAGTGAGATCTTAAAGGCCTTACCTCTAACTTAACTCTTGTATCAGTCTGGAGTGGTGTGGTGGTGGTGGGTCAGGGGAGGGGTTGGAGGTGGGGAAGTGGGGCTGTCCTGCTCCCTAACCCTCTGGTAAAAGTACCTTCTCTACCATCCCCGCCTGAGAACCTGCCAGGCTCAGCTTATCAGACCCCAGAAACACGAAAGTATTCTTTTTTGCTTTTTGTTTTGTTTTGGAAACAAGGTCACATGTAATCCAGGCTGGCCTTGAACTTCCTATGCAGCCCAGGATGACCTGGAACTTCTGACTTTCCTGCCTCTCTCTCCTCAGTGATGGGATTACAGGTATGGACCAAAATGCCTAGTTTATGTAGTGCTAGGAATTGAACCCAGAGCTTACTGCATACTAGGGCAAGAACTCTAAGAACTGAGCTACAGTCTCGCTGCAAAGGCTGGCCAACAATGGGAATGGATGTAAAGAAAAACACATAGTGCTTCCTTCTCAGTCTGAAAGAGGCACGTGCATATGTACACAAACACACTCATACACCACACAGATACACACACACACACACACACACACACACACACACACACACACACACACTACCACCACCACCTACCACCACTACCAAGTCCCAGCTTTTCACCTTCTCTAAAAGCTCAACTTTCCAGTTCTAACACACACGTCAGCACTAGTCTTTCAAAATAATTCCTGCTGGAATTAAACATCATGACAAGTCTTAGCTCTAAACCCAGGGTCACTCTCGGCACATATGAAGTAGAATCAAAACACCAGCTAGTTTGGCCTCCAATGCCTTCCTAAATTGACTCCAGTCTACCCAGTTCACCCTAACATTGCCCAAGTCTTCAGTTCAAACCCAGTATCAAATGCGGCCTACCTATTCAATGTACTGGGCTCATTTCAACTGCAGATCCTTGTAGTACTCCCTGTGGAAAGTACCCAGGAATGATATAACAGATTTCCCTGGAAGTGTTCCACTGACCACAGATACCGTGGAAGATTCTTTGGGGGAAAGGTTTGCCAGGGCTCAGTGTTTAAAAGCAGTTGCTACTCTTTCAGCGGACCCAGGTTCAGTTCTCTTAGCTCCCTGTAATCACGTTCCAGGGAACGTGATGCCCTCTTCTGATCTCCATGGGCACTGCATGCATGTGACGCACAAACACACATACAGGCAAACACTCAAACACATAAATGATTCTTTTAAAAATGTTTGTGATTCAGGCAATGGTGGTGCACACCTTTAATCCCAGCACTCAGGAGGCAAAGGCAGGTGGATCTCTGAGTTTGAGGCCAGCCTTGTCTACAGAGTGAATTCCAGGACAGCCAGGGATACATAGAGAACCTGGCTTGAAAATACAAAACAAACAAAAGTGTGTGATTGGTTCGTGTAATTCTAAAAAGTTCACATGTTGGAACTCTTTCTTCCTTAGAGAATGAAGCCTGACTGTTGCCCATGAATTAAAGGCTTCAAGAGCCAAGTAACAAAAAAAAATCATTTAACATTATTCCAGTAGTTCTAAATGTCATCTGAGATTATCTTCTGCTACCTCGTGACAGTTTGACAGTCTACCAACATTTGCTTCTTAGACAAAAGCATGATCTCCTTGCTGGTCTCCCTCCAGCCATCTTTGCCCTCTAGACTCCATCCCCATACACTAAAGCACAGGATTTCAATTTTTTTAAATTTATTTATTTTTACTAATGTAGCAGCTTGATTGAGAATGCCCCCCACATTTGAACACTAGAACCCCAACTGAGGCACTGTTAGGAAAGTTGTGACTTTGCTGGATGAAGTATGTCACTGAGGGTAGGCTTTGAGAGTGTATGTCCTCACCCCACTACTAGTCCACCCTCTCGGCTTTCTGTCTTTGGTTGAAGATGTGATTTCTCAACTTCCTGCTCAAGTGGCATACTGTCATGCCTACCCCGCCATTATGGAAGCTACCTCTAGCACCATAAACCCAAACAAACTCTTCTACAGGTTGACTTGGTTATGGCATTTTATCGAAGAAATGGAGGGGGGAGCACAGAAAAGTAACTAATAACCAGTATGTACTGTGTGTGTTGTTGTTGTGTTTAAGTGTGGGCACATAAACCACAGTGTGCCTATGGAAGTCAGAGGACAACTCTGTAGAGTTAGTTCCCTCCTCTTTTACATGGGTTCCAGAGACTAAACTCGAATCATCAGGTTTGCATAGCATTTTTACCTGCTGAACCATCTCACTGGACTAAGTGATGATTTTTAATCAAACGCTGTAGCTATTTCACCAGCATTCCCATGCTCTCAGGATAAATGTTTTGTAAGCCTTCCTTCACTCCCTCGGCCTACAGCCCTCAATGACCTACTTACCTGCTCAGCCACACGTCACCTCTGGCTCTCTCTCAACACTCAACGCTGCCTTCTAATCACTCTTTGGTCATTTCCTTTTTAAAGTCTCTGGTACATCACACTTATTCCTGCCACAGGGACTTTGCACACCTGCCTGGAGGATTCTGTCACCGGTCTCTACCTCATTAACTCCTGTTCAGCCCTTTGTCATCTCAAGGAGACAGTCCCTGACCATCCAGACTGGATGAAAGCCCAGGCTCTCTCTTCCATGGCTTTGCCACAGTTGCAGGTCTACTGGCTTGTGTGAATGTCCACCATGTATGCTTCCCCACTATACTATATTAGCCATTTAAGAACAGATAAGGCTTGTCAATGTTTCCTCATTAGTTTGGACCCACATAAATACTTAAAAACAACAAGAAACAAGCAGGCAAACAACCACCTACAAAACTGCCGTGCTAGTCTCTGTAGCTCAGAAACTGGTGGGGAAAATCCAGCAACTCTCATGGTAGTTAGCTTTCTCATGCCATCCACAGGGATTGGGTGGCAGGCAAGGAACCTTCACTCTGTTTAGCGGAGATGGGTCAACCAGGCACAGGAAGTTGATGAAAATGGCACATGTGAAGACAGGAGCTTAGGAAGGCCAGCTCCTTCCTTTTCGTTCCATTGTGCACTTAGCTCATCACTGTCACTCATCCTCAATGGCAGGGGTTGCATTGTGGTGGTTAGAACTGTCTACCCGACAGGACTCAGAGCCACCTCCTGGAATGTCTACGAAAGGGTATCTAGTTTGGGTTAGCTAAGGTGGGAAAGCCAATCCTAGCTTGTGAGTGGTACCATCCCATGGTTTGGGGTCATCGGCTGAAAAAAATGAGAAAATGTGCTAAGTATCAGTGCCTGTTGTTTGCTGCTTCCTGACTGGATGCCATGTGATCAGCTGCCTCACGTTCCTGCCACCGTATCTTCCCTGTCACGATGGACTACACCCCTAACCTGTGAGCCCAAATATACCTTTCCTTCCCTAAGTTGCTTTTGTCAGTATTTTCTCATAGCCACGAGAAAGCTAACCAGTATAATGCCATACATGTTCTTCCTGGCATTATGCTGATGGCACCCTAGAAGTACCCTGTACTGTGAGGCACCTCTCTCTCTTTACTGATGTATTTCTTCCCAATGGGGGGAGGTCACCATCTCCATGCATACTTGTGCACTGACCCACATCTTCGTTGCCTGGCATACATGCTTGGCTGGTCATGACCTTAAGCTTAAAACCACCATGTGAGAAGCTGGAGACGTAGCTCAGTTGGTAGAATGCTTGCCTAGCATGTGCGAGTCACTCAGGAGATGGAGACATGAGAATCAGAAGTTAAAAGTCATCTGTGGCTAAATGAGGCTTTCTAGTCCAGCCTGGGTTACATGATGATAAGAGGGTCTATGCTCCCCCTCCCCATGTGTGGAGCACCCTTGTATCCTGCTTGTAGAACCACCCCGTTTCTACAACCTGCAGGCCTTTTTTTGACCCACTCTGATTAACTGCTGTCCCCAATCTGTTTCCTATTTAAGACACCCAACAAGACTAGGGTTAAGAGGGTCAGGTCTCTCGTGACCCTTTTGTGTGGGCTTTTGTTTTCAGGATCAAAGTCTAAGCTTGTGACTATTGCGGCTTCATTCTTTTTCCCATCTGAAAAAGGGAGACATTAGACGTATGCCAGACACTTTTCCGAGAGTGTGTTTTAACCACGAGGAACCTTGTCAGGCCTCCCTTCATCCCCGCCTCCTGCTGGCCCCCTCCAGTCCAAATAGGCCTATTCTTTGTTCCACAAAGCAAACAGCTGGTTCCGCCTGCCAAGGCAGACAAGGTGAACACACACACACACACACACACACACACACACACACACACACACACACACACACACACGGGCGCGCGCGCGCATGCAAACAGAGAGTCCTCTTGTCAAAGGCATGCTTTCCTGTTGGACTGCGGTCACCAGCGCCCTTTGTTTCAAGTTACAGACGCACCAGGCACCCATAGGGCATTGCCAGATGAACCTCAGGCCTGCACTGGCTGGGAAAATCACTTCTAAGCCTTCTGTTTCCAATGTCACCCCCACACCAGCAAACACAGTGGGATGTGGGCTCAAGGGGTGGCAGAGGGCCCAAGAGGAGGCAGAGATAACAGGACTTCCCATTCTGAGGTTGGGTGTGTTGCTCTGTTCTGTTTGTGAATTCAGAGAATGTGCATGCCGCTCCCCCAACCCTCTCAGATCTGAGAAGAATGGAAGTTACAGGAGAGCAGCTGTGTGAGGGCCTTTATTCTCCCCTCCTCTCTGATCTCTGGGGCACCTACCTATGGGTGACTACAGTAACAGGCACATGCTGCCAGACATCTTTGTGTCTGCATGTATAGATGTGTGAGAGTAAATGCATGTATGGGCATTTATTTATGTGTGTGCCCATATGGAGGCCAGAGGAGAGCCTCAGTGTTGTTTCTCAGACACCATCCACCTTTGATTTTAAAGACAAGGCTCTCTTACTGCCCTGGAAGTCACCAAGTAGCTAGGCTGACTGGCTAGTGAGCCCCAGGGACCGGCCTGTCCGTTCCTCTCCAACTCTGGGATGACATGGAATGCTTCTCATGCCATGATTTTTTTTTTGTGGGGAGGGGTCTCAGGATGGAACTCTGCAAGCATTTTACTGACTGACCTATCTCCCCAGACCTTGCCAACCATCTTGAATGCATCATCCTACTTTTTATCCTCAGGGAAGCCTGATAGGGTGAGCGGTCAGATAGATTCCTTATCAGGAAGGTGGAAATCCTAAGTGATCTGCTTTGAATCAGATAGCCAAGATTAAAGCCTTGTCCACTCTACCACAGAGCACAGGCCTCCACAGATACAATGCAACACTAAATTCCCTGCCGATTACACAAGATAACTGGTCTCTTTCTTGGAGGCTGTTAACAATTCTTTTCTGCAACAGACTTGGGCTAAAGGAGAGCACCCTGTTCTCCCTGTCAGGCAGCACACAGCTCTCAATCTCTCATGCACAACTATTGATAACTGTAATGGTTTCCTTGGAAAGTGTTGCATTTGGGTTTCAAGACTTGACAAAGAAGAAAAGAGAAAGCTCTCCGAGTTTTGTTTTTTACTGAATATGCTTGCTGGGTTTTGAGCCCATTCAGTTGCTCTCTAGAACAGTTCTTCTTGGGCTCTTCCTCCCTTTATCTTATCACTGCTCCCCAGAGTTCAGGAGGCTACACTCCACAGTCCTCCTGGTTATCAGTTCTGCTTTAACAAGCAATGCTTATCTGCCCTGCTAAGATATTCCTGGACCTCTGGAAAAAAAAAGAATGCCTTCATTTTTTCTCATCAATTAGTCCCTTATTGTGCTTTCCAAAACGTTATGCTTTCACATGAAAATGGATGCTTCCCAATTCCCCCATCTCCACATGGCATCCTAGGTTAAAATGAATCTAGGACAGTGTCTTAGTTGGAGTTGCTATTGCTGTGATAAAACACCACAATCAAAAGTAAGTTGGGGAGAAAAGGGTTTATTTGGCTTACATTTCCACATTGTAGTCTATCCATTGTAGTTAGGGTTTCTGTTGTTGTTAATGAAATACCAGGGCCAAAAAGCAAGTTGTTGAGGAAAGGATCTATTTGGCTTACACTTTAGCATTTGCTGTTCATCACTGAAGGAAGTCAGGACAGAAATTCCAACAGCAGGAACCTGGAGGCAGGAGCTGATGCAGAGACTATAAGGAGTGCTGCTTACTGGCTTGTTCATAATGACTTGCTCAGCCTGCTTTCTTATAGAACCCAGGACCACTAGCTCAGGGATGGCACCACCCACAATGGGTTTGGCCCTCCCTCATCAATCACTAATTTTAAAAATGCCCTTCAGCCAAATCTTATGAAGCCATTTTCTCCGTTGAGGTTCCCTCCTTTCAGATAACTTTAGTTTGTGTGAAGTTGACATAAAACTACCCAGCATGGACAGCAATACTTCATTGTAGGCCATCTTCATCAATCCCGGGGATGTGTGCTGGTCATTACCCAAATCCTAGCAAACACCTTCCAGGATGAACCGGTCCAGTGCTTTCTCAAGCTTTAGTTTTTTTTTGATGTTGCTATTTTTGTGGAACTGGGCCTGGAACTGGGGGCCTCCCACATGCTAGGTAAGTGATCTACACTGAGCGGCAGCCCTAGCACTTTTTTGGGGATTGCTTGGGGTTTTGAACCACCTCCCTCAGGGTTCAACCTCCCCATGTAAACCCCATGCTTTTGTGTTTCTCCAGAAAGACTGAGTCCTGGGGTGATCACTTCTTCCTTCTCGCCTTCCCCCTGAGATGCTCCCTGGGTCAAACAGGAAAAGGCAGGCTGATCTTTGAGAGTCATCCCAGGTACAAAACCAGAAGTTCAGGTTTTACAAGAGGCTGGACTTGAAAGAAACAAGCCTGAGAAACTCAACCCAGAAGGGACACCTTTCCCATAGGAGAGGTCAAAGCACACTGGACGGTTGAGGCATGGCAATGCTTTGTCAGTCACTACATCTCATAGTCCCCAAGGAAGCTGGTGATGACACCAACCCTGATGGCAAAGCCTGGTGGCAAATGGCCAGACTGAGATGGCAATGAGGAGATGAAACCATAGAAGTGACAACTGATAGGAGCTATGCATACATCATTTCACTGATGGAACAGGAGACTCTTCCTACAGAAACTACTGGAAACACTCCTGGCTTAAGGATCCAGAGGAACTGGCTGGATGGAGTGTAGTTGATTCTCCACCCTCCAGGGCCTTTGGAAGGAAATGAAAACTATGGAAGGAAGACTTGCCTTCCAGCGATGCTGAGAAGTAATGGCAGCTGTTGTCACACAAAGAATGGGTGGTAAGGCTCTAAAGAAGCAAAGGAAAACTATGGCACACAGAGGAGGAAAGGAGCTACCTTCTGGCTTTACATTTAGCATTTTATAGCAAGCCCATGGAGCTATTCTGAAGGGTAGCAAACACGCCAGGGTCTGAGCTCATGCCTAGACAACTCAAGTTTCCAGGGAACACCCTTGGCCAAGATCTGTGGGATGGGATGCCAGCTGAACACTGTGCGCCATTGCACGTGGCTGGAGTTCAGGAATGAGGAGGGGTTCGTGGGCCAGTTGGAATGGAATGGTAAATGCAAGACACCCGCTTGCGGTTAGTCTAGGATGAAGAAACAGAACCACTTAACCCAAAAGAGAAAGAACAGAAAGTTCACAGGAGTAGGTCCTTTCCCCAAATAAAACCTGCCCCTCTTCATGCCTTCGAATGACCTGTTCCCTTTTTAATGCCGTAACGACACAGGAGTGGTATTTATTCTCTGAGACACGTGGTGGAAGGGAGTGAGATGTGGACTCCAGGTGTAGAGGGCAGCAAGCAAGCCATGGCAGCAGCAGAGGTGGGCTCTTTCACACCCAGGAATTTGAGAGAGCCATAGCAGGGCTTAGAGACCAGAAGAAGGCAGAAAGAATGCCACACCTCTGTTTGCTACAAATAAGGCTTCTCGGGCCCCATTCTGCCTTCCCGCTGCCGCCATTGCCCTCACTATCCAGTTACAGATATGCATTTGGATGGCCATGCCTTCTGAACAACGTGTCTCTAGATGAGCCTGTAAATGTGCAATTTTGAAATGGAAAGAGCACAGACATGTGGGCATGGTGGGCTCTGGAACCTCCACCCTTGCTTCAGAGAGTTGGATTGTGAAGTGTCATTCAGGGTTTGCTCATAGCTCTAATGGATGTTCACCTCACACTCCCAATGACTGCAGGCTGCAACAGTGCCATGTGACTGTCCCCTACCCAGACACATGGAAGCAAAATCTAGGTGTCCATCAGCTTCTTAGCTTGGACAGATGGTATGTATATAGTTGGAGCTCAGAAAATAGGAGCTATCTGCTGAACGCCCCTGGGAATTTACCAAGTATCAATCATAAGCACGCCGCTGGAACAAAGACTAGAATTGAAGATCATGACACCCCATTAAATCCCCTAAGTGGTACCTTGGAGAAGACTAAAACCTGGCAGCATGTTTGTTTACAGACACAAATGCTCCTGCCAGAGAGTGAGGCTTAAGGCTTCCTTCAAAATTGTGCCTACGGTTCTTATACTGTATTTAATCCCTGAAAAACCAAAGAAAGGCAGAGAAGGCTCAGCGGGTAAAGGCGCTTGCCACTGAGCCTGATGACCAAAGTGTGACTCCCGAGACCCACATGGGAGAGGAAAATACCAACTCCTACAAATTGTTGATCTGTACTCTGACCTCCGAGCTTGTGCTGTGGCATGTGCACACACATATACATACACACATATACACACTAAATAAAAGATTTATGTAAAAAAAAATTCCAAAGGGAAATAGCAGGTGGCTTTGATCTTGTTTGGTTTAACATGTAGATTTTTAATTCACGTTCCACCTTGTGGGATCATTTTGAATCTTGGTGTGCCATTTTATACTTCGGCTGTCTCCACCTGCATTGGGTCACCTGCAGCCTTGATGAGTCAGCTGTCTGTATCTTTCTGTCATAAGTAACAAGTTAACTGGACAGGACCCAGTGTCCAGTCACACATCACAGGAAAGTTCCTTCCACATCTGTCCGGTACCCCCATCCCCTTCCCTAGTGACTCTGTCAGGGGGAGGAGAGCACGATTTGAGTAGTTCTCAACAGGCTATGCTGACTTTTATGGACCATCTGTTCTTTGGTTCTTACCTAAATTATCTGTATATTAAAAGAAGGAATAGTACAATACAATGTTACCACTTCTAATATCACAATACACTTGAAACCACAAGTTTCTCGTTAAATGCATCAGACTGAAGCCTGGGAAGATGGCTTGGATGGGAGAGCACTTGCCACACAAGCATGAGGACCTGAATTCAGGTCCCCAATGCCCACAAAGAAAGCCAGGAGCGATGGGGCACCTTTGTAACCCCAGGGCTGGAGGGGCAGAGACAGGAGGATCCCAGCCAGCCAGCTAGCCTACACAGACAGTTCCGTGTTCAGCAAGAGACCCTGTCTCACAAAATAAGGTGGAGGGAGGGGCTGGAGACATGGCTCAGCAGGGCATTCCTCCAGAGGCATACACTCACAACCACCTTTAATTCCAGTTCCAACAGATCCAACTCTTTCTGGCCTCAGTGGACACCTACATGTGGTGGGCACACACACACACACACACACACACACACACACACACAATTCTGTGAGGTCAAGGGCAGCCTGGTCTACAGAGAGAGTTCCACAAAGGCCTCCAAAGCTACAGAGAGAAAGCGTGTCTCAAAAAAAAAAAAAGTCATTTTTTAATAAAGTAAGATAGACTGAGGTTAAGTAAGACACCTGGCATCATCCACCTCTGACCTCCTTGTGTACATGCCTGCCCCACCCCAAGCATTACTTCTGGTCTCATATTTTATCCCCCTTGCCTTGCTAATAATATCAAATCTGACTTGTCGCACTCAGAACTCTGGACTAACTCCTGCATGTAGGGAGGACTCAACCTTATGCTTCCCCCAAGGAAGTAAGATTTGGAAGTGAAATGGCTGTACTCAGCAGCAGTTTAACTCTGGGACAATTTCCTTTCCTCTGGTGACATGTGTGCCTCAAGCACATGCAGATGACATGGGATCCCAGCATCTTCCGGCATTCCTTCTGCTTGTAGGGACAAACACCCTCAGACCAGAAAGAGAACTGGGTGTACTTCTAAAACTTACAAGTCAAGCAAAGCTTTCCTTCCCCAGTGTAAATGGTTTGAGTTTGGCTTGTGTTTGTTTGTCTATAAACAAGAGAAACGTAGCCATGATTTCTATTTCACTGTGGCTGCCAAGAGCAGTGCTAATTTCTAGTCACCTTCAGGATCTTTGGACTAATGGCTGAGCTATATTTTGTCCTGGCTACACTACAAATTGAGTCTATTACAATCTGTTTTCCAAGCTCTTTCATAATTTTTTAAAGATTTATTTATTTATTATGTATACAATGTTCTGCCTGCATGTATGCCTGCAGAATGGAAGAGGGCACCAGATCTCATTACAGATGGTTGTGAGCCACCATGTGGTTGCTGGGAATTGAACTCAGGACCTCTGGAAGAGCAGTCAGTGCTCTTAACCTCTGAGCCATCTTTCCAGCCCCCCAAGCTCTTTCATAATTATACATATTTTTATTGAGACACGTATGTTTTTGTGAGTAGTTTCAGATTCAACCTATTAAAAATATCAAACAAACTTATAAAATCTATCTCCCCAAATGGGATCTGGCATTCCTTGGTCTCTACAGAACTGTCTGATGGGGCTGCGGTGTCGTTCTGAAATATATGTGACATGTGAAGGAGTGATCAAGTCAGGGCACCTCATCTCATTTTCTGAGGCCGTGGGGTAGATCAGATTCTCCAGCCTTCCCCACTCAGAGGGAGCTCTGTTCACTGCAGGTCCATCTTCAGCATCTAAGGAACCAAGGGTTACTTACCAACTGCATTCTGTAAATTAGTCCCATTAAGTGAGGATTCCAAAGACCGGAAGTCTCTCAAGAGGTTAGAGGCACCAGGAAGCAGACAATGGAAAGTAGAGAAGGGGAAATCCCACTCCCAACAGACAATCTTATGGCACTTCTGCTGACATCATTTCATGGTGGGCTTCATGTAGACAGAGTAGGCATCTCCTTCTTTTACCACATCAAGGCGTTCCTTTTACTCAATTTGATTTCTATAACAAAATACTTGAAGATGGATATTTTTTAAAGAAAAGGCTGGCTTAGCACACAGTTGTCCTTCAGTATCTAAGATTGCCTTGTGAGCATTGGCTTCTGATGGGGCCCCACTGAAGACAGGCTCACATGGAAGAGTATATGTAAGAGAGATAGAAGGCCACAGAGCCAGAGAGAAAGCAAGAGACTTGGGAGGAGCCAGGCTCTTCTTTAGGATCATTCAACTGCTGCCTGCGCCATTGGGGATGGACAAACTCTGAAGCTCAAGCCCAGACCCTCCGACTCTAGGTGCCCATCCTTAGTGCCCTCTGAAACTCAACACACTCAATATGGACAAAACAGTAGTCACCATCACCCCGCTGCTCCATGGGTAGCCTCTGCAGTCACTCAGCATAAAAGATAAAGGTCACATCGATGACAACACAGGAACTACAATGGTGAGGAAGAGACAGGAAAGAGTGGCCAGATATGCTGGACAGACAAAAACAACCAGACTTCTGTTAAAAACTGCTCATTTCTTGCCAAAGAGCCCAAGTCCTGGCTTTTTTTTTCCCCCTTAAGACAAGGTTTCTCTATGTAGCCCTGCAACTCTCTGTGTAGACCAGGCTGGCCTCAAATTCACAGAATGCTTTCTGAATATTGGGATTAAAGGCATGCACCTTCATGCCAGGTTGTCCTTTCTGTTTTATGCAAGCTCATTCTCCACCTTAGTTATCAGTAGGCTCCTTCTTCCTTTTGGTCTGCAGAATCCTTCCCAACTTCTGGATCACTGTCATTCTCATGGTCATTCAGAGAAACAAAGTCACTGGAGCCCAAAATTGTTTCACCTGTTCCTAACAGATAACCTAACATCAAATAAGGTCAAATTATTTGGCCGAGTCTATTAGCCTGAGCCCTGGGATAGCTGAGGAAGCACAGGCCTGACTCAGAGCAGAAGGTAAATGGCTCATTTCAGGAGTCATCACCTCAGTTGTCTGAGTCACCCAGGGCTCTCCTTATTACTTCCAGCCCCCTGACTCAGCTGCTCATGAATTCCTCAATTCTTAACCCTCCTGGCTCTGACCTACTTTGCAAACTTCCTTTGGCAGACCTTCAATTTTCTTTCTTTCTTTTTTTTTTCTTTCTCTAGAAGGCAAAACCTAGACTATAAGGCATGCTCAATGAAACTGGGACGGCAGGAGCTCACTAGTGGCTAAACTTTAAATGACCTCTGTATATGCTTACTGACTGGAGAGCCTGGGGACATTTTACATGGTCATCTAAAAAGATCTTCTCTATATTGGGAGGGAGGGAAAAAACGTTACCAAAATATGAACATTTTTTTCCACCTTAGGTGCTCAGGCATTGAACAGTGTATTTTCAACAGACAGGGTTGCTCTTTTTGTAATTCTCTTCTCACTTTTGTTTTGTTTTTTATTTAATAAAGCAATATAAGGCAGAGAAAAACTGCCCAAATTATAAGCTGAGTAGCAAATATGATCCTTTATGTATCTTTAACCAATTTCTTTTATCACAAAATATAACTGGATTGATAATCCATAAAGAGGGTCTGATCCCACTTTCTGTACAGAGAGCAGAGGCTGGGAATAGTAAAAGATCACCTGTCCGGATAGTAATGACATCTCTGCCAAATGGAGAAGATGAAAATCCTAATTTCTATCACTGAAGTATAGCTGCAGTTAGTGATTTTTAAATCCCTTTTTAGCAAAATCCACATTGTTTTCAAGAACTCAGGAAATCTAAACCAACATAAACTAAATGCTGAGCAATAAAGCAAACCTCAACAAACCTCAACAAATGTTGTTTTTTTTTTTTTTTTAAATTGAAACAGTATGTTCTGTACTCAAAACATAACCAGACTAGAAATAGTAAAACACACCCAAACAATTAGAAATTGTTTCTTCGGTTGCTTGGAGCTAGGAACTGCAGATGAGAAAGGACATGTGACATTTTTTTTCCCTGGGTCTAGGTCATCTCAGTCAATCCGATGGTTTTTTTGTTGTTGTTGTTTGTTTGTTTGTTTGTTTGTTTTTTACTTCCATCCATTTGCCTGCAAAGTTCATGATTTTATTCATCTTTACAGCTGAATAGTATTCCATAGTGTATAGACACCATGTTTTCAACCATTTATCTGTTGAAAGGCATTTAGGTTGTTTCCATCTCCTGCCTGTTGTGAACAGAGCAGCAATGAGCATGACTAAGCAAGTATCTGTAGCATAGGATGTTGAGGTCTTTAGGCAAACGCCAAGGAATAGTATAGCTAGGTCACACCACAGATTCATTTCTAGCTTTTCTAGAATCCTTTTAATGCCAGAGGAATTAAAAGTCCATAAGCAAAATCCATGAACTTTTACCATGTATAAAACTTAATTCAGAACGAACCAAGAGCGATACGTGTATGTGTGCCATGTCACGTGCATGCAGGAAGCTGCAGAGGCCAGACAGCATTAGGTCCCCTGGAGCTAGAGTTGCAGACAGTAGTGAGCTGATGTGGGTACTGAAAAAACGAACTCTGCAAGAACCGCAAGTGTTCTTAGTCACTTCTAGCTGCGCCATCTCTCCAGCCCCTGAACTGGGATGTAAAGTTAAGAAGAAAACCTTTGGGATATAAGTAGGCATGGAGTTCCAAAAGGATACCAAAATCACAAGTCTTGAAAGACAAATGAGAAAGTTTGATTTGAAAGACAAATTAGTAAGTTAGACTCTACATGATTTCACTCTTAAAAGACACTTAAGGAAAAACAAAAAGATTAAGAGCAAACTATTGGCTGGGGAAAATATTTGTAAGCCAAGGGTGGCGTCTGGTTTACTTAATCTCTTTGATGTCTTTCTAATGGTTTTTCCTCAAATTCTTGTCTAGGAGACACAGCTACAAGGCATTGGACCAATGGTTGTCAACCTGTGGATCGTGACCCCTGTGGTAACTCTCTCTCCAAAAATATTTACATTATGATTCATAACAGTAGCAAAATTACAGTTAGGAAGTAGCAATGAGAATTTTATGGTTGGGGTCACCACAACATGAAGGGCTGTATGAAAGGGTTGCAGCATTGGGAAGGTGAGAACCACTGCATTGGACCAAAGCCCTTTTCTCCATAGGCCAATAAATGGTGTGTTTAATGTCATAGAGAGACACTTATAACAAGAAGCACAAGGATAACCCATCTGAGGCGGCAAAGGTTTGTTTGTCCTCTTCTGGGTCCTAGTAAGTGGTGCCTTCCTTTAAAAGCCATTGTCCAATAACAGTACATTTCTAATCTCTTAACATAACAATCCCTGCCTGTCAAAGCACTTCCGAAGCAGAAGTCCCCCTTGGCAGGCCATGAGCTTATGACTCACTCGCCATCTTTGTTGTCCTCTTGCATCTTTCGGGTGTATCTTTTTGTCCCTGGCTCTCTAGATATTTGGCTCCAACCCCAAATCCTGTCTTCTACCTCCCAGTGCTACCAGCTTTCGAGCTAGCTACCACAGTTCCCATCCCCTCTGCACCTCGTCTCAACTACCTCATCACTGCCATCAGAGCCAACTATGTCCATCCGTCCCACCCGCTTCTTTTCCTGTGTTCATGTGCGTGTGTGCCTGTGTTTGTATGTGTGTGAGTGCACATGCAGGGCACCTGAGGTTGATGTCAAGAATCTTCCTGGGTAACTCTTCCCCTTACCCGGTGAGTCAAGTGTCTCAATCAAACACAAGAGTGCACAGATATAACAACAACTAATCTCCCTAGCCAGCCTGCTGTTCCGGGGACCCCTGTTTCCTTTCGAGGCTGGAGTTACACACAGACCTCCACTCCCTCCCAGCGTTTACATGGGTTCTGGGGATCTGAACACTGGCCCTCATGCTATGTGGCAAGGGCTTTAACCACTGAGTCAGTTTCCCAGCCCTCCCACCTATTTGTGATGCTGTTCCCACCACTGCAGACTGTATGACCACAGCCATCTCCCTCCCAGCTCTGTCTTCCTCTCCCACCCCCCCCCTTTTCTAGCTTGCTCTCTTCCACTGCCTTCCACTGCAGCCTCTTGGGCTAACTGCTGTCCCCCTAAGCGCATCTGTGTATATGGAGTATGTACACACCAGCTAGATGAAAATCCCAGTCAGTATACTAGAAAAAGCAACAGAATGGGAAAACACTTTCTTGGAGCCCGAGGAAGAGGCAGCTACGGTGTTTAGAGGCTCTCACAGAGCACTAACTATTCTTATTTCTGAGATAAGTAAGTGTGACCCTACAGGCTAACTGAGGCGACTTCCTAATAAGGTAAGGTCGCCATGCATCCTTCAGCATTCCAAGCTCTCATCACACTACAGGAGGAGATTGCACTGGAGGTGAAGGCATTACAGAGAAAGAGGTGGGTAATGTCTATAATGAAAGGGTCTCTTCCAACTAACATACCTTCTGGAAGCAGCAGCTCTGTGGACATTACACCAGGAAAGATTACCAGCTTAAACTCCAGGTAAACCTTCAGAACTGCTCAAAGAAATCAAGGATTCGATGTGCAGGGGATACAGTTCAGTTGATAGAGTGCTTGCCTAGCATCCCCAGGGCACACATAATTGCCCAAATCAGGCAGGCTAGCTGTAATTCTAGCTTCAGAAAGCAGAGACGAGGCATCCCAGGAGCAAGCTGTCTAGTGAGACTAGCTCTGAGTTTGATTGAGATACCCTGTCTCAACAAATACAATGATGATTCCCAGCATCAGCCTCGGTATACATGTATCCACATGTATACACACATACCACACACACCATACACGTGTGTGTCCTGGGTTCAAGTCTCAGCCTAGCATAAACCAGGTATAGTGGTGGATGTCTATAATCACAGCTCACAGAAAGTGGAGGCAGGAAGATCAGAGGTTCAAGGTCATACTCACCTACAAGGTTATACTCAGTGAGTTTGAGGCAAGTCAGGAAGGGAAGGAGGGAGGAAGGGACATAGGGACAGAGACAGGGGGAAAGGAGGGAGAAGAGGAAATGAAAGGGAAAGAAAGGAAGAGGTATTAAAAATAAAAGGGTCACAGGGTCAAAGAAACTTAGTTGCCTGAATATCCCAGGCCCAAATGCTGTTATCCTGTCCTTCATATAGGGGGTCTTTATCACTCTGCCTCAGTCCTCCTGCCTCGGGGAGCAGCTCCATGTAAGCTAGGCTATGAGCTTGTGTGACATCTCTAGATATTAGATGCATGAGGAAACTACCCTGACGGCCAGATGAAAAGAGGACAGGATGGGTATATAAAAATGTCCAGTGTAAACTCAGGGTATTAACAAGAAGTTCTCTCCTGGCCAGTGTGATGTTAGTTAAACACCAGGCCAGACTCCCGGATTTTAACAGCGTTTGTCAAGGTCACTACCAGTAGCCACAGTGGGCACGAGTAAATCATTAACTCCGGATCTCCACTGAACCAGACATGGCCATAGAGCTCCCTACCTGCCTGCTCTGGTTTCTTTCATCCAGGAAGTGCAACATCCATCCACAGTGATGGCGCTTACTTCCAGTTTAACTAAGACAGATGCAGGAAGCAGCATTGTGTGGGGTCCTGGAGAACACCAGATACCAGTATGGGAAGGAGAGAGCACAGAGGATAGGGCAGGGACTCAACACTCTGGGGTCTCAGGAACCAAGTATCACTGAGAATTGAACTCTCTCGCCCAAAGGTCATAAGCTTAGAGACGTGGAAGAAAGACACCTAGACCAGGTAGAAGTCATGGCCGACTAGAGAGTAAGTGAAGGCTCAAAGCCTAGGGTTCCTTTAAACAAGACACACGCTAGACTCAAGTTCAGGGTCATATTTGCAAGCCTATCTGCCTCAGAAGATTTTCCTATGTGGGCTTTACTGAATCAGCCCACTGCCAGATTTCCAGAGCCTTGCTTCTTGCTACAAAGAATGGACTTAGTGTTTTCCATCTCAACTCGCCACCTCTTGGCCTTCCCTACACTGTCATCTCCCCAGTAGTGCCTGTTCAAGCAGATGTCTCTAGGTTCAATTTGGGGTGGGAAAGACCAGGGTTTACTGTCCTTCCATATCCCATCTGCCCAGATGTGCTCAGACCCTCCTCAGTGCTACCTCTGCTGGTCCTGTCATATATTTGTTTGACTTCTTTAGACTCAGTTTTGTAGAAAGTCTCTGAAGCACTTCCAGGCCTTTTCCTCCCACTAAGTGTAAACGGACTCAGAGTTTCCCTAGAGCCAGTCACGGCCAGGGTTTCTTCCCTCTAGACCACACACTTGAGAAACATGGACAGAAATTTACCAAATAAAACAAAGGAAGGAAAATGTTCAAAGGCAAAAATATGTGTGGTTGGCCTGTTCTCCACAGTATCTGTATCTCCAAGGAAAAGGCCCATCCACAGCCCTGGAATTTCCTGAGGAAAGGAACACTCCCCTGACCCTCCCACTCCAACTCACTGGCTGACTGCAAGGCCCAACTTAACTGTATTTGCTGCTCTGGAAACTTCTGCAGCCTCTCTGGGAAACTGAGGCAGAACAGAAAATTTGGGGAACCTGAGAAAGAACAGTAACCCTGATTGAAACAAGAATTCCCACACAATGAGCAACTGTGGAAGGTCTTTCTCCCTTCCCGGTGTAAACCAAAGCTTTGAAGATGTTCACCAGAAACCCAGGTTTGAGGAAAGAGAGCACTAAGCCCCTTGTATAACTCCCGTGACCTTGGTTTTTACCTCACAAGATTATAATTCCATGCAACTCATCTCCTAAGCCACCTCACTTACCTCAATTATCACAAATGAAAGGACATAGGCCCCAGGGATGAGCCTGCTACTACTACTACTTTGCTAAACAGCTGTGATACAAAAAGAAAACAACAAAACAAAACAAAAAGCCATCAACCTCCTCCTAAACTCCAACTCTGTAAGCACAATGAGCACAGCTCTCAGATCTTATCCAAGAAGCTTCTCCTCACAGTGGATGGTGATTAATGCAGGAACTTACAACTGGTCAAAGTGCAGAGAAGTGTCTGTGGAATGCTCAGCCACAAACCAGACAATGGTATCACCCTCCCTAGGCTCAGGGACCCTTGTGGAAGAGGGGGTGGAAAGATTGCAAGAGCCGGAGGTTGGAGAGGACCAAAACAAAACAGTGTCTTCTGGACAGGACATGCTCATGAACTCACAGCAGCTGTGGCTGCCTGCACATGATAAAGCCGGTCAACATTCCAGCATGGAGTGGGAAGGAGCTCAGGAGCCCCCACCCCTAGCTGAAGAGCTGTTGAGAGCTGAGGGTGACAGAAGGAGGGAGAGTCTGTTTTCTTTGAGGGTGTGGCCCCTGGTAGGTCAGCCATGCTCCAGTGGATGGCCCACACCGATGAGTTTATGGACAGCACAAACTGGACTTGGTGAGTTATTGAAAAGAGAATTTAAAAGGAGGCCATGAAGTGTGGGCTGAGAGGTAGATCAGCGACAATTTGGGACAGAAGGGGGTGAAGATTATCAAATCATATCCATGTATGACATTCTCAAACTATTAACAAAATACTATTTTTAAAAGAGGGAACCAATAGAGTCACCAATAAAGTGTATGTATACACACACACACACACACACACACACACACACACACACACACACACACACACACACGGCTAATGCAAGACAACTGTGACTCCCACTTCAGGAGCCCACGTTAGCATGAACCTTACTTTCCGAGTGCCTCTTTCTCCTAGCTTCAGGCCTGTGTTAAGAATATCTTCAATAAAGTCTCCAGCCATGCTTCATCTTATTGGCTGATTTTTTTTTTTCAGCATCATAGCCTAAGCAGAGGACCCTAGACAGTCAGGATCCTCTGGCTGCTGAGGGTGACGGTGTAGAGCTGGTTATCTGTCCAGTCACCAATAATGAAACAAACAACTTGCCTTCTAGTCTTTTTTGAAGCTAGCTGAACGATGCTGGATCAAACAAGTTCCCTTGTCTGGAGGTGACCAGGGCAGAAGGATTTTTCCACCGTGTATGACGGTAACTCGTTCTTACACATTTCCAGAATCCTGAACACATGACTCACTCTGCACTTCAAAACTCACTAAACCACATCTAATCGCTTCTCAGGGCACCTACTTACCATGGTAATGATTGCCACTGAAATCCGTCCACCATTGATAATATACCCAAATCAGTTCCTATCAGTCCAGTCCCCAAGATGAACAAACACTCAACGTTATCTGTCAGGACTAGGGAGAGGGCTTAGTGGATAAGAACACTTGCTAAGCAAGCAAGAGGAACTGAGTTCAAATCCCCAGATCCTACTTAAGAAGTCAGGTGTGGCTATCTGTGTGCCTGTAACCCTAGCACTGTGTGGGGCAGAGTCAGGGGATTGCCAGGACTTGCTGGCTGCCAGCCAGTCTCAAGAGAATAAAGCAGACAGCAATAGAGCAGGATAATCAGTGTCCTCTGGGCTTGGCACAGGCACTTCTATACACACACACACACACACACACACACACACACACACACACACACACACGCACGCACGCTCATGCATGCTCACACACATATACACTCACACACATGCATACTTACACACATCAACATCATACACACACAATCTTTTGGATAAATACATAAACAAAAACATAACTGTCAAGGATAAGTCAAAATATTGTAGTAATTATCTACTGCTACATAACTGATTTCCTCAAAATTCAGCCCAAAACAACAACCATTTGTTGCCTCCTTGAGTTTCTGAGGTAGTAGAAGTGATGCAGCTGGGTGGTGCAGGCTCAAAGTTTCCAATGAGCCAGGAGCCAGGATGTTGGCCAAGTTGGCACAGGCCTGTCATCCCAGCTACTCGGGAGGTTAAGGTGGAAGACCTGAAAGTTCAAAGCCAGCCTAGGCTGGCTACAGAGTGGATTCAGTGCCTCCCTGTGCAACTTAGTGAGACCCTGTCTCAAAAGGAAAGGGGGCGGGGTGCTGAGGATATAGCTTGGTGGTAGAGCACCTGCCTAGCATACACAAGGCCCTGGGTTAAGTCTGTAGAATTCTTCCACCCACCACAAAGCAGGAGGGGGTACTGACCAGAAGCTAGAAGCTCTGCCTCCAAGGTGGCCTCAGTCTCTTACAGAGGGAAATCAAGTAAAAAAGTCTCCGTGTCCGCCAAGATCTACTAGGAAGCCATACACCGTTCTTCTTATAACATCCCACTGGTTACTCAGAACAGCCCTCAATGTGAAAGGTGGCTCCAAAGAACAAGATCACCAAAGTACAGCCTTTGGAGGCCAGCCTGGAAGTGGGAGCCCATGAGGGCATCTGTAGCCCGATTTTCTCTGCTGTTGTAGAGAATGTTGTCCATGCTGATTCCCACATAATGGGTTAAGAGTGTATGACAGGTTCCATTTTCCACCTAAAATGATTAAATAATGATGCCAAATTCTTCCACCAAATAGAAACCTAATTAATGATCTTGGCAAGGCTTCAGAAAAAATGACCAGGCAGGGTTTAGCGGGTCAGAGAGAGAGAGAGACAGTATAAGGCAAATTAAACAAACTTTCTGATAAATCCCCCCCCCCAGATGTTAAGGATTCCATGGCGATATTGTTCAGATGACTGAGATAGCCCTCAGTTGTTTAAACATCCCTTCTCACAGTGCTGCCTAGGTCCTGTGGTTTCACCATTTCTACACCTGGAAATGTGCTGTTTGACAACTTCCATGAGTGGTCATGGCTTCTTCCTCACACTCCTGGACTCCAAGAAGTATTTGTGATAATCCAGAGATCTCAGAATGCCAATCCCACTTGGGAAGCCTTTAAAATATTGGGAGGAGTTAAATACAGATCCACTGAAGGTATAGTTCAGTAGGTAGAGGGTCCGCCTAGCTATACCAGAAGCCCCAGGTTCAGTTCCCAGCAGTACCTCAAATGGAGTAATGGGTTACACAGCCCTGTAATCCCAGCTGCTCCAGAGATGGAAGCTGAGGATCAGGACTTAACAGACTTAACAGACGCTAAGTAAACACCTCAGCTCCATGAGCCTTCATCACCTACATGCCAAAGCTGTCCCTTCACACTTGAACCCTACCAACTCTCACCCGTTCACTTACATTTTACAAAACAGCACAAATGCCGAAAAAGCTAAGCCTCCGAAGCAGAATGGAACCCTACCCTCCCTGATGTCTGTTTGTAGAGGAAATGGATAATAATCCTATTAAAAACAGAGCTGGAGAGACTCATGCAGGCTTCCGAGTAAGGTGGCATCAGGAACAGCCATGTCTCAACACTGTCACTTGGAAAGATAGAGCAGGCTCTGCTGCTCAAGGAAAAAAAAAAGAAAAAGAAAAAGAAAAACGGAACCCAAATCCATTTAGAGTCTCAGCCTCTCTCTCTTTTGGTCTATCAGTCTCTCTCTCTCTCTCTCTCTTCTCTCTCTCTCTCTCTCTCTCTCTCTCTCTCTCTCTCTCTCTCTCCTTCCCTCCCTCCCTCCCTCCAACCTCCCATATTTAATGATCTTTAACATTTCCCACTAACTATAAGAAAGGAGTCAGTAAGATGCACCCTAGGACCTTGATGACCTGCCTGCCATTCCATCTCACCCCAGACTTTCCACTGCCTCTAGCCCAGCCTCACTGCCATCGCCGAGCATCCTAACAACCCACACTCTCTCCTCAGGTTTCTTTGGTGGAACCATCCTGTAACTTCTGATTTTCATCCATTCAACTCCTGTTC
Organism: Cricetulus griseus; assembly: GCF_003668045.3. Taxonomy (NCBI): domain Eukaryota; kingdom Metazoa; phylum Chordata; class Mammalia; order Rodentia; family Cricetidae; genus Cricetulus; species Cricetulus griseus. Next base: position 183,210,692 of record NC_048597.1, read on the forward strand.
TGCCCTTTAGATCCCCATCCTTTTTCCTCTGGACATTTTCCCTCCTTCCTTCCACCAACTGCAAAACACTTGCTACAAGGGAATTACATATTTACAGATTTGATTTTATAATCAATGACTGTCTTGTCGCTTTAGTTCACTTTATCCCTACAGCCCAGCACAGGGTCTGGAACAAATTAATAGTGGATTATTAATTGAACAGACACATTCCCTATGCTTAGCAATTGATCTGAACTTTTAAGCATCACACCAGCTGTGTTGTTCAGTCCTGATCTCCTCGCCCCTCCCCATCAAAGAGGAGAAGCAGGCGAATACTCACCTCCCGACCCAGCAAGTGTAAGGGTAAAGTGGGGGACAGACCACGTGTTTTTGAGACCAGGCTGCTCTGTTGTTCTTATGAGGGCAGCTCAGATTTTGACCTCCATCTAATTAAGTCTCCACACTTTCTCTTCACACTGCATATGAATTTGTTATGGTTTTCTGGGTCATCTGAAGGCTGGGTGTCCTGAGAGCCCCATGCCCAGGACCCCATTAGACCTGCTGTAAAAAGTCTACCGACTTGAGCCACATTCGTGATGCTTCTGTACAGTCGCTAGTAGCCATCAAAGGTCCCACCTCCATCTTTACAGGTCCTCTTAGTGAAACACCTCATCAGCTATTCTTCCTGCACTGTGACATCAAAGCCAACATCCTCCCCACACAGCAGCACCAGTAAACCTCAAAGTCTCAATAGTAGATGTAGTCATCCAGGACATCCTCAGAAATACTTTATTCTACAAGGACCCAGCTCATACAATCTTAACTGGGACAGGAAACTATTTGAGTTTTGGATTTTTGTTGTTGTTTTTCCTTGACACAGTTCTCATTTAGCCTGATCTGGCTTCAACTCACTAAAAAGCCAAGGATGACCTTGAATTCACAATCCTCTGCCTCCACCTCCTAAGTACTGGGGATTATAGGCATGCACACTGTTTATGCAGAACTGGAGATTAACCCCAGGGTTTCATACATGCTAGGCAAACACCCCACCAACTGATCCACATTCCCAGGGCCTTAACTTATTTTTATGTAATAAAATATATTTTAATTCATTTCCCTGGCCAATATATTTTCTCCATCACATGCTTAGATGGTTTAAACTTTGTGGCAACTTTAGCTGTGACTCTGTTTCACTGAAGGAACTGAGCACACAACACAGACTCATAGCATGCTAATGCCCAAAACCTCTTAAAGAGAGGACAATTCGTGTTTATTTCCTCTTTTGAAGATTTGATCCGTAAGGCACTTCGGGTGTCGAATCACATAGTGGACCCTCTGTTTCTGGAACTCTGCTATCAAAAGCAGTCCTCCTGTCTTGCTCTCCTACCAAGACCACAGCAGCAGCACCTATAATGTTGAGGTCATTTTTCTCTGCACATTCTCCTTCCCAGAAGACCACAGAAGGTCCTCAAGCTCGAGACTATGGCTTGCTGCCTTACTCTTGGGAACCAGCACCATGCTGGCACATGAAACACACCCAGATATCTGATGACAGATGAAGTATTATCTCAGAAGAGGACATGGGGCCAAGGATGGCTCAGTGGGAGAAGGGCTTGCTGAACAAGCATAAGGATCTGGGTTTGACCCCTGGCACCCACAGAGGCTGGACATGGCCATCTATACCTGTAACCTTGGCACTAGGGGGCAGGGGCAGGAACAGGAGGCTCCTGGGAACTCACTAGCCAACAAGCCTAGAGAAAATGGTGGCCTCTGGATTCAGTAAGAAATTGCCTCAAAAAAAAAAAAAAAATGTTGAAGCGATGATTGAGGAACATGGCTTTGTCCTCTGACCTCCATATAATCCTGCACTGGCAGTCACAACAGCGCCCACACGTGCACATATACCACATCCACACACACAAGATGCCCACATCTGGGACTTCCTTACACTGTTGCGACCCACAGGTTGAGAACCGCTGCTCTAGGCACGCTTGCATCTGTAAAGAGACATTTTCCTTTTCTGGGCACCTGTTTATAGAGACTCCATAACTAATCCACTGCTCAAGAACTATCATTCAACATAAACTGATTTTTTTTTAAGTTAAATGCCAAAGAAATTAGTTCTCATGGCTCCCCCTCGCTAACCTGGCTCCCTTGGAGAAGGAAGCAATGAGATTTTTATAATAAATTATAATCATATCTGAAGGGAGGCGAGTCCAGTGAGTCCCAAGATTAGCACAGGATTTCCCACGTGACCCTTTGGCTGACCTGCTGCTTTGAAACAGCCTGCCCAGAGACTGGTAATTAAGAGGGAAAGGAAACATCTAGAAGTTTGGAAATGGAAATGGAAATTGGCACTAAAGTACACTGCAGCCCGGGGATCCACCTGGCTCCTCCTCCCAGCAGTGGGATCATAAGGACAAGCCACCACGCTTTTCTACTGTGGAGATCACCTACGATCCACATACTTACAAGGCAAGCTCTTTACTGACTGGTAGATCTCCCCTGGCTTCTCCCCACCCCAGCTTTATCACACAAGTTTTTATTACAGAAAACTTCAAACATCACATAAGTAGAGAGACTACCCTAAGTATCTCTTTCAGACACAGCTTCAGTCCTTTCTAACACATGGCTGATTGTTTGCCCACATCCCACTCATTTATCCCCCAAATGAATTAAAGTATAGTCAATAAAAATAAATTAAATAAATAAAAGATATCCTAACTGTTTTAAAAAGTAGATCCAAGACAACCTATTAGTTCACTCATAAACTCTTCGACGTATTTCTTTAAGAGAAGAAGAGTGCACTGATGTGTTTTCTGTCAACTTGATACAAGCTAAGGTCATCTGGGAAGAAGGGCCCTCAGTTGAGAAAATGCTTGGTCTGTACACAAGTCTGTGGGCCATTTTTTAGGTTGTTGATTGGTGTAGGAGGGCCCAGCCCACTGTGGATGCCACCTCTGGACAGGTGGTCCTGAATTATATAAGACTGGTAACTGAGCAGAGCCCTGAGAGTGAGCAGTGCTCCTCCAGGGCCTCTGGAGTAGTTCATTTCTCCAAGATCCTACCTTGGGTTCCTGCCCTGCCTTCCGCCAATAGTAGATTGTGATCAGGGCATAAAAGTCAAATAAACCGTTTCTTCCACAAGCTGCTTTTGGTCATGGTCTTTATCACAGGAAAGGAAACTAGAACACAGAATCATGGTGACACTTCCGCTGTGGTTGGAAAATGGGAGCTCCCCTGCAGGCTTGTTTGGTAAAGCCCAGGTTATCAGCTGGCAGCACTATTTGGGGAGGTCCAGAAACTATAGGAGGTGGGCCTAGCCAAAAAAGTCAGTCACTGAGAGCAGGTCCTTGGAGGTATATCATATGTGATTCCTCTCTGTCTCCTCCTCTTCCTGTCTGCCATGTTGTGAAGAGGTTCCCCGGTCACTTGTCCATTCCACTGGTGCCATGTTTTGCCCAAGCACATGGGGCCCAGAACCCATGGACCAAGCCACAAAAAAAAAAAAAAAAAAAAAAAAAAAAAAAAAAAAAACCACATGCTTTCTGCTTCTAAGTTGTCCTCTTAAGTATGTAAAAGTAACCAACGTAAGTACTAGGTGTAAGTAATTAATGCACTGACACTTCCATGACTATTTGAACCACTTCCTAACATTGTGACTCATGGAGACCTCATTTAACAGTTCTGGTGATTTTAGCCATGCTGTACTTTTGATGGTTGGTTCCACCTGAACTGGGCTCCAAACCCAGTCTGTGCAATGGAATGGCCCCTACCTCCTAAGTCACGCTTACCCTGTAACCTCTGCCACTTCTCCCAGGCCCAGTCCACACACACCTCCCCTCCCACATACATTTTTGATGCCTCCATTCAGCACAAGTACATCCTCAGCCTCCATGGCCCTCTGTCTGGATACCTTTCAGAGGCCAACTTGGACATTGTCCTGTTGTGAAATCTTCTCAACTTCCACCTTCCCTGCTTCCCAGCACAAGCTCTGGGTCTCAGGCCGTCTTCTATAGCACTTTGTCCCACCTTACCCACACATTCACTCTTTCCCATACACGGCCTGTTACCTGTCTCAACGTCAGTCTCTTAGTAGGATAGATTCTGCTGGGTTTATCTTTGCAGCCATCACAGAACCAAGCACCATTGCCTGCCCCTGGCAAATGTTCAGTGAATCAAATGTACATCTTGTACTTTAAAATAGTATAAATAGGGGCTGGAGAAATGACTAAGAGGTTGAGAGCATTTGTCGTTCTTACAGAGGACCCAGGTAGGATTCCTAACATCCACGTGCCAGCTCATAACCATCCATAACTCCAGTTCCAGGGAATCGGATGCCCTCTTCTGACCTCTATGGTCACAAAGACATGTGCACGGTACACATACATACATGTAGGCAAAACACTTATAAACATAATAAATAAATCTAAAAATATATCAATATAAAGATCAGATTCCCTATTTAAAATAATATAAATAAAAACAACAGGGGTGCCAAGGACAACCTCACTCAACTCAATCCTTCTTCTCCCTCCTCCATAAGCTTGTGTAGTATTCAGACTCTAATGACCAAAAGAAATCCTATTTCCTGACACAAAAATAAAAGTCTTTTTGCCATTCTCAAAATACCTGATGTGCTTAGATTCTGAGTTTTTCAAGATGAACTACTAACATGATAATACTAGCAGACAAGATTTGTTTTCATAAGGAATAATCTTTCTCCATAAATGGAATCCCCAAACAGTCCAACGCCACTTCGGGGTAGTCAGGAGCTAAGCTTTCCCTTAGTGAGTCCATCCTTCCAACCCACAGTGGAAGTTGTCACGTGGATATGGAGATGTCATGTGAAAACCAAGAGCCTTCCCTAAGATGGCAGGAAAGAGAAAGTCAAGAATTAAACCTCCAGCAAAGCCAGCTCTCTGCATACTGTGGTGACCAAGAGGCAACACAGGAAGTGTTTGTGTGTGCATGCATGTGTGCACTCAAGTGTATAGCAGTGCACATCCATGTAACATGGAAGCCGGATGTCAAGCTCAGGTGTCATTCCTTGGGAGCTAACTACTTTGTCTTTTGAGAGAAGATCTCTCACTGGTCTTGAACTCACCGTGTAGGTAGCCTTCCTGGCCTGGATGCCCCAGGGATCTGTCTACTTCTACCCGGCCAGCACTGGGATTCCAAGCACACACTACCATGCCCAAATTTTTTACATGGGTTCTGAAGAGCACACAGATCTTCATTCTTGTTCAGCAAACACTTTACATACTAAGCTATCTCTCCAGCCCCAGAGAGTCTCTCTGGAAGGAGCTGGATTTGAGCTGACCCTATGCTCCAAGAAAACGTGAGATACTATTTCTCTTCTGCATTCTCAATGGATAAGGGAGGAGTTAGAGATGAAAGAGAGAAGTCAACACTATCATTAGGGGACAGTTCCATTGTAATCCCATGGTAGCAGTGACTCATATCTCCCTGACAAGCTCCTGGATCCAACCACCGCACTAAAGAGGCATTGAAAGATGGAAACACTGTAGGGAAATCACGAGGCAAACTCTTGGGTCATTCTTTAGAAGACTGACTTGCTAACCACCTATGCAGACCCCTCTCCATCAGAAGGGCCTACAACACTCTACAGCTCTTCCGGGGGAGGTCCAGCTCACCCTGCTGAGCCAGGAAGCCCCACACAACCAAGGCATTGGTGAAATCCTGTCTGCTGAGCCACATGGCTGTTTGTGTGTATGGAAAAAAAAAAAAAAGATTACCAAGGATCTGTTTGGAATATCAGTAAAAGGTTCTTAATGTAATTTGCCGGTTTTTACCAAGTGTTCCAGTAATTTAAGACATTCTGTGCCTGCGCTCAGGCCGGGTAGGGTGCCTGGTTCTTGGCAGTATAAAAGAGCCTTTTAGAGGTTTTTGGCCTGAGGCAGTGGCAAAAGTTAGAAAAACTGATGGAAGGAGGTTGAGCTCTCTCCAAAGACCTTCCAAGGAAATGAACGATGACATGTGATTCACTTCCTTATAGAAATGTCAGCTTTTAGTCACCAACTGGGATGAGGCCATCCCTTGGGGCAGACAAAAGCCTGAATACTAGTGCACAAATTTTAGAGATACTCTACCAGATAAAAGGTTATATTTAATCCCCTAATATCCAAACACTTAATAGAACATTCTTACAAATCTGCTCTGTAATAGCATGTTAATAAATAATGTAGCACAAAGATAGTATCTGTTACTAAGTTTACATTTAATAAAAGGAGGGGCAGGCAAGATGCCTCAGTGGCTGGTAAGGGCACTTGCTGCCAAGCCTGAGGACCAAAGTTCCATCCTGGATCTGAAAGGAAGAGAGAACTATCTCCCAGAAGTTGTCCTCTGGCCTCCACACTCTTGTCATGGCAGGCAACAACCCCCCTCCTGATGCACAAATACATGGCATACATTTTCATAAAAAAGGATTGTGTCGCATTTGTTCAGCGGGCACTTTTAGGCGCAAAATCACCAAGAAATGCAAACATACTCATAATCCTCTTTCAGAGACCACAGAGGAATTCACACAGCAATGGAACCCTCACCAATATCTCCTTCACTGCCACTGGGTAAACCCCAGGGAACCCAGCAGCAAGGGCATGACCTAGGTTGGGAGGGAGTTCGTCCTCTGCCATTTCTGACTCAGAAGACACTGCAGTTGTGACTTTTGGGCACTGCGCTGACCTCAGGGATGAGAGCCACAACCCGTTGACCTGCAGATGGGTTAGGCTTGGGCTGTATGCCTTTTGTTATCTGGGGTGCAGTTGTAGGGGTGTTGTTGTTTTTAAGCAACACTTAAAAGCCTAGAGATCTTACATCAACATGCAGATATCCAACTCATCCTTGAAAGTTGAAACAGGAGAACCTACTGCTGCTGTTTCCTAAATTAATACAGTCTCCAGCTGTATTATAAATACCTATCTTCCTACCCATGGATGAGTACAGCTCTCACTATTCACCAAAACCGTTTCCTTTTGCAGCAGGTGGAAGCTACAACAGGAGTCCATAATTAGTCAAAAGGCAGGGAATAAGTGACTGTGTCCCAGCTCCAATCAGGACATCATAACATTACCTCAATCCCTAAGGCTACAACAGGGGTCCATAACTAGTCAAAAGGCAGAGGATAAGTGATTGTGTCTCAGCTCCAATTGGGACATCTGTAACACCACCTCAACCCCTAAGACTTGGAAACATTTTGGGGGTGGGGGACAGAAAGATGGTGAAAGATGACTGCTGTGAGACAGTGCCTCCACAACATGATAAGAAAGCTTCAGCCATGAACTTTCTGCAATAAGGTTAGCGGCACAAGTCAATATACCATTGTGGAAGGGGAAAATGTAACAAGGTCCTGTTTGGATGAAAAGATACAGACAGTTAATAGTGACTAGGTGGGTTGGGTCAGCTTTCTCCAGAAACAGCCTCCGAATAGATTTCCCGGTCCCAAGTGGTCAGCCCTAAACACATGTACATAGGACAACACCAACTGGACTCAGTATGTCGTGTGTATAATTATAGAAGAGGAAGTCATGGATTCAAGAGGAGATGATCAGGGGAACACAGGAGAAGTTGAAGCAGGGAGGAATGGAAATTATGTCCATGCCGTGTGCTGAGGTATAAAATTCTCAAAAAAATAAAAATAAACTAAAAAGCTGGGAGCTCTAACAACATGGACCCAGCCTTCCTTCCCGAGCTACTTTGGCTGGGTCAGAGAAACAGCTGGCCACTAGGGCAGAAAGGCACACTCTCCAGCTTGCCACATTCCCCATCAGCCTCTCCTGTCACCATCAAGGCTCCACTCATCGGTGCTTCCTGTTTGGCCTCAGAAGCACTTGAGTTTGCTGCTCCTCATCTCAACAGAAAGCAAAGGTCTAGATAAAAACAGCCCTTGTGCTTAAGAAACCAAACTAAAGGAGAAGGCAGGCAAAAGCATGCATTACAGCAGGGCATGATGGGAACCCAGGGTTCAGTAGAAACCCAAAGGTGTGACTAACACCTGGAGAAGAGGATAGGGACAAGGACACAGAGGTAGCAAAGGCATTTCACAGGTGAAAGGATGTTGGGGGAGGGCTAGGAAGTGGCAGGCAGCTGTTCCTCATGTGCAAAGACGTAACAGGATAGTTTTTCTGAGAAGGACGTATCGCCTACTAGGTAAACAATTTGAACTTTAGTCTGGGACAAAGGAGTGCCAGGCAAATATTTAAGCAAAGACCAATTGGAAATTATTGTTTTTCTGGGGAAAGATATTGGTGGTGATATAGAATATGGGCTGGGACAAAGAGCTCAGGCTAGCCCACACAAGATGTAGAGGAATTCTCCTTTGGGTCAGCTTCCTATATTCTCTGGTAGAGACAACAAGTCTCAACCAACCTGCCCTTTCTTTATTTCACAGATTGACATGAGCCCACCTAGTTATCTTTTCTAAGGATTTATTTTATTTTATGTGTATGAATGTTTTGTCTTTATGTATGTGCACCAAGTACATGCCTGATGTCTGTGGAGGTCAGAAGGGGTCACTGGACTGACTCTCTGGAAATGGAGTTATGGATGAGTGAGCCACCATGTGGGCACTGGAAATCAAACTCAGGTCCTCTACAAGAGTAACAAGTGCTCTAAACTGCTGAGCCATATCTCCATCTCCTAGTTATTTGTGAATTACTTTTAAAAAACAAAAGCAAAAGCAAAACTGTGAGCAGAAGAGTCACAATGCAATAGCCTAGGACTTTGCTGATGATCCTCAACTCCACACAATAGAGATATATTCTTCCACCTGTCATATTTCCCTTCCCCATTTACACATCTGTGCCAGCAGTTCTAGAAGCTTAAACGGTTTCCATTCCACATGTGGTACAAGTTTGATTCATCTTGTAGTCAAAGAACTATAAGCATAAACCCAAACATTGCTCCCTAAGTAGCCCTAAATGAGTCTCCCAACATATTTCCCATTAAAGCTCTAAGGGTGATAAAGAAATAGTGTATTCAAAGGCAAATCACTTCAGTATGTACCTGTTGAGATGACAGCATGTGATGGTCAACAGCAAGAATACAGGGCTTTTGACCAGATACAAAGACACACACACACACACACACACACACACACACACACACACACACACCAAACAAACAGATATTTCCCCTCAACTCAGGGATGACTAAGTCAGTTCTCCCTGTCCCCCTCAAATTAATTGAAATCTAAAAGGTGAGGGTGAGGTGGGGGTGGAACTGTAAACCAACAAGAGGCCTTATAAGTATCTCAAAGTTATACTAACCTCCGGACAGCCAGTTTCCCAGACTATCCTGTTGGAACAACAAACAGACCTATCTTTCACTTCTTGTCATTACCAATTATCATGACATCATTGAAAGTCAGTGAACCACCATAGGGCTTAGCGAGTGGGGGTGGGGAGCTGCCACTGTCATCATTGCAGACTAAACGGTATGAAGAGCTCTCTCTCCAGCACTTTCACCCTTTGTTTCAGACACTGAAAAATGTACACTCCATAATTCTCCTTCCCTAAAGATGCCATGGCCTTTCAAAGCATTTTCCCTTCCACAGCCAATGTGCACCCTGCACCCAAAGACTTCCACACAATTTGCAATCGATATATGAGCCAAGAATTCAATTAAGAGGAAAACTTATCGTGGGAGAGTTGGGGCAATTTGTCCGATTAGTCCCTTTTCAACTCTGCTGAGAAAATAACATGAATTATCTAACGGAAGACTGAACAAAGCCCAAAGGAAGCAGCTGGGGTGGGATAAAGGGTTCCAGTGATCCAGGTCCTATCTGCAATTCTGCACACGAGAAAAGTCACGCGGTACCTTAGGACTTGAGCCTTGAGCACACAACCATGAGGGTACAGCTCTCTACTCCACAAAGCTTGAAGAAGTTGAGTCCACTCAGGACTTTAAAATCTCACCTCTTGCAAAAAGCATTTAGTCTTTACTGATGTTCAAGCTGATAGACTCAAAAAGAACAGAAGCTAAACCATTAAGTTATCCCTTGTCAATAGGCTCATCACCATCGTCAGAGACAAAGCCAAGGGTGGTTGGCATGGGAGAGTGGGCATAGCCTCTCATCTGGTCACATCTTGACACCCTCTATGGCTGGTGAGCTCACCTTGGTTGCCTCCTCCACGCTCTCCCTGAGGGCCTGCAGCTCAGCATCGTACTGTTCCTTCAGCCTATCCATTTCCTGGTCATGGCTGGAAACCTCTTCCTTCAAGGCACCCTTCAAGGCGGTCAGTTCACGCTCCCGCTTTCTCAAGAGATCTTCCTGCTCCTCTTTGGCAATGAGCAGATCCTGAAGGTCCCGTTTGGCCTGCAAGAGCTCCTGAGGGGAAACATAATCACAGAGGTAAAGAACAGACATCTTTAACAGTGGCCCAGCATCTGCCCCTCAAAACTGACCATCAGGGTTACCGGCCTGTCCTGCCCACTCTCCTTCCCATGCCACACACCTTTTAAAACAATTTGCACTTGTCAAAGGCCATCATTCCCTTGGGGCTTCCTGACTTAGTTTCTTTGAGATTTAATGTGACTGGGTTCACTGTCATTTCTTGTTGTTGTTGTTGGTTTATTGTGTGTGTGTGTGTGTGTGTGTGTGTGTGTGTGTGTGTGTGTGTGTGTGTGTTTGACAGGTTCTCATGTAGCCTAGGATGGTCCCAAACTCACTACAAAGCTAAGGATGACCCTGACCTTCTGGTCCTCCTGCCTCCTCCTTCCAAGAACTGGACCACGCACCAGCACCAACTCGTTGATGTGGTTCTGGGGCCTCAGACATGCTAGGCAAGCAGTCTACCCAATGAGCACCTCCAGCCTGCCATGCTTGTTTTTGTAACTCATTTCACTTCTGTGCCATGGCCCAGTGTGCCTGCTGTAGCCCTTATGTCCTACTGTTGCTCTGAAGCTGAGCTGACCCGCTGCCTCTTCTGCTACCCAGCCTTCAGGATGCCACACATGGTTCAACCCTATGCATGTTCCTAGAGCTCAGGACAACTTTTTTCCTATCTTGACTTCCCTGAAAAGAGCGTGGCACTCACATTTCCCTTTCTTCACTGAGGAGAGCTCACAAGGAGTCACAAATCTGGGCCAAAGGTTCCACTTCAACCCACATCCCCCAACCAAGTCCTGCCAAAGGCTCAGCCTTCTGTCCGGGATCCCTCGGTAACCAGGATTTCCCACACCTCAGATCCTCACTGTGCATCAGGCTTTCCTTCCACTGGAAGCACTCCACTGAAGTACTGCCAGCTGCCCTGTGTCTTCAGGCCTGGGTCCTTCCCATTTTCTGGAATCTTGGCTACCCATAACCTTTCCCACCAAACTCCTTCAAAGTGTGATCTCAATTCACCGGTTCACATTTCCCCTTAGTCACCTGCTATGTGGCTTTCTGTGGCTCCCCTACCAAGATAAGAGCATACAGTGTCCTCTTCCGGTTTCATTTCTGTTGCTGTGACAAAATGCCTCACCCAAAGCCACTTAGAAGAGGGAAAGGTTGATTAACTTATGATTCCCAGTTATAGCCCATTACTGAAAGGATGGCAAGGCAGGAAATCAAGGTAGTTAGTCATATCAAATCTTTAGTCAACAACTGAGAGAAATGAATGCCCCCTCACCGCCCCCCACCACCATGCTGCCTGCTTGCTTGCCTTCTCAGTTAGCTTTCTTCATTATTATACAATTCAGGGCCCGGCCCATGAAATGGTGCTGCCCAAGCCATGGTGGGTCTTCCCAACTCAATTGAAAACTCAAGGTAATCACAACAAACATGCCTTCAGAACAATCTGATCTAGACAATGCCTCGATTGAGACCTTTCCCAGGTCATTCTAAGTTTGTCACAATGACAGTTAAAATTAACCACCACACTCCCTCAGCTCCTTGTCTAGTATCGTTTCCTTGACTCCTCTTGGAGCCTCCCCGTCTCCTTTAAGAGTCTCCCCTCCCTGGAAATCACAGGACAGCACAGTCCTTCCCTGCAGCTACTTTCTCTACAAGGATCATGTCTGGCTTCTCTCCCTTCCAAGAGCTAAGCTGTATCTAAAAATGCAATTTTGCATTCTTTACTTTCTTTTGGCAAGCTCCTTGACTTTTTTCCAATGTTTGTTTGTTTGTTTGTTTGCCTCTCATCTTTTCCTGGCACCAGCACCCTGGTGACATGACAGCCACAAGTGTCACGTGTTCCACACAAACCTGAGATTAAGTACAATTACAGCTTTAGGAGACTCCACTAAGAGCCTTCCTCTCCAAGTCCTTTCCTTGGCTCTGTCAGTGGTACCACCTGTTCCCAAAGCACTGAATTCAGGAGCAGGGTAGCAACTGTGACTTCCCTCACCCCTGGCCTTTGCAGGCATAAAATCAATTCTGTAACATCTGGATCCTTCCTCTCCTCTGTTCACATTACTCCTTGTCCCCTTTGGTGTCCACCAGACCACACATCTGAGCTCCCAGAAGCAGGCTCTGTGGTGCCTCCTCCTTCCCTCTCTCTCTGCCTTTTGGAAACATTTTGAAGATCCAGACACAATGTGACTGCCTCTGAGAAGTCTTCCTGAAGTCCCTTCTTGAACAGCCACAATTCCCAACCTTCCTCTTGCAGTCTGCACTTTTAACTCTGTGAGTTGTCTTTGTGTTTGTTTTGTTTATTTGTTTCAGGAAAGGTTTCATGTATCCCAGGCTGGCCTCAAACTCCCAATACACTGTGGCCTTGAACTTCTGATCCTCCTGCCTCAGCCTCCTGAGTGCTTCGATGGAAGCCAGGGCTTTTGTGATTATTAAGCAATCACCTCAAACTCTACCACCTGAGCCACCACCCCCGCCTGTGCTCTTTCTTATATCATGTACTATATATCTTATATCCTTAGTTTCTAGAAAAAAAATGTAGATCTAATTGTTGACATTTCTGACTGGATCAAGCATTAGCAGCACTGTCTGTTCTAGGTGTAATAAGTCACCCTGCTCCTTATGGCGGGAGCCTCAAGGTCAGGATTCTACCAGCTCTCCCTACACCTGCCTCTGACTACAAGCACACCCTAGTCTGTTCTCCTAAACCCCTGGAAATTCAGAGCAGCAGCTGCCGCTGAGCCCCAAGAGGACAGGCTACTACTCGCCATTCAATATGTGTGCGTTGCGGGGGGGGGGGGGGGAAAGGGGGAGGGGCTGGAGAGATGTGTCATAGAGTGCTGTAGCACGTGTGGAAATCAGACTATTTGAGAAATCAGTTCTCTCCTTCCATCTTTACACTCACTCCATGAACTCAGGCCAGCAGGCCAGCCAGCCAGCCAGTGACAACTGACAAGGGAAGACTTTCCTCCAGGATGAGCAAGTCAGGCAGACAGGAGGACGGTCACCAAGCCAAACTCCAGCCCTGCCAGAACACCACCAGCAGGCACCAACAAGCTCCAATGAAACACAGAGACCCATCCCTGAGATCTAAGAATGCCTGTCCCAACACTCAGTAAAGGGACCACCTGGGTGTCCCTACCCATCTCTTTGTGAAGAGGAACAGAAAAGCCCATCACTGTTGCCATTGGCGACCTTCCTAGGACTTGATGGCGCCTCCTGCCAGCACCTTCAGAGTGGCCCCTTCCTGCTTTTATTCTCACAGTTTTCAGTTGTCCTTAGATAGGGCAGTTCCTCTCCCCACCCTTATCTCCTGTAGGATATATTTGTATTTGTGCTGCCGCCAAGGCGTGTCAAGAACCGAGGGTTTTGCAGTCCATTCTACACTGACAGGGTGTTATCTGTGGCTAGGGTTGTCACTTAAGTGGACCATGCTGCATGAATCCAATCAGATTAGACCTTGCCATATCGCACAGTACTTTCCAGAAGGGAGACCAACAGGCACATAGGGTTTCCAAAACTTCACTTCAATCTGAAGGCTTAATTATATCAAAAGAAGAGAGAGGAAAGTAGGAAAATATCAACAAACCTACAAGATAGAGAAATGCTCCTCTCTGGAGACTACAATCAAAGAAAACAAGGGGAAATTGGGCTACTTAAGAGTCTCTGATTTTCAAACCTTCATGCAGTCAAGAGAGGCCACATGTGACAAAGAACCAGCCAATCCACACCTAGTGTGGAGTCAGTGAGCTGACTCAGCAGCTAAGGTGCTGGCTCCCAAGCCTAAGCACAGAGACTGGTCCTCAGGACCCATGTGGTAAAAGCAGAGAACTGACTCGCACAAGCTGTCCTCAGACATCCAATGACAAGGGCACCTCCACACACACACACTCACAAAATAAATAAATAAGCATGTTAAAGATTTCTAAATAGAACAAAACAAAAAACTCCATTGTATATGAGGAGCAGGTAAAAGAAGATCTAGAAAGGTTATGTTTGGCACTTACTGCATGAGAATAATACTATTCCTAAAGATACAAACAAATGGCTATTCAAAGAGACCACAATCCATTCACAAATGAGAAAGTCAGGAGTTCTAAGATGCTAGCACACCTCCTAGATCACACAACTGGGTATGGGGAGCTAGCTCAATGAGTGTATTTGCCTTGCTACCATCAAGACCCTAGTTCAATTCCCAGAACACAGTGCTTAAAAAAGAAAAAAAGGTCAGGCCAATGGCAGGTGCATTCAATCCCAGCTTCGGGGACACAGAGACAGGTATTCCTGGGGATCCCTGGCCAGACACCTTGCTAGCCTGCTTGGCAAGTTCTAGGTTCATCTCAGATATCCAGGTAGGGCTGACATTTGAGAAACAACAACTGAGGTTTCCCTCTAGAAGCCACATGTTATACACACATACACACACAATCACTTACACACATACACATATAATCACACACACACACACACACACACACACACACACACACACACACAAAATAGTTTTAAAGTTTTTTTAATTAAAAAAAATATGTAGTTCTCAGGTCCTGGGAATGTAGTTCATTTGGTAGAGCTCTTGCTTCAAATGCATGAGACCCTGTGTTTTATCCTCAGCCTCACATTAAAAAAAGAAAGAAAAGAAAGAAAAGGCGGAGAACATATCTACAATCCCACGTAAGAGGTGGAGACAGGAGGATCAGAACTTCGAGGTCACCCTTGGCTATACAGTGAGTTAGAGTTTTAGTCCAGTCTGAATTACAAAAGAAAGGCCCTGACTTGAAAAAACAAAAAAAAAAAAAAAAAAAGGAATTCAACAAATAATAATTTTTCCTATTTCCTATTTGTTCATTAGTTCTTAACCCTTAGCCTAAAAAAAAAAAACAAATATTCTCTACTATGCTTTCCTTTAAACTTTTTTTTTTTTAACACAGAGTCTCAGTATGTAACTCTGGCTCCTCTGGGTCACTATGTAGACCAGGCTACTCTCTAACTCACAAAGATCTCCTGCCCCTGCCTCCCGAGTGCTGGCATTAAAGGTATGCATCACTCTGTCTGGCTTCCCTCTCACCCTCAATATGATTTTACAGATTCCATGTAGAGGCTTGATGCTATTTAACAAAAAGTGATGAATTTCTGGGCTGGGGTGGAACCAGGGCCACAGCATGTCCCTAGCATGTGCAGGGCCTTGGCTTCAGTCGCCAGCACCTTGGTAAGAAGAGCGGGTTTCATGGTAAGTCTGGACTGCTACTCAGGCTCACCGAGCATCCAGGCATCAACATTTTCAAACATTCGAAAACTTATAGATTCAATGTCCTTTGTGTTTTAAGAGTCAGTTCCCAGGCAGAAGCTATGGAAAACTTGGCCCCAACTCTAATCTGCTATCAAGTTTCTCCGGGCTACTTCTTACTAAGATACAAAGAATAAATTGAAAGTGACCGGGCGATGGGATCTTCTTTATTAGTGCTGTGGAAACTGTAGGCGGTACTATAAAAAGTTGCTAGAAAGTAAAAGGAAAGCAATAAGGCATTTCCCTGGGAACAAGGCAACACACATAAGTGACATAATGGCTAGCAATGTCTCTCCACCTCCCTCCTTCTGCAAACAACACAGGTCATGTCAGGAGAGTGACAAACAACTAGGACCCTAACTGCAAGGTGTTTAAAAAGAGATGTGCTCTGTTCCCATTCCAGTTGTGGTCTGAACACACATCACCAAAGCCAAAGTCCTTGTCTTCATCCCCCAGCAATACAAACAAACCTACAAACCTATCACTAAATCAAGTTCAGTACAAACAGTCAATAGCTTGTGCTTAAAGAGTTAAAGACCTGGGCTGAGGGTGTGGCTCAGTTGGTAGAGTGCTTATCTAGTGTGCATGAAGCCCAGGGCCTAGTCCTCTACACAGCATAAACTGGGAGTGGAGGGACCCACCAGCAATCCTGCACTTGAGAGATGGAGACAGGAAGACCAGAAGCACAAGGTCATCCTCAGCCACATAACTAGTCTGAAGTCCAGTCTGAGCTACATGAGACCCTACCTCAAAAAAAAAAAAAAAAAAGATAAAATAACACACAGGTCATCTTAGAATTACTTCACTTTAGAAAAATATGGTAACTTTCCAAAACTAATTTAAATCCGGAAAATTATTCTTTTGCTCTGTCATTCAGAAGTAGGCTGCACATGAAACGGGGAAGAAGCAAAGATGACAGACAACATGTGACTGTGTTGAAGGGAAGTATGGAAAGCTAGAGCAAGGCAGAATGGACAGAGAGAATAGAGGATGGATAGGATGGATGGAGACAGTTCAGTGCATGGCAGCACAGACTACAACCCAGGGCATGGGAACACAGACTACATGAACATCTTCTGTCCTCTGGGCTTCAGGGTGAAATGCCTCTGAAAGTATAAGTTTTCCACTGACATCATTTCTGGGAATTTATCCTTAGGAAAAATTTTGTTTTAGGGAGGGGCTCATGTATCCCAGGCTGGTCTTTAACTCACTACATCAATTGTAAACAGACTCACAGACAGTAAGAGCTGAGAATTCATACTCATTGTATGTATATTATAAAAACCGTAAACGTGTTACTTACTATAAAGACATTGTAACTATGTCAGAAAGTTCCCTGAAAAAAGGAAAATACAATCTTACCTGTAATTTACTTCAGAATAGTTCAGACACGCAAAAAAGATGAATAGATGAGCAGAAAAATTAATGTGGGAATATGACAAAACACTGACAACTCCTCTATCTGTGTTGAGAATGAATGGATGCTGATATACTAGTTTCTATGTGTGAGTGTGTGAGTATATGAGTGTGAGCATGTGTGTATCTATAAAAGTATGTGAGTGTGTATTTACATGTGTGGGCATGTAAGTGTGTGTGAGACCATCTGAGAGTGTGTGTTTATATGTGTATAAGAGTGTGTGAGAGAATGTATGTGAGCATGTGTAAGTGTGGGAGACACAGGCCAGAAGTCACCTCTGATACCATTCCTCAGACCCCATCTATCTTGTTTTGTGACACAGGGTCTTTGGGCCAGGGGCTCACTGAATAGGCTAGGCTGCCAGCCAGCACACCCCTGGGATCTGTCCACCTTTACTGCTCCTGCACTAGGATTACAAGTCGAGCTATTCTTTTTTTTATATGGGTTCTGGGGATTAACCTCAGTTCCTCATGTTTGCCCAGTCAACACTTTATCAACTGAGCCATCTATCTCTCCATTCCCTGTCATGCTATTCTTGCTGTTGTGCATAATGGTTGAAAGCTTTCCTAAGACAATGACGAACTCACGGAACACACACAACAGAAAGCAGCTTGTAGCATTCAGCTCCCGAATCCCCATCCTCCCAGGCAGGTGGGGTGACACCTGGCCCCCAGTCCCTTACCTCGATCAAGGCTCCTTTCTCCCTGTCCTCGGACTGCTTGGTACTGTCCAGTTCATCGTGCATTTCCGACAGTTGATCCTGTAGGTCTCGAATCTCTGTCTGGTGCTGTTCCCTCTCCATTTTCACCTGGAACAGCCTAATGGGTCAGGGAGAGGTCCATCAGAGAACCCTGGGATTCACAGTCCTCACTTTCAGGCTGTCACATGGACCCCTGTAGCTCCAAGAAGCCTCCTCAGCACTATAGTCTAATGTGGCCAAGATGTTAGATGAGAACTCAAAGCAACAAAATGGGACAGATTTGCAGGGACATTTTCTACCAGAAAGAGACCATGAAGTACTAGAATTTGGACACAGAATATGAAGAAATGCCTGAAATCAAGGAGAACCAGCCAATACTATGCAAGAAGAGACCCATCAAGTTAATGTCTATGGTCAATCTTGATTGTCAGCTCAACTAAACTGACAAGCAACTAGGCTATTAGAAAAATACATCTCTGGGTGTGTTTGCAAAGCTGTTTCCAAACAGGGAACCAGACCTTGATTTTTAGATTCCTTGGCCACCAAGTTTCACAGGATGATAAGGCAGGTGAGGCCTTGGAGTTACTTTTCCTCTCTACAGGCTTTGCAGAAGTGTGAGTATGTATCACAGAGACCAACCCATTCTGGAGTGCTCAGGCTAGGAGACTGTGAACCCACAGGCTAATGCACTTTGGAGGCTGGACCCAGGCGTCTGGAAACCTTAGTCGTCAGTTAGATATCACGCTGGAGGTTCCCAGTAGAAACCTTAGTCATTACATATCACCCCTCAGGGGCCCTTGCTTCTCACTCACCTGCCAGAAGATGCCCTGTTAGGGCTGAAGCTTTGTAAGCCACAATCAAGATACACAAAGTGTTTTAATAATTATTAACCTCCCTGCTATAGCTTCGCCTATACAATTTTGTAAGGGGGGGGAGGAAAGGAAGGTGAGTGGCCTTGATAAACACTTGCAGGGCTAGGAGGTGTGAAAAGCACAGAAGGTTCTAGTAGCATATGACCCAAGAAGTCAGGAAGGGCAAGGGCTCCAGCCGGGTACTCACTCTTCCAAGTTCTTCCGCAGCTCGCCTTCACTTTCCTCCAGCCGTCGCTGCAGGGTGGCCGTCTCTTCCATTTGGCTCTGGTGCCGGCCTCGTAGCTCTTCTAAATCCTCTCGCATTCTCTCTCTCTCCTCCTTAATGTTCTGATGGTTCTAATAGGAATCGGTATGATTTTAAAATACTTCTGTTGTCTATCAACACTGAAACGCCAACACCATTCTCTGTATCTGTCTGTCTGTCCGTCTGTGACAGGGTCTCACGAAGCCCAGGCTAACAGCAAACTGGCTATGTAGCCAAGGATGATCTTGAACTCCTGATCTTCCTGCCTTCACCTCCCAAGTGTTGGCAAGACAGGCGTGCACTACCATGCCTGGGTTATGAGGGGCTGGGGCTGGAACCCAGGTTTTCAAGTGTACTGAGCAAGCACTTTACCAAATGAGCTACATACCCAGCCCAGAAGGCCCTTTGTGAACACTAATGGACCCCATGCACTGTTCCTTTATTATTAAACAACTTAATCAAATCATGTAATTAAGGTTCAGAAGTTCCAGAAAGAATATGAAATATTCATGTTTAGTGAATTGAACACTTTTAAAAGAAAAATGCAAACACCGATAGACCTCATCTAGCTGTATCTATTATTTCCATTTAGTGCTTTTCACAGGAGTAATACACTTAATTCCCGTTGGTCTGCCTGTCTCCAACAGTATTTCAATTGCTCAAAGAAAACAGTTTCTGTGTGCTCCAGTTGCTTTAAAAAATTCTTTGGCTAACAGCCACCAAATTCAAAGGAATGTGCTCAGGGATGACAGGAATGTTTCTTTGGAGGGGTGTGATTTTTTCTTTGATTTTCACCTCACCTGGACATCCCAATATGTTCTAAAAATCCTTTATCAACCAAAACAGAAATGGGAAAAATGTAAGAGCCTAATACCTTCACCTCCAGTTGTAGCTGCCTCTGTAGTTCAGACACTTCTAAGATCAACTTGTTCTTCTGCTCCAATAGGTCTTTGACTTCAGAGGAAAAATTCGAAGCCTGCAATTAATTACAAAGATATCCTCAGCTAAATGCTTGGAATGCTTTGCTTGAATTGTCCTCCCCCAGGGTAACATCGGGATGTGATGGATGCCACACAGCACTGACCATCGAAAGCCTCAGTCATGCAGAACCCTCCCCCAGAGATAACGGTGATGCTCCCTCAGAATTTACTTTACATCTTTCACCTAAGTCCAGGGACTATTACACCAGATTTCTGACATGACTCACACTTGAGAAAGGTGGTAGATTTACTGGACCTCTTTCAAACATATTATGAAATATTAAGGTACTGAATTTAGAACATGTTTCTACCTGCTTGTGAGTGCATGTGGGAGCCCAGACAACCTCAGGTGTTGTTTCTGAGGCACAAAAAAAAAAAAAAAAAAAAAAAAAAAGACAAAAACCATGATCTCTCCCCAGCCTGGGACTGGCTAAATAGGGCAGGCCCGATGGCCAGTGAGCCTTGGGATCTTCCTTTCTCTGCCTTCCCAGTAATGGAATTTGAGGGAAAAAAAAAAAAAGGTGGAGAGTAACTGAGGAAGCATCCAATGTTGACCTCTGGCCTCTATGTGCATGTGCACACACACACACACACACACACACACACACACCATCCCCACCCACCAATACAATGCATACTACCAAGAGCAAATTCGAGAGTGAACCGTGGGATTTAGATGCTGATCGTGTGTCAGTATCTACCCACATTAATGAATGGACTAGAGGATCACAGTAGGGTAAGGGAAATATCTGTCCTTTCTACTCAATTCTGCTCTAAGTTTAAAATACCTTTAAATACATATAGCTTATCAGGCTGGGGGTGTAACTCAGGACTACATGTAACTGCCTAGCATACGTGAGGCCCAGTGCTCAATCCCCATCACCACAAAACAAAACCAACAAGAGTAATTTATTACTTCAGTTCAGGAGGAAAAAGAGCCCCAACAAAAGGGATGAGCAACTCATGTTGAATTAAGAAACCATCTAGAAAATTAGATACCATAAGCAAAAGACCAATCTTAGGATAAGAATATTAGGAGGTAAGAACACCACAGGAAAAGCTATTAAAAAAAAAACTATATAAAAAAATGGCCCTTTGGTTTCTGAAATTATTCCTGAGCTGTATTGTAAGCAAAGCAAGATTCCAAAAGTTCATCAAAAAAAGAGTATCTAAAAGGCAAAGAAGCCGACTGAATGCCACAGATAGTGCTGAGCTGGGGAGACACTAGAGTCCTAACTAGTCACAGTAGACTAAGCTTGGTTGACATCTTCGTATTCATTTGGACTCTAAGAAGGGAATGTAGGTCCTGCCCTGGGAGTGAAGGTGAAAACCTAATGAGACCCCCCTCAGCAGAGACAAAAACAACAGCACCTGTAGAATGAAGGTGACCCACATTGGATTCAGCTCCCTTTGGTGGAAGACAAGACAATCCAGTACACGTGTAAGTTGTCATCCACTACCCAGCATACAATTAGAAAATCCTGGATGGTTAAAGCAGCAGGGAAGAAACTGATGGTTCCCCAGTGGCAGTTAGAATCTAGAAACATGGTCAAAGAGCAACACGATATCTGAAATTGAAGAACTTATTAGGTGGTTCTTAAAAGACTGGTGGTCCCTAGGGCCCTAGGGAGATGGCTCACAGGTAATGATTGCCTGGGCAAGCAAGAGGGCCCAAGTATAGATCCCCAGAACGAACATAGGTGGGTCAGTGTGGTAGCTCACCGTGATCCCAGCCTGGGAAAGCGGCAAGATGCCTGGAACAAGCTACCTAGTAAAATGAGCCGAATCAGTGAGTTCCCGGTTTGATAAGAGACTTGCCCGTTACATTATGGTTGAAGGCTCCGGGAAGATTCTCTGTAACTTCAGGCCTCCCCCACATTCACTCAGGTGCACACGCATGCCACAAACACACATATGAAAAGAAAAATAGCATTTTCAAAGAATGATGAGGGTGTTTTCAGGACATTCAAAAGACAAACCTTTAACCTTAAAAGAGATAGAGACAGCCAACAAAATTAATAAATTTGAAACATTAAGAGAAAAGCCCACACCATTAATCCCAGTACTCAGGAGGCAGAGGAAGGCAGATCCCAGTGAATCTGAGGCCAGCCTGGTCTACAGAGTGAGTTCCAGGACAGCAAGAGCTGTTACAAAAAGATGAGAGAGAGAGAGAGAGAGAGAGAGAGAGAGAGAGAGGGGGGGGGAGAAAATATCCAGAGTATATGATATGACAAATGAAACCATACACACACACACACACATACTCACATAGACACACAAACAGACACACACAGAATAAGGGAGAGCATTTTTAAAAAGTAAAATACATGTAACTGGAATATAAGAAGAACAAAATGTGAAAGAAATATTCAAAACAAATGAACAGGGTGTTTCAGATCTGATGAGTGCCAGAAAAAGTATGAAGTCAAGAATTCAGGTTAAACACAATAAAACCACATTACACTCAAGCTTCTAAAACAATGGAAGATCAAATATTCAAAGCAGCTACAGAGAAAACGTGTGTCGCTTAAGAATGCTGCCTGCCTTCCAGGGGAGCAGGAGACAAGTGTATCTCTGAAGTGATCAGATAAAACAATGCTCCCTGAACTAAAGAGCCTCCAGCACCAGAGTGGACAAAGGCCAGTCTGAGCAAACACTGAGAGAGCCCACCGCCAGCAGAAAAGACAGCACGGCAGAACAGAACAGTTCCCCGAGACAGAAGAACACAGCCCTAGGCAGGAAACATAGAAGCACAAAAGGGGTGGAAGCAACTGGGAAGTGAACAAACCAAAATGGAAGACGTGTGGGATACGGGAAAAGTAGAGAACACAAACACGAGAAGGCCCGTCCTTATGCAGGGGACCAGACACATGAAGACTGGCAACCTGAACAAAGTGACACGCACATCCAGTGTTAGCCCCGGACAAAAGTCCTTGCTCTCTCTCCCCTCTCCTTGCCTTTTCTTAGAGCTACTGTTATGATTTGAATTAGTGTATATACGTGTATGATGCACATGTGTGCAAGTGTGTGCTGATGCTTACAGAGGCCAGAGGTGTCTGGTTCACTGCAGGTGGAGTTACAGGGTGAACCACATGACATGGGTGCTAAGAACGAAGCTCAGGTCCTCTACAAGAGCCCACTCTTAACTCTTGGGCTATCTCTCCAGCTCTGCCCACCTCATCCCCACATCTGGAAAATCTAGCTTTTGTATGGAAGGGTGAGAGACTTAGAATATCCAACTTAAAGAAAAGAAGAAAGGGATAAAGTCGGAAGGCAGACATTACCAGATCTGAGAGCCTAAAGGTACAGTGCAGATCTGTAAAGAACTGATGCGGCGTTAGAGACATAGAATCCATGGAACAAAACAGACGCCTACTATCGGGGCCTCATGTGCACCACTGGTAAGAACATCAATTGTTCTACCACTTCCTGAAACCTGTATGCACAGCAAAACTTCTGCTTAATTTACGACCTGGAAGCTCATTACTACTTATTATATACCAGAGGAATGAGTGTGTGTTCATTAAAAATTGTGTGGCACACACCTTTAATCCCAGCACTTGGGAGGCAGAGGCAGGTGGATCTCTGTGAGTTCGAGGCCAGCCTGGTCTCCAGAGTGAGTGCCAGGATAGGCTCCAAAGCTACACAGAGAAACCCTGTTTTGAAAAAAGAAAAAAAAAATTGTGTGTGAACAATACTGTTCAATGTCTACTGTAGCTTTATGTTAAGAGTCCCAGGCCAGAAATATTCACCAGGAATACACTAGTACACACACACACACACACACACACACACACACACACACACCAATATGTAATAAAAAAATAGTAAGTGCAACATTAATGAACTTCACTGACACAA
Organism: Cricetulus griseus; assembly: GCF_003668045.3. Classification (NCBI taxonomy): domain Eukaryota; kingdom Metazoa; phylum Chordata; class Mammalia; order Rodentia; family Cricetidae; genus Cricetulus; species Cricetulus griseus. The sequence goes on from NC_048597.1 coordinate 183,234,383, forward strand.
TATTGAAGAAATAAAGCCAGACAGACAGTAACCAGGTGACTATTTATATGAAATTTAATTAAAACTAATCTAGGTGATAGGTGTCACATTACCTCAAGAAAGAGGGGATGTGACTGACAGGGAAAGAACATTCAGGAAACTTCTGGGTGAAGGCAGTAGTACCCTGTCTGTGATCTGAGTAGGATTTGCACAGATACAAATCTGTGATAAAAATACAGAGAATTACACAGTTATGATTCTTGAAATTTACTAAATTCCACCCCAATAAACCAGTACAAAAGGATCTGTTGAAGAAAACACCTGTTGTGGGACATTCTCCAGGAACCTGTGTGTCTGCGCAGCCAGACCTTCCATCTCCAAACCTCCCTCTCTCTGGGGGATAATACTCCCGAATGCCAGGCAGACTTTCACCCCCACCCTCAGCACAGGCCTGTCTGCAAGTGCAAATAAACACACTTGGGCCAAATTGGCTTTCTCCTTTTAGTCCTTGTGTTCCCACCAAGAAGAGGGGCCAGATTAAACAGTTAGAAGGTATGGCGTCTGATCTGAGTGTGAATATCAAGGGCTCTTGTTTCTTTCCTACCGTAGACGTGATAACAGGATGAAGCTCTCCAGAGAACTTGGCTAAAATCCTACAGGTTAAGTGGTGGGGTGAAGCGATAAAAGCAGAAATCTAAGCTATAAGAGGCAGAGTCAAGGCTCACAAGTCGCTGATCCAGGTGTGGGTTGTGTATCATAAACCTGGAAGAGGCCCGTCTCACAGACTGTGGGTACCAGGACGAGATCCCCACTGCAAAAGCACAGAAGTGTCAAGTCTTCCAGTGCAATGAGGGCATCCATCTCAGCACCTAAATCCAACCCAGCAGGACAAATCACATACAAAAGGAGAAGGAGGGAACCAGGGAAGATGGCAGGGAGGAGAAAGGAAAGGAAAGAAATAAACAAAACTCTATCCGCTTTGCAGTTTCCACGATGGTCTCAGTCCATAAAGAAAAGACTCTAACATTCCCCCCTAGGGAATCACTGAACATACTCGCAAAAGATAAAAGTCCAAAACTTTGCCAGCAAAGGATCAAATTTAGAACATAAGAAAGAGAGGGGGACACGGTGTGTGGTGCCAGAGATCTCATCCTGTCTTCCTCAAGTCAGCAGGGCTTCTTAACTAGTCTCTCTCTAATCTTACCTCTCTCTAAAAGCAGCAAAAGCTTTGTATTGTCGTACAATACAACAGCATCTGTGTCTGTCTGAGAGCACTTGCCAGACACACATGAAGCCCTGGGTTCCATCCCCAGCACTGCACAAATGGGTGTGGTAGTGCACACCTGTAATCCCAGCACTCATGAGCAAGAGAATCACAAGTTCAAGGCCAGCTTTAGCTACATGAGATCCTGTCTCAAAAGAAAATAAAAATGCCTTTCAGGTAGCCTAGAGGGGAAATGTCCTATCTAGCTCTCCCCATGTCCTGGTTTTGTGTAGCAACTACATAAAATTACTTCAAGAAACATAAACATGGCAAACTTACAAATCTTTTTTTTTTTTTTCTTTTTTTTTTTTTTTTTTTTTTTTTTTTTTGGTTTCCTGAGACAGGGTTTCTCTGTGGCTTTAGAGGCTGTCTTGGAACTAGCTCTTGTAGACCAGGCTGGTCTCGAACTCAGAGATCTGCCTGCCTCTGCCTCATGAGTGCTGGGAGTGTGCCACTACCACCCAGCTCTTACAATTCTTAACACCGTATGTGCCATTCTTGTAACCTAGACTATCCTGCCTCCTGCCTTCCTACAAAGAACGCTTTGACCTTAGACATCTTATTTGCAGAAGGGACACACTTCCCCAGTTGCCGACGACTGCTCCAAGTCCATAATCCATAATGACAATCTTAATGTCAAGTCCAAAGGCTACGTCCTTCCCAGAACATGCCAGTAAGCAGAAGGCAAGAATAGCAGATGTGATTTAAATTTAAAAGCTTTATCAAAAAAATATTAAGTTAACATTAAGAAATATGAGAGATTTGATTCCGTACAATCTGGAGGTGTAAGAAGACGGACCTGTGAGTCTGGGGCCAGACTGGTCTACACAGTGAGACCCTGCCTCCAAACAAGCACTTTCAGAGAGGAGGACTTGGTGAGAAAAACAACTAAAATTCATTATATGTGTATATGAAATTGCCAATAAATTTTCTTTTGTTATTTTGCTTTTTTGAGACAGGTTTTCTCTATGTAGCTTTGTAGACCAGGCTGACCTGGAACTCATAGAGATCCACCTGCCTCTGCCTCCCAAGTGCAGGGATTAAAGGCATGCGCCACCACAGCCTGGCTGCCAACAATTTTTTTAACAAAACGAAAAATTAGGTACAGCTCCTGAAAGCTGTGTATAAGCAAGTTGTAGTTTTAAGTTCCCACGTCAGAATCACGGCCCTGTATCACACACACACACACACACACACACACACACACACACACTCCACCACCATTCTCACACTCACAACATAGTCACAGGCATGCTGAATGCTAGAGCTCTTCTAGCTGATCATTTAGCTGATGCATAAAAATATTCTCTGTGTTTCTTGTCTGCTCATGACAAGATGGTTGGCTTTAAAAATATTTCAGATTTGGGGTTATTTTGGGATTGGAATATCTGCATGAATAATGAGATATTTTATGAACACAAGTAGAAATATAAAATTCATTTAAATGGCATACATTTCTAATACACAGAGCCCAGAAGGGATTTGATACAATGGTTTTAACAGGTTTCTGCATGAAAAGAAGTTGTATTTGTGTCCCTGTGTGTGGTCAAGTGTTGAATTTTCCATATATACTGGGTCAACGCTCAAGAAGTTTGGGTTTTAGGGTATTTTGGGTTAGGATATTTAAGCTGTGTTTAAAGCCAGACTGGCCATCTGAGGCACTGCTTGCTCCTTGAGGGGGTGTCCCACTTACTACTGTCAACAGCAGCTGAAGAAACCAGTCCCTCTCCACATTTCACATTAAACACACTCCACAGAACACAAAAACTACAACTTACTTGATTATTGCCTTGCGCACTCCCTGCTGCTCGAGACTTTAAAGTCTGGATTTTCTCAAAGACCAGGTTGACTTTCCTTTTGGTGGCATCCTCATTGTCTGTGCTTCTGCAACAGCAGCAGAGAAAACATTAAGGGACAAAGCTGTCAGCCTCAAGATGTCCTACGTGCCTGTACACTCACAGAGAAGGCTCCTGAAGATAAGCTGCAAGCGGTCTGAGTAAACTAAGGCTTGTTCACAAAGACAAAACCAGTGCTTGATGGGCAAGATGGAAGGACATTACCACTCAATCTCAGAGAAGGACGTTCATTCCCAAATATCTGCTAGTGACAGACTAAGCATAATCTAAATCAAGCTCAGTGAAAATACTGTAAGCCATTGCTGGACCCAATGTTCATATTATTTCTCTCAAAGGGAAACTCTCTCTCTCTCTCTCTCTCTCTCTCTCTCTCTCTCTCTCTCTCTCTCTCTCCCTTTCTCACTCTCACTTTTAAACCTCAAGCTACTAAGATGTTCGAGGATTTTTAACTTATTTAGCTTCTGTTTAAGATAAAGAAGCCCCGATGCCAAGACTATGCAACAGCAGCCCTTTGTCTCCACTTCCATGGATAATCAGATCATTTTACCACACCCCTGGCAATTAGGGGATTTAAAATAAAATTCCTTAAACAGGCACCTACTATTAACTTCGGTCTCACTTGTCTCTCAACAAATCAAGTGGGAAAGAAAGAGAAGAAACGGGGGAGGGAGAGAGAGAAAGCTCAGAGAAGGGAAAGGAGGGGGTGGAAGGAAGGAAAAGAATTTTAAAAACCACAATCTTCCACCTTAATTTTACAGGGTGAAGCCCCTCACAGGCAGTATTAGAAGTTCTGTGGTGAGTTTTAAGCCCCTGTGTTGTGTTTTGAAGCCACTTTGCCAGTTCTGTCAGGCTGACAAGTGAATCGGAAGTCACAGCCCACAAACACCCAGTGTGGACAGCTGCACGTCTCAAGTGGCTGACTTTCACTCACATAGGACTTGGAAGCCTCTGCTTTCTTCTAACCACTCTACAAGACCACTGTGACAGAAACATCAGATTCCTGCTCCACAGTCCCAGCATGGCTGGCATGTAGGAGAAGAACCCAAGTGGCTGGAAGCGAGTTTCCAAGATAGGCTAGGCAAGCATTGCTCTCAGTTGCCTTCTGGGTACTTGACAATCATGGGCTGGGCCTCTGGGAGAAAGGAGGCACTTTCATTTGGGGCTTCCAAGAAGGGATGCTGGAGACTGCCATGGCATGGAAGACCTCCCCATCCCTGAACTTGTTTTGATACAGTAAAGGGTTGTTGTTTTTTTTTGTTTTGTTTTGTTTTGTTTTAAAGGTTTCTTTATTGATTATGTATAGTGTTCTGCCTTCATGTGTCCCTGCAGGCCAGAAGAGGGCACCCGACCTCATTACAGATGGTTGTGAGACACCATGTGGTTGCTGGGAATTGAACTCAGGACCTCTGGAAGAGTAGCCAGTGCTCTTAACCTCTGAGCCATCTTGCCAGCCCTAAAGGTCTATTTTTAAAACATTGGTTTAATGCAGGGGAGATGATGACTTGGTGAGTAAACTGCTGAGTATGGATCCCAGAACACACAAAAGCTGGCCACAGTGGCACATATGTGTAGCCCCAGGGTTTGGAGGCAGAGACAGGCAGATCCCAGGAACTTGCTAGCTAGCTGAAACTGGGAGTCCAAGGTTCTGTGGTCTCAAAAAAAAATAAAATAAAATAAAAATAAATAAATAAATAAATAAATAAATAAATAAATAAATCAAGGTGGAAGGTGAGATAGAGAAGGATTCCTGACTTTGACCTCTTGACTCCCACATGAGCATGGATGCTGAATGCACCTGTATATACATGCACACATAGGCATTTCTCATGGACACACACATACACCTATATGTTTTTAACTGACTTACAAAGAACATCCTTCCCTACCCCCTATACCTAGTAGGAAACTGCACCCATAGAGATGAGCCCTTATCTGGCTCGGGGAGAACAGGAAATAAAGATTAAATACAAAGCCCCAAATATAAGTCAAGAGCCCTGTCAGCAATGGCAATGACTTTGTTCTTTAAGGAAAAGCACGTACCCTTCTTTGAGATAATTGTAAAGGATCTGCTTGGCCGTCTCCTCATTGGTTTGTTGTGTGAGCTCCTGCTGGCCCTTTAATAGATCTGGTGTGGCCTGGAACAAAATACAGTGTGTTATTAGACCAAGAGGGTGGCACTCCCAGGAAGATGGCAATGACTTGGAAACACAGACTGCTAACACAACTCCTTTCCAAAATCAATTCATCTGGCCAGCCTCCTCACCTCAAACTCCTCACCCCAGCCTCCTCACCCCAAACTCCTCACTCCAGCCTCCTCACCCCAAACTCCATGAGCTTGGGACCCTTGGGCAAGTGACTTCTCATTCCCCTGGGTTTTCTCAGTGGTAAATGAAGGTTAATATCAGTGCTTCCCATAGCTGGTGCAATGCTATTTATATCATAATGCCTGGAACTTACAAGCCTTATCATAGTTTTATTACTGTTATTATTTTTTTTAACTGTTACTATCAAAACACTCAATGTGCCACTTAGACTCTATCACTTTGCAATTAACCAAATGAAGATTAACCTAATTTCTCAGACCAGAAACCAACCTAGCCACCCAACTTCAGGAATAAAAGCATATGGATGTAAACCTAACCTCAGAACCTGTGTGTTAAAATTCATTCTGGCCGGGCAGTGGTGGCGCTCGCCTTTAATCCCAGCACTTGGGAGGCAGAGGCAGGCAGATCTCTGTGAGTTCGAGACCAGCCTGGTCTACAAGAGCTAGTTCCAGGACAGCCTCCAAGGCCATAGAGAAACCCTGTCTCGGAGAAAAAAAAAAAAAAAAAAAACAATAAAATTCATTCTGTATACGTAACAGATGTCAGACACGTGAAGAGAAATGGAGTCTCTCTGTGTACTATTTGAGGGTATCTGAGGGTACTATTTGAGGGTAGTTTACAGAAAGTGAACTGGCAGCACTCAGAATAATCTAGAAAACTATACAGTAGTTGGCAGTAGGACATAATCTGATAATAATAATAATAATAATAATAATAATAATAATAATAATAACAACAGCTGGGCCATGGTGGTGCACCCTTTTAATCGCAGCACTTGGGAAGCAAAGGCAGGAAGATCTCTAAGTTCAAGGCCAGCCTGGTCTGTAGAGTGAGTTCCAGGACGGCCTGGGCTACACAGAGAAACCCTGTCTTAAAAAAACCAAATAGATAAAAAATTAAATAAATGAAATAAACGAAATGTGCAAGGGCCGGAGAAATGGCTCAGTTGGTGAAATGCTTGCTCTGAAAGCATGAGAATAAGTTCGATCCCAGCACCCAGGAAAAACCCAAGCACTGCACCATCTATCATCCCTGCACCGAGTAGGTGGAGGCAAGGAGCAGGCAGCTAGTGTGGCTGTATCAGTGAGCTCCAGGTCCAGTGAGAGAGCCCCTCTCACAAAGTAAGGTGGAGAGTGGCAGAGGAAGACCTAAGTATGTGCACATGTATGCAAATATACACTTACACACACAAAATCATCAAATGTGCTATTGCTGATTCAAGACCCTCACATCCATTCCTAGGGCGCATTACTTAGGCTGCCTTGAAAAGGAAAAACACAAGTGTTACCTGTGTATTAGTGTCGGAAGGAAAAGTCTTCACAGAAATTTTCTTGGCACCAGAATCAGGTGTGGCAGCCACGGCCCGGTTCTGTAACATCAACGTGGCAGTGGCTATTTTGATTTCTTCCTCTTTTTTATTCTGTGCTGGAAGGGAGGAGGCACAAGCCACCCCGCTTTCCTGACTTCCTTTGTTCAGTACTTTCCCATCTTTGTTCTGCAGGGGAGGTTTGGGGTGGGCACCCTGTGTGGCACCCTGCAGCCTTGCAAGTGTGCAGCTTGGACTGTGCTTCCCACGGTGCTCGGGGGCCAGCGACCTCTGCGGGAAGACCTGGGATGGCCGGAGGAGGTGTTCGCTAGACTTGCCCAGGTTCCTGCTGAACTCTGTGAGGTATTCTGTATTTCCCTGGAGACCAAACGGAAAGGCACTATCTACGCTTCGAGATCTTTTCCTGTCCTCCGGATTGATCCTGTTTCTCTTCCCAGACCTTCCTCTTCTCTGAAGCCCAGGCTTTTGGTCAAATTTTTCAATTAACTGGTCCACACCAGGAATTGAGCAGGTGTCAATATCCCGCCCAGTTCCTGGTAAGAAGGGGATATACCTTCTGTTTTCATGGCGGTTGACATTGTCAGCATGGATGGCGCATTCCTGATCATCAAGTAAAAATCTGTACAAGGAAGTAGCTGAGGTGGGAGTCGTGGATGACGAAGATGACCTCCGTGACCGAGCTCCATCCAGAATGGGTCCTGCGGAATCTTGTCGCCGGAAGGGTAGTACATCTGGCCTACTTTTCTTGGTTTCAGAGTAAGCCTGTGGGCTAGGGGCAGTTGGAGATTTCCGTGGAGGGGAAAGGGTCTCCTCCCCCACCCCCTCCTTGGCGCAGCTCTGAACATTCACGCACACTGAGGTCTGCTTTTGGGGGTCTTCTATGACCACAGAGCTGCAGAGACGAATCGCCATCGTGTTGGTCTTGGCTACATCTTCCAAAGTAGGGCTGTTGGGCTGGGAACCGCAAAGTTTGGGGAAGCAATTCCTAGGCTTCTTGTAGTTGGTCCCTTCCTCTACTGCATTTCTCAGCCAGGGACTCTCTGGAGGGTGATGCTTTTTTGAGGTCACCTCATTCTTTTCAGGGTCATAGGGTTGCAGCAATTCTGGGTGCCTCTGAAAGTTGAGCACGTGGGGTAGTTTTGTGGGCCCATCTTTGCGTTCTACAACTCCATTCCTGCCCTCGTGGAGCAGGGGCTGCTTCTGGTTTCTTATGGGGCTGGTTTGCAGGTATGGGTTTTCTGGAAGCTGCAGCTCCTCTGGATTGTTCTCCTTCAACACGGTCCCATTGCTTGGATGTAAGGACAGATTATTTATCATTGAAGATGCAAACGCTGGCCCGTTTTCTGGAAAAGGTGTACCTGCTAGACACCGTTCAGTGTTGTTCAGGACTATGTAAGGGTGACCATCAATTCCCTGGACCCTAATACTGACACCATAGGAGCCTGCCTTTGAGGGCTGGGAATTCCTTGGCTTCTGGGCCTCGTCACTGGCGAGTCTCAGGTGGACACCATATTCCTGCTGCACGTGTTGATATTCACCAAAATACAGCTCCATGGTTCACTGTCCCAGCTGGGGGTCGGAAAGAGGGTATTACATTAGATCACATCTGTTTATGCAAAGATGATTATCAGGGGGAAATTTCAGGGTTCAAAGACAGCTAGACACTAAACAGCAAAGAGACTTCAGTACAGCTGAGCCCTGTCCTGACCTGCACTTCTTTCTGGGTGTACTTGAGCCTGTGTGATGGCTGGCTTGCCAACACTGGCTGCAGCCCTGGCCTGAAGACAGTGTCTGGTGTAATGACCTGGCCTCTGGCATAGCTCCGCTCTTGTTTCCAGCTATTCTTGTCATTTTTTTTTTCCTTAGTAGGTTTCCTCACACTTTGTGCTATTTATTTTTAACCAAGAGAGTGTTCTGGTTGCCAGCAATTAAGAACAAGGTACTTTTCCATGAAAATAGTTGAGAGCTAAGACTAAGGATTATCGTTGGTCTTCTCTTCCTCTGCCTTTTTAGATGCACATCTGGCTTTAAAATCTTGCACATTTATTTTGTATATGTGTGTGTGTGAATGTATGTATGTATGTATGTATGTATGTATGTATATGCAGATTAGATGCATACACGCCACAGTAAGCTCGTGACCAGAAGGCAACACACAGAAGTCAGTTCTCAGCTTCTGCTATGTATACCCCAGAATTCAAACTCAGGTCATCAGGCTTGACAGCAAGCACCTTCACCGACTGAGGCATCTGGCTGGTCACCCCTACTATTTTTTTCTTGAGACAAGGTCTTATGAATCCCAGACTGGTTTCAAACTTGCTATGTATCCAAGAATGACCTTCAACTCTGAGCCTCTTGCCTCTACCTCCTGAACTCACCAGTCACATCTTGACCCCCTTTCTCAGCAGCATCATGGGATTATCTTTCTGTTTTTAAAAGTCCATTACAAATCTTTTGTAGGAAGGGCTGGGGTTCAAACCCAGGGCCTTCCAGGTGCTAAGTAAACACTTGACCATTTGAGGATACCTCAGCCATGTGGCTTTTTTTTTTTTTTTTTTTTAAGCATCTGTACAGACAAGTTCATCCAGTGGGGATCTTTTGTGTTTTCTATTTACTAAATGGGGTTTCTTTTTATTCACCAATAATGTCTCCTTATGCTGGCTCTACAATGAAAACATTTCTTTAGATACTTAATGAGAAGCTCAACTAGGGTTTTAAGAGTCCTTTGCCACAGTTACTACAATCAACACTGATTGCATTTCAGTTTTTGAATATGGCCACATGGTTTATCTCAACCCTAGCTCCAGGTTGGTGAAGCAATCCACATATCTGAATTTCATGAACCAGACACAATTCACATTTCCTTGACAAAATGATGACACTTCTCCGCCGAGTGTCTTAAGCAAATGTAGATTTCCTACCCAATCAAAGCATAAACACTGAATTAATGAATGAATGAATCGAAGGACAGCTGTTCTCCACTTCCGGGCGCCAGGCCTGGTGTAAGATCCTAATACTCATCACAGAGGCATTTGCTCCATCAGGCAGCCCCACCAAGGGCTTACATAATTTGGCAGTAAACGCTGATCAATTGCCAGTATGCAACATTGTAGCACTTTGGCAATAAAAGTGGTGTTTTGGAGTAGAAAAAAAGGCTTTCTGAAAAGGCTGCTAAGTGATGATAATCACTTTAGTTAGTGAGATCAATGGGTATGTGTGTGGGAACAAAGACTCAACGCTTGGCAGAGCTCAAAACCCATGCCAGATGGAGACATGTCCTCTCTCTGGGCCATCACACATGATCAGGGAGCATGATTTGTCACGGAAGGCTGGTTTATGCATCCCAGATTCCCTTCTCTAACTCCTAATGGCGTTGCCAGGCACACCAGAGGAAAGCCAGCCACACCATCATAAACTTTATTGCAGCTTCCTTTCCTGAGATAAGATGCCCAAGCATTCAGCGTGGTGCCTGGCACTGGGGTTCAGGGGACTAGTTTGATTTGTGTGGATAATTCTGCTTTGCCATACAAGTTATTTAAAATGGCAACAAGGAGGGAGGTGGAAAGCTAGTGAGTCTCAGGGCACCTTTGAGCAGTCCAGGAAATGAAAAGTAAGCCGAGAAGCAAAGGTAATTTCCCCAGAGTGTGATGCTCTGGCTGTCTCAGTCAGAGGGAAGCCACTGCCAGGCTAATAAGGAGCAAGAGAAACATCAAACGACAACACGCTTACTCCTGAAGGGCATGCCTCAAGGGCCGATGGCACAGCCCGGATTTTGTGGGGGATATCCACACTGGAACCTGCACGATAGGGGAGGCTGAAGAGTTGGCTCAATCAGTAAAGCGCCTGACACACAAGCATGGGGACCTGAATTCAACACTCAGAATTCATCAAAACATTAATTCAGAACATTAAAACAACAACAAAAAACTGGGTATCATGATGATGATGATGGCCTACACTTGTACTCCCAGTGCCGGGGAGGCAGAGGCAAGTGGAGCCCTGGAGTTTGCTGGCCAGAATAGGTCACTCTCAAGCCAGTAAGAGACCCTGGAGTCAGGAAAGAAAAAAAACAAAAACAAAAAAAACAGGTGGGTGGTACCCGAGGAATAACACCCAAGGTTACTGCTGGCCTTCATGTGTATGCTCATGTACACTCCAGCAGGTGCATCTGTGTACATACACACACACAACAACAACAACCATCAAATTTGAAAAATAGAATGAGCCACTAGAAGCCTAAAATGAACAATATGCAGAGCTACATCCCATGTCCCCAAATCAGACAGAATGCCTTCCCTAAACCAAGCTTTGTGTCCCCTGGGCGCTTCCTGCAAAGACAGGAAGCTGACAAGAGCTCCATGATTCTCAAGGCAGCCTCCTGGCACCCAGAAAGCCTTTAAAACTCCCCGAGGACACCATCTGGAAAATAAAGGTGAGGTTTTATTTTTATTTATTTATTTATTTATTTATTTATTTATTGGTTTTTTCAGGACAGGATTTCTCTGTGTAACAGCCCTAGCTGTCCTGGAATTAGCTCTGTAGACCAGGCTGGCCTCAAACTCACAGAGATTCACCTGCCTCTGCCTCCTGAGTGCTGGGATTAAAGGCGTGCGCCACCACATGCCTGGCCAAGAAGGATCCTTTTAACAGGGCTGGAGACCATAGCAACTCAACCAGGGGGGTCTCAAGATCAGGATCACTTGACTAACCCATACAACATATACATGGGCTATGGTGACTTGAGGGTCCCCTCTGCCCTCAGGATGCCCACTGTCACCTTCCTGCACGGATGGGTCTCTGGCTAATCCACTTCTCCATCTTGGTAGCATACAGATCACCTCTCTGTTTGTGGCATTTTTATGTTCTCAAACAGAATTTTAAAATCCAGTGACTATGTGCTAGAGAGATGGCTCAGTGGTTAAGAGTAATTGCTGAGCTTGTAAAGGAACTGAGTTCGGTTCCCAGCACCCACATGGCTGCTCACAGCTGTCTGTAACTCCAGTTCCAGAGGATCCAGTGCCCTCTTCTGGCTTCCAGAGCACTGTATGCATGTGGTCAATAGGCAAACACCCACATACATAAAATAAAATAAATCTTTACAAAAAAAAAAGTCTGAGCTGAGAATAGAATATCAAAGGTCATGTGATGTCGCCACACTTTCAATACACACCCACATTTAGTAATAAACTTAGTGAGGCCTCCTGAATTCAGGCTCTGAAAAAATATAGACTTCATGCTCAAAATAAAACTTAAGGTATATTCACATGTGACCCTTGAGATGATTTCTAAAAGCTTCAAAAATAGAGCCAAGATGCAGGAAGGCACAGCACTGGGTGGGTGTTCACTTAATCTAACAGAGCCATGGGTTTGGTCCCCAGCACCACACAAACCCAGAGATGGTGACTCAGGCCTGTCACCCTAGCATTGGTAGGTGGAGCTGAGAAAATCAAAAGCTGAAGGCCTTGGCTACATAGCAAGTTTGAGGCTAACCCAGGCTATGTGAGAGCCTGCATCAAAAAATAACAACAAATAAACAAAAATCAGAAGGGAAGGCTGGAGAGATGGCTCAGCAGTTAAGAGCACTGGAGGACCTGGGTTGGAATCTCAGGACCCACACAGTGGCTCACAACCATCTGTAATGCCAGTTCCAGGAGACCTGACTCTCTCTTTTTGGCCTCAGGGCATTCTCACAGAAATGTACACACACACACACACACACACACACACACACACACACACACACACACATCTTTTAAAACAACAGAAAGGCACAACTGGAAGAGAGAAGGAAGTGGAACCTATTTCTAACTCAGAGACTGAACTCAAATTCCAGCCAGATACATATGTTACCTCCCTGAGTGTTTTCTTATCTCTAAGCTCAGGCTAGCCAGAAGACTTTATTATGAAAAATGAGAAAGCTGAGTCATATATAGTGCATGCTAAATGAAGGAGCTAGGATCTGGAAATGGAAAAAAAACAAAAGAATATTGTATTTATGGCTATAAAATCCCTGGTGTTGTTCATAACATGCTTTTAAATACTTACAAGGCAAAGGGCTCCACTCTTGACCATACAACACCAACATCCCAAAATAATTTATTAACTAATTAAGAAAGCAGAGGGCAGGGATTCTAAAGTACAACACTATGTCCACAGATGAGATGCCATAAGCATTGCCAACTGAATAAATAAATGGAGTTCTTCACAGCATCCTGCACACTGCCGAGGTCTTAGGTAGACAGCAGCTCCTACCATCAGTGCCTCAGTCTTCTATGTGGAGCCCAAGGCCAAAACACAGCAAAAGGGCAAAGAAGCGCCCCAAATCTCCAAGGCCATCTCTAGCATCTGAAGTTTCCTCAACACTGCACACCTACAGTCACTGCCACCCGGTCAGTGTAGACACTAAATAAAACCCCCGTTGACCACCCCTAACCTACACTCAAGCCAAACACCCATGAAAACGAAATCACTTCCTAAACCACCTGGAGTCCTGTCAGATTTCTGTCTGTCCTGCAGTCTAAATGCAGGATGTGCCTGCCTGAGCCCTGCCACTAAACACCGCACCAGGACTCACAAGGGAGGGAACATCCTGCAGATAACCAGCAAAAGTGCCCGTCTATACTATGAGGCCTGACCTGGATTATGACCTATACTTTCCTTCCTTCTTTTCCCCTCCCACCCATCCTTCCTCCCTCCCTTCTTCTTTCATCTGGTCTTATATAGCCCGGGATGGTCTGGAACTGACTCCACAGCTAATACTGACCTTGAGTCTCCTGCCTCTGCCTCCTGGCTGTTAGAGTTACAGCTGCCCATCATCACAGTTTACAGGGTGCAGAGGGTGGAACCCAGGGCTTCATGCATGCCAGGCAAGCACTCCATCAACTCAGCTACATCCCCAGCCGCTGACTTTAACCATCAGTACCAACTCCTGTGAAAAGCCCACTCTCTCCCCAGGGCTCACCTACTGAGGCAGCTTCTGATTCTCTTCAGGCATCTTCAGTCAGCTAGGAAGAGCTCAGCACAAGCCCTGCAGCAGTGGCTCCTCTGGCTGGCCAATTCTGTACCCCCAAACCACACTTGCAGCTTTTTCAGACAGGCTCATTGTCTCTACATGCCAGACAGGAGGCAGGGTCCCGCCTTTATATCATTTGGGCCAGACCCTTGTAGCAACAGAATGGGACAGTATCTTCACCACTTAAGAGATGTACAAGTTTAGGTAGGTTAGTCTTAGGGTCTCACACTCAAGTCCTAAGCAGCTTTGGGACTCACATACAGTTTCCAGCTTTACTGAGCTCATCCTTGGGTCTTCCCATGCTCCTACCCTCTACAGCGTGTCTGGTATCCTGACCTGGTCACTCAAGGGTCATGGACCAGCACACATCCCTGCATCCCACACCACATCTCTGTGCCCGCGGCAGCAGCATCTCATCGGGTAAAGCTCAGTGGGAATATCGCACATTTCCTGCCCCATGAACAGTGTCTCACAGATGTATACTCAGTAAGTAAGTAAACAGACGGGAAAGTGGAGACTCATTGTCAATGGGCACAGCTCTCAGTCCTTTACATTTAACCAGTGGATGGGGAGGGCTGGGAGATGGTTCAGTAAGAATGAGGATCTGAGTTTGAATCCCCAGCGCCCAAGCAAAAAAGTGGGGCATGGCTGCACATTTCTATATCCCTAGTACTGGGGGCTCTCGGGGCAGCCTCTGGGGGCTCGCTGGCCTACCAGCCCAGTAGAAACAGCGAGCTTCTATTTCACTGAGAGAGCCTGGTTCAAGGCAAGAACAATCGAGAAAGACACCTGGCACTCTCCTCTGCACTACACACAAATGACTACTCCTGCACACTTATGTGTTTGCAACACACACATGCGTGTACACATGCATGCACAGACATACATGCTTTTGTTTTGTTTTGTTATGTTTTTTGTTTTAGGTTTTTCTATAAGGGGCTAGGGAGAAGGCTTAGTGGGTAAAGCTATGAAATCATGAGGTCCTGGGACAAGATTCAAGCACCTTTCTTCTCCTTTCTTTTTTAATGGCCAGGTAAACACCTGAAATTCCAGTGCTGGAGAGGCAAGGACACACCCGCCAGCCAACCCAGTCAAGTCATTAAGCTCCATGCTCAGGGAGAGACTCAAAAAATAAGATTTGGAGCAGTGATTGGGGAAGAGGGCCAATGTCAGCTCTGGGCTTCCTTACCAGACACATTCACACGCATGCGTGCAAACACAAGTTTTCCGTAGCAACTACTCATCTACCAGGCACCTCCAGGCAAAATGTTGGTCCCTACCTTAAAGCACTAGAACAAGATCCATAGTCCCACTGTGACGTTTCTTCCCATAATGACCTCTGGGTCGCAAGGGATGCATGTGTCAAGACAGGGAACAGGCCCTGGGATCATCGCACCTGAATCATTGGGGTAAACAACAATGTGCAGTTCCATGCCAACTGGACAGGCCAACGGGAACCCACCCCAAGAAGCCTTCTGCAAGGGAATCCTATGCTCAATCCTCCCCCTGCCTGATGGTGAGCTTTCTGACAGGTCCAGCAAACCCACTAGGCATCCTGCATCTACCTGAGTCTGCATCAGAGAAAGGGTGCAAGGATCTGCACTATGAGCAAATGTGACCAGACAACTACAAAACAGAGGTGCACCTGGGGTGCAGCCTCCCCACCTCTCTGCCACCCCTCTCTGTCTCCAAATCACAAACCAATCAAGTCTTCAGCCTGTCTCCATCTGTGGGCACAAGTGCCCAATGGACTGTGGTATAAGTGAGGGACATCTTCTAAATATCATATAGTATAGCTGTTTTTTAAAAAAAAAAACAAACAGAAGGAGCAGGGCATGGTAGCACATGCCTGTCATCCCAGCACTTGGGAGGCAAGAGTAGGAAGACTGTGAATTCCAGGCCAGCCTGTGCAATACATAGCATGTTCTAGACAGTATGGGCTACATAGAGAGCTGCTATCTCAAAGCAAGACAGAATGAGTGAAAGAAAAATAGAACATAGCACTGTTTTAAAACAAAATGAAAATAGAGTTCCTAAAACAGAAACTTAGAAGATTCATATATATACAAATACAAGTGGACTGTTGTTGAAGTTGACTATTGTCTATATAGTTGATGACAACAGGTACTGAATTCTGTGGTAAAACCTTCCAACCTAGAATTCTCTGAAGTGACTGTTTAAGAGAAAGGATTACTTATTATCCAAACCCTGACTCTAAAGCCACCTGGCCATGCTACACCTTAGAGCCAGTGACTATTCAGGTCATAGACAAACTGGCTGTCTATGAAAACATCCTGGTGTTTGGAGCAGCTTCTTCCGGAAGCACTTGTGCCCGAGCCCAGACTCATCCTTGGCTCTAGGCTCTCTTGTGTCATGGCTGCATGTGACTGGGCTTTTACTAGTTTACACCTGGCAGTGGATGTTTAAATGCACACACATGTCCAGGTGAAATGTACACAGGAAGAGGATCATTCACACCTCCTTCAAAGAAAGAATGTGTCTCCACTGGCCTCCGATTTCCAAGTGCCCTTCTTCAGTCTCTTGAGAGCCTAGGGCACAGTTTAGAGTTTACAGTCTGCTCTGTGTCTCTTCCTGCTCTGGGCCCCAGAATCGGCATGTGTAATAAAATCTTCATTGTGTACAGATGTCTAAGCAAAAAGTTTCCCTGGTCACCATGTTTTTCAGTAAGAAAAACTTAAGTCAGCAATCCAAATGAGTTGAAGTTTTTGCTGCACAGAAGTTCCGATCATATAAACAAAAAGTACCTCCTGATACATGAACCTCTTGGGTGTAGATAGACTTAAATTTCCCTGTGTATTCATTCATTCACTTTTGATGCTAAGAATGGAGCCCAGGACTTTGTGGGGGCTAAAGCCAAGCACATACCCTAGCATACAGCTTCACTCCCAGCCCCAACAACATGGTAAAATTTAAAAACCTACTCTGAATATCTTAATTTTGTTAAAAATACCTGTTGTGATGGTATGTACTCACTCATATGTGGATTTTAGACATAAAGGATTACCAGCCTACAATCCACACTGCCAGAGAAGCTAGTAAACAAGGAGGACCCTAAGAGAGACATACATGGTCCCCTGGAGAAGGGGAAAGGGTCAAGATCCCCTGAGCAAATTGAGAGCACAGGAAGAAGGGGAAGGGAGCTATGAGAATGAGAAGGGAAGAAGAAGGGTGCAGAGGTCATGAGGGAGCAGAAAGGTTGAATCAGGGGAAGAATAGAAGAAAAGATATGTGATAGGTAAGGTTTTAGTTGGGAGGGTGGTAGGGGAGGAAGGGAGGGAGAAGGGAACTGGGATTGGCATATAAAACAATCTTGTTTCTAATTCAAATAAAAAAAAATCTGGGAAAAAAAATACCTGTTGTAATTTGAATGAAAAATGTCTCCCATAGGCTCCTCTAGTTGGAAGCTTGTTCCCCGGTTGACAGCATTGTTTAAGGAGGTTATGGAATCTTTAGAAGGTACACCTTGCTGGAGGAAGTGTGTCACTGGGGGCAGGCTTTAAGGGTTTATACACACACACACACACACACACACACACACACACACACACACACACACACGTTTGCTTCCTGTATGCAGATGGGATACAATTACAGCTTCTTGCTCCTGCAGTGGCCATGCCATGCCCTCTCTGCTGTGAGGACACTATCCATCTGGAATCATGAACTAAAATAAAGCTTTTCCTCCTTAAGATGCCTTGGCCATAGTATTTTATCACAGCACTAGAAAAGTAACTAATAAACAGCTTTTCACAAACACTTCTAGAGTTTAAGAACTTTGCCCATGTGTCCCTGTCTTCAGCTAACCTCCAACACTGACTCATTCCTATTTTAGATTTTACAAGTTAATTATATATAGAAAAAAATCTTAATTAAAAAATAATCTCAAAAACATTTAATATTCACTAATAAAAGCTACTAATTTTGAAAACCTATCTCAAAAACAAAACAAAACAAAACAAAAAACCTACTAGTTTTGCTGGTGATGGCGGCATATACCTTTAATCCCAGCACATTGGAGGCAGAGACAGGCAGATTTCTGTGAGTTCAAGGCCAGCCTGGTCTACAGAGCTAGTTCTAGGACAGCCAGAGTTATTACACAAAGACACACACACACACACACACACACACACACACACACACAAACCTACTAGTTTTTATGTTACCATG
Organism: Cricetulus griseus; assembly: GCF_003668045.3. Classification (NCBI taxonomy): domain Eukaryota; kingdom Metazoa; phylum Chordata; class Mammalia; order Rodentia; family Cricetidae; genus Cricetulus; species Cricetulus griseus. Next base: position 183,252,333 of record NC_048597.1, read on the forward strand.
ACACCAAAACTGTACATTAAATACAAATATGAATATGAACCCAAGATAATTCTATACAAACACTGACATGATCAGCTGGAGGCTGCACTGTGGTACTTGGGTGAGAAGGGCTCACACAGCCTTCATCTCTGCCATGGTCTCAAACAATGGCTGCTTCTCTTCCCCAGTCCTTCTGTTTGCCTGCCCGTCTGTGTGTGTGTGTGTGTGTGTGTGTGTGTGTGTGTGTGTGTGTGTGTGTGTGTGTGTGTGTGTGTGTAAATCAGAGGACAGCCTGGTGTTGGCCCTCACCGTTCTCCTTGTTTGAGAGGATTTCTTTGTTGTTCACCACTGCCGAGGCCAGGCTAGTTGGCCAGTAGGCCTGTGGGGACTCTGTTTCTGCCTCCCATCTCTCTCTTTTCTTTTCTTTCCTTTTTGTTGTTGTTTTGTTTTTGTTTTTCGAGACAGGGTTTCTCTGTAGCTTTGGAGGCTGTCCTGGCACTCGCTCTGGAGACCAAGCTGGCCCTGAACTCACAGAGATTTGCCTGCCTCTGCCACCCAAGTGCTGGGATTAAAGGCCTGTGGAGCCCTGCCTGGTTACCCTGCCCCCATCTCTTCCTGGGATTATCCAGCTTTTAAATAGGTTCTGGGGATCTGAGCTCAGGGCCGCATCTGTAAACACTTTCTGCACTGAGGCCTCTTCCCCAGCCCTCTACCCCTTCTTGATTCCACGGGACCATCACATGGCATCAAGACATCATCCAATGGGACAGACTTAGTAGACTTCCTAGGGGAGGCCTTACCCTCTCTGAGGAGCAGATAGGAGGAAGGGGGAGGGGGAGTAGCAGGAGGAGAGGAGGGAGGGGGAGCTGGAATGTGAATGTAAAAACTAAATTAATTTTTAAAAATGTTAAAAAAAAAAAAGAATGGAGCCTGGTGGTGGTGGTGCACGCCTTTAATCCCAGCACTCAAGAGGCAGAGGCAGGAGGATCTCTGTGAGTTCGAGGCCAGCCTGGTCTACAAGAGCTAGTTCCAGGACAGCCTCCAAAGCCACAGAGAAACCCTGTCTCAGAGAAAAAAAAAATCATCCAAGTATTCCATACACTTTGGTTCTTTCTACAGCTCATAGTTAAAATATTATCATGGTTTGACCCACAAACCATGCTGAACTCTGACACTGCAGCCAAGCGGCAGCACCCAAAGGTCATCAGCTCTCTCGGCGTTTGCTAATGCTGTGACTGTACATCACCACTAATAAGTTCTTCCTAAGAGCCTGCTACCATGCTGGCTAGCCTTTGGTGATAGGTATGCGGAGTTCTGAGGCCCTTGCCCCACAGAACTGACACGGTAGAAGGGAAGGAGAGAATACACATGGATTCAGACAGTGGTGAGTGTTATGAAGAAAACAGCTGCTGGAGACAGTGGGGTAGAGAAGGGCAGATTTGTTAGAGCGGTAGGGAAGGCTGCTCTATGAGGGGAACTTCTGGCTGGAAGGAGATTGTGAGCTTGTCAGGGAGTACCAAGAAGGAAAAGCAGTATGGGCTGAAGTTTTCAGGAAAACACACGCACACACACACGATCACTCATACATACACAATCACACACATATACACACACACAATCACACACATATACACACAATTCATACACACATACACAATCACACACATACACACCACACACAATCACACACACACACATACACACACACACACACACACACACACACACACACACACACACACGAGTACGCGCACGCACGCACACGCATATACAGAGTTAGACTACAAGGCTGATAGACAGATTAGAACTTGCAATTACTGTGAGTTGGAATGTTGCAGATTCAGATCCAAATTATCTTGGGCTATCTTTATCTCCCTTAATAAGCATCCATGGCCCACCTATTTGTATGATGACTATCATGTGACTTACGCTTCCAAGTGTCGTTAAACACAGCTTCTGAGGATGCAACAGAGATCTCTCCACTTTGCTGTAACCTACCTACCTGATGTTCCCAGAGTACTTTAAAAACATCTGCTTTTTCTGTAGTTATAAATACTGCATGAGGAATGGAGAGATGGCTCAGCTGTTAAGAGCACTGGCTGCTCTTCCAGGGTCCTGAGTTCAATTCCCAGCAACCACAAGGTGGCCCACAAACCATCTAAAATGGGGTCTGTTGCCCTCTTCTGGCGTGTAGGAATACATGCAGATAGAATACTCAAACAGATAAAAATAAATAAATAAATAAATAAATAAATAAATTTAAAACTAATAAATACTGCATGAAAGTGTTACCATATCAGACTATGGTATTGGGGGCAACCTGAATCCATATTTCTAGGCCATGGTCACTCATATCTTGCCCCAGAATAAATTATCCCATTCCCTTTGAGATCAGAGCCATGTTTTCATGTCAACAACAAACTTAAGAGCTCTGAGTCAGGCAAGCCAGAGGCTCAATGAAATGACTTGGCCAGATCCTAGATGGAGATGGGATAGCCTCACAAGACTCCAGGGTTTGCCAAAGCTGGGGAAAACACCAGTAAGACTCAAGGTGTTATAGAATCCCAGGCCCTGAGCAAGCACAACTTGAAAGTCATGTGGGGGCAAAGCTGCCATGTCCTGCTGCACAGTGTGCTCTGAGGCCTGCCAGTCAAAGCATCACCCCGGAGTGTGTTAAAAACACTGGGAATGTGGCTCAGTGGGGAGAGTGCTTGCCTAGCATGCAGGAGGCTGTGGTCTTGATCCTCAGCACTGCACAAAATAGATGTGGTGGTACAGGTCTGCAATGTCAGCACTCGGGACACTTGGGAAGTAGAGGCAAGAGGATCAGAAGTTCAAGGCCAGCATGGCGTGCAAACATGTGACTCTGTCTCAACAGAGAAAAAGAAAGCTGACCTACAAAAACAACAACCTTCCTTACCCACATCTCTCCCTCCACCCCAGGATGCAACCTCTGCCAGACCTGTCTTCTGTCCCCAGCCTGGGGTACAAATATCAGACACAACCTGGTGCTCATGCGCAAAGAACAGAGTGGGATCAATATTAACTGGATAGAGCATTGCTTTCCTTCTTCCTTCTGGTAGTTCACTGTTGTGCTGAATGGCTGCCAAACTTGTAAGGGTATGGTGGGGATTTAACAAAGGACGACAATGTCAGCACAGGGAAATCCCTCTCCGCCTTGGGAGTGCCAGGAAAGACATCGATGAGATAACCCAAACATACAAAACAAAGTCACTCTTGTCTCTCTTCTCTCCAGAACCCATTGCCCATCCTCCACCTCATCCCTTCTCAGCCTCGGATGGCAGTCTACAAAGAGAAAAGTGCCCAGAGGCTAAGGCACCTGAGCTTCCCCCTACATGAGCCAACTTCAAGCTCCCACTTCTATGTTTGCTCAGGGATGCTCGTCTCCATCCCTGTCATGATGTCTCTCATATCAGAGGCTGGAGGATAGTCTAAAGCCTAACATGGGGTCAGTTGTCTGTACCTTGCGGCTGTCACTACAATCAACAGAATGGAATTCTTCAGATTGCAACAACAGTGAAATTAACTCCTAAATTCACTCACTATGAACCCTGGTGCCTTTGCTCTGAACATTAACCCACTCAGGACTGCAACGTCCAAACAGTCCTCTGGACATTAGCCCCAGTGGAACATTAACAAGCACCTCAGGTGGGTGGCTGATATGCACAGAAACCTGAAGGAAAGAAGGTGGTATTATATGCCTGTGTCTTTTTTCCTAGGGGATAATTTATATATGTTTTTGTATGAAAACCAAAGTATCTTTTAGGTCTCTGATGCATCTCTCTGTTGGCAGCTTCCTGGCCTCATGCTTTGTAGTCTTAAAGTGCCCTGTGCCCTGACTGTCCGGCCTGCAACAGGAAACAGACATTCTTACCAAAACAGGTGTCAAGTTGTGAAATACAACAGTCAACGTTAAAAAAAAAAAAAATCACTGCAAAGAAAGGAAAGAGAGGGGAAAAAAACAAAGAGGAAAAGGACAGCTCACAAAAGGAGACAAAGAAAGGAAATCCCTGCTTGGAAGTTAAGGGTTTTAAAAAAAGTTGGGGCTGGAGAGATGGCTCAGTAGTTAAGAGTACTGGCTGCTCTCACAAAGGACCCAGATTCAGTTTCCAGAACTCATACTGTTTGTGATTTCATCACAGAGCAGAACCAGGAGAAACCAACTAGGACTGAAAAGGAGATGTATGCAGAACAAGGAAGGAGAAAGATGGAGGCAAATTACACGGAGAAGATATTCATTAGACTTGTGTGACCACAGGAAATACTGGTGGGGGTGTGGTTGGACTCAGGCGACCATGTTAAAACACCCCTTAATAAGCACCGTCTGGCTTCCCTGACCCAAATGTGGGGCATCTCCTTCCCTGCTCACAGGCCCCTTACCAGCTCCTCCCCTTCTTAGTTACCTCAGAGTCACTGGGGATGTCCCTGTCTCAGTCAACTTGGATGGTCACCTTTAAAACCACTACCATCACCAATTCCCCAGCACTCAGGCTACCTCCACCCCTGGTGGGATGTCAACCCAGTGGCATTAGAGACCCAAGCCACCTAACTGCACACGAAGTCTATCAACCAATAACGCAGGTCCCCCACTACCACAGCCCTACCAAGCTCCTAGGGCTTGTTTTCCAGCATCGTTCCTTACAGTAACTATAGTTCTACATTTCTGAAATTTTTAAAATTTTATTTAATGTCTATCTGCCTCACTAAACCAAAAAAATACAAGAGCAGACACTGTACTAGGTTTTCTGAATGAGAGACACCCATCAATCTAAGACCTCCCCCTTCAAAAAAGAAAATGGGACATTTCAATTTTGAGTGACCAGTGCAGTTTGACTCCAGAGCCACTTTACCCATAGGTGTCTGATGCTAAACACACCAATAATTATCACTAATAAATAATAATTAGTAATACAGTCATAAATCATACTGACCATTCACCATGTGTCAAAGGTGATGCTAAACAGCATATACTTATAATATTTTCCATGCTCTACCAGTAAGTATCATGTAATTTACCACTATTTTTCAGAGGAGGCATCCAAGGTTCAGAGGGGTTCAATCCGTTGCCTAAGGTCACATGTACCGGTCTACCACCAAAGCTCAACTATACAGCAGACAAAGGCATCTTGGCTAAGGGCCTGGACTTTATCCAACACCCATGACCCTGTCCAACATTCTGATCCCAATCAACAAATGGCCAAATGAGCTTTTAGAACTCATCTGGAGTGTGGGTTATTGTTGGAGAAGAGGTGCTGAGGGGTAGGGGCTGCAGAGAATAATAAAAAACACAGGGGCAGGGTGGTGCTGTATCTGCCAGGAAACCAGCCACTGGACATATACCGAAGACATTTATACACCTAGGAGCGAGGACAAGAGGAATTCCCAAGCCACCTTGATCCCATGTGACCTGGGAGTCTTTCTCAAATGCACAGCAGATGGCAGGAGGAATCGGTAGGCTCCCACAACAAGGGGGCTCCGGGAAGAGCAGAGCTGGAGAATTAAGAGAATGCTGGCTTAACTGAGAGGGACAGCAGAATATAAAGAGTCATGCAGAACTTTCAAGAGAAAATGAAGATTTCCTTGAGGACCATGAAGAAGTGGAGAGTTGCAGTCCCAGCCACTCTAGAGACAGAAGCATTTCCCCCACCAGAAGCCACAGGATCTTGGGCAAATCACCACTCACACCTTTTGTCCCATAAGGAGAGGGTGGAGGCTGTGGATATAGCTCAGCCGATAGAGTACTTGCCTAGCATACAGGAAGTCCTGGGTTTAATGCCCAGAGCCCCATAAACTGGGCATCATAGCGCACACCTAGCACTCACAGGTTGAAGACAGGAGGATGTGAACTGCACAAGTTCAAAGCCAGCCTGAGGATATATAAGAACCCCACCTCAAAATAAAACTTAAGAAGGGAGCTGGGGTCCAGCCACGGGACATATACCAACAGTGAGGACAAGCTCCCAGGCCATCTTGATCCCATGTGGACCTGGGAGTATCTCAAATCCACAGCAGATGGGAGGGGAAACTATAGGCTCCTCTCACATTCCAACACATGAGCTTAGAAGTCCTTCATGCTGGTCTCCTAAGAAAGACCAAGCAAATTGAGAACAGGATGGCCACTTCATGGGGCTATTATGGGATGGGTTGATGCCATGAATAAGGAAGCACTCTATCAGCTGTCATATATTAGGGAAACAGGAGGTACCAGCCTGTATTCCTGTAGTCACTGCAAATCCAGTCTCAGTTGTTCTCTCTCTCTCTCTCTCTCTCTCTCTCTCTCTCTCTCTCTCTCTCTCTCTTCTCTTTATCTCTTTGTCTCAGAGAACTGGTAAACCCAACACAATGGCTCCAGAGCAGGACTCCAAGCTCCCTTTGCAGGGCAGGACACCGAGGGACTGGCCTGCATTCCCTTTCTTGGAGAACCACCCAACCTGAGTAACTGGGTTTCTGAAACACAACACTTGGTTCTCTTGGGGTCTTGGGTCTGTGGACAGAACCTGCTCCTTGGAGGTCCATCCTGGGTAATGGAGGACTTTGGGAGGTAGGAACGGGAACTGTGCCTTCAAAGTGGTCCAGAGGTGGCTAGGAATGAATGCAGCCCTGAAAAACGGGGGAAGGAGCTTTTCCAACTTAATGACCTAAAGTCACATAGCTGTTCAGCCTTACCTTTCTCAGCTCCTAGTGTCCACTTGAGCAAATGCTTGATCCCCTCCATCATCTTCAAAGCCAGAAGGGAAACATCTCCCTGACCTTGCTTCCATCACAAAACCACCTCTTCCTGGCTCCGACTCTCCTGCATCCCTCCTTCCTTATAAAGATTGCAGTGAATACACTGGGCTGAACAAGCCAGGTTGTTCTCCCAGCTCAAAGTTGTTCATGTAATTGCACCCCCTTTGCCTTATAAGGAATCATCACAGATTCCAGGATTGATCAAGACATTAACATCATTGAGGAGTCACTGTCCTCACAGGAGGACAAGCAAACCTTGTTTTCCTGTGGCTTCTTAATTCTTCTATTTAAAACAGCACAGGGAAGCCAGACAGGGCAATGCAGGCCTGTAAAACCAGCACTTGGGAAGCTGAGGCAGGAAGATCAACCTGAGCTAATAGTAACACCTTGTCTCAAAGAACAAACAAATAAAAAGGGCACACCAGATCAGAGCTACAGCCACAAGAATGTCATTGTCAAGGAGAGCTGTGACTTCTGTAAACACCAGGTTCAGACTTGCAGGGCAGGAATATGAACTACATAGTAGGTTCTCCTTGAATCAAGGATTTCTCTGACCCATGCCAGGGACACATGTGTTCCTCAAGCAAAAAAGCCTCAGAGGCACATGCTGAGAAGGACCAACACAGAGGTCCCATGAGCCAAGTGACCCCTACTGACCAGTGTCACATATCCCCTCACACATGACAGAGGGAGAGCCACTGCCTGAGGTTCCCGTGTCAAGGGCCTAGCTTTAGTAGAGGTGATTTCAGAGATGTGAGGAAAAGCACCGGTGCCAGAAAGGGAACGAGATAACTCCCATCAGATACAAATGCCAGAGGGGCTGTCATGTGAAAAGGAGACTAAATCTGTTCTGGGCGGTTCCTAGAGCTGGGACAATTCCATACAGGCTTGCCTGACCCATGGATAGCAATGAATGTAGCTCAACCCAAAATTCCACACTTACTTAAAACACTGTGAGGGCTGGAGAGATGCTCGGCAGTTGGAGCACTGGCTGCTCTTTAGAGGGCACGGGCTTCATTCTCAGCACCCACAAGGAGGCTCACAACCATCTATAACTCCAGTTCCAGGGAATCCAATACACTCCTCTGGCCTCCACAGGCACTGAGCATACATAGTACATATACATACATACTGGCAAAAAAAAAAAAAACACCAGAATTTTTTTTTAATCTCAAAAAATATTTTTAAAACTATTGTGATAATTGGTTTCTGTAACTGAATTGTACAGTTGTGAAATGTGAACTTTGTAGGTGGCAATGACCTGTCATAATGTCAAAAAGTTGGACACACCTGTAAGAGAAGAAAGAAAGCATTCTAACAGATACCCAAAGACAAAGACAGGCTTGCTGTGCCTGTCTCGACCAGCAAGAAAGACATAACTCGGGAACTCTTCTTCCTGTAGTTTATTTTAGGAGCCTTGTACAATCTTCTTCTGGGGGCCCAGAGGAAACCTGACCCTCTGCTTAAAAGGCCCTTGGCAGCCCATCCCAGACTGCCATGTGGTGAAAGCAGAAGGGTCCATATACACGGAAGCAGGCCTGAAGCCCAGACTTAGCCAGATAAGAAATTGTCCAGCACAAAGACCTCTCACCCTTGGGATGGTGGGAGGCAGAAGCCGGCGCCATCTTTTGGGCCAACAAAGCGCAGCTCTCCACACAGGCTATTTTAGGAGAGAACTGTTGCAGAATATTTGTTTAACTATGCAAAGATGCATTGCATTTGTTTAACTATGTAAAGATGTGTGTACTTATGTTGCAGGATATTTGTTCAACAATGTAAAGATGTGTTGCACTTGTTTAATTATGAAAAGATGTGTTGAGGTTTTACCTTACCTGCCTAAGACACCTGATGTTCTAATAAAAAGCTGAATGACCAATAGTGAGGAAGGGGTATAGGTAGGACTTCCAGGCAGGGAGAGTAAGGGGAAGGAGGAATTTAGGCTCAGGAAACAAAGAAAAAGGGATGCCAGGGAGACACCAGGGGCCAGAGACAGACAGACATGGAGGAAGCAGAAAAGTAGGATATATAGAATGAAAGAAAGGTTAAAAAAAAAAAGCCCTGAGGCAAAGCATAGATGATGGAAACAGGTTAATTTAAATTAAAAGAGCTAGTGGGACAAGCCTAAGCTAAGGCCAAGCATTCATAATTAATAATAAGTCTCCATGTCTTTATATGGGAGTTGGTTGGTGGTCCAAAGAAAATTTCAGCTACAGAAAGAAAACGTTCATCTTTGGATGTGGCTGCCCATTCACAGGCACATTGGAGATGGGAATCTAGTGTCAGTGAGGACAAGAATCTGAGAACCAGTGATTCACCCTGATGTCTTTCTTTACGTGTTCAGAAAACATCCAGATAATTGCAGGAAGGAGACTGAGGAGCAAGGAGCTTTCTGCAGATGTTACCCAGCCTTACCTGCACAGCTGGGAAATAACCTCTTCACTGAGGGACCTCACTCCTGCCTGCCCCTAGGAGAAGGCGGTTTGGGCCCACTACCTGTGGACCTCCAGCCTGGAGCAGAGAACCAGTGATACTCTCAAGAATGACTTCAGGCCCATCATTGGCGCCTGTCTCATTCCTGGACAAGCTCTCAAAACACCAGCAGCTGGTTGCTCTCCCAGAGGAAAGAAATCAACCCAAGCTAGTCCCCAAAGGAAACCAAGGAGTGTCACACAAAAGTCTACACACACACTATTGGGACAAGCAACATTAATCGGGTAACTGAAAACATAGAGACAAGAGCTTGACTGGAATTTTCCAAGGAGCATTTGATACACTTGGTTTAGAAAAGTTTTCAGAACTGGGAGCAGGAAACTGCACGAGGTCCTTAAGAAACCACATATAGAAGTGAGCCAAAGGCCAATGAAGTCACACGCTTTTAACCCCAGCATTTGGGAGACAGAGTCAATCAGATCTCTGTGAGTTCGAAGCCAGCCTGGTCTACATGATGAGTTCTAGGCCAGCCAGGGAAACACAGTAAGTCCTGTCTCACAGAGAGAGGGGGCAAGAAATTTGGTGGGTCCTGAGTAGTACACAGCAGAAATGTCCCCACAGCTAACCTGTAAGACCCCTGCTTATAGGGACAACCAAATACTTCATAGGTGGCAGAAGGGGCAGATGGGAACATTTTTATATTCTATATAATGAAGACTTACTTGTACTTCATATTACAGAAAGGAATATGCATACACACACATTATTATCAGCTTAACACACACACACTTTTAAATGTTGGCTTGTTCTGAGTTAACCATTTCCCAGAGCACATGCCCCTGCAAGAGGACAAGGCTGGCACAAGCAGGAAGTAACTTGACTCAACAGTTCAAGAAGTGCCTGAGCCCAGTCAGCCACAGAACAGAGGAAGAGAGCAAAGGGTAATAGCAACAAGGAGAGAAAGACATCACAGGTCTAAGAAAGATGGCAAAGCACCTGACCAAAGGAGTAGGACTGAGCTCCAGAACAACTGCCTTTGTCCATCCCCTTCTCCCTATATAATCAACTGCTGGAGATAGTTGGAAGGCAGCCTTCAAGAATACCAACCCACTGTCCTCTCAGATAGCGTAGCTCTTCCAGAGAGTGCAATGCAGTCTTAAGATTCAACTCCTCCCTCTGCTGACTGGCTTCTGAGGTGGTGGGGAGCATGGACTGGATGCTACAAATAACTTTGCAGGTCTGAGGAAAGTGAACAAGTGTAGCAGTGACTAGCAGACAGCGCTGAACACTCCATCCCCAGACAGCTTAATGCAGAACTCTAGATCCTAGAGGAAAAGAGCCCAGATTCCAAAAGGAAACACTGCCTCTGTCAGCAGAGTCCCTCAGGTGACACTCAGCACACCCAAACTGATACTGAAAAATTGCCAATGCCACCATTCAACGTGTGTGTGTGTGTGTGTGTGTGTGTGTGTGTGTGTGTGTGTGTGTGTCTGCAGAGCCAGAGGAGGTCATCAGATCTCTAACACAGACATATTTACTGCATACATAAATGTACACACATGCATATACTATACACAAAAAAGAAAAATGTATTTTTATCTTCCTAGCAAAAGCTGAAAGAAACTAAGGCATGGGTGATTGTGTTTAATACTGGTAGAATGCAGTTCTGGAACATTCCACAATCTTTGCTTACCCACTTTCCCTGAATCAGGTTCCCTCCAAAATAGTGGTCCTCAAACTGCAAGCAGAAAACCCTCCACTCAGCCATTGCAAGGCTTACCGAGGTAGTTAGTGCTCACTCTCAGAGTCCTGCCCCACCCTGTAAGTATCAAATACTTTGTTGTGCTGATGGCTGGGGCCTCTAATTTTCAGATAGGGAGGGAACCACGGTCTCCAGCCAAGCCCCAAACTGACAAGTCCAAATGCAAAACACTGCCCAGGAAAAGCACTCCGCAGGGAACTTTCTGTTCATGACTCCTTCCTAGTTGTTTGGGTTTTCAAACCAAACATGGTTTTTATTGGACATATTTCTCTGCATTTTTCTCATAAGAAAAACAACTCCCTGGTTTAGGCTCAATTGAGAACACACAGCCACACCTACACTTTATCTGAATGGCTTCCAATTGTCTGGAACCCTCACAGGCCAAGGTCAATTTTAATAATTTCTTTGAGTGTACGTGTATGTGTGTGCTAGAGCCCACAATGTACATGTACTGGAGGAGGTGCACACATGTATGTAAATGAATGTACATGTACATGTACATGTAGAAGTGAAAGTCATTTTTAAGACAGCATCTCACCTTGTTTCAGACAGCATCTCTAGCCCAGTCCTCAGGAGACAGAGACTAGATGTCTGTGAGTTTGAGGCTAGCCTGGTCTACAGAGAGAGTTCCAAGACAGCCACAGTTCACAAAAACAAACAAAAGACAGCATCTCTCACTGGTCTGGATGGAGCTTACCAATCAGACTAGTCCCAGGGATCTATCTATCTTGGTCTCCAAGCTCACATCATTGCACCTGGCTTTTTACCTAGGTTCTGAAGATCAAATGTATGCCTGTAAGCACTATGCCAACTTAGCCATCTCTCCAGCTCAACCATTTTCTTTCTTTCTTTCTTTCTTTCTTTCTTTCTTTCTTTCTTTCTTTCTTCCTTCCTTCCTTCCTTCCTTTCTTTCTTTCTTTCTTTCTTTCTTCCTTCCTTCTGGTTTATTTTTATGTTTTTGACAGTGTATATATGTTGTCCTTGTGCTTTTAGTGCCTAAGATCCTATGGAACAGGAGTTACAGACAATTGCTAGCTGCCATGTGGGTGCTGGGAGCCAAACCCAGGTCCTCTGCAATGAATACACACAGGACCAGGGAATCAAAAGTCAACTTTGAGTGGGGTGTAGTGTCATGCACCTTTAATACCAGCACTGCAAAGGATGAGGCAGGAAGATCTCAAGTTTGAGGCCAACCTGGGCAACACAGTGAGTCTAAGGCCAGTCTGGGCTGCACAATGAGTCTGAGGCCAGCCTGGGCTACATTGTGAGATCCTATGAGATCCATAGTGAGACCTCAAAATAAATAGATCAGAAAAATAAATAAACAACTTTGAGGGAGTCTAAGACGGTCCCTTAGCAATTCCCCTGCTGCCAGAGGCAAGAGAGATTGGAGGAAAGGACACTAATATACATTAACTTCACTCTGAGACAATGGCTCACACTATGTCATGTTTCAGGGTAATGGCCCCTGTGATCCCAAAGAGAACCACCAGACTGGGTATGCTGGAGACCACACAGCCTTGAGGTGGTGTCTATCAAAGAAAATAACTTCAGTTTATGAATGTCTACCAGGCCTCAGGGAAACCTAACTCTGTCTGCCTCCAACAAAGTAAACATAACCAGGAGTGGCTCGCCCCCACAATGCTGGTGGGAGGGCCTTCGTCTTGGGATAGGCTACTTTCTTTCTAAGAGTCTACTCTGCAAGATTTCAGCAGAGTATGGACAGACATGGAAGCCCTTAGCTTCTACTCCACCCTCATCTCAATGTCCTATATAGGCACCAAGCAGAATAATGTCTTAAAATACTTTCAGACTAGAAGCCAACTGTCTGAATCAGTATTTCAAACTGATAGTTTAATTTAAGTGTCAAGAGGGAATATTTTGGTTTGGGCAGCAAATGACTAGTTATTCTTTTTTTTTTTTTTTTTTTACTTTTTATTGCATTTATGTTCGTGGGGGAGGGGAGATCACATGGTATATGGGCTTCAGTGGTCACACAAGCCAAGGAGTGATCGTGGACATCCGAGGACAACTTGTCAGAGTTGGTTCTCTCCTTCTATATGTGGGTCCCAAGGAGTGAAATCAGGTTATCGGGCTTGGAAAGTGCCTTTACCCCCTGAGCCATATCAACCCCAACTAATTGTTATTCTAATAAACTTTCTGATGAAAAAAAAAATCAGAGCCATAATAGGACTGGTTTTTTCAAAATTTTCATTAAATATGTTTGGAATGGTAAGGACAAAAGCAATTGGGGAAAGCAAAGCGATGGGGAGTCTCTCTCTGCTTGGCATATTTGTTAAGCACAAAGAAAAAGCCATCCAAACAGCAGGTTGCCTTAAGCTCTATCAAGTCAGGCAAGATGGCCAGTGTCTTGACTCCTCTTATACACAGACAGCCATTTAGAAAAGCCACTGCCGCCGGAGAACAGAGGCATCCGGATGGCTGATGGCCACTGCCAGTCATCAGAAGACCCATTCACTCTCCATTCCAAGCTGTCCTCCATACCCTGTGCATGGTCCAGAAATAAAACAATAGCCATAGAGCATATATTTTAACTAGCCCAGAAAACATTAAGCTACTAGGTTTCTAAGCACTCAATGGTTTGATGAATGAGTAAATGTTTTATACTATATGCAAAGCCAAATGAGCAACTGGGGACAGGCAGTCCTCGTGGTTTAGAACTGAATGAGCACTCCTGGGACAGCTTGATAACTACACTGGGTGCTGTGCTTGACATTTTTAAACACAGTTTAAAACCTTCTGGATCAGGCAGGCATCTGGTTTCTGGACATATCCCAGATTTTTAGTTCCCACCTTGTTCTCACTCCCCCCCCCCGCCCGCCCCCATGTACCCTGCTCCCATACACACCCATTACCAAGTCACACCACCTTGTAATGGCTGCAAAATGAATTCCACAGAAAATCCTGGGTACCTCACTGGGCTGTGCACCAGCATCCTTCTCAAAGCAGCATCCTCCTCACAACAGCATCCTTCTTGTGTCAATACCCTTCTCAGACTCTCAACAGACTTTCAGCTTCCATCTGAATGGACCCCTTAGGACGATCTGCAAAGTCCATGCCCTGCCCACCCATCCCTACCCATCCCCTGAAAGCACTTCCTCCCTCCTCCTCACTCCAGCTCCTTCAGCTCCCTTGGGTGCTTAAAACACACTACCAATCCTCCAAGACCTGTGATGAATGAGTCTTTCAAGTCAGGGCCCTTCCTCTGAACAGCCAAGCGGCCAGGCCAGCTGCAGATCTCGGCTTATTGTTGCTTTTCAGAAAGACTCTCCAAACAGCTCAACAGCTCATAGGAAAGGCCCTTCTGATAAGGGAGGGCCCGGTCTGGCAGACCACCTTATCTGGCCATATTGTTCTTTTGGCTCTTATCAAACGCTGATCCGCCTTATCTGCCCTTGTGTTTATTGTGTCTCTTCCACTACCATTCAAGCTGTCAGGACTGGGCCTTTTGTTAGCCAGATCTTTAGGGTTAAAATAGGACCTGGCACACAGCAGGCAGTAGGAAAATGTCTTGCATGTATGCATACATGAATAAATGAATGAATCCATCAGCCCATTCACACTCCTACCACTGGACCTCATTACAAAGGACAAAAGTAAAAATACCCAGACAAGGCAGGCTAACCAAAGCAGAAAGTTCTCACCTGAGGGCAGACACAGAAAGGGCCACAACTCCCAAATTAAGACTGCACCTCAAGGCTGGAGAGATGACTCAGTGGTTAAGAGCACTGACTACTCTTCCAGAGGTTCAATCCCCAACACCCTCATGGAAGCTAGCAACTGTCTGTAACTCCAAGATCTGAGACCCTCTCGCAGACATGCATGCAGGCAAAACACCGATGAACATAAAATAAATTATTAAAAAATAGTACCTCATGATGACCCACAGTCAACGTGAGAAATCAGGTATGCCAGGCAGAGACGGGAAGGAAAGATCCACCTTAGAGAGAAGGGACAATGGCATGGCATTCCTATGGACAGTAGGATGAGTGTCATGGAACAGGAGCAGGGCCTTGATACCAAGAATGTACACAGAACCTAATAGCCAAGAGCACCGTATAGATGTGACAATGAGGTTGGCTGGGGAATCCGGTGAGTAGTAGAGTCCACCATGTTTTGGAAGGAGGAAAATGGTCACCTTGTCTCCATAAACTGTCACCCACCTCATGGCTATTCCGCCGACCTCATAAATATTCATGACAACTTAATTTCATTAATATTCACAAAAAAACCCACTGTTCTGCTACAGGACATCTTGGACTCTAGGTGCTCCAATCTTCCCACCTTGCTGAGGTCTCTTGAGACAGAATTAGGAAGGCTTTATGCATGTTGGGGTGTGTACTTGGGCTCTTAGCTCTGAGTGGCTTGAGGGAGTCACTTGGTGACCTCCCTATTGGGAGGAAATGTGGTATTCTCTGTCTTTGCTTTCCTGGTGCACTTGAAAGCTGAAGTGACCAGAGAGAAGTTAAACTGCAGCCTTTTAGACCAGCACCCGAAGCTAAGAAACAGAGCCAGGGTCTGGAAAGCACAGAACAAAACTGCCAGGGAAAGCGTTTCTGTATGAAAATGCACCCTTTGCAAAAACATTTGACAGAAGGGCCGGTATTCCTCAATAAGCTCCTTCAGGATGACAGTCCCACAGCCTTTCATAGAAACTTGGTTTCAGAAAATTCTTGACAGGTTCACCAAATTTATTAGAACAGCATTCTTCATGAGAAAATACCTTACATACTAGGAGAAAAGGGGGGAGGGGGACCTCACCATCCGTAAAACCCTGAAGCTGTGGCAGTTGTGTGCCAGGGGGCAGAAGGGGAAAGTGATTAGCTCCAGTGTTTCCAAAGACACAGCAAGACTGAGCTTCTCCAGAGTTAGCAGGAGAACAGAGAGCAAGAGCTAAGCCATTTTCCTGGAAATACCACAAGGCTTCCAGGTCCCTAGACTTCAGAGCCCAGTTAATGAGAACAAGAGCCCAGGCAGCCTTGAGAAAGGGCCAAGGGGCAGAGGCGTTTCTAACAGCCTAAATCAACACCTCAAATTGCAGGGGAAGCCACAGCTGCCCACAGAACACTGGCCCAGGGCACTCCCTAGGCAGCAATCATACTGAGGTGTCTCTGGGAACAACAAGGAATGTGGGAAGTCTCTTCCTGGATGGGCTAAGGAGAGGTCCTTGGTTTCCCTGGCAAGCACATGTGTCTTCTAAAGATACAGGCCACCTTCCACTCCTGAGGTGTCAACCCAGGTGATGGAGGAGCTACCTCTCTAGTCTTGGAGGATGGTAACTCGGGCACTCTCTAGAATGTTTCTGGCCTCCACAGCATCACCTCTATTTAGATTGAGGATTTGCCAGGTTGCCTCCAGCCAGCCAGATGTTGCCTTTCAAGGGTTGTGTATTTCTATAATGGTTTCCAGAAGCAAATACTCCAGCCATTGAGGTTAGGCCAGGGAATTCACTTTTCCCCACAAAAGCACTACAGTTCAGCCTCTGCCGGAGACTCCCAGGGCTGCACAATGGAGCAGGCCCTTCCTGATCTTCAAAGTCAACCAAACCTTTTTTGAAATAAACACCCAAGCATCTACAAACAGTTAGTTGTTCCCCAAGTTTTGATTTGTGGGCTTGGGAATTTGTTTTTTTTTTTTTTTACCCTCTATTTCATCATTGAGAGAAAGTGTTTTAAACATACTGTAATGCTTGCAAAAACAGTATCATTTTCTCAGCACCATAGTCTTAGCGTAACTGTTCGCAGGAAACCAGCCCCATAGAAGGAGGTCCAGCCCACTGAGAAAGCACAGCATGAGTCAGGGACACACTGGTCCAGCCAAGACCACCATGATGGTCGGCCCTGAGAGACAGACCCCCCTTCATCCTTAGCTAGCAATCAAAGCTCCGTCATAGTCACTTTCTAAACACTCCCCTGACATCCTGTCCCTGGAAGACGCTGTGGAAAGTCCAGCTCTGCGATCCACAGCTTCAGGCTGACATCATTGGAAATGCCTCCTCCCCTCTTCAGGCGAGCTGGAAAAGTACCCAGCCCCGTTTTCCGTTTGAAATAAAGCATGCATGGATGCATGTGTGGATGCACGCAGCCCACTACCTTCTCACAATATTTGAATCTGTATCCCAAAGTCCTACTCAGAGGTGTAGGAAATATGTTCCCGTGGGCTAGGGCAGGAAAATATGAGGTCCCTAGCAGTGGCTTAACCTAAGACAGAAAGGGCAGAGAGCACAGCAGCTGAAGCCTTTAAACTCCACCAGCACGGTTTGGTATTGAACTCCTCAAACGCTTGCAAGCTTGCAAGCACATCCTAAGGACAAATCAGGGAACCTCGGGGAGAGTATAGAGAATGCTGGGAAATCAACAAGGGAGTAGTGGAGGGGGGGGCAATGAGGTTTCCTCAACAGAGAACTCTGCTCTCCACTCTTAAGACAAGCCCAAGACACTGAAAGCAACAAGACAGAAAAAAAGCCCACACTTTATGAGGCAGGGTACCACACTATGTAGACCAGGCTGGTCTGGAACTCGGATCCACCTGCCTCTCTGCCTTCCCAGGTATGCATCATCGTGCCTAGGACTATTTCTTCGTCTATTTTCTTACCCACAGGATTTTTACTGGCCAAAATAAGAAGGCTGTTTAAAAAAAAAAAAAAAGTGAAGCATGGTTTAACTTTTTAAAAAACCAAGTGACTTGGATTACAGTCAGTAATGCCACAATGCCACCATTTATTTAACTGTAATTGGATTTTGAAGGTTGAACTCTTTCTTTTCAAATTTCTTTGATGACATACCTCTTTACTTGCAGGTGTGTGTGTATGTGTATGTATGTGGTGTGGTGTGTGCGTGCGTGCGTGCGTGCGTGCGTGCGTGCGTGCGTGCGTGTGTGTGTGTGTACACAGTACTCAGGAGCACCATAGCACATACGCAGATATCAAAGGACAACTTGCAAGAAAGAGTCAGTTCTTTCCTTCTACCATGTGGGTCCCAGAAGTCCACTGCGGTCACCAAGCTCAGTGGCAAATACCTTTACCTGCTGTCCCTTACAATCACATCAACGAAGTTTGGATTTAACACATTTGAAGGGCACAGAAGCAGCTGTCCCAAGCAGGAGGCCTGCACTCTGTGTACTACTGTCCATCCAGGTGCTGTGCTCTGTGAGCAGGTCGGCTGGGTTAACACAGTAAGGATGTATGCCTCCGCAACTGGCCAAGCAACCTGCCAGTCCAGTCTGAGCAAACAGTTCACGCCCCATCTCCCAACATGCTTAGTTTTTAGGGCTGGATAGAGACTGGTTGACTGCTGAGGCACTCCCCCTTCCATAGCTCTGGTCTCCTCTGGGAGTGACAGCACCCAGCCCTCACACTGGGGCGTGGGCACAGCCAGTGAGACTTCCTGCCCTCTTTCCCCCTTACTCCAAAGTGATGCAGAAAATGCAATAGGGGGAAATCACCAGGGCTTTATTCCTAAACTTTCCATTCATTGTTTTCTAATTTCATTATATATGGATTGAAAATATCCCTTTTTTCCCTAAACACAATAACACTAACATAGAATTGAAGGAAAAGAAACAAAAACAAAGGAAAATCTACACATATACATACATAAATGCTTGCTTGGGAAACAGTTCCATAGATTAACAACTGCCAGGGGTAAAACTGAAAATGGTTTTGAATTTTCATCTTATTTTTTTCATATTTTCAAAATATTTTTGTGTAATAAGCATCTATTGCTTGTTTCTCTTCATTTTTTTGTTTTTTTTGTTTGTTTGTTTTTCTGTGTAGCCCTGGCTGTCCTGGAACTCTCTCTCTGTTGACTAGGCTGGCCTCAAACCCAGAGATCCTCCTCCCTCTGCTTCTCAGAGGGCTGGGATTAAAGGCGTGTGCCACCATGCCTTGGCACATCTATTGTTTCTTGGTGGTATGAAAATGCAAGTCAGTTGTTCAAGTGTTTGCCTAGTACACACTGGTTCAATCCTCATAGACTAATTGCACAAATGTAATACTAAACAAAAACAACATAAGGGATGGCAAGACTGCTCAATGGGTAAAGGCACTTGCCACCAAGCCTGATGACCTGAGTTCAATATTCAGGTCCCACACGTTGGAAGGAGAACCAACTCTTGAAAGTTGTCCTCCACATGCATACTATCACATACACATAAAATAAATAAATGTCAAAAGTCTTCTAAATAAAGTCAGACACAAAATGGTACATGCTTTTCGAATCATTCCGTTTTTCCATGAAGCTCAGTGAAAAGTTACCTATGGTAAGAAACGGTGACTGCTATTGAAGGATGGTGACTGGGACAAAGCATGAGCAAACCTGTACAAGATTCTGAATCCTTATGACTTAATGTATTTTACTTTTAAAAGAAATAAAATCTGTATTTGAACCCTATCTGTCACTGCTTAAGAGCTGTGTGGCCTTGAGTTGATTTCTTCAATGTCTCTAGCCTGAAAATGAGGGCAAACACATCACCTGCTTCAGTGGTACTTAACACAGTGCCGGGGTCCGGGTAGAGCTCAGTACTTGACAGTAGCAACTGCAGCAGACACCTACTAATGTTTTAGCTGGTGTTAGGCTCTAGGCTTTGAACCCTTAATCTTGTTGCAACCTCATCTCTCCAGTTCCTGTTTTATCTGTTTCTCAGCCCAGAAGCCAAGCGGGTGGCCCAGGGAATCCAGAAGCATATGGCCCCAACTTCATCTCAAGAAGGGCTTGTCACCCTGCAGATGCTGCCTCTGAGGTCACAGCAAAAGGAAGCTGGCCAGAGCCACCCGATCAGGATTAATCATCCATTGAAGAGAAAAAAAAAAATGACTGGAGCCTCTAAAAGCAGTAGCTGGTTTTTGCAGGAGTAAGAATATTTTATTCTGGCAGAATAATTCATTTGGAATGGAGGAGTCGCTT
The DNA here is from genome assembly GCF_003668045.3 of Cricetulus griseus. Lineage (NCBI taxonomy): Eukaryota > Metazoa > Chordata > Mammalia > Rodentia > Cricetidae > Cricetulus > Cricetulus griseus. The sequence continues at coordinate 183,272,178 of NC_048597.1, forward strand.
GGGAACTCAACCAGTTCATCTTTCTTCCCTAAGGAAGGAAAGGAGACAGCCAGCCCTCTGTTAGGAGTGTTTCATGTTGACTGGCTAAATTTACTATCCTTTCATGGATCCCAGATTTATACTCAATTTGGGAAGCATATGCCTGTGGGTGAAATAACTTTAGATGCTGGTCATGCGGTAAAGGATTCGGATTAGCTCAGATCATTTAAACACCATAAACGCCTCCTCCAGTTTATGAAGTCAGCCTGAAGATTGAATATGACTCATTCTGACCAGCCTTTGCTTTAACTAACGCACATGTCCTCGGGTTCAAACCCAGCCCCACCGTATGACCTTGGAAAAGTACTTTATTTCTCTGTGCCTCAGTTTCCTTAATGAGATGGACTGACAATGAGCTCATTACAAGAAGATAAATTAGTACCCACCAAGCACTTACAGGTATTAGCTTGTTTCAGCCTTACCGCAGTTTCTGATAATGGTGCTGAATTTATCGAAAAGACACACTCCAATCACCACAAACTTGGAGGACATAGTAGAGACTGTATGAAAGCCAGGAGGATTTCATTAAAATTACGTCAAGGGAGCATGATTATCATGTCATATATGCATGTGCATACTCTCTCTCTCTCTCTCTCTCTCTCTCTCTCTCTCTGTCTCTCTGTCTCTCTCTGTCTCTCTCTGTCTCTCTCTCTCTCTCTCTCTGTCTCTCTTACCCCCCCCACACAGAATTTAAATTTAAATCAAGTCAAACTTTAAAACATAATATGCCAATGACATTAGATTCTCTGCATCTCAATCTAATGTCCCCAAAAGTTGGGAAACAATATTCTAATTCCAAATATGTCTACGTACATTATATATGAAATATATATATACACATATATATATACACACACCATATACATCTACATATATATAACCCATACATACACACATTTGAGAAAGTAGTTGGGTTTCGACTATGGGATCCTTTTAGACTGCAGCAGAGAAGGCTCGCTAAAACCGTGCATTTTACTTCCTTTGTAAACATTGAAAGCTTTTCATTTTGTTCCAAAGGAAATGGCCGTAGCAAAGTTCAATGACATCAGACACCATCATTGTCTGGGCAGTGTGGGTATCCGGTAACTGTTACAGAAAGGCTTAATGCTAAAACCCAGGCGCACAGAAGCAAAGGCAACTTCCTGGAGCATCCCTTACCAGAAGCAACTCAGAAAGTCAGCCCTGAAGCATGGAGACAATCAACAGCACCACTCAATAGTCTACTGAAAAAGCCTTCCATTGCTCACCCACATCCATGTTCCCATGTGAGAGAATCATGCTTGGGATGCTGCTGCATGTAAACTCTCTCTTCACACCAACAGGCCCGTTCACACTTTCCTACAGACACTGAAGATTCCTATCTCACTGACTGTTTCCAGTGGTTCTATTCTTATTACAAAGTAATACAATCAAGATAGCATGTCCTGCTGGATTGGTCCAGGGTATCCAAGAGGGTAGAGGCAGGCAGATCTCTGTGAATTTGAGGCCAGCTTGATAGAGCGAGTCCAGGGCCAGGCAAGGCTACATAAGTGAAACCATATCTCAAAAGAGAAAAAGACACACAGACTTCCAGACGCCACATACTACAAACACACCACACTGTAAGCCACCTCCAAGAAGATTTTGTTAGAACCTTTTCTGTAAAACCCCTTCCTTCTCAGCTTTATTCTATTCGGCAGACCTTGGCACTTCGGGTGTCTGTCAGTGTGGGGCAGATGAACAGAAAGCTCCATCCTCAGATTGATTCCCAGCAATGAGTGAGTCTGAGAGCTCAGAGCAAAAGCAGAAATGACAGCTGAGTTTTATTTGCAAGATAAATTTCCAGCAGGACCTGTACTCCTGCTGAGCTGAGCTGGTAGGTTGGGCTGTACACTCCATAAAGTTTGCTTTGGGACTTGACCGAAAATCCATTCATTCTTAAAATGTGTCTCAGTCTGTGCCAGGTACTAGGAGAGGTTAAAAAAAAAAAAAAAGACCTTATTTAGAGGCTTTTCCCCTTTACATTAACCAGACACAACTAAGGGAGACCCCTGTCCTCCACCAGGTCAAGTTTCAGACTGTCCTAGCCAGGGACTTCTGTTGCCTCTCCTTAAAATCCTCTCCCTGACCCCATCCCAAACCTGGTTGCCCAGGTACAGTGGATAAATGCCATGGGATTACTTAAAAGTATAGCTGAATTCCCCCAAATAATGCACAACTGTTAAATATAATGTATTTTTCTAAATCCTAAACAGGGCCGTGGTGGTGCACACCTTTAATCCCAGCACTCAGGAAGCAGAGGCAGGTGGATCTCTGCGAGTTTGAGGCCAGCCTGGTCTACAGAGTGAGTTCCAGGACATCCAGAGCTACACAGTGAAAGCCTGTCTGTGCTTCATCAGTAATTGGGACATTTTCTCCCTGATGGTCTCTAAAAGACAATTTGTAAGCACAGGCCTGTTCCCTCCTGCTGTCCATCTCCACTCAGAAAGCTGGGAGGCTCACACACTGAACATCACGGCCATGAAGCCTTTTCATCAAGGCACTAGGAAAAGTTCCCCGTCCTCAGTGTGTCCACCTTGGAAACTTACAGACAGATCAGGCATAGCTTTCCATGTTTTCCCCAGAAGCCAGATGTGACACTCATCAAGTCTCACAGGTGTCACAAGCCCACCAGATAGGAAAGCAAAGCAAGAAGCCTTTTTACTCAGCACCTTTTACACATGTCTCATACTGGTGTGGGGAAGGGGGTGCCAGGACACAGCCCTGGGCAGAGCAGGGCCAGCTCTGACTGGCTGAACCCCAACCTGAGCCAGTGACTCACTGGGGTTCTCTGCCACTCCTGTCCTGACCCAACACCAAAAGGATGTCCAGAACAACACTAGCAAAAATAAAAAGGCTACAGCTTGATGTATTTGAGTGCCTGGCTCTCCCATGGCTTGCCCCCCACTTCATGGTATAGTCTCAAGGTGCTTGGTGAAAGTGAAGCAGCCTGCTGTTTCTTGCTCACCTCTCCTGAACCAAAGCAAAAAAACAGAGTCTCCCCAGGTCTCACAGCCCAGGCAGCCTCCAGCCAGGCAGAGCCCAAAGCTCAGACCCCCAGAGCTGACTTGCTCCCCTGAGTGTTTTTTTAAAACTTCATTCAGTTGAAGCCCTCACCCTGGGAACACTTGAAGGGGTGGCTGAGAGAAAAGGGACAGTTACCCTTCCTAGGGAAGCTTGGGGCTCCATACAGTCTCTCCAGAGAGTGAGTTTTACATCTCTTTGTAGCTTCAGGCTTCTCTAAAGTAGAATCTCTCACCAGAGGCTGCTGAAACATCTACCCCCACCCCAGGACACACACACACACACACACACACACACACACACATCTCCCCAGCCCCCCACCTCCCGGCCTCGGGTCTGGGTCAATGACAAAAAATGACAAATCTGGCAGGGCCTCTGCCTGGAGTCTAAAGCAAAGGATATTATTAAGGGCACAGATTAAGGATCCCTCACTCCACAGCTCCTCATTTAGAAGCCCTCGGTGGCATGCAGTGTAAACACAGCCCAAGAATGCTTTAAAACGAAGGAGGGTTTTTATTAAATGACTTAATTGAGGGCCCCTTCTCCTGGAGGAAAGCTTTTAAAGAGAGGAATAAAGGGGGCCTGGCGGGTGTCTCCCAGACACTTGTTTTGAAAACCTGCCATGCTGTCTCGGGAAATTAAGCACAACAGGGGGGCGGGGTCCCCATGTGTGTTCCTGCAGTGTGATCTCCAGCAGAAATAAAACACCTAAGAAAACCTATTCCTGGGCACGCCGTGAGCCTAGCAAGAGTGCCTCATTCCAGTGAGCATGTCAAGGGTCATTGGAAGCATGAGATGGGAAAAGTGAAAAAATTAAGGATAGCCAAAAAGGATCCAAATAGATAATTAAGGATGGGCATTTTAAAACTTTAAACAGGACATGACTTGGGAGAGCAGGCCTGATGAAACGATGCAAGGACTTTCTACGAGACACTGGTAAAGAGAGCCAGGATGCCTTTAATCCCAGCACTTGGGATACAGAGGCAAGCTTTGTCTACAAATTGAGCCAGCCAGGGCTCTCACCCCCACCCCCAAAAAGACATTGGTAAAAGGCACTAGAGAGCTGGCAAATGAGATAGAAAGGAGCTTTGACAGCATATATCAGTAAAGGCTCCAGACACAGAAGGCAACAGCAGGGAATACGTGTTTGTAAACTCTCCGGAATAAGCATTTCTATAGAGGCAGAGACAAGACTCTGTGGTCAGGGCCTGCTGGCAGGGAAAATGTAGGTTCAGGGATTCCGTTTGAGGACATGGAGGTTTTAGAATCAAATAGAGAAGATGGTTACCCAACACCACAAATGTACTCCCATCCCACTGAAATGTAATTTTCACACTGTGTATTTTACCAAACAAACAAACCAACCAAAAATTTTAAATTAAAACAACAAAACAAGACAAAACAAAAACAAACCTCCCAGGGACTGGAGAGATGACTCATCAGTTCCAAGCACTGGCTGCTCTTGCAGAGGACCCAGGGTCAGCTCCCAGAACCCACAGGGCCTGTCAAAACTATCTGTAAAGGCAGGTCCAGGAAATCAGATCCCCTCTTCTGTCTTCCACAGGTACTGCACACACACACGGCACACATACACACATTCAGGCAAATACTCATACACATAAAATAATCTTGTAAGAAAAAAAAGTGGAAGAGACTCCAAAACCAGAAGCAACAACCCCTTCCTTACCAGAGTACCAATACAAGCCCAAAATAAAATGGATACTGCTCTACTAACAAGGATACTGAGCCAAGCTTCAGTCTTCACTCTGTTCTTCCCAGGGTGACTTAACACTCATATCAATCTTCAGTAGGAATTATCATTTTCACAAATGAGGAAACTAAGGCACAAGAGGTCACACAACAAACGCAGGGACAGCCACAGGTGAAACAGATATAGTAGCCAAGCAACTTACTCCCCTTTTCACACTTCCATCCCCTGAACTGTGCTGCCTCCAGATTTACAGTCGACACATGTCAATGGCAGAACAAGAGATTTACTACCCAGTATGAGATCCAGGTACCCTTTAACTGTTGCCCATATCACCCTGCATTGTCCTTGAATACGCTCATGTGTTAAATACAGCTTCTAAAAACACCTGCAGAAGCGGGTGCCTGTTGGCTGGGAGTTTGGCTCAGTAGCAGAAGGCTTGCATAGCAAGTGCAAGAGACCTTGGGTTTGATCCCTAGCACACTAAATAATAATAATAATAATAATAATAAACAATAATGATAATTTAAAGGCGTAGCCTGGAATCTCAGTAGCACCTCCACACTGGCTAATTCACCCCTGTTTCATTTCTCTGATAAAATGCCCTAACTTAGATCAACTTAGAAGAAGAGGCAGTTTGCCTATTCAACTCACAATTCTAGGTTCTAGTCCATCACTGTGGGGACATCAAGGCAAGAACTTACATCATCATATCCACAGTCAAGAGCTGAGAAAAAAAATAAATGTGGGGGGCTGGAGAGATGGCTCAGAGGTTAAGAGCACCGTCTGCTCTTCCAGAGGTCCTGAGTTCAATTCCCAGCAACCACATGGTGGCTCACAACCATCTATAATGAGATCTGGTGCCCTCTTCTGGTGTGCATACATGCAGATAATTGTATACGTAATAAACAACAAATAAATAAACAAATAAAACGTACACTGTCATGCCTGCCAAAAATCTTTAAAAAAAAAGAAAGAAAGAAAAAAGAAAAAAAAAAGAAATGTGTGGACTCTTGCTTGCTCTCAGTTAGCTTTCACTGCTCTAACACAGTTCAGGACCCCCTGCCTAGAGAATGGTATTGGGCTGGGTCTTCTACATTAATGAATAGTCAAAACAAAGCCCAACAGGCAAATATGATCTAGATAACTCATTAAGGCTCACTTCTCAGTTGATTGTAAGCTGTGTCAAGTTGACAGTTAAAACTAACTGGCAAAATGACAGGATGAGGATAGACAGGCACACACATACAGAGAGAGAGAGAGAGAGAGAGAGAGAGAGAGAGAGAGAGAGAGAGAGAGAGAGAGAGCGCTTTTAATCCAGGGCCACTCCATGTGGTGACTTCCTCCAGGGCTAAATCCAACTACCTGGAGGTTAAGGGGTTTCACTGCGAGAAGCAGCATTATTTATATGTAAATAGAGCAAGCAATTACAAATGAAGTTAAAGAGGGCTTAGGAGAAAGTAAATTAGCTATTCCCAGATGGGGCCACCTGCCGGTCAGAAGCACCACTGAAAAGTGAAATTCTACTCTGCACTCTACTCTGGAAAGCAGGGTCCTCATCACTTACTAGAAACTCCCTTTGACCAGAGATGGTAAATTGAGCCCACACCTCAATGGAGCCTGGCTCAGGCCACTGTCCTCTACAGCCAACAATTGTCCTCAGAACTGAAGGATGTACGGCAGCATCACTGACCTCCAGTGACTAGGTATCAATACTACTTTGTGCCACCCACTGTGACTATCTACTTCAACCTAGCAACAAGAAGTAGACTCTGAGTCCCACATTAGAGATGAGGAAACAAACTCCAGATGAAGGGGACTCAGCCCAGACCTACACTCCTAATGACTGACAAAGAGGGCAACTACTTGAAACCAGCAAGCTCTTAACCCATCGCAAAATGAGGGCCCACATCCTAAGATTTAACCAACTCTTGTTTAAGAGTATTTAAAAAAAAAAAAAATCTGACCTGGCGGTGGTGGTGCACACCTTTAATTTTAGCACAGGGGAGGCAGAGGCAGTCGATCTCTGTGAGTTCAAGGACAGCCTGCTCTACAGAGTGAGTTCCAGGACAGCTAGAGCTGTTACACAGAGAAACCCTGTTTCGAAAAACAAAACAAATAAATCAACCAACCAATAAATAAAGGCATATATATGTGTGTGTGAGTATGTGAGTGTGTGTGTGTGTGTGTGTGTGTGTGTGTGTGTGTGTGTGTGTGCGTTTACTTGCTGAAGAAGTAGAGGGGTGATTTGAGAGAATATGAATCAGCCAGGAACAGAAAGCAGAACCACCCGTGCAGGGCAGTAGTCATCAGGAGTGAGTTAGAAACCTGTATGTAAACCCAGGATCCCACCCTAAGAAGCTGCCCAAATTTGACAAATTGTCCCATTTCCCATGGCCTTGGTTCTTTCTTAGAAAACGGGTTGGCTGGTAGAAACTATTCCACAGAAAGCTACAGGGAAGGTGGACAGACAGGGCTGGGGTGAACTAGTCAGGATCACCTGTGCTGTTACAGGAAAGGAACTGGTCTTGGATAGGCCTCCGGAGGAGGAAGGGAAGCTCTCTCTCTCTCTCTCTCTCTCTCTCTCTCTCTCTCTCTCTCTGTCTCACACACACACACACACACACACACACACACACACACACACACACACACAAACACACTCACTCACTCACTCATATCTTATACCCTGCTGCCTCACACCCAGAAACCTTGACTCAGGCCTTCAGGGAGAGGTACCCATGCCTTAAGAAGACCAGTCCTACATAAGAAGCTAAAAGTGAAGTCTAATCGCCTGGCCCCAACTCTCCCTCACCTCCCCACCTCCCAAAGCTTACAAGAGGCCCAGAAAAGTGGGAGCATTTAGGACACATCTTAGACAAAATTATTTAAGTCATAAACCAAAAATTCATGAACGAAGGAGATCATCCCCCACCAGATTCATTTGCTTTAGTTTCATGTATGAGTACTTTACATACATGTATGTCTGTGCGTCACATGTGTGCCTGTTACTCTTAGACACTAGAAGAGGGCATTGGATGTCCTAGAACTGGAGTTGTGGATGGTTGTGAGCCACCATGTGGGTGCTGGGAACTGAACCTGGGTCCTCTGTAGGGGCAGCAAGTGCTCTCAACCACTGAGCTATTTCTCCAGCCCAGTTCCTCTAACTCTCATCCTTCAACAGTAATCACGGCTCTCAGCCAGTCAGCTCCCGGCCCAGGCTTCTGAGACTTGACTGGGACAGGGAGGGAAGCTCTCCACTTTCCAGCTGCAGTTGCTTGATTCTGAAGGGACATAAAGAGCTCACAAGCAAACATAGCAGAGAATCAGACATTTAAAACAAGCTTTCTCCACCTCCTTCTAAAAGCTGCCAACAGGGCTAGGGAACTGGGCTCAGGTGGTTAGGTGTCCCTGGCAGGCAGGGAGGTCCACCTTCCAGCACAGCATAAACCAGGCACGGTGATGCATGCCCATCTGTAATCCCAACACCTGGGAGGTAGAAGCAGGAGGAGCACAAGTTCAAAGTCATATTCTGCTACATAGTGAATCTGAGGTAACCTGAGCTACATGAGAGCCTGTCTCAGTAATAACAATATTGGTCTCACAGACGCAAAAAAACTACAAAATAATGCTCTGAACCATCGTGTACTTTACCTAAGGCAAGCAAAATCACTGTGATTGGACAACAGGGAACAAACGCCACCCTATAAACAAAGACGCTGCCAGGCAGACTGGAAGCCTAGTCCAAGTTCATAGTCTATGCCCTGTGTTGTAATCCTGAACGCTTAACTCCCTGTTGATTCTCTAAGTCCCTGACAGTTCGGTCTTTCTGAGTGAGAATCCTGTGTGTGTGCCCATGGTGTTGCCCATGGTAGTGACGGCCACTCATTTGTGAATCTGTTCTGGGCTCATCAGTAATGACTGTTCTGTCAGGCTCAAAGCCCTGACTACCTGCAAATTTAAGAGCTCAAGGTAATTACAGTGCAGCAGAATTCTGTCTTGGTTGCAATGCACCACATGAACGAGACTTGGACTGCAGACCCTCACTCCACCCCAGAAAGGTCAGCACTGAAGTTTGTTTTTCACTCTTACTCAATAACCAATTACTTCTGGAACTCAGAGGTTTGCAAAGCTTGAAGAAATGCAGGACAGTGTCTCCTCCCTAACCCAGAGTGGGCCCATTCAGAAACTTCCCCAACAGCCAAATTCGCCTTCTCTAAAACAGGAAAAGGAGGAGGAGAAGTCTGTGCAAAGTCCCTTGGACCACAAGGACACAATGGCGTTTGAGATGTCTATATCTTCCAGGAGGGAAATCAATAAGTCCATCCAAACTCAAGGGGACTGTGCCATGGGTGGGAGGGGGGAAGTACTAAAAACACAACATTTCTTTTAAAAGATGCACTTATTTTTATACCCATGAGTATTTTGTCCACGTGGAAGGTATGTACACCTCATGTGTGCAGTGCCCACAGAGACCAGAAGACTGTGTCAGATTCCCTGGGACCGGAGTTCCAGACAGTTGTGAGCTGGTGTGTGGGTGCTGGGACTCCAAACCAGGTCCTCTTCAAGAACAATAAGTGCTCTTAACCATTAAGCTGCCCCTCCAGCCCCTGAAAACACAATGTCTGAATCAGTGCTGCTGAGCTCTGGAGTGAGACCCAAGTACTTGCCACTTGCAAACCTCCGCTTAGCCACAGTGCAGGCACCTTGAGTGGCCCCAGGACCTGTAGTCTCCAGGGATGTCAGGGTTCAGAACAGAGGAAAAGAAGTGCTGAGTGTCAACCTGTCACTTGGATATGATCATAAACAAATAGGAAGTACTGGGTTGTGGTGTGCTTTAGTTGGTAGGGCTCACCTGGCACACATGAACCTCCGGGTTCAATTACCAGCACTGCATAATTAGGCATAGTGGTGTCTGCCTATAACCCCAGAACTTAGGAGGTTCAGCCAGTAAGTGAAAGGTCATTCTAGCAACCTAGTGAGTTTGAAATTAGTCTTGATACCAAAAAAAAAAAAAAAAAAAAAAGGATTTTTTTTTATTGTGGTTTGGACACAGGGTTTAAGTTGCCCAACCTGGCCTTGATCTCAGCCCAGGCAAGCCTTGAACCTATGCTCTGACTCAGCCTCCTGAATAGCTAGATGACAAGCCTCTACATTAGTAACTATTGCTGATAGGACTGGCGTTAGTAACTATTCTAGTAAACTGGGAACTTGTGAGCCTTTGAAGCACTACTTGGAAGACTGAGGAGTGCGCAAAGTGCGGCTTGCAGCCAGCTCAGAAGCCCTGTGTTAAAGCAGCCATGCAGGATGGAGGCAGGCTCCACTGTGACAAGCAAGAGACTTTGACTCTGTCACTGATGCGGCGCTACTAAGCCTCCATTACCAGCCACCAGTGGCCAGATGGGCCTGTCCTGTTCACAAAGCTTTCCAGGCCCCTAGAGACCCTCCAGCAAGGTGAATCCATCAGAGCCCAGCATCCTCTTTCTTCCCTGCTGAGTGATGGGTTCCTGCCCCTGCCCCTCCCCCTCCTCCAGTCCCGCAGCTCACTCGGTTCAAACCCAGCGCAGAGTCCCAATGAAATAAACTGGAACTTGAATCTCAGAAAATGTTTCTTATGCCTTCCATATCCATGAATGGCGGGAAATCGAGCCAGGCGAAGCTAGCCTGTGCCCTACACAGTACCCAGCTCACCTTAACCCAGGCTGCAGATCTCACTGCAGGCTGGGGCTCCTTAATGCAAGGACTGTATCCTGTTGACCAAGAACTTGGCAGGTGGGACAGAGCTCTGCCAGCAGCAGTGGCTTTTTAAATAGTTGCTCAATGAGTAACCAAAGAAAGAAATAACAACAACCACTCCTCGTATGCTGGGCAGTAAATCCTAGCACTTGAGGAGCTAAGGTAGGAGGATCTGTCTCAGTCAGAGGTGAGCCTGGGCTACAAGGAAAGACCCAGCTCCTAATGCTATCCCCCCACATACACCCTACCTCTCAAAAAAAAAAAAAAAAAAAAAGGTTGGGAACATTGGCTTGGGAAACAGGAAGTTTCCTGGGGTACATGAAGGAACAAAGTAGAGGCGGCTGTGATAGGGATCTTTTTTTTGTGGGGGGGGGGTGAGCATGTGAAGGTCAGAAGACAACGGCAGGAATCAGTTCTCTCCTTCTACCTTGTAGGTTCCAGGGATCAAGCTCAGGTCATCAGGCTTGGCAGCAAGTCCCTTTACCACTTGATCTATCTATCCAGCCCCAGGGGGGACATTTGACTGAACACCCCAGCAAGCTTCCCACTTCAGGAAGATCACTCAGCCCTGGTGCCACCCCCATCAGCACCCCTCCTCTCCCCGCCCTGCACACTTTCTGGGTTCTCATATCATAACCTGTTTCATCTTAACAACAATGCCAAATGACAGAAGAAAATATGTGCCTGGGTACCACCCAGGGGAAATTACCCAATTTTCAATTCCCTGAACTTTATTTTTCTCCTTGGGTGCCAGCCTCTCTTTCTATGTCTTTGCCCTTTAGCACCAGGACCAAAGAAAGGGAGGAGGGAGAGAGAAGGAAGGAAGGAAGGAAGGAAGGAAGGAAGGAAGGAAGGAAGGAAGGAAGGAAGGAGAGAGAAAGGGCCAGTACCTCAGGAAAAGGCAAAAATCTGATTTGTGGCAACTTTGTAACACCCAGGAGAGAGACTGTGAGAATGCTGATTTACAATACCAAAGAGCTTTAGCCTAGGGACAACAGTGTTGATAAAACATATGTGACCCAAAAACATATGGATTCAAACAGAGGTTCAGCTTTTCCCTTTGTCGTATCATTTTTCAGGTCACCTGAAATGATCTGGCTGAGGTGTTTCCTCGGCTTTGCCACGCTACTGGAAGCGCTAACTTGCTAACTCCGGTGTTATTCTATCAAGGAAAGTACACGCAGTTGCTCCTGAGGGCCGAAGCACACATCAGATGTAACTCACTCACAAATGCACACACATGGACACAAGCTCCAGGTGCAAAGTCTTCAGGATCTCTCCAACTTCGGGGAAATCTCTCATATTAATGCAAAAGCCAGTACTTCATCGTGTGTGCGTGAGTGTTGTGTGTTCGCGCCCGCGCGCGCCTGCGTGTGTCAGGAGGGGTCTACAAGAGCTCACCAAATCCTAAGTGTTCTCTCCTTTTCATCTGCGATCCTTTCCAACTCACTCTTTTTTCCCTGGTAGGACAACCCTGAGTTATAACCTTGACTCTGGCAAGGGCTTGAGATTTTAATGCCCACACTCCAACCTCCTAGGTAGAAAGTGCCCCTGGAAATATTTACTGTAAACAGAGTTAGGAACAAAGGGAACTTTTTTTTTAAGGCACCACCTGCGGTCTAAGGTTGGCACGCGGCGTCCACAGGCCCCCCTGGTGGAGAGGTGGGTCAGGAGCCCGAGAGCTGCATGCAGATGGGTTCTCCCCGGGGAGCGCACTGCGCTACCGAGGTCCAAACCCATCACCCAGAACCACGGTGGGGGGGGGGACTTTTAAAATGCTCACCAGCTGCCCCCGCTCCCAGATTCCTGGAATCGGGACGTAGCAGGGGAGGGGGCATAAAGGTGAGGGTCTTTTGTTGGTTTTTATTTCTAAACCACACCAGGTGTGTAGCCCAGTTTGCGAGCCAGGTCACCTTTAAAAGAACTCCCACCGTATTTTGAGCAGGGCACTCGGTGTTAAAGGGCTCTTGGGGTGAAGGGGCAAGCACATAGTAAATACACAAAGTTCTTTTTAAAATTCTCTGTCCAACACCACAGCCAGGCACCTGTCTAGAAGCCAAAGGGTGATGCAACTTGGAAAAGTCCCTCAAAAGGAAAAAAAAAAAAGTGCTCTTGTGGGGTAAGGGCTTTCGGGGTGACCTGCCTGGGCCGTGCAGTAGCGCGCGGGCCAGGACAGAGGACAGACCACCAGCCCGTTCGGTTTAAGGAATGATCCTTAAGTGCGCGCTGAGATCAAACACTGCAGGGAAGGGCGGGGAGTGCGGTGTTCCGTGTGGATCGCCCGCAGCTGTCACTAGAGCCCTGCACAGGTTCGCCACCAACTATTCGGAGCGTCTAGGGTGCAGGACGCGGCGTACAAGGCAGGAGCGCACCTCCAGCCATGGGACTGCGGCGGCCACGCCGGGATCCGGGGACCAACGCTTAGGCTGAGCACTGCGCAAACCTGCAGGAGCCCCTCGCCGTCCCGGGCAGCACCTGGGTCCCGCCGGCCCGCGCACACCCCTCCCCGCTCAGGCTCCGAGCTCACTTACCGCCTCCGCCTCCCGGGTCCCGCTCCCGCAGCAGCCCGCAGAGACGGGCCGGAGAGCTGCGGCCGCCGCGTCGCCAGGAGGCCGCGCCAGCCCCGCCCCGCCCCGCAGCCGCCCGCCCTCCCGGGAGGAGGAGGAGCAGGCGGGTCTGCGTCCGGACCCTCCCAGCGACCCGGGACCCGGGCAGACCGAGGGCTGAGGCCCCTCGCGGGCAAGCCGGGGCGCTCCCTGCCACCCTGCTCCATCTGCGCCCTCGCCAGCACCTCCTCCCTACCCAGCAACCTCCCTCTGTCCTCTCTCTCAGCTCTCCTTTACCACCCCTCCTCCAGGAAGCCTTCCCTACTTCGCAGTCCCAACCCCATCCCAGATCTGTTTCCCCCACCCTTCACCCGGATGCAAATCACACTGCTGGAAAAGCACGGGGTGACTCCAGCAAGCTAAGCTAGGCCTGTCTCTGAGGTCACCCGGCTGCTGGTAGCAGAACTGGCATTAGAAACCATATCTCAGGCCCTAGTTTAGTTCATTCCCAGCGAAGGTGGCATTCGTTACATGCCAACTGTGAGGGCCAGAGTGAAGCTTGTCTGTCATTTCCAAGCATCAGTTTCCTCCGTTGTAAAGTGAGCAGGACTCCCGCTCCGCGGGTTATCATTCCTGAGGAATGGACTGCAGAAATGTCACGTAGCCTGCCCTATTTTGATAAGTAAATGTTTGCTGACATGTTGAATAAAATCAACACTCAAAAAAATTCAGTCCCTCAAAATAGCAACGTGAAAATATTTCAAAGGGTAACAGCGATTCTTTTGCAGGAAAAACACAGCAGAAGAAAAAAATGCCCAGTGAGTAAAAGCGCTCGTATTTACAGGGCTGGAGGGATGGCTCAGCTATTAAGAGCACTTGCAGCTCTAGCAGAAGTTCCGGTTCAATTCCCAGCACCCACGTGGTGGCTCACAAACCTCTGTTAACTCCAGTCCCAAGGGATCTAGTGCCCTCTTCTGGCTTCCTTGAGTACTGCATATATGTGGTGCACAGGCAGACATCCATATAGCAAAACCCTGTATACATAAATAAACATTTTCAAGTGATTTTTTAAAAGAAAAACATAAAGGAGCAGCCACCCTCCCTAGAACCCTTTGGAGAACTTACTTCTCAGAAACAGTGGGTCTATTAGACGTGCTCCACCCATAGTCAGCCACAGCCAAGAATGGTTATGAATGCAGCCTTCCTCCCCTCCCCAAAAGAAAGTAGTAAACCTACTTAGAACATAAGGGTTTGTAATTTTTGTCAAAAAATTAATCGCTTAATTCTCAAGTCTGGACTTTGTAGATGGCAAAATTGCATGACCAATGTTCTTGGGTGAGCTGTGTTCTTGGGCAGGACTGCTTGCCTGTGCAAGGGCATCTGAGTTTTTGTTGTTGTTTTTGGTTTTTATTTTTATTTTTTGGTAGTTCTGGAACATGGAATTAGGCAAACTATCAAGGGAGACTGTGCTGGATGGTGGGAAAGGCGTCATAGAACACAAGCAGGGACACAGCTTAATCATACCTCAGACACCTCAAAATGCCTGTAATGGAACCTGCACCTAAATGGCAATGAACACCAGCATCGGCAGAACCCTGCAGTACAATGACCAGCCCAACCAGGAAAAGGGTTACAGCAGGGAGCTGTGTAGGGAAAGACGTTCCCAAACAGCTTCTAAAACTGGTGACCAGATACGTGTCCTAAGATAGTTTCCGGAAACAGGTATAGGGACAGGGAGAGAGGGGTAGGGTTTTTTTAAAGATGTATTTAGGTTGTGTTTATATGTGTGTGTCTGGATATATGCATGTGCATCACGCATGTATGTGCTCACAGAGACCAGAAGATGTTGGATCCCCTGGAGCTGGAGTTAGAACTGGCTGAACATCTGCTGTGGGTGCTTGGGATCTGAACCCCAGTCCTCCAAAAAAGCAGCACATGGTTGATGGATTGATTATTTATGTATTTATTTGTTGTTATTGTTGTTGTTGTTGTTTTGATACAGGGTTTCTCTGTGTAGTTCTGGCTGTCCTGGTATTTGCACTGTAGACCAGGCTGGTCTTGAACTCAGAGATCCACCTGCCTCTGCCTCCCCAGTGCTGAGATTCAAGGTGTGCAACACCATGCCAACTTGAAGCAAGTGTTCCTAACAGCTAAGCCATCTTCCAGATGGAGAGGTTGCTTCTGTGAGAGCTACCTGCAGGCTGGTGACCAGCAGACTGGTGGCTGGGATGGGGTGAGGGGGACAACATATGATCTAGGCCAGGTACTAGGGAAGGAAGGTGAAGAGCCCTTACTCAGGAACAGGAAATGGAAGGTTCACCCAAGGCAGAA
Source organism: Cricetulus griseus (assembly GCF_003668045.3). Taxonomy (NCBI): domain Eukaryota; kingdom Metazoa; phylum Chordata; class Mammalia; order Rodentia; family Cricetidae; genus Cricetulus; species Cricetulus griseus. The sequence goes on from NC_048597.1 coordinate 183,287,580, forward strand.
AGGGAAGGGTAGTGGGAGGTGTTGGGGAACCTGGGGAGCCAGGTGGAAGCCAGGGTGAGGGTGAGCAGCTCCTCCAGGAAGAGGCTGGACCACCTGCCGCTCATCTGTTCCCACCTAAACCCTTGAGAGGGTCTGCAGAAAGTACATGGTCAGCAAACATTTGCCAACCACAAAAAAAGCATTTACCCAGCATGCCCCCTTCTTCCCAACAGGTAGTTTGATGATAACCAAAATAAGGGAAGTGGGTAGGGAGCAAGGAGAGAGGCAGAATGGGAATGGGCTCACCAGAGAAGCAACTGTCCATGCTCTGCTGTCACTACAGACACACAGGCCCCGCCAGCCTGTGCAAGCGATGCCTCTGATACTCTGAGCCACAACTTTCCAAACGTCTTTCCTTTGGTAGAAGACTCACCGTCTTGACTGCTGTGATAGAACCTGGGAGGTTGTTGTCGGGGGAGGGGCTTGGTGTGTGTGTTGGGGGTGGTTATCAGTGGCAGTAATTGGCCTAAAGCAAAAAAAAAAAAAAAAATCAAGAGGAATTATAGATTAAAATCACCTCTATTCTCTTCCAAGTTTTGTGAACATGAAACACGTAGTACCAAAATATACAGATAACACCAGGTTGGCAAGAGCAACACGACCCACTGGAAGGGCCAGGGAAAGGAAGCTGCAGGCCAATGCACTTCCCTGGCCTACACTCTGGAGACTTAGTGAATGAGGGTAGCAGGGAGTGCAGAGGGCAGTGGTCTATTCAGCTGATCAGTGAAGGAGCACCCAGGGAGAAAGATGGTCTGGTGAGAGCCCTGGGAAGAGGTCTGTGTCTGGAGCCAGAGCAAGAGACTGCCTTAGTCTGGGTTGCCCTGGAAATGGAGCTTTGAGACAGGATTTGGAAGCGGGCATTATATTCAGGAAATGACACCAGGATGGAGGAGTGGGGAACAGGAAGAGTGAGGTAGGGGAGATGGAAAGGCCAGCTCAGGAGGTTGAGCTGGGGCTTCTGAGAAGCAGGCCAAGGGGCCCCCAGATTTGGCGACCCAAACCTCAGGGGTTACAAGATTTCCATGAGACCCTGGGAAAGATGCTCCAAGGCAATTTCCCTGCTCTCGGCTACTGCTAAAAATTCCTTCCCAAAGGGAGACATAAACAATGTCTACTCCTTTTCCTAATGCCCCGATGACTAACCATGTGAGGCACAGTTCTGCCAAATTGACTCTGGGGAGCCAGCTGAGTTTATGGGGCTTCCTCACAGAGCACAGGTGAGGGTTATTTACAGGGGTGTAGGTGTGCCTCCCAATATTACCCCTGCAGAGATGAGAACTCCCTGTAGTCAGTCCCCAAGGCCTGTGCAACAAGGCAGAGTCACATACAGCAAGTAGTAGGGCATGGCTGGATACTCAGGTAAGAGTCTCCACGTAAACAGTCCATGGGTCAGGCTGGAATAATCCTTTTGCAAAGGGGCAAGCTTAACTCCCCAAGATAGTGGGTGCTTGGCTCAGAGGGTGCACTCAAAACTCCACACTCCACCCCTGTGCTAAGAGGGCTCCTTGAAGCAGAAGCTCCCACTTGAAGGAGCCACCAGCAGAGCATGGAACTGTGCACACAGGACTTGTTCTCTGCCAGGCTCCCCAGTGCCCATGGCTCCCCCCAGCATACAGCAGCCAACAGTTTCTTTTGGCACTGTCCCATATCTTATCCAAAATTGTCACAGTGCAGCAGCTCAAACTGTCTCCCCATAAACAGCCAGAGGTCAAATCTCTGGCTAATTCTATGGCAAGCTACCATGTGCCCATCTATCCTCCAGTAAGACCAGCTACCCTCTCCATAGGCCTGGCTAAGCATCAGGGAAGGAAGGCATCCATCCCTTGGGTGCTCTGCCTCATGTTTATACTATATACACCTTTCATATGAAATCTCCGTCTTGGCAGCTGGGGAGATGACTTAATTTGATACATAAACACAAATCCTTAAATTCAAATCCCCACATAAAAAGCCAGGTATGAGGGGCTGGAGAGATGGCTCTGAGGTTAAGAGCACTAGTTGCTCTTCCAGAGGTCCTTCCCAGAAACCACATAGTGGCTCACAACCATCTATAATGAGATCTGGTGCCCTTTTCTGGAGTGCAGGCAAACATGCAGCCAGGATACTATATACATAATAAATAAATAAATCTTTAAAAGAAGGGGGAAAAAGCCAGGTATGGACATGCATATAAATATAACCCCAACACTGTACAGGGCAGAGACAGGATTACTGACTGCCAGCCTGGCTCTGGGTTCAGTGAGAGACCCTACTTCAGGGAAATAGGCACAGTGATGGAGCAGGACATCCAGCATCCTCCTCTGACCTCCAGAGGCACATGGGAGTTGTACTGACTATTTTTATGCCACCTTGACACACATACTAGAGTCATTTTGGAAGAGGAAACCTCAGTTGAGAAAATGCCCACACCAGATTGGTCTTCGGACAGCCAGTGGTGCACTTTCTTGATTGATGGTGTGGGCCCATCCCACTGTGCTACTACCCCTGGATAAATGGTTCTAGGTAGCAAGAGAAAGCCTTGGTGAGCAAGCCAGTAAGCAGCACTCCTCCACGGCCTCTGCATCAGTTCTTGCCTCCAGAGTCCTGTTGGCAAACTCTGACTTCCTTTGATGATGGACCGTGATGTGGATTTGGAAGTGAAATAAATAAATTCTTTCTTCTCCAAGTTGCTTTTTGGTCATGGTGTTTTATTACAGCAGGAGAAACTGTAAGACAGGAGCACTCACCTGAAAACACATACCCTAATCCTACACAGGTATACACACAGCATGAGTCTATAATTTCCTCAGGAGGCTGAGGCAGGAGAATCATTTGAGCACAGGTTTAAATACAGCCTGAACAAGAAAGCAAGACTGTCTCTCAAAACAGAACAAAAGCAGTGAGTCTTATTTATTTTTTTTTCTTTTGGTTTTTTTGAGACAGGATTTCTCTGTGTAGCTTTGGAACCTATCCTGGCACTCACTCTGGAGACCAGGCTGGCCTCGAACTCACAGAGATCCGCCTGCCTCTGCCTCCTGAGTGCTGGGATTAAAGGCGTGCACCACCATGCCCAGCCAAGCAGTGAGTCTTAAGCAATCATTTCGAAGTATCCTCTCCCGTAAGTACTGTGAAGGCTGAGCTGGAAAGATGGCTCAGCAGCATTTGCTGCTCTTCCAGAGGACCCAAATTCAGATCCTAGCATCCATATGGCAACTCATAACCATCTACAACTCAAGCTTCCGATGCCCTCTTCTGGTTTCTATGGGAACTGCATGCACATGTGCACATACATACATTTGGATTCTTCCTTGGGTGTTTAGCCACCTGAGCACAGCAATATATGTGATGAATGAACAAAGGACACCTACTGGGCAGGCCACAGGGGAGAGGCAGGATCTAAGGGATAGTGATAAGTCCCAGGAAACCTTGGAAAAGCAGCTGTGTTTATACATCCTGTGGAAGGAGAAAGGTGAGGGTACCCAGAGGCACATTCTTTGGGAGGCAGGAAGAGGGAGACACCATTGCTTATGTTGCTATTCACTCTAAATGTAGGGCATTCTTGTCACAAAGTTAGGGTCACTCCAAGAGAGATGACATTTCTCAATAGAAAAATAATCAAATGAGGCTATAAAGTTTGGCTCTGTGTGGCCTCTGCAGGACCAGCTCCTGGGAGGAGGGGGCAATGACAGACTTCCTGTACAGATATTTCAAGCTTTCACAGTACAGAGAAACTAAGAAAATAGATTGGGAACATCAAGGGATTCTTCTCAGTTGAACATTTTGTTGGTCGGTTGGTTGGGTACAAACAGAGCCTGCACTTCTAGAAGCTAGGCTTCCTGCCTTAGAGACTCGAGACTAAAAGCAGGATGTCAATGTTCAGTCATCTGAGGGAAGCAGGAACCTAAAAACATCAGCTTCACAGCCATCATCCTGGTCACCCCTAACCACTGGCACTAACCAATGAAGACACACTTGCTAGACATTACCCTCCTACACCCCCAGTGCCCCAGCTATATCAAAACACACCAGGACACGAGTCCCCTTTCCACTGTGCCTTGGCCAAAGCCAGAATGGCTCAAATTCCAATATTAAAAACAAAAAGCTAAAGCATTTAGGAAGTTTTTGTATTCTCTGGGCCGCAGTAATTAACCATTCCTTGGGTTGAATTATTTGTTAACAAAGGCAATACTTAAGACTATCCAATTGGTCAGAGGGTGGAAACACCAAACCACAGTAAACATGTTTTAATGTTTGGTCCGTGGCTTCCTTCAACTAGGGCTGTAGAGGCCCTTTAGCAAAGAACCTCTAGAACACATTTTTATAGAATATGTCTAGAGTGAAAAGAGCAAGCCGGACCATTTAACGGCTAGACTCAAAATAATGAAGAGTTTAATTTCAGCGGTTTCTTGTAGCCCAGGCTGGCCTCAATCTTGCTTTGTAGCCAAGGGTAACCTTTAACTTTTGAACCTCCTGCCTCAATTTTCCAACTGCTGGGATTATAGTGGCATCACGACCACACCTGGGCTTATAGACATGCACAACTACATCTGGTTTTTATGAGATGCTGGGAATGGAACCGAGGACCTGGAGCATGCTAGGCAAGCACTCTCCCTCCCCACCCCAAGTCCATCCACAGCCAGGTCCAAGTACTTTCTGCAGACCTTAAGTGTAAGGGCTCTGACTCCGTCAGCTCGGGAGTGTTGGTTATGGGATAATGATCCTTGCGAGAAACTCCGATTCCTTGGGCAATTTGAGGAACTTCACATTCAGTATCCAAACTGCTGAACAACTCCAGGAAACAGATGTTCTGTTTTGTTTTGTTTTGTTTTGTTTTGCAATAAGGACAGAAGCCAGGATGCACGCACCAGCAAACACCACCTCTAAGCTACGCCTCAGCCCACCATGGAGATGTTCTTATCTCTGCCTCATTGGTGAGGGAGTTGAGGCTCAGTAGAGCACGAACTCTCCCAAGATCGCATCCCTGGTAAGAACTGGATGGCCAGAGGTTGAGAGCCTGATCTGCAGAGCCAGAGCTTTGCTGAAGAATCCCAGGGCACCATCCTTCCTCGCTTCACACCACACCTGTCTTCTCCTCCATCCTGAGCTCGCTGATGAGGGGACCTCAGAGCCTCAGGAGTCTTGGGACGGGTGGGGTCATGTGAGTCTACCTCCATGTGCAAGCTTCAGGCTTGCAACCAGTGAAGACAGTGACTGCCTCCTGGGAGACCTGCCCTGCACATCAGAACTGAGAAGACATCTGTCCCTCTGTGTACTGGTACGCCAGTCTTTCACACCCCCAGGTTCCCACCTGAAATTCAAGGACACAGAAATAGACACTCACATTCCTTTTCCCCACCATGCAAGTTCAGATCTTCTGCCAATGTGGAGAGAAAAAGTTCAGAATAAGTTCAGAATATGACAGCAGCCATGTTGGAAAGCAGCCTGACCTGATTTGGATATGAAGTGCCCCCTCAAAGGGCTCGGTCACCAACTGTAGTACCTGTATCTCTATTACAGGACGGTACTGTTGTTTTCAATGACTAAATTAAAAAGGCTGTGGCTTCACCAGTGGTTTGATCCATGAATGAAATCACAGTGGTGCTGTTATTAGGGGGATGTGGCAACCCCAGGGGCAGGGGCTGCTGGAGTAAGTATGTCACTTGGGGGGGGGGCAGTCTTGGAAGTTTCATCTCACCCCAACCCTTCCCCCATTTCTCTCTGCTTCCTGGCCACCATGAGGTGAGCATCTCCACTCTACCGCACATCCACATTCTGTCTCAGCACAGAAACAGCAGAGCTAGTATACCACTGACAGAAACCTTTGAAACCATCACCCAAAACCAATCATCCTTCTTAGAAATTTACACCACAGTTGCAGTGAGCTTCTGCCAGAAGGGCCAGGTGGGGGCAGAGTGGGGGCGTTCTAGGCTGGGATGCTGGGGCAAAGAACCCACATTGGAGGAGAGCAGCTGGCTCAACAACCCCAATCACACATCTAAGAGGCAGCGGATGTTGCAGTAGGCGAGTGGATACTCCACACACATACTGTGTCATTTGAACACTTAGTCCCGGGTTGGTGGTGCTATTTTAGAAAGTTGCAAACCCTGTAGAGGTGGAGTTTCTCTGGAGGATGTGATCATGGGTCTTGGGATCACTCGTTTTATTTTTAGATTTTTTTAAAATTATTTATTTTGTTTTTTGAGGCAGGGTCTTGCTATGTAGCCCAAGCTGGCCTTGAACTCACAGAAATCTGTCTACCTCTGCTGCCCAAGTGCTTGTATTAAGGTGCACACCACACACCTAGTGATTTATTTTTAATTATGTGTAGGTACATGGAGCTGTATGTGAATATGTGTGGGTGTGTGTAGGTGTATGTGTGTGCAAATGACCATAGAGGCCAAAGACATCACATTTCCCTGGAGCTGGAGTTACAGGTGTTTGTCAGCTGCCTGCTGTGGGTGCTTGGACTCAAACTCAGGTCTTCCTCAAGAGCAGCGAGTGCTTTTAACCAATGAGTCATCTCTCCACCCACAGGACCTGAAGGTTTTAGGCCCCACTTCCAGTTCCCTTTCTGCTTCCTGACTCTTCCGGCTAGGAAGTGCTTTGTTTTTGTTTTTGCTTTTGTTTTGTTCTGTTAACTTGACACAAGCTAGAGTCTTTTTGTTTTTTGGGGTTTTTTGTTTGTTTGTTTTGTTTTTTGTTTTTTGAGACAGGATTTCTCTGTGTAGCTTTGGAGCCTATCCTGGAACTTGCTCTGGAGACCAGGCTGGTCTCGAACTCACAGAAATCTGCCTGCCTCTGCCTCCCGAGCGCTGGGATTAAAGGCATGTGCCACCAACGCCCCGCAAGCTAGAGTCATTTAAGAAACAGTATCTTCAACTGAGAAAATATCTCATTCCGATCTGCCATAGGCAAGTCTGCAACCCATTTTCTAGATGGGCAATTGGTGTGGGAGGTTCCCATAGGCTCTGAGAACTTTTACCTTGTGGAGCCTTCCTCCATAAAATAATCATGTTTTATTAGTATGCTGGTATATAGAACTATATATTAATATTGTTATCAATATAAAAATAACCCCTTCTCCCCTGAAAGTTCTCCCCACCCCTTCTGATTTTAGAGAAGTCAATGATCCTGGATCCAAGCATGATGTCTGCTTCCGACAGCTGAAAGGCACCTTGCTTGAGCATGGATGAGTTTGTATCCTACACTAAATACCCGGGGAACTTTGAGAAACAGCTTTATGTCGGGCGGTGGTGGCATACACCTTTAATCCCAGGACTCAGGAGGCAGAGGCAGGCAGATCTCTGTGAGTTCGAGACCAGACTGGTCTACAAGAGCTAGTTCCAGGTCAGCTCCAAAGTCACAGAGAAACCCTGTCTCTAAAAACCAAAAAGAAAAAAGAAAAACAGCTTTACTTGAGCACCAAGTAGGCCAATTAAACCAAGGCCTAGGGGAGGACATTTTTTGTTTGTTCTCCCGGCTCAAGTAATTTTTTCAGGAAGGATCTTTAGTTTCTCCATAGAAAATAGCTTTCTTGGTTTTTGCTTCGTTTTGAAGATTCTTATTTTTCAAGCACAGAGGATGATTTCCTTTCCATCCCGGAAAGCCCTTCGAACGTGCGGGGCAGGTGATGCTTTTGAATGTTAGCCAGAGCACCGCACTCTGTGTCCTCTACAGCTCCATCTAACCTTCCAGCCTTCATGCTTCGCACAGTAGCCTCACCGGTGAGATCTGACCCTGTGAAAGGTGGTAAACCAGGAACCTTCCAGTGACAACTAACAAAGCTAGGCCTAAACTGAAAGGGGGCCCAGTATGAGGCTCACACATGGGATTTAGTTTGAGAAACTAAAAATATTATTGTGGACCAAGAGGTGTCTGAGGCCAAAGGCATCCGGTCCCCCTAAAGCTGGAGGTGTAGACGATTGTGGTGGCTAAATGTGAGGGCTTGGAACTAACTAGGTCCTCAGGTAAAGGTACTTGTCACCAAGGCTGACAACCTGAGTTCAATCCCTGGGACCCACACAATAGAAAGAGGGAATTACATTCCCAAGAGAGAATCAAGGACTAATTGTGGATGGACTTTTCTTTCGACCATCAGCTCATCAATAATGACATGAGATTTAATAATTATGAATGTTTGGCCTTAGCTTAAGGTTTTTTTCCCAGCTAGCTCTTATAACTTAAACTGTTTTTAATTTATCAACATTTTGCCATGTGGCTCAGTTACCTCTCCTCTTTACGGTATGTCTGACTTCTTCAGTGTCTCACTGGTGTCTCTTACCTGCCTTTATTCATCCCAAGTTCCTCTCTCTGGCCAGAAGTCCCACCTATTCTCTCCTGCCTAGCTATTGGCTATTTTTCTCTTCATCAAACCAATCACGGTGACACATCTTCACACAGTATAAACAAATATTCCAACAGTTGACTCTAGATACAGAAACCATTAAAACCAGACTGAAGAAAGAAAACTGGCTGCAGGGGTTAGTGAAGGAACTGGTAGAGAGCTGTGGAAGCCAGGCCTCCTTCATCAGGTTGCCCCGGGCCCTTGGTGCCAGGCTACCAGCTGTCCCAGCACAGTCCGCTCTTAGAGTTTGAGAGCAGCCAAGAGTGAGATGCCCACACATCCTTAAAGTCTTTATGCAGTCCTTGCCCCTGGTCCAGGATACCCCATCCCTACCTTATAACACTCTGTAACACTTTTAAGTCCAGAGCATGAAAGCCTGAATACCATACACTAATAAGTGGCCTGGGCCTTTTTCTTTCTCCTTTTTTTAAAAAAAGAAATTTATTTGTGTGTGTGTGTGTGTGTGTGTGTGTGTGTGTGTGTGTGTGTGTGTGTGTGTACACATTCACTTGTGGGTATGTGTATACACATGCCAGTGTCCACAGAGGAGGGCATTGGATCCCTCAGAACTGGAATCACAGGCAGTTATGAGTTGGGACGCTGTGTTCTAGTGACCAAACTCAGGTCCCTCACAAGAGCAGCAAACACTCTTAACTACTGAGCCATTTCTCCAGCCCTGGCCTGGCTGATTTTCATAGGTTTGAAATCCTTAGGAAATATAGAAATGAAATGTACGTTCCATAAACACAATATAATTTACTTTTTAAGGTTTTTTTTTAAAACATGTATAAGCGTTTTACCTTGCATGTATTTGTGTGCCTGGTGTCTGCAGAAGTCAACAGATGGGTTAGATCCTCTGGAATTGGAGTTACAGATGACTATGAACCACCATATGGATGCTAGGGCCAAACCCAGGTCCTCTGCAAGAGCAGCAAGTGTTCTTAGCTGCTGAGTCTCAATGCTAGCCCTCTAATCTATGTTAAAAGCTTTAATATTTACACTTTATTTTGAGACAGGGTTTCTCTGTGTAGCACTGGAACTCTGTAGTCCAGGCTGGCTTTGAACTCAGAAATCTGCCTACCTCTGCCTCCCCAGAGCAGGGATTAAAAGTATATGCCACCACTGCCCAGATTAATATCTAAACTTAGTATTGGAAAAAGATCCACCCACTCAGCAATTAAATTTAGACATCAAAATGGATCTCCTTTAGTGGATATAACAGGAGAGAAAGGATTTTAGGAAGAACATCGCTGACATTTGTTGATGTCATGTAGGCAGCTAAGCCCTACACTGCTTGTGGTGATATTTTGTTTGTGATCTAACAAATAAAACTTGCCTGAAGATCAGAGTACAAAGCTAGCCACACTAGTTAGCCATAGAGGCCAGCACTTGGGAGACAGATCTCTGTTAGTTCAAGGCCACTCTGGGCTGCACAAAATTGAACCAGTCTAAAAGAGAAACAGAGCTCACCCAAAGGTGATCCCAGCACTTGGAGTGACACTCCTTTAATCCCAGCATTAGGGAGGTGGAGACAGGGAAGGATATGGCTGAGCAGAGAGAGGAATAAAAGGTGGGAGGAGACAGGAGCTCATAGCAGTCTGAGGAAGCGGTTTGAGCAGCAGTTAGTCTGAGGCAGTCAGACTGAGGATGCAGTCTGAGGACAGGATCGCCCTGTAAGGTCTGAGCATTGGCAGAGGTAAGAACTCTCCAGTGGCTGATAGCTTTGCTTTCCTGATCTTTCAGCTTTCACCCCCTGATAGCTGACTCTGAGTTTTTATTATTAATACCAATTAGAATTCATGCTATAACTGTTAAGGTTAATGAGAAGAACATAATATAGTGAGCCAAGTTTGACGTGGGGACTCTGCAAATCACACACCATCAATCTGAATTATATACCTGTTCACAAGACAGAACACCAGAGCAAGAAAGGAGCTTCGGTGAGCTTGGAGAGCTACGAAATGGCTGCCTTGTCGCAAGCTTAGGATTCTGTATACCACCAGGGGACAAAGTACTTCATTTTTGTTCTAAATTTTGTATTCCTAAAACATTGTCTCAGAGTGGCAAGGAATGATAAAATGTGAAGAGTATTTCCCAAAGGGTTTCTCGGTGGCCTCCCACAAGGGGCAGAGGAAAGAGAATGTTACTGTGTCCAAATTTTGTTTTGTTTTGTTTTTGCTTCCGCTGTGAATCTTTGAATGAGAGGCACTTAATAAAATGGATAGTTTCTAGAACATTGTGTTTTGATGAGGAATTTGGAGATGGCTCACACTCCCATGCTCAACAATGCAGATGTGATTTCTGACCAGTTCCTTGGACTTGAGTATAAACAGTTTTATGTTACACAGATTTTACCACAACTGGGAAAAGTGGACACCTTAGTCTCAGTCATGGGAAAAGAAACAAAACAATCTCCAGTAGAGTGTGTGTATGTATATGTATATAGAACCAAAGGAAGTGGGAAGGTAATTTATACTTTTTTTCCTTTTTCCTTTGGGGGGGAACGGGGGTAGTGGTGATGGTTTCAAGACAGGGTTTCCCAGTAGCTTTGGAGCCTGTCCTGGAACTCACTCTGTAGACCAGGCTGGCCTTGAACTCATAGAGATCCACCTGCCTCTGCTTCCCAAGTGCTGGGATCAAAGGTGTACGCCACCATCACTATATATTTTGTTTGTTTCTTTTTGTTTGTTTTAAAACAGCTTTCTGGGAACATGGAGAGAGAGCTCAGTAGTTAAGAATACTAGGTGCTCTCTAGAAGACCCAGGTTTGGTCTCCAGCACTTATATGGTGGTTAAAACCTCCTTAAACTTCAGTTAACAGGGGAATTGATGCCCTCTTCTGGCCTCTGCAGGCTTCTGCACCCACATGGCACACACACACACACACACACACACACACACACACACACACACACACACACACGATAAATAAAAAAAGAAAATAGGCTTACTAGTGACACAAGATACCTGTTACCTAATGTTCATATTCTCAGTGACTCCACTGGGAAGTAGGGAAGAGGGGAGCTCCCACCGTCTTGTTCTTACTGCCATTGCCCGGGCAACACAGCTGTCACTTCTCTAGAAGGTTGATGCATGTGTCCAGAGTTGCACAGTTAGTAAATGGCCCAGCTAGAATTCAGGTCTTAGCCTTCCTGGATCCATTCCCAGAGTCTATATGCCTGATCAGTGTGACATATCACATGCTTTGGGGGCGGGAGCAGTCTTTCTTCCTTTCTTCCATGCTTATTTTTACAAGGATCTGCCTGTCTCTGTCTTTACAGTGTGTGCCACCACATCTAGCTTAAAAAAAAAAAAACAAGCAAGCTAGGCATAGAGGCACAGGCCCTTAATTGTAGCACTCTGGAGACAGAGGCAGTCAGATCTCTGAGTTCAAGATCTCTGGTCTACAAAGTGAGTTCCAGGACAGCCAGAGCTAGACAGAGAAGGTCTATCTCAAAAAAACAAACAAACAAACAAATAAATAAATAAATAACAACAAACCCACAGGTCCTGGGGATCAAACTCAGGTCCTTATGGTTTGCAAGGCAATCATATCTTCAGGTTTACAATGCATTTCTTATTATTATAAAAGTAATTCAGAACTTCCCAGTCAAGATCCGTAAGTAAACAAAGACTAAAGCCAATTCCTCTGCACTCCAGGTTCTTCATAGGAAATGGAAACTTACAGCTACCAGTGCTACCATTGAACCCAGAGAAAGCTAGAGGCAGAAAAAGCCTGTGGTCTGGGCTTTAGCATCTGGGAACTGGAGCCACAGTCACCTGATTCACATTCACAGGTGGCTGAATGATAACCCTGTATGGAACCTTAAAAAAAAAAATGAGGGAGGAACATGGCTTGCTTACTTCCTATGGCAGAAACACACCTCTGGTCCTCAGCAGGAGACAGATATGGAAGTGTCTGCCAGACTGGAAACTGGTTCATGTCCAGTATCTAGAATTCAGTCTCTGCTCAGGTCAGGGACATTGTAGCATTAACCTAAGATAAAATTTGCAGCCAGAGTGTACAAAAGCAGGAAACTATCCGGGAAGGACACTCCCCCACATTGAGGACCACATGAGTCAATCTGGTGCTAGGGAAAAGATCCAATAACCAGCCTGGGTCCTGGTGGAGGACATACACATTCCTAAAATCCTCACACAGGAAATTAGGAATGGTATTCATAACATAAAACTCAAAAACTATGAAACAAGAATAGGCAGATATGGGGTTGGTAAGATGGGTCACTGGATAAAGGCTCCTGACAAACCCAAGACCCGAATGAGCAGAGAAGAGAACCAACTCTCAACAAGATATCCTCAGACCTGTCTACATACATGGCATGGCATGTTAATGAACATACATACACACAGAAATAAATGTAATAAAAATTTAGGGGGAAAGGCAGATATAGGAAAAAATTGCAAACACTCTGAGTTAAGGATAACCGCTGTGTGGTTTTAACATGGCACATTTCCCACAGGCTTGGGTGTTGAGTGCTGGTCTCCAGTTCTACTTGGGGAGACTGTGGGAACTTTAGGAGGTGGGGGGACCAGCTAGAGAAAGTAGGTCACTGGGGCCAGTCTTCTCCTGGTGATCGTCTTTCTCAGCTTCCTGTCTGCCATGAGGTGAGCAGTGTCTTCCACACTGCTGCTACCACCAAGATGTTCTGCCTCCCAAGGCCCAGCATCAGCGCAGCCAAGGATGATGCACTGAACTCTGAAACCGTGAGCCAAGCAACGCTCTGCCTAAGATGTTTGCGTCAAGTGTTCTCTTTGTAAGTTTTCGAGACTTATTTATGTGTGTGAATATTTTGCCTCCATGTATGTATATGTACTATGTGCATGCCTGGTGCCCATGGTGTTCAGAATGGGATGACAAATCCCCTCAAAGTGGAATTATACATGATTGAGGGTCACCATGTGGGTGCTGGGAACTGAACTTGGTCCTCAGCAAGACAACAGTGCTCTTAACCACTGAGCCTTCTCTCCAGCCCCTGAGGTATTCCTGACAGTCGCAAAGAATGCTGGCTGACATAACCATTAAAGAAGGGTTGACCAGCAGCTTGGCAATAGCTAAGCACAGCCGTGGTGGCTTGAAAGAAAATGACCCCCAAAGGGAATGGTACTATTGGGAGGTATGGTCTTGTTGGAGTAGGTGTGGCCTTGTCGGAGGAAGTGTGTCACTGTGGAGGTGGGCATTGAGATCTCATATATGCTCAAGTCATGCCCAGTGTCTCAGTTCACTTCCTGTTGCCCGTGAATCAAGATGTAAGGACTCTCAGCTCCTTCTCCGGCACCATGTCTACCTGTCTTCATGCCACCATGATGCACCATGATGATGATGGACTAAGTATCTAGAAATGTAAGCCACCCCCAATTAAATGTTTTTCCTTTACATGGTCATGGTGTTTCTTCACAGCAATAGAAACCCTAGCTAAGACAACAGCTAATGACAAAATGTAACTAAAACAATGACTGTGTGAAAAAGCAGGAAACTGAACCCTTTGACCGTAAGGCACGTGGGTTACAGAAATCGGTCCAGCAAGGTGGCTCAGTGAGTAAAGGAACATGCCTTTAAGCCTGACAACCTGAGTTCCATACACCATGCTCCCACATGCACACAAGATAAATAAGCCAAAGAAATGAAAGAAAAAGCATACAGAGAAAGAAGACACAAAATCACCTTTACTCATACATAAAAGTTCATCTATGTAGAAAATCTCAAAGAATTCTTTTTAAAAAGAAGATGTGTTTATTTTACAATGAGTGGTGGTGGCACATGCTTTTAATCCCAGCACTCCGTGAGTTTGAGTCCATCCTGGTCTACAGAGTGAGTTCCAGGACAGCCAGGGCTACACAGAGGAAACCCAGTCTTGAAAAACAAATAAAAAATTAAGAAAAATAATTTATAAGATTAATTTATTTTGGACTGGAGAGATGGCTCCAAGGTTAAGAGCACTGGCTGCTCTTCCATAGGTCCTGAGTTCAATTCCCAGCAACCACGAGTTATCTCACGACCATCTAAAATGAGATCTCGTGCCCTCTTCTGGCTTGCAAACATACATGCAGGCAAAACACTATGTACATAATAAATAATTCTCTCTTTTTTATGTGTATGAATGTTTTGCCTGCGTGTATGTATGTGTGCCCATGGAAGTCAGAAGAACTGGAGTTACAGTGGTTGTGAGCCACCATGTGTGTTCTGGGAACTGAACTCAGATCCTCTGCAAGAGCAACCAGTGATCTTAACCACTGAGCCAGTTAGCCACTCTCCAGTCCAAAAAACCTCAAGAAATCCTTAACAAAATTCCTTGAACTATAAAGTAACTATAGCAAGGATACAGACTATAAAATAAACATATCCTGCCGGTAGGACATGCTGTTGACTTGTCTTTTAAGATTTATTTTACTATTTAATATTTTCAAAGTTTTTGAAGATTTATATATATGAGTGTTTTGTCCACATGTATGTATGTGTAGCATGTGCAGGCCTGGTGCCTGTGGATTTTAGAAGAGGGAATTGGATCCCCAGTTGTGAGCCACTCTGTGGAACTAAACCCAGCCCCCCCCCCTTTTTTTTTTGATTTTCAAGACAGGGTTTCTCTGTGTAGCTTTGGAGCCTTTCCTGGCACTCGCTCTGTAGACCACACTCACACTCACAGAGATCTGCCTGCCTCTGCCTCCCGAGGGCTGGGATTAAAGGCGTGTGCCACCAAAACCCAGGCCCACTTAACCACTGAGCCAACTCTCCATTCCCATTCATTTGTATGTGTGTGTCTCTAAGTGCCAGTGTGGAGACAGAAGGTGGAGACAGAAGACTCGCCTGGAAGCCTGTTGTCCTCATTTACTTTCTACTGTGAGAAAGACCATGACCAAAAGCAACTTGTGGAGGAAAGAGTTTACTTCAGGGCAGGAACCTGGAGTCAGGAACTGAAGCAGAGACCATGAAGGATGCTCCTTCCTGGGTACTCCTCATGGCTCAGCTATACTACCCAGGACCACCTGCCACAGAGGGAGAGACTCTCCCTCATCCATCATTCACCAGGAAAATATCCCAGAGACTTGCCTATCGGCCAATCCGATAGAGGCATTTTCTCAGTTAAGGTTCCTTCTCCCCAAATTTATCAAGTTGACCAAAAACTAGCCAGCATACTCATGGGCCAGCCAGCCTGGCATATGTATCAGTGAACAATGAGAAACCCTGTCTCAGACAAGGTGGAAAGCATGAGAAGTGAGGACAATCACAATGCTGCCCCTCACCACAATATGGGAGACTATTACCTTGCCCCTTCCCGCTTAAGTCTACCCCTTCCCAACCCACCCTTGCCATCTTCTTTTCTTTTTTTTCCTTCCTTCCTCCCTTCCTTCCTTTTGTTGTCATTGTTTAGACAAGTCTCATTTACCTCAGGCTGGCCTCAAACCTTGACCTGATCCTTCTGAGTCTACTTCCCAGCGTGAGAATTAAAAGCCTGTACCACCACAGACAGATTATGCAATATAAGGGAGCCAAGGGAGGGCTTTGAGCATGTCAGGCTAGCATCCTACTAACTGAGCTAATCCTAGACCTTCCCACCACACTTTTGATAACCTGGCTATGGGAGCTGAAAGCCCAGTGGTGGGAGGTGGTAGTGGGGCGGGCACAGACAAACAAGCAAAACAAAACCTCCTGGTGACTAGCCCAGGGCCATGCCTAGTGCAGGAAGCATCCAGAAACTAAAGGTCTTGTACGCAGGGTCCTGTACTGCTTCTCACCACCCAAAGACTGCTTCCCAGAATGCAATGTCATATGCAGGTCCAGGGAGGCCAAATTTCTCCCAGGGCTGGAGGCATCACGTCTGGAATGAACCAGAAGTTTAAAATCTAAGCTGTTAAAAGTCAACTTCGAGCAGAAAGTACAAAACTCCCTGGTCCTGCCACACCTGACCCCACCTCCAATAACTGTAAGCAACTCCAAAGAGCCAGATACTCAGAAAAGGTCCCAGGTCCAGCCATCGATGGAAAGTCATGGGAACTGCTACTTGAAAAGACGCCTTTGGAGTGGGAACAGTCTACCCAGGGATCCCTGGTTGAGCTCCCACCCTGATCTCACATCTCCCTCCTGCTCTATCCAGAATCTTCCTGGAAGGCAAAGCTGGACACCATCACCCACCCTGAACCCTCCAGCAACTCCAAGCATCTCTCCATGAAGTCCACATTCCACAGGGGAGCCCATGAGGCTCCCACCCAGGACCTTCCCGTTCATGCAAGCAGTCCCTCGCCATGAGAACACAAAGCCATCTTCCCAACCTCAACACCCCTGGAACCACTTCTCTCTCTGGAAAACTCCATTCGAGACCACTCCCTTTCTCTATCGTCACCCTGGAGATCCATGGCTAGCCCCATGCTCCGCTCATAATCCAGGGTCTCTGTGCTGGGCTGCCTGAGGAAGAGAGGGTACATTTGAAATAGAATCTACCGAGCAAGGGGCCTGGCACAGCACGTGCCCCACGAAGGACTTTCACATGAAAAGGGCTACGGATGCTTGACAAGCATGCTCTACTTTTCCAGTTTCTTAGGAATTTGGAAGTACAATCAGAATGAATTTCTTTAAAGTCTGAGATTGGACTAAGCCCACAAATTAAAAGAAAAATGTTGGCTAGTGTCATGGTTTGGATGTAGACCAGCCAGCACAGGCTCACATGTTGGAGGCCTTGGTCCCTGGCTGGCAATGCTAGTCTAAGAGAGTCTGCAACCATTAGACAGTGGAGCCTAGATGCCTCTCTGTCTAGTGAGTCTTATCATCACACAATGCAACAGATAGCCACATAAACCCGTGATGGCTGAGAAGTTAATGAGGAATGAATACTTGGCTCTTCCCAGAGTGGAAAGCAGAAGCGTGACTATGGTCACAGTTCTGTCTCACCTGACAGCAGTGATATAGGATGGGAAACTCAACACTATCAGGTTTTGTCATTGTCTGAACATTTCAGTGTTGGTGACATGAAGGGCTCCAATGACATCACAGGGCAGTTTCATCTTGCAAAACCACTGATACGTGGCTGACCAAGTTGTTGTTGTGTGGCACATGACTGTACTAAATTGTTGTAGCTCATTTTGGGGAAAGTAGGGTCCTCTCCTCCTTGACTCTGTATACAGGGAGGTGGCTTTTCCTTTGTTTCTTCCTGGAGTTCACTTGGGGACTAGGGTAGGACTGATGTCCAACATGACATTTTTCTGAGTGGAAATAATTAATTCAAGGCTTCCTGAAATAAGGAAGGCATCAGAGACTTCTTTATTGGCCTACTTCATGAGGCTCAGATTTCTAGTCTGACTATTTTTAGGAAGGAATTACAGGCCTGATGGAAAACATATCTTGAAGAAAGTCTTGTCTGAAATACCAAAAATAAAAATGGAAACGGCAGTGGTGGTGCATGCTTTCAATCCCAACACTCCAGAAGGCAGAGGCAGGCAAATCTCTGTGAGTTCAAGGCCATCCTGGTCTACAGATCAAGTTCCATGACAGCCAGGTCTATACAAAGAAACCCTATCTTGAAAAAACAAAAACAAAAACAAATAAATAAAACAAAATAAAAATGAATATAAGCAAAGCCTGACTTGACCCTGGTATTTTAGAGAGGTGGAAATGGGAAGAGATCGGTCCAGACACGGGGTGATGAGCATCACTTAGAGGTGTTCTGAAGACCAGGACACCCAGTTATCAATTCATCTCACTGTGAGCTCCTTGGTGACCGCTTCAGATACATCTGGGATCCTAACATCACCTTATAGCTCATGGGGCCAGATTCAAGGCTAGACACAGAAGTTTTTAGAAGTTTTCTGGAAGCCAGAAAACACAAGTGCTAAGGCATATCTGTTATTCTTTTGTTTAAAAAGAAGAAAAGAGAAATGCTGAGACATGAGACATAAGACTATAAGTTTATTATAAGGCCCAGCAGAATGGGGAGACTAAGAAGAGGAACAGGGGTAAATGGCTGACCGCCATGGCCGGTCGCCATAGAGAGACAGAGCAGGAAACAGAGAGAGTAAATGGGCAGGGGCCTATCTTTTAAAGGGGTCCTCTGCACCTGCGTGCAGACTTAGTTCCCATGGAACCTTGGGCTGACCAGGGTATTGCCTGTTCAACCAGGTAACAGGGGCAGGCCAGCATAATGCTTGAACCTTTCAATATCCACTGCCCAGAGCTCAGCTCATCTCTAATTTTCCGGCCATTAACTTGAAGCCACCACCAATCATTCCCTAGTGCAGGAGCCACACAGCCTGCCTGGCGTGACCTGGGCTCAGTCCTCCCCACTGGCTAAGACTTTCCAACAGTGGGTCTCACTTTCTTCAAACACAGATGCTGAGTGTTTACACTGCAAAGGGGCTTCAAGGAGGAGCCTGAGTGCCCAACACCAAGGCCACTTCCCTGTGGAGCATAGTCTGAAACCAGCCTGCAAATGACCTTTGCTGGGCTCCCAGCCGTGTCCAAGGTGGAAACAAGGACTTCATCTCCCGTGATTAACTGGGAAGCACGTTCCAAGTCGTTCCACACATTTCACCTGTCCTTCTAGTCCAGCACAAACTCCTCCATAGAAATTTCCCATCTGGAGGTAAACTCTGCTTCCATGAACTGTGGTGAGTTCTAACAGGCATTTACTTTCCTCTTTGCACAACGTTTCTGTCCTGTGACCACTTTAAATCATCTGTCCACATGTAGCCCTCTGTTCTTTTTTTTTTTTTTTTTTTTTTTGGTGGGGCAGTGTCGAGACAGATTTCTCTGTGTATCAGCCCTGGTTTTCCTGGCCACAGAGATCTGCCTCTGCCTCCTGAGTGCTGGGATTAAAGTTGTGCACCACCACCACCTGGCTTAGTCTTCCATTCTTTACCCCTTGATTCACAGAAGTCAACTTTCTTCTTTGGGAATAGCGGTAAAGCCAGGCCAAGTGGTCACAGCCACAGGGAGGCCTGTGTCTGGAAGAGTCTGCTGCCCTACAGGGTGGATATAGCCAGATGCAAACAGCCATGAGCTGAGGCAAGCCTGGCTGGCCATACATGGGGCTGATGCTATGCCTTATGGTCACTTCCTTTATTTGTCAGTTCACTCTTGTTTATTTCTAATTAACAAATAAGTTTTGTTCATCCTTGTCTACAAACTGAATTCAAGCCTAGCCTGGGATACATACTACATATGTCTCTGTCTGTCTGTCTGTCTCTCTCTTTCTTGTCTCTCTCTCTCTCTCTCTCTCTCTCTCTCTCACACACACACACACACACACACACACACACACACACACAAACACACTGAATTATCAAAACATTAAAAAAAAAAAAAAAGACGTCCAAGACTCACTGCAGACAATCGGGAGGCAGAGTGGAAGGGCCTTGGGGCAGTGACTGGTGAGAGGACACTGGAATAAGGAGGTGCATGGTAGCAGCTCCTTCCATTGTTTGAAAGTTTCCATCTTTAATATTTAGCTTATCTGTTCACCTGATGACGGAAATCTAGCTTGTTTTCCCCTCAGGGCTACTGCCAATCATGTTGCTGTCTCTGAACATCTGTACACCACTGTAGTGTCAGAGTGTGCCTTCATTTTTTGTGTATACTCCTAGGGGTGACACTGCTGCTTTCCAACTCTGTATTTAACATTTGAAAGGAACAGCCAGATGTTTGCCATGATGGTGGCACCATTTTAGATCCCACCAGCAGTGAGTAGAGGTTCCAGTGTGTCCCACCCATACTCATCACTGCCATTTTTAGTAGTCTTTCTTGGTAATGTGGTGTGTCCATGAAATCTTGTCCAACCTCTTGGGCTGTGCACATAGTATTAAAGTCCCAAACCACCTCTGTTATCACTATTATTTATGTTTATTTCTCCTCCTCTTCCTTCTCTTCTCCCCTTCTCCTTTCTCTTCCCCTGCCTCTTCCTCCTCCTCTTCCTTCTCTTCTTTTTCCTTCTCACCTTCCTTTTGTCAGTGCTGAGAATAGAGCTACGGCCTTACACATGCTAGGCAGGTGCGCTACCTCAGAGCTATATTCCCAGGCCTAACCATGCCCTTCCCCAACCTTGCAATGTTGGGAAGTGAACCCAAGACTTCCCTGTGCTGGGTAGGTATTCCTCCACAAGCTGTAGCCCTAGACCAAGCACTTGATATTTTCAGAACAGGTGGTCAGGAAGCTGTGATAGTCACCTGCTGCTAGAGAGGGACGAGGTCACATGCACACATGTGTACACACACACACACACACACACACACACACACACACACCACACACATACACACTGGGAGGAATCTGTATCCCAGTGCTGTAGGTAATGATGAAAACTGAATACTTACTGTCTCTGCCCCTGAGTCACTCCAGGGCCAACTGACAAGGTATGACTGGCTCTTTCATTGGTAGGAACAAAGGTCCCTCCAGCCACTCTGGTGGAGAGAAAGGTTTACCTTGAGACATCCTGAAGGGTCTCACAGTGAGGACCAGAGAGGACCCAGGTCATTCTTAGGACTAGGGACCTTTCTCTAACCCCACCATCTCCCTCAGTTTCCCACCTCTGCTTGTCCAGCTTCCCTGGTTTGTCCTTAGCCCCTACATATACCTTCTTCCCTTCAGTTTTGACTAATGGGGCTCCTGATCTCACAGCCCCTTCCCCCCACCTCAGCATCATCCTCCCATGGCTCATCCCTCAATTCCACATTCTCCAGTGGGACTCAGAAGACATGAGAATGCTTTGCTTTTCTCCAGGGTCCTGTGGTACAGCCAGGGGGAGGAGCACAGGTGATCTGTGGTGTGGGTGTAATAATCCTTCAGCACCTAGGAAGCCATGGCTGCACTGGAGGAGGGGTGTGAGCCAAGATAAGGCCTCAAGGAATGAAGAAGGGAAGAGAATCTTCTAGGCCAGGCATAGCAATGAGAAATGGCAAGATGTTCAGGGCCCAGCAGGTGAATGGCTTTGGAGGGGAAGTAAAGTGAAGGGCGCGATGGGTGTGCTGCTGTGTGTGGCTTTGGTCTAATGGTTCTGCTGCAGAACCCTGGGGGGCAAGAGGCAGCCTAATTTCTAACTTCTGTTTAGCAAAGGAGCCTGTTGTGGGGGTCAGCCAATGACATTTGGGGTGACTAGCCATTTGGGTGTGTTTTTTGGGTGCCAGTCCAACCAGCTCAGCCAATAGAGCATGAGACTCAATCTCAAGGTCCTGGGTTTTTTCCCCATGTTGGGTGCCAGGTTTAGAAAAAAAAAATCCACAGATGCTTAGAAAAAGACTTATTTATTAAGAGATGAATAGGGAACACACTCATGGATACTGTGGGAAGTGACGCTGCTACCTCTTCGTCCACCAGGGAAGGATGGAGAAAGCCCCAGACCAGGTCACCAATAGTGCATCAAGAAGCCTTCAATGTCCAAGCCAGAGAGAGCTCAAGACCCCCACAAAAATACCTCAGTTCCTAGCAGATCAGAGAAAACCATGTCCATACGGCTAGTTACCCCAAATGTCATTGGCTAATCAGATCAAGCTCCCACAACAGGAGCCTTTTGTTTACACAACAAATAATACCATACATTCTCTGCTTGAGTAAGAAGGGAAGCAGGGCAGAGATGGGTGCACTGTTGCTTGCCCAGGACTCCTTCATCCCCTCTGCTTCCTTTCCCCTGGCTACAGCCAAGGTCGCTGTACCAACCCCCTGGATCTCTATGAACTCCAGTTTCAGCAGGAGCTGTGGGAAGGTTTTCTGCAGAGGAGCCTGGTGACCAGCTGATGAGAGGGCCAGCACTCAGAAAGAGCAGGGGTAGCAGGGTTTGGTATACCTTAGGGATAAAAGGAGAAGCCTGGGAGCCAGGGTCCCTCACACTGCCATCCACAAGAGTGGCTCAAGGGGTCCTTCAGAGATGCTGAGTGTCTAAGGATGTCTTGACTGGGTGAAGAGGCTTAAGTTAATTAAATCATACCAAATCACAATCAAGACTCATTATTTTAAAGTCAGGTAATTAAAAATAGTGACTGTTTCAAAGTGCCTGCTAGTTCTTAACCGACAAGAACTTTAGTGCCGGTTAATAAAAGTGCTAAGATTAGCTCAGCCTGGTGAGTTCAGGCGGAGGGGGCTGCTGAAGAACCTTTGCTTTTGTTCTTTAGATTTCAAATTAATAAGGTTTTATAGCAGGAAAAGGTACCCGCAGGCAGCAATGCCAGCAAAGCACCAGCTGCCAAGGAACATGGCGCTAAGGTAATTACTTTTTCTCCTTGGCCTGAGAATCTAATACACACACAGTTGTAAATTCTAGAGCTTGTCACCTGCCCCAGAAAATTTCCTCATGTTGGAAAAATCTAGTTCATCCACACAAATTAATTACTATTATGCATGAACTATTTATTTATTTATTTATTTATTTGTTTGAGATAGGGTCTCACTTTGTAACCTTGGGTGACCTGGAACTCACAATGTACTGTACACCAGATTGTCCTCAAACTCACAGAAATCCTCCTGTCTCTGCCTCTGGAGTGCTGGGATTAAAGGTGTGTACCAACATGGCCTGCTCAACTCTTTGTTTTCAAAACAAAGGGGAAATCTGGGGAGATGATCCTGTGGATAAAAGTCTTGCTGCTTAAGCATGGGGACTGGTGTTTGATCCCCAAGACCCAAAGCCAGAATCAGTCATGGTGGCTCACCTGTATAATGCCAGCTTAGGAGTGGTTGAGACAGGAGAACTCCAGGGGACTCTGGCCAGTCACTCTAGCCTAATTTTTGGGCACCAGGTCTCAGCGAGAGACCCTATCTCAAAAGACAAGTGAATTATGGCTGAAGAATGACACCTGAGGGTGACTTCTGAACTCCACACAAACGAGCACACAGTTAAACAGTTATACATTTAGTGAGTTACTGTCTCTTCAACAGGGTGCTGGTCGAGGGAGCTGGGAGCCCGTGGGGACACCCCCTGGGAGCACCCCTAGCCTCTTCCAGCTCCCCCTCCCCCCATGTGATCAGTCTGATCTCAGTGGGAACCGAGCCGGGAAGAGACACTCCTACCCTGCCTTCATGTCCGCCTTCATCCCCAGTTTTTCCTTCCTCACGGCAGCTACAGAGCCCTGGAGGCCTCCTCAGCATCTGTCTGGGCTTATCCAAGTCTCCCTGCCCCCAGCCACCTTCTCCAGTTCCTGACACTTACACAGAGCTCAGCTGGGGCTCGGAGGCCGGGCCTCTCTTCCCAGCTGAGTCCCCACCTGGGCCATTACTGTCTAAGTCAGGAGGCTCTCAGAGGGATGACTGCCACTTTGAGGCCACGTACAGTAGAATAGAAAAAATGTGTATGAGGTTGAGCATGCAACATCCTCTCTTTCGTTGCCAACAGCTACTTTAAGGAGACAGGTATGGATAGTTCCGGGATCTGTCCTCTAGAGAGGCTGTCTTCATTTCCTGTCTCCATTCCTCCTCCTCTTCTGTGTAATTCAGTGGGTTGATGTTTGAGGGCTGCCATCACAAACGACCTTTGGGGAGGGGTGGGCAGTGACAGTGCTGGAGCCCACAAGTCTGAGGTTCAGAATAGGCAGAGGGAGCTTGCTCTGAGGCGCTTGTTTTGGCTTCAAATTGGGTTTATTTTCCTTATGTCATAGAGTTTCTCTGTCTTTGCTCTCTCTCTCTCTCTCTCTCTCTCTCTCTCTCTCTCTCTCTCTCTCTCTCTGTGTGTGTGTGTGTGTCTCTGTCTCTGTGTGTGTGTGTCCCCTGATCTCTTTTTATAAGATCACCAGGCTTGTGAAATAGAGCCCACCCATATGACTTCACTGCACAGATAATGACCACTTTAAAGGTCATTATCAGAGGTCAGAATGCAGCCACATTCTGAGACACCAGGATGAGGATTTGGCTGGTAAAAGGTGGAAGGACACATACCATAATTCCTGGAACTGGCACCATTTTTACAGACTGGAATTTAGTACTAAACATGTTAAAATACTCAAGGCCCTTTAAATCCCTACTGGATAAAAAAACACAAAATAAACAAACAAACAAAAAAAAACAAGGATTTCTGCATACACAGAGGTCTACTTACAAGGTTTTACGGTAACGTTTGTGCTTTCTTACACAAAAAGTGTCCGTGCTGCTTAAGGCTTCTCCATAAGCTGTTGCACAAGTTGTGCAGGAGAAGATTTTTTCCCTGAACACAGCAATAATTCCTCAGTACAATTCTGTTTTAATCTCTTTGTGATTATAACCAAATAAATTACAGTACTTTTAAAATAATTAATTTATTTTTACTTTATGTGCACTGGTGTTTTGCCTGCATGCATGTCTATGTGGAGATGTCAGATCCCCTGGAACTGGAGTTAGAGACAGCTGTGAGTTGCCATGTGGGTGCCGGGAATTGAACTTGGTTCCTCGGGAAGAGCAGTCAGTGCTCTCTGAGCCACGTCAGCAGCCTTATAGAATTTTTTTTTAACAGCATTTTATTCAATTCTTGGGCTGCAGAGGTGGCTCAGGTATTAAGAGCACATACTGCTCTTGCAGAGGTCCCATGCTTGTTTCTCAGCACCTATGTTAGGCCTTGACTCCAGCTCCTCCATATCAGACCCCTTTCTGGCCTCCAAGGACACTGCATACACAGACACACAGACACACACACACACACACACAGACACACACACACACACACACACACACACACACACACACACACACAGGCATGCACATGCAGGCATGCACTAATTTTTAAAATAAAATACTCAGTACCTCACAGTTGGCTACTTATCATCATAAGATAGTTCTGTTTTAAAGACATCTCTTTGGTTTAGTGTTGTTTGTTTTTGAGACAGCTTCGCTCTACAGCCCCATGTGGCCTCACTATAGTCCTCCTGACTCTGCCTCCCAGATGCTAGGCCAGCAGGTGTGTAGGTTTGAAAGCATCTCTTAAACACACACAAAGCTCAGCATAGCACTTTGTAGCTGTTTTCAACCCTGGGCAGGGTCTTTCCTAGGTACCCCCACTTCCTTCCTATTGATTGCTTCTGTGCTGAGGTTTTGGAGCAAACAAAAGCTTCCAAGTGTTAGTAGAGAACTAGGACCCTCCCTTGCTGAGAGAGAGGAGGGAGACGGGATTAGGGAGAAGAGAAGGGGGCAATGACACCTCCTTCACAGGACTGAAGAGGAAGGGCCTCAGTCACTGAGCCCTTAACACCCACAGTCAGGGTACCGTTGAGTTGCTGCCTGGCCTGGGTAGGAAGCCATGCCGCCTGGTGTCCCTGGAAATCCTCGCTCACTATGGACTGCCTGCACTGCTGCATTGCCTTATCAGTGACTGCTGGGACCCTGAGAGGCCCTGACCCCTCTCCTGACCTTTGACTTACATCAGACTTCCCTGTGTAACAGGAAGCAGGTTTTTAAGACCAGTGACACCTCGGTGACTCATTGCCTGCCCCCCTAAAGAAGTTCCGGGCAGGTCACCTTCATGGCAGATAGTCCCAGGATGGTGTCACCAGCAGGATGTTTTGACTTCCTGCTTCTCCTCTCCCATATCAGGCATCCTGTGTAATGGGCACTCTGAAGCCAAGTCAAAGCCAGCCTAGTGACATGCCCTGGTCCCAGGCTCCTGTCATAACATCTCTCTCTAGGAGCTTCGAAAATCCTAGAATAAAGTGGCCAGTAAAGGATTTCTGTCACCACCTGTGTGAGAGGGTGAGCCGGTCTTTCTTTCCCTCCAGCCATCCAACCCCATAGCTCTCCAAGCCCCTGACACAGATGCAGGCCAAGGGTGCACTGTTTGAAGTTGCCTGACTGGCCTATGCATGACCATTGACCTTCCACCAGCCCTGATTGACAACCATCTTAGGTCATGGTGGGGGTGGGGTTGCTTCGTGAAAGACCCCTGCTCTGTACCTGTGGCACCAGACAAGAGAGCAGAATACATTCGGAGACAGCCAAGCCAAAAGATCTAACAAGGAAAACAGTTACTAGGCATAAAGAAACCTTAGTCAACTAGATGGATGCGTAAGTGGACCAGTTCTTGTTCCCTTATTAACCAATCAGGACAGCCCTGCATGTTCAAGCCAATACGGATCCAGCCTCAGTGAACCCATCTGACCATTCTGCACAGCATTGAGCCCTTGGGATAGTCAGCTGTTGTGTGGTGGCGCCACCTGGTGATAATGTCTGGAGTAACTCCTCCAGCCACATAAGTCTGAAGAGGTTGAAATTCCGAGAGGACTGAGCACTGGCTTTTGTCTCTATAAACACTGAAGTACCGAGGCACTTTCCAGGGATGTATTACGGAAAGAATACTGGACTTAAGATGAAGGGATTTGGGCTCAAATTCCATTTTGACAACGTACTATTTAAAAGACTTAGGAAAGGTATTCAAGTGTCTTAGCCGTGGTCTGCTTGTGTGGAGTGAAAATAGCCACAGTTCTCTTGTGGGATTCGTGAGGTCTCCCACACTGTAGTAATCAGAGTGCCTGGTCCATGACTCAAGCCTGGGTGTCCTGGGTATCCATATCCTGGCGACATAGTCCCTGAAGCAGGCTCAGTGGGCCCATCTTTCCCAAATGGGATGTTGATTTTCTTCCCAGTACCCCAGTCTACAGCAGTGCTCTGCACACCAGAAATCCTGACTCCAGCACCCACATTTTCCGTGAAAATGTGGTTGTGTCCAAAAACTAACAGGCCTCAATGGCCCAAATGCAGAGGGAGGAGCCTATTAGTGATAAATACTGCTCTCAGGGAAGGTCAGAGGTCCTGCCCTGTCCACTCCACTTTTTTTGGGGATCGTAGCTATCCCTTGGTGGCTCTGACACCTGTTTGGAAGGACCCTGGTACAGAGAGGATCCTAGTGACTTTGTCCTGCTCGGCAGCCAACCTCCTCACTGCTGCCCGACTCCTCCAGCCTCGTCCTGGGGTGGCCTCCCTCCCTCTTCCTGAACCGTAGCAACTCCTGGCTGGCCATGAATGCTCAGTCTGAATCATTCAGTGCTGTGCTGGCTAGTTTTATGTCAACTTGACACAAACTGAAATCATCAGAGAGGAGGGAGCAAGGGAGCCTCAACTGAGAAAATGTAGGTAAGCCTGTAAGGCATTTTATTAATTAGTGATTGATGGGGATTTCAGTAGTGAAAGGTACCAATTTGGCAAATGAAAAAACGCAAGACCAGAGAGGTTATGGGACTTGTCTCAAATTGCACAGCTTTTGTAATACCAGAACTATTGCCCTGGCCACAGCTCAAGTGCTTGTCTGCACTGGGCTCTGGAAGCAGGGCCCTGTGCCCTGGGTGGATCACCTGCAGAGCATCAGTAACCCCAGCTGAGGCCCCAAGGGTGAAATAGGGCTCTCTGAAGGTAGCATTGGGGGCTGGTAGGAAGCAACTCTTGTGCAGTTTAGATTTGGGAGTGGAGGCTCTGTTCTCTAGAATGTGTCCACCAGAGCTTTAGGCAGCCTTTCCCTATCTAGTTCACAGGTTTCTGGGTAATGGTGCATATACAAGCCTAGGCCCCTGTTCCTTGAGAAGTCAGAAAAAAGGCTCTGTGACATATAACAGAATGTGGCGAGTCTGGTAAGCTCCAGTGACCAGATTTACAACAGGCACTAAGAATTCTTGTTCTCAGCCAATGGAGTGGTTCAGTGGGTAATGGGGACTCACTGTGCATGCTGGACTGGAGCTTCATCCTCAGAACCTACCCAAAGGTGGAAAGAGAGACCCAACTCCACCAAGTTGTGCGCTCTCTCTCTCTCTCTCTCTCTCTCTCTCTCTCTCTTGCTCTCTCTCTCTCTCTTTCTCTCTCTCTCTCTCTCTCTCTCTCTCTCTCTCACACACACACACTAATAGTGATAATAAATTTTAAAGAGGCCATGCTTGCAGTATGTAGCAACCCCTCACTCCAGCCTACTCTCTAATTAAAAGCAGGGGAAAAGCTGGCATTTCTGGCCCTGCTTTGTGCCCATCTCCTCTGCTGTGGGCCATTCATATGCTTAATTCTGATGGGCAGTGCATTGGCCACTCAGGTAGCCGCTGTCTAAAAGCCAGCGATTCCTGACCAACCTCAACCCTGCTCATGGCAGACACAGTTGAGGTATTTGCCCTGAGCTTCACCATGTCCTGTTCTAGACTCCTGGAGTCTTGGAAGTCCTTGACCATGGTCCTCAGTCTGCTGTCACCTTGTCACTGGGTCTGCCTAATTACCCATCTCACCCCGTTCAATGATTCAACTTAAACCTATTGTGATGGAGCCCCTTCTTTTGTTCCTCTTCCCAATGAGGTCACATTGATTGCATCTCCTACCCCTGCCTCTGGCCATTTCTGTCTAATTTTGTGGACCAGTCAGAGCCTACTCTGTTGAGGCATCAGATTCAGGGGGAAAAAATGAATCTACCTCAGCACGTAATCACTAAAGACAATCTTGCTCAGTGTTCAAGAGTGACAGTGCCACCCTAAAAGCAGGCACAGCTGTATGCTCCTGAAACCTCAGCATTGTAGGATGGAGAAAGGTCAGTTCCAGGAGTGCACTGGCCAGTCAGCCCCAGGCTCAGTGAGAGATCCAATTTCCAAAAACAAGGCAAAGAGCAGTAGAAAACACTTGACGCCCTCCTCTGGGGGCCACACATAACTGCACACGCAAGAGTCCATGGTTTTAATTTGAATTTGAAACCTTTACCAAAAAAATTTTTAAATTATTAGAAGTAATGTTAAAAGCTAAGAGACAGTTAATTCCAGAACTCAGGAGGCAGAATCAGGTGGACCTTTATGAGTTTGAGGCCAGCCTGGTCTACATAAAATTCCAGGCCAGCCAGGACAATATAGTGAGATGTCTCAAAAACAAAAAAATAAAAATAAAAATAAAAATAAAAAGAGTATGATAGAGGAAGACAATGTTGCTCTCAGACCTCCAGCTGGACATTGACCCCATCAAAAGATGGCTCCTCTCTCTGCCCCCTCCCCTCATTACCTTCTTCCCTGTTCACAGGCTGCTGTGACTCCAAGAAACAGTTTGATCAGAGCACAGAAGACCTCAGTGTGTGTCAGTGAGGGCTCATTCTGTGCAGGCACCATGCACACATGTCAACCGCTATAACCCACACACGGAGAAACTCGGTGGTATAAACACCGAGTGAATGGATGAATGAATCTAGGAGATGGGGCCTACACACTGGGCTCCATCCAAAGGCTACAGGGATGCTCCTTCTACAGGAGGATCCAGCAGGTGAGAGGGAACGGGCAGGCTGTGTTACCTAGGCCTGTGAGCTCCATCCTGCAGCAGGCCCCGGGCGACCAGGATTTGCAGTGGAAGCAGTGGCGTGGGGTAAGGGGTTCTCTGGGCCCCATGCAGAAGGGGCAGGTTCTTCAGAGACTGGGCCTCACCTCACATTCCTGCCCATAGAGTGAGCTGGGGTGCAGGTGATTCGCCTGTGGGAATGTGTGTAAGGCAACATCTAGACTTGTTTCTAAAACCAGCCCGGAAAACATTCAGAGAAGACTTTATTTTTGTAAGCAAGCTTCTGCCAGACACAGATAGTATCTTCTGGGAAAATGCTAGACTTCACTAATAAGGGCAAAGAACCATGAAGTGAGGTGGGCTGTTGTTCAGGGCCATTGCTAAGCAGGGCTGGGGGCTGTGAGAACATCCAGGAAGACCAAGAAGAGCGGGGCTCTGTAGATCCATCAGGTCAGAGGCCAAGCCTGGTCTCTCTCACTTTGGGTACCAGGGTCACCCAGTTGTAACCCCAGCCATATCTCAGCTGTGCCCCAGCCACACCAGGCAGCTGTCCTGCAGCTGGATGGAAACAAGAGCATAAGTCCCAGAATCCCCCACCAGCGCACCTGCAGGAATCTGCAATCCTCCGGCTGAGGCAGACCTACCTGAGGGGTCCCAGGATACCCAGGGTCCCAGGTTCTTTAGCTCTCCCCCTTTCCCATAAAACAGATTCTGCTAAACACAATAGAGTCCTTGGGTAGGACTTCTTCCCCCAGGGCGAGGAGTGAAGCAGGAAGCCTTAGGGGTTCCAGGCCTCCACCCACACCTGAAGTGGCTGTGGCATTGGGTTCACTCTTCTTATAGCCGGGAAATGTGTCACGGAGGAATGGGGAAGATATTCCTTCACAGAATCCCCTTGCTCTCTTGCCTGGATTACTCCAGGGTATTTGAGTAAAGGCTGGATGCAATGTGGTCAGTGCAGAGAGGGACAAAAGTAATGGCCAGGTGCCTGGCCATCATACACACATAGTCAACCAGCTGTCAGCAGGGGCTAAGCCCCAGATGTAGACTCCCACTCGTCCCAGTAGCTAGAGTCACCTCATGGTCATTTTAGCCTTCAGTAGCCCCCATAGCAGCTCCCTCCCTCTCCACACCATTGCTTCCAGCCTTCTTTAATATCTGTGCACAAGCCCTCTTTCCACCTACCAGACACCCTGGGAATGCAGAAGCAGGGTTGGGGGGCTGAAAGCTATTTTTCATGATTTTAAAAAGCCCAAAGGAAATCATCCATTTATTTCAGTGATGTTCCCAGACTAAATAAAACATTAAGTTTATTTGCTTTGGGTTGGATCGTATCAAGTCAGTGTGGTTTATCTGTACTCATCTAATTGGCAGTTAGATGTCTTTGATAAACAAAACTCAAAGAAATAAATTATTATTCAATAAGTGTAGTTTCTTGGGTAGATGAAAGCTTTCAAAACATGGAATCCCTTGAGGAGCGATCTCAAAGGGATCTTTTGTGGTGCAAAGGGCCGGAACCTCTGAGCAATGTGAAAGTTGTCTTTCCATTAAAGCCAAACACACATATTTCTCCATAGGCCTCTGATGCCCAGCATCTCATTAGTGAATCCGACTTCTCAGCATCCCCACAGATAAAACACTGTTCACTGAGGACTTTCCCAGAGAGTGCTCCCTGAATTCCACTGACGGGCATTCCTCCGGAGGTCAGCGCAAGGGGCCACCATCAAAACAGCTTGGGAAAAACACATGGTGTGAAAAGATGAAAGCTATTGTTGGATTTTCAAGGCTTTTAATGGACTCATGCATTAAGAACCCATCCAAGATGGCTCTGTGGTTAAGAGTACATACACTTTTGCAGAGGACCCAAGTTCAGTTCCTAGCACCCACACTGGGTGGCTCACAACCATCTATAACTCCAGTTCCAGGGGGTCGCACAAGTCTGGTGCTCCTGTCTGCACTCATATGCACATACTTCAACACAGACACACACTCATATACATTATTAAAAATAAAAATAATTTTCAAAGAAAACCCACAAGGGAGACAAATGTGAAAGGCAGTCCCTGTACATAATCATTGCAGGTGACACTTTCTCAAGCAGTAAATGTGTCCCAGAATACACTTAGGAGCATGAAGATCTATGATAACAAAAGGACCCACTGACATCACAGGGTCAAGATGAAGAAGGAAGGAGCAATATGAAGGTCTGAAGGGTAGAGTAAGGCCAGGGTGAACCTCCTGGGATACCTGCAGGGTGGAGGCAGAACAGATATGGCTGACCAGCAGTTATTTCTTGGATTCAAAAGAAACTGCTCAAGTGACCCAAGGAACCTTGGTTTGATTTCACCCACCAGTCCCTGCCATGTCGTGTACTGAGGAGACTGTAGGGAGTTGGAGCTTGGAGGGAGAGCGACAGTAGCCTTCAGCTTGATAAGATTATCTCACCCACCAGCCTGCAGCTCTCCTGACTCATCCCTTCTCCGGTACATCTTGGAAATCTCGGAAGGGGTGGTTACATCTCCATTTACCTTCTCCTCTTCGCTTGTTGTGCCCACCCTGGACCACACTGGCAGTAGAGCATACAAAGCCACCTCTTGGCTTGCCAGAAACACCAATGACATGGTTCACATGCAGCTGCAGTGGTGGCTCATGACATGAGAAATAACATATCTGCACGGTGGAGAATGAAACGACACAGAGAAGGCCAGAGGCAGGGCATGGGAGGGTGCAGTTGTGTCTATTTCAAGGCCTGCTGCAGGTAGACATAGGCAGCCAGATTTGTTCTCGGGACCTTTGTGCAAAGGACACAGGGCATGCTCCACAGAAGACAAGGCCAGAAGGAGGGTGAGCTAGAAAGAAGGAGCAGGGACACATGAGAAAAAGATCCAGCTCTTACAATGTTTCTGACTCTATCACCCAAGTGCTGTGCCAACCATGTTCTCCCTGTCAACCACGTGCCCACCAGTTCCCTGTAATACAGAGAGTTTCCCACCTTCCTCCACATTCCAGATGAGAGGACCCAAACTCAGCCAAGTCCATGGATCATAAAAAGTGGTCAGCCTATGGAATCCCACCTGTGCCCTACACCATTGCAACCTTGGGAATGAAGGAGACTGGACTTGATTAAAGGAAGGTGGTCTCCTAGCCAGTGGTTCTGTGAGAAGACCTGAAGACACCATGAGGTGTGTCCCTAGTGTTCACGGCAGAGTAGGGAGCAATGGCAGGCCCAGCAAGAATGTTCAGACTGATTCAGGGGAATGGACAAAAAAAGAGGCCACTGACCCCTGGGTGGTGACCTTTGAACTGCCACAGTCTTATGGGGCCATTACATACCCCATTGGATTCACGTTAACAATCTTAGGAGATAGATAATGAATGTTTCTGTGTGACAAGGAAACCGAGGCTCATGAAATATGGAGGTTAGAATAAGAACGGCCCCCAAATATATTTCATATATTTGAATGCTTGGTCACCAGGGAGTGGAACTTTATGAAAGGATTACAAGGATTAGGAGGTGTAGCCTTGATGGAAAGTGTGTCAGTGGGGGTGGGCTTTGAGGTTTAGAAAAACCCATGTCTCTCTCTCTCTCTCTCTCTCTCTCTCTCTCTCTCTCTCTCTCTCTCTCTCTCTTTCTTCTCTGCCTGTGAATCAGGACAGGATGCAGCTACTGCTCCAGGGCCATGTGTGGCACCATGCTCCCTGACATGATGATAATGGACTAAACCTCTGAAACTGTAAGCGAGCCTCAGTTGAATGTCTTCTTTTCTAAGAGTTGCCTTTGTCATGGTGTCTCTTCACAGCCATTGAACAGTGACCAAGACACAGAAGTGAGGAAAGGACTCCTTTATGCTCCGTGCCTAGCTCAATGATCCCCTTACTTTTCCATCTTTGAGAAAGTGGAATGTTTACTCAGAACATGTTTGTTTTTCATTTTAAGGATTTATTTATTTTTATTTTATGTACATGACTGTTTGTCTTCATGTGTATAAGGGCACTGCCCATGTGCCTGGTACACTAAAGCCAGGAAAGGGCATCTGATCCCCTGAAGCTGGAGTAACAGACAGATGTGAACTGCCACGTGGGTACTGGGAACTAACTGAACCTGGTTCCTCTGCAAGAGCAGGCAGTTCTCTTACCTGCTGACTCACGTCTCTAGACCCCCGTGTTTTGTTTTGAGGTGTGTCTCATGTCCCAGCCTAGCCCTGAAAACGTTATGTAGCAGAGTATCCTCCACTAGAAGGTGCTGGAATTACTGGCATGCCCCACCACACTTGGTTTACGTGGTGTGGAGGATTGAACCCAGGGCCTCTTGTATACCAGGCAAGCACATTTGCCAACTGAGCTACATCCCTGGCCCCCAAGAACATCTTTAGGACAAGTTCAGAAGTGTGGAGAGTGAAACTGGTCAACATCCCTGAAAGATCTAGTCCCGTGGTTTCCCAACCATTCACATTTATCCTCCTGTCATCTCCTTTCAAGAACTAACATAAGAAGTCCCTTCCCCACCAGGTGTGGTGGGGCATGCACGCCTTTAATCCCCAGCACTCGGGAGGCAGAGACAGGTGGATCTCTGTGAGTTCAAGGCCAGCCTGGTCTACAGAGTGAGTTCCAGGACAGGCTTCAAAGTTACAGAGAAACCCTTGCTTGAGAGAGAGAGAGAGAGAGAGAGAGAGAGAGCATAGCCTGAACAACTTAGCAAAACCCTGTTTTCATTTTTAAAAGGAGGATGGGGGTGGGAATCTGGGAATATGGTTCAACATATACAAGGCCCTAGTTTCCATCCCTGATACCTTGCACTAGTTTCCAAGGCCTTGCACACCAAGACGACATTTCTATAAATACATCCTATCATACTGAGAAACAGTCACTAAAAATCACCTTGACTGGAATTCACTGACCTCATGCATGAGCTATCTTCTGCCCGTGCCCTTTCTAAATTTGCCCAAAGGTCTGCGGGAACCGCATGCGGATGAGTGTTCAGGAAGTTGACCCTGGCACTAACAGTACATTAAACGCTGGTGATTCTTCCCAGTGACCTCACTTGTTGAGTCAGACTTACGTCTATGACAAAACTGCCCAGCTCAAGGATCCAGAGTGGGCCTGTCTCCAAGGCGTTCTCAGACCAGATGCTACTGCTGTCATCTTAAGCAATGGGAGGAAATTCTTTCAATCAACATGATGAATAATACAGGTTGTTTTGGGATGCAGATGCCAATTCCTGTTCATTTTCAGTGAAGGTATGTCACCAGATGTTGGTAGTGTTGAGTGAAATTGAAGTCAATCTAACAATTCTGATAGAAGTATGCAGACAATTAAGGGCAGTTGAGTTTAGGGGCTGTGCGGCTTATCTTTATGTCACGGACATACTTTCATTCTGTGGGACTAGACATGGTCTGATAAGATTTAGGACCCTGCTATGTCAGAGGCATACAGAGGCAATGGGTGTTTAAGACAATAGGAGACTAGAAACACATGGTTAGTTAGTCACTGGTGAAGAGAAGGAGAAAGAAGAAGAAGAAGAAAACTAAGAAGATAAAATAAATAAGCACTTTGGAGCCCACACCAGGCAAACAAGTTGTTTTAATTAAGAAAAAATGTTAAGCATGAAATAGGAGCAAAGGGCTTAAAGGCAATTCCTGCCCCTGTGAGGTATTTTCACTAAAGAATTAGGACAACCAGGGATTATTGTTTCCTTAAGCTTTTGATTGAAATCTCAGACTTTCATCCCTTCTACAGTTAGAAACCGAGAGGCCAGTGGCTCAACTTCCCTAAGGAGGAACAAACAGCAAAATAACCTGGGGCCACTGAGATTCTTGGGGTGCTGGTGGGGGTAGGGATGAGGGTAGGGTAGGGTGGGGTACGGGTGACTACTGATGAAAGAAAGGGCAATGTATTCAGTCCCACTTTATCTGCTCTGCTCATTGCTAACCCTACAGTTGTGGGATAACCGCCTCTTCACGCCACACTTTCCCTGCGGGTTTTCCCCATCCAAGTTACCCCTTCCCATGTGTGGAGCCCAAATGTTACTTCATCAGACCCATGTTTTAGCATACACCTCTTATAGCCACATGTGTCCCGGCAGCTTGGCAAAAGAGCAAACCGGTGGTGCACAGTCAGTCCGTTTCTTTTTCGACACACACACACACACACACACACACACACACACACACACACACACACAAAGTTTGCTGATCTGGGCTTTTGAACCAGACATGGGTTTAGCTCCTGGCTAAAAGAATGTACTAAGCTTCCGAACAGTTTTTATAAAGTCGGCTCCTCTTTTACCATTGGGAAATAGTCTCTTGGCTACATGGGAACTCCCTATGAAATCTACCCCATGAGTGTCACACAATATTTAAAAATAAGATCTGGGGGCTGGAGCGAAGGCTCAGCAATTAAGAGCACTGGCTGCTCTTGCAGAAGATTCAGGTTTAGCTCCCAGAACCCACATGGTGGCTCACAACTGTTCTTAACTCTAGTTCCCAGAAATGCAGTGCCCTCTTTTACCCTCCATAGGCACCAGGCATACACGCAGGCAAAAGACAAAAACAAAAATAATAGGTAAATCTTTTAAAAATAAGGTCAGGGGGCTGGAGAGATGGCTCAGAGGTTAAGAGCACTGGCTTCTTTTTCAGGAGGTCCTGAGTTCAATTCCCAGCAACCACATGGTGGCTCACAACCATCTGTAATGAGATCTGGTGCCCTCTTCTGGTGTGCAGGCAGAACACTGTATACATAATAAATAAATCTTAAAAAAAATAAGGTCAGGGCTTCAGTTAGTTGAATGCTTACCTGGAATGGATGAAGCCCTGTGTTCAAGTCCAGCACCATATAAACCTGTCATTGTAGCATGTGCCTATAATCCCAGCATTCAGGAAGCAGAAGCAGGATGATCAGATGGTCAAAGTCATGATTGGCTATGTAGCAAGTTTGAGGCTAGCCTGGGGTACTTGAGACCCCACCTCACCCTCCAAAAAATTTGTATCCATTTACTGGGAGGAATTTTCACAATGCCATTATCATTTCGTGAGCAAAACAAATGACAGAGAAAAATAGGTAATAGGGTCAGGATTTAGTACACACACACACACACACACACACACACACACACACACACATATATATATAAAACATATCAACAAAAAGAGTGACACTCTTTGAACAAAAAAAGGAGGAAAGTAGTTTTCAGTGACTGCTACATTGAGCTGCTGTGACAAATACCCACTAAAAACCTCCTTGAATGGGCTGGAGAGATGGCTCAGAGGTTAAGAGCACTGACTGCTCTTTCAGAAGTCCTGAGTTCAATTCCCAGCAACCACATGGTGGCTCACAACCATCTATAATGAGATCTGGTGCCCTCTTCTGGTGTGCAGATCTACATGGAAGCAGAATGTTGTATGCATAATAAATAAATAAAATCTTTAAAAAAAAATCTTTAAAGGAGGACAGTATATATTGGCTCATGGTTTCTGAGGTTCAGTCCATGGTCACTTGGCCGTGTGAAGAGGTAATGCTCTTTGTCAGGAGGACCTGGTAGAGCTAAGCTGCTTACCTCGTGGCTGCCAGGAAATAAATGAGAGAGGGAGGCTGGACCCCTGGGTCTCCTTAAGAGGCATCCCTCTGTGACCTCTCTTCTTTCTAAAGGCCTCACCTCCTAAAGCAGTGGCTCTCAACCTTCCTAATGCTGTGATCTTTTAATACAATTCCTCATGTGGTGGTGACCCCCAACCATAACATTATTATCATTGTTACTTCATAACTGTAATGTTGCTACTGTTACGAATTGTAATGCAAATATCTGTTTTCCAATGGTCTTAGATGACCCCTGTGAAAATCAGTCAACACCCAAAGGGGTCATGAAACACAGGTTGAAAACTGCTATCCCAAAGGTTATCCACCTCCCAAGAGCAACACCATTGATAAGCTGAGTAGTTTGTCAACTTGATATGACCTATGGTGGTTGGACGGGGAATGGCCTCCGTAGGCTGATCTATTTGAATGTTTGATCATCGGGGAGTGTCAATGGTGCTTGGGAGGGATTAGGATTGGACTTGTTGGAGTAGATGTGGCCTTGTTGGAGGAAGTGAGTCCCTAGAGGTGGGCTTTGGGGTTTTAAAAGCTCAAGCCAGGCTCAGTGTCTCTCTCTTCCTGCAGATCCAGATGTAGAACTCTCAGTTACCTCTCCAGCACCAGTGTCTGCATGCTCTCCATCACGATGACAATGGACCAAACCTCTGCAACTGCAAGCAAGCCACAATTAAATGCTTTCCTTTATAAGAGTTGCCGTGGTCATGGTGTCTCTTCACAGCACTGGAACACTAAGATACAAGCTAAGGCCATGTGGGAAGAGGGAACTTCAACTGAGAACATGAGAACATGCCTCCATCAGATTGGCCTGTAGGCAAGTCTATAGGCCATTTTCTTGATTTATGGTGGATATAGGAGGGCTCAGTTCACTGTGAGTAGTGCTACCCCTGGGCAGGTGGTCGTGAGTCATGTAAAAAGCAAGCTGAGGAAGACATGTTGGGCAAGCCAGTATTCCTCCATGGTTTCTGCTTCAGCTCCTGCTTGGGTTCCCCTCATGATGGACTATGATTGGGATGTATGCACCAAATAAACTCTTTCCTCCCTGAGTCACTTTTGGTCTTTATCACAGCAACAGAGAGCAAAGTAGGACAGCGAGATCAAGTCTTCAATATGTAGCCCTTCAAGATCCAAACCTTAACAGACAAAAGGGGAAAAGAAGCTTGAAAGAAAGCCATCACAGAAATTGAACAGTAGTGTAACCATTGCAGGTTATCACACAAAACTCAAAATTTTAAATGCACACATAGGACTGAGGAAACAGCTCATTTGGAAAAGTTCTTGCAGGGCATGCCTGAGGACCTGAGTTTCATCCCCAGGATCTATGTAAATGACTGGTGGCACTCTGGTGACAGATCAGATCCCAATAAGAATTCTGCTCATGTCTAGCAAGGTGGTCAATAAGTTCATTGGACTTACAGGAGTGTGAGTAAGGAATTATGTATAAGAACACAGGTGACCCCAGAAGAGATATGTCACTGAAAAGTGTCATCACAGCATGGATGACAAAATTCCTAGAGCTGCAAACATGAACCATCCTTCAGTTAACCTTCCACATCCTCTATACTCCAACATCTCGAGAGACCACACCAGCTGAGGCAGAATCACACACAATTAGCAGGACAGAACAGAACAGAGTGGCTGGAATCTCAGGTGAGGGTTTGGCGACTCTTCCATTCCCTCCTTCCATGAGGGAGCATGAACCTGAAGGCCAAACCTGAAGGTCACATGTAGGTAATTACAGCTGTTTTGATGAAGGTTATGGCTGCTCTGTTCAGAGGGACAGTGTTTCACACTTACAAAACGAAACATACTCTCACCACACAACCCAGGAACCATGCTCCATGGTAGTTGGCTAACAAGGTAAAAATTGATGTCCACGTAAAGACCTACACATGGGAAGAGAGAGAAGAAACAGAAATGTGTGTGGCTAAGTGAAAGAAGCTTATCCGAACAGGCTGCTGGTGCTGACTCCAGTCCAGGGACCTTCCAGAAAAGACAAAAATGCTGAGACAGTAAAAAGATCAGGGCTAGGAGTGTAGTTCAGTTCAAAGACTGCTGGCCTTATATGTACAAAGCTTTGGGTTCAATTCCCAGCACCACGTCAGTGTGTACTATGGCACAAGTCTGTAATCCCTGCCTGACACCCTCATTCTTCTACAACCCTAGGGCTTCAGTATACAGGCCGAGACTCTGCTGAGTGTGCTCTGTGCCTCAGCCCCGCCCTTCAATCCATACTTGTCCTCTCCCTCTTCCCTGCCCTCCACCTCCCTTCTTCTCTCCCCTTCCTCTTTCTTCTCCGTCTTCCCTCTCCTTCTATTCCATTCTTCCCTTGCCCTCCCTTTCCTTCCATTCCTTGAGTAGCAATTTTCTCCATCTTGGAAATTCCCATCCTGGAGAGAAGCTTGTTACAATTCAGGATGTCCTCGATGGGATGTTGTCGTGACCCAGCTTGTCTCAGTCCCACATTACAGAGGCTATCTATTCTGGACTGATGTCCTTGGGGGCTGTAATCGGAGCCATCTGGACAGCCACAGGTTCATTCCTGAGTGGGGGTGCGTAGACCTGGAAAATCCTAGTTACTAAACGGCAATAAAGACCAGACACAGGCATCTTGTCATTTCAGGAGGGCTCTCAGTCCATGCTGCAAACTGGGGTCTCCGGTTTATTCTAGCACCCTCCTAAACAGCTTCCTAGCTGTCGGAGCGTGACCACAGAAACCATCTCCTATTAACTTACTCCTTTGACCCTATCGTCACACCTAAAAACAGTCTCTAGGCATGTAGACAGAGTTCTCAGCACAGGTGCAGCACATTCAAGGTCTAGCCCTGTTCTAAAGCAAACTAGGAGACATTCTTCACTGAGGTCATGCCATCCGGCAGCAATTAGCCAGCATCGGCAATCCAACAGACGTTCAGGTTTCTGAAAGATGGAGCCGGAGGTTTGGACTACTTTCTAATAGATAATTTTTGGTCCCGGACAGAATGTGAGTGACCCACAAGTCTCAGGAAATCCCTGAAGCTATCAGCTTCACAAGGCCCCTCCCTCCAAAGTTATAGAAGGAACAAGGACAGCTGGGGAGAGGAAACTCTGACTTGTCCAGCCACCTGCAAGCCATGCAGGGTTGTTTGTTGTGGTGGTTTGAATAGAAATGGCTCCCGCAGACTCATGGGGTTGAATGCTTGGCCCATTAGAAGGTATAGCCTTGTTGGAGTAGGTGTGGCCTTGGAGGAAGTGTGTCACTGTGGAGGTAGGCTTTGAGGTCCCATATGCTCAAGGGATGCCCAGCAAGGCACACAGTGTCTCCTTCTGTTACCTGAGGGTCACAATGTAGCACTCTCAGCTCCTTCTCCCGCACCATGTCTGCTTGTGCTGCCGTGATTCTTGTCATGACTGTAGTGAACTAAACCTCTGAAACTGTAAGCCAGCCCCAATTAAGTGTTTTCCTTTAGAAAAGTTTTCTTGGGTACTAGATGGTGATGGTGCTCATCTTTAATGCCAGAGGGGCAGAGGCAGGCAGATCTCTGTGAGTTTGAAGCCAGCCTGGTCTACAGAGCGAGTGCCAGGACAGCCAGAGCTGTTACTGAGAAACCCTGTCTCAGGAAAAAAAAAAAGGCTGGAGAGATGGCTCAGTGGTTAAGAGCACTGGCTGGTCTTCTAGAGGACCCAGGTTCAATTTCCAGCACCCACATGGCAATTAACAACTGTCTGTAACTCCAAGATCTGACACCCTCACACAAACATACATGCAGGCAAAACATTAATAGAAATAAAATTTTTTTAAAAACTAACTCTTTGAAAGAAACAACTGATTTTTGTTTTGTTTTGTTTAAAAAAAAAAAGCTTTCTGGGTCATGGTGTCTCTTCATAGCAATAGAAACCCTAACTAAGACAGAAGTCATGTCCGTTTGGGTTCCAGAAACCCAGCTAGGGATGACAAGGGAATGAAGGACAGACTGACACAGAAGAGCCAGGATTGAGGTTTCTGGGCTCTCTGAGGGAGAAGTCTCAGCACCCTGGAAGCTCAGTCTGTTTATTTTATCCAGCTGGATAGGGAAGGGGGGTTATTGCATACAGCTGAACAGGGATGGGGGCTTATGGTGCAGACAGCTGAGCAAGGAAAACTGAGCAACCAGGTTTGGCTAATCTTGGTAGAAGCACGCTCTGTAGGGGAGTAGTCTTCAGGCTGTAAACATGTCGGGGAGAAGCTACGATAGACATTTTCTTTTTCTTTCTTTCTTTCTTTCTTTCTTTCTTTCTTTCTTTTTTTTGTTTTTTTTTTTGTTTTGTTTTGTTTTGTTTTTCAAGACAGGGTTTCTCTGTATTGCTTTGGAGCCTATCCTGGAACTTGCTCTGTAGACCAAGCTGGACTCCAACTCAGAGATCCACCTGCCTCTGCCACCTGAGTGCTGGGATTAAAGGTATGCACCACCAACGCCGGGCTATAGTAGACATTTTCTGCACACATCATCAACAGTTTCACTTGGACAAGAGAAAGACCTTGCAGTGGCTCTGAGCCTCTCCTAGGGCAGGCCTTGCCACTCCCATAAGTCTGAAACAATGGGGTCCTAGACATGGCAGTTCCCATGTTGACAGCTCATTCACTCAGGATGTCACTTGCCCCATCCACACAATTCAGCTTTTGTGAGTTATCACCCATCCTGGGGTGAGCCTTTGTCAGTGCAGCCACTTTTGAGTTACCCATGCACGGTCCCTGTCAATAACCCCAATACACTCATTGTTTCACCACGTTGGACTTGGGTGGTATCCTTACTTTGGTCTGTTGTTGGTTCCCTATCTGGAGAGCGTAGACATTTATTCACATCTTCTCGGTGAATAGTGTCCCATAACACCCTTCCTTCCCATCCCTTCCCTGACCCAGATGCCAAGACTTCCGCCTAACATACCTCTTTCCGGTAAATATCAGCCTCTGACCAGCTCCTGGCTGGCTAGTGATAGAGCACCTGTGTAAACACCTGCAAAGCAGTGTAGCACGCTTCTGACCACTTGGGAGCCAGAGTCCGGAGCACATGCTATTTCCTCCAATAGGACAGGCTGCTGGGGTTCCTAGGCCTCTGCTGTTCCTGTCAGCTGTGGAGCAGAGTTGGTAAGTGGGTCCTGCGTGGCATTTGGGTTTCATAGCAGCTCTGGGGTTGCTGCCAAGACAAGGCTTCTGCCCGATCCCCCAAGTGACGCACTTCCAAGGCTTTTAAAAATAGAAATCTGAAAGCCGTTTCATTGCCAAGAAGCTGCAAGGTTCTGACTCCCGAAGCCAAGGCCAAGCTGGAAATTCAGCCTTGAAGATGTGGGAGGAAAGCGAGTTCCCCTCGCCTTGCCTCAGATGCTCAGTGAGCACCATCAGTCCTGACTGAGTCTTGTGCCGGGCACTGGTCCCCGGCAGAGCCCAGCTGTCAGTACTATTATCACCTAGAATGATGGCAGTTGCCTCCCTGTCCATCTTGACCAATAATCCCAAAGCACCGGGTGGAGCCTGCTAGTGGAGAGTGGAGCCTAGGACTGAGAACACGGTGTGTGATGAAGTCGGGGCCACTGTGTTCTTGCCTTTTTATCTTCACAAGTAAGACATCAGAACCCCATGTTGCCATTGGTTCAAGCTGGTTTTGAGTACATTTCAAGAGGCTGCGATAAGTAGGGAGGCAGAGGCAGGGGGATTTCTGTGAGTTTGAGGCCAGCCTGGTCTACAGAACAAGTTCCAGGACAGGCTCCAAAGCTACACAGAGAAACCCTGTCTCGAAAAAATAAATAGAATAAAATAAATTGTGACCCCATTGGCATCCTCCTCCTTTACCCATCTGCTCATGAATAGCCTAGTACTTAGCGACACAATCGGCCCAGGCACACCGACTCACCTTTCGTCAGCTCTGTTTCCTGTAGTGGGGAGGCACACACTCCCAGGGGCAGGCACTGGTCATCCTGTACACGTTGGCCATCATCTTCACCGCCAGTTCTGTGACCAGCTACTGGGCAGATCCGTATCAACCAAGCACTGTGGAGAGGATTGCCTTCTGGTCTTTAGTCCACAGCCTGGGACAGGCACCAGGTCCCACTGTGTCCCCAGCTTTGGGTCAGAAGTAAAATGTTGCTGGGTACCCAAGTAGATGAGAGAGGAAGCATCTTTTTAAATTAAAAAAAAAAAAAAAAGCTTTCACTTTATGCATAGGAGTGTTTTGCCTGCATGCATATCTGTGCACCATATATGCCTGGTGCCTGAGGAAGCCAAAAGAAGGTGCTGCTGGAGCTCTTGGAACTAGAGTGAAGTACCGTTGTGTGTGCTGGGAACTAAACCTGGGTCCTCTGCAAGAGCAGCCAGTGCTCTTAACTACTGAGCCATCTCTCCAGCAATGGCTTTTCTGAAGATGAAATCTCTGACATTGTGTAGATGCAGGATACTTTGTTGGATGAAAAAGAGTAGGGGCAGGGTAGGTTGAATGAATGACCCTGACATAAACCAGATTTCCCTTCTGAAGAGCAGTATCCAGCTTTCCTGGCCTCTAAACGGCTTCTGGTTTTATATAGTAATTGGAAGTGAGTAGAGAAGCATTTCTGTGTCCTCAGTAAGAATTCCTGATGATTTTCTTCTGCCGGAAAGTTGTCCTACAGGAAGGAAATGAGTGAAAGTTGAGAGGCAGATGTCACGCTACTGGTTCAGTGGGGCTCTGTGGTGATTTGAGTAAGGCTGTCCCACGTAGCCTCGGGTATTTGAACACTTAGCCTTCAGTTGCTGTTGATGTTTAGGGTGGTTTAGGAGGTATGGCCTTGCTGCAAGAAGTACATCACTGGGGGTGGGCTTTAAGCGTTCATACCCTCCTCCACTTTCAGCTTGCTCCCTGCTTCATGTTTACAGTTAAAAATGTGACCTCTAGTCGGGTGTTGGTGGCGCACGCCTTTAATCCCAGCACTTGGGAGGCAGAGGCATGCGGATCTCTGTGAGTTCGAGGCCAGCCTGGTCTCTAGAGTGAGTGCCAGAATAGGCTCCAAAGCTACACAGAGAAACCGTGTCTCGAAAAACCAAAAAAAAAAAAAAAAAAAAAAAAAAAAAAAAATGTGACCTCTAGGTTGCCTGCTCAGGCTTCCTGCCGCCATGCCTCCCTGCCACTTAGGAATTCTCCCAAGGGAACCACAAGCCAAAATAAACTCTTTCTCCCCTAAGTTGTTTTTGATCATGGTGTTTTATCACAGCAACAGAAAAATGACT
Source organism: Cricetulus griseus (assembly GCF_003668045.3). Lineage (NCBI taxonomy): Eukaryota > Metazoa > Chordata > Mammalia > Rodentia > Cricetidae > Cricetulus > Cricetulus griseus. The sequence continues at coordinate 183,331,904 of NC_048597.1, forward strand.
AAAAAAGGGTCCCTCCATTTAAATGAGATAGTTGATTTTTTAAAAAAAGCCTCTTCAATAATTCAAAATATCATATATTGATCAGCCTAGGCTACATAGCAAATGCCTATCTCAATAAATACAACATTTTTAGAGGTCTAGGGAAATAGTTGAGCGGATAATGCACTTACCATACAAGCATGAGGACTAGAGTTCAGATCCCTGGTACCCACAGAAAAGCTAGGTTTGCATGGTAGCTCACCTATAATACCAGTGCCCTGGAGATGGGGACAAAGATTCCCCAGGACAAGGTGACCAGCTAGACTCATCCATAAACTCCAAGTCGTCTAGAGAGCTTGTCTCCATATGTAAGGTAGAAACTGATCTAGGAAGACTTGCTATGCAGATCTCTGGCCTACACACACATGTGAATACATGTCTGCACACACACATGAATGTACATATACAAACACATTACACATACATACACAATTTATTTTGAAATGATTTTACCATAGAGAGTAGGTGGAGTCCATTTTTCTGATGAGCTGCAGGCTTCACTGTGCTATAAACCTGGGGCTGTGTTGTAGTTAGGGTCTCTCTTGCTGTGAAGAGATACCATGACCATGGCAACTCTTATAAAAAAAAAAACGTTTAATTGGGTGGCTTATAGTTCAGAGGTTCAGTCCATTATCATCATGGTGGCATGCAGGCAGACATGGTGCTGAAGAAGGAGTTCAGAATTCTACACCTCTGATTCACAAGAAACAGGAAGTAGGCTGAAACACTGGGTGAGCTTGAGCATATATGAGACCTCAAAGGCCAACCCCACAGTGACACACTTCCTCCAATAAGGCCATACCTACTCCAAAAAAGCCACACCTCCTAATAGTGTCATTCCCTATGAGCTTATGGGCGCCAATTACATTCAAACTGACACACCATTTTTTTTTTTTTTTTTGAGACAGGGTTTTCTCTGTGTAACATTTCTGGCTATCCTGGAATTCGCTCTGTAGACCAGGCTGGCCTTGAACTCACAGAGATCTGCCTGCCTCTGCCTCCCGAGTGCTGGGATTAAAGGTGTGTGCCACCATCATCCAGCCATGGCCATGTTCTTGACGAGTGTCACTTGTTTCCTGCATCAGGATGAGAGGACAGGGACACTGCACACAGCTACCTGTGCAGGTGAAATCATAGCATTTGCTTTGGCTTCCTCATTCCACCCTCCAGGAGTCTGGGTCCTGAAGTGTTGCAGAGTTACTACAGACCATGACCTTGAACTTCTGATGTTCCTTCTTCCACCTCCCAGATGCTGGGATTACAGGTGTGCACAATTACACCAGGCTCATATGGTGCAGGAATTGAATGTAGGGCTTTAGAAAACCCTGTATTTTCTAGTGTGTTGTGGTGGGGCAGAGGGGTGGGGGGGGGCCGAGAGTCTCCCATAGTGTGTTTTCATGGTGCAGGTGTAGAAGTCAGAGGACAGGTTTTGAGTGCTGGATCTCTGCTTTGACCATGTGGGTTTCAGGGACTGAACTCTGATGGTCAGGTTTGGTGGCAAAGTGCCTTTTTACCTCCTGCGCTATCTTGATGCCCTTCATAGTAACTTGCAAACAAAGCAAAACATCTCTACTATTTCTTTCTTGGTTTTTTAAAAAATGTTTAAACAAGTTGTCTCACATTTTCCTGGGCTTTCCAAATTATTGTTAGAACTGAGAAGTGACTCTGGAACCTTCAGGAAAATTTGTCATGCTGGTCAGGAGCAGGAGCAGGAGCAGGGAATCTTGCTTTTTCAAGGAGCTCCAGGGGCACAGGACTCTGTAGATCCCACTTTATGGAGAAGACAATGAGCTCTGAAATCTGCTTTAGTCTCTGGTAAACCAGGGCTCAACTCCTCAGAGAATTTAGTTGAGTTGAGAGAGGTGTGACACCCATGGTTCTCTCCGTGGCCATAAGGCACACCGAGTGCTGATGGGGCACCCTCATCCCTTTCTTCCGGGATGTAGCTCCCCAGGCCCTCTGTCGCCTGAGCATCTCTGCTGGTTGTTAACAATGTCCCTTTACAATCCCACCTCAAATCCTGTTTTACTGGCTGATAAAAACAGGCAACTGACCCCAAAGGCAAGTCACAGTGCCAGGTCAGCCTCAGCAAACACCCACAGCATTTGGAGTCTTTCATAGACACCCCCCCTCACCCCTGCCTTATTAGGTTGGCCCTGGAAACCCCCAAAGCCAGGGCTGGGTTGTTACTGGCTGCCTATTTTGCCCTCCTCTGATTTGTCTCCAAGCCCTGGGATGCTCTGCTCAGCGTATTGTCTGCACACCTCTGACCCTGCGCCTCTGCAGGCTCCTATCCATGTTCTTCCATGCTTTTCCTCCCTGTCTCTGTCCTTAGCTTCCTAGTGTCTGTTGTTGCTGGCTTACTGCCTACTGGCTTCACCTTTACCCTTTCTGCCTGCTGTGGCAGACTGTCTTGGCCTTTCTGGCGTTTTGCTGTGCTATCTGGAACCATAGTACTGGCAACTGGGGCTTTGCTCCAGCTCTGGGATGCTCACTTCTGAAATCTGGCATCACCAGGTCCAGCTTCTGCTGTTCCCTCTGGAACCCACATGGTGGAAGGAGAGAAGTGACTCTAGCAAGCTGTCCTCTGACCTCCACACTGGTTCGGTAGAAACACGGGCATGCACACATGCATGCTTGTGAAATTAAAAAAAACTTAAATCTCCAGTATTTCAGAAATACCACAACACAGAAAGGTGGGATAGCCAGACAGAGGTGGGAGCCAGGCCCGGGATATAGGTCTGCTAGTTTCTGACATTATATACTTCCCAGAAAACTCCTGTTTCACAAGCATGGAGAGACTTCCCCCACAGGGCTAGACCATCTAACTGAGCTCAGCGCCTTCCTGTGTCCATTCCTGAATTCTCTCCTATTCCCATTACCCTAACCAGCAGTCCCCTCGTCTCTGTGTCACACAGTGCCAGCTGGCTGTTGCTGCTCATAAAGTTGTGCCCTGTAGTTTGAACACTTTTCAGTGCACAGAGGTGTTGTGTGTGGTATGAAGTCTTGAACCCTGCCACTTCAGCATGGGACTGTATGTAGAGACAGGGTTCTCCTCTACCATCCCAGTGCAGGGATTCTACAGTGACTAACCAACCTTCCAAAGGCAAAACTATGGTAGCTGTAGCCAGGAGGGCTAGTGGCCAGACTCCACCCCACAGTGACACTATTCCACCATACAGAATCAAACATGTAACTTTCAGGGGCAGCCCAAAGAATGTCTGTTTCCTAAGATGTGAAACGTAAGTCAGAGGTCTGTTTGTTTTCTGGCAATTGTAAATTCCATACTTTGTTGTTGTTGTTGTTGTTTTTTGAGACAAGGTTTCTCTGTATAACAGCCCTAGCTGCTCTGGAACTAGATCTGTAGACCAGGCTGGCCTGGAACTCACAGAGATCCACCTGCTTCTGTCTCCCATGTGCTGGGATTAAAGGTGTGCACCACAAATACCTGGTTTCCAAACAGTTTTTTTTAATTAAAGAAAAATACAGAATCCTGAACACTGTCATGTCCCAGGGATCCTTCCCGAGTAGTGTAGGCCATATGCAAGGAGCAGAGGGAGCTCACTGGCTGCCCAGAAGATGGCCCCATTAGGACTAGCCCCATAGGACTCTCCCTGGGTCCTTGGTTCCTTACCCCATTACAGTAGTGAGAGTTCTAATTTATGAGTGTTAGCATAAAGGTATGTTAATATTATTTATCAAATCACATTCCCAGCCCAAAATTGTTTTTTCGTCTTTCTAATTTTAAAGAAAGGAAGGCAGTCCAGTGGCTGAATTACACTGTGGACCCGGGCACTGTGCCATGAGACCATATGGGAAGTTTGCTGTGTCAGGGACCCTAGCTTGGAGCACTAAGGCTATATATCCCCTGGGACAGACAAGTCAGCCTAGACTCAGCAAGCTGGGCAGCCAGATTCCGTTTCTAAGGGAAGAAGGGAGCCTGGTGTGTTAGTTTGGGCCCATCAAAAACAAGGACTAGATCTAGGGCTGATTGGAACCTGCTACCTAGCTTTCTGCACATGTCTCTCTAGGTCTTTCTGTGAGGTGCTCGACTCCTGTTGATGAGGGCAAGGTGGTCCCAGAGTCTGGGCCTGGTGGAAAGATGTGGTCAGGTGCCCTGGCAATCAACAAGGAGCACTTGCCTAGAGCAAGAGGCTGACCTTATGTCCTGCATTCCTGGGATTGTTAACTTGTCCAGAGCGGGGATCCACTTCCTTCCTCACAGCCAGCCTGTGTTCCACTAAGAAGACAGGGTCTCAAGTAGTCAAAGTTGATCTCGAACTAGTTATGTAGCTGAAGATGACCTTGAACTGCTCATCCTTCTGCCTTTGCCTCCTGGATGCTAGGATTAGCGGCATCCGCTACCCCATTTAGTGCATGCAGCTCTGAAAGTGGAACTCAGGGCTTCCTACATGCTAGCCAGGCACTCCACCAAAATTTCCTTAGAAAAAGTTATTTCTGGTTGATGTTTTACGGCCAAGTTTACCTATGAATGAGATAGCTAAGGTCAAGGTCTACAGTTTCCTACAGCAGGGGGCGCCCCGGAGCTTCGGGCTGACCGTGAGAGAAAAGACAGGGATCAGCATCAGGCTGGGCATCCGGGATCTGCTGAAGGAGGTGGCCTAGGAAGAAGTGGCACCGGGAAAATAGATGCGAAGCAATGATTCAGTCCCTCCTGGTCCAGCTGTGGAAAGCACGCCCTAGCCTGGGGTGGACAGGAACTGCTGTTCAACCCCCTACCCCGACCCCAGGACTCAAAGGCTCCTCCTCTCCGGTTGCTAGGGACCTACAGAGCCACTCTAGAGTTTTGATCTAAAACCAAAAGTCAGAAGGGAAGGATCCCACAGTTCTTCACCTCTGCCTCCCAGCCCCCTCTAGCAGCCCACTCGGTGGTCTTGTTTTTAATTAAAACAAACGTGGCCCTTTCCGCAGCTGAAGGCGGTCCCCAGATGAGAACCATCAGGGCAGATGAGAAAACAGAAAACAAAAGAACCAAAGGGTAGGAAGCCCAGGGCAAAGACCAGCAGGACAAATATTGCCTACTAAATACACACACACACACACACACACACACACACACACACACACACACACACACACACACACACACACACACACACACACACACACGTCTCTAACAGTGCTGGCCTTTGATAAGTGCTGGGCGGCTCAGCTTTGAGGAAAGAGCCACCCAGCGCTGGCAAGGGGACAGCAGAGGGAGAAGCCCGTCAGTCACTCCCCTCCTAAGGCCAGAATCTACGTTTCTCTACCTCTTTACAATTTACATGGGTGGGAACTGAAGCCCATAGAAGTTAAGGAGCATGTCCAGGATCCCACAGCAAGTGGGCAAAACACAAAACCAAAAACTCCAATCTGGAATTCAAGACTGGACTCCTGGTCAGTCCAGACTTCTGTTGCTCCTTAGGCCATCCAGTTCTAACCTTTGATAGGTCTTGGGTCTGCAGACCTTCCTTCTCCCTGAGGGGCTGTAGGGAGAAACCTGAGCCTACAAGTGTCACACTGGCCCACATTAAGCCCCTCTGGAGGACCTGGGGTTGTGGTTGGGCACGGAAGCACAAGCGTTAATAGCTATGTGCTACTTGGGCCAGGGTTTAATGAATGGCCCACACCAAGAGTTTGACAAGCTTTGTGGTGACCTCTATCCTGACATTAGCATTCACTGGGTGATTTCCACCATTTCTGTCATTCCCATTTCACAGATGAGAAACTCCTTACAGACTTTTCAGCTACAAGTGTGAGTGAGTGCTCTTGCCTGGAACACCTGTTGTTTAGTTCCCTTGCCCAGTGTGGACAGTGTAAAGATACTCTGCAATGGGGCAAGATGGTGCCAGACCCTACCCACATGGTCAGCCTTCCTCTTGTGAAACAGGTTGTACTGGGGACACCTCCTACTCTGGAGTGACAGGTGACCTCGCTTTCATACCTACAGCCTGTGTCTAATCACAAGACACAGGCTTAGGAACTCAGGAGCCCAGGCTGCCCTTGAATTCCCTTGTAACTGAGGATGACCTTGAATTTCAGATGCCCCTACCTCTATTTCCTGAGTGATGGATAGAGGTGTGTGCCACCACATCTGTTTTTACGTGGTGTTGGGGATGGAAGCTAGGCCTTCTGGTTTGTTAGCCAAGCACTCTGCCAACTGAACTACCTCATCAGCCTGTTGACATTCATTTTAATAGTATTTTTCTGGTCGCTGTATTGAGTATAAGCAGGAAGAGAGAAATTAAAGTTAATTTAGCCAGGCTATGAGACCAAATGATGCTCTGGATGTTTCTTGGGTATATTATGGGATAGTGATGGCTTTGGAGTAAAGTCCTCATCTGATCTGTTGAAGGCCTGGATAGAACAAAACCTGTCCCTCCTCCTGCAAGCAAGATGGCAGTCTGGGTATGTGTTATGGCCTTACGATTGAATGAGGCACCAGCTTATCCCTGTCCTCCAGATAGTCAGCATAGCCCATAAAGACTTTGGACTTGCCAATTTCCAAGACTGTAAGGGTCAGTTCCTTGAAATAACACTCTGCACATTACAGCCTGTTGCTTTTGTTTTTCTGGCAGGCCGTAAGAGAGGGGACGAAAAGGACAAAGGAAGAGGAGGCTGCTGGTGACAGCAAGGTATATCACCATTTGTTTTCATAGTCAATATCAATGTCCTAATATTTTTACTTCATCTACCATGTGCTCACTTTGCTTTGTTTTTTAAATAAACCTCCCTATGGAAAGCTAGTCCAGGCTAGCCCTAACTGAAGATCCTTCTGCCTCGGCCTCCTCAGTACTGCCATGTGCAGCCTGTGCTAACATGCCTGGCTCTCATGTACTTTTCTTTTTCTAGAACCCTTTACCAGGAAATGGCAAGACCGTCTCATTTTACCTATAACCACTTCAAAGTGTAGGTCTGAGAAGTAAAAACCACTGAATTTAAGTGAATCTGTAATGTCAACCTGTGTTCAAACCTTGGCTGCAGAGGCTGTAGCCGGCAGCATTAAAGGGTCATAGAATGTAGCAGATGCAGGTCAGTCTTTGTTCTTGGGCCCACCAGAACCCATTCACACGATCCTCCTTATTTATTTTCTGTGGCTACCTCTCACCCAAAACCACCTGACTTACACTGCTCACCCATCTGATGAGGAACTGCCACTTCCATCAAAATGTTTTTTATTTCAGTGTATGTGTATGCATAGCTGCATTGTACACACACGTGTTCATACACACATGCACTCGTGGCGGAAATTAGAGGGCAACTTGTGGAAGTTGGCTCTCTTCTTCCACTAGGGGGCCCTGAGGGTTGAACTCAGACCAACAGGCTTGGTGGCAAGGGCCTTAACCCAAAGGGCCACCTTGCTGTTGGTCTCCGACATTCTATTTCCATTTTACAAGCAAGGCTGGCTGTACTCAGAGCCACTCCCTGACTTGCCCAGCCACTCAGCCAATAAAGCAGGACTCCCCCAGATTTGCTAACTCAGCATACTCATGGGGTGGGTGAGTGTGCTCCTCTCAGTCCACCCGAAGAAGGGATAGTCCACACTCTGCATCTCCTCTGCAAACAGCGAAGAGTGAACCCAAGTGTGCCTCTGTTTTGGTGGCAAATGTTCTTTTTGAAAAGTGGCTTTAGGGAGTGATAACCTCCCTCTGTAGAAGTTTTAGGAAGTGTGTTAAGTGATTGGGAACAAGTTTTATTGGGGGGCTTCAAAGCCTGCTCTGTGTGTGTGTGTGGGGGGGAGCAGGGTACCCCCTCCCCCACCAGAGGCCTTGGCCTGGCTAGTCCCCATTGTATCAGCCTTCCTTTGATGTTGGAAGAGCCAATCCATCTCTTTCATAGCACTACAAAGGAGCCTCCTAATTGCTTTGTTTAGACAGCCTCTTTTCCAAATATTAAACATTTGGCCTTCCCAGGCCCCCAAGCTCCTAACATCATCCAGGTCCTTGCAGAAAGCACTCTCCCACATGCTGTGGGTTGGCAGCCTCTCTGCCTCCCTGGGCGGATCTGGACATGTCATCCCGTGGTCTTCCCACAAGCCTGTGGTTCTCTGGACGCAGCCCCTCCTCTACAGAAGGCTGGAGGTTTAGGTGGATGCTGACCTCATCCCCAACCTCAGCCTTGGAGAGCCCAGAGGGAACTCTGGGACTCAGGGTGCCTGCCTTTTCTTTGTCCTGAGTAGGTACAGCTCTGGCTGGGTTGTCTGCTGTCTTCAGGATCACACTAGCTCTCTTCTTCCTTCAGACATAGCTATTCCTGGAGTAGGTCCCCACTGAGTGGGAGAGATCAGTTTCTGTACCCCATCTACAGCTAGTGATGCCCTGTGCTGAGGCCCCCCTCCTGGCCCTATAGCCCTTTCCAGACTGATGTCTCTATACCACTTGTGTTCTGCTCCTGTCTCCTACCCTGCTCTCTCCATGATATAGGCTGGTTCCTCAGAGACTCTGCAGTTTGAGCTTCTCCCTGATGTGGCATTCTGTCTCCTCACAGGCATGTTCATCTGGGTGAGCAGAAACTCTGTCTCACCCCCGCAAGGACAAAGTCAGGAATGTATGCAGAGCACTTTCCTGTTTAAGCACTTCCTTCTACCACATAAGAAGAGCTCACGAATTTTCTGAAGTAGTATATAATGACTCCCACCCAGCTTAAGCAGGCACAACAGCCAGTCCAGTTCCTACAGGCTCCCCAACACCACACCATAGGTGAGTTTCACAATCCTACACACCTGTCCAGGACAAGCAAGACTTGTAGACAAACAACCTGTAGTCCCATCTAATGGTTTTGAATGTATCAAGCGTCCAGGTGGTAAGGGTTCACACTGCCCCAGCAGTTGGCCTATAACTGGTTGCCTGGATCAGGGTGTCCTGCAGGGACTCAAAGGAGCTGGATGGGTGCTGTGTTTTAGTAGAGGTGTGAGTGGTGGTTGGTCATGGGGCAGGACTTGTGGTCTGACTTGCCACCCATGTCAAGGACTTCTGGTGGCCCTTAACACTAGCCCCACATCCATAAGCCACTGCTTTCTGCTTCCTCAACAGAATGTCACCCAGGACTCAGATTTGGCAGCCAAGTCCTCTGTCTTCCCCAGGACACATTGCCTGCAGCCCTTACAGTTCATCTGTGTTCATCATGTGACTTGATTTCAGAAATATTGGGTCAGCACATACCTAACACATGTTTTCTTATGTGTGCTGGTGAATTAATCGCCTGTTATTTTACTTCCTGGTTATGTTGCTCCCTTGGTTTGCTTTCTTTAGTGGGGAGGACTTGGAAGCTCTTACCATGCTCCAAGAACCTACTGTATGCCATGTACCTCCTCAATAGTCCTAACGCCCATCATGAAGCTCGAGTGACGAGAAAACCGAGGTTCAGAGTAGGGCAGGCTGATGGGTATTTCTCACATTTGCTAAATCACAGCTCCTTTCTACCTCAGTTGCCCTCATCTACTATCAGGGGGTCATGGCTTGAAAGTTCAAATGGTTCCTTTCAGTGTTTCTAGGCAAGTTTCTGGAGGCTGACTTCTTCCCACCCAACTTTTCCAATTGAAGCCAGCATGGCTGAATTCTCCACAGACATGCACAGCCTGGAGTAGGCACTTCAAAGCTTGGGCCTTGATCTGGCCTCTGTGCATCAGGAGAAGCAAACAAGAGAAGCAAGCATTTCCACGTGAACTGCACAGGTTTGGACCCAGCAGGAAACGTGCAGGTGCCAGTACATGTTTACCTGGTTCTGCCTCCCACTTCCTACTCCTCCCTCTTCACCCTGGACAGAAGGTCAGCAGTCCTTGGGGGAAGAATAGTCCCTTTGTGTTTTTTTCCTTTCTTCCTGTGCCTAATTAAGAATTATGCTTGGGAATCAAGCTAATTAATCTCTGCAGTTTGGGAGGATCAAGCTATTCCTGCTATCAGTGTTGATCAATAACTTGCTTCTCAGAGTCTGAAAGCACACCCTCTCCTTTTAGGCTCTAATGAGGACAAGGCAAGATGGCCTGGAGGCTTGGATGGAGGCCAAGGGGCAGGGCATCTAGCCTGACAAGAGAGGAGCTGGGAGAACTGGGCTGGGAGGTAGGGAAGGAGCCTCTGGGGAACCTGCTTTTTTGTGGCTCTGCCTGTGAGGTAGGCCCCACAGGCAGACCTATCTGATGTCCAAGGCCTTGGAGATCCAGGGGTGGGGAAACGGGGGTCGGGGTGGAGGGGTGGGGGGGAGGGCACAGCTTCATTACTGGGCTGCTAGAGGCACTAGAGGCACCATCCATGAGGGTGGCCACTAAGAATACTAGGAAGATGAGGGACAAAACATCAAGATAGTTGGCCAGAACCAAGTGATCCTTTTCGTAGGCTGAGGCCCTGCTACCGGCCTTCTCCAGGGCTGGCTCCCCTTACACCTTTAGCCCAACAAGGATCATGGCTGCAGAAGGCCAGGAATGAATGAACACACAAAACTGTCCTGAGAGCAGAATAGTCTGGTTAAAGCTTCCAAAGATTCTTGCACCACTCGGGTGGGGGTGGGGGTCATGCTAACTCTCCGGAGATTCAAAGATGGCTTTTACCTCTAGAGGGGAAAACACACCATCTGTTTCCCAGCTACGAGGAAGTCAGAAATCTAAGAACTGTGGTAACTGAAAGGTGCAGGCTTGCAGGAAGCCAGGCTGGTTTGAGACCTTTGGGAGCCAGATCCAGCATCAGGATAAAAATGTGTTTAAACATTTTAATTGACAAGTTAAATTTATACATAATTGCTGTATATAACATAATGCTTTAAAATATTCATACATTATAGAATGACTCAATAGCATATTTTCATATGCTTATTTTTTGTAGTGAGAATACCTAGAAATCCATATGCTGTACTATAGATACATATTTATGTTTATTGCTGCACTATTCATAGTAGCTAAGAACTAGATTAGATGGCCATCAAGAGATGAATGAATTTTGTTTTTTGGTTTTTGGAGATAGTGTTTCTCTGTAGCTCTGGCTGTTCTGGACTCACTCTGTATACCAGGCTGGCCTCAAACTCCTGCCTGTCTCCCAAGTGCTGGGATTAAAGGCATGCATCATTACCTCCTAGCTTGAAATTTTTTAGATTAAAAAAAAAAAAAAAGATAAATTTGGGGTATGGAAAAGCACCACAGCACACCTGCTAACTCTTACTGTAAGAGGACAATGTGTGGAGCCAGGTCTCCCCTTACACCTTATGGATTCCAGGGCTTGAACTCATCAGTAGGCAAGCTCTCTTGTCAGACATCACAGCAGTCCTTGAAACCCATTTCTTTGTATGTTAATAACACTTGCACACTGCTATTAGCTATTTAGCATGTGACATACTAGTAGGCCCCTTGAGCTTATTACTTTCACCTGAAGTTCCCAACCCTCTGGCTAACAGCTCTCCCACCCTACCCCTCCCATCATTATTTTACCGTCCTATATTTGCTTCTAACTTCAGGTTTTTGTTTTTGTTTTTTTTTTCAAGAAAACAAGACTTTATTGATCTTTAAGGTGCCAACACAAAATTGCCAACTGACATTAGGTAAAAAAAGGACATTAAACATTAGCACTAACGTTGACCCTGGGGGTTGGTTTAGTCAACAGGACCCTGGCTCAATTTCCACCCCCCACATCCAGATGAGATTCTAGATTCTGCATGCTCATGATGCAGACACCATAAATGACACTAACCATGTCTCAGATGTTCTCACTGAAACTCCAAGATGCCTGGAGTTCCCACTGTAGCTGGCACTGGCATTAACTCTCCCCACCTAATGTCTGGACAGTGAGTGAACACTCAAGGTCTAGAAAAGGAACTGAAGACTTCAGGGACAGATGTCTGGAAATGGTGCTCCCTGGAGTAAGTTCAGTTTCTTAAAACTGCACACTACAGGTTTTTGGATTACTTTCTCCTTTGTTAAGGAGTGCCGCTTTGTTGAGTATACAAGACACGTTTCCTTTATTCATTTGTTGATGGACATTTAGGTTTTGCATGTCTTGGCTGTTGTGACAGTGCTGAAGCAGACACAGCCATGGGTATGCAGATGTCTTTTCCATGCACTATTTTCATTCTCTTTATCTGTATATCCAGGAATGGGATTGTGCAATCATATGATAAAGTAGTTTTTTCCCCCAGTCCTAACCTTGAACATGTTAAGCTTGCACTCTATTGCTGAGCTTTGTGCTTTGAAAGAAATGGGGTCTGTTAGTCCTGCTGGTATACACTCTTACTGCTAGCACTTGGGAGGCAGAGGCAGGAGGCTTTCCATGAGTTTGAGGCCAGCATGGTTTACACAGTGAGTTCCAGGGTAGCAAAGGCTATGTAGTGTAGGGTCTCAAAACAACAAAGCAAAGAAATAGCACTTCTTTACTCCTCAAAGGACCCAGATTGGTTTCCAGCTCAGGTGTTGGGGTTTACCACTGCCTCTAATTCCAGTGGATCCATTACCTCTGTTCTATAAGGACACCTGCACACAAGTGCACATATTCACACACACACACAAACACCCAAATAAAAATTGCCAACCCTCCTGTCTTAGTCTCCCAAGTAAAGTAACTAACAGAGGCATAACTACCATGCCTGGCTGATAGTCTTAATTATTTCTTAAGTTTTTCATTTTGTGTGTATGGGTATTTGACTACATGTGTATCTATGCAGCATAAGTGCAGTACCCAAGAAAGCCAGAAGAGGGCATCAGATCCCCTAAAATTGGAGTTAGATGGTTGTAAATTGTCATGTGGTTGCTGGTAATCAAACTTGGGTCCTCTGGAAGAGAAGTCAGTGCTTAACCACTGGGCCACCTCTCTAGACCCTTTATTTTTGAGACTGGATCTGTGTGTTTGTCTTGACATTCTGTTTTCTCTATTATGATTTTGTGGTACATTTTCAGTTATTTTGTGATGGTTCCACACTGGCTCTGTTTAAGATCACTCTGGTTATGAATCTTTTGTGTTCCATAGAATTTTAAAATTACATTACAAAGTACAGGAAAATTATTTAAAAACACAGTATTACACCTTAAAATTTTATAATTGGTGTGTGTGTGTGTGTGTGTGTGAGTATCACAGCGCACACACCGCAAGTGAGAGAACAACTTGAACGAGCAGTTTTACTTCTACCATCTGGATCCAGTAGCCTGAACTCAGGTTGTCAGGCTTGAACCTTAACCGCTAAGCCATCTCACCAGCCTGCTTTATGTGGATCTTTCATGGTTCCATTCAATTTTTAAGATTTTAATTTCTGAAAGTATCTTTGGAATTTTGATGGGGACAGCATTGATCCTAGATCTTGCCTTGGATAGTGTGAATGTGTTAACAATATTAGTTTTTTCAAACACCAAACATGTTTTTTTCTTTTGCCTCTTCAATGTCTTTCCGTTTTGAGGCATATACTCTAGACAGTATTTTGTAGCTGCTGTGAGGAATGTATCTTTGATAACTGTTAGTGGATAGAAACATGGATGCCTTTTGTATGTTCATTTGTGATCTGCAACTTTCTTGAGACAGGGTCTCATACATGCTAGGCTGGCCTCAAACTCAATGTAAAATTAAGATGACCCTGACCTTTTGATCCTCTTGCCTCTACCTCTTGAGACATCACCACCACACCCCTCCCATACGGTGCTGCTGCTTGAGACTGAGCCCTTATGAACACATTCTTGAGTGGACTTTCCTATCACTAGACTCAAGAGTCCAGCAGAGCTGTAGGACTGAGGTCATTCACAGAAAAACACCCGAACAAGGAAATAATAGGCTTTGCACAGGTGGCTCCAAAGACATGCACTGTCCACCCTCCACTGGGCAGAGAGGATCAAGTCCTGTGAAGGACTCCAGAACAACAAGCACAGCACCCAGAAAGGGTGATACCTAGATTTACTCACCAGAGCCCTTGAAAGTACAGTTCTCATTTTTCTAGATGTGTAGAGTACCACATTTTCTGGCTGTGGAGTGCCAGAAGGTTTTGATTTTGTTCTGCTAATTGTATAGGCACTGTTGGAAGCCGTGGTAGTTTTAACTTCAAGGCCTCCATTTAAGGTTACTATTTTGGGAAGTTGCCGTTAGCTGTGTCACTTGCTATAACATCTTGCTGCAGCGTTCAGAGGCCTGAGACTTGAACACCCAGCTTTGCAATAGACACAGCTCTCTGCTGCTAACTCCTGCAGGTTTGTGCATGCCTTTCCAGGAGCCAAGTGATCACTTGTGACTGTCTATCCTCTTCCCTGCTCACTCTTCCCAGAGGTCAGGTCTGCATCAAGACCGGAAAGCCATCCCTTCCAATAAGTCCTTTTATACTTTGAACTTGCCCCTGGCATCTGCTTCCTGGAACCATGACTGACAGAACTACCCACCCACAATGGTGCTGGGCAAAGCCTACAGGCTCACTCTACTTGAAGATTTAAAAAAATAAACCTTCAACCGGTGTAGTGGTACTGGGTGCACATCTTTAATCCTAGCACTCCAGAGGCAAAGACAAGCAGATTTCTGAGTTTGAGGCCAACCTGGTCTACAAAGTAAGTTCTAGGACTGCCAGCGCTACACAGAGAAACCCTATTTTGAAAACCTCCAAACAAATCTTCAATACACCAACAATGCAAACTGGAAAGCAGTGCCACCTGGCACGGAAGGATTGCAGAAGATGCAGGCTACCACAGATACAGCCTGCTATCTCCTGGGGTTACAAGTCACTTTCCAGTGTGGCTGAAGAGGAATCACCCAGGAACTGGTTAAAATACTATTTATTTTAAAAATATTCATAATTTATCGAGTACTTACTATGTGATAGGAACCATGGCAGAGCTTTGCATACATTGTTTCATTCAATACTTAGATAACTCTTGTACAGATCTCCATTTCCCAGATAAGGAAATGGAGTTAATTAGATGTTGAGCTTGGACTTGAATCAACTGACTGATGCCAAAACTAACACTCTTTAGCTAAACACACACACACACACACACACACACACACCACACACAGAGCTTGAGCACACCCACCCCTTATGTGATGTCTATTTAAAATAATCAAGTTTCTAAGGAAGAAAAACAAGAATTAACTTGAGAGAAATTAGTCAAAATACACAGAGAAAATGAAACCACTGAGTTGAATCCCTTAGAAGTTGTATAGAGGGGAAATAGTTGAAGGCAGGTAGGATTTTTGAAGAAAAAGTTTTAAGTCTTGACCAGCTCTAAGTGCTCCTGGACACAGGATTTTTCTGGGCTCATTCTTACAAACCTGTTAATGAGGTAAGATGACTAGCTTTCCAGAGCTAACATCAGATATTTTCTTCCTACATGGAATTTTTTAATCATTCTGTATAAAATCAAACTAGTAAGTTTATATTTATCAAATCACACAAGAAGTAAAATGATCTGCTGGGCCTCACATGAACATCAAATCTCAATATCCACCCAAAGAAGTGACTCTTGGCTTCTTCATGCAAAGGACCTCCAGATGGTCCCTATCTCAGGCTTCCTGTTCAGAGCATGCATGTACACATGCATGGATGGATGTGGTATTAAAAATGGATGAAAGAGCCTTTAATAATATTGCCATTCCCCTATCTTGGCAGGTTTGATTGCTTGTTTATTTCTGGTTGTAGGTGAGAGGTCAGAGACAGAAAAAATTGTGAAGGTGCTTAAGAGTTGTCAACTTAAAAACCCTCATCTGAAGTCCTTTCCCATTGTCTTCATTCTTCTCTACATCTGCAAGACATTTTCTTTACTACAGACTTCTGTTTGTTCCACCTTCAGGAAAAGGCTTAAGAGGCCAGCATCAGCAGAGAGGGCAAGAGGAGAACTGTTCGGGTTGGGGTGTGTCATCTTAGCTCTCCCAGCCCCATCTGTCCTGTGGGGTCACCCGTGAAGCACAGTTAGTGCAGACAGGAAAAGCAGTTCGAGCCTTTCTGGGAGGAAGGAGGTAGAGAAAAGAAAACAAAATACATTATTCTGTGGGAAATAGGAGTGTAAAAAACTCACTGTTTACTATGTTAAAAAAAGGATGGCACATTTATTGCTACATAAATGTTATATACATACTGTGTTTTCTGTTACAGTGACAGAAAAAAAAATTTGAACTTCTTGCTGCTGGTTGAAAAGGTTTATCAATAATACCTTAAATTTGACACAGGATACAAATCTGCAATAAACCAACAATGGAAACTGGAGAACAAGATGAAAAGCAGCTCATCTCCAACAATTCGCTCTCACAATACTCCATAGGAACTACACGGTATGCTAGAACCTACTATGCTCTTAAAATGCTATTGTAAATTTCTGATATTAATGAACAGGTTATGGTAAATAACCCTACATTTTCTTTAACTACCTAATATAATAAAATAAAGTAAGAAACTTTTTACTGAAAATTTTTGATTTCAAAAATCTAGAAAGAGTAATATTTAGAATTCAAGAAATTTTCTTACAAGATTATTGTATAAAAGACTAGCTACAGTGAAAAATAAGCCAAATGTTTTTTTCTTTCTATTTTATGAAGGAAAGCTTCTGGGCATACTGCAAAGTCTAATATAGCGAAAAAGACAACAAGCTCTGAAGAAAAAAGGCCAGGCAGTGGCTTATGTTCACTCACACATCATAAGCAACAACTTCTGTTTTAGCTGATTAACACTGAAATGAAGAACAAGGCCACAGATAGAGTATGATGTAACTGGAGAACATATGCAAATTAAGGTATGCAAATCAAGTCCACTAAATTCACCTAAGACTGACTTGTTAGAAATAGTCCTTATGGAGGATCTGAAGTGCTGTCCTAACAGTTTGTTCTTTCAAATTCTCCGGAGTCTATAAGTTCCAGAACGACTTGGGATTTTTCTTCTATGTGCAGACTGAGACTGATACTGGCTCTAAGGAGTTACTTAGCCAAGACCATTGTGTTCAGCATGTTTTTCTCTCCCAGGGATGCTGTGGTGGAAGACAGATTTCATGGAAGTTCAAAGTGATTACCGTGTCTTAAATACAACTATGAAGGATTGGAGACAGAGGGGCTTTAATGCATAATGCTAAAATGGACTGACAAGTACAGCTCAGCGCTAATCTGGCTCTTCTTGGGGTGAGGGCAGGTGGTTTGCAGGTGATCAAATCACCCTCCTGCCCCACACCCCCACTGACCAGCCACCCAAAGGACAGAAATAAAGGCTAGAATAAGGAAATGTGACCATTGCTCTTGGATTCCATAGGTAATTAGCCTCATAGTGGTTGTGTGCCTTCATCACACTGCCTGTCCTGGTGACTAATGAGTTTTGTTACACTCACCATGATCATGGCCTGAAAAGTCATCTTTGTATTGTACTGAATGCATTTTGTGCTTACTTACAGCTAACACTTTACAAGTACTATATTGTGTAGTACTTACTGCTTGGAAAACAAAGCAATTTTCTAAAAAGTAGACTCTCCCTTGTAAGTTACACTTCTTGCTATTATAGCTTTACTATGAAACCTAGAAGCCTGAAAAGTCTTAGTGATTATTAGAAATAAAGCAATGTTTATTTGGGGGCAAATCCAGGGGACAAAATTTCCCCTTTCAAAATCTTAGCTAGGCTATGGTCACAGATGGTGTCTGCTTACCACTGCAAGGACATGAACAAAGCACACAGGGCTGCAAGGAGGGTTCTGGATTGTGACCATAACCTATGCCGACTCAGATCAAATATAACACCCACAAAGAGAAAATAAAAATGAATGAAAAAACAAGAGAGAAATGCTATACCAAGTAATATTTTCCTATTTCATGGAAAACACTATTTATATGGCGAAGGTCGGAGAGGGCAACAAAGGACTCCCTTCCTTTTTAAGACACTAACAGGTATGCCGGGAATGCTAAGGGCCAATGGTTGCCACTGCTTTGTGAACAGCTTTAACAATGCTGGCATCAGCTGAGTGTAGATCAGCTTCCCACATGAACTTTTCCCTTTATATGTAGACCTCACAGTTCCATAACAATAAATAAAATTTGTAGTTACAATGCATTTGTCAATTCAGTTTAGGCACAAGGCAACTTCCACATTGAGTGGAGAGATGAGACAGTCTCTGATTGTGCAGAAGCGACACATTGCTTACAGCAGAATGATATGCTGTAAACACCTCATGGGCCGGCGTTCTCTCATGAGCTTCCTATCCTCACTTCTGATGGAAGTGTTGACCAGTTGCTTTGATCATAGGATTACATTTGAGTTTCTTGCTTCAAGTGTTTTGTTTTTCTTCTCCTTCCTGTCAGGTTTGTGTCTTCAGATAATCTGAGTTGTCCAAGTCTTTATGAGGAGAGGTCACCTTCTATCTAGCCTACTGTTGATGCTGGAACTGTGGCAGGGAGAAGAGGACAGTTAGTATGCAATTATTAAACATAACACCACTCCCCCAAATCCCAGTTGTTGTTCATTATATCTAGGCTTGCACTAAGTTAGTCCAAGTGACTTACACAAGAGCTTCTTTCTTTTCAGGTTATTAGAGGTCCTTCCTCACCTGATTATTTTTACTATACATAAAAGCTTAGGATAAAGTTTACAAATTAGGCAAAGTAAAATACAACAATAAAAAATAAAATAGAACACTTCTAACAATATACTGTAATGTAAATTTACGCTTTGGGGCCATTATTAAGCATGATAGGGACTGCTTCAACAAGTACTTATGACAGTGGATAGGATAATCAAAATGGCTACTTAGTGTGTAGCAGGTGAGCAGTATATATGGAGTATACACACTGTACAGCAAGAATTCACTTCCTGGGCAGGGTGGAATGTAATTTCACTATATATGTATATTTTATATATGTATTATATTTTATATATAAAATATATAATTATATATAATATATTTTATAAATTATATATAAATTTATATATATTTTATAAAGTATATATATAAATTATATAGTATATATTATATATTTGTATTATAAAACATGCATTATATATGTATGTTTTTTGGAGACAGGGTCTTACTATGTATCCTTGGCTGGCTTGGAAATTGCTATGAAGATCAGAGGAGCTTAAAACTTACAGATCTACCTGCCTCTGCCTCGGAGTACTGGAATTAAAGGGATGTGCCAACACACCCAGCCTTCATTACAAATTGTTTATGGATTACTGTTGGCTACAAGTAACTGGAATCATGGAAAGGGAAGCTTCCAAAGAAAGGAACTAGTTTGTGATTGCTAGAGTTTCACCTGCTGTGTGTATGTACAGGAGAGCTTGTGATTAAGAACTGATATATGTCTTAGCTAGCCAATTATGCAAGTTTCCATTTTGGGAACAGGTAAGTTGGCAATGTCTGACCTCAGATTCTGCCCACTGACTGCTCAGCACTGTGATCACAACACTCCCTCATTGCTGCCCCAGCCCACCATGTTGGGCTGATTGCTTATATTCATTTCTTTTAAACAGAAAGTTCTGAAGCCTCAGTTGCTGGTCCACGGTAGGTCCTCACTAAATATTTGTCTAGAGAATTTACGAAATTATCTTATTAGTTCAAGTTTTATACAAGCATATGTTCCCAATACAATGTATGTATTAGTAACCTGAAAAATTCTATTAAAACCACTTACAATGGAACAGTTTAGGAAGAATCATACTTTCACTTCCTTGTTAGGTAATAGACCATACTGTTTGGTAACAGTGATACTTTCAGGGCTAGAAAACTATTAAAAGCTACTTGGTTGTACAATGGTGGCAAATTGTTGGGTATTTTTTGTATGCTTCTTAAATTACTACTACTAGTAGTATATGTGCAGAAGCACTTTTGCCACTGCGTGCCTATGGTGGATTCTGGGAATTGAACAAAGTTTTGAGGCTTGGGCCCTTCAGGGGCCCCTCAGTGAGAGTATCTCCATATTATAGAGATTCCAATGCAGCAAAAAGCAGAACAGGCAAACACCAGGACGTCAACTGAGGGGAGGACAAACAAGACAGGCTCTGAATCTAGTGTGAATGTCCTTTCCAGAATCTGAGGGAAACCCAGGACTAGAGTTTAATATGAAGTTACTTATTGCTATTCTTCTAGACTTACCAACTTAAAAAGTTACCTTGGCACCGAGAAACAATGCATGTTTTTATCTGAAGACACCAACATTTACTTATAAAACAGATCAGTCAGTTACTTTCCTACAACATTGTTTTCCACAGAATACAAGACTTGCCTTTTACAAAGTGTGTGAACCAGCAAGCTCTTACCTAAGGACTCTGTGACATGAAAACCTACCTGATGACTGGAGATATTTGTGGGGAACTGCTTTAGAGTTCCCTCCAGGGTGCTACTGTTACAATGATAACTGACTAATAGTATACTGACATTTTTTCTTTTTCTTTTTCCACATGCATTTTCAACTGCAACCTAATCTGATCCTAGTAGTGGTGGCATAAACCAAATCCTACACTGAAAGAGCAGTTTACTTAACTAACTATTCTATCAAATTTCATACTTTCATCTCAAAATGAAAGTCACAAAGCTAACCGAAGGAAATTACATTTGATATTGTTTTTGCTTCTATCCGTTTGCCTCTACTATACTTAAGAACTATACAATACTAAAGGCAGGTTATAAAAATGAAGTTATGGCTGGGAGTGGTAGCACATGCCCTCAACCTCAGAACTTGGGAGGGAGAGGCAGGCAGATCTCGGTGAGTTCAAGGGTATTGAGGGTTACATAGTAAGGCCCTGTTTCAAGAAAAACAAAAGCTAAAACCAAAAATCTCCAAAATGAAATTATTACTTCTACTCTTAACCCATGCTGCTAGCTAAAATGCTACTGTTAAAAATATTTAATTATAGTTCACACTGATCAGCTTCCAAAATAGTAACTTTGCAACTGTGCTCTCCAATAAATAAAACTCAACCAGAGAGAGCTAGCTACTTTGGGTGTATCACTTAACATCTTTACATTCATCCACCAGTGGGTTCTAGAGGATGTTAAATTCATGACTAAAAGCATAGCAACTGCATTTTACACTGCATCACTGGTCCAAGTGGAAATGTGCAGTAACTGTCCTGTAGAGAGGAGCCCGACTCAGACAGTTAGCAGAAGATCAGTACTTGTCAACAGAACATGGAGCAAGAGTGGGAGCAGAGACAGTCTGAGAAAAGTCATTGTGATACTGTCTTCTTGGAGAATGAGTACACATGCTGACTTAAACCAGAAGATCTGGCCTTTCCTTATGAGCCACAAGCTATGATTTGAACAGTAATTTGGTCTAAAATGACACTAGTTTTGATGAGACAACAGGAAGGCACACAGTTCACTGTATCCCAAATTATATATGATCTTTACAATCACCAGTGCCTACCAGAGAGCCGCTCCACAGCTTTAACCATGATCTCCTTGCATTTCCTTCCCAGACCCATACGTACCTGGCTGACGTTTACAGATGACCCATAGGGTTGGTAGTTTCACTAAGCCCAGGATGGGTTCCTGGCAGCGTGGTTGGTGGCTCTGCTGAAGCAGCAGAGACCTTTTCTTCTTCTCTTCTCTTAAGGCAGGCTGCTTTGGGGTTGAGGTTCCTCTCTACAGCAGGAGAGAACTGTTATCAGTATGTAAGAAGGCAGAATGAGGGGCTGGGGACAGGGGTTGGGCAAGTGGCATTGAGATTGGATCTCTAGGCCTGACTGGTCTCTGTTACCCAGGCTAGCCTTTAACCTGTGGTTCTCTTCCTGCCAAGGATAAAGCCTGTTGGGTCTTAAGCTGAACAAGAATGATCAATCTCTGTAATTTCATTTTTATACTAAATCTCCTAATTTACAGAGGCAGCCAGATATAAGTATTAAATGAGATGCCAGAATTCTTAGTGACAACTTTGTATTTCACTTTTTGATTACTATTTAGTCTTATAGGGTTTAGTTTGTTTGAAATCAACATGTTAATTTTTAAACAAATCTTAGCAAGTGCCATTATTTGTCAATCAAGTTCTCCTTAGAGTCCTGCTATGATAGGGTACATTAATTGACATGAAGGTTGATACCCTCTTTATACCTGGAAAGACATCTGTGCTGCACCTCATATTTACCAGTTCAGAAAACTATTCCTTTGTAGGAAACACACGAATGCAAGGGAAACAGATGACCATGGCATTCATTCTTTTCCTGTCCGGATGTACACACAGAATAAGATGACAGAGTTCTTTCTCTGGCTTTGGTAGAGCAAGGAAGGTGCTAAAACTTTGTTTTAGAAGTCAGCCAAGATGACAAGGTATGTTGTGTAATGCAGGTGTCTCTGGGAAATCAAAAGAATAGGGGCTACCAAAAGAAATATAAAGGTGGGCCCGCAGAGATAGCTCAGCAGTTAAAAGCACTGGTTGGTCTTCTGGAGGCCCTGAGTTCAAACCTCAGGACCCACATGGATGCACAAAACTGTCTATAACTGTTGACTCACGTGATTTGATGCCCTCTTCTGGTGTGCAGATGTAAATACATGTACATGTACATATACATAAAATGCAGAAATATATCTTTAAAAAAAAGAAGTGGAAAGGTATCTTGCTTATGAATTTCTTACCTAATTTTTGTTTCTGTTATAAGCATAATGCTATAGGGGGCCAAGTGACATACACATTAGTTTTTTATAAACTGATTTAAAATGCCTTAATGGATACAAAGGGATCATTTAAAACTAAACGGCAATGAGTATAATATTCATAGAAACTTCAGTTTATTTTTTTTGAGACAGAGTCTCAACTATGTAGTCCTAGCTGTTATGGAACTCACTCTGTAGACCAGGCTGGCCTCAAATTCAGAGATCTACCTGCCTCCTTCTAAGTGCTGGGATAAAAGGTGTGCACCACACGTGGCAGGGGAGAAAGATTGCTAACCCTAGGTCTGTCTGCCTTGGGAGGCTCCAGGTTGGGGTTGGTCAGATTTAGTCTTGGAGCACCACTGTAAACCAAAAGGAGCCAGACTAGGCCTACTAAGCCAGGTAAACAAATGTGTCTTTACAGAAACTACTGGGCTCAGGACTGCAAGTATAGCAAGGATCCCTAATGAATACCTTACCAAACGTCTCAAATGTTGGAGCCATAGTCCAGGCAATAACAATTACACAAGCTTAGAAGATACTGCCAAGGACCAGGAACAGGCACTGAGCACTGAGGAGATAGACACTGGGCAGAGGGCATCTGAATGCTTTTCAAAGAGTCTTGAAAAGGAGCTGTAAGATAAAGGCTCTGGGCTTGAGGCCTATAGTCTGAAAATGGAAGCAAAGGCAAAGCCGAGAGTAAAGCAATCCCTAGCACAGCTACTGTTCAGTGTAGCTGAAATTTGTTCATTTCTGATCAGTAAAGAAGTCCACAGACAGCTCAGAACATGTCAAAATGTCAGAATTACATTCACAATAGTACAGCTATGAGGCAGCTGGACAAGTCTGGATGTTCCCTCATACTTGGGTTTTCTGTTCTAAGTGCCTGCAGAGGACTGCTGCAGAGTTATGTCTAACTTTTTCCAAATACTGAAACAGTTCTCGGTTTAATGGCTTGGGTTTGAGACTAGGAATTTCCACTCCCAAAGGTTTAAAAAAACTCTGTCTTTTAGCTCTAATGCATGGTGGGGATGAAAAGGTGCTAAGCAAGAATAAATTCTGGCAGCTTTGCTGAGTCCCCAGACTTCCACAGGAAAGAGAAGGCAGCTTTAACAGTAAACTGTTGGTGAAACCAGAGTTAAAGTATCACGGGCTGAAAAGTGAAGGGAGAATGCATATGGGACTTCCTCACACTGGTGCTCTGTTGCTTTCAGATTGGGGCCAAGTGTTCATTCAGATACAGTTCAAGCAATAAGGGGGGTGGTGGTGTAATAAATGAATATGAGAATGGCTGCCTTAGGAAGGAACAATGTTCCTGCTACCATCAGGAGGCTGTAATTCTTCAACATCTGGTTTGATGAATATTTATCCTCTACACACACTTCTAGGGTTTTGAACAAGATGAGCACATACCTGGTTTTAGGAACAGGGTGACTATGCACCATTCCTACACACCAAACATATTGGAGGGACATAGAGATGAAGAATTTCTAGCTGCTATCAGTTTTTATGAAGGTTTGTTTCAGCAATTCCCTGAGTCATCATCTTTAGTGATGCTGAGGGATCCTGGCTGTAATTTTTAAGCACATTCCTACATTCCACTATTTAAAACCCAATATAAACATTTGGATAATTCAACATAAGTAGGAGAGGAAGTTGCTCATAAGCAAAGAGACTAATATAAAGTTTGGAGTCCAGAGCTACATTTATTCCTTGCAAAAAGTTTGCAGAAAAAACATTAACAACTGACATACTATACAGGTGACTGATGAAACACAAGCTAGATGGTGGAACCTCAAGGGCAGAAGTGTCCACTATTTAATAACTGCCCAGCACGGAAGAGGTGTTATGACAAATACACCTAAACAAATGAAGTTTTAAAGCTTTTTGGGGATCCCATCAGACTTCATGAAAAAAGGAAATAGGAATTGCCTCAGTCAACAGTGTGAACCCTTTCAAACCACACATATGTGACACATGGATGTGTCTTAGAAGTTTACGGCATTTTTAAAAGAGATCAATAAAGCAGTCCTGAGATCTGACATGGGTGTAAAAGACACCAGTGTGGTAAAGACAGGGAGGAGCCATGTTAACCAGCAGCATTTGTAGAAGATCCAGAGTAAAGCATGTGAGGAAACCTAGTGCTGAGGAAGGAACACAACATGGTATAGAGAGGCGGTGGTGGCTCATGCTTTAATCCCAGCACTCGGGAGGCAGAGGCAGAGGATCTCTGTGAGTTCAAGACCAGCCTGGTCTACAAGAACTAGTTCCAGGACAGCCTCCAAAGTCACAGAGAAACCCTGTCTAGAAAAATAAGAAACAAAAACAAACAAACAAAAATCTAGACAAATAAATTCGACAGTCAGGAGACAGATTCTGAGTCCACAGGAGCAAATGGACTCCAAGCTGAACAGCAGGCTGATGCTGTTTGTTCTCTGTTCCATTTCATAGGATTAGTCTCTACAGGTTTGTGGGAAGCTCCCAGTCTGTAAATTCAGAGTCTCAGAAGTACAGGGAGAGCTGGATTCTGATAGCACAGACAGCAGTATTCAGACTTGTCTAAGCAAAGCACAGCTCACAAATGTTTGCCTGTCTGTCTCTGTTGGACTGACTTACCTCTGACTTGCTGTTCTAGACTAAGGATGACTGCCACAGCCTGATGAAGAATGAGGAGTTTTGTCTGAGGTTTCTCACTCTTCAAATGAAGCTGACACATTCGGCCAAGCTCCTTGAATGCCTCATTAATATCCCGCACGCGCAGGCGCTCTCTGGCATTGTTAGCCATCCGCCTTTCCTTTTCCCTTTCAATTTTCTGTTCTGGATTCAGATCCTCATCTTCATTGGTACTGCTGGAAAACAGCAGAAACAGTGTCTATGAGCTTCCCCACAGATATGCTAGCTGTGCCAAAGTATAAAGATGAAAATGGAAATTACAACCCCTGCTAGACAAGAGCGACTGCTGTACTTGTAACTGTGACTGGATATTCCTTTCTTCACTGAACCTGAATAGTCATTTAGTTAAGTTGTACCATGATTTTAATATATCTGTTATCATACATTTTAGCATAAAAGCCTTTCCATGAATGCAAATCATTCATAAACAAGAAACATAATTCTACCACCTTGTTATATAGACTGGATCCACACATCAGCAGTCTCAGTGTTACCAGGACCAGTTCAACATACTTTCAAGTCTACACCCTATCCACAGACCCACACACACACACACACACACACACACACACACACACACACACACACACACACACACACACGCTAGTTTGTCCTTCCAAAATTTTTTTCTCTTACTTTTCATCTATCTATCTATCTATCTATCTATCTATCTATCTATCTATCTATCTATCTATCTATCTGGCTATTTGGTGCTACAACAGTAGAATTGAGTAATTGTGACAGGGACAACATGGCCCATAAACTGTAAGTATCAATGATCTGGCCCTTTAGAGAGGAAAGTTTATTGATTCCTAATGGGCATGGAGAGAAGAAAGGATGCAAATTATCTCCTAAAATTTGTCCAGAATAACAAAACCATGAGTTAAGATGACTAGAAGTGGAATCGGAATTCTCCAAATGAATTTAATTTCTCATTTACATTCTTCACATGAATAAGTCATATATTAAAACCACAGCATTTCAAAAACTCATTTTTCTCAAGAGAAACATTTAGGCTTTGAAAGCTGTGACAATGTCAAAGACAAAGGAGCTCTATGTTAGGTGTTTAAATGGAAGAAAGGGTCATGGCGTCTTTTAGTTCCATCATTGTTATCTCTTCTGCATTATAATACAATACAAAAATATATTAAATATCAATACCTGTATGATATATATACTTGACAAATGATTCATATAACATAAAATAAGATGCACTGAAAAATGCATTAAGTCATGATGACCTTGGCTGATCATGTCTATAATTCCAGCAACTTGGAAGGTTGAAGCAGGAGGATCATGAGTTCAAGACCACTCTAGGCTACAATGTCTGAAAAACACAACAATATACATGTGCACATACACAAAATCACCTAATTTTTTTTTTGCAATTTTTAAAAAATTTATTTACTTTATGTGTTTTGCCTACATGTATGTCTGTGTGAAGGTGTTGGATCCTCTGGAGCTGGAGTTACAGAGAGTTGTGAGCTGCCATGTGGGTGCTGGGAATTGAACCCAGGTCCCCTGGAAGAGCAGTCTTACCAATGAGCCATCTCTCCAGCCCCCAAATCACCTAATTTTGATGTAAAACTAAAAAACCAAAAACTGAAGGAAGACACACAAAATCATTTGAAACTAATGTATTATGTGTCCAAATTCATGTTTGAAAGCAAGTCAATTTCAATTTCTGGAAAACTCTGAGAGTATCACTCTATCTGGAACTTTCTTTTTTACATTTTTCTCAAATTACTGCTGAAATCAGGAATAGCAAACCTTCTCTATGAAGGGCCAAATGGTAAATATTTCCTGTTTTGTTAGCCAAATGGTGTCTGTGGCAACTATTCAAATCTGCGAATATAAAGCAAACCTAGGCATAGATGACATGAAACCAAAGCATATGGTAGTTTCCAGTAATACCAGATAATAAGCAATAGGCTAATGCTTGCATAAACCACATTAGATTCTGCCATATACTTAGTTATTTAATAGATCAAATATTTATTGGCTGACATACAACAGTTTAACCTGTCCTCTCACTGTCTTTTTTATACTATGAGCAACTGAGACAAGGTAGGCAGTTTTCTTTTCATACGAAGACACAAAGGGGTGTGAAGTCATAACTTCAGTCAAACATTCATATGCCTTCTCTTTAGGAGATGTGAGGATGAAATGGATAAATTTAGATTAAAAAAAAAAACAAAAACAAACAAAAAAAAAACCACAGCCTGGCACCTGGAATATGGTTGGCTGTTACTAATGTATGGCACCCTTCAATGTCCCAAAACATTTTTTTCTCTAGGGCAAATATGTGAGACTTAAGGGTTGGACACTAACACACACCTTGTTCTGCCTCTAGACGAGACCTTGATGTCTTTTTGGGAAGATTCATCATCTGATTTCATGTCATCTGATGAAGGAGGCTCATGAAGGTTCTCATCTTTTTCTTTGTTTTCAGTCTTGATCTCTGTTGGAACAACATTTCCAGACTGATTTTGCAAGCCACCTAACAAAGAGGGAAAGGGAAAGGAAACATAAAATGTAAGTTTAGATGCACATGTTCCAATCGAGACGGTTCAAAGCATTCTAGAGGTAAATATACTTATGGTTTAGGTTGTATGAAACATTCTGGAGGTAAAGGAAAGTACATTATTTAGAGCCAGAAAGAACTTGTCAGAAATCAGTAGTTAGTAACGCAGCAGTTCTAATTTTACCTAGATATTTGTATTTATTCACAAATCTCTATGTTGTACCAAAGATCACAGTTTTTTTTCCTTTGAAAATTTTATGTCTCTCCAGTTCTATGAGAATCTCTAAAGCAACAGTTATTGTAATTCAAAGTTCTCAACAGACTAAGAAATCTATTTCTTACTGACTGGAGGGACTGTGCAGGCTCACTCATGAGAGAGGAAGTACTCAACAGATAGGACAGGAACAGGAGCATCAGCACAGACTACCACTGAGTACTACATAGTGGTTTGCAACCAAGATGGCTGAATAAACACTAGACAGTGACTCTCTGCATCCACAGATGGCAGTTCAAATGGACTGTATTCCAAAGGACACTGTTTTCAACAGTAAAAAATGTCAAGTTACCTCTGTAATTTTCTGGTGTTTTATGGTTCAGGTCTGTGTTTGAGGCAGCAACAGTACTAGACAGGACTGAATGATTGCCATTGAGATTGACTGAATCTTCCCGATGAGTTCCAACCTAAAGTGAAACAAAACAAAACAAAACAAAAAGAAGTCATAAAATGACCAAATTTTATTTATTTATTTTTGTGATAGGTCAGCTGACAGCCTAACCCCAAACTCCTTAATTCAAGTGACTCTCCTGCCTTAGTCTTCTAAATAGCCAGGATTACAGGTATGCACCACTTCACTTGCCTTTGTATAAAGTCATATACAGGACTGTCTAGAGAATATAGTACTATTCATCTGAATTTAATAACTCTTTTTGGGTGTTACTTTTTCTGAATTCCAGTGAACATTTTAAAATACTTGACAGTAGTAAAGTATTTGAACCCAAATGTTACTTAAAAAATAAGTCTCAAAACAAAAAGTCTCAAATTTTAAAATTCCATAGAGTGTTGTTAGCAAAAGCCAAAAGTGCTGCCAATGAATGCCACATTTTAGCTGGACAAGGCACACTAAAAGGAACAGCCTAGAGATCTCCATAAACCCAATAGCCTACTCTACATACCTGTTCCTGTGTTGAATAAAACAACCCCACAATGAAGGTACTAATGGTATTCATCTAACTAGCATCTTTCCACATGTACAGTAGCTTATTTTCCCCCTTCTCACCTGTAATGCAAACCTAAAACAATGAAATCTACATATTTATTCTTAGGCTTTAAACAAACTTAACCAAAGCTATAGGTGACCCAAGTGAGAAGGTAAAGCACACTAACACCAACCACTAGATACTGTATTAGTTTAAGAGAAACATGTAACAAATAAAGCTTTTTATTAGAACAGCAGTAGACTTGTCAACTAGAATATTAAGCCTTTAACTAAATAGTTTACTGCCTGGTTATACAGGAGAACTGTTTTTCAACAGGTCCTTCAGCTTTAACAAATTATCAAGCACAGAATACCTCAAGTGGGTTTATCCTTTGATTGCCTGTGAGAAAAATAAAAAGACCCAAAGCAGAGTTTCAGGCCATTGGGTCATCTGGCAGTGGGTCTGATTAGAACATCTCAGGTGTTTGCCACTTTTAGAAGAAGTATTTGTCTTTTATCCTTATTCTCATCTTTAATGTCTCATTTTAATGTATTCTAAAGCTTTCAAAATTATCTAAGGATTTAGCCACCACTGAGGGTTACTGCCACTGTTCCCTTTAGATATTCTAGTCATACTTTCCCCCTAAACCATGTAAATTTCATCAAGCATTAGAACATACCTTAAAGAATAGAGAGACCATAACCATGATGGAAGACTTCCAATCTCTTTCCACCTTTGAAAATTTCGGACTTTAGGTACCCTGTCTCCATTAAAGACTCTAAAATAACCCTAAACAACTTAGCTTAGCAGTCAGTGAAGAAAGAAGACTGAAGGAAAAACTTGCAGCAGAGTCGGGGGACTTTGACATAAGACATCCTAGTCAAGTTTGTCTGTCCTAATGCTTCCTAGTGCCTTCTTCCTACTGACTAAA
Organism: Cricetulus griseus; assembly: GCF_003668045.3. Lineage (NCBI taxonomy): Eukaryota > Metazoa > Chordata > Mammalia > Rodentia > Cricetidae > Cricetulus > Cricetulus griseus. Next base: position 183,361,760 of record NC_048597.1, read on the forward strand.
GGAAAGAAAGGCCACTTGGAAATCCTCTTCTAGGGGCTGAGGCCACATAAGCCTGAGGACAGGTTTCAGATCCCTAGCACCCACATAAAGGCTGGGTGGGAGTGATAGCAGCTTGTAATCTCAGCGCAAGGAAAAATGAGGCAGAAGATTCCTGAGAGTAAGCTGGCTAGCCAAAGGAGCCTAATTGGCAAGCTCTCTGGGTTCAATTGAGAGACACTGACTCAATATGTAAGGTGGGGAGCCAGGGAGAAAGACACTGGATGTTAACTTCTGACACCCCCCCCAACACACACACCATGAACGCACACAAAGTAAATCCCATTTTATGAAAAGACATAGGATAAACATAACATACAGCTGCTAATTTGAAGTGCAAACCTATTTCAAAGGTGAGATATCATAGAGGAACTTTGGCTCAGGAACTTATCTCTCTAAGATAAAGCGGAAGCTGAACTTTCTATAAGTTTGTACACTTAAAATTTCACAAGATTTTGGTTAAGAGTTTCTAATTCTGTTTTTATTTAATATACTGAATTATCAAAAAAAAAAAAAAACAAAGAAACACCAAAGGAAATTGCCTTATAAATACACAAATACTCACTCTGCATTACACAAGAGAAACCTAGCCTGAGCTGAAACAGCTGAGTTGTTCAGAGACAAAGCATCTGCCAAATTCCCACTTCCTTTACTTGATTAGCACAAAGAAAACAAAAAAAACTTCTGCACTTTAACCAATAAAAAGTACTGTGCCGACCCTCTTCCTGACAAAAGGCTCTGCAGCAAAGGAAATAAGGTAGGCTGTCTTACTTATTTGGGGATATAAATGGTAGCAAGTATTTTTGCCTCAATGGAACAGGCCAAGGTTATTTTCTTACAACACTCACAATACTGCCTCCAAAAACTTTTCAGTTGACATATGTAGTAAAAATATAAACCTTTAAATTATGGTCTCAGACTAGCAGAAAGCTTGAAGTCTGGCGTTTCCCATGTTAATGCAGTCAGCAGAAACTTTTTCTTTGTAACTTGATTCCCCTTGCAAATGGCCCTCATATATTTTCTGAAGAATTTGACTTCCACAGTTTAATAGTTCTCCTTAACCCTTGCCAACCCTGGCTCCCATATCCTTCCTTTAATCTGTGGCTCCACATTGACATGGCTGTCTACATGAACAACAGGTGTATAAACAGTTCTTTGTCTGTGCCAGAGCCTGTGAGCCAGCCAGATAGGACTATTTTAATTGTTCATCTCGTTAGCATACAGCTGACAGGCTGCTACTATGGGGGGAGCAGCAGGGAAGGCAAACCCCTAGGCCTGCTATGCTCTAAGTTTTAATTCTTGTAAGAACCTCACTTCAGAATAAAAGGTCCAACCCACTAAATGACTTAGTCTTGCACACTGAACCTTCACAATCTGTATACAGCTTGATTTTTGTGGAATAACCTAACTTCCTTTCTGGTCAATGACTTTAGTACTCATAGTAGAAAACATGTTAAATCTAATTAGTTGATGAATTAAAGAACAGACTTCAAATTTCTTAGTATAAAGCCCTCTTATTCAATTCATTTGTACCATTTGCTGAATATTATTGTCTTTATTTTGACTATTATTAATATACAGACTAATGATTTTTAAACACTGTCTAAAATATTCTGTAGGTTTAAACCATTTGTTGTTTCCTTAAACCTTATATTTCCTTAAGTATATAACCCCTATTATTTTTTAAATTAAATATATTAAAATTTAAAAACACTAAACTATTTTAAAATAATTTGAATGTGAACATTTAAATGTGAATTAAAACAAAGACTTCAGAAGTTTCCATTTATGGGAAAAATGGATTAAAACAGTAGGAGTGGTTATAAGTATAATTCTTTTATTCAACTGAAACCTAGACACATAATTTTCTATAGTATGGAAACCCATTATAGAATTAACTCCTGCCCAACAGGAAAAATTAGAATATTTAAAGTTAGGAGGGCTGAGAAGATTACTCACTTGGGCTTGCAAATTTGAGGATCTGAGGTTAGATTCCCCAGAACCCACATAGGAGGTTGGTTATAGCAGGACATACAGTTCTTACAGGAGGCAGGGACAGGAGGATCCCTGGAGCTTGCTGGCCAGCTAGCCTGGCCTATATGGTGAAGTTTCACACCAATGAGAGACCCTATCTCAAACAAAAGGTGGTTGGTGATTAAGAAAGCCAGGCATTGTGGTATATACCTTTAATCCCAACACCTGGGAGGCAGAGGCAGGTGAATCTCTTGAGTTCCTAGCCAGCCTAACCAGTGAGTTCCAAGACAGCCAGGGCTACACAGAGAAACCCTGTCTTGAAAAACCAAAACTTACTAACTAAATAAATGACACCCAAGGTTGTCTTCTGACCTATATATACATGAATGTGCAGCCAATTTGCCTCATACAAAGATTTCATATTTATTTTAGTTAAGTAACAAAAGGCTAAGAAAACTCTGAATAAAATATTACTCTACTTCAATACCAAAATCGTCAAGCAATACCAAAAAATAATTTTTAAAACTGTCTGTATTAAATTTCTGTAAGTCTTGTAACAGTAAGAGTAAGAGATCCATAGAGAGAATTTCATTATACACCATCAAGACCTTTTAAGAATTTTCAAAAATGTTATTATTACTGCATACAATAGTACATGGGTAGAGGTCAGAGTACAACTTTATGAAATAAATACCCTTCTTTCATTTCTATGTGGGTTCAGAGAATTGAACTCAAGTCTTCAGGCTTGCATTGTCTGATGGCAAATGCTACAGTTGCACCTTGCTAATTACAATAACCTTTTGAGGATTGGCATCAATTTTCGATAGTAAACAAACACAGTCTCAATCTCTCTTGGCATGGTCTGCAGTTGAAATCACTGTGATATTTTGTGAAAGACACAGGCAGTGGCAAGATGCTACCTTGTTGGGCACAGGGGTTTTTGTTTTTCCATTTTCTTTTTCTCCCCCCAGACAGGGTTTCTCTATGTAGCCTTAGCTGTCCTGGAACTCACTCTGTAGAACAGGCTGGTCTTGCACTCACAGAGATCTGCCTGCCTCTGCCTCCCAAGTGCTGGGATTAAAGGCGTGTGCCGCCACACGTTGAGCAGAGTTATTTATATATACATCGATACGTAGTAATCTTATACTGCTGAAGCACCTGTATAACGCCCAAATGAAACTGATGATTACATTCATTTTTTGTTTAAAATATTTTTTTTAAGTTTTCATTAAAATTCTTGTTTAGTGGTTTATTCCTAAACAAATGAAAGTAAAAGTAAAATCAAATTCTGATATTTCAATAGTTCTAAACACCATTTTAAAATGAAATATCAATCTCACATACTAATGTGCTTGGGAGACTTATGTTTTATATTTAGATATGGAAAAATAAAAAATATAAATGGGGAGTAGTAAATTAAGTAAATAAAACTCCAAGAAAAAGGAAAACAAAGAACAAAACAAAACTCAAATGAAACTGTATCAACCTCCATTTTATTTACTGGTAAGTCAATTTATGATCAAAGTAAGGAACTGACAAAATAGGCCTGTGGATAAATCTTGTCTCTTTCTTTTAAATAAAGGAACCTATTTCTGTAAATAAATGATCCTGGAATTCAGCTGTATTCATCACCCTACCCCCCCCCCCACCATATGTCAAGCTGCTGTGTTTTACAACATCATTGGAGGAGTGGGGTGGAGCTCATTAGTGTGCTTTCCCATCAAGCATGCTCTAGACTCAATCCTTATTCTCACCAGAGTCAAGTAGTATGACTGAGATCAGACAACATGCAAAGCTGAAGATAGCAGCTGTTCCTTCTAGCTTTCCCTTCATACAGAACACAAGTCAAATCTTTCCCAAATGCTAGAAAAGAAAGCAGTATTATATTTAAACCTGTAGTCTGAATACTCATCTACAGTAATGTCCTTAGAATAAACTCACTGAACAAATAAAGTATTTGAATGTTCTGGTGAGTTCCTGAAGATATTTGTGTCTAATAGAATAACTTTATAAATTATAAATGGAGTGATGGACAGGCAGTAGTGGTGCACACCTTTAATTGGGAGGCAGAAGTATATAGGACAGCCAGAGGTATACAGAGAGACCCTGCTTTGAAGAACCCCAAACAAACAAACAAACAAACAAACACAAACAAACAAAGTGATGAAAATAAAATGTTTTTAAGATTGTCTCATAAATCCTACAATAAACTGATTACTTCGGTGGTCATTTTATAAACAACTATTTTTAGAGGCCAAACACAAATACTAATATTAAAGAAAATTTTTTTATATTTCTGATAAAAAGGGAAAGTAAATAGTTTTAGAATATAAACCACATTTTTTTTTCTTTTCACAATCAGTTAGAATATATAGTCATGAAGGACAACGAAAAGTGATTAACTTTTGAAGCCAAATGAAACAGACACAAAAATGCGCCCGTAAATCATATACATCCTGTGAGAACAAGGGTGGGTACTGACAAGGAAAGATGAAGTCTTCCTGTGATCACCTATCTATTCCATCCTTTGATCTTAACTCAGACTCAGCTAAAAGCTGATGTTGGAAGGATGAAAGACAAACACTGGCTCACCAGAAGGGGTCGGATCCTGTCAGACACTTTCTGAGTATAAGCCTGTAGCAATTCATGATCTCTACAACTAACATACTACTGACTGTTTATAGATAGGGTGGAGAAAGTAGATACTAGGTGGTAACCTAACAGACATGTGCCCTCTAAAAACAGAAAGAACTGAAAAGGTCTTGATAAACACTGAAAAACAGCTTGGGCTTAACTGTGTGGCCTGGATGTTACTGCTCTCAAAGGGACAGAGTCACTACATTTTAAGAAACCCCTCTTTGTAGAACACTATGAGGCCTTTTCTCCATCAGAATATCTCTTTGGGAGGTAGATGCATGTGGAACTCTGTAAGTTCGAGGCCAGTAGGGCTACAAAGTTGAGTACCTTAGTAATAGCAAGCAAGCAAGCAAGCAAGCAAACAAACAAAAACCAAAAACAAAAAAACTTAAGAGGGGAGGAATACAAATCGAAAATGTTTCAAAGGCCAACCTGAGATTTAAAAATAGGATTTTCAAGCCATTCTGCTAGAAATAAAGGTAAGTAACATATCAGCAATTTACTAATCTGGTTTTCTATATCTATAGTTGTAAAATGCCATGCTACTTGTCTAGTTATACCACTAAAATATTTCTTTGTGAGACAAGTTCTCTAAATGTAGCGCTAGCTGGCCTTAAAATCAGAGAGCCATGAGCCTTTACCTTTTAAGTGCTGGGATTAAAGGCTGGAATTAAAGCTACCAAGGCTCTACTAAAATTTTTCTAATAGTCATAGTGAAGATGAGTCATATCTGGATTTAGTAATTCATAATTGTTTTCATATTAGTTTATCAGCAAAAACTAATTTAGAAGGTGGTTAAAATCCAAGATTTCCTGACACTCAAAACAAAACAAAGAAAACAGAAAACAACATCCCTAACTGCAAAGACATGAGGTGGAAATAGTGAGACTAGAAACCAGGTGGCCTTTGCTGCTTTCTGGTGACATGCAAATGTGGAGACCTGGAATCAATATCTTTTTACAGAAATCAGGCCCTCAGCATTGGGGCACTTAATTGCTGTGGCTATAGGAGAGTTTTAGCCTTGATTACATGGCTTATAGTCTGAACTCTGTTTCACAGGAAAATATTTTGCAGCATGAAGTGGACATTAAAAAACATGCAATAAACATGCAGACACATGGTATCAGTTATACAGCAGGTTCAAAATAAATCTTTAAAATACAATTTGGATGAAAATAATGCAAGAACATTTGACACATATATACATAGTTTTAGAAGTCTATGCTTTTTCTTTTCTAAAGATGAATTAAATGATTTTATCTTCTGAGGGGACTAAACTAAAACAGTTTCCTTTGCTATCTAACAATCATTCTAGCTGCTCCCTTATCCCATTTTTGTTTCTTGATTTGGGAAAAAAAGGCTAAATTTGGACCTGTACAAATTAACAGTTTCAGTTTTTAAATTTCTGCTATTGAAGACAAATTCTAGATAATAACAAACAACTTTTCTAGCCTGGAAAAATTTTCTGGATTGGAAAATTCCTTCCTAGATTAGTTTTTTTCCTAAACTGTGGCACTGAAGACTGAACCCAGGGCATCATACATACTAGAGAAGTGTACCACCATTGAGTCACATCTCCAGGCTTCTTTTTACTTTGAAACAGGGTGTTACTAAGCTCCCCAAGCTGGCCTTGAGCTTGCTCTTCTCCTGGCTCAGCTTCTGGAATAGCTGAGATGACAGGCTTGTGACACTGGTCCCAGCTAGACTTTAAAGCACAGTCTTGCTTCACAGGCTATGCTATTCATCCTTCCTACTCACTATCCAAAGCATACACTGTCATTCCAATAAGTATGTATCTGGAAAACAGACCAGGCTAAAGCTAATAGATCTCTGTAGAAAGTTTCTTCTTTTTGTATGTGACCACAGCAGAATCTGACAGACCATATGATAGCCAATACAGGAAAGTCGAGAAGGCTCCTTTTAACATTCCATTAAAACAAAACAAAACAAAACAAAACAAAAAACCCTCCAACCCTTTCCTCCAAATTTCATGAAAAATAATTAGGATAATAGGGGTAATTGAACATAAAACGAACATGACTTACCATCGAAGCTGATCGACTGTTTGTAACAAGGCTTGATCCTCCATAGTTTGAATTGAGGTTTCCAATTGGTGCATTATGGGATGGTCCCAATAAACTGTGTATATCACTGTGGCTAGAAGGCAGGCTGGTAGAAGGTCCAACTGCATGGTTCCGAAGCACATGGATAGCATCATCCAGTCTGTCTAAACGGTCCTCCATTCGAGACTGCTGTAAGGATCAAAAACAACATGGGGTAGGGTGGTTACTGATGGCATCTACTCAATTTACTAAGTTCCTACATCTCCTATTCAGGGATATATGGAAGGCAGCAAGTGAAATACGGTATCAACTAGCTTCAAAAACGACTACCTATACTTCAAACCAACAACAAAAAATGCAGCTATTTTCAGACTATGATGACTTTTCAAAGCAGTGGACACAAGTCACTGCTTTATAAGACGAATTTAACAATCTATCAAGAGGTTATTTCGTTTAGTTTCTATAATACGAAGGCTGCTATGTCAACACTCAATTACAGCTGATGGAAAGGAATAAACTGTACTTTAACATGACCTCTGAAAGACATCAATTTGGGGAAAGGCTTTCAAATCCATTTAGTTTAAGTTTTAGGTGAGCAGAACACACCTATCTTCAATGGTGTACACATCCAGATAAGCTCTTTAATAAAACTGAAGGAAAGACATCTACTGCCCATGGGTCACACATGCCTTATTATACACAAACACATTAGACTTCTGGAAATCAAAAGCACATGCCAGTAGAGCTCTTAAATGAAGCCATTCTCAACAGACACGTCTACTTCTAGTACTGCTACAAGAGTGGCAATGCTTATTATTTGTTTGATTTTTAAAAGACGCTGGAGTCTGTATAGCTTGATAATTTTAAATGGATAAGGGACGTATAAGTAATTTAAACACACAAAAAAAGGCACCATCTAAAAGAAATAGTACCTCACAGACATCCTTTAAGAAGGACATTGCATCTTGCAAATGCTCGTGAAGTTGCTGCTCAACTCGATTTTTCTGGCAAAGTCAAGACAGAACAGGAGGCAAAGCACAGGTTAAGATTAACTCCAAAAGAGATGAGGAAATAGCTGATGTGCTTGTTGGCATAATCTGTTAGTAAAGTTAATGTAGAGATCTGCAAGATCTACTTGTATTAAGTTCTGAAAAGGCTGGGATTTAACAGGGACTCACAAGGTTAGCATCTAAACAGCACACACTGCTTGGGTTTGCTTGCAAAATACATGAGAAGACAACTTTCCCTCAACTTAAAAATATTTTGTTAGGCACAGAAAAAGAGTGTTTCTGTTTGCAACCTGGAATTACTAAATGAGAACATGACTTAGCATTTTACCAGATCACACTCATTTGTTTATTTTTATTACACTTTGTGATTCTGGGTTACAAATGTAATCACACAAAAGCCAACAGTAGTGAACATTCTATTACAAATTCTTCACCTTGGAGTATTAGTCCTATTTGTCTGGCAAGCAATGTAGTGCTTGTGTGATTTGTACTTTTTATTGTAAGAAAATATCAAAAATACTTTTATAGTAAAAAATTGACATCAATGGAAAAGTCTCATATAAATGTAACAAACAACACATGATTTTGAATCAATAGACTTGATTTCTTGTCCTTTTAAAAAATAAACTTCCTTTTACATACATTGACAGTATAGAAATATTAAGTCTTATGTTTTTCAAAGAAATAAAAATCCCTCTACTTTAATTCGATTTGTCTATACAAGTCTCATGTCCCAAAAAACAGATGAAAATAAGGACACCTAAAGTGTCATATTGTCTACTAAATCTGGTCATCTGTTAGCAAAGAATTCGTGAGCACTGCCACTACTAACAAAAAACCCCTCTGAACCATAACACAAAAATTCTATAACACCTGTAAAGATAGTAGATCGCTCTTACCAAGGAGTGAAGTGAGTTTTCATAGCTTGGGGATGAAGGAGCTTGCCCTCCAGCTCTGGGCCACTGACTGGTACCTGTTACACCAAAAAGCATTCACATGTATGGATGAACTAGTCTTGGTAATATTATGGAAAGTGTAAAGATACTTAGTAATCATAAACAAATAATGGAAAGCTTGTTTACCATTCAGCATAATATTAGCAACTTATAAGTATAAAATGGCTAGAAAACTTTTTCATTATTAATATATCAATTTAGTAAGTTGATTAATGAGGAAAAAGCCCATAAAACATAGCTAGCATTATGTTTGTATATTGTTTAGACTTTGTCTACAGATATGTGTTATCTTTGAAAATGAATATAAGGATATACAATGTTTGCATTTCCACAATGGCTTTATAGTGTTTGATAATGTTATTCATGATGACAATAATACTTATCTGTTTCTCTGTACCATAATTTGCTTAATTACCCACATCTCATCACTGGCAATTTTATTTTCCTTTGAGATAGGGTCTCCTTATGTAGCCTGGGCTGTCCTGAAACTTGCTACGTAGACCAAGATGACCTTGAACTCAAACTGCCTGCCTCTACCTCCCAAGTGCTAGGATTAAAGGCCCATGCCACCACACCCTGGCTGGGTTTTGATTGAGTAGCAATGCTGAGTGTTGCCACAATATACCATGACCGATTTTTTTCTCTGGGGAGTATATTTCCAAATGAAGTAGTATTTCTCAATTGAAAGAGTATATATATGCTGGACCGTGGTGGTGCATACCTTTAATCCCAGCCCTTGGGAGGCAGAGGCAGGCGGATCTCTATGAGTTTGAGACCAGTGTGGTCTACAAGAGCTAGTTCTAGGACAGGCTCCAAAGCGCTACACAGGGAAACCCCGTCTCAAAAAACAAAACAAACCAAAACAACAACAACAACAAAAAAGAGTGTGCACACATTCATGTGTAACTTCTGACAATGCTCATAGCCATGCATAGATGAAGCAGTTTCAAAACCTAAAAGGCACTAGGAACACTGCCTAAAAAACTATTTACATAGGGAGCCCAAATTACTGAAACAAAATGTCATTTCATTCAGATGGCAAGTGCCTTTAATCCCAGCACTTGGGAAGCAGAGGGAGTTGGATTTGTGAGTTCAAGGAAAGGCTGGTCTACAAAGTATGTTCCAGGACAGCTAGGGAAACACAGAGAAACCCTGTCTGGAAAAACAAAACAAAAAAAGCAAAAAACAAACAAAAAAATCATTTCAACCACTTTTGTTTCAATCATCCTCCAAACCCATATGTGATGAGTCTGTGGCAGGAGCCAGTTCATCAAATTGGATGTTCTGAAATGTTTGGAGACAGGACAGTCAGTAGGCAAACAAATGCAAACAGTTTCTGTGGTTCTCATGAGCTTAGTGTTACGGATGCAGAGGAATGCACTGCATCACTCACATGAGAAATCTGCACTCAGAAGACTATATATGTATGTATGTTGGGGACTGAACCCAGCATCTCATATTTGTTGGATAAATGTTCTATAACTCATTAAGCTATATTCCCCAGCCTTCTATAATTTTTGGATAATGGTATTAAGAAAACTTGCAACAGGTCATCAAGATGGTTCAGTGGGTAAAGACGCTTGTTGCCAAGCCTCACAACTGAGTTTGACACCTGGACCCATGTAATAGAAGAAGAGAACCGACTGTTGCTAGCTGTCCTGACTTCTAGATGTATACACCATGGCGGTGTACACACACACACACACACACACACACACACACACACACACACACACACACACACACACACACACACACAGAGAGAGAGAGAGAGAGAGAGAGAGAGAGAGAGAGAGAGAGAGAAACCATGCAAAGATCCAACTCTAAAACCCATCTAACTATACATAAAAAAAGATGGGGGAGGAGTTAAGGGGGAACTGGTCAGGATATAAAAAAATATAATGATAAATCACTTAAAAAAAGACATATACTTAAACTTACTTTGTTGTTTTATTATTGATTGGTCTACTCAGTGTTACAACACAAGGTTAAAGCAGAACATCAGCAGGGCTAAATCAGTAATAGATATCTCTTTGAATGTCATACAAATTCTGAGCTACACTTCATGGACAAAGGTCCTCCTATAACTGTAATAATCACCTAATATTTTGTCGTTGGGCACAAAGGGGGTGAGAGACAGTTACACAAGGCAGAGGTAGCTCACAAGTCAGCACCATCACCTGGTAAAATTGAGAACACAGGCATTTAGTGAAGGTTGGGAGTGCAGCTTCCAGAATGTATAAGTCCTAGAATGTGTAAGTTTCTAGGTTTGATCCCTAGAATTTGGTACACACAAAAATAAAAAAAAGAAAGAAAAAACCCAATTTATCTTAATCTGCCTTATAGAGATGATCTTAAGAGATATGAAAGCATACTACCACTTGAAATGTCTTTCTGGTAATAGAACATTAATACCATCTCCTTCTGTGCATAGATTCTAATATAATAAAAAAACTAAGCAGGGTAAATACACCAATATCTTGGCAGTCTTGGAGTACGGATGTCCAGTACTCTGCATGGGTTGGGAATCAGATTCCAGACACAAAGCACAACACTAGCTAACATGCATCTGATACTAGAAATCGCTATAAAGTTCATCTTTATAAAATTAGCATGAGAATAAAATATACACGTTAAGTTTAGAATCAGGTTGGTGGCTCTACCATGCAATTGTCAACTATTGCATACAGGACAATAGAGAAAAATGAACAGTGCAAAGGCTGGAAGTCTTGGTCTGTCTTAGAATAGGCTGCTCTCCCTCCCACAGCCCATCACTTGATGTTTGTGGCTGGACAGTTCCACAGGGAGAGCACAGACTTTGTGGGAAACAATTTAACTATCCTACAGCCTTTTTTTTTTTTTTTAAATTAGCTATTCTAAAAATTTGGCTCTTAGTTTAGAAAGATCATATCAAATTTACTTACTAAAATTTACTGAACTTATTTATAAGAAGAAGCTAGGAGGTGACTAGGATTACAGCTGAATTTTCTCTGGGAAGACTTTGGTCATACCTAAATTTATGCAGTGTTTTTGACTTGTTCTTACTCTGACCAGCACTTAGGAGCACTTCACTCAGTAGAAATGTTTCATAAACTAAGAGAATGGATACTCCCTCCCATGTAATAGCTAAGAGCACTTCTAGGCTTTAATTCATTTATTAGTTCCCTCTTGTTTCTGAGACAGTGTCTTACTATGTACCCTTGGGTGGCTTGGGACTTGCTTTATAGACTAGGCTGAAGATCCATCTGCCTTCTGTCCCTGCCCCTTTACCTCTCACTCAGTGCTGGGATTAAAGATATGCAACACAATGCTTGGCTCCCAGTTATTTCTTACTCCAGGCTCCCATTAGTTTCTCTTGTAAACCTTGATGTCCCCCCCCCACCACCACCACCAACACTAGAATCCTAATCCTTACAGGTTCCCACAAAATACCCCAGTCACCCTTTCCACACATGACTAGATTAGGAGGGCAGACACTTTCTCATTCAGATTTGTGCTGCATTCTTTCCTTTATATTCATAAAAGTTGCTCTCCTCCTATTAAAATCTTCCTCATAAAACCTGTGCCCTAACCTGACCATAACCGAGTGTCAATTCTGTGGCTTTAGTTTCACTGTATTCTCTCAACTTATCTGGAAACCTGCTGAAGCCAGGCAAGTGATTTAACACTAGGCATGCTTCCAGATGACATATACAAATATTTTCATTAAACTGACATAAACCTAAACTAAGCCATTACTATGAGGTTCTGAGGACTGCTACCAGGTCCTAACATTACAGACCTTCCTCATCTATATCCCGAATGAAGGCAAAGAAATGGTTGGCTTGTCTGCCTCCCAAGTTTTCATACTGAACATTCTCCTAACATAAATGTGTGTCACTTCCTAAACTGTAGTAGGCACAGCCATTTCTCTTTCACCTCATTACCAAAGGCCTGAGTTTCTTCAAGGGGGTGAAAGGGTGAGCCTGTTCTGTCCTAACACCATGAGAGAATAATTCTATTCCAACTTTGGTAAATCCCAATACCTAAGATAAACACGGCAGGTCCAATTAAGAGGCAGGTAACTGAGGTAGGCCCAGTGCTGGACAATGAAACATGAGGCTAAATCTATAGGAGAGGAGTCTGGAAAAGATTTAAGAGACATGGGGGAAAATGGTGTTTTTTTCTTCTACTGGGTACTGTTTGTAGTGTTTCAAAGTGTCAGAAAGAACTGCTAGGAGGTAGAACAGGAACTCTAATATGCAAATTTACAGTTAGTAAATGTTATGGGCTTCTTGTTAGTTAAGAACAAATGCTCACACACCTTTAATACCAGCACTTGGGAGGCAGAGGCAGAGGCAGAGGCAGAGGCAGAGGCAGAGGCAGAGGCAGAGGCAGAGGCAGAGGCAGAGGCAGAGGCAGAGGCAGAGGCAGAGAGGCAGGAGAGGCAGAGAGAGGCAGAGAGGCAGAGAGGCAGAGAGGCAGAGAGGCAGAGAGGCAGAGAGGCAGAGAGGCAGAGAGGCAGAGAGAGAGCAGAGAGGCAGAGAGGCAGAGAGGCAGAGAGGCAGAGAGGCAGAGAGCAGAGGCAGAGAGCAGAGAGGCAGAGAGGCAGAGGCAGAGAGGCAGAGAGGCAGAGGCAGAGGCAGAGGCAGAGGCAGAGGCAGGCAGATCTCTGAATTCAAGGCCATCTTGGTCTACACAGCAAGTTCCAGACCAGTCAAGGCTACATATATAGTAACAAGGTCTCAATGTCTTCCCTATACCCTAAGAACAAATACTGTTTAATGTTCAAGCTAGCAGAGACCAGAGTTCCTTTTTCCTTTCATCCTAAGCTTCTTAATAAGTACAATGTCTTAGAAGCTTCCTTCACAGGTTCTTGAGATCAAAATGTATGTTCCTGGTTTGGAAAGTGCTGGAGGAAGATGAGATGGATTTATCCAAGAATGACAGCCATGAAGCTGGCTATGAGGATCTGTTGGGTCTGTCTATCGTCACAGATCCTGTGCTGAGTCAGACTGATGGCCAGGCATAGGGAACAGGGCTAACTGTGGTCAACCCACTTATTTCAGATAACAGATCAAGGCCACATAAGGTACAAAGCAATCTGCACAAACAGGAGCTCTGGTGAGCTGTTTCCTTGTCTTTTGACTGTGACCATTTATCACACAGTGCTTTTCCTTCCTCCCCATCTCTGCTCTGCCATAGTGTGTGTATTCATGTATGCAAGGGAAGTAGACATGGCAAAGAAGACGGGAGAGATGCACCTTTATAAATACACTCTAAATTGGTGTTTCAGTAGCATTATGTGAAAATGGTTTTCTATTACTGCTGAATTCAAAGCAGACCCAAACATTATATAACCAGTAGTCTACATTTAGATTAACTATCTGAGTTATAGGGGAAAAGACTATCACTAGTTAAACCTCACTTAACAATGGAGGAGTCCTTTGTCGTACCAGTCTGTTTCACTCATGCCTTCTTAGATGATGAGCACCAGGCTCCTTTCCCCCTTGATGAGTACGTACAGTAAAGGACACATGGACACATCAGATGACAAAGTGCAAAAACAGAGGGGCAAAAATTACACCCAGGATTTTGTTAAAACAGTTCTAATATAGTGAGGAGGGCTAAGTTACATCATTCTCCCTGTAACTTCAGCTCTGTTAAACAACTCTAAGTCAATGGGTCTTTCATCATCTTGCTTATGTGGGCAACAGCTGCTTCACATTTACTAGACAGCTGAAGCCATGATTTCTGAAAAAGTGGCATAGCCTGCTACTAGCCAAGAGCAGCTGCTGCAGCTCAACTTGTCTATCCTGGAATGTGGCTGAGTAGAGACACAGGGCTAACAAAGCACAGGTGACAGACAACAAGAGCCCCCGACTTCTAGAAACCCTGCACAACACAACAATGCTTAATGAAAATGACCACATTGTCTTAACTGTTGCTAGATGGAGGGCAGAGCCAGAGCTGAGGCTGACCAATGTGGGGTGTGGGGATTTCACTTAGTTGTCTAATAATGGCTCCTCTTTAAAACAAACACATTTGCTTCAGGAAGTCCCTCCCCTCCAAATGTTGCTTTGAAAAATATGGGTATGGTTTTAAAATTATTGCCTGAAAGATATTTTCATGACTTTACTTAATATTAATAAAAAATTACCATTTATAGTATCACAACAAATTCATCCTAAGGATAGTTCTAGAACTTGACAAAAAACAATGTTCAAAATCAGGAGAAAGGAAAACAAACTGAACCATTTATGCAGCTCCACTAATGCTGCTCATCTACAGCATAGTCTCCCTCCCTCCCTCCCTCCCTCCCTCCCTCCCTCCCTCCTCCCTCCCTCCCTCCCTCCCTCCTTCCTCTCCCCCTCCTTCCCTCCCTCCCTCCCTCCCTCTCTCTTTGGTTTTTCGAGTCAGGGTTTCTCTGTGTAGCTTTGGAGCCTATCCTGGAACTCTCTCTGGAGACCAGGCTGGCCTCGAACTTACAGAGATCCGCCTGCCTTTGCCTAATGAGTGCTGGGATTAAAGGCGTGGGCCACCAACGCCCGGCTAGTCTTTTTCTCAACAGAGAAACTACCCAATCCCCTGGTAAGTTTTTATATAAAAATGTGTAATTATAACCTAAGAGTCTCAAAGAAGTTACGTTATAATTGGCATTGGAAACTATCAGAGATTACTTCAGAACCTAGGAAGATCATTAACAAATAATTCAAAATGAGCAAATATTTTAATATTTCTTCAAAATGAACTCCAGGGACAGTTTCTGATTAGATGTTTACTGTCAAAATGATTTTTTCATAATTTAAATAGGATTTTGTTGAATCAGAATTATTTTTAAGTATGTTCTATGCATAAAATGGAAACTCACCTGTGAGAGGTGAAGGAGATCCCACTGGTGTTGATGGGTTTGATGGAAAACTACTGCTTGTATGGTCAGGAGAATAAATCTAACCAGAAAAATAAGAGATACATATGCATCAGAATGTGATAGAAGCAAAAATACAAATTCATTCATGGAGCTGTTTTAGTGATCTCGGTCACACTACTCCAAGGCTCACAATGAAAAAACATTTTATCATACTGTACACTATTTTGTCACTAGATACCAAAGTAGCCTCAGTTCTCAAACTAGGATAAAAATATTGCATAATTTCAAATGTGAGAGGAACAACACAGAAATATATTTAATTATTGTGGTTAGAATGTTTCTAATTATCAGTAGAGAATCAAGATGTAAGGTTGGGTATGGGTGCACCCCTGCAATTATCAATACCTGAGCGGCAGAG
Organism: Cricetulus griseus; assembly: GCF_003668045.3. Classification (NCBI taxonomy): domain Eukaryota; kingdom Metazoa; phylum Chordata; class Mammalia; order Rodentia; family Cricetidae; genus Cricetulus; species Cricetulus griseus. Next base: position 183,377,704 of record NC_048597.1, read on the forward strand.
GCAGGAAGATAACAAGTTCAAAGCCAGCCTGGGCTAAACAGCAATAACAGGCTGTGACTAGTACTTGGGAGGCAGAGGTGAGACTGAAACTTTAAGGTCCCATATATGAGGTGAGTCTTTGCCTCAAAACAAACTATTGTAAAGTTAAAATATCCGAGAAGAAAATCTTTAAAGAATATACCATCTAAGTAATATAAAAATGATAATCTCACACACACACAAAAAAAACCAAACTATAAAAGAACAAAGGCAGGGTCTCCTAGGTTGTTTTGTTATTGGTGTTTTGAGTCAGAGTCTAGGTTAGGTAATCAAGATCCCAGCAAGCTCAGACGGACCTTAGACCTAGAATTTGTGATCCTCCCAACTTAGCCTGCAAGGTCTGGTGTTGCAGGTGTTTCACTCCAAGCCTGGCCATTATGCATTAAAATGGTCTTTAAACCAGGTCTGGTGGTGTAGCAGTTGGGAGGAAGAGGCAGGTGGATCTCCGAGTTTGCAATCAGCCTGGTCTACAGAGTGAGTTCCAGGATGGCCAAGGCTACACCAAGAAATCCTGTTTCAACAACAACAACAAAACAAACAAAAAAACAAAACCAAAAAACCCCACAAAGCAAACAAACAACAACTTTGAAAACCAGGTGAGATTTTATGTTTTCCCTTTAAAAAATTGAACTAAAGAAAATTAACAGTTATTCCTTACTCCTTCAAAAAGTTACTCATCTGTTTTAGCTCCAATGATTGATTGTGTATTAAATTAAGCTTCTCTCAAAGGAAACTAAACTTCTACAAACATGTCTCAACACCTTTATCATTGTGACTCACTGTTTCTTATGTTCAGAAATCAATTGTATCTTTCACGAGCAACCAACGCTAACTTCATAAAGTATGTAATACATCATTGAAGAGGGAGGGAAGGAAGACTGATTACATTGAAGGTGAACAGGTACATGAGAAAATATCCACAAAACTGCATTGAGATTAGTTTGCCTTACTGACCATTACTCTTCACTGTGAGAACCAACTGCAAAAGCCCTGGAGAAACAGCATCCTGTGTAGCAGCTGGCAGCTACTTGTTCTCTGCTGGTGCTTACAATGTATCCCGAGCTATCCATTATCTGTCTCCTACTCTCAATGCTTGCTGTGCTGACAAGTGATGAGGGAGGGTAGAAATGGCAGAGCCTGTGCTAGGAATTCTCAGTGGAGGGACTTTTGGGCTTCAGGTTTATTTATGTTCCATCTCTTCTACTCTTCCTTCCCTTAAAGGTTTCGCTGAAGTCCTAAGTACCCTTTACTTCTCTAGTCACCTGGTAATGACATTCTTTGTGCCACCACACATCCTGGTGAATGACTCCTGAACTGATCTCTCTTGCCTGGACAGACTGAATAGAACACATCTGAACCTGAATCACCACTCTGCTTCCTGTCCTCCCCCCCCTTTTCACTTCTTTCCCTGTATTTTGGTGTGTGCGCCCCCTTTCTTTGGCCTGGCTCTTCTCTTTGTAGACACCAACATTCACAATTCTCAGTTTCTGGGATAGGTATACACCATTCTCATGCCACTTTAAATCTAGATATGCAAGTGTGTGGAGGCTACAGGACAACCTCAGGTGTTGTTCCTCAGGAGTTCTCCACCTTATCTTTTGAGACAGGATCTCTCATTGTCTTGGACCTCTGGCTGGCCAAGCCCCAGGGATCCATTTGTCTTAATCCCAGTGTTGAGACTTGTTTCTAAGACAGGGTTTCTCTATTTTAACAGCCTTGGCGGTCCCAGGTCTGGCTCTGTAGACCAGGCTAGCCTCTGCCTCCCTAGTGTTGGGATCAAAGATGTGCGCCACCACCTCCTGGCTCCAGTGTTGGGATTTAAAATGAGTGATAAAATTTGCTATAATACTTGTCAGTGGAAAGATTATTCAAAAGGTGGAATGTATCTTAGTATTTAGGCAATGGGAATCAGTAACAGAAGAAAGTGAAAGAGCTGTTAGAGATGACTTCATTCCAAATCTACAGCATGCCATAAACTTTGAGAACAATTACATGGTGAGGTTCTGTGATTGGTGAGAATTACTGTTAATGTTTCCGGCTACATGTATCTCACACTTAGGTAGGCATAGGCTTTCTAGGGTGTGAAGAATGGATTGCCAATTCTTTCAGCTCTGACCTTTCAGTGAAGTAATCCCTAAATACGTCATATGCAGGTGAGAGTTCCTTTAAGTCAAAGAAAACAGGGGTTACACTTGAGAGTCACATATGATCACTATTTTGAGTGACAGGAGATTGTTCTGATCATATACTCAAAACAGGGGTGAGCTTTTGAGAATCATGGTGTAAATAGGAGAAGCTATACTGAAATGTATCTTTTCCAAAATTTGCTTTTCCATTTTTACAACAGAAGCCATTTTTACCATTTACCCATTATACCTGTGGTTTGATGCGATACCAGACAGAATTGCTATTCATGCTTCATCTACACTTAAAAAGGGGGGGTGTGGGAGTTGAGAAAGATGGCTCAGAGGATAAGAACTGGCTGCTCTTCCAGAGGACCTGGTTTCAATTCTTATCACCCACATGACAACTCAAACTGTGAGTCTAGTTCCAGAGGACCCAACACCTTCACACAGACATATGCAGGTAAACACCAATGAACATAAAATAGGAAATTGTCCTCCTCTGACCTCCACATTTGCATCATGGTATGTTCATGCTTCCTACCCCCCCCCAAAACAAAACAAAAAACAGCTGTTTTACTCTCACAAAGAGAACACTCATGTACAGAGGAAGACTAGTACACTGGTACACTGAAGCCTTTCAGATGGCAGGTCATTTCACCAGTCTCTATCTCTGCAGGCACATTCTATCACCAAATCACAACTGAATTACATTATTTCAGAAAAATCATGATTCTCTTAGAAATCCTAAACACCAGGATTTTTTTTTGGCAAAGAACATTCTAAATGAAGATCTCTTTGCTCTATTTTTTAGCTTTAACGAACTCTAATATTGGTGTTTAAAGAAGAAAAAAGTCACTTTAAAAATGGAGGTGGCAATGACTTAAGAGTCTAGAGAAGAAACAAAGTCAGAGCTCATTCTACATGCAGCCCACAGGCACCCACGGTTAAATGGCCAATGATGAATAACTCCCAGTACCTTCTGCCAGGCTTAAACGGTAATATTCCTCATTTTACTGCAACAAATGAGGCTCCTCCTCCTATCAGTCATGCTCCATTCCAATCAGTAGGGTGCCAATAAAGCCAGAAGCTAATGAAAAGAGCCTTAGACAAAAAGAAACAATGGAGAGCTCCAGGCCCAACCCTGGAACTGAGAGACTAAGGTTTTTAAACACTGAAGCTTTTGCACATTTCAGTTAATCTTTATTATGCTAATGTTATTGAGTCTAAGGAACAAAGAAACTTATTTCATGAATTACTTCTAAACGTCAACTTCCCTGGATTTTCTTTTCTTTTGTTAGAGACTACTGACCATTTAACTATCTAGATTAACACACACATTCTCCCTCTCTTCTTCCCTCCCTGGCTCATAGAAATCAAAACATAAATTATCACAAAGAAGTCTGATATAATCAACAAAGTTAAACAGTCCTCTCGTTTGATCTCTTCTAAATTAAAGACTGAATGTTTTGATATGGTATTAGGCACTGAAATAAACCAGATGTTTCTTCCTCCATATAACTCTCCATGGGCACAGTCTTAAAGGGTGATTGTCTGGCAAACGTTCAGGGACACACAGATTTTTCCTTTCCTTCTATCTACCCATGTCTATTATCTAAACTAGTGCACAATCCATAGGGCTTTGGGGACTTTGTGTAAATACCTTCATGTACAATTCTCTTTCTTGCTATCCTGAGATTAAGACCACAATTATCCAGGCTTAAACCTAAAATAAAGGAACCTTTGCAAACGCATTATCTGGCCTTACATGTTTAATCACGCAGTATTCTGTGTGTTCTTTAATACCTAAACTGAAGAACAAAGGTTGTACCCTCTGGTGTTTCACACATGAAAGACCTTCTAAGGCAATTGGGGAACTAGAATTAACTTCTAATGACAACAACAGTGTTTTCTCATCAAAAGTGGATGCTATATTACATTAAAGATACCACATTCTAACCATCTATAATACCAAACATAAAATTGTGATATGCATGTCAGGTTCTCAGATGTAATTCTCATTAAGTTTCTTCCTCTCATCTCCCCTAATTCTTCCTATCACCAAACAACCCACTGTTTTTGCTTTTGAGTACATTTTAAACATTATTTATGAGAGCGTCTATTAGGAAAATTGGAGAAACAATGTTGTTTGGGGAGATGGAGGGAGACTGAAGGAAGGGATAGAAAGTGTGCATATGAGGGTCTGCAGTGATGGAGCAGATGGAATGCCTCACTCTCAGCTATGACAGAAATGATTTATGGAATGACCTGGCTGTTCTTGCCTAGTAACAACACAGGATGACAGAGCTGAGTTTCCATGACAACCAAAGCCCACCCACTAGCTAGATTAAACATTTTTTCCTGGCTTCCACTCAGAGTGAATTTGGATTTTTTTCTACAAATGCCACCCTGGTCTGGCTAGTATGCTGTTCATAATATGGAAGGAAAATCAAGGATGTCAGGGTAACTAAATTAAGCTTGAAGGACCTCTGAGAATACCACAAAGTCTTGTCTACCCAAACAATGATTTCTTCATATATGCTTTCCTTGAAATACCCAAAAACCTGTGAGAGAGAGAGAGAGAGAGAGAAAAAAAGGACTCCCAAATGGAGGTTTTATTTTTAAATTTTGTTTAATATTAAGAGTCCAATGTTACTTGTCCTCTTACATATGAATGACCTATCTGCTACTGGTTCTTCTAAAATGAGGAGGAACATAGCAAGCCAATCACATACCAAAGAGCAATTTTCTTCCTATACACGAAGTTTTCTTCAGGGAATACATTTAGAAAAAAGGAGGGACAACTCTCTTTAATCATCCCAGATACTCACTTCTAAGACAGTCCTTGTAACACAGCTTTCTAGATACCCAAAGCAGCAGAGAGGAGCAGTCTGTGGCTAGTTAGGTAGGGATTCTATTGTATATGAGCTCTACCTTTACTAGCTAGTGGTCCCTAGGGCAAACTACTTAATCTTTTGAGCCCAAGTCACTTAACCTTTAGACCTCAGTCCCCCAACCTGTAATGTGGGGGTATAATACCAATCTTATAGGGTTTTCTTGAGGATTAAATGAAATAGGGCATGGGAATGCTTAGTGTAGTGCCAAACAACTAGAAGGCACTCAGACCACAGTTTACCATTTCTGTGGATTTGTACCACCACCATTACAGTCGATCATTTCTGTGGGTTCGTACCGTCACCATTATTACGTATGTTCCAAGATTAAATCCAGCAAACATTTACTGGGCTCCACTGTGTGCAGGGTCCCGGTATGTAGTAGAAGAGTTTGACTTGGCTTCATTTCTCAAAAAAACTCATACTTACAGCTATAGAGAAAGGTTTATTTACTCAAACAATACATAAAGAAGTTTCTTTCTTCAGGAGCTTAACAGCTGCTCACATATCAGAGTTCTACTTTCCCTATCAACAGCAAATGTTTGAGAAAGTTCATTGTATTTCAGAGAAAATATAAGACAACTCTGGAATTCTAACAGGCTGACCGCTCAAACTAAAGGAAGAGGGGAAAAAAAAAAAAACAAGTATAAGGAGAAACTTCACAAGGCAGAAGGCATAATTTAAATTTGAGTAATTAGATTTGAGTCTTTACAGATAATTAATAAATACCTGTCTCTCTTTCTGGCTTTAGGTTTCCAAACTAATTTTAACATTTTAGGAGTCAGATATATTAAACTGTTATCATTGTTGTCTCTATGATTTTGATGTGATAAACACTAGCTATATCGTATTATAAAATGTCTTTGACTCAGTTTCATTCATTTTAGAACAAGTCTTTCAATGATTCTGAGCCCCACCCCTTTGGAGCCTGTCCTGGAACTTACTGTGTAGACCAGGATGGCTTCGAACTCAAGAGAACCGCCTGTCTCTGCTTCCCTAGTGCTGGGGTTAAAGGCTTGAGCTACCACTACCCAGCTGATTGTTTTTTCCTAATAAATAAAAGTATATCCCATCTTGTGAAAACCCTTATAAAGGCATTTCATTCACTGTAGATGAATTGGATTTTCTTTCTTGGTTCCTTTTGATTTATTTAAGTGGGTCACTTGAGTGTTTAAAATACATATATTTCCTCAAATTCCTCTTTGTTTTATCTGTATCTGTTCCACTCAAATAAAGACATATTTAAATGAAACTACAAATACTGTAGGTATGGAGCAGGGTGGTGTTATCATGAACTACTTTAATGGTATGCACCAATATAAACAGAAAACAGCTCTTAAATGAGTAATTATGTTAATAATGTAACTATGCCATTTACTGTTCACAAAATATAAACCCTAGTTCATCAGTAGAATGTGTACATAATACTTACAGACGCCAAAGCCTTTCCAAGCGCATCACCCGTCTGTGAGCTTCCAGCAGCATTCCCTCTGGCTCCTGGATGGTTCAAATAGGTAAACAAAACAAGAAGACTAGCAGGAATGCTACTTTTTTTTTTTTTTCTTTTTCTTAAGCATGTACCTATTACTTCAAGGGTACCCTGGCTTGAGACTTCATATATCACTTCGAATCAGGAAACACTCTATGTGCAAATTAAACAAGCTATAAAAATAAAGATGAGTTCCATATTGATTCTTGTATTAATGAAACTTAAAGGTTAATTATCTACTTTCATTTTTATTTAAACTAAACACTAAAAATTTTATTGAACAATATGGGTTTCAGCAAAACTCTCAAATTAGGATTAGGAAGTTTCCCAACCCAGAAAGCTCACCTAGAATGCTATCTGATCCATTGATGGGAGGAGTATGGGAGGCGGCAACATACGGTGAACTGCTGGTACTGCCACGGTGGAAGCTGGACATTGGCGGAAGACTTGTGTTTATGTCTGTAGGTGACACTGAGTGTGGAGGATAATTCTAGAAGGGAAAAGAGACATAATCTATTATAGGTTTTCTGAAGGCTGGGGATATTGCTTAGGCGTAGAGCACTTGCCTATCATGCATGAAGTTTCAGTCCTTAGTTATGTGATGCTCCCCTCCCAGAGAGATAATAAATAAAAAAATTGAAAGCATGCATTTTTTTGAATATGAATGTAGACTTATCCCCGACAATCTGTATAAAAGGTTAAAATGAGCATGACATATGACAAGTTAGCACCTAGTATGGCAGGGCAGTCACAATGAAAAAAGTCATGGTAAAGTAAGCTTGTAAATAATTCAACATTCAGAAGTTTTGGCATAATTGATTTTTAAATAAAAAAAAGAAATATGTAAGGACAAAATATTGTTTGATAGCCTACCAAGCGGTCATGTGAATGAAGGCTGCCATAACTACTGGACTGAGACATGTGGGAAGTTGAGGTCCCCAGAATTCCACTAAAACCAGGCTGGCTCATCCCGTTTGATGAACTCCAAAGGTCAGAAGAACTGTGGGTCCCATCTATGATAAAAAGAAAAATAAGAGTTTTCCTTAGCCAGAATTTTTTATTTTGAATATGTACAAAAACTCCAAAGGATATAATGATGATCGACTTCAACTGTTCAGTTGCAGATGATCTAGAATCATCCAGGAAAAGTAATTCAGTGAGGGATTGCCTAGATCAGAGGCCGAGGGCACATCTGTGAAAGGTTTTCTTAACCAGGTTAATGGAATGTGAATGGTACCATTTTGTTGTCTGTGTCCCCCTGAACTATTTAATCGTGAAAAAAAGTGAGCTGATCAAGTAAGTGCACATGAATTCACTTCTCTCTGCTCTTGACTCTCATGTGTTTAGCTGTGTAAATTCTCACTGCCTTAACTTACTTGCTGTGATGGATTGTCACCTTTCTCCAAGTTGCTTTTTGTCAGAGTGCTTTATCATAGCAACAGAAACAAATGATGCCTGCAGATATTATTCCCCCCTTCCAACCTAATATTCTATCAGGTTTTCTACCCTCCTAGCCCCAAAATTGCTATTTAAAAAGAAGTAACTTTTATAGTTAAAGAAAAAACAAAACCAGCACAAACTGTAATAGGTGGATTATTTTAACAATCTTCAAAAAACATTTATTTCATACCAAGAAAGGTAATACAGACTTGAAATCTGGGGGCAAATTGGATTTAATTTTTGGCTAAATGTTCTACCCATAATAGGCAACACACATCATATCACACATTCTGAAAATATGAAATGGAGAAGTTTCTTTCACAGTAAGCCAAGGTAAAAAGGGACAACATTACATAGTGAGGCTTCAAATGAGATGTCAGCAGTGACTTCATCTATGGCACAGTCAAGGAACCATTTATGTAATGATGTACAGCTCCCACATACACACTTTCCACAATACCAAACCACAGGGGACCAAATAAAAATAACCTGTCAGACAGAAATTAGAAGAAATGCAACACCTCTTCTCTCTAACATGTCTCACTTAATTTTTTCTACTTACTCTTTGTAGAACTATAATCCAAACCATAAACCACTACTGTTTCTAGCTTTCATATTTCAACATTCTACCACAAACCATGGCAGCTTTGCTCATTTTTCTGTTAGTAATAGATAATCATTTCAAAGGTTTGTTGGATAAATGAAATTACAATTAGTAATAAATGCCCCTAGAATATTGGATGGAATAGATAGAATTTTAACTGATTTCAGAAAAAATAGTCTTAGAAAAGCACAGTCTGAATTTCTGCACAGCTATCTTTTTTTCTCATATTGAATGCCAGCACACTGCAGCCCCGGCTGGCTCTCACACTGCTGGTAAGTGCTTACCTTGCATAAAGAAAGTGCTAGCAAACATACTGGTTGGTGGCTTGGGAGATGGGTAACTAGGAGATTCGCGGTTGAAATCGTCAGAATTTGGGGATGGTGCATATACCTTAAAACAAAACAGGAGATTAATTAAAATATAAATGATTATTACATTACTTACATAAAATGAGTTCTGTGTCCCACAAAGAACCTAAAAAGGCTCATGTACTAATCTTACAAACAGAAAGATTGCTACATAGGTGACATCAAATTTGGTTACTAACTACATGTTTCTTTTATCTGGTTACTGGAAAATAAATTACTTCAAATATTCATGTATTCCATCTTGTTATGACAATTATAGTAGGTGGTCGAAAAAGGCCTAAAAGACCAGACAGCAAAATGCAATCTTCTAAGCAGCCTGTGTTTTGAAATGCACACAAACTTTTCATTGTTGTAAACTTTATCAATTCAAACAAAGTGAAGATGAAATGTTTCTGGTAAGAGGCAAGTACAGCAACATGGCTCAGTAACTTCCTTAACTTAGGAAATCAAATAAATTCTGCCAAAAGGTCTTAGTTCTTAAATTTTAGGTATACTTCCAATTTTGGCATATCTTTAAGAAAAAGATTACCTAATTGTTAAGGCAGTAATACTTTCCTTTAATGAACATTTGTTCCAGATAAAGAAATTATGGACATTATGAACTATCAAATGGCCAACATTCACAATCCTTGGGAAAACTAAATGGCAAGCCAAATAAACAATGAATGAACTAAGAACACAGCATTCTCAGAACTACTGAATCTTAGAAGGAACAAAACAAAACAAATAATAAGCAGAGTTATGTATGAAGCCTGCATTCCCAGTAACTCAGGAGGACAGATGGCTTCAAATTCAACACTGACCTTGACAAGAGTGAGACTGTCTTAACACCAACCCCACCAACAAAATGTCTTAAAAGGAAAAGGGCCACTGATAGATTGTAAAGTAAACCAGAAGTAAGAAGGCAAAGTGACTAATGTCAGCAGCATAAGAAATTAATTCTTTTTAATGTTAGGAGTATATCCATTAAATTTCACTATAAAAATTAAATTTCACGTAACCAGAGAAAGCATTACCATTATGGAAACATATAAAATCATACACATTGTTTGTACAACCATTGAGATTTTCTGGAATCATAGAAAAAACTTAGCAACAGTTACATCTTAGAGGTGGAGAAAAAGGACAAAGTATGCCATTTTTAAACAGAGCACAAGCTTTTAAACAGTAGTAAGGGACAAGCTGGGGTTGGGGACACAGCTCACTGACAGAACACACCTAGCAAACAAGGCTCTGGGGGTTTTGCTGGTTCTTATATCAAGGTTTGTGGGAGCAATTAAAAAAATTTACAAAACTATCAATTATAAATTCACAAGCTATCAAAATTTATTCTTTCCAAAAGGCACTAACCATACAGATTTCTCAATCTTCCGGAAGCCCAAATTTCTCATTTGTAAGGTGGCTCTATCCTGTACCTCACAGGGGAAGATGAGATGAGGTAATGCATATAAATCAAATATTTAGCACAGTGCTCCTGATAGTACAGGAAGTAGCCAATAAAAATTAGCTGATATACCATATTTCTATCATGCCAACAGAAGAAGAAGTATTGCCACTGGTCAGTTTTTAATGCCATTTGTCATAGGTTTTGTGAGGTTCGACTCTACTCACACTGTACATAAAGGTTAGGAAGTCCTTTTCACATCTTCCTGCTAGTCCTGGTAATATTAGCACACATATTTTGTTTTTGTTTTTCAAGACAGGATTTTTCTGCGGCTTTGGAGGCTGTCCTGAAACTAGCTCTTGTAGACCAGGCTAGTCTCGAACTCACAGAAATCCGCCTGCCTCTGCCTCCCGAGTTCTGGGACTAAAGGCATGCACCACCACTGCCCGGCCATATGTATTTTTAATAGATTGTTTTTCATGTTTGCTTCCTGTCACCTCCTCAAAGTAAAACATATGCCTGTGATACCTGAAATTTTTGGAAGAAGCTAGGAACTTAGGGATTACACAAAAAGATCCTCACAGGAAAGTGTGACACATACATGTGTTTAACAACTTTTCTATTTTAAACCTATCTCATAAAAGATTGCATTAGGAGGATGGAAAAGATGGCTCAGCAGTCAAAAGCACTGGCTGCTCATGCAGAAGACCCAGGTTCTGTACCCAGATCCACATGGAGATTCACAACCATCCATAATTCCAGTCCCAGAGGATTTAATACCCTCTTCTGGACTCCAAGGGCAATGTACAGTCAAAACACCCATATACTTAAAGTAGTAAAAAGATAAAAATAAGCTTTAATAGTGTAAAATAAGAAACACCATGCTAGATTTAAGTAATTGTGTGTGTGCCTTAAAATTTTTTAGGAAAGGAATTTGACTATATTCTTTCTCTTAAGTTTTACCTTCCAAAGGCTGGCATGGTGGTTCACACCTGTCATCTCAAGACTTGAGAGGCTGAAGCAAGAAGACTCCCATAAATCAAAGCTATTCTCAGCTACATAGCAAGTTCCAGGGTAGTTTATACTACAGAGCGAGATCCTATGTTAAATAAGTAAATAGACAAGCAGACAAACAAAATCAACAAAGCTTCAGTTTCTAATCTTAGCAAAACTGGATGTCCTTTGCCCTTCTTTATAGAGAATTCCCCAACACAAGGGAACACCATAAAGAACTGAAAGTAGAGGAAACTTCTAGCCTTTGCTGAGAAATACAAATCAGAATCAAATGTAGAAGACAGTATCAGAACATATGTTTTTCATTACAAACCTATTCTTACTATACATATACTTTATCAGAAATAAGTCTCTAATTTATCCACTTCTATTCAAGTTATAGCCCCAAATATATGAAACTCACACTTGAAAATTATTAAAAAGTTCCAGTTTTGATGTTTCATTTCATGCAACAAAAAGACTTACATAATTTTTCATCTTAAATTTCAAAATAATTTGCTGGTCTACATTTCTTTATCTTTGGTACTTTCAGCTCCTTTTATGTCAAATATGATGTACTTATGATTCAAAACCTTTTATAAGTTTGTCTTTTATGACAAAAGTAAAGAGATATATCTACTTTGATTTACAAATTGCTGCTAAAGAATGAAGGCTAACACACAAAGTGAGGAAACTAAGGTAAATAGAACAAATGAGAGGAAAACATATATATACTTAGTTGCACTTGAAGACTCTGAAATTGAACAGGAAAATGAAGCCTCATATTAAAAGCCAAGTTTGTTTTTAGAGATAATCTCTGTGCACAGATTTTGGGAATAAAAAGGGTTTTTACAAGATAAACAAGGACATAGTGATACACACCTTTAATCCCCACACTGAGTTCCAGGCTAGCCTCGTCTACAGAACAAGTTCCAAGATAGCCAGTGCTATACAGAGAAACCCTGACTTGAAAAAAACCCAAAACAAACAAACAAACAAAAAAACCAGCTCCACCCAAACACCATAAAAAAGACAGATTTCACAAATAAAGATGATACACAAAACTCTAAACAACTTCATTGCTCATATACTAGTACAAGTACATCCTAATAGAAACACTTTGCAGTCTGTGGCTCTCAGAGCCCCTGGCACTATTCTAACTTTGCTTTTGGTTTCTCAGCCATGGCCTGCAAAACACAGATGCAGAGCTACAGACCAGCAGTTGTGCCAGTCTCGAGTTCAGATCAAAGCACAACTGATGTGGTCAGGGAGTTGATTAGCTCCAGATGTGGGGAAACAGCCAGCCAGTTCCACAAAAAGAGCAAGTCTTTCCTTGTTACAATCAGTACTGGCCACAAATTAAAACCAGACTGCTTATGTCATCTGATCACCTGTACATAGATGCCAGGTTTTTTTTTTTTTATTCTAGTTAATGATACATTTAAATCTCAAGGATGATCCTGTAGCACAACAGACAGTCCTAAAATTAAGAAACAGAAGCACTTATGCTTTAAGATATTTAAAATCTACCAGGAGTTAAACTATTTTAAAGATGTTGGAGAAAGGGACAACTAAGTATTTTAAGATATTCTATTTAATCTCTAGACAGGAATTTGCTTAGAATTGGTTTCAGAAAGTCAGGCACAGCCAGCTATTGCAGAGGTGCTATTTTGCTGTTAAGGCGTTAAGGTACATTTTCAGTATCTGCTGAACAGATAGTCCTAACTCAGAGCACAACTGAAACAAAACCCACACTTCTTTTCTATCATCATTAAGTCTGGTTGAAGAGAACAAACTCTTACTAATATCTTAAATGTTCTCAGCCCACATACCCCAGGGTAAGTTAAAAAAAAAAAAAAAAAAGACATCACAGCACAGCACACTTCAAAGATATCTACAACAGTGACTATGCAGTTAACGCTCAGAATGTTTTAGTTCATGAAACCAACCTGGCAAAGACAGAATCCTCCCCACCTTGGATGAATCAGTTGAGACATATGTATGACCCCAAATTTGGGGCAGAGAACTCTGGAGGTTGGCAATGTGCACTGCATCTCTTTTTCAATGCACCCTTTTTGTAATTAATATTGGAAACAGCCCTGCACAACAGCATAATAAGTCTGGTAACTACTGAGAAAAGATGCAAAGTAAATAAATCAGAAGCTTTAGCTAAAAAGAAAAATAGATGCATCTGATGGCTGGTATTTGTAAATAGCTCAAATGACAAGGAGGGGGTGAGAATTCTTTTGGATGTGTGACTATTAAGGAGACCTTTCCCAGAATATGAGAATACCCTCAGATGGTAAGGAAATGCTATCTTATTATGTATCATGCAATGCAGCAGCCATTGTTCAGTGGCCACCTTAGATGTAGATGGTACGAAAAAGAAATAGAATTTTACATTTCGTTTTCTTAATTTAACTACCACACATGGGTAGTTTACCCAGAAGTTAAGAGTACACAAAATATTTTGAAAGCAGCACTTTGAAATCTTACACACTCCAAGGCCTATGAAAAAGCAACCCAAATTCTCAAAACATTTTGCAAACTGTCATCTAATTAGGAATAAAGAAACATGGATGGCTGGGTGTGTGGCTAAGTGTAGAGCACTTGTCTAGCATGCCTGAGGCCTGGGTTGGATCAACAATTCCAACATGCAGAAAAGGAAAAGTATATACATTTTTCTGAACATTCCATGTGTTGACTTTTATTAGCTCCTTTGTCAAGATGGCTTTAGTAACAGTTCTTTTTAAGTTTCAATCAATATACTCAATATCATTAAAAAACTATATATATGGTAACATGGACCACTAATATGTGAACAGCCTGGGCAAGTAACAGAAATTATCTTCAATACAATTAATGACAACTTCCAGAAATAGTAGATAAAAAAATCACTTAGATAATTTATCTTATCATCAGTTTTAAGATAAAAACATATTATATTCAGAAATAACCATTTGAATTACCTCATGGAATATGCAATGATACTATGTAGTAAACAAATACAAATTTTGCAAAATCTAGCTGAACACTTAAAACCTAAAAGAAAGTCCAGATCAATAGAAAAAGGGGAATCCCAAACAAACTGAAACCTTGTATTCAAAAAAACAAAATCCCAAAACAACATAATTAAGCTCCTGGGTGTATAAAGTTAAAACATGCAAATTTACAAGCCAGCACTCTGGGGCTATGGACAAAAATGAGATAATTCTTAGACAAATTTGCTTTTCAATTGAGTTATTGCTGATTACTTATATTAAGTTAATACACAATAGCACACAACAGAGTAGTTTCTCTATTGGACTTTTAAAAGGAGCTTGTTAAAGAATAAATAAAAATTTGGTATTAAAAATTATGTTTGAGCAAGTGCTAGATACTAGAGGGGTTAAGACGTTTCTCAAAATAATTCCCTACATACTCTTCTAACTACTTTGTGTCCAGTAACTGTAAACATATGGATCTATGTGTACACTAGGATACAAACAAACAAACAAACAAACCTTTAATTGATTTGTGGAGACTGAAATTCAGGTCTTTCTACTTTGCTTGTTTCCTTTCTAATCAAAGTTAAACACAACCTCAAAGAAAATTACATAAAAATGTTAAGCTCAATTTATAAGCAGCAGTTTAGTTGGATTTGACAAATATTTTAATGCTTTCAGTATTTTAAGATAACATTAAAATGGCAAATTTTGCCATAAACTCCAATCTGTCACTAGAGTTGTTGTGGTAATTTCATGTACCAATTTAGAGAGGTCCAGCAAAGATGCACAGGCGCTGAACCCACAGGCACCACCAAGCAGAGTGAACTAAGTGCAGGGACACAAGTCAGCTCCACCTGAGGTCCTCCTCTTCAAACCAGCTGGGAAGACACAATGGACCTCTTAAGTGGGAGAAATGGGCTTAATTCTGTAGGCTTCCCCTCTCTTTTCATCAAATCTCCAGGAACATGTTTAGACTGTAAAAACTTTTCTCTCTAGGACAACTGGTATTTACAGTTTTCTGTGTAAAGTATCTTGAGATCAACTGCTGGTTCGTTTCGGAACACTCATTTAATATTACTATTTATATTGTGTAGAAATTTCCCCCAAATTAAACGAGGCATATCTTAAAAATTAACTTTAATGTCATTAAACATATTTCATTCATCTTATAAATGCAACTATTTTTCAAATAGTGATAATATTTCTTCAGAAAATGGCATTTCTGAGGAGCAGCGTGGGCCTTACTTTCTAGGGCAATACGCTGAACAGTGTTCATCACTTTTCAGGCATCTACATGAAAAAAGACAACTTCCTTGAGTTCATATATTATAGTCTCAGCTTCCACAGATTTATGCAAATGTTTTATCATTCAATGTCTTGTTCAGAGACTTTTTGCATGACTTCATGCTTTCTATCATAATATTGTTACACTTAATATGCTGGGCCCACAGACCGTCTATACATTTGAATTCATTGTACTTTCTTCTCCCACAGTAACTAACACGAAACTCCTTCCCAAAAGAACAAAACTTAAATTCTATGTACTTTCATATTTTGGGGGTGTGTGTGCTTTTAATAATAATGATTAAAATATTCATTTCAAAAGTTAAGTCTTATAGTAATTCACAATGTAATTTGAGTTCACTGCTATTCAAATTCTTACAAAGAAAAAATTATGTGGGCACAGAAAGGCTAAACCAATTTTTAATGTAACAAATTATATGAGAAGAGGGAACCAGATTATTAACAATTAACAGGTGTCTTACTCAAAACCTGAAAAGTCCTGCTTGACTTGGCTGAGGATATAGACCAGTGGCAAAGTGTTTGCCACCCATGTGTGAGGCCCTGGGTTCTATCACCAGCCATACAGCCAGCCAGCCAGCCAGCCAGCCAGCCAGCCAGCCAGCCACACACACACACACACACACACACACACACACACACACACACACACACACACACACACACAGCCTGACACGTCACACCCATAAGATTGAGACAATTAGTATTATGATCAGGCATTCACAATTTATCTGTAAAGGTACTCTAGTGTTTTTCCCAATTACATTTGTTATGCAATATAGACTCTTTTAGCACAAGTGGTAACAAGAACTGATTTATTTCACTGTGTAGACAAATTTACTTGTAGGATGATATTTTTATCTTCCTATCTTGGAGATTGAATTAGGCTCAAATTCAGAACTTATGATCTAGGTAGGGTTTAGACAATTACTCCATGCCACAGCATTTAGATGAAGACACCTTTCTGACTTAAGCAGTCAGACATAAAGTTTTCCAAATGGTTCAAGGCCTGTAATGGCCTTTGTAGTAGTGTTGGCTTCTGTCTTTTCTTACCCAGATACCACCCAAAGAAGTTCATCATTCAAAATGTGATTCCAGCTGCGTTTAAAATTTAACTTTTGTCCAGTCTCTCACTGGTAAAAATACCTAGAAAGTTTGAGGTATCTTTGGTTCAAACCTTGAACCAATTAACCAACTAAATAATAATAATAAAAAAAATTAATAAAAGAGGCCACTCAGATTACAGACAGGCGGAAATGCCAGTCTTAATGTTCCTGCAAGACTTCCTACATTTTTGCTTGAAGAACATCATTTGTGTCAGTAAGAGGACTGAATACAGGCTAAATTCTTAAAATGAAGCCTTGGAAATTTACTATTCTTGATATTTTGTAAAATCCTAAAAGAGGCATAATATTCGAAATAAGTTCTATTTCCCCAACTTACCACAAAGATTAATACTTTACAGTGTACTGCATAGTATAGTAAAATAGGTTACATAGGACATCGGTTTTTAAATAGTGGAAAAACAAGAGTGAAGTCTGTTATGTTCCCAACAATATAATACTAATCACACAAGGCTCTTCCTCTCTGGTTAATCTCACTTTTCCTAGCATTTGATTGGTTTTATAAAATGATCTTAAACCTTTAAGGTACATGGAACAAAACTGAAAACTTTAGACAAATTCTGGAAAAGAAAAGACATTATGTTTTAGAGCATAACTACACACACTCTCAGAGCACCTGTCATGCCGTGTTAACAATAAAAATCAATGGGAACTTACTAGCATTTAAAATATTAATGTCCTATAAATTATCTTAAGTCAGTAAAATGGAGCTAAAGAATAACCTCAAACTTAACCCATTCACCGCCAAAATTCCATAACAATAAACTTGAAGAACATTCCATTTTAGAGCCAAAATATTAATAAAGCTTTTACTTTTTACATGAAAGTTTGGTAGGCTGGTACTCTCAAATGATGATGATGGCAACGATTCACATACTCTTTAGAGAGCACAATTTTTACTTCATATTATTCTTACTGATGGAAGCTAAAGTTATTAGAGAAGAACCATGTGTAAAACAGTAAGATGTATAGACTCTTACAACATAGGGCAGAGACAACACACGACTATTTTCAAGGACATGTAAATCACCTTTGACCTATGTTAGGTACAGTGCTATCAATTTTCAAGCTACATATCTCTATCATACCAGCTAGGCCATGTACCATAACCCTGGAAATGCTCAATAGTATCAAAAGTGTCCCACCACCCATCTTGGTGCAGAACAAAGAGGAAGGCTGTGCTAGAGTATCTGAGCTACACTCTCATGCTCCAGGGCTCTGGGACATGAACTTTACTGAACTTGTATGTGTGCATGCTCACATAGCTGCATGTCACCTTTAAACAACAGACTGTTTTACTTGGAATTGCACAAAAAAGAAAAAATATTTTTACATTTGAAAGGCAGCTGGCAAAGAAATTACTACAGAGAAAGTAATTTCACATACTCACATAAATCCACTTCTCACATTCTCCAAAGGTCTTCAATATAGGAAGCTTGAACACATACTTTGAATGAGCTTAAATATTTTTCTGTCCTGAGTGTCATCTACTAAAGAATGCTTACTCAAAAACCCCACAATTAATCCACTGGACAGATCCAAAAAGCACCAAATGAGGAGAAAGACGAAAAAGCCCTTCTACCAGTTCTCAGGGGCCTTCCAACAACACAAGCTACTTTCAAACACTTTTAATTGGCAAAAGGAAAGCGTGAACATATCCAACTTTATGCTATTTTAGGAAAATGTAATTAGTTCCTCAAATCTTAAAATACATTTAAAATGCCTTTCTCCAAAATCACTGAAGCTACAACAAAGGAATTTTCCATAAAATGTGAGAATTAAAACAATGCTGAGGTGTCTACTAAGCTTCAGATCAGTACTAAGTGAGCATTAAGGAATGCTTTGTATGCATATCAAATATTTCACAACGGTAACTCCCAATCTCTTAGGATACTTTTTAGAATACACAAAATTCCTATGGCTTGTAAAGACACAGTTTCAGAAATATACTAAGTTGTTAACAGAAAAGTCTTGCTTAACAACATAGAAAACTATTTTAAAATACCTAAAAATGGGCTACAAATTGACCAGGAATATGTTATTTGGAAATGTAGAAATGCATTTTTAAAAATAGTGATTTATGTTATGAATCTGCACAGGGTCAAAATTCTAGTATGATTAGAAGCAGATGGTATCCCAGGAAAGTCAGGCTTTGGACCTGAAACTCCAAACAGGAAACACGGCCCTCGCTAGCTGACTGCTTCCCTAATCATTCCCAGAGCCTCATACTTGTTCTTTTTATGAATACCCAAGATGACTTTCATCTCTCTGATCCATTCACAATACTCAATATGTTTATATCCTTATGAATAAATTATGTTTATAATACATGAACATGTAAAAAATAAATGTACTTTTAAGCTTAGGCTGAGAGATACTAATATTAGAACTAAAAATAACTCCAATTCAAGTTTATTTTCTATACTTAATTTCAAAATAAAAACCAACAACTAAGCTGTTAGTAACTGTTAAAAACACGACTTTACTGACGCAAAAAAAAATACAATCTAATTTATAGTGAAAGAATAAAAAACTCACAAGTTTTACTAAAATGCAATTAAACTGCACTGCTTTCTATTAAGCAAATGAATAAGGCACTGTATGAAGAAAGAAAAAGGCTTACCGTTTTTCCATTGTAGTAATACATCAAAGAATTGCTGCCCATCCCAGGGACAGGATAAGCACAATACATGTTGATTTTGAAAATGTAACTTGCAGCTGACTACACAGCTTCTCTCCAAGACATATATCCACACAAGTAGTACAAGTCTTTAGTACTATGCATTCACACATGGAACTACTCAAAAGGAACTTATGCAAAATAGGACGGAACCAACTCACAGAGCATAGAGGGAGGGTTTATGCTGTAATCAACCTCTTTCAATTTCCACCAAGTCCTCGAATTGCTGGAGGATACCAAATAGACAAACTTTTGGGGTGCTAAAATAAATATCCAAGTCACACACTCTAAATAAAAAGATACTGTATCCTAAAGGTAAATGTACTAAGAATAACAAATTTACCCCCCCCACACACACACAGAGAGAGAGAGAGAGAGAGAAGAGAGAGAGAGAGAGAGAGAGAGAGAGAGAGAGAGAGAGAGAGAGAGAGAGAGAGAGGAGAGAGGGGGGGAGGGAGAGAGAGCAATCTTCTACTAATCTTTTTTTAGTTTGAATTAAATTAGAGCACTTGTGAAAGAAAGTCTTGCTTGCTACACCTCCAGCAACATTACCATCTGGCATGGTCTAAAGTTGCTTTCAACTCTGATAAACACACGATCAAGCAATCAGGAACTGGAAACACTGAATCATGTGGGAGTGGGACTAGGAGGATGCAGACAGTTAAGCCTTGTACAAAATCACTTCCTGAAGAAAGTCAACCATCATTTAAGAACCACTTCACTGGCTAGAACATACTGTGTTTTAGAGATTTTTGTTGCTGTTTGTTTTTTTTTTTTTTTTCTGTTAGACTGGGAAAAATTGTTTTTAAAAAATTGTAAATTTTCTTAAAGATAAGTTACCTGTGCTCAAAATGATATTCTTAAAAAGGAAAAGTTTAATAATACAGACTTTCATTTATGAAAGAATGCAGCCCTCTGAAACATCTAGTATGTAGTAACAGTTTGGTGATGGAATAGGAAAAACGGTTTGTTTTAATGTAAAGAATAAAAGACTGGTGAGTGTAGAGATGAAACATGCATTGGTAGTAAACTAAATAGTTCACTAGATGTCTCTTCTTATTGCTATAGAAAGAGTTATATACTTGTGTTAAAAGCCACATTTCTTAAAAAAAATAATGAATGTCTCAGATTTTTCTAGAACATAATACTATGAAGCCAAAAGATTTGAAACATTTTTAACAAATAACAAATTTACAATTTACAGACACATTTACAATTTAAAAAGTCTTACAGTTTATCGTTTTGTGTAGACTTTAACCCAGGAAAATAAAATAACAACCTTTATTTTCCCTATTTTCCCGGTCAAACCCTCTTTGTATTATTTCTCCCCACTGTGCTTCTAAGATAACAACTGGACTCTGCAAAGGAACACATCACTTTTTAAAAAAGACACTTTTAATGAGACAGAAAACCAGTGAAATATTCTAGGAATAGTCTGTAAGAGACAAAAAGGAAAAACCAAACCAATCTAACAAACAAAAACCCCAAACAAACAGCATTCTTAGAAAAAACACTGTTTGAGTCACAGCAATAAAGCAGCACCAGGCAATAAGGCCGACTACCACAGGATTCAAAAGCTGACAGCACTGGCCAACAATGCTTGCTCCCCACGCCCCTCAGATAGAGAAAGGCCTAGCAGCAGCTGCAAAAGAACATCACTTCAGCAGCTATTAAATGCCAGTCTGCAGAGTGAGCACAGGCAACTTCCTCCCTCCTGAGAGACCACAAAGGCCCTTGGAGAACTGTATGAAAAGCTTTGATTTACAATTAACAATGCCATGTCTTAAAACCTTTTAAGTAAATTTTAGTCTTTCATAGACAAGTTGTTCTTTTGACAGAATAACTGAAAAAAAAACCTCAATCATCTAAGATATTTCTATTTTTATTAATTACTAAAAAAACAAAAATCTCACCTTTCAATAGCAAACATGGGGGAACAAGAAGAGGGAAGCATCAATGCATTGACAATGTTCAGTATTTTCCTTTTTACCTGACGTAACTTTTACAATGGGTAAGAAAGGAGAAGCCTGCACAGGTTAAGCTAAATGGGAGAAAGTAATTGCTAGCTGGTAAAACAAGCAGTATAATATAATCTTCTAAGTAACCATGACTATTATAACACAATGAAACATTTAGAATCTCTTTCCCAGTTTTTATTTTAGAGGCAATAATCTGAGGGGAACAAACAAAAATTCAAAGTAAAACCAAGCAAACTTTTTTTTTTTGGGGGGGGGTTTGGGGGATGCTACAGAATCAACAACCGGTTAAGATTTACTGTTCAGCTGAAATGTAGCAGGAAGGATAGATGATGCTCAGCAGGTATGAGCACTGGCTGCTCTTTCAGGGCTAGTTTCCATTCCCAGAACCCATAAGGTGGTTCATTCACAACTGTTTGAAACTCCAGTCCCAGGGGATCCACTATCCCCTTTTGTCCTCCTGGGACACCAGACACACGTGGTGTACAGATATATATGCAGGCAAAACATATATATACATAAAACAAACAATTTTAAAAATGATATAAAGTCTCTCACCCACCCCAGGTAGACCTCCTCTCCCATAGCCACAATATATGCACTACTACTTAAATGGAGAGGATGTTCGGCAACTCAACAAATCACACCTGGACCTGTCGATATAATAGTGTTAATAGTCCTCCTGAAAACCATAAAATCACTGAGAAAATTAATAAGAATTTGTATGATTTTTTTCCCCAAAATTCTATCTGCCTGCCTCAGCAAGGTCTTCTAAGTTTGCTATTCTTAAGTACCATATTCTGGAAGTGTACCTTACCCAAGGAAAACTGCAACTGATAAATATGGATAGTTATTTTCTTTATCACAATTATCAATTATCTTCTATGATTTTTTTCTCTTCTAGAAACAAACAAACAACAACAAAGCTCACCAACAAAATCTCCAATCTATGAAACAGCTGCAGCTCCTTTCCCTGGGCTACTCATTTTACAGGGCCTACTTTGAGACGATCAAGTGCTGCCCGAGTCAAAGCAGTTGTTTAATCTTTGTTTTTTTTTTTTTTTTTTTTTTTTTTTTTTTAAGAACATGTCAAGGGTTAATCTCATGACTCAGTCTGACAAAATGAGTCAGCTGGAGACAGGCGGATTTTCAAACCTGACATCAGGCAGGCCTATGGCCTGCACAGGAGCTCTGCACTATCAGACATTCTTCATCCTGACTGGTTTCCACCCACAATGCTGCAGAAGCACTTATTTCTGATCAGACTTAATATTCACATATTTTAGCCTAACAAGCTAAAATAACACATGCGTTATCACAAGATGGGAATCACTTAGCATGCAGGCAATGTGATGAATGAAATGCCGGAGCCACACAGCTTTGGTTAGCAAGCCCAGGATTCCTGGCTTAAGGTTTATAACCTTTCACGAATTTTTCAAAAAATTTTAATTGCTATTACAATAATCATGAGGCAGAGACCTAAACTAGGTAAGTAAATGCTTTACTTCTTTTCAGAAAACTTTTGAAAAATATATTTTCAATTAGGTCAACTAGGCTAAGCACTTTACAGGAAACTTTGAAACTCCAGGCTGCTCTACAAAGGTGTCTTTGTTCTTTTTCATTTTCTGTTTATTGAAAATAGATCGTCCTTGGAGAGACAGACAAAACTAACTGCAATTGTATGTTTTGCATTTTTTAGTCTTTTATTTGTTCATCTTTATTCCTGATATTTGGATCAAGGCAAGGGTCATATCTTGTTTTAAAATATGCTTGTTAAACTATCCTTAAGCAATGTTTCAAGTGACATAAAATTCTACACAGCTTTCTGAAGAAAACTAAATAGAATCACATATAATGAATTAATCAAAGACAGTTATTACTTAATCTTACTGTACATTCTTCTAAGCAAGCCACATTCCACTATCCTCCAAAAACCAGAAAATCTGGTTAGAGAAGTAAACCTAAACATGACACAAATAATTCCTCATGAAAAGCTGACATTATTTCTAAGAAAATTAGTTCCTGGAAGGTAGACTTTAAGAGTAATAAAGCCAAATTTAAAAGTTCAGATAAAATTAAGTTCACAATCCTAGAAGGATGAAACTTAGTAAATAACAAATCAATGAATCCAAGGGAGGTCAGGGTGAAGAGAGATACAAATGAGAGGGTTAAAAATCTGAAACACCCTAATGTGGTGGCATAAACCAATAATCCCAGTATTTGAGTTTGAGGCCAGCCTGACCTTGTCTCAAAAACAAGGGAGGAATGGGATCTGCAAATGCAAATTCAAATGAAAGACACTTTGCCCAAGGCTTCCCCTTCCCAATTTAGCATGAAAAGAAATAATTCATGAGACCCAGTCTCCTAAATTTGCAGAACTTCAGGCAATATTGCTAAGTCAGGCACCAAATAAGACACCCAAATTCCAGATTTTATATTTTATATTTTATATTTGACCAATATTTTGTAGTATGTGCTACTTTCATTAAAAAAAAAAGGTAAGTCCTGAGCCCAGCCCCAATACCTTCATATTCGCAAATGTTTACAACAAAGAAAAACAAGAATATAAAACTCTACCAAGATCTTTCATCCTTTATCCCCACCTTTGATGTCTGCTGCACAACTACTGACCTGAAATCAGTGATCCTGCAACCAATCTCTGAAAGAATCAATGACCTAATTTTTGGCCATGGAAAAATTTTCCATGTAAGTATTAATTGTGAAGACCTAAATTTTAACCAAAATCTAAAGACTATGCTACACACTAGCACACATCATTTGGACGCTACAGATGTCAATCAGTGATAGTGTGCTACAGATGTCAATCAGTGATAGTGTGCTCCATCTGCCCATAGTCTGGGTTTGACCTCTGGTATCATCAGCAAAACAAAACAAGCGATACCCCTTAAAACCATTACTCAGCATACAGCAAAGACAAAGGATACAATTAATTTATCATGGGATAGCAAGTTTCTTATTGCTTCTTTACAAATACCTCAAAATCTAATTTGAGGTCTAGAAATGTTTCATGATTAACAAAACAGGAAATATTCATCTGTATAGTTAATAGAAACCAACTATACATAACCCGCATTTTTCCGGGTAGGGGGAAAAATACTCCTAATTCCTCTTTAAAAAATCCCAAGGCTAGCTATAGCTAGGCTTGGTGGCCTTTAATCCCATCACTCATGGAGACAGAGGCAGACAGATCTCTGTGAGTTTGAGGCCAACCTGGTCAACAAAGTTACAGAACAGAGAAATCCTGTCCTGAAAAACCAAAACCAATCTATCTATCTATCTATCTATCTATCTATCTATCTATCTATCTATCTATCTATCCATCCATCCATCCATCCATCCATCCATCCATCCATCCATCCATCTATCTCAAGGTTATACTGAGGATATGTTAAAAGCAGCCCAATCTCTTGGAGAACCAAGCAGGTAAACAGTACCCTCTGTAAAGACACTAACAGAACTGTCAAGTACTCATATGACAACACTCCTTCCACACATAGTTCCTCTCATGAGGCAGACCTGTCACTACTAAAATCTGTAAGCACCCAAGAAAAGGGTATACAAAGCAGTTTTCCTTAAAACATTAAGGGGGCTGGGATTTGCTGGCCTCGCCCAGTACTAGCAGTTCCCATATTTCTTGGCTGTCCATTTCTTTTACCATATGAACTGTAGTTTGTCACTTCTCATTTATCACTTAAAATAACTTAGTAATGGAGTTATTAACTGTATTGCAACTTGATGATTTTCCTGCATGTCTCTATAATCATAGGATTGCCTACCGTTGTAGGTACACACACATAAAACCAAACAACAAAATGACAAGGACCCACAGGTCTAAACTTCCCCAAATACAGCAGCCCTTCTGAAGAATTCAAGACTGGCACTGGGTTTGAACTTAAGCAAGCTAACAAAAACTGTAAGCCAACAAACCTTTTTATGAAATCACCTATAAAGGTGAATGTAGACAAGGCCTTAGACTGAGTTTTTTTTCTTTATGTAACACAGTTTCTGATTTCTTTTCTAGGCATACTCTTTTTATTTGGGTTGGCAAAAGTTTAACAGAAGTGGAGCACACCAAAATATTGTCATTTCCACATCTCTTTGCCTAGAACCATCCAAAAATATGAAATCTAAACCACCAAATGTATATACATTAAGTCATTTCTTGTTCATAATCTACTTTTATTTCAATAAAAATTCTTGCTTAGTGGAAGCAATTTTAAAGACTATCTCTGAACAATTAACACTAAGACTTCAAATTATAAGTGCCTCACACTTATAATACTCAAGGAATAAAGCAAGGCTTTACTTTGCCATACTTCCCAAAAGAAATAATAAATATGCCTTATTTCTTAGTTCTAAATTGTGCTGACCACTCTTGACAAAAGCCTGATAATATTTCATTATGAATACATATCTGAGAAAGGTATAATAAATAGGGAAGGAGATGAAGAACATGTCAATGCTGCCTTTTCAACATGGGGAAAAAAATCAAGGGGCTACAGAGATGGCTCAGTGGTTAAGAGTACTTGCTGCTCTTCCAGAGGTCCCAGGTTTGATTCCCAGCTCCTATACGACAGCTTACAGGTCTCTGTAACTCTAGTTCCTGGGGATCTGACACCCTCTTCTGGCCTCCACAGACACTGCACACACATTACACAGATATACATGCAGACAAAATACCCACAAGTAAATCTTTGTAAAAAGTATCACAAACATTATCTAATATTTATAGTGAGTTACCAGGGTAAGTGGTATGTCACTATAACGATGACAACTGTACCCACATAGTTGATAGAAATGGGTTAACCTACTTGGTCTAGACTTTCTACCAGATACGTATGCACAAGAGCATTACATTCTCCCTGCCACAGATCAAACTAGGTTGCTCATGTCTCAGGGATGACATGTGATGCAAAAGAGCACTGGATAAGGAGCCAGGGCTCAGGTTTCAGCTCTGCCTTTTCAGAAAATGAGATTTCATATCATTCCATTCAATTGTTTCTTCCAAATACAGGCATCCATCAAATTATGCTGAAGATTTTCTAGCAATTTCATTACTAATAAAGCCTTTCATAAGCTCATATTGTAATACCAGCACTCAAGAGGCAGAGACAGGAAAATTACCATGATTTTAGGCCAGCTTGGGCTACATAGTGAGACCCTGTCTCAAAACAAAACAAAACAAAACAAAACAAAACAAAACAAAACCAGACCAAACCAACCTACTACTTGCATGCTTTATTATCTACTGCATCCCCAAACTCTGAATTCTTACTTTCGAAGTTTTTAAGTTCCTTCCTATTTAGTCATAGTGAGTAGTTTTCTCCGTTTAAAGCAAAACTAAAGCTATATAATCGCCACTAAGGCTTCTGATTAGAAGAGGAATGCAGTGCTTGCTGCAGTAGCACATACACTAAAACATGAAGGACACATAGAACATCATCATGGCCCCCATGCAAGCCAATACACATATGCATGAAGCCACACACATCTTATACTTGTTGATTCAACTGTCAAAGGAAAGAAATTAAAAGCAGTGAGGTGCTGCTATGCTGAAGTAAACCACTCATGTATGGGAGATATGAAACAATTTTCATTCTTAGTGTGCCTTATTTCCTTCTAGGGAGCTCCAACTATTAGGTATTCTGAAATATTTTAGATCTTGTCATACACTCTTTCTGAAGCCCAGAGTTGTTGCAGTTGATGTCCAGAACCCACAGCAACCTTAAGATCTTATTTTCCCAATCACATCTACTGAAAAGCCTAAAGCTTTACATGAAAGTTAGATCCAGGAAAGGATCCCCAAAACCTCATTACAACTCCTGAGTTTCAAGATAACCATCCAAAAGCTTTGAACTCTTAACGTGTGCTGACAAGTGAAGTATTTGTGGCTACTGCCTGGTATAATGAACACATTTAAAGCAATCATCTATCTTAAAAGCTATGGGGTATCTATAACAATGGCAACAACAACAAAGACTGGCAGGTTACCAATAGTTAAAAACTCTTTCCCAACTTTGGCATTACTTACGCAAAAACAATTTTGTCATCTTAACAATGTGCATTTATACATAGGTGAGACACTTAGATTAATTTGGCCCCTCTGGAAAACATAAGATTTGTGGACAAACCCTTGAAATAACTACAGACTCTCTATGGAGAGGGCAGTGAGTAACTGAGCTTACAGGCTCCTACATTATCCTTTAACAAAAATCCAGGGCCTATAACATGCTTCTTTGTATACCCTGGCTGGAAAATTTAGTAGTACAGTAAAGGGGACTATGAAATGGATGATAAACAAAAATAGCTGCAATGAACAGACAGCCCAAGAACTCACAGGACAAAAACCAGGCCAACAACACCACACTAACTTTAGAGTGTGACCTGGAGGCTATCTGCTTCCCTAACCTTGAAAGATTCAATCTGGGTTACTATTGCTAAACTTGGATAAAGATTGTATGACTTCAAAACACCCATTTTCTAACACTAGGACTCCATGACAGAAATAAAATACATGTCTCCTAGTTTTGTATCTAAACTGAGAGTCTATGTTAACAAGATTGGAAATAACATTGGTAAACTTTGTCAACCAAAAGATTTACTTTTCTAATGAAAAACTGGAGCTCTTCCCACCCCCATCTTCAAGTATTTATAAGCTTTAAGCATACTGTTCTATAATGTAAAGGCTAAAATATGGTTACAGTTTTCCTTCTCTGAAGATAATTCAGTTAAACTTTTGTAGTTCATATCACCTTATCAATTAAGCAAGGTAGCATCCATTAGCAACTAGAGACAGGGAAAAAAAAAAAACACGGCATGAACTACATCCCTGCTTTATAAAGTGACTAAGGTAAAGAATAAATTGGATAAGCTACAAAGAAAATTACAGCAGGGAAGGAGGGGGTGGTTGGGTGTTATGTTGCTATCTTATATGGGATAGCCAATAGAGATCCCCACTGATCAGTGAGAAAACTAGCCATGCAGATACAAAGGAGTAGGGTCTAGCAGAAAAAAAAAAAAAAAAAAAAAAAGGATCTGAGGTTGGACTGGGGGAATGGGAAGATGGCAGAAGAGGATCTGAGAGGGGAGAGAGAGATGGATCATAAGGGTCTGGTAAGCCTTTGTAAGGACTCTGGCTTAATATGATAAGAAAAGCCACTGCAAGATTTGAAGTGGAAGAATGATATGATCTGACCTAAGCTGTTAAGTATTCTCCCTTCATGAAAGAAACTGCTGAAGGAAAACCAAAAGACTAGCTGGGGAGATGTTGCAGTAGTCTGAAAGAGAAAAGGGGCTTCGACAAAGATGACAGTGAAACAGGTGCTGACAAATGGTTAAATTCCTGAGTGTGCTTTACTATGAGAAATATGGTATAGGAGGATCAGATGTTACAATTGTATCCAATGAAATTACAACGTTTTTCTTATTAGGGAAAAAAAAATCTGTTTCTTGTTCTCTGGTTTCTACTCTAATGTTGTTTTATGAGAAAGTCTTCACATTTCTTTCTTTTTTTTATTTTTTTATTTTTTGAGACAGGGCTTCTCTATGTAGCTCTGGATGTCCCGGAATTCACTCTGTAGACCAGGCTGGCCTTGAACTCACAGAGATCTGCCTGCCTCT
The DNA here is from genome assembly GCF_003668045.3 of Cricetulus griseus. Classification (NCBI taxonomy): domain Eukaryota; kingdom Metazoa; phylum Chordata; class Mammalia; order Rodentia; family Cricetidae; genus Cricetulus; species Cricetulus griseus. The sequence goes on from NC_048597.1 coordinate 183,406,748, forward strand.
GCCTCTGCCTAGCAAGTGCTAGGAATAAAGGCGTGCGCCAACCACTGCCCAGCTGGTCCTTACATTTCTAATGATATTAATCCTGAATCAATACAGAGTTGACTCTGGTGGCTGAATTACCTTTTCTGCTGTAATATACTCTTTATTTTGTGTATAACTTAACAGCATATTTTAGAAGACAAGTGGGAACAAAAGTTCTTTACTTACAAGTTGGCATATTTTTCATCATTTGAACAACCAGAGAAGGAAACTGAGAAGTACTGTTTACAGCAGAAAATCAACAAGTGTTCCTTTCTAGATGAAGAAGGTAACAGCTATACAGACATTATTTCCACTCTACTTGGCTGAAATAATTTCCTCTATGACTGGAGGGCAATTACTCAACAGAAAAATATTAAAAGTTAGCTCCCTTCACAGGCAGACAATAACTCTTATCTTTTAATTATAATCATCTTGAAGACAGGTTCATGTTTTCCTTGTATTTAAACTCCTAATGCCTAAGAGAGCTCTTTAAGTATTCAGAACATTCTCAATGACTTCAACAGAGGGGACTCACTGGGACCTAAGAGCAAAGAGTTGCTAATTCTCAAATTGCTGTTCTTCTTGAGGACTGGGTACCCGTAGCCTTGGCTTTTTTTTTTTTTTTTTTAAATCTTATATATCTTTAATGATGCTGGAAGAACCAGTTGCTTCTGATTTCAAAGCCAAAATGAGCTTTTACTTACTAATCAAGACTTTCATCAAAGTCAAAAAGAGAACTATGTAAGAACCATAAAAAAATTCACCTACATTCATAACAATTAACACTGAGAAAATGAATTTACATGGCATGAAATACTATCTTAGTTTTCAGTGAAACCTTCATGTTAAATGGCACCTTAATGAGTGAATATTGCACTGTCATAATTACATAGAAAACAGATCACAGCAAACTGTTTTACCACAAAGTTGGGCTAGGGCAAAAATGACTTGAGCGCACACACATCTACTATATCATCAGAATCATTACCTAATGTAACACTTAACTACCAGATAATACAACATTGAAGTATTAGTTCACTTGACTGTACTACTGGGAACATTTTTTGAATATGGCAAATAATATTGGAGAGCATCTGATAGTATAATAAAAACTGCTCTGTATCTAGGTCCTTGATGACAAAGAGGCTACACTTGCATTCTTTGGGGTCTAGTGCAGGCTAGACTTAATGCCAGTGACAAGGCTAGTGAGCCAAATCTGACCTACCAACTATTTTATCAAGTTTTACTGGAACACAGCTGTGTCTAGCAGTTTCAGTAGAAACCATCTGCCCTCTCATCCCCATATTTACTATACAACCTCTTTATAGAAAAAGATGAGCCTGGCATGGTGGTGTGCAAGCCTTTAATCTCAGCACTCAAGAGGCATGCAGAACTCTGTGAGTTTGAGGCCAGCCTAGGCTACCCAGTGAGACCCTGTCCCCAAAACCAAAAAACCTTTGATGCAGTATACTGAGGAAGAATACAGAAGTATAACCCTGAGCTCCTAATCCTCCACTTCCTGTCTCCTTTCTCCAGTGTAGGGATTACAGGCATGTGCTACTATGCCAAGTCAGAACCAAATTATTTTTTGAAAACTAATAAAATACTGGCAACACTACAGATATACTGGGTTAGATACTAAAACAAATATAGTTTAAAAAGTCAAAATTTTTAACAGTCGGTAGTTTAAAATTTTTGAAATCTGTTTCATGACTATACATGCGGGAGAAATCAGAAACAATTTAAGAACTTGCAGTGTTTTTAAAATAGTTGAAAGATTACACACAAATCTATATGGCATACATTATACTTCTTGAAACAAGCAACACACAGCAACAAATAACTTTCAAGTACAATCAGTGTTAGCTGAACAAAGGTAGGGATTTGTGACAAGGTCATATTGGCCAGTGACACAGGACAAAAACCCATTACCAGTCTAAATAAGAGGGAGTTCCAGGACAGCCAGAAACCCCGTCTCAAAAGACCAAAAACCAAACAAAACACTATCATTCACACAGATACAATTCTGACACTGTTTCAACAGTAGGCATCATCAACAGCAAAAGTGGTTGCTCTTTTCTTACTGACATTTATAAGTTAGAGCTATCCCTCATAGACATTCCTGTACAGTTAGAGAATGAACTTTGGAAATTTTGTACTGGAACAGTTTTTGATCAGAAATATCCTCTATAACAGGAGGAAATAAGAATCTCTTTTGCACATCTAGTTGCCATATGCCCCCTATGTTTGTTTGCCCAAGAAACTAATAAGCAAACACCCTGTTCAATCCATTCAAGAGCTACAGAGCTCATTTGTGAAGTTACATTGAAGCTGATACTGGCTTGTAAAAATGGTTTATTCTTCATTAGCTTTATTTTTTGCTAGTCTTAGAGGTCTCGGGCAATTGCCTGTGACAATGTTTCCTTGGCTTCCTGGTAATTCCCATGGAGAGTCCCTTGGGAGAATGCCAGTTGTTGCTTTTCTTGATATTTTCAGAGATAAACTGAAAGTGTCTCCTTATAGTTCCAAGCCCTGAAGGTGATCTCACTAGACCAGAGAGCTAACCATTTTGTATTTAATTTTCTCAAATTAATTTCTACCTACCCCAGCTGCTTGCCATCTCTCCTTAGTTTAAATGTGTTCTGGGCTTAATATTCTGACTCTTCATAGTTCTTAAGTCTTAGATATTCCACAGCAATGCTCCAGCATTATGCATGGGCCCAGAAACCTGTGTGGTTTGGGGCACTTCAGAATCTCTTGAGATGTCCATACTGTTCAGATTTAATGTTAACTCAAAATTCACATTAATTAAAAAAAATAGTAGGCTGAAATGTTACTAGGAGGCAATGTGCTTGCCTGCCAAACATTAGAATGGAGGCCTAGGTTTGAACCCCACACACTGGAAAAAGAAAACAATTTCTAACTAGAATTACTAAATCTTTTTGTTGTTGTTATTTAAGAGTGTATCTTTCTACTTATACCTTTGGTTGACCCGGTACTCACTAGTAATGCAGGCTGGTCTCAATGCACAGCTATCTTCCTGCCTCAGCTTCCTTAATGCTGGGCTAAAAGGTGTGAGCCACCATGCCCAACTATAATTACCATGCTCATCTAGTAAAATGGCTGACACGTGTTCCTCACACTGAAGCCTGAAGTCCTGCACCTCTAACAAAGAAACACTGAAGCTGAAGAGATGCTACTGACTGCACTTCCTTTTGTAAATTAAAGGTTGCAGGGGGAAAAGCTGTCCCAATCTCTACCTCAATGTCCCAAGACTCTTTTACTTTTTATCTTAGCAATAATCTGATATAGGAAAATTAGGTGTAGATATTTTGTGTTCAGGTAAGAGGGAAGGGAGGCTAAGGAACCCTCAAAGGGAAAGGAAATCATCACCATGCTGGAGTATGACACACAACCTTTTTTTGAACTCTGCACAGTTCTAACAGACTCCTATCACTACAAGCCAGAATCCTGACCCTGGAAATCTGTACTCAGAGCAGACCTCCCCAAGACCACGTGTACTCAATAGTGTTCCTTTGCTCCTACTCTGGGGTAAGGGAGGAATGCCACAGTAACATTACAAAAGTTGAACCTATCATAGAATCTAGGAATGCTTTACTTCTAAATTTAGGCAAAAAAAATTTTTTTTAAATACTTTTGTGCTTTTTACCTGCTGGCCCATTTGAAATCTGAACGTTTTGTTGAATTTTTAGTTTTGGAAGTATGATACTCATTATTCAAATAATCATGAAATAAAATATGCACACTCTAAGTTCATTTTGCACCCATTTCTTTTACAATTCACAAAGTCAAAATTGCATATTCATTATAAGCAGTCAAATAGAAAAAAATTTTAATTTTCTTTCTTTATTCTGTTTTATTTAAACAGTCTTGCTATAGAGCTCGGACTGGCCGAGAATATACAGCAATCCTCCCACTTCAGTGTCCCAAGTACTGAGATTATAGGCATAAACACCACCATACTCATTGCTAAATACAAACATACATACGCATGTATGTTTGAGACAGGGTTTCACTATATAGCCCTGGTTGGCCTGGAACTCTGTAGGAAGACCAAGCTGGCCTCTAACTCACAGATGTGACTGTCTCTGACTCTGAGTTTGGGATTAAGGGTGTATACCAAAGGAGCTAGAAAAATATAATACTTAATAAGTTTAGCTTACAAAATTTCTTAATCATTATCAAAAGTTCATCAAAAAGCAGTAGTGTTCTTTTCCTGAACATAAAACAATACAGAGAACTATCTCAAAGTAGTGAATGCTGTTATAACTTAAAAAATGTAAGGACAAAAGAGTCTACGAAGTCTTTTTCCAGGCTCTTTTGCCCATTTTGCTCATTTGTTTAAAAATGAAGTAACTATGAAACATGGACTATTATTGCATATTTCTAATGTTAGCTCAAGAATAAATGTGGTAGACTTTTCACTTACTAATCTTTTTTTAAAGCAGTGTGGTTCTACTAATATTAATATGTAATTTAACTTTATTATTTTCATAGAATTATAGTAATAAATTATAAGATATCATACTGCTCCATGTTTTCCCAGTTCTGTCTACCTGAGTATGATTTCTGTTACCTACCTACCTACCTACCTACCTACCTACCCTTTGCACAGCATACAATTGTTATAATGTAAATCATACAGCTATTTTTAGCTGCTGCTGAAATTCCTGTTTTCAGGAATAATGACTTGAGGCATTGTTCATTTTGTTTATCAAGCAGCTATTCAGCCTCTAGTGGGCCCAAGTGCTTATGCAAGCAAAAGCTTTTAGGATGCTTGCTGCAGCAATTCAGCCTTCCAGGTAGGCAGGCTGCAGGTTCAGAGCACAGCTGCCCTATGATTCTCAAAACTCAGATCCATCTGGAATTGAGTTTCAGAGATTTCAACTCGACTTTTCATGTATCACACGGAAGAGAGGGGGTAGGGTTAGGAAACAGAAAAGAAGGAATGCAAACAACCACAAGATGATTTCTCTACTTTACCCTTGACAAGAAATAAAAAGCCAGGCCCATGCTGCCCCTTCTAGATTGCTACTTGTCAAGCAGGATATTCCATTCAGTCCAAACTCCAATGAGCTGTGACTCATCTGGCAGCACCTGCACCCATGTGTTAAGTATTGCCCAATAAAAGCCCAACATCCATTTACACAACAAAGAGCATACCCTTCAAGGCACAAGGCCTCAATCTAACAGCTTCACTGCCCATTTGTTCTACACACAGAGAAAAGGCCTTTCCCTTCTTCTCACCAGAGGTTTTTAAACTGTGGGTGGATTTATAATGTAAGTTCATTTACAAATACTTCTATTGCTTCAAAGAATAAGTATATTAACAGCACAAACACTCCTACAGTATTAGGTTACTACAGCCATTAATGATTGTTTTACCAGCCTCTCCCAACCTCCTACATCAAAGCTCTTTATTCTCAAAGGATACATTTTTGAGCAAGGAGGGATCAACAAACTAGTTTCGTGAAAGCTTTCCTGATGCTAGACTGAAGTTAGGAAAGGCTTAATGAAGGCTTTAAAACCCACAAGGGCTTCACAATGAACATCTGACTTGGTGATTTATGCATATTAATAACCTCAGTCCTACTGAGGCAAGCTGAGCCGAACATGTCCTCCGAATCTTAATGTCTTTAGCTCCATTGGGATTATTACAAATGTAAATTTCTAAGATTCTCAGCTATTAATCTCTGTCTGTCCTCCTGTTCAGTAACATAATGACTAATTAAACATCAAAAGACCTGCACAGGAGATCTTCTTTGACAGCTACAGGCCTAGTCTTCTTCCCAAGAGGGGAATTCAAATGACAGGGACAGGCAGTGACAGCACATGAGTAAGCTACAAATCATTGCACAGAAAACGAAAAGCCCAACATTAAGTGTGGATTTATCTCAATCAATAATTTTGTTAAGCAATGAACAGTTACTATGTAAAGCATGCCCACTGGCACCAATCAAATCCATCCTTGTAGCAAGTAAATACTGAATACTTGACATCAATTTATTTAACATCAAGTTTTTAAAAAATGCACTTACCGAAGAAGGTAGGCCAGGAGGCACCTTTCTTACTTTCTTTGCTTGCAAAGGATCTGCATACGGAAACCAAAATGTTTCATTAGCATTTACATTATGAAAAACAAAAAGAGTTCAAATGAATAGGAAACCAATCCATCATCCAGTCATCCATCGTGTTGCCATCTTTCACATCCTGCTGCACCCTTCCACCACCATTTCTACTTTTTCTGATACTGCGTGTTAAGAAGGGAAACACACACACACACACACACACACACACACACACACACACACACACACACACACACACACAGAAGGGAAACACAAGAATGGCAGCACTGGTTCTTTTACTAAGTTTGGAAGGGTAATAGAAAAAAAAATAGCACAAAAAGGAAGGAGAATGAACATGTCTTAAGAGCCCACTATGCCATAAGTGTCTAAGTATTCCACACATGTGTCAGTCTACTGGAAACGAACTCTGTGCAACAGGTCTCCTTAACAGTACACTTCCCTAACAAAGAGACAAACCACATCATATCAACAATCAAAAAAGAAAAAAAAAAAAGAAAAAGAAAAAAGAAAAAGAAAAAATGCATTAGGCTTAAAGACATATTTTAAAAACACTGCATCCAACAGCAGATGCTGTAATACAACAACTTACCCTATAAATTTGAAATACAGTTGAAGGAATGAAAAACTAAGGTTATAGTAATCTCAAGACATGCTCAATATGCTATGAAATGCAGCCAATATATACATCTAGTATTACAGGCATTCACTTTGGTAATCTGTTAGTGAAACTGAAATTTCGGCACTACAGTATAATTTGGACTTTTATTAAAAGTTTGCATACCTTTTCAGGAAATGAACACAGAGAGAATGTATATCTCTTATTTTATTTTAAATTATGTGTAACTGCTGTGTATGTGTGTTTATCTGTGTGTATGTGCCCACGCATATGTGAGTGTAGGTACATGTTTAAATACAGGTACCCCTGGAGTCCAAGTCCAGGACTGGACTTTCTGGGGCTAGAATTACCTACAGATGGTTATAAGCTGCCACATGTATGTGAGACTAAACTTGGGTCCTTTTCTATTTTTATCCTTTATTTTTCTTTTTTTAAATTTAAATTAGAAACAAGCTTGTTTTACATGTCAATCCCAGTTCCCTCTCCCTCACCTCTTCCCTGCCCCCAACCAAAACCCCATCCCAACCCCTTTCTGCTCCCCAGGGAGGGTGGGGCCTTCCATGGGGGATCTTCAAAGTCTGTCATATCATTTGGAGCAGGGCCTAGTGCAGCACCCCCCCCCCCCATGTATATAGGCTGAGAAAGCATCCCTGTATGTGGAGTGGGTTCCCAAAGTCCATTTGTGTACTAGGGATAAATACCGATCCATTGCCAGAGACCCCATAGATTGCCCAGGTCTCCTAACTGACACCCATGATCAGGGGATCTGGGTTGGTCCTATGCTGGTTTCCCAGCTATCAGTCTGGGGTCTATCACCTCCCCCTTGTTCAGGTCAGCTGTTTCTCTGGGTTTCTCCAGCCTGGTCTTGACCCCTTTGCTCATCACTCCTCCCTCTGTACAACTGGATTCTAGGAGTTCAGCTCAGTGTTTAGCTGTGTCTGCTTCTGCTTCCAACTTGGGTACTTTTCGAGAGCAGTACATGCTCATAAATATTGAGCCATAACTCCAGATTCAAAATGTGGATTTCTAATATAAATTAATATAAATGAAAATATGACTATTTTTATTACCTAACTGGTATTCTAATTTTCCTTATATACAAAATCTACAACTTTTCCATCTTACTTTTTGAAGTGATATGCACAGCTTTCCAACTATATAAAAATAATGGATCAAATTCAGAATTTTCAGAGGGATTCACTATTAGGAAGGCTAATGTGAAAATTTCCACTTTTTTTGTTTTTTTTTCTTTCTTCTTTTTCGAGACAGGGTTTCTCTGTGTAGCTTTGGAGCCTATCCTGGCACTTGCTCTGGAGACCAGGCTGGCCTCGAACTCACAGAGATCCACCTGCCTCTGCCTCCCGAGTGCTGGGATTAAAGGCATGTGCCACCAACGCCCGTCCCAATTCCACATTTTTTAAAACTGCAAAAATTAGAATTAAATAAGAAAGCATTTTCCTGGGCTGTAAATGATCGTATACAATAAAATGTGATTTTATAAAGATTGAAATTTATGTAAATTTGGTCTGTGGACTCTCTACAGGTAATATCCCAGAAGGTTGTAAAGCTAAGAAAGCAACTTTATAAGCATCATGTGGAAAATATTAGACAATAAAAAAGGCAAAAAGCATTCATCAGCATAGATATCCCTTTCCCAAGAGGTAGCCCACATTTCCTTAAAACAGAAGTGCCGAAGGTAAACAACATCTGGCATATTCTGTATTTTAAGACTTAGAGCAAAATCTTTGTTCCTGATGAAATGCTTCCTTATAACGTATTTCTTGAGTGAAAGCTACACTCCATACAAAATCAGTCAAGGAAATGGCTCCTATGGCTTGTAGTTATCAGAATAAAGATCTTTCTTTTGTATCCCATCATTAGCCACATACTATCTCCAGTTTGGGATTCAGTCTAGTTTGGGGAGGCTGCAAAATGTGATGGAGAGTAAGCTGGCTACAATCAGTACAGCAGCAATATGAACATGGGAAGGTTATTTCAACCTCTTTGTGCTTCAGTTCCTTTAGATGCACGAAGGGCTGGGCACCACCTCTCCTGTGAGTTTCATGTTCTATGATAATGCAATGCCTAACATTTGTGACACTTAAATGTTTTTTAAAATGTGTATAGGTGTTTTACCTGCATGTCTGTGTACCATGTGGATACAATGCCCATGGAGGCTAGAAGAGAATATTAGATCCCCTGAGACTGGAGCTACAAACAGTTGTGAGCCATCCTATGGGTGCTGGAAATTGACCCAGGACATCTGGAAGAACAACCAGTGCTCTAAGCTGCGGAGCCATCTCTCCTGTCCCACACTTAATAACTTTCAGCCCTTATTAATGTAGACCAAAACAATTATAAATTAGAGAGCTACTGCTCTCTAGAATAATTTCTTAAAGTACCTAAATGGTTTTAAAAAACATTAATAAAGTTGTAGCTCTCTAAAGTTCTTCTAATTGCTCACATTTTACCACACACTGCAATGCCAAGGAGAGGCTACGATTGGCAACAGCATTGGGCATCACAATAATAATCTACTAACTGGTATTCACACAGGAAATGGATAGGACTCCTCTGAGTATCAAGAGAAACACTACATACTACATTCCTTTTGAGCTCCTCATTTGTAATCTAATATCAACATTACAACCTCATTGAGTTTTGGAAAAGATGCACTGGATAAACAATAGTATCCATATCATAATCAAATAGAAATGAAGCTTGAATTCATGGAAAACTTGACTTTTAAGCCTGGATTTTAATGGACTATATCCCCATTCTTTTCTAGTTATTCAATAGTTGGTTTTCTTTGGTAGCAGCACACTTGTGGGGACTGTTTGTTGCTACAGTGTGTGCATAGAGTCTGTGAAGAAGATATTCCTGTAGACTAACCTGATACAGAAACAGATGAAGCCTCTACTGGGTTAATTCATCAGGTGGACAAGCAAAGCCTAGATGGACAACATTTTGTAAGTTGTCATTTCTTTAACAACAAAAAGAATGCTAATCTAAACCAGCAGGGCTGACTCTAATAGCACCCATATATATTACATGACCATGCTCCTATGAAATAAAGACACCAGAATTCTTTTCTGGATGTAGCAATCCAACCATCACTGTGTCCTTTCTATGTACCTTATTCATACTTTATACCTAGAGACTAGAAATAGCTCATCAAAATACATGGCTTGACAGGAGGTAGATATATTAGCTTGAGGCAGTAGACAAATATTTGAGAAATAAGAACTATAGCACATTTTACTTTGGTTTACAGTTACTTTAGGAGCTAGGCTACCTTTACAACTTTTATTTTCTTATAATTAAAAAAAATCACATAAAATTTTCACTTTAAACACTGCTTATATAGAAAGCATTACAGAATACCCAGCAGCATAAAATAGACTGGTTTTGTCAGGATGGATGGATGAACGAAGGAATACATGCATATACACATGATTGACATAAATATCCAACATTGTAAAGGAGGAGTATGAATGAATGCTTACTGCATATAGGGTTTCTTTCTGCATGCTGCTCTGAACTAAACAAGACTGCATGTCCTATATATGATTCCATTGTGCACTTTCATGCCAATAAGTTAAGTGCTGGTTAATTTTATCTCAATTTCGAAGGAAAAGTTGAGAAACAACAACAACAACAGAAAACTCACAACAATCTTAAAATTTATCTCAGGTGAGTGACCTACTATTATGTATAAGACATCTTTTGAGCCTTAGTTTTTATGTTAAATTCAGAATTAAAGTCATGGAATAACAGGATTATTTACTGTTGAGACAGGAATTAAAAAAAAACATTTTGTGGGCTGGAGAGATGGCTCAGAGGTTAAGAGCACCGACTGCTCTTCCAGAGGTCCTGAGTTCAATTCCCAGCAACCACATGGTATTTCACAACCATCCTTTATGAGATCTGGTGCCCTCTCCTGATGTGCAGATATACATGGAAGCAGAATGTTGTATACATAATAAATAAATAAAATCTTAAAAAAATATTTTGTAAAACATTCAGCTCTATTTTCATTTTAGTTAATATCTAGGTGTTAAAAATAGAACCTAAGTTTCCATTTAAGAAGAAAACACTTGCTAGGTAGAAGAAGAAAAATTGGCTAAATCCTCTCACGGAGCAGAATATTAAATTGTTTGCTTAAAATCTATTAAAATTATGGTTTCACATGGCTGCCTAAACAGGAACTGAAAAAATCAACATCATCAACAGACATGCTCACATGGAAGGGGAATACCTCGAGGGTGTCTATTCTAAACAAAGAACTAGGGGATCCTGAAAGCAAGAGAAATGGTCCCCCATGGAAGAACTCCTCTTTCAGTTGTCAAATACTAAAAGGTCATCTGTGAGATTACATATATAAAGATAACATTATACAGATCAAGCAGGTTATATTTATATATTTAAGAATAATCATATAAACCAACAACTAAAGGAGGCCATGAACCTGAGAACAAGTTGAGGGTGAATGGGATGGGGTGGAGGGAGAAAAGGGAATATAACTGTTAATTTCAAAAAATAGAAAATTTATTATAAATAAAAAATTATGGCTTCCAGGGGGTGCTAAAAGCACATAGTGTATATCTACCACAGTGCTCATATTGATGAGAATTATAGTTTAAATATTGAAATTGTCAACCAAAACCTTAGTTAAACCTTGAATACAAAGTGGATTCAAGAGTTCCTTACAACAGTGGGAACTCTGACAACTTCATCTGTTATGTATCTAATGCATACAGGATGAGTATTTCTTACCTGAAATGCTTGTGGCCAGATGTGTTTTAGTCTTCAGATCTGGACTATCTGTATGAATATAATGCAGTATCTTGGGGACAGAACCCACATGTAAAGATTAAGTGCATTTATGTTTCATATACACCTTATTTATGTAGTGCAAGGGTAATTTCATACATATTTTAGTGTACTTTATGGCTGTGGCCCATCTCAGGAAGTCATGTATGAAATTTTCTATGGCATAATGTCAGTATTCAACAGGTTTCATATTTTAGAGCACTTTGGAGTATAGGTTAGGAATACTCAGCCTGTACATTATCTGTATGTAGATATACCTTGACGTCCAAATGATGACCAAGAAAGTAAATTTCTTCTCACTAAAGCACAGCCATAAGTACAGACTAAGGAAGCGGGACATCTGAGAGATGGGATTTTCTGTCCAACACTCACCTAGAGCTACAGAGTCATGGAGCGGTCTTCTCCTAGAACTTGTGGCTGAGAACGAGTAGTATGGTGTTCCAGGTTTTCCTGAAGAAGACAGCTGTGCTGGGCTCCCAAGTCCTAGATCTTGTCTCAGGAGACTAGACTATAAAACAAGGCCAAGGAAACATGTCATCTTGCTGCTAATGACCAAGCTCATCACTTCTGAATTATTGACAGAAAGGACCTTTATTAATGCCTTAAAATTTAGAAGCAATCAGTAAATACTTTTTAAATTCCATTAGGTCACTGGTTTTAAACTCTATTCTTTACCCTTCCCTTGCCTGCCTTTTGTCGTATTTGTTTTGTTGAGACACTTTCTCTGTGTAGCCCTGGCTGTCCTAAAGCTCAGAGATCTACTTGCCCCGACTCCTGAGTGCTAGGATTAAAACCATGTGCCACTATACCCAGCTCCCTTGTCTACTTTTTAGTAATTATGTAGAGACATTAATCTCAGGGTTGAAGTACATTTTGGTGACTATGTGATTGTATCCTTTAATTATATGGATACTCTTGAAAGTGGTTGCCTGGACTTCGATTGAAGGCTTTCATGATCACACAGGCAGCTGACTCTTTTCTTCCTTTTTCTTTTTGGATACTCTGACCATTTGAAGAGCTCCCATATTTATGAGACTAATCCCTCTTGATTTCTTCATTCGTTTCATGACACAGAGAAGGGAGCGGGGTGTCCTTCCTCCTCATCCCTTACATGGTCCTCTAAGACTCTCTTCCACTTTGGTTTCTTATAAAATGGCACAGAGAACATTGCCTCAAATGCTTTAGGGGACATACCACCCACCATGTGAACTGAAGGATGAAAGTGGTCCAGCTTCAGTCTGTTCCATGTGCTACTTTGTCCCCTATGTCAGATTTGTTCAGTTTATGCTTCTTGGACTCAAATACAAGACCCAAGATGTGTCACATGTATCTTGGATTCCATGATAAAAAAAATGTATCTTGCTCTATTTGGCCCATAATAATTATTCACTCCTGTTAAGATTTGGGGTTTATTAATGAATAAATATGTTGGTTTCCTAATGTCCAGGCACCCAAAATATGAGTAAGAATCCATCAAGAGGACAAAAGTTAGAGATAGAGCATGGGTCCATCACTGAAATTTAGTGATTCAGCAGCCCTAACCCAAATCACTGATTTGGTGACCTCATTACAAACAAAGTGAGGTAATAATTGGCAGAACTTGGGTCTGAAATTTCTGGTAGCTGAAATGAAAAGTAACACATCAATGTGAAACAAGAAATGAGAAGTGACTTTATTAGGGAAGGGTGGTGAAAATGAACCTCAGAGGATGCTTTCGGGCATGAAAACATAATTCCTCCAGCTTATTAACTACTCTCCTGCTATATATATACCTAATACCCTGTCATCTTCATGTTCTTATTGCTGAGCATCATGACATGCTACAAGAACAAACTCACTCCAGTCAGAAAGAGAGCAGAGCATAGGAAGAGCAGCTACTGTATTCTAATCACTGCCTCCATTCTAATAGTTGAGAAAAACTAAGTTACATGACTTCTTACTGTTTGAGCACTTAAAAATATGACAGTATATTCACATAACATAAAATTAGCTGTTTAAAACAGTCTCCTAGCAGTGAGGCTCAATATACTTATTACGTATAATCATTAGCAGATCACTGCTGCATGCCTGAAGGAAACTCCACAGCCCTACAGCAGTCATTCCTCTCCTCTTCTACCCACACATACTAAGCAGTTACTCCGTGTTTCATTTTCCTCAGCCTATGGCAACCACTAGCCTGCTTTCTGCCTCTGTGGATTGACCTATTCTAGCTAGTCCATGTTAATATAACCTTCTACAGATGATTTATTTTTACTTAGTATGAAGTTCATTCACCTTGTGTGTATGGGGTAAGGGTGGGGGTGGGGGCAGTACATGAGTGTAGGTGCCAGCAGAGTCCAGAAGAGGGTATTGATCCCCTGGAGTTGCAGTAAAAGTAGTTGTAAGCCACCTGATCTGGGTGCAGGGAATTGAATTTGGGTCTTCCGAAAGAGCAGGTTGTGCTCTTTCTTAACTACTGAGCCATCTCTCCAGTTCTTAGCTTCAATAGTTTTAGGGTGAATCCCTTAAGCATTTCTAAAGAAAAGGTTGCATTGTCTACAAGTAAGGGTAGTTTTACTTCTTTACTCTCCTATAATTTCCAATACATTGCTGAATATAAGAGGTGAAAACAGGTGCTGGAGAGTTGGCTCAGAGGTTAAGAGCCACTGCCTGCTCTTCCAAAGGTCCTGAGTTCAATTCCCAGCAACCACATGGTGGCTTACAACCATCTGTAACAACATCTGGTGCTGGCCTTCAAGCATACATGCAGGCAGAACACTGTACACATAATAAATAAATAAATCTTAAAAAAAAAAAGAGGTGAAAACAACATTGCTTTAGGGGAATGCTTTCAGTGTTAATCTTGAATATGTGACTGGCTGTTTTTCATTAAAAAAAATACATTTCCTAACTTGAGGAAGTTCCTTCCTATCGTTATCTCATTTTTTCTTAAGCTGTGGTGCAAGCACTCCCACATACACATATGTGCCTGTAGAGGGCACCAGATCCTCTGAAGACAGAGTTACAAGCAGTTGTGAATTGAACTCAGGTCTTGTGGAAGAGCAGTAAATGTTTGTAACCACTGAGCCATCACTCTTGTTCCCTATCATTATCTTACTAAATGGTCTTAACAAGAAAGGGTACTAGTTTCTGTTTGTTTTTAAGTGGGTGTAGAACAGGCTCACACAGCATTCTCAACTGGTCTGAAATCTGCTATATAGTCTAAGCTGCCTGCCTCAGCTTTCTAAGTGCTGGGATTAAAGGCTTGAGCTTCAACTGGCAGAGGCACTAGATTTTTGTTAGATGCATCACCTCACCACCCCATCAGTTGCCTGATTTTGTAATTTTTTGTTTGTTTGTTTTATTTGTTGCAAAGACTTCTATTACTGATTCTCTTGCTTTTCTCTGTTTTAAGTCTGAGCCAGCCTTGACAGTATATGTTTCTAGGAATTTGTTCATTTCATCTAGAATATGTATTGGCATGTAACTGCTTGTGGCATTTACTTCTCCCTTTTATTTTCATGAAGCAGTAGCATTGTGACCCTTTCACTCCTGATTTATTATTTACCAATCTAGGTATAAGTTTTTCAATTTTGTTGATCTTTCCAAGGAGCCAACTTTTAAACTTTTTAAAGATATGGTACTGCATATAATACATATTGGTCTAGAACTTACTATATGTATAAGGAAGGACTCAAATTTGCAATTCTCCTCAGCCTCCCAAATGCTGGATACCATCCACACCCCCCAAAGACCCAATTTTTGACTTAGCTGATTTTCTCTTCTGACTTCTAGTTTGTTTTGTTTATGTCTGCCTTTATCTTTCAGTTTGGTCTGTTTTCCTTTCTAGTTTCTTTTTAGTTGAGTTATATGCATGGGTGTTTGGTCTTTCTGTATGTTTGTGTACCACATGTGTGCCTTGCACCTAGGTAGGCCAGCAGAGGACATCAGATACTCTGGCATTAAAGTCATAGATGGTTGTGAGGCACTATGTGAGCGCTGGGACTCAAATTAAGGTTCCTCTGCAAGACCAACCAGTGCTCCTAACCACTGGACTACATTCCAGCCTCCCTTCCCTTTTCTCGTTTCTAAAACTACAAACTTAGGGTCCTTATTTGAGAGTTTACTTCTGTGGTTCTTGACATTTGGTATTGCTATATGCTAAAGGTAGCCTTCAGCTTGGGCCTATTATGCCTCAGGCCTCAGGAGGGATGCAGAGCAATCTATGCAGCTGTGCAAGGCTAGCCTACTTCCTTTCCATGCAAGTGCTTCTGCTATAAATGTCCTTCTGGCTATCACCTTTGCTTTAACCTCTATACTGGCCATAGTGTCTTCACTCATCTGGTATGTCAACTTCTTTATAGCTCACGTGACAATGCTGAAGCACACATGAAACAAAGTACAACATCAGCCAAAAGCTATCTGTATATCTTTCAGAAATAGTTTTAAGAACATAGTGTTCACCGGATGTTGGTGGCACACGCCTTTAATTCCAATACTCAGAAAGCAGAGGCAGGCAGATCTCTGTGAGTTCAAGGCCAGCCTGGTCTACAGAGCAAGTTCCAAGACAGAGCTGTTACACAGAGAAACCCTGTTTCAAAAAAAGACCAAAACCAAAACAAAAGAACAGTGTTCTTCAGATTCCTCAACAAGCAAATTCTTCTTCAGACAGAGCTTATGTATTCTTTTATGAAGTAGACAAGTGGGTAGAAGTAGTTTTAATTACCAGATATTATGACATGTAAACAAAGACTACACAATACCAATGTAATTATTTAGCATCAATTTTATAAATTCTAACACATGCAACATTCAACAGACTAAGAGAGAAAGAGGTGATGAGACACAAAGGAGAAATAATCTATCTTAAAATAAGTTCCATAAGCAATGACATAAGGGACAAAATGAGCAATTTAAATGTAAATATCACACACATATGTATCTCCTATTCATACAACAAAACCTTAGCTATGAGTCTTCCAATTATGTTCTGTTTGAGAGCAGGGACCTAAAGAAGTCATTGTTTCCCAGACATTATATATAAATTTTAATCACCACACATCTGTTTTGTTTTTATTTTGCCTTTGACAGGCAGATGCAGCATTCTTTAAATAGCAAGATCAGGATATATGGAACATATGATCTCCACATGCTTGAAAGCACAGGTTATGCACCTTAAAAAATTCTTTTAATAGGTATGCTCTTTGCTCAATACCAGACTGAGTGCCACTGATAATTTTATCAGTATTTTCTCACATGGAAGACAGACGCTGTTCATTGAACATATGAAAGGAATATATAGAGATAGACATGAATATTTCTCTTATCAGAACTTTTATACTGTTTATGCTATACAAATTCTTACTGAGGCAATCTTTTATTAATTAAAAAATTTATGTGAGCACTTATCATCCATGTATGTATGTGCACCACATGTATCCTTAGTGCCTTTAAAGTTCAAAAGGAATGTAAGAACCCCTGGAATTGGAGTTACAGGTATTGTGAGCCACCATGTGGGTGCTGGCAAATGAACTCAGGCCCTCTATAAGAGCAACAAGTGCTCTAAGTGCTGAACCATCTCTATAGAGCATTAAATTAAAAAAAAAATCTATATATAATTATGTGTCTGCATGGAGTGTTTGTGTGTTTGGGGGAGGTGAGGGTGCAAATACCATGGCACATGTCTAGATGTCAGAGGAAAACTCTGTGGAGTTGGTTTTCTTCTTCTATCTTTATGTGGATTTCATGTAATAAACTTGGGTGGGGTTACCAGGCTTGCTTAGGGTGTACTCCTATTTGCTGAACCATCTCACTGGCTTCCTGCTATGCAAACTTTTTACAAGCACATAAATAATGATTTATATTAAGGACCAACAAATGACATTCTGTCAGTCAAACTGGACTTGTTTCTGAAATTACTTTAAATGCAACCCTGTCATGCTGATGATTTCTGTAACAGCTATGGTTTCTTGTTACAATGGGGGACTTTAGCATCATAGTAAATAATCAGTCTTTTGCTCCCAAATCTGAGGCCTCAATGGAGGGTTAAAGGGCGGAGTTCAGAGAGATAGTAGTAATTGCTTAGGTAATAATATGGGCACGCACACACACACACACGCATGTATACGAACACACTTGCACATGAGTAAAACTTGGCCAACTTCTTCAAAGATGTCAAAATGGTCACGTAAAGAAGCACAAATGACCTAAATGATAAAAAGAGGAAAAGTGCATTTTCATGTTTGTATAAGGTGACCAAATAAACATACTAATGTCTTAGAAAAAGTAAAGGCAAACTAGACACCTATGTTCAAATCCTGATTGTGATACTGGGTAGATGGTTTACATGAACAAATCTTCCCTCTTCTCTCCATGCATGCAAAACCAACAACCCTAGGAAGAGCAAAGCTTAATAGCTGAAATATGGAGGATGACTTAGTTATCATAAAACATTCCATTATTTTTCACTTTCCTCTGTATATCACTGTGTGAAGAAATAAGATAAACAATACTCTAATTCTCTATTTCTCAGGCATAATACTTTCTGCCCTATGCAATGGTGTGGGGTTTCTAAAGACCTGGTCTGCCCTAAATTCAAGCTTCTTGGCTTTTGAAATCCCCCATGGCTAAAGTAAGACTAGATGAAGAGAGAAGAGACAAAAGTGCAAACAACTGGAGGGAGAGGTAACAAGTAAGAGTCTGAAGCCAAAGAATATACTCAAGCTGTATTAGCCCCAATCAAAAACAGAAAAAAAAAAAAAATCATGTTCTCCCATGATTCTGCATGTCCAGAGTAAATATAGATTGTATACACACACTGAAAAGTGGAATGTTAACTGATGAATCTTGGTGAAGAATAGATAACATACAATGTACTCTTATTTACCTGTTCTTTGGGTCTTAACTTTTTCAAAGTAAAAGCCATGAGGAAATAATAACAAACAACACTGAAGACTCACTAGTGGCATTTCCAAATGTACTATCTCAGTTACCATTTAGAGCATCCAGTCTAGGCTAGTTGAGCTTCTCCTTTCACACAAGACTCCGAAACCTCAAGAATCTCACTAACATACACAAAGACTTAGAAAAAGTTTGAGTAACTTCTCAAACTTTTTATTTACTTTGAGTAAATACTCAAACTTAGAAAAAGTTTGAGTAATTTCTAAATGACTCTGTAGTCTAAATCCTAAAGCTGAGTTATCTATGGAGGACAAACTGGGGGATTTTGGAAATGTGTACTGAGTACACAATGAAAAAGACAAATTTAAGAGGAAAAATGATTGCTTGTTACTAACTAGTGTTGATAAGCTTTTCCCTTCCCTATAGACAAACCTGGACAAAAAATGCCCTACTCCTTGTTTCACCATGATTATTGATGCCAAAACCATAGAGGCTGTTACTTCACTCCGCTGTCTGAATCAGAGCATGAATAATTTCCCCGTTTTTTAACTGTTATGACTCACATGAGTAAGCCAAGTAAACACACTGGAGGTTACTTCCTTAACACATTATATGTTAGTTTATCCTGTTAACTAAATAGACCCAATTCAGAACTAAAAGAAATAAAGACCAAGTTTAGGACACAATTTCATCTGAAAGGACCTGACAATAAATAAAACCATACCCAATAAATCAATGGAAAATATGTCTTAAAATAGAGCAAAATTACATTGTTATTGTAATAGCCTTACATTTTGGTATTATATCAATAACAAAATCATACAATTTCCCTTATTTGTTTCCTTAAACATGTTGCTAACACCAAAGCAAACATAATGACCTATTTTACTTTTAGTCTCCTAAAATAAAATTAGGTATCAGCTTATATTATTGACTTTTCTGCCTGCTTTAAAATAAACGAGATGCACTATTGATTACCACTGATCTTGGCCTAGAGGTATCTTAAGCAGAAAGAATACTAATGTCCCAGAGGAGAGAGAAACAGGCAAACCAGTTTTATTCATACAAGCTGTCTTATTCAGGGCAGAATTAATACTCTGAAACATGACAGCATTCAATTCTTACTACACTATTAGAAAAAAACCTTTTTTTCATAGCCTTCTAGACTTCATTTGTAAAAAGGTAACAATGAGTAATAATAAAAAAGCATCCTTTCTAAGTCATACACGAAGTCTCTAGGATGTAACACTTTGAATTATATATGACAAACCAGTAACCCAAAGAACTAATTTCTTTCTAAAGAACTTTAGTGATTTATGGGTACATCTGTAAGGTTTCTCTCCCTCTTCATAGGTCAAACACAAAGCTCTTTAGTGTAAGTATGCCCTGAAAGTTAAGTAAAGAAATAAAGTAGTAAGCTTGGCCAACATCATTTATTAATGTGAACTTTGTTAGATTGAAAAGATTATAAATGTGATTTCATAGAAAGGAAGAACATTTATGCAAAATAGTACCTAAGTGGATTCAGAGTCAGACAGCAATAAGAAGGGTATTTGTTATCTTTATAGATGGTAAATGTATGCTTGCTTTTTTAGACTACTTTTTACCATTAAATGGATTGGCGTGAATACTTACTAAATATATTCCTATCTATTCCTACCTTCATATTAAGTAAAGGCCTAGTTTACCATATGTAAAAAACCTGTAAGCACCAGGCTGGAAGTGGTGATACACACTTGTAATCCTGGCACCTGGAAAGCTGAGATGGAAGGGCTACAACAAGGCTGATGCCAGCCTGGCCTGTGGAGTAAGATCCTTTTTTCTTCTTCTTCTTCTTCTTCTTCTTCTTCTTCTTCTTCTTCTTCTTCTTCTTCTTCTTCTTCTTCTTCTTCTTCTTCTTCTTTTTTTTAAAGCAAGCATTATTTTTATGATTAAAAACTTCAAGTACTGAGTCCTTATTACTAATTTGTTTTCTAGGAAAATAAGATTGGGAATACTAGAGTCATGTATCTCAAAATATTTCTGCTGCATAGTGCCTATGCAATGTCTAATTTCACGGTACACTGTCTTATTACATAAAGGCAAGCAGCTGTTCAAAGGTCTGTCTTTTCTAGAAGGGAGCATGCTTAAACAGAGAAAAACAAAGCCCTATCACAGTCACAGCTCCATTCTTGGCACTCGAGTGCCTCTTCTGCTGATGATCAAGACACAAAGTGTGCTCACAGCAAAATTAGTAAAATGTTACAGCAACTTTTATGTGTACTTCTTTCATTTCAGAACAAAAATCACAGTAGTTTGACTAGTTCCACTTGAAGTTTCAGAGATTATGACAGGTGACCACAGGGTGAACAAGAAGCCCTTCATTTCAAGTCACACTCAATGGAAACTCTGAAAGGGTGAGAACTCAGGGCATACAAAATAATTTCCCACAAATGAATAGAAAATAGATTGCAATAAATTTAAACTTTGGCAAACACTGACATTTATAAAATAATTGTATTATGATGCTAATTAATTTACATTGAAATTTCAGGAGTGTCAGCAATTATCTACAAGCTATTGAAGAATTCGGTCCTAAGAATCTCATCAGATAGCAACATCCACACTGGTGGTTATCATTCTGAGAACAAAGGATCATGAATGAGTAATCAATAGAATTGCAGAAAACGAGCTGTTAATTACGACCCTCACAAGTGTTTTGTCTAAGACAAGATTTCATTAAACGCTTTGTGTAACCTGCATAGCTTCAAGTCATTACCAATACTTTGGACACTTTATTAATTCAGGGTGGAAGCTGGAAAGGGAGCATGTTCAGATACTATTTTGTTATATGAGTAAAGGTCGTTCCAACCAAGTAACCACCATCTTGAGAGTTCAACTGCATTCCCTTGCAAAAAGGATTATTCAATTGGGCTTGCTGACAGTTTACACCTTCTTCTTCTTTCTTTCTTTTTTTTTCCTTCAAGACAGGGTTTCTCTGTGTAGCTTTGGAGCCTATCTTGGCACTTACTCTGGAGACCAGGCTGGCCTCAAACTCACAGAAATCCACCTGTCTCTGCCTCCCGAGTGCTGGGATTAAAGGCGTGCGCCACCAATGCCTGGCCAGTTTACTGCTTCTTATGAAGGAGTAGGAAGGGTCACAAGACCAGCATCTGAGTTTCCTGCAGAGACTACCTGCTGAATGCAATTGTCCTTTAACTGCACATGGCCTGGGGGAGGCACTGGAGTATATAGAATGGGGAGACAAGAAGCTCCATCTATATGGCTATGAGGAAGCTCTCATCCCTGCTGAGTAAAGGTTTTTCCAGCTGTGACTGCTCAGGGGAGGAACACCACCCACACTCTTATAAGAAAACCTAAGCTCACCAAGGAAGGGTTTCCCAGGGTGAAATTTGGTGGAATTTTGTCTTGATTTTTGGAGAAAAAAATAGATGTTGTTTACATCTCTCTCAAGGATCCCTACAGGGATCACAGAATTGATTTTAAAAATTGTATTTTTTACATTACAATCGTATTTACATATTTACTCTCTCTCTCTCTCTCTCTCTCTCTCTCCTCTCTCTCTCTCTCTCTCTCTCTTCTCTCTCTCTCTCTCTCTGGGTATGTGTGTGTGTGTGGGGAACTTGCCGGAGTCAGTTTTCCCACTCTACCATGGGGGTTGTGAGGACTGAACTCCTTGTTCTTGCTTTTATCAGATTTGGCATACTTTTTCCTGTCGGTGAGCAGAAAAACCCTTGATTTCCTCATTGGCAACAGGGCCTTTAGACAGGGTAGGGATCAGAACTAAAGAGCTTATGTCTTTTGATTTTTATGTGTAATGAGGTGTATGTACATGTTTATGTAGAGGTGTAGGGGTATGCAAATGTGCATGCAACTGTGTATATACATGTGTTATGTGTGTAGTCCAGATGTCAGTTGCCTTCTACGACACTCAACCTTACTTTTTAAGACAAGGACTTTTCATGAATCTTGGAATTTATCTACTGGCTAGGTACCAATTGGCTATGGTACCTCGCAAATGAACTTCAGGCACCTATTGCTGACCTCCCTGTCCCTAACCTGTTATAGATACATGGTGCCATGCCCCATTATTTACTTGGTTCCTGGGGATCCAAATTCAGGTCTTTATGCTTGTGTGGCAGGTACTTTATTGACTGAGCTATCTCCTGAACCCCTCCTATTGTTTCTTAAAATTAAACATCCTCAATTCTTTATCTTCTCCATATAGTAGAATTTGCAATTTATATTACTATTTGCAATTTCTTCATTGAATGTATTTTGATTAACTGATGTCTGTTTGGAAATATGAGGGCAAGGTACCTACAGTAGGGTTTTGTATTAGTTATTTTTCAATTGCTGTGATAAAAAAAAATGACCAAAGCTCCTTATAGAAGAGTTTGTTTAGTTCATGGTTCCAGAACAATAGGAGTCTTTTACAGTGGGGAAGCACGACAGTAAGCAATAGGCATGGTGGCTGAAGCAGAAATGAAGTGCTCACATTTTGAAGCACAAGTGTGAAGCAGAGATAACTGAGAGTGGTTCAAGCATTTAAACTCTTAAAGCCGACCCCAGTAACAAACTTCCTCCAGTAAGGTCACACCTCCTAAACCTTTCAAGCAGCACCACCAACTGGAGACTGAGTTTCAAATGCCAGAGAATATGGAGACATTTCAGTCAAACCACTGTAGGTAGGTTTGTTGCTATGTAAGGAAAGACTGGACCTGTCCTTATATCTTTAATCCTCTTGGGAAAAGAATAGGCTAATATAACACTGGCCACAAATGACTGTATAAGAAGTATCAGAAAGCCGGGCGCTGGTGGCACACACCTTTAATCCCAGCACTTGGAAGGCAGAGGCAGGCGGATCTCTGTGAGTTCGAGACCAGCCTGGTCTACAAGAGCTGGTTTCAGGACATCCTCCAAAGCTACAGGGAAACCCTGTCTCGAAAAAAAAAAAAAAAAAAAAAAAAAGAGAAGTATAAGAAATATACACCTATTTGGAAAAAAAATTAATATTTTGAGGGAAAACAATTATCAGGATCAGGAAGAGTTCTGTAAACAACCAGACAGAAAATGTACAAACCTAGAAGGTCTAACCATCTCTGTTATCACTACCTAGCTCTGACACTGAAGTAGAAAGATATTACTAGTCTGTAATGAATGGAAATGGCCACTTTCTAGTTGGTGGAGTTGGCTGGTAGCCTGCTCCCTTAGTCTATGGCATTCTCCTGCAAGCTATCTGTTCTCACTCTATTAGTAA
Source organism: Cricetulus griseus (assembly GCF_003668045.3). Taxonomy (NCBI): domain Eukaryota; kingdom Metazoa; phylum Chordata; class Mammalia; order Rodentia; family Cricetidae; genus Cricetulus; species Cricetulus griseus. The sequence continues at coordinate 183,430,467 of NC_048597.1, forward strand.
TTTTAATTCCCCAAAATTATTAATAGTAATGCAAAATATCTGTCATAGACTTGAAAAACAAACAATTCTGCCTGAGGTATGAAGAGCCTACACCTTCTTCAACACATCTACTTCCCACACTCCCAAGAAAAAATGAGGAGCCTTTGCATTCAGTTCTGTATTTTGCTCTATGAACATCACTGTTTGGAGTCTCCTTTAAGTTCTGTAACACATCTATTTATTGATAAGATGAAATTACTTATGGTTGTAAGCTATGCAGTGTCAGTGCTGAAAAGTGAACCTTGGCCCTCTCCAAGAATAGTATGCACTTTAGTTTTGATCAAGTCTAACAGAGTTTATTTCTCTCGGTTTTGTATAGGAATCCTTTGCTTACCATCACATTGGTGAGGCATTCTTGCCTATTTCCTTCTTCTTCTTTTATTTTCTTTTTTAAATATCCTGTTTGGTTATTTATTTATTTATTTTTGGTTTTTCGAGACAGGGTTTCTTGTGTAGCTTTGGAGCCTATCCTGGCACTGGCTCTGGAGACCAGGCTGGCCTCAAACTCACGGAGATCCACCTGCCTCTACCTCCCGAGTGCTGGGATTAAAGGTGTGTACCACCAACACCTGGCTCTATTTCCTTCTTAAAAATCTTATAGGTTTAGTTTCATATTCAAGTCCAAGATTCAACTTGAATACTTTTGGTGTTTAGTGTAAAGAAAGAATAATGCTCACATTTGCCCAGATAGATATGAACATGTTTTCTTGGGTAAAATACAACTGAAAATCAAATGAACCAGTCAAGTGTTTTTAAGTTCTGGTTTCTATTTTGCTGGACATCTTGGTCTGCATAATGGTTTCCAATCATGCTAGTGTGACATGCTAGTGTCATACTGCTTAGTTATTGTAGCTTTTACTAAGTCATGTAGTTAAGCAGATAAATTCCTCAATTTGCTCGTCTCAAAGAACAGTGCTTTTGATATTCCAGGCCATTTGTATTTCTAAAGATTTTATAATGAGCTTGTTAATTCTCACACAAAGTAATCCCTGACAGGATGATAACTGAGGCTGCATTAAAATTTTTAGATCCATTTGAAAAGAATTTACCTACGATGTTGATGGAATAGCAGTGCAGCTATCCATTTGCTGAGATCTTAAACATTTTGAGGCACTGGTTAGTTTTCAGTGTTGAGGTTTTACCCACTTTTTTTTTGGGGGGGGGTTGTTAAAATGTATTCCTAATATATGGGGCTGGAGAGATGGTTCAGTGGTTAAGAGCACTGGCTGCTCATCCAGAGAACTTGGTTTAATTCCCAGCACCCACATAGCAGCTCACAACTGTCTATAACTCCTGTTCTAGGGGATCTGACACCCTCACACAAACATGCAGGCAGGCAAAACACCAATATACATAAAAAAATAAATTATTAAAAAATTATTCCTTACTACTTTAGCATTAGGGGCTATTATAAATGTCACCCCCCCATACACATTTTATGACAATGTTTATTCAGGCCTTGAACTCCCAACCCTTCTGACTCCACCACCCAAGTGGATTACAGGTATGTACCATCACCCTCAGTTACACTTTATTTTTGTTTTCAATACATATATTCTTTTATTTTTTGGTTTTTCAAGACAGCATTTCTCTGTGTAGCCTTGGCTGCCCTGGAACTCACTTGGTAGACCACGCTGTCCTTAAACTCACAAAAATCCACCTGCCTCTGCCTCCTGAGTGCTGGGATTAAAGACGTGTACTATCACTACTCGGCTTCAATGCATATATTCTATGTGCAATACAATGTTTGGGCATTCAGTTTATTCATCAGTTTTGATGAATTCACATTAAGACACCAAGCATATTCCTACCCCTTACACAGCCAAATCTTCTTCTCAGAGGTAACCAGAGATTAGGTTATCAACAGTTTTACCATTTTATAGGTGTTTGAACATAAAGTCATACATTATGTATTTCAAAGTCTGGACACATTTACACACTGCACTGAGATTCACTGGTCTTTCTACCTATGTCATTAATTCATTCCATTTTACTGAGCAATATTCAATGGATGAATACAGCACAAGTTGTTTATACATTCTGTTACTGAACATCTGGGTTGCTTCTAGTTCTAAGATAACATGTACACAACTGCTATGAATTTTCTTGACATAAACTTTTTATGAACAATAAGTCAGTCTTCCTTGGAAAAATATTCATGAATAACATTGCTGGTTATGGTATAGTTGCATATTTAACTTTGAAAAATAATTGGTACTATTTCTCTAACATCACTGTGCCCTATGATAGTCCCATTATCAACATGAGGCCGCTCCATATTTGGTGATGTTCATTATCTTAAATTTAGTTATTTGGGTGGATATGCAATGGTATACCATGATGATTTTAATTCGTATGCACCACATAGCTAATAATGTGGTGTGCACATGCTAATCAGTCTTCTTTATATCTTTTTATAAAATGTTTGCTCAAATCCATTTACAAAATAGGTTAACTTTTTCCTATTACATTATCATGAACTATCATATACTTTATGCACAAGATCTATGTTAGATGTATGTGCCATATATCTTATCTATAAATTTAAATTTAGAAGATAAATTATCACTTGAGAAAATATGTATGATATCTTCTAAATTTTGGCTTTTCTTTGTTTAGAGAAAAAAAGCTAAAACAAAGCCAAAAACCTCATCCAGGTAAGCACAGTTGTTATGAGTTTATTAGAGCAATGGACACCTCATAGCCAAGACAGTGTTTCACAGCATTTCTCTACCATCCTTTGAATCTTCCATTCCCTAGAAGTGATACAGACATCTTGCTTAGGACTGAACACTCAGCAGTCACTCGTTCTCCAAACTTTGGTTAAAAGAGTTTCTGCATTATGTGTACCCACTGCTAAAAGAAGTTTCCTAAGAAAGGCTCACCATAGATGTGGTT